>NC_090440.1:989170121-990391322 GCF_031143425.1 Pleurodeles waltl
CGGACCAGGTTTCTGTTACCCAGAATCCTTTGCAAACCTCAAAATTTGGCTAAAAAAACACATGTTCCTCACATTTCTGTGGCAGAAAGTTCTGGAATCTGAGAGGAGCCACAAATTTCCTTCCACCCAGCGTTCCCCCACGTCTCCCGATAAAAATGATACCTCACTTGTGTGGGTAGGCCTAGCGCCCACGACAGGAAACGCCCCAAAGCGCAACGTGGACACATCCAAATTTTTGAAAGAAAACAGAGATGTTTTTTGCAAAGTGCCTACTTGTAGATTTTGGCCTGTAGCTCAGCCGCCACCTAGGTAAAACCTACCAAACCTGTACATTTCTCAAAACTAGAGACCTAGGGGAATCCAAGATGGGGTGACTTGTGTGGCTCGGACCAGGTTCTGTTACCCAGAATCCTTTGCAAACCTCAAAATTTGGCTAAAAAAACACATGTTCCTCACATTTCTGTGCAGAAAGTTCTGGAATCTGAGAGGAGCCACAAATTTCCTCCCACCCAGCTTTCCCCCACGTCTCCCGATAAAAATGATACCTCACTTATGTGTGTAGGCCTAGCGCCCACGAAAGGAAACGCCCCAAAGCGCAACGTGGACACATCCAAATTTTTTAAAGAAAACAGAGGTGTTTTTTGCCAAGTGCCTACCTGTAGATTTTGGCCTGTAGCTCAGCCGGCACCTAGGGAAACCTACCAAACCTGTGCATTTCTGAAAACAAGAGACCTAGGGGAATCCAATATGGGGGTGACTTGTGTGGGCTCGGACCAGGTTCTGTTACCCAGAATCCTTTGCAAACCTCAAAATTTGGCTAAAAAAACACATGTTCCTCACATTTCTGTGGCAGAAAGTTCTGGAATCTGAGAGGAGCCACAAATTTCCTTCCACCCAGCCTTCCTCCACGTGTCTCTATAAAAATGATACCTCACTTGTGTGGGTAGGCCTAGCGCTCGCGACAGGAAACGCCCCAAAGCGCAACGTGGACACATCCAATTTTTTGAAAGAAAACAGAGGTGTTTTTTGCAAAGTGCCTACCTGTAGATTTTGACCTGTAGCTTAGCCGCCACCTAGGGAAACCTACCAAGCCTGTGCATTTCTGAAAACTAGAGACCTTGGGGAATCCAAGATGGGGTGACTTGTGTGGCTCGGACCAAGTTTTGTTACCCAGAATCCTTTGCAAACCTCAAAAATTTTCTGGAATCTGCTGAGAGGAGCCACAAATTTCCTTCCACACCGGGCGTTCCCCACGTCTCCCGATAAAAATGATACCTCACTTGTGTGGGTAGGCCTAGCGCCCGCGACAGGAAACGCCCCAAAGCGCAACGTGGACACATCCAAATTTTTGAAAGAAAACAGAGGTGTTTTTTTGCAAAGTGCCTACCTGTAGATTTTGGCCTGTAGCTCAGCCGGCACCTAGGGAAACCTACCAAACCTGTGCATTTTTGAAAACTAGAGACATAGGGGAATCCAAGATGGGGTGACTTGTGTGGCTCGGACCAGGTTCTGTTACCCAGAATCCTTTGCAAACCTCAAAATTTGGCTAAAAAAACACATGTTCCTCACATTTCTGTGGCAGAAAGTTCTGGAATCTGAGAGGAGCCACAAATTTCCTTCCACCCAGCGTTCCCCCACGTCTCCCGATAAAAATGATACCTCACTTGTGTGGGTAGGCCTAGCGCCCGCGACAGGAAACGCCCCAAACCGCAACGTGGACACATCCAATTTTTTGAAAGAAAACAGAGGTGTTTTTTGCAAAGTGCCTACCTGTAGATTTTGGCCTGTAGCTCAGCCGGCACCTAGGGAAACCTACCAAACCTGTGCATTTCTGAACACTAGAGACCTAGGGAATCCAAGATGGGGTGACTTGTGTGGCTCAGACCAGGTTCTGTTACCCAGAATCCTTTGCAAACCTCAAAAATGTTTCTGGAATCTGAGAGGAGCCACAAATTTCCTTCCACCCAGCGTTCCCCCACGTCTCCCGATAAAAATGATACCTCACTTGTGTGGGTAGGCCTAGCGACCACAACAGGAAACGCCCCAAAGCGCAACATGGACATATCCAAATTTTTGAAAGAAAACAGAGGTGTTTTTTGCAAAGTGCCTACCTGTAGATTTTGGCCTGTAGCTCAGCCGCCACCTAGGGAAACCTAGATGGGGTGACTTGTGTGGCTCGGACCAGGTTCTGTTACCCAGAATCCTTTGCAAACCTCAAAATTTGGCTAAAAAAACACATGTTCCTCACATTTCTGTGGCAGAAAGTTCTGGAATCTGAGAGGAGCCACAAATTTCCTTCCACCCAGCGTTCCCCCACGTCTCCCGATAAAAATGATACCTCACTTGTGTGGGTAGGCCTAGCGCCCAGGACAGGAAACGCCCCAAAGCGCAACGTGGACACATCCAAATTTTTGAAAGAAAACAGAGATGTTTTTTGCAAAGTGCCTACTTGTAGATTTTGGCCTGTAGCTCAGCCGCCACCTAGGTAAACCTACCAAACCTGTACATTTCTCAAAACTAGAGACCTAGGGGAATCCAAGATGGGGTGACTTGTGTGGCTCGGACCAGGTTCTGTTACCCAGAATCCTTTGCAAACCTCAAAATTTGGCTAAAAAAACACATGTTCCTCACATTTCTGTGGCAGAAAGTTCTGGAATCTGAGAGGAGCCACAAATTTCCTCCCACCCAGCTTTCCCCCACGTCTCCCGATAAAAATGATACCTCACTTATGTGTGTAGGCCTAGCGCCCACGACAGGAAACGCCCCAAAGCGCAACGTGGACACATCCAAATTTTTTAAAGAAAACAGAGGTGTTTTTTGCAAAGTGCCTACCTGTAGATTTTGGCCTGTAGCTCAGCCGGCACCTAGGGAAACCTACCAAACCTGTGCATTTCTGAAAACAAGAGACCTAGGGGAATCCAATATGGGGTGACTTGTGTGGCTCGGACCAGGTTCTGTTACCCAGAATCCTTTGCAAACCTCAAAATTTGGCTAAAAAAACACATGTTCCTCACATTTCTGTGGCAGAAAGTTCTGGAATCTGAGAGGAGCCACAAATTTCCTTCCACCCAGCCTTCCTCCACGTGTCTCTATAAAAATGATACCTCACTTGTGTGGGTAGGCCTAGCGCTCGCGACAGGAAACGCCCCAAAGCGCAACGTGGACACATCCAATTTTTTGAAAGAAAACAGAGGTGTTTTTTGCAAAGTGCCTACCTGTAGATTTTGACCTGTAGCTTAGCCGCCACCTAGGGAAACCTACCAAGCCTGTGCATTTCTGAAAACTAGAGACCTTGGGGAATCCAAGATGGGGTGACTTGTGTGGCTCGGACCAAGTTTTGTTACCCAGAATCCTTTGCAAACCTCAAAAAATTTCTGGAATCTGAGAGGAGCCACAAATTTCCTTCCACACCGGGCGTTCCCCCACATCTCCCGATAAAAATGATACCTCACTTGTGTGGGTAGGCCTAGCGCCCGCGACAGGAAACGCCCCAAAGCGCAACGTGGACACATCCAAATTTTTGAAAGAAAACAGAGGTGTTTTTTTGCAAAGTGCCTACCTGTAGATTTTGGCCTGTAGCTCAGCCGGCACCTAGGGAAACCTACCAAACCTGTGCATTTTTGAAAACTAGAGACATAGGGGAATCCAAGATGGGGTGACTTGTGTGGCTCGGACCAGGTTCTGTTACCCAGAATCCTTTGCAAACCTCAAAATTTGGCTAAAAAAACACATGTACCTCACATTTCTGTGGCAGAAAGTTCTGGAATCTGAGAGGAGCCACAAATTTCCTTCCACCCAGCGTTCCCCCACGTCTCCCGATAAAAATGATACCTCACTTGTGTGGGTAGGCCTAGCGCCCGCGACAGGAAACGCCCCAAACCGCAACGTGGACACATCCAATTTTTTGAAAGAAAACAGAGGTGTTTTTTGCAAAGTGCCTACCTGTAGATTTTGGCCTGTAGCTCAGCCGGCACCTAGGGAAACCTACCAAACCTGTGCATTTCTGAACACTAGAGACCTAGGGAATCCAAGATGGGGTGACTTGTGTGGCTCGGACCAGGTTCTGTTACCCAGAATCCTTTGCAAACCTCAAAAATGTTTCTGGAATCTGAGAGGAGCCACAAATTTCCTTCCACCCAGCGTTCCCCCACGTCTCCCGATAAAAATGATACCTCACTTGTGTGGGTAGGCCTAGCGCCCACAACAGGAAACGCCCCAAAGCGCAACATGGACATATCCAAATTTTTTAAAGAAAACAGAGGTGTTTTTTGCAAAGTGCCTACCTGTAGATTTTGGCCTGTAGCTCAGCCGCCACCTAGGGAAACCTACCAAACTTGTGCATTTCTGAAAACTAGAGACCTAGGGGAATCCAAGATGGGGTGACTTGTGTGGCTCGGACCAGGTTCTGTTACCCAGAATCCTTTGCAAACCTCAAAATTTGGCTAAAAAAACAGATGTTCCTCACATTTCTGTGGCAGAAAGTTCTGAAATCTGTGAGGAGCCACAAATTTCCTTCGACCCAGCGTTCCCCCACGTCTCCCGATAAAAATGATACCTCACTTGTGTGGGTAGGCCTAGCGCCCACGACAGGAAACGCCCCAAAGCTCATCGTGGACACATCCAAGTTTTTGAAAGAAAGCAGAGGTGTTTTTTGCAAAGTGCCTACCTGTAGATGTTGGCCTGTAGCTCAGCCAGCACCTAGGGAAACCTACCAAACCTGTGCATTTCTGAAAACTAGAGACCTAGGGGAATCCAAGATGGGGTGACTTGTGTGGCTCGGACCAGGTTCTGTTACCCAGAATCCTTTGCAAACCTCAAAAGTTGGCTAAAAAAACACATGTTCCTCACATTTCTGTGGCAGAACGTTCTGGAATCTGAGCGGAGCCACAAATTTCCTTCCACCCAGCGTTCCCCTACGTCTCCCAATAAAAATGATACCTCACTTGTGTGGTTAGGCCTAGCGCCCGCAACAGGAAACGCCCCAAAGCGCAATGTGGACACATCCAAATTTTTTAAAGAAAACAGAGGTGTTTTTTGCAAAGTGCCTACCTGTAGATTTTGGCCTGTAGCTCAGCCGGCACCTAGGGAAACCTACCAAACCTGTGCATTTCTGAAAACTAGAGACCTAGGGGAATCCAAGATGGGGTAACTTGTGTGGCTCAGACCAGGTTCTGTTACCCAGAATCCTTTGCAAACCTCAAAATTTGGCTAAAAAAACACATGTTCCTCACATTTCTATGGCAGAAAGTTCTGGAATCTGAGAAGAGCCACAAATTTCCTTCCACCCAGCGTTCCCCCACGTCTCCCGATAAAAATGATACCTCACTTGTGTGGGTAGGCCTAGCGCCCGCGACAGGAAACGCCCCAAAGCACAACGTGTACACATCCACATTTTTGAAAGAAAACAGAGGTGTTTTTTGCAAAGTGCCTACCTGTAGATTTTGGCCTGTAGCTCAGCCGGCACCTAGGGAAACCTACCAAACCTGTGCATTTCTCAAAACTAGAGACCTAGGGGAATCCAAGATGGGGTGATTTGTGTGGCTCGGACCAGGTTCTGTTACCCAGAATCCTTTGCAAACCTCAAAATTTGGCTAAAAAACACATGTTCCTCACATTTCTGTGGCAGAAAGTTCTGAAATCTGTGAGGAGCCACAAATTTCCTTCCACCCAGCGTTCCCCCACGTCTCCCGATAAAAATGATACCTCACTTGTGTGGGTAGGCCTAGCGCCCACGACAGGAAACGCCCCAAAACGCAACGTGGACACATCCAAATTTTTGAAAGAAAACAGAGGTGTTTTTTGCAAAGTGCCTACCTGTAGAATTTGGCCTGTAGCTCAGCCGGCACCTAGGGAAACCTACCAAACCTGTGCATTTCTGAAAACTAGAGACCTAGGGGAATCCAAGATAGGGTGACTTGTGTGGCTCGGACCAGGTTCTGTTACCCAGAATCCTTTGCAAACCTCAAACTTTGGCTAAAAAAACACATGTTCCTCACATTTCTGTGGCAGAAAGTTCTGATATCTGAGAGGAGCCACAAATTTCCTTCCACCCAGCGTTCCCCCACGTCTCCCGATAAAAATGATACCTCACTTGTGTGGGTAGGCCTAGCACCCGCAACAGGAAATGCCCCAAAGCGCAACGTGGACACATCCAAATTTTTGAAAGAAAACAGAGGTGTTTTTTGCAAAGTGCCTACCTGTAGATTTTGGCCTGTAGCTCAGCCGGCACCTAGGGAAACCTACCAAACCTGTGCATTTCTCAAAACTAGAGACCTAGGGGAATCCAAGATGGGGTGACTTGTGTGGCTCGGACCAGGTTCTGTTACCCAGAATCCTTTGCAAACCTCAAAATTTGGCTAAAAAAACACATGTTCCTCACATTTCTGTGGCAAAAAGTTCTGGAATCTGAGAGGAGCCACAAATTTCCTCCCACCCAGCGTTCCCCCACGTCTCCCGATAAAAATGATACCTCACTTGTGTGGGTAGGCCTAGCGTCCACGACAGGAAACGCTCCAAAGCGCAACGTGGACACATCCAAATTTTTGAAAGAAAACAGAGATGTTTTTTGCAAAGTGCCTACCTGTAGATTTTGGCCTGTAGCTCAGCCGGCACCTAGGGAAACCTACCAAACCTGTGCATTTCTGAACACTAGAGACCTAGGGGAATCCAAGATGGGGTGACTTGTGTGGCTCGGACCAGGTTCTGTTACCCAGAATCCTTTGCAAACCTCAAAAAATTTTCTGGAATCTGAGAGGAGCCACAAATTTCCTTCCACCCAGCGTTCCCCCACGTCTCCCGATAAAAATGGTACCTCACTTGTGTGGGTAGGCCTAGCGCCCGCGACAGGAAACGCCCCAAAGCGCAACGTGGACACATTCAAATTTTTGAAAGAAAACAGAGGTGTTTTTTGCAAAGTGCCTACCTGTAGATTTTGGCCTGTAGCTCAGCCGCCACCTAGGTAAACCTACCAAACCTGTGCATTTCTGAAAACTAGAGACCTAGGGGAATCCAAGATGGGGTGACTTGTGTGGCTCGGACCAGGTTCTGTTACCCAGAATCCTTTGCAAACCTCAAAATTTGGCTAAAAAAAACACATGTTCCTCAAATTTCTGTGGCAGAAAGTTCTGGAATCTGAGAGGAGCCACAAATTTCCTTTCACCCAGCGTTCCCCCACGTCTCCCGATAAAAATGATACCTCACTTGTGTGGGTAGGCCTAGCGCCCACGACAGGAAACGCCCCTAAGCGCAACTTGGACACATCCAAAATTTTGAAAGAAAACACAGATGTTTTTTGCAAAGTGCCTACTTGTAGATTTTGGCCTGTAGCTCAGCCGCCACCTAGGTAAACCTACCAAACCTGTGCATTTCTCAAAACTAGAGACCTAGGGGAATCCAAGATGGGGTGACTTGTGTGGCTCGGACCAGGTTCTGTTACCCAGAATCCTTTGCAAACCTCAAAATTTGGCTAAAAAAACACATGTTCCTCACATTTCTGTGGCAGAAAGTTCTGGAATCTGAGAGGAGCCACAAATTTCCTCCCACCCAGCGTTCCCCCACGTCTCCCGATAAAAATGATACCTCACTTGTGTGGGTAGGCCTAGCGCCCACGACAGGAAACGCCCCTAAGCGCAACGTGGACACATCCAAATTTTTGAAAGAAAACAGAGATGTTTTTTGCAAAGTGCCTACTTGTAGATTTTGGCCTGTAGCTCAGCCGCCACCTAGGTAAACCTACCAAACCTGTACATTTCTCAAAACTAGAGACCTAGGGGAATCCAAGATGGGGTGACTTGTGTGGCTCGGACCAGGTTCTGTTACCCAGAATCCTTTGCAAACCTCAAAATTTGGCTAAAAAAACACATGTTCCTCACATTTCTGTGGCAGAAAGTTCTGGAATCTGAGAGGAGCCACAAATTTCCTTCCACCCAGCGTTCCCCCACGTCACCCGATAAAAATGATACCTCACTTGTGTGGGTAGGCCTAGCGCCCACGACAGGAAACGCCCCTAAGCGCAACGTGGACACATCCAAATTTTTGAAAGAAAACAGAGGTGTTTTTTGCAAAGTGCCTACCTGTAGATTTTGGCCTGTAGCTCAGCCGGCACCTAGGGAAACCTACCAAACCTGTGCATTTCTCAAAACTAGAGACCTAGGGGAATCCAAGATGGGGTGACTTGTGTGGTTCGGACCAGGTTCTGTTACCCAGAATCCTTTGCAAACCTCAAAATTTGGCTAAAAAAACACATGTTCCTCACATTTCTGTGGCAGAAAGTTCTGGAATCTGAGAGGAGCCACAAATTTCCTCCCACCCAGCGTTCCC
This sequence comes from Pleurodeles waltl, assembly GCF_031143425.1. Lineage (NCBI taxonomy): Eukaryota > Metazoa > Chordata > Amphibia > Caudata > Salamandridae > Pleurodeles > Pleurodeles waltl. Next base: position 989,178,441 of record NC_090440.1, read on the forward strand.
CCACGTCTCCCGATAAAAATGATACCTCACTTGTGTGGGTAGGGCTAGCGCCCACGACAGGAAACGCCCCAAAGCGCAACGTGGACACATCCAAATTTTTTAAAGAAAACAGAGGTGTTTTTTGCAAAGTGCCTACCTGTAGATTTTGGCCTGTAGCTCAGCCGGCACCTAGGGAAACCTCCCAAACCTATGCATTTCTGAACACTAGAGACATAGGGGAATCCAAGATGGGGTGACTTGTGTGGCTCGGACCAGGTTCTGTTACCCAGAATCCTTTGCAAACGTCAAAAATGTTTCTGGAATCTGAGAGGAGCCACAAATTTCCTTCCACCCAGCGTTCCCCCACGTCTCCCGATAAAAATGATACCTCACTTGTGTGGGTAGGCCTAGCGCCCGCGGCAGGAAACGCCCCAAAGCGCAACGTGGACACATCCAATTTTTTGAAAGAAAACAGAGGTGTTTTTTGCAAAGTGCCTACCTGTAGATTTTGGCCTGTAGCTTAGCCGCCACCTAGGGAAACCTACCAAACCTGTGCATTTCTGAAAACTAGAGACCTAGGGGAATCCAAGATGGGGTGACTTGTGTGGCTCGGACCAGGTTCTGTTACCCAGAATCCTTTGCAAACCTCAAAATTTGGCTAAAAAAACACATGTTCCTCACATTTCTGTGGCAGAAAGTTCTGGAATCTGAGAGGAGCCACAAATTTCCTTCCACCCAGCGTTCCCCCACGTCTCCCGATAAAAATGATACCTCACTTGTGTGGGTAGGCCTAGCGCCCACGACAGGAAACGCCCCAAAGCGCAACGTGGACACATCCAAATTTTTGAAAGAAAACAGAGATGTTTTTTGCAAAGTGCCTACTTGTAGATTTTGGCCTGTAGCTCAGCCGCCACCTAGGTAAACCTACCAAACCTGTACATTTCTCAAAACTAGAGACCTAGGGGAATCCAAGATGGGGTGACTTGTGTGGCTCGGACCAGGTTCTGTTACCCAGAATCCTTTGCAAACCTCAAAATTTGGCTAAAAAAACACATGTTCCTCACATTTCTGTGGCAGAAAGTTCTGGAATCTGAGAGGAGCCACAAATTTCCTCCCACCCAGCTTTCCCCCACGTCTCCCGATAAAAATGATACCTCACTTATGTGTGTAGGCCTAGCGCCCACGAAAGGAAACGCCCCAAAGCGCAACGTGGACACATCCAAATTTTTTAAAGAAAACAGAGGTGTTTTTTGCCAAGTGCCTACCTGTAGATTTTGGCCTGTAGCTCAGCCGGCACCTAGGGAAACCTACCAAACCTGTGCATTTCTGAAAACAAGAGACCTAGGGGAATCCAATATGGGGTGACTTGTGTGGCTCGGACCAGGTTCTGTTACCCAGAATCCTTTGCAAACCTCAAAATTTGGCTAAAAAAACACATGTTCCTCACATTTCTGTGGCAGAAAGTTCTGGAATCTGAGAGGAGCCACAAATTTCCTTCCACCCAGCCTTCCTCCACGTGTCTCTATAAAAATGATACCTCACTTGTGTGGGTAGGCCTAGCGCTCGCGACAGGAAACGCCCCAAAGCGCAACGTGGACACATCCAATTTTTTGAAAGAAAACAGAGGTGTTTTTTGCAAAGTGCCTACCTGTAGATTTTGACCTGTAGCTTAGCCGCCACCTAGGGAAACCTACCAAGCCTGTGCATTTCTGAAAACTAGAGACCTTTGGGAATCCAAGATGGGGTGACTTGTGTGGCTCGGACCAAGTTTTGTTACCCAGAATCCTTTGCAAACCTCAAAAATTTTCTGGAATCTGAGAGGAGCCACAAATTTCCTTCCACACCGGGCGTTCCCCCACGTCTCCCGATAAAAATGATACCTCACTTGTGTGGGTAGGCCTAGCGCCCGCGACAGGAAACGCCCCAAAGCGCAACGTGGACACATCCAAATTTTTGAAAGAAAACAGAGGTGTTTTTTTGCAAAGTGCCTACCTGTAGATTTTGGCCTGTAGCTCAGCCGGCACCTAGGGAAACCTACCAAACCTGTGCATTTTTGAAAACTAGAGACATAGGGGAATCCAAGATGGGGTGACTTGTGTGGCTCGGACCAGGTTCTGTTACCCAGAATCCTTTGCAAACCTCAAAATTTGGCTAAAAAAACACATGTTCCTCACATTTCTGTGGCAGAAAGTTCTGGAATCTGAGAGGAGCCACAAATTTCCTTCCACCCAGCGTTCCCCCACGTCTCCCGATAAAAATGATACCTCACTTGTGTGGGTAGGCCTAGCGCCCGCGACAGGAAACGCCCCAAACCGCAACGTGGACACATCCAATTTTTTGAAAGAAAACAGAGGTGTTTTTTGCAAAGTGCCTACCTGTAGATTTTGGCCTGTAGCTCAGCCGGCACCTAGGGAAACCTACCAAACCTGTGCATTTCTGAACACTAGAGACCTAGGGAATCCAAGATGGGGTGACTTGTGTGGCTCAGACCAGGTTCTGTTACCCAGAATCCTTTGCAAACCTCAAAAATGTTTCTGGAATCTGAGAGGAGCCACAAATTTCCTTCCACCCAGCGTTCCCCCACGTCTCCCGATAAAAATGATACCTCACTTGTGTGGGTAGGCCTAGCGCCCACAACAGGAAACGCCCCAAAGCGCAACATGGACATATCCAAATTTTTGAAAGAAAACAGAGGTGTTTTTTGCAAAGTGCCTTCCTGTAGATTTTGGCCTGTAGCTCAGCCGCCACCTAGGGAAACCTAGATGGGGTGACTTGTGTGGCTCGGACCAGGTTCTGTTACCCAGAATCCTTTGCAAACCTCAAAATTTGGCTAAAAAAACACATGTTCCTCACATTTCTGTGGCAGAAAGTTCTGGAATCTGAGAGGAGCCACAAATTTCCTTCCACCCAGCGTTCCCCCACGTCTCCCGATAAAAATGATACCTCACTTGTGTGGGTAGGCCTAGCGCCCACGACAGGAAACGCCCCAAAGCGCAACGTGGACACATCCAAATTTTTGAAAGAAAACAGAGATGTTTTTTGCAAAGTGCCTACTTGTAGATTTTGGCCTGTAGCTCAGCCGCCACCTAGTTAAACCTACCAAACCTGTACATTTCTCAAAACTAGAGACCTAGGGGAATCCAAGATGGGGTGACTTGTGTGGCTCGGACCAGGTTCTGTTACCCAGAATCCTTTGCAAACCTCAAAATTTGCCTAAAAAAACACATGTTCCTCACATTTCTGTGGCAGAAAGTTCTGGAATCTGAGAGGAGCCACAAATTTCCTCCCACCCAGCTTTCCCCCACGTCTCCCGATAAAAATGATACCTCACTTATGTGTGTAGGCCTAGCGCCCACGACAGGAAACGCCCCAAAGCGCAACGTGGACACATCCAAATTTTTTAAAGAAAACAGAGGTGTTTTTTGCCAAGTGCCTACCTGTAGATTTTGGCCTGTAGCTCAGCCGGCACCTAGGGAAACCTACCAAACCTGTGCATTTCTGAAAACAAGAGACCTAGGGGAATCCAATATGGGGTGACTTGTGTGGCTCGGACCAGGTTCTGTTACCCAGAATCCTTTGCAAACCTCAAAATTTGGCTAAAAAAACACATGTTCCTCACATTTCTGTGGCAGAAAGTTCTGGAATCTGAGAGGAGCCACAAATTTCCTTCCACCCAGCCTTCCTCCACGTGTCTCTATAAAAATGATACCTCACTTGTGTGGGTAGGCCTAGCGCTCGCGACAGGAAACGCCCCAAAGCGCAACGTGGACACATCCAATTTTTTGAAAGAAAACAGAGGTGTTTTTTGCAAAGTGCCTACCTGTAGATTTTGACCTGTAGCTTAGCCGCCACCTAGGGAAACCTACCAAGCCTGTGCATTTCTGAAAACTAGAGACCTTGGGGAATCCAAGATGGGGTGACTTGTGTGGCTCGGACCAAGTTTTGTTACCCAGAATCCTTTGCAAACCTCAAAAAATTTCTGGAATCTGAGAGGAGCCACAAATTTCCTTCCACACCGGGCGTTCCCCCACATCTCCCGATAAAAATGATACCTCACTTGTGTGGGTAGGCCTAGCGCCCGCGACAGGAAACGCCCCAAAGCGCAACGTGGACACATCCAAATTTTTGAAAGAAAACAGAGGTGTTTTTTTGCAAAGTGCCTACCTGTAGATTTTGGCCTGTAGCTCAGCCGGCACCTAGGGAAACCTACCAAACCTGTGCATTTTTGAAAACTAGAGACATAGGGGAATCCAAGATGGGGTGACTTGTGTGGCTCGGACCAGGTTCTGTTACCCAGAATCCTTTGCAAACCTCAAAATTTGGCTAAAAAAACACATGTTCCTCACATTTCTGTGGCAGAAAGTTCTGGAATCTGAGAGGAGCCACAAATTTCCTTCCACCCAGCGTTCCCCCACGTCTCCCGATAAAAATGATACCTCACTTGTGTGGGTAGGCCTAGCGCCCGCGACAGGAAACGCCCCAAACCGCAACGTGGACACATCCAATTTTTTGAAAGAAAACAGAGGTGTTTTTTGCAAAGTGCCTACCTGTAGATTTTGGCCTGTAGCTCAGCCGGCACCTAGGGAAACCTACCAAACCTGTGCATTTCTGAACACTAGAGACCTAGGGAATCCAAGATGGGGTGACTTGTGTGGCTCGGACCAGGTTCTGTTACCCAGAATCCTTTGCAAACCTCAAAAATGTTTCTGGAATCTGAGAGGAGCCACAAATTTCCTTCCACCCAGCGTTCCCCCACGTCTCCCGATAAAAATGATACCTCACTTGTGTGGGTAGGCCTAGCGCCCACAACAGGAAACGCCCCAAAGCGCAACATTGACATATCCAAATTTTTGAAAGAAAACAGAGGTGTTTTTTGCAAAGTGCCTACCTGTAGATTTTGGCCTGTAGCTCAGCCGCCACCTAGGGAAACCTACCAAACTTGTGCATTTCTGAAAACTAGAGACCTAGGGGAATCCAAGATGGGGTGACTTGTGTGGCTCGGACCAGGTTCTGTTACCCAGAATCCTTTGCAAACCTCAAAATTTGGCTAAAAAAACAGATGTTCCTCACATTTCTGTGGCAGAAAGTTCTGAAATCTGTGAGGAGCCACAAATTTCCTTCGACCCAGCGTTCCCCCACGTCTCCCGATAAAAATGATACCTCACTTGTGTGGGTAGGCCTAGCGCCCACGACAGGAAACGCCCCAAAGCTCATCGTGGACACATCCAAGTTTTTGAAAGAAAGCAGAGGTGTTTTTTGCAAAGTGCCTACCTGTAGATGTTGGCCTGTAGCTCAGCCAGCACCTAGGGAAACCTACCAAACCTGTGCATTTCTGAAAACTAGAGACCTAGGGGAATCCAAGATGGGGTGACTTGTGTGGCTCGGACCAGGTTCTGTTACCCAGAATCCTTTGCAAACCTCAAAAGTTGGCTAAAAAAACACATGTTCCTCACATTTCTGTGGCAGAACGTTCTGGAATCTGAGCGGAGCCACAAATTTCCTTCCACCCAGCGTTCCCCTACGTCTCCCAATAAAAATGATACCTCACTTGTGTGGTTAGGCCTAGCGCCCGCAACAGGAAACGCCCCAAAGCGCAATGTGGACACATCCAAATTTTTGAAAGAAAACAGAGGTGTTTTTTGCAAAGTGCCTACCTGTAGATTTTGGCCTGTAGCTCAGCCGGCACCTAGGGAAACCTACCAAACCTGTGCATTTCTGAAAACTAGAGACCTAGGGGAATCCAAGATGGGGTAACTTGTGTGGCTCAGACCATGTTCTGTTACCCAGAATCCTTTGCAAACCTCAAAATTTGGCTAAAAAAACACATGTTCCTCACATTTCTATGGCAGAAAGTTCTGGAATCTGAGAAGAGCCACAAATTTCCTTCCACCCAGCGTTCCCCCACGTCTCCCGATAAAAATGATACCTCACTTGTGTGGGTAGGCCTAGCGCCCGCGACAGGAAACGCCCCAAAGCACAACGTGTACACATCCACATTTTTTAAAGAAAACAGAGGTGTTTTTTGCAAAGTGCCTACCTGTAGATTTTGGCCTGTAGCTCAGCCGGCACCTAGGGAAACCTACCAAACCTGTGCATTTCTCAAAACTAGAGACCTAGGGGAATCCAAGATGGGGTGATTTGTGTGGCTCGGACCAGGTTCTGTTACCCAGAATCCTTTGCAAACCTCAAAATTTGGCTAAAAAACACATGTTCCTCACATTTCTGTGGCAGAAAGTTCTGAAATCTGTGAGGAGCCACAAATTTCCTTCCACCCAGCGTTCCCCCACGTCTCCCGATAAAAATGATACCTCAATTGTGTGGGTAGGCCTAGCGCCCACGACAGGAAACGCCCCAAAACGCAACGTGGACACATCCAAATTTTTGAAAGAAAACAGAGGTGTTTTTTGCAAAGTGCCTACCTGTAGAATTTGGCCTGTAGCTCAGCCGGCACCTAGGGAAACCTACCAAACCTGTGCATTTCTGAAAACTAGAGACCTAGGGGAATCCAAGATGGGGTGACTTGTGTGGCTCGGACCAGGTTCTGTTACCCAGAATCCTTTGCAAACCTCAAACTTTGGCTAAAAAAACACATGTTCCTCACATTTCTGTGGCAGAAAGTTCTGATATCTGAGAGGAGCCACAAATTTCCTTCCACCCAGCGTTCCCCCACGTCTCCCGATAAAAATGATACCTCACTTGTGTGGGTAGGCCTAGCACCCGCAACAGGAAATGCCCCAAAGCGCAACGTGGACACATCCAAATTTTTGAAAGAAAACAGAGGTGTTTTTTGCAAAGTGCCTACCTGTAGATTTTGGCCTGTAGCTCAGCCGGCACCTAGGGAAACCTACCAAACCTGTGCATTTCTCAAAACTAGAGACCTAGGGGAATCCAAGATGGGGTGACTTGTGTGGCTCGGACCAGGTTCTGTTACCCAGAATCCTTTGCAAACCTCAAAATTTGGCTAAAAAAACACATGTTCCTCACATTTCTGTGGCAAAAAGTTCTGGAATCTGAGAGGAGCCACAAATTTCCTCCCACCCAGCGTTCCCCCACGTCTCCCGATAAAAATGATACCTCACTTGTGTGGGTAGGCCTAGCGTCCACGACAGGAAACGCACCAAAGCGCAACGTGGACACATCCAAATTTTTGAAAGAAAACAGAGATGTTTTTTGCAAAGTGCCTACCTGTAGATTTTGGCCTGTAGCTCAGCCGGCACCTAGGGAAACCTACCAAACCTGTGCATTTCTGAACACTAGAGACCTAGGGGAATCCAAGATGGGGTGACTTGTGTGGCTCGGACCAGGTTCTGTTACCCAGAATCCTTTGCAAACCTCAAAAAAAATTTTGGAATCTGAGAGGAGCCACAAATTTCCTTCCACCCAGCGTTCCCCCACGTCTCCCGATAAAAATGGTACCTCACTTGTGTGGGTAGGCCTAGCGCCCGCGACAGGAAACGCCCCAAAGCGCAACGTGGACACATTCAAATTTTTGAAAGAAAACAGAGGTGTTTTTTGCAAAGTGCCTACCTGTAGATTTTGGCCTGTAGCTCAGCCGCCACCTAGGTAAACCTACCAAACCTGTGCATTTCTGAAAACTAGAGACCTAGGGGAATCCAAGATGGGGTGACTTGTGTGGCTCGGACTAGGTTCTGTTACCCAGAATCCTTTGCAAACCTCAAAATTTGGCTAAAAAAACACATGTTCCTCAAATTTCTGTGGCAGAAAGTTCTGGAATCTGAGAGGAGCCACAAATTTCCTTTCACCCAGCGTTCCCCCACGTCTCCCGATAAAAATGATACCTCACTTGTGTGGGTAGGCCTAGCGCCCACGACAGGAAACGCCCCTAAGCGCAACTTGGACACATCCAAAATTTTGAAAGAAAACACAGATGTTTTTTGCAAAGTGCCTACTTGTAGATTTTGGCCTGTAGCTCAGCCGCCACCTAGGTAAACCTACCAAACCTGTGCATTTCTCAAAACTAGAGACCTAGGGGAATCCAAGATGGGGTGACTTGTGTGGCTCGGACCAGGTTCTGTTACCCAGAATCCTTTGCAAACCTCAAAATTTGGCTAAAAAAACACATGTTCCTCACATTTCTGTGGCAGAAAGTTCTGGAATCTGAGAGGAGCCACAAATTTCCTCCCACCCAGCGTTCCCCCACGTCTCCCGATAAAAATGATACCTCACTTGTGTGGGTAGGCCTAGCGCCCACGACAGGAAACGCCCCTAAGCGCAACGTGGACACATCCAAATTTTTGAAAGAAAACAGAGATGTTTTTTGCAAAGTGCCTACTTGTAGATTTTGGCCTGTAGCTCAGCCGCCACCTAGGTAAACCTACCAAACCTGTACATTTCTCAAAACTAGAGACCTAGGGGAATCCAAGATGGGGTGACTTGTGTGGCTCGGACCAGGTTCTGTTACCCAGAATCCTTTGCAAACCTCAAAATTTGGCTAAAAAAACACATGTTCCTCACATTTCTGTGGCAGAAAGTTCTGGAATCTGAGAGGAGCCACAAATTTCCTTCCACCCAGCGTTCCCCCACGTCACCCGATAAAAATGATACCTCACTTGTGTGGGTAGGCCTAGCGCCCACGACAGGAAACGCCCCTAAGCGCAACGTGGACACATCCAAATTTTTGAAAGAAAACAGAGGTGTTTTTTGCAAAGTGCCTACCTGTAGATTTTGGCCTGTAGCTCAGCCGGCACCTAGGGAAACCTACCAAACCTGTGCATTTCTCAAAACTAGAGACCTAGGGGAATCCAAGATGGGGTGACTTGTGTGGTTCGGACCAGGTTCTGTTACCCAGAATCCTTTGCAAACCTCAAAATTTGGCTAAAAAAACACATGTTCCTCACATTTCTGTGGCAGAAAGTTCTGGAATCTGAGAGGAGCCACAAATTTCCTCCCACCCAGCGTTCCCCCACGTCTCCCGATAAAAATGGTACCTCACTTGTGTGGGTAGGGCTAGCGCCCACGACAGGAAACGCCCCAAAGCGCAACGTGGACACATCCAAATTTTTTAAAGAAAACAGAGGTGTTTTTTGCAAAGTGCCTACCTGTAGATTTTGGCCTGTAGCTCAGCCGGCACCTAGGGAAACCTCCCAAACCTGTGCATTTCTGAACACTAGAGACATAGGGGAATCCAAGATGGGGTGACTTGTGTGGCTCGGACCAGGTTCTGTTACCCAGAATCCTTTGCAAACGTCAAAAATGTTTCTGGAATCTGAGAGGAGCCACAAATTTCCTTCCACCCAGCGTTCCCCCACGTCTCCCGATAAAAATGATACCTCACTTGTGTGGGTAGGCCTAGCGCCCGCGGCAGGAAACGCCCCAAAGCGCAACGTGGACACATCCAATTTTTTGAAAGAAAACAGAGGTGTTTTTTGCAAAGTGCCTACCTGTAGATTTTGGCCTGTAGCTTAGCCGCCACCTAGGGAAACCTACCAAACCTGTGCATTTCTGAAAACTAGAGACCTAGGGGAATCCAAGATGGGGTGACTTGTGTGGCTCGGACCAGGTTCTGTTACCCAGAATCCTTTGCAAACCTCAAAATTTGGCTAAAAAAACACATGTTCCTCACATTTCTGTGGCAGAAAGTTCTGGAATCTGAGAGGAGCCACAAATTTCCTTCCACCCAGCGTTCCCCCACGTCTCCCGATAAAAATGATACCTCACTTGTGTGGGTAGGCCTAGCGCCCACGACAGGAAACGCCCCAAAGCGCAACGTGGACACATCCAAATTTTTGAAAGAAAACAGAGATGTTTTTTGCAAAGTGCCTACTTGTAGATTTTGGCCTGTAGCTCAGCCGCCACCTAGGTAAACCTACCAAACCTGTACATTTCTCAAAACTAGAGACCTAGGGGAATCCAAGATGGGGTGACTTGTGTGGCTCGGACCAGGTTCTGTTACCCAGAATCCTTTGCAAACCTCAAAATTTGGCTAAAAAAACACATGTTCCTCACATTTCTGTGGCAGAAAGTTCTGGAATCTGAGAGGAGCCACAAATTTCCTCCCACCCAGCTTTCCCCCACGTCTCCCGATAAAAATGATACCTCACTTATGTGTGTAGGCCTAGCGCCCACGACAGGAAACGCCCCAAAGCGCAACGTGGACACATCCAAATTTTTTAAAGAAAACAGAGGTGTTTTTTGCCAAGTGCCTACCTGTAGATTTTGGCCTGTAGCTCAGCCGGCACCTAGGGAAACCTACCAAACCTGTGCATTTCTGAAAACAAGAGACCTAGGGGAATCCAATATGGGGTGACTTGTGTGGCTCGGACCAGGTTCTGTTACCCAGAATCCTTTGCAAACCTCAAAATTTGGCTAAAAAAACACATGTTCCTCACATTTCTGTGGCAGAAAGTTCTGGAATCTGAGAGGAGCCACAAATTTCCTTCCACCCAGCCTTCCTCCACGTGTCTCTATAAAAATGATACCTCACTTGTGTGGGTAGGCCTAGCGCTCGCGACAGGAAACGCCCCAAAGCGCAACGTGGACACATCCAATTTTTTGAAAGAAAACAGAGGTGTTTTTTGCAAAGTGCCTACCTGTAGATTTTGACCTGTAGCTTAGCCGCCACCTAGGGAAACCTACCAAGCCTGTGCATTTCTGAAAACTAGAGACCTTGGGGAATCCAAGATGGGGTGACTTGTGTGGCTCGGACCAAGTTTTGTTACCCAGAATCCTTTGCAAACCTCAAAAATTTTCTGGAATCTGAGAGGAGCCACAAATTTCCTTCCACACCGGGCGTTCCCCCACGTCTCCCGATAAAAATGATACCTCACTTGTGTGGGTAGGCCTAGCGCCCGCGACAGGAAACGCCCCAAAGCGCAACGTGGACACATCCAAATTTTTGAAAGAAAACAGAGGTGTTTTTTTGCAAAGTGCCTACCTGTAGATTTTGGCCTGTAGCTCAGCCGGCACCTAGGGAAACCTACCAAACCTGTGCATTTTTGAAAACTAGAGACATAGGGGAATCCAAGATGGGGTGACTTGTGTGGCTCGGACCAGGTTCTGTTACCCAGAATCCTTTGCAAACCTCAAAATTTGGCTAAAAAAACACATGTTCCTCACATTTCTGTGGCAGAAAGTTCTGGAATCTGAGAGGAGCCACAAATTTCCTTCCACCCAGCGTTCCCCCACGTCTCCCGATAAAAATGATACCTCACTTGTGTGGGTAGGCCTAGCGCCCGCGACAGGAAACGCCCCAAACCGCAACGTGGACACATCCAATTTTTTGAAAGAAAACAGAGGTGTTTTTTGCAAAGTGCCTACCTGTAGATTTTGGCCTGTAGCTCAGCCGGCACCTAGGGAAACCTACCAAACCTGTGCATTTCTGAACACTAGAGACCTAGGGAATCCAAGATGGGGTGACTTGTGTGGCTCAGACCAGGTTCTGTTACCCAGAATCCTTTGCAAACCTCAAAAATGTTTCTGGAATCTGAGAGGAGCCACAAATTTCCTTCCACCCAGCGTTCCCCCACGTCTCCCGATAAAAATGATACCTCACTTGTGTGGGTAGGCCTAGCGCCCACAACAGGAAACGCCCCAAAGCGCAACATGGACATATCCAAATTTTTGAAAGAAAACAGAGGTGTTTTTTGCAAAGTGCCTACCTGTAGATTTTGGCCTGTAGCTCAGCCGCCACCTAGGGAAACCTACCAAACTTGTGCATTTCTGAAAACTAGAGACCTAGGGGAATCCAAGATGGGGTGACTTGTGTGGCTCGGACCAGGTTCTGTTACCCAGAATCCTTTGCAAACCTCAAAATTTGGCTAAAAAAACAGATGTTCCTCACATTTCTGTGGCAGAAAGTTCTGAAATCTGTGAGGAGCCACAAATTTCCTTCGACCCAGCGTTCCCCCACGTCTCCCGATAAAAATGATACCTCACTTGTGTGGGTAGGCCTAGCGCCCACGACAGGAAACGCCCCAAAGCTCATCGTGGACACATCCAAGTTTTTGAAAGAAAACAGAGGTGTTTTTTGCAAAGTGCCTACCTGTAGATGTTGGCCTGTAGCTCAGCCAGCACCTAGGGAAACCTACCAAACCTGTGCATTTCTGAAAACTAGAGACCTAGGGGAATCCAAGATGGGGTGACTTGTGTGGCTCGGACCAGGTTCTGTTACCCAGAATCCTTTGCAAACCTCAAAAGTTGGCTAAAAAAACACATGTTCCTCACATTTCTGTGGCAGAACGTTCTGGAATCTGAGCGGAGCCACAAATTTCCTTCCACCCAGCGTTCCCCTACGTCTCCCAATAAAAATGATACCTCACTTGTGTGGTTAGGCCTAGCGCCCGCAACAGGAAACGCCCCAAAGCGCAATGTGGACACATCCAAATTTTTGAAAGAAAACAGAGGTGTTTTTTGCAAAGTGCCTACCTGTAGATTTTGGCCTGTAGCTCAGCCGGCACCTAGGGAAACCTACCAAACCTGTGCATTTCTGAAAACTAGAGACCTAGGGGAATCCAAGATGGGGTATCTTGTGTGGCTCAGACCAGGTTCTGTTACCCAGAATCCTTTGCAAACCTCAAAATTTGGCTAAAAAAACACATGTTCCTCACATTTCTATGGCAGAAAGTTCTGGAATCTGAGAAGAGCCACAAATTTCCTTCCATCCAGCGTTCCCCCACGTCTCCCGATAAAAATGATACCTCACTTGTGTGGGTAGGCCTAGCGCCCGCGACAGGAAACGCCCCAAAGCACAACGTGTACACATCCACATTTTTGAAAGAAAACAGAGGTGTTTTTTGCAAAGTGCCTACCTGTAGATTTTGGCCTGTAGCTCAGCCGGCACCTAGGGAAACCTACCAAACCTGTGCATTTCTCAAAACTAGAGACCTAGGGGAATCCAAGATGGGGTGATTTGTGTGGCTCGGACCAGGTTCTGTTACCCAGAATCCTTTGCAAACCTCAAAATTTGGCTAAAAAACACATGTTCCTCACATTTCTGTGGCAGAAAGTTCTGAAATCTGTGAGGAGCCACGAATTTCCTTCCACCCAGCGTTCCCCCACGTCTCCCGATAAAAATGATACCTCACTTGTGTGGGTAGGCCTAGCGCCCACGACAGGAAACGCCCCAAAACGCAACGTGGACACATCCAAATTTTTGAAAGAAAACAGAGGTGTTTTTTGCAAAGTGCCTACCTGTAGAATTTGGCCTGTAGCTCAGCCGGCACCTAGGGAAACCTACCAAACCTGTGCATTTCTGAAAACTAGAGACCTAGGGGAATCCAAGATGGGGTGACTTGTGTGGCTCGGACCAGGTTCTGTTACCCAGAATCCTTTGCAAACCTCAAAATTTGGCTAAAAAAACACATGTTCCTCACATTTCTGTGGCAGAAAGTTCTGATATCTGAGAGGAGCCACAAATTTCCTTCCACCCAGCGTTCCCCCACGTCTCCCGATAAAAATGATACCTCACTTGTGTGGGTAGGCCTAGCACCCGCAACAGGAAATGCCCCAAAGCGCAACGTGGACACATCCAAATTTTTGAAAGAAAACAGAGGTGTTTTTTGCAAAGTGCCTACCTGTAGATTTTGGCCTGTAGCTCAGCCGGCACCTAGGGAAACCTACCAAACCTGTGCATTTCTCAAAACTAGAGACCTAGGGGAATCCAAGATGGGGTGACTTGTGTGGCTCGGACCAGGTTCTGTTACCCAGAATCCTTTGCAAACCTCAAAATTTGGCTAAAAAAACACATGTTCCTCACATTTCTGTGGCAGAAAGTTCTGGAATCTGAGAGGAGCCACAAATTTCCTCCCACCCAGCGTTCCCCCACGTCTCCCGATAAAAATGATACCTCACTTGTGTGGGTAGGCCTAGCGTCCACGACAGGAAACGCACCAAAGCGCAACGTGGACACATCCAAATTTTTTAAAGAAAACAGAGGTGTTTTTTGCAAAGTGCCTACCTGTAGATTTTGGCCTGTAGCTCAGCCGGCACCTAGGGAAACCTACCAAACCTGTGCATTTCTGAACACTAGAGACCTAGGGGAATCCAAGATGGGGTGACTTGTGTGGCTCGGACCAGGTTCTGTTACCCAGAATCCTTTGCAAACCTCAAAAAAATTTCTGGAATCTGAGAGGAGTCACAAATTTCCTTCCACCCAGCGTTCCCCCACGTCTCCCGATAAAAATGGTACCTCACTTGTGTGGGTAGGCCTAGCGCCCGCGACAGGAAACGCCCCAAAGCGCAACGTGGACACATTCAAATTTTTGAAAGAAAACAGAGGTGTTTTTTGCAAAGTGCCTACCTGTAGATTTTGGCCTGTAGCTCAGCCGCCACCTAGGTAAACCTACCAAACCTGTGCATTTCTGAAAACTAGAGACCTAGGGGAATCCAAGATGGGGTGACTTGTGTGGCTCGGACCAGGTTCTGTTACCCAGAATCCTTTGCAAACCTCAAAATTTGGCTAAAAAAACACATGTTCCTCACATTTCTGTGGCAGAAAGTTCTGGAATCTGAGAGGAGCCACAAATTTCCTTTCACCCAGCGTTCCCCCACGTCTCCCGATAAAAATGATACCTCACTTGTGTGGGTAGGCCTAGCGCCCACGACAGGAAACGCCCCTAAGCGCAACTTGGACACATCCAAAATTTTGAAAGAAAACACAGATGTTTTTTGCAAAGTGCCTACTTGTAGATTTTGGCCTGTAGCTCAGCCGCCACCTAGGTAAACCTACCAAACCTGTGCATTTCTCAAAACTAGAGACCTAGGGGAATCCAAGATGGGGTGACTTGTGTGGCTCGGACCAGGTTCTGTTACCCAGAATCCTTTGCAAACCTCAAAATTTGGCTAAAAAAACACATGTTCCTCACATTTCTGTGGCAGAAAGTTCTGGAATCTGAGAGGAGCCACAAATTTCCTCCCACCCAGCGTTCCCCCACGTCTCCCGATAAAAATGATACCTCACTTGTGTGGGTAGGCCTAGCGCCCACGACAGGAAACGCCCCTAAGCGCAACGTGGACACATCCACATTTTTGAAAGAAAACAGAGATGTTTTTTGCAAAGTGCCTACTTGTAGATTTTGGCCTGTAGCTCAGCCGCCACCTAGGTAAACCTACCAAACCTGTACATTTCTCAAAACTAGAGACCTAGGGGAATCCAAGATGGGGTGACTTGTGTGGCTCGGACCAGGTTCTGTTACCCAGAATCCTTTGCAAACCTCAAAATTTGGCTAAAAAAACACATGTTCCTCACATTTCTGTGGCAGAAAGTTCTGGAATCTGAGAGGAGCCACAAATTTCCTTCCACCCAGCGTTCCCCCACGTCTCCCGATAAAAATGATACCTCACTTGTGTGGGTAGGCCTAGCGCCCACGACAGAAAACGCCCCTAAGCGCAATGTGGACACATCCAAATTTTTGAAAGAAAACAGAGATGTTTTTTGCAAAGTGCCTACTTGTAGATTTTGGCCTGTAGCTCAGCCGCCACCTAGGTAAACCTACCAAACCTGTACATTTCTCAAAACTAGAGACCTAGGGGAATCCAAGATGGGGTGACTTGTGTGGCTCGGACCAGGTTCTGTTACCCAGAATCCTTTGCAAACCTCAAAATTTGGCTAAAAAAACACATGTTCCTCACATTTCTGTGGCAGAAAGTTCTGGAATCTGAGAGGAGCCACAAATTTCCTCCCACCCAGCTTTCCCCCACGTCTCCCGATAAAAATGATACCTCACTTATGTGTGTAGGCCTAGCGCCCACGACAGGAAACGCCCCAAAGCGCAACGTGGACACATCCAAATTTTTTAAAGAAAACAGAGGTGTTTTTTGCCAAGTGCCTACCTGTAGATTTTCACCTGTAGCTCAGCCGGCACCTAGGGAAACCTACCAAACCTGTGCATTTCTGAAAACAAGAGACCTAGGGGAATCCAAGATGGGGTGACTTGTGTGGCTCGTTCCAGGTTCTGTTACCCAGAATCCTTTGCAAACCTCAAAATTTGGCTAAAAAAACACATGTTCCTCACATTTCTGTGGCAGAAAGTTCTGGAATCTGAGAGGAGCCACAAATTTCCTTCCACCCAGCGTTCCCCCACGTGTCTCTATAAAAATGATACCTCACTTGTGTGGGTAGGCCTAGCGCTCGCGACAGGAAACGCCCCAAAGCGCAACGTGGACACATCCAATTTTTTTAAAGAAAACAGAGGTGTTTTTTGCAAAGTGCCTACCTGTAGATTTTGACCTGTAGCTCAGCCGCCACCTAGGGAAACCTACCAAGCCTGTGCATTTCTGAAAACTAGAGACCTTGGGGAATCCAAGATGGGGTGACTTGTGTGGCTCGGACCAAGTTTTGTTACCCAGAATCCTTTGCAAACCTCAAAACTTTTCTGGAATCTGAGAGGAGCCACAAATTTCCTTCCACACCGGGCGTTCCCCCACGTCTCCCGATAAAAATGATACCTCACTTGTGTGGGTAGGCCTAGCGCCCGCGACAGGAAACGCCCCAAAGCGCAACGTGGACACATCCAAATTTTTGAAAGAAAACAGAGGTGTTTTTTGCAAAGTGCCTACCTGTAGATTTTGGCCTGTAGCTCAGCCGGCACCTAGGGAAACCTACCAAACCTGTGCATTTCTGAAAACTAGAGACATAGGGGAATCCAAGATGGGCTGACTTGTGTGGCTCGGACCAGGTTCTTTTACCCAGAATCCTTTGCAAACCTCAAAATTTGGCTAAAAAAATACATGTTCCTCACATTTCTGTGGCAGAAAGTTCTGGAATCTGAGAGGAGCCACAAATTTCCTTCCACCCAGCGTTCCCCCACGTCTCCCGATAAAAATGATACCTCACTTGTGTGGGTAGGCCTAGCGCCCGCGACAGGAAACGCCCCAAAGCGCAACGTGGACACATCCAATTTTTTGAAAGAAAACAGAGGTGTTTTTTGCAAAGTGCCTACCTGTAGATTTTGGCCTGTAGCTCAGCCAGCACCTAGGGAAACCTACCAAACCTGTGCATTTCTGAACACTAGAGACCTAGGGAATCCAAGATGGGGTGACTTGTGTGGCTCGGACCAGGTTCTGTTACCCAGAATCCTTTGCAAACCTCAAAAATGTTTCTGGAATCTGAGAGGAGCCACAAATTTCCTTCCACCCAGCGTTCCCCCACGTCTCCCGATAAAAATGATACCTCACTTGTGTGGGTAGGCCTAGCGCCCACAACAGGAAACGCCCCAAAGCGCAACATGGACACATCCAAATTTTTGAAAGAAAACAGAGGTGTTTTTTGCAAAGTGCCTACCTGTAGATTTTGGCCTGTAGCTCAGCCGCCACCTAGGGAAACCTACCAAACCTGTGCATTTCTGAAAACTAGAGACCTAGGGGAATCCAAGATGGGGTGACTTGTGTGGCTCGGACCAGGTTCTGTTACCCAGAATCCTTTGCAAACCTCAAAATTTGGCTAAAAAAACACATGTTCCTCACATTTCTGTGGCAGAAAGTTCTGAAATCTGTGAGGAGCCACAATTTTCCTTCGACCCAGCGTTCCCCCACGTCTCCCGATAAAAATGATACCTCACTTGCGTGGGTAGGCCTTTCGCCCACGACAGGAAACGCCCCAAAGCGCATCGTGGACACATCCAAATTTTTGAAAGAAAACAGAGGTGTTTTTTGCAAAGTGCCTACCTGTAGATGTTGGCCTGTAGCTCAGCCGGCACCTAGGGAAACCTACCAAACCTGTGCATTTCTGAAAACTAGAGACCTAGGGGAATCCAAGATGGGGTGACTTGTGTGGCTCGGACCAGGTTCTGTTACCCAGAATCCTTTGCAAACCTCAAAATTTGGCTAAAAAAACACATGTTCCTCACATTTCTGTGGCAGAACGTTCTGGAATCTGAGCGGAGCCACAAATTTCCTTCCACCCAGCGTTCCCCCACGTCTCCCGATAAAAATGATACCTCACTTGTGTGGTTAGGCCTAGCGCCCGCAACAGGAAACGCCCCAAAGCGCAATGTGGACACATCCAAATTTTTGAAAGAAAACAGAGGTGTTTTTTGCAAAGTGCCTACCTGTAGATTTTGGCCTGTAGCTCAGCCGGCACCTAGGGAAACCTACCAAACCTGTGCATTTCTGAAAACTAGAGACCTAGGGGAATCCAAGATGGGGTAACTTGTGTGGCTCAGACCAGGTTCTGTTACCCAGAATCCTTTGCAAACCTCAAAATTTGGCTAAAAAAACACATGTTCCTCACATTTCTATGGCAGAAAGTTCTGGAATCTGAGAAGAGCCACAAATTTCCTTCCACCCAGCGTTCCCCCACGTCTCCCGATAAAAATGATACCTCACTTGTGTGGGTAGGCCTAGCGCCCACGACAGGAAACGCCCCAAAGCGCAACGTGGACACATCCAAATTTTTGAAAGAAAACAGAGGTGTTTTTTGCAAAGTGCCTACCTGTAGAATTTGGCCTGTAGCTCAGCCGGCACCTAGGGAAACCTACCAAACCTGTGCATTTCTGAAAACTAGAGACCTAGGGGAATCCAAGATGGGGTGACTTGTGTGGCTCGGACCAGGTTCTGTTACCCAGAATCCTTTGCAAACCTCAAAATTTGGCTAAAAAAACACATGTTCCTCACATTTCTGTGGCAGAAAGTTCTGATATCTGAGAGGAGCCACAAATTTCCTTCCACCCAGCGTTCCCCCACGTCTCCCGATAAAAATGATACCTCACTTGTGTGGGTAGGCCTAGCACCCGCAACAGGAAATGCCCCAAAGCGCAACGTGGACACATCCACATTTTTGAAAGAAAACAGAGGTGTTTTTTGCAAAGTGCCTACCTGTAGATTTTGGCCTGTAGCTCAGCCGGCACCTAGGGAAACCTACCAAACCTGTGCATTTCTCAAAACTAGAGACCTAGGGGAATCCAAGATGGGGTGACTTGTGTGGCTCGGACCAGGTTCTGTTACCCAGAATCCTTTGCAAACCTCAAAATTTGGCTAAAAAAACACATGTTCCTCACATTTCTGTGGCAGAAAGTTCTGGAATCTGAGAGGAGCCACAAATTTCCTCCCACCCAGCGTTCCCCCACGTCTCCCGATAAAAATGATACCTCACTTGTGTGGGTAGGCCTAGCGTCCACGACAGGAAACGCACCAAAGCGCAACGTGGACACATCCAAATTTTTGAAAGAAAACAGAGGTGTTTTTTGCAAAGTGCCTACCTGTAGATTTTGGCCTGTAGCTCAGCCGGCACCTAGGGAAACCTACCAAAGCTGTGCATTTCTGAACACTAGAGACCTAGGGGAATCCAAGATGGGGTGACTTGTGTGGCTCGGACCAGGTTCTGTTACCCAGAATCCTTTGCAAACCTCAAAAATGTTTCTGGAATCTGAGAGGAGCCACAAATTTCCTTCCACCCAGCGTTCCCCCACGTCTCCCGATAAAAATGATACCTCACTTGTGTGGGTAGGCCTAGCGCCCGCGACAGGAAACGCCCCAAAGCGCAACGTGGACACATCCAAATTTTTTAAAGAAAACAGAGGTGTTTTTTGCAAAGTGCCTACCTGTAGATTTTGGCCTGTAGCTCAGCCGCCACCTAGGTAAACCTACCAAACCTGTGCATTTCTGAAAACTAGAGACCTAGGGGAATCCAAGATGGGGTGACTTGTGTGGCTCGGACCAGGTTCTGTTACCCAGAATCCTTTGCAAACCTCAAAATTTGGCTAAAAAAACACACGTTCCTCACATTTCTGTGGCAGAAAGTTCTGAAATCTGAGATGAGCCACAAATTTCCTTCCACCCAGCGTTCCCCCACGTCTCCCGATAAAAATGATACCTCACTTGTGTGGGTAGGCCTAGCGCCCGCGACAGGAAACGCCCCAAAGCACAACGTGTACACATCCACATTTTTGAAAGAAAACAGAGGTGTTTTTTGCAAAGTGCCTACCTGTAGAATTTGGCCTGTAGCTCAGCCGGCACCTAGGGAAACCTACCAAACCTGTGCATTTCTGAAAACTAGAGACCTAGGGGAATCCAAGATGGGGTGACTTGTGTGGCTCGGACCAGGTTCTGTTACCCAGAATCCTTTGCAAACCTCAAAATTTGGCTAAAAAACACATGTTCCTCACATTTCTGTGGCAGAAAGTTCTGAAATCTCTGAGGAGCCACAAATTTCCTTCCACCCAGCGTTCCCCCACGTCTCCCGATAAAAATGATACCTCACTTGTGTGGGTAGGCCTAGCGCCCACGACAGGAAACGCCCCAAAGCGCAACGTGGACACATCCAAATTTTTGAAAGAAAACAGAGGTGTTTTTTGCAAAGTGCCTACCTGTAGAATTTGGCCTGTAGCTCAGCCGGCACCTAGGGAAACCTACCAAACCTGTGCATTTCTGAAAACTAGAGACCTAGGGGAATCCAAGATGGGGTGACTTGTGTGGCTCGGACCAGGTTCTGTTACCCAGAATCCTTTGCAAACCTCAAAATTTGGCTAAAAAAACACATGTTCCTCACATTTCTGTGGCAGAAAGTTCTGATATCTGAGAGGAGCCACAAATTTCCTTCCACCCAGCGTTCCCCCACGTCTCCCGATAAAAATGATACCTCACTTGTGTGGGTAGGCCTAGCACCCGCAACAGGAAATGCCCCAAAGCGCAACGTGGACACATCCACATTTTTGAAAGAAAACAGAGGTGTTTTTTGCAAAGTGCCTACCTGTAGATTTTGGCCTGTAGCTCAGCCGGCACCTAGGGAAACCTACCAAACCTGTGCATTTCTCAAAACTAGAGACCTAGGGGAATCCAAGATGGGGTGACTTGTGTGGCTCGGATCAGGTTCTGTTACCCAGAATCCTTTGCAAACCTCAAAATTTGGCTAAAAAAACACATGTTCCTCACATTTCTGTGGCAGAAAGTTCTGGAATCTGAGAGGAGCCACAAATTTCCTCCCACCCAGCGTTCCCCCACGTCTCCCGATAGAAATGATACCTCACTTGTGTGGGTAGGCCTAGCGTCCACGACAGGAAACGCACCAAAGCGCAACATGGACACATCCAAATTTTTGAAAGAAAACAGAGGTGTTTTTTGCAAAGTGCCTACCTGTAGATTTTGGCCTGTAGCTCAGCCGGCACCTAGGGAAACCTACCAAACCTGTGCATTTCTGAACACTAGAGACCTAGGGGAATCCAAGATGGGGTGACTTGTGTGGCTCGGACCAGGTTCTGTTACCCAGAATCCTTTGCAAACCTCAAAAATGTTTCTGGAATCTGAGAGGAGCCACAAATTTCCTTCCACCCAGCGTTCCCCCACGTCTCCCGATAAAAATGATACCTCACTTGTGTGGGTAGGCCTAGCGCCCGCGACAGGAAACGCCCCAAAGCGCAACGTGGACACATCCAAATTTTTGAAAGAAAACAGAGGTGTTTTTTGCAAAGTGCCTACCTGTAGATTTTGGCCTGTAGCTCAGCCGCCACCTAGGTAAACCTACCAAACCTGTGCATTTCTGAAAACTAGAGACCTAGGGGAATCCAAGATGGGGTGACTTGTGTGGCTCGGACCAGGTTCTGTTACCCAGAATCCTTTGCAAACCTCAAAATTTGGCTAAAAAAACACATGTTCCTCACATTTCTGTGGCAGAAAGTTCTGAAATCTGTGAGGAGCCACAAATTTCCTTCGACCCAGCGTTCCCCCACGTCTCCCGATAAAAATGATACCTCACTTGTGTGGATAGGCCTAGCGCCCGCGACAGGAAACGCCCCAAAGCGCATCGTGGACACATCCAAATTTTTGAAAGAAAACAGAGGTGTTTTTTGCAAAGTGCCTACCTGTAGATGTTGGCCTGTAGCTCAGCCGGCACCTAGGGAAACCTACCAAACCTGTGCATTTCTGAAAACTAGAGACCTAGGGGAATCCAAGATGGGGTGACTTGTGTGGCTCGGACCAGGTTCTGTTACCCAGAATCCTTTGCAAACCTCAAAAGTTGGCTAAAAAAACACATGTTCCTCACATTTCTGTGGCAGAACGTTCTGGAATCTGAGCGGAGCCACAAATTTCCTTCCACCCAGCGTTCCCCCACGTCTCCCGATAAAAATGATACCTCACTTGTGTGGTTAGGCCTAGCGCCCGCAACAGGAAACGCCCCAAAGCGCAATGTGGACACATCCAAATTTTTGAAAGAAAACAGAGGTGTTTTTTGCAAAGTGCCTACCTGTAGATTTTGGCCTGTAGCTCAGCCGGCACCTAGGGAAACCTACCAAACCTGTGCATTTCTGAAAACTAGAGACCTAGGGGAATCCAAGATGGGGTAACTTGTGTGGCTCAGACCAGGTTCTGTTACCCAGAATCCTTTGCAAACCTCAAAATGTGGCTAAAAAACACATGTTCCTCACATTTCTGTGGCAGAAAATTCTGAAATCTGTGAGGAGCCACAAATTTCCTTCCACCCAGCGTTCCCCCACGTCTCCCGATAAAAATGATACCTCACTTGTGTGGGTAGGCCTAGCGCCCGCGACAGGAAACGCCCCAAAGCACAACGTGTACACATCCACATTTTTTAAAGAAAACAGAGGTGTTTTTTGCAAAGTGCCTACCTGTAGATTTTGGCCTGTAGCTCAGCCGGCACCTAGGGAAACCTACCAAACCTGTGCATTTCTGAACACTAGAGACCTAGGGGAATCCAAGATGGGGTGACTTGTGTGGCTCGGACCAGGTTCTGTTACCCAGAATCCTTTGCAAACCTCAAAAATGTTTCTGGAATCTGAGAGGAGCCACAAATTTCCTTCCACCCAGCGTTCCCCCACGTCTCCCGATAAAAATGATACCTCACTTGTGTGGGTAGGCCTAGCGCCCGCGACAGGAAACGCCCCAAAGCGCAACGTGGACACATCCAAATTTTTTAAAGAAAACAGAGGTGTTTTTTGCAAAGTGCCTACCTGTAGATTTTGGCCTGTAGCTCAGCCGCCACCTAGGTAAACCTACCAAACCTGTGCATTTCTGAAAACTAGAGACCTAGGGGAATCCAAGATGGGGTGACTTGTGTGGCTCGGACCAGGTTCTGTTACCCAGAATCCTTTGCAAACCTCAAAATTTGGCTAAAAAAACACACGTTCCTCACATTTCTGTGGCAGAAAGTTCTGAAATCTGAGAAGAGCCACAAATTTCCTTCCACCCAGCGTTCCCCCACGTCTCCCGATAAAAATGATACCTCACTTGTGTGGGTAGGCCTAGCGCCCGCGACAGGAAACGCCCCAAAGCACAACGTGTACACATCCACATTTTTGAAAGAAAACAGAGGTGTTTTTTGCAAAGTGCCTACCTGTAGAATTTGGCCTGTAGCTCAGCCGGCACCTAGGGAAACCTACCAAACCTGTGCATTTCTGAAAACTAGAGACCTAGGGGAATCCAAGATGGGGTGACTTGTGTGGCTCGGACCAGGTTCTGTTACCCAGAATCCTTTGCAAACCTCAAAATTTGGCTAAAAAACACATGTTCCTCACATTTCTGTGGCAGAAAGTTCTGAAATCTGTGAGGAGCCACAAATTTCCTTCCACCCAGCGTTCCCCCACGTCTCCCGATAAAAATGATACCTCACTTGTGTGGGTAGGCCTAGCGCCCACGACAGGAAACGCCCCAAAGCGCAACGTGGACACATCCAAATTTTTGAAAGAAAACAGAGGTGTTTTTTGCAAAGTGCCTACCTGTAGAATTTGGCCTGTAGCTCAGCCGGCACCTAGGGAAACCTACCAAACCTGTGCATTTCTGAAAACTAGAGACCTAGGGGAATCCAAGATGGGGTGACTTGTGTGGCTCGGACCAGGTTCTGTTACCCAGAATCCTTTGCAAACCTCAAAATTTGGCTAAAAAAACACATGTTCCTCACATTTCTGTGGCAGAAAGTTCTGATATCTGAGAGGAGCCACAAATTTCCTTCCACCCAGCGTTCCCCCACGTCTCCCGATAAAAATGATACCTCACTTGTGTGGGTAGGCCTAGCACCCGCAACAGGAAATGCCCCAAAGCGCAACGTGGACACATCCACATTTTTGAAAGAAAACAGAGGTGTTTTTTGCAAAGTGCCTACCTGTAGATTTTGGCCTGTAGCTCAGCCGGCACCTAGGGAAACCTACCAAACCTGTGCATTTCTCAAAACTAGAGACCTAGGGGAATCCAAGATGGGGTGACTTGTGTGGCTCGGATCAGGTTCTGTTACCCAGAATCCTTTGCAAACCTCAAAATTTGGCTAAAAAAACACATGTTCCTCACATTTCTGTGGCAGAAAGTTCTGGAATCTGAGAGGAGCCACAAATTTCCTCCCACCCAGCGTTCCCCCACGTCTCCCGATAAAAATGATACCTCACTTGTGTGGGTAGGCCTAGCGTCCACGACAGGAAACGCACCAAAGCGCAACATGGACACATCCACATTTTTGAAAGAAAACAGAGGTGTTTTTTGCAAAGTGCCTACCTGTAGATTTTGGCCTGTAGCTCAGCCGGCACCTAGGGAAACCTACCAAACCTGTGCATTTCTGAACACTAGAGACCTAGGGGAATCCAAGATGGGGTGACTTGTGTGGCTCGGACCAGGTTCTGTTACCCAGAATCCTTTGCAAACCTCAAAAATGTTTCTGGAATCTGAGAGGAGCCACAAATTTCCTTCCACCCAGCGTTCCCCCACGTCTCCCGATAAAAATGATACCTCACTTGTGTGGGTAGGCCTAGCGCCCGCGACATGAAACGCCCCAAAGCGCAACGTGGACACATCCAAATTTTTGAAAGAAAACAGAGGTGTTTTTTGCAAAGTGCCTACCTGTAGATTTTGGCCTGTAGCTCAGCCGCCACCTAGGTAAACCTACCAAACCTGTGCATTTCTGAAAACTAGAGACCTAGGGGAATCCAAGATGGGGTGACTTGTGTGGCTCGGACCAGGTTCTGTTACCCAGAATCCTTTGCAAACCTCAAAATTTGGCTAAAAAAACACATGTTCCTCACATTTCTGTGGCAGAAAGTTCTGAAATCTGTGAGGAGCCACAAATTTCCTTCGACCCAGCGTTCCCCCACGTCTCCCGATAAAAATGATACCTCACTTGTGTGGATAGGCCTAGCGCCCACGACAGGAAACGCCCCAAAGCGCATCGTGGACACATCCAAATTTTTGAAAGAAAACAGAGGTGTTTTTTGCAAAGTGCCTACCTGTAGATGTTGGCCTGTAGCTCAGCCGGCACCTAGGGAAACCTACCAAACCTGTGCATTTCTGAAAACTAGAGACCTAGGGGAATCCAAGATGGGGTGACTTGTGTGGCTCGGACCAGGTTCTGTTACCCAGAATCCTTTGCAAACCTCAAAATTTGGCTAAAAAAACACATGTTCCTCACATTTCTGTGGCAGAAAGTTCTGGAATCTGAGAGGAGCCACAAATTTCCTCCCACCCAGCGTTCCCCCACGTCTCCCGATAAAAATGATACCTCACTTGTGTGGGTAGGCCTAGCGTCCACGACAGGAAACGCACCAAAGCGCAACATGGACACATCCACATTTTTGAAAGAAAACAGAGGTGTTTTTTGCAAAGTGCCTACCTGTAGATTTTGGCCTGTAGCTCAGCCGGCACCTAGGGAAACCTACCAAACCTGTGCATTTCTGAACACTAGAGACCTAGGGGAATCCAAGATGGGGTGACTTGTGTGGCTCGGACCAGGTTCTGTTACCCAGAATCCTTTGCAAACCTCAAAAATGTTTCTGGAATCTGAGAGGAGCCACAAATTTCCTTCCACCCAGCGTTCCCCCACGTCTCCCGATAAAAATGATACCTCACTTGTGTGGGTAGGCCTAGCGCCCGCGACAGGAAACGCCCCAAAGCGCAACGTGGACACATCCAAATTTTTGAAAGAAAACAGAGGTGTTTTTTGCAAAGTGCCTACCTGTAGATTTTGGCCTGTAGCTCAGCCGCCACCTAGGTAAACCTACCAAACCTGTGCATTTCTGAAAACTAGAGACCTAGGGGAATCCAAGATGGGGTGACTTGTGTGGCTCGGACCAGGTTCTGTTACCCAGAATCCTTTGCAAACCTCAAAATTTGGCTAAAAAAACACATGTTCCTCACATTTCTGTGGCAGAAAGTTCTGAAATCTGTGAGGAGCCACAAATTTCCTTCGACCCAGCGTTCCCCCACGTCTCCCGATAAAAATGATACCTCACTTGTGTGGATAGGCCTAGCGCCCACGACAGGAAACGCCCCAAAGCGCATCGTGGACACATCCAAATTTTTGAAAGAAAACAGAGGTGTTTTTTGCAAAGTGCCTACCTGTAGATGTTGGCCTGTAGCTCAGCCGGCACCTAGGGAAACCTACCAAACCTGTGCATTTCTGAAAACTAGAGACCTAGGGGAATCCAAGATGGGGTGACTTGTGTGGCTCGGACCAGGTTCTGTTACCCAGAATCCTTTGCAAACCTCAAAAGTTGGCTAAAAAAACACATGTTCCTCACATTTCTGTGGCAGAACGTTCTGGAATCTGAGCGGAGCCACAAATTTCCTTCCACCCAGCGTTCCCCCACGTCTCCCGATAAAAATGATACCTCACTTGTGTGGTTAGGCCTAGCGCCCGCAACAGGAAACGCCCCAAAGCGCAATGTGGACACATCCAAATTTTTGAAAGAAAACAGAGGTGTTTTTTGCAAAGTGCCTACCTGTAGATTTTGGCCTGTAGCTCAGCCGGCACCTAGGGAAACCTACCAAACCTGTGCATTTCTGAAAACTAGAGACCTAGGGGAATCCAAGATGGGGTAACTTGTGTGGCTCAGACCAGGTTCTGTTACCCAGAATCCTTTGCAAACCTCAAAATGTGGCTAAAAAACACATGTTCCTCACATTTCTGTGGCAGAAAGTTCTGAAATCTGTGAGGAGCCACAAATTTCCTTCCACCCAGCGTTCCCCCACGTCTCCCGATAAAAATGATACCTCACTTGTGTGGGTAGGCCTAGTGCCCGCGACAGGAAACGCCCCAAAGCACAACGTGTACACATCCACATTTTTTAAAGAAAACAGAGGTGTTTTTTGCAAAGTGCCTACCTGTAGATTTTGGCCTGTAGCTCAGCCGGCACCTAGGGAAACCTACCAAACCTGTGCATTTCTCAAAACTAGAGACCTAGGGGAATCCAAGATGGGGTGACTTGTGTGGCTCGGACCAGGTTCTGTTACCCAGAATCCTTTACAAACCTCAAAATTTGGCTAAAAAACACATGTTCCTCACATTTCTGTGGCAGAAAGTTCTGAAATCTGTGAGGAGCCACAAATTTCCTTCCACCCAGCGTTCCCCCACGTCTCCCGATAAAAATGATACCTCACTTGTGTGGGTAGGCCTAGCGCCCACGACAGGAAACGCCCCAAAGCGCAACGTGGACACATCCAAATTTTTGAAAGAAAACAGAGGTGTTTTTTGCAAAGTGCCTACCTGTAGAATTTGGCCTGTAGCTCAGCCGGCACCTAGGGAAACCTACCAAACCTGTGCATTTCTGAAAACTAGAGACCTAGGGGAATCCAAGATGGGGTGACTTGTGTGGCTCGGACCAGGTTCTGTTTCCCAGAATCCTTTGCAAACCTCAAAATTTGGCTAAAAAAACACATGTTCCTCACATTTCTGTGGCAGAAAGTTCTGATATCTGAGAGGAGCCACAAATTTCCTTCCACCCAGCGTTCCCCCACGTCTCCCGATAAAAATGATACCTCACTTGTGTGGGTAGGCCTACCACCCGCAACAGGAAACGCCCCAAAGCGCATCGTGGACACATCCAAATTTTTGAAAGAAAACAGAGGTGTTTTTTGCAAAGTGCCTACCTGTAGATGTTGGCCTGTAGCTCAGCCGGCACCTAGGGAAACCTACCAAACCTGTGCATTTCTGAAAACTAGAGACCTAGGGGAATCCAAGATGGGGTGACTTTTGTGGCTCGGACCAGGTTCTGTTACCCAGAATCCTTTGCAAACCTCAAAAGTTGGCTAAAAAAACACATGTTCCTCACATTTCTGTGGCAGAAGGTTCTGGAATCTGAGCGGAGCCACGAATTTCCTTCCACCCAGCGTTCCCCCACGTCTCCCGATAAAAATGATACCTCACTTGTGTGGTTAGGCCTAGCGGCCGCAACAGGAAACGCCCCAAAGCGCAATGTGGACACATCCAAATTTTTGAAAGAAAACAGACGTGTTTTTTGCAAAGTGCCTACCTGTAGATTTTGGCCTGTAGCTCAGCCGGCACCTAGGGAAACCTACCAAACCTGTGCATTTCTGAAAACTAGAGACCTAGGGGAATCCAAGATGGGGTAACTTGTGTGGCTCAGACCAGGTTCTGTTACCCAGAATCCTTTGCAAACCTCAAAATTTGGCTAAAAAAACACATGTTCCTCACATTTCTATGGCAGAAAGTTCTGGAATCTGAGAAGAGCCACAAATTTCCTTCCACCCAGCGTTCCCCCACGTCTCCCGATAAAAATGATACCTCACTTGTGTGGGTAGGCCTAGCGCCCGCGACAGGAAATGCCCCAAAGCACAACGTGTACACATCCACATTTTTGAAAGAAAACAGAGGTGTTTTTTGCAAAGTGCCTACATGTAGATTTTGGCCTGTAGCTCAGCCGGCACCTAGGGAAACCTACCAAACCTGTGCATTTCTCAAAACTAGAGACCTAGGGGAATCCAAGATGGGGTGACTTGTGTGGCTCGGACCAGGTTCTGTTACCCAGAATCCTTTGCAAACCTCAAAATTTGGCTAAAAAACACATGTTCCTCACATTTCTGTGGCAGAAAGTTCTGAAATCTGTGAGGAGCCACAAATTTCCTTCCACCCAGCGTTCCCCCACGTCTCCCGATAAAAATGATACCTCACTTGTGTGGGTAGGCCTAGCGCCCACGACAGGAAACGCCCCAAAGCGCAACGTGGACACATCCAAATTTTTGAAAGAAAACAGAGGTGTTTTTTGCAAAGTGCCTACCTGTAGAATTTGGCCTGTAGCTCAGCCGGCACCTAGGGAAACCTACCAAACCTGTGCATTTCTGAAAACTAGAGACCTAGGGGAATCCAAGATGGGGTGACTTGTGTGGCTCGGACCAGGTTCTGTTACCCAGAATCCTTTGCAAACTTCAAAATTTGGCTAAAAAAACACATGTTCCTCACATTTCTGTGGCAGAAAGTTCTGATATCTGAGAGGAGCCACAAATTTCCTTCCACCCAGCGTTCCCCCACGTCTCCCGATAAAAATGATACCTCACTTGTGTGGGTAGGCCTAGCACCCGCAACAGGAAATGCCCCAAAGCGCAACGTGGACACATCCACATTTTTGAAAGAAAACAGAGGTGTTTTTTGCAAAGTACCTACCTGTAGATTTTGGCCTGTAGCTCAGCCGGCACCTAGGGAAACCTACCAAACCTGTGCATTTCTCAAAACTAGAGACCTAGGGGAATCCAAGATGGGGTGACTTGTGTGGCTCGGACCAGGTTCTGTTACCCAGAATCCTTTGCAAACCTCAAAATTTGGCTAAAAAAACACATGTTCCTCACATTTCTGTGGCAGAAAGTTCTGGAATCTGAGAGGAGCCACAACTTTCCTTCCACCCAGCGTTCCCCCACGTCTCCCGATAAAAATGATACCTCACTTGTGTGGGTAGGTCTAGCGTCCACGACAGGAAACGCACCAAAGCGCAACGTGGACACATCCACATTTTTGAAAGAAAACAGAGGTGTTTTTTGCAAAGTGCCTACCTGTAGATTTTGGCCTGTAGCTCAGCCGGCCCCTAGGGAAACCTACCAAACCTGTGCATTTCTGAACACTAGAGACCTAGGGGAATCCAAGATGGGGTGACTTGTGTGGCTCGGACCAGGTTCTGTTACCCAGAATCCTTTGCAAACCTCAAAAATGTTTCTGGAATCTGAGAGGAGCCACAACTTTCCTTCCACCCAGCGTTCCCCCACGTCTCCCGATAAAAATGATACCTCACTTGTGTGGGTAGGCCTAGCGCCCGCGACAGGAAACGCCCCAAAGCGCAACGTGGACACATCCAAATTTTTTAAAGAAAACAGAGGTGTTTTTTGCAAAGTGCCTACCTGTAGATTTTGGCCTGTAGCTCAGCCGCCACCTAGGTAAACCTACCAAACCTGTGCATTTCTGAAAACTAGAGACCTAGGGAAATCCAAGATGGGGTGACTTGTGTGGCTCGGACCAGGTTCTGTTACCCAGAATCCTTTGCAAACCTCAAAAGTTGGCTAAAAAAACACATGTTCCTCACATTTCTGTGGCAGAACGTTCTGGAATCTGAGCGGAGCCACAAATTTCCTTCCACCCAGCGTTCCCCCACGTCTCCCGATAAAAATGATACCTCACTTGTGTGGTTAGGCCTAGCGCCCGCAACAGGAAACGCCCCAAAGCGCAATGTGGACACATCCAAATTTTTGAAAGAAAACAGAGGTGTTTTTTGCAAAGTGCCTACCTGTAGATTTTGGCCTGTAGCTCAGCCGTCACCTAGGGAAACCTACCAAACCTGTGCATTTCTGAAAACTAGAGACCTAGGGGAATCCAAGATGGGGTAACTTGTGTGGCTCAGACCAGGGTCTGTTACCCAGAATCCTTTGCAAACCTCAAAATTTGGCTAAAAAACACATGTTCCTCACATTTCTGTGGCAGAAAGTTCTGAAATCTGTGAGGAGCCACAAATTTCCTTCCACCCAGCGTTCCCCCACGTCTCCCGATAAAAATGATACCTCACTTGTGTGGGTAGGCCTAGCGCCCGCGACAGGAAACGCCCCAAAGCACAACGTGTACACATCCACATTTTTGAAAGAAAACAGAGGTGTTTTTTGCAAAGTGCCTACCTGTAGATTTTGGCCTGTAGCTCAGCCGGCACCTAGGGAAACCTACCAAACCTGTGCATTTCTCAAAACTAGAGACCTAGGGGAATCCAAGATGGGGTGACTTGTGTGGCTCGGACCAGGTTCTGTTACCCAGAATCCTTTGCAAACCTCAAAATTTGGCTAAAAAACACATGTTCCTCACATTTCTGTGGCAGAAAGTTCTGAAATCTGTGAGGAACCACAAATTTCTTTCCACCCAGCGTTCCCCCACGTCTCCCGATAAAAATGATACCTCACTTGTGTGGGTAGGCCTAGCGCCCACGACAGAAAACGCCCCAAAGCGCAACGTGGACACATCCAAATTTTTGAAAGAAAACAGAGGTGTTTTTTGCAAAGTGCCTACCTGTAGAATTTGGCCTGTAGCTCAGCCGGCACCTAGGGAAACCTACCAAACCTGTGCATTTCTGAAAACTAGAGACCTAGGGGAATCCAAGATGGGGTGACTTGTGTGGCTCGAACCAGGTTCTGTTACCAGGAATCCTTTGCACCCCCACGTCTCCCGATAAAAATTATACCTCACTTGTGTGGGTAGGCCTAGCGCCCGCGACAGGAAACGCCCCAAAGGGCAACGTGGACACATCCAATTTTTTTAAAGAAAACAGAGGTGTTTTTTGCAAAGTGCCTACCTGTAGATTTTGGCCTGTAGCTCAGCCGCCACCTAGGGAAACCTACCAAACCTGTGCATTTCTGAAAACTAGAGACCTAGGGGAATCCAAGATGGGGTGACTTGTGTGGCTCGGACCAGGTTCTGTTACCCAGAATCCTTTGCAAACCTCAAAATTTGGCTAAAAAAACACATGTTCCTCACATTTCTGTGGCAGAAAGTTCTGGAATCTGAGAGGAGCCACAAATTTCCTTCCACCCAGCGTTCCCCCACGTCTCCCGATAAAAATGATACCTCACTTGTGTAGGTAGGCCTAGCGCCCACGACAGGAAATGCCCCTAAGCGCAACGTGGACACATCCAAATTTTTGAAAGAAAACAGAGATGTTTTTTGCAAAGTGCCTACTTGTAGATTTTCGCCTGTAGCTCAGCCGCCACCTAGGTAAACCTACCAAACCTGTGCATTTCTCAAAACTAGAGACCTAGGGAAATCCAAGATGGGGTGACTTGTGTGGCTCGGACCAGGTTCTGTTACCCAGAATCCTTTGCAAACCTCAAAATTTGGCTAAAAAAACACATGTTCCTCACATTTCTGTGGCAGAAAGTTCTGGAATCTGAGAGGAGCCACAAATTTCCTCCCACCCAGCGTTCCCCCACGTCTCCCGATAAAAATGATACCTCACTTATGTGTGTAGGCCTAGCGCCCACGACAGGAAACGCCCCAAAGCGCAACGTGGACACATCCACATTTTTTAAAGAAAACAGAGGTGTTTTTTGCCAAGTGCCTACCTGTAGATTTTGGCCTGTAGCTCAGCCGGCACCTAGGGAAACCTACCAAACCTGTGCATTTCTGAAAACAAGAGACCTAGGGGAATCCAAGATGGGGTGACTTGTGTGGCTCGGACCAGGTTCTGTTACCCAGAATCCTTTGTAAACCTCAAAATTTGGCTAAAAAAACACATGTTCCTCACATTTCTGTGGCAGAAAGTTCTGGAAACTGAGAGGAGCCACAAATTTCCTTCCACCCAGCGTTCCCCCACGTGTCTCCATAAAAATGATACCTCACTTGTGTGGGTAGGCCTAGCGCTCGCGACAGGAAACGCCCCAAAGCGCAACATGGACACATCCAATTTTTTGAAAGAAAACAGAGGTGTTTTTTGCAAAGTGCCTACCTGTAGATTTTGGCCTGTAGCTCAGCCGCCACCTAGGGAAACCTACCAAGCCTGTGCATTTCTCAAAACTAGAGACCTTGGGGAATCCAAGATGGGGTGACTTGTGTGGCTCGGACCAAGTTTTGTTACCCAGAATCCTTTGCAAACCTCAAAATTTTTCTGGAATCTGAGAGGAGCCACAAATTTCCTCCCACCCAGCGTTCCCCCACGTCTCCCGATAAAAATGATACCTCACTTGTGTGGGTAGGCCTAGCGCCCGCGACAGGAAACGCCCCAAAGCGCAACGTGGACATATCCAAATTTTTGAAAGAAAACAGAGGTGTTTTTTGCAAAGTGCCTACCTGTAGATTTTGCCCTGTAGCTCAGCCGCCACCTAGGGAAACCTACCAAACCTGTGCATTTCTGAAAACTAGAGACATAGGGGAATCCAACATGGGGTGACTTGTGTGGCTCGGACCAGGTTCTGTTACCCAGAATCCTTTGCAAACCTCAGAATTTGGCTAAAAAAACACATGTTCCTCACATTTCTGTGGCAGAAAGTTCTGGAATCTGAGAGGAGCCACAAATTTCCTTCCACCCAGCGTTCCCCCACGTCTCCCAATAAAAATGATACCTCACTTGTGTGGGTAGGCCTAGCGCCCGCGACAGGAAACGCCCCAAACCGCAACGTGGACACATCCAATTTTTTGAAAGAAAACAGAGGTGTTTTTTGCAAAGTGCCTACCTGTAGATTTTGGCCTGTAGCTCAGCCGCCACCTAGGGAAACCTACCAAACCTGTGCATTTCTGAAAACTAGAGGCCTAGGGAAATCCAAGATGGGGGTGACTTGTGTGGCTCGGACCAGGTTCTGTTACCCAGAATCCTTTGCAAACCTCAAAATTTGGCTAAAAAAACACATGTTCCTCACATTTCTGTGGCAGAAAGTTCTGGAATCTGAGAGGAGCCACAAATTTCCTTCCACCCAGCGTTCCCCCACGTTTCCCGATAAAAATGATACCTCACTTGTGTGGGTAGGCCTAGCGCCCACGACAGGAAACGCCCCAAAGCGCAACGTGGACACATCCAAATTTTTGAAAGAAAACAGAGGTGTTTTTTGCAAAGTGCTTACCTGTAGATTTTGGCCTGTAGCTCAGCCGGCACCTAGGGAAACCTACCAAACCTGTGCATTTCTGAAAACTAGAGACCTAGGGGAATCCAAGATGGGGTGACTTGTGTGGCTCGGACCAGGTTCTGTTACCCAGAATCCTTTGCAAACCTCAAAATGTGGCTAAAAAAACACATGTTCCTCACATTTCTGTGGCAGAAAGTTCTGGAATCTGAGAGGAGCCACAAATTTCCTTCCACCCATCGTTCCCCCACGTCTCTCGATAAAAATGATACCTCACTTGTGTGGGTAGGCCTAGCGCCCGCGACAGGAAACGCCCCAAAGCGCAACGTGGACACATCCAAATTTTTGAAAGAAAACAGAGGTGTTTTTTGCAAAGTGCCTACCTGTAGATTTTGGCCTGTAGCTCAGCCGGCACCTAGGGAAACCTACCAAACCTGTGCATTTCTGAAAACTAGAGACCTAGGGGAATCCAAGATGGGGTGACTTGTGTGGCTCGGACCAGGTTCTGTTACCCAGAATCCTTTGCAAACCTTAAAGTTTGGCTAAAAAACACATGTTCCTCACATTTCTGTGGCAGAAAGTTCTGGAATCGGAGAGGAGCCACGAATTTCCTTCCACCCAGCGTTCCCCCAAGTCTCCAGATAAAAATGACACCTCACTTGTTTGGGTAGGCCTAGCGCCCGCGACAGGAAACACCCCAAAGTGCAACGTGGACACATCCAAATTTTTTAAAGAAAACAGAGGTGTTTTTTGCAAAGTGCCTACCTGTAGATTTTGGCCTTTACCTCAGCCGGCACCTAGGTAAACCTACCAAACCTGTGCATTTCTGAAAACTAGAGACCTAGGGGAATCCAAGATGGGGTGACTTGTGTGGCTCGGACCAGGTTCTGTTACCCAGAATCCTTTGCAAACCTCAAACTTTTGGTAAAAAAACACATGTTCCTCATATTTCTGTGGCAGAAAGTTCTGGAATCTGAGAGGAGCCACAAATTTCCTTCCACCCAGCGTTACCCCTCGTCTCCCGATAAAAATGATACCTCACTTGTGTGGGTAGGCCTAGCGCCCACGACAGGGAACGCCCCAAAGCGCAACGTGGACACATCCAAGTTTTTGAAAGAAAACAGAGGTGTTTTTTGCAAAGTGCCTACCTGTAGATTTTGGCCTGTAGCTCAGCTGCCACTTAGGGAAACCTACCAAACCTGTGCATTTATGAAAACTAGAGACCTAGGGGAATCCAAGATGGGGTGACTTGTGTGGCTCGGACCAGGTTCTGTTACCCAGAATCCTTTGCAAACCTCAAAATTTGGCTAAAAAAACACATGTTCCTCACATTTCTGTGGCAGAAAGTTCTGGAATCTGAGAGGAGCAACAAATTTCCTTCCACCCAGCGTTCCCCTACGCCTCCCGATACAAATGATACCTCACTTGTGTGGGTAGGCCTAGCGCCCGCAACAGGAAACGCCCCAAAGCGCAATGTGGACACATCCAAATTTTTGAAAGAAAACAGAGGTGTTTTTTGCAAAGTGCCTACCTGTAGATTTTGGCCTCTAGCTCAGCCGCCACCAAGGGAAACCTACCAAACCTGTGCAGTTCTGAAAACTAGAGACCATGGGGAATCCAAAATGGGGTGACTTGTGTGGCTCGGACCAGGTTCTGTTACCCAGAATCCTTTGCAAACCTCAAAATTTGGCTAAAAAAACACATGTTCCTCACATTTCTGTGGCAGAAAGTTCTGGAATCTGAGAGGAGCCACAAATTTCCTTCCACCCAGTGTTCCCCTACGTCTCTCGATAAAAATGATACCTCACTTGTGTGGGTAGGCCTAGCGCCCGCGACAGGAAACGCCCCAAAGCGCAACGTGGACACATCCAATTTTTAGAAAGAAAACAGAGGTGTTTTTTGCAAAGTGCCTACCTGTAGATTTTGGCCTGTAGCTCAGCCGCCACATAGGGAAGCCTACCAAACCTGTGCATTTCTGAAAACTAGAGACCTAGGGGAATCCAAGATGGGGTGACTTGTGTGGCTCGGACCAGGTTCTGTTACCCAGAATCCTTTGCAAACCTCAACATTTTTCTGGAATCTGAGAGGAGCCACAAATTTCCTTCCACCCAGCGTTCCCCCACGTCTCCCGATAAAAATGATACCTCACTTGTGTGGGTAGGCCTAGCGCCCGCGACAGGAAACACCCCAAAGCACAACGTGGACACTTCCAAATTTTTGAAAGAAAACAGAGGTGTTTTTTGCAAAGTGCCTACCTGTAGATTTTGGCCTGTAGCTCAGCCGGCACCTAGGGAAACCTACCAAACCTGTGCATTGCTGAAAACTAGAGACCTAGGGGAATCCAAGATGGGGTGACTTGTGTGGCTCGGACCAGGTTCTGTTACCCAGAATCCTTTGCAAACCTCAAAATTTGGCTAAAAAAACACATGTTCCTCACATTTCTGTGGCAGAAAGTTCTGGAATCTGAGCGGAGCCACAAATTTCCTTCCACCCAGCGTTCCCCTACGTCTCTCGATAAAAATGATACCTCACTTGTGTGGGTAAGCCTAGCGCCCGCGACAGGAAACGCCCCATAGCGCAACGTGGACACATCCAATTTTTTGAAAGAAAACAGAGGTGTTTTTTGCAAAGTGCCTACCTGTAGATTTTGGCCTGTAGCTCAGCCGCCACCTAGGGAAACCTACCAAACCTGTGCATTTCTGAAAACTAGAGACCTAGGGGAATCCAAGATGGGGTGACTTGTGTGGCTCGGACCAGGTTCTGTTACCCAGAATCCTTTGCAAACCTCAAAATTTTTCTGGAATCTGAGAGGAGCCACAAATTTCCTTCCACCCAGCGTTCCCCCACGTCTCCCGATAAAAATTATACCTCACTTGTGTGGGTAGGCCTAGCGCCCGCGACAGGAAACGCCCCAAAGCGCAACGTGGACACATCCACATTTTTGAAAGAAAACAGAGGTGTTTTTTGCAAAGTGCCTACCTGTAGATTTTTGCCTGTAGCTCAGCCGGCACCTAGGGAAACCTACCAAACCTGTGCATTGCGGAAAACTAGACACCTAGGGGAAACCAAGATGGGGTGACTTGTGTGGCTCGGACCAGGTTCTGTTACCCAGAATCCTTTGCAAACCTCAAAATTTGGCTAAAAAAACACATGTTCCTCACATTTCTGTACAGGAAAGTTCTGGAATCTGAGAGGAGCCACAAATTTCCTTCCACCCAGCGTTCCCCCACGTCTCCCGATAAAAATGATACCTCACTTGTGTGGGTAGGCCTAGCGCCCACAACAGGAAACGCCCCAAAGCGCAACGTGGACACATCCAATTTTTTGACAGAAAACAGAGGTGTTTTTTGCAAAGTGCCTACCTATAGATTTTGGCCTGTAGCTCAGCCGCCACCTAGGGAAACCTACCAAACCTGTGCATTTCTGAAAACTAGAGACCTAGGGGAATCCAAGATGGGGTGACTTGTGTGGCTCGGACCAGGTTCTGTTACCCAGAATCCTTTGCAAACCTCAAAATTTTTCTGCAATCTGAGAGGAGCCACAAATTTCCTTCCACCCAGCGTTCCCCCACGTCTCCCGATAAAAATGATACCTCACTTGTGTGGGTAGGCCTAGCACCCGCGACAGGAAACGCCCCAAAGTTCAACGTGGACACATCCAAATTTTTGAAAGAAAACAGAGGTGTTTTTTGCAAAGTGCCTACTTGTAGATTTTGGCCTGTAGCTCAGCCGCCACCTAGGGAAACCTACCAAACCTGTGCATTTCTGAAAACTAGAGACCATGGGGAATCCAAGATGGGGTGACTTGTGTGGCTCGGACCAGGTTTTGTTACCCAGAATCCTTTGCAAACCTCAAAATTTGGCTAAAAAAACACATGTTCCTCACATTTCTGTTGCAGAAAATTCTGGAATCTGAGAGGAGCCACAAATTTCCTTCCACCCAGCGTTCCCCCAAGTCTCCCGATAAAAATGATACCTCACTTGTGTGGTTAGGCCTAGCGCTCGCAACAGGAAATGGCCCAAAACACAACGTGGACACATCACATTTTTTCATTGAAAACAGTGCCTACCTGTGGATTTTGACCTCTAGCTCAGCCGGCACCTGGGGAAACCTAGCAAACCAGCGCATTTTTTAAAACTAGAGACCTAGGGGAATCCAAGATGGGGTGACTTGCGGGGCTCTGACCAGGTTCTGTTACCCAGAATCCTTTGCAAACATCAAAATTTGGCCAAAAAACACTTTTCCCTCTCATTTCGGTGACAGAAAGTTCTGGAATCTGAGAGGAGCCACAAATTTCCTTCCACCCAGCGTTCCCCTAAGTCTCTCGATAAAAATGGTACCTCACTTGTGTGGGTAGGCCTAGCGCCCACGAAAGGAAATGGCCGAAAAACACAACGTGGACACAACATATTTTTTCACAGAAAACAGAGGTGTTTTTTGCAAAGTGCCTACCTGTGGATTTTGGCCTCTAGCTCAGCCGGCCCCGGGGGGGGCAGAAATGCCCTAAAATAAATTTGACCCCCCACCCCCCCCAAACCCCCCCTGCTCAGGAGCGACCCTTGCCTACGGGGTCGGTCCCCCTACATGACATTGGCGCCTAAAAACAAATCCCCGGTGCCTAGTGGTTTCTGCCCCCTTGGGGCAGATTGACCTAAAATCAGCCAGAAATGGTCTAAATACAGTTTGCCCCCCAGGGGAGCTACCCTTGCCTGATGGGTCGCTCCCCATCTCTAAAAAAACAAACAAAAAAAAAAACACACACAAAAAAAATTGCCCCTGGCACCTAGAGGTTTCTGCCCCCAGGCGGAGCAGAAATGGCCTAAAATAAATTTGCATCCCCAACCCCCACACCCCCACCAGGAGCGACCCTTGCCTAGTGGGTCGCTCCCCCTGCGTGACATTGGAGCCAAAAAACAAATCCCCGGTGCCTAGTGGTTTCTGCCCCCTTGGGGCAGATTGACCTAAAATCGACCAATCTGCCCCCAAGGGGGCAGAAATTGTCTAAATACAGTTTGCCCCCCAGGGGAGCTACCCTTGCCTGATGGGTCGCTCCCCATCTCTAAAAAAACAAAAAAAAAAAAAAAAAATTGCCCCTGGCACCTAGAGGTTTCTGCCCCCCATGGGGGCAGATCGGCCTAATAATAGGCCGATCTGGCCCCAGGGGGGGCAGGAATGGCCTAAAATAAATTTGCCCCTCCAACCACCCCCCCGGGAGCGACCCTTGCCTACGAGGTCGCTCCCCTTACGTGACATTGGCGCCAAAAAACAAATCCCCGGTGCCTAGTGGTTTCTGCCCCCTTGGGGCAGATTGACCTAAAATCGACCAATCTGCCCCCAAGGGGGGCAGAAATGGTCTAAATACAGTTTGCCCCCCAGGGGAGCGACCCTTGCCTGATGGGTCGCTCCCCATCTTTAAAAAAACAAACAAAAAAACACAACAAAAAAATTTGCCCTGGCGCCTAGAGGTTTTTGCCCCCCCTGGTGGCACTGGCCCCAGGGGGGGCAGAAATGGCCTAAAATAAATTTGCATCCCCATCCCCCACCCCCCCACCAGGAGCGACCCTTGCCTACGGGGTTGCTCCCCCTGCGTGACATTGGCGCCAAAAAACAAATCCCCGGTGCCTAGTGGTTTCTGCCCCCATGGGGCAGATTGACCTAAAATCGACCAATCTGCCCCCAAGGGGGGCAGAAATGGTCTAAATACAGTTTGCCCCCCAGGGGAGCGACCCTTGCCTGATGGGTCGCTCCCCATCTCTAAAAAAACAAACACAAAAAAAAACAAAAAAAAATGGCCCCTGGCGCCTAGAGGTTTCTGCCCCCCATGGGGGCAGATTGGCCTAATAATAGGCCGATCTGCCCCCAGGGGGGGCAGAAATGGCCTAAAATAAATTTGACCCCCCCCCCTCCCAGGAGCGACCCTTGCCTACGGGGTCGCTCCCCCTACGTGACATTGGCGCCAAAAAACAAATCCCCGGTGCCTAGTGGTTTCTGCCCCCTTGGGGGCAGATTGACCTAAAATCGACCAATCTGCCCCCAAGGGGGGCAGAAATGGTCTAAATACAGTTTGCCCCCCAGGGGAGCGACCCTTGCCTGATGGGTCGCTCCCCATCGCTAAGAAAACAAACAAACAACAAAAAAAACAACAACAAAAATTTGCCCTGGCGCCTAGAGGTTTCTGCCCCCCCTGGTGGCAGATCGGCCTAATAACAGGCCGATCTGCCCCCAGGGGGGGCAGAAATGGCCTAAAATAAACTTGCCCCCCCAAACCCCACCCCGGAGCGACCCTTGCCTACGGGGTCGCTCCCCCTTCGTGACATTGGCGCCAAAAAACAAATCCCCGGTGCCTAGTGGTTTCTGCCCCCTTGGGGGCAGATTGACCTAAAATCGAACCAATCTGTAAATGGTCTAAATACAATTTGCCCCCTTGGGGAGCGACCCTTGCCTGATGGGTCGCTCTCCATCTCTAAAAAAAAAAAAAAAAAACACAAAAAAAAAATCTGTCCTGGTGCCTAGAGGTTTCTGCCCCCCCCCCCCCCCCTCAGGGGCAGATCAGCCTAATAATAGGCTCAGGGGGGACAGAAATGGCCTAAAATAAATTTGCCCCCCCAACCCGCACCGCCCCACCCTCCCCCGGGAGCGACCCTTGCCTACGGGATCGCTCCCCCTGCGTGACATTGGCCCCAAAAAACAAATCCCCGGTGCCTAGTGGTTTCTGCCCCCTTGGGGGAAGATTGACCTAAAATCGACCAATCTGCCCCCAAGGGGGGCAGAAATGCTCTAAATACAATTTGCCACCCAGGGGAGCGACCCTTGCCTGATGGGTCGCTCCCCATCTCTAAAAAAACAAACAAACAAAAAAAAAACACAAAAAAAAAAATTTCCCTGGTGCCTAGAGGTTTCTGCCCCCCCCCCCCCCCGGGGGCAGATCGGCCTAATAATAGGCTCAGGGGGGACAGAAATGGCCTAAAATAAATTTGCCCCCCGAACCACCACCCCCCCCGGGAGCGACCATTGCCTACGGGGTCGCTCCCCCTGCGTGACATTGGCGCCAAAAAACAAATCCCCGGTGCCTAGTGGTTTCTGCCCCCTTGGGGGAAGATTGACCTAAAATCGACCAATCTGCCCCCAAGGGGGGCAGAAATGGTCTAAATACAATTTGCCACCCAGGGGAGCGACCCTTGCCTGATGGGTCGCTCCCCTTCTCTAAAAAAAAAAAAAAAAAAAACACAAAAAAAAAAATTGCCCTGGCGCCTAGAGGTTTCTGCCCCCCCCTGGGGGCAGATCGGCCTAATACCAATAGGCCGATCTGCCCCCAGGGGGGGCAGAGATGGCCCAAAATAATTTTGCCCCCCCCCGGGGAGCGACCCTTGCCTACAAGGTCGCTCCCCTTGCGTGACGGCGCAAAAAAAAATCCCTGGTGCCTAGTGGTTTCTGCCCCCCTTGGGAGCAGATCAGCCTAATCAAAATAGGCTGATCTACCCCCCAGGGGGGCAGAAATGGCCTAAAATAATTCCCCCCCCCAGGGAGCGAACCTTGCCTAAGGGGTCGCTCCCCTTGCGTGAAATTCAAGCAAAAAAAAAAACTCCCTGGTGTCTAATGGTTTCTGCCCCCCTTGGGGGCAGATTGGCCTCATCAAAATAGGCCAATCTGCCCCCAAGGGGGGCAGAAATGGCCTAAATATAATTTGCCCCCTAGGGGAGCGACCCCTGCCTAAGGGGTTGCTCCCCACCTAAAAAAAAAAGAAAACAAAACAAAAAGAAAAAACAAAAAAATTATCCCTGTTGCCTAGAGGTTTCTGCCCCCCCCTGGGGGCAGATCGGCCTAATAATAGGCTGATCTGCCCCCAGGGGTGGCAGAAAAGGCCTTCCCAAATAAATGCCCCCCCTGGGAGCGACCCTTGCCCAAGGGATCGCTCCCGTTGCATGAAATTCGCGCAACAAAAAAACTCCCTGGTGTCTAATGGTTTCTGCCCCCCTTGGGGGCAGATTGGCCTCATTAAAATAGGCCAATCTAGGGGGCCAGAAATGGCCTAAATATATATTGCCCCGTAGGGGAGCGACCCTTGCCTAAGGGGTCGCTCCGCACCTAAAAAAAAAAGAAAACTTAAAAAAAAAAGCTCCCCGGTGCCTAGAGGTTTCTGCCCCCAGGGGGGGCAGAAAAGGCCTTCCCAAAAAAATGCCCCCCCTGGGAGCGACCCTGCCCAAGGGGTCGCTC
Organism: Pleurodeles waltl; assembly: GCF_031143425.1. NCBI lineage: Eukaryota > Metazoa > Chordata > Amphibia > Caudata > Salamandridae > Pleurodeles > Pleurodeles waltl. The sequence goes on from NC_090440.1 coordinate 989,220,330, forward strand.
CCTTTTGACAGTTTCAGGAAAAAAAAAATCCCTGGTGTCTAGTGGGGTTTCAAAGGGAAGGAAATACATTTCCTTCACTTTGAAGCCTCTCGGGGCCTCCCCCATGGGATTGAAAGAGAAATGCAAAGCATTTCTCTTTCAATCGCGCTGGAAGCTCTGCTTCCAGCGCGATGGGGGAGACCCTGTGACTAATCAGCGCGCGCTCGAGCGCTGACGTCACAGGGGGGTTGGGGGGTCGGGGTGGGAGGGGAAGGGCTTCCCCTTCCATCCCTGACTTGGGGGGGGTGGGGGGGAACCCCACAGAGGGAGCGCTAGCGCTCCCTCAGGGCTCTGTGCACAGGACGTAATGGTTACGTCCTGGGCACAGCAGCACTGTGCCTCAGGATGTAACCATTACATCCTGGGCACAGAAGGGGTTAAGTCACCCCACCTACATCAAAGACATTTTTGGGTATACGTACTGGGGCTCTCACCCCCATCTAATCAGACACTGCATGGGACTTGTAACCAGACTCTGCTGGCTTTACATCTGCACATTGGGAGGAAGACTGTTGTGCTGCCAGGAAAACCTCAATTTCTGCTAACTGCTTTGCTGTATTTGCCTGCTGCCTGCTGATTGCTGGGCTGCAGGAGGGACTCCCACTTTGTAACTTGCTTGGATGTGCTGCCCTGCTGCCTGCTACCTTTCTTTGTGCCCCTAAGTGTTCTCCAGTGGCCTGTTGACTTGCTCCCTGTTCTTTCAGAGTCTCAGGGCCATCAAAGACTCTGCATCAGCATTGTTGCTGTGAGACTCTGCGTCCAGCAATTCAATGCTTCAAAACTAGACCTACGCTTGATTCTGTTCCTGCACAGCATTCTGTGCTGCACAGAAACTGTGCATCTTGCCTTCCTGATTCCCAGCGTGTTTGAAGAAGCACTGGTGCTTTTATCTGGACTGGGCATTCAGGATTGATGCTGCTGCACCAAATTAAGTTTGCCAGTCTGGCCTGCGCCGTGACTACCGAGGACTACAAGTGTGGGGAAGTAGCGCTGCCCGATCGCCAACTAAGCTCAAGCACTCTGTGTTATATTATCACTCAAAAGGGCCTTGTACTGCATTTTACCCCCCCCCACCCCCAGCAGGGTTCAGAGGCTCTCCTGGTGGCAGCTTGTGCTCACCATGCTCAAAGCAAGGCTTTGAGAGCCCCAGTAGTAGTGCTGCACTTGTAGGCGGTGGCGGGTGAACCACGCTCAACCTGAGAGAGGTACTGAAATTTATTGAAGCTACGTAACACATGTAGTGGCTGGATTAAACTCTACCTTCAGGGACAACCTGGGCCACCTGCAGGACTCAGGGAGTGCTGCTTTTTCCCTGCTCTGAAGTGGGAGAAGTCCTCCTCTTTGATCCCTGCTGGGGATTGCAAGCCTACACAAAAGTACAATAAAAAGTCACGTGGGAGCGCAGGAAGTCTTGTGCCCTATATTTGTTCTGTGATTAAATCGTTTACGTTAATACTGCACTTTGTGTGATTTTTCCTAACAACCTGCCTTATTTGCAAAATATTTATTGACACGTGTCATTTTGGTCCTTACTCTTTTTTCGTGCACAATATAGAAAGCTATTTTTTATATAACCCTCTTTGGAGTCTCCATTGTGGTGTATTCCTTGTGTATCTGTGTGAGTGTGTTGCACAAATGTTTTACATTTTGCCTCTGATGATAAGCCTGCCTGCTGTGCACCAAGCTACCAGAGGGTGAGCACAGGTTATCTTTGGTGTGTGTCTAACTTACCCTGACTAGAGTGGTGGGTTCAGCCTGGCATGGGTGCATACCCTGACCAACCAGAAACCTAATTTCTAACAGTTGTAGAGTTGAGTGGAATAGAGTGGAGTGGCATAGAGTGGAGTATATATTGGGTGCTAGTGCATTGCCATTACATACAACATATAGTCAGTTGAAATGATCACTGATAAAACTATACAATACATAAATGATGTGTGGAAATTGCATCACCTAGTGTACTAATGTGTTTTGATCACATCAAAATATTTGTTTCCCCCACACTTCCAAATTACAAAAGATGTGCTTCACTTGTGCTTTCCTAATTCTGATATATTTTGAAATATTTCACAGTTCATTTACAGACATTTAAATATTCTTGTGTACTAGAAAAAACACTCTTTTTCCCAGTATTCGCGAGATTGCCACACAAATCATCTCACTTTTAAGTCAGAGAAAGAAAAGTAAACACCAAGCTCCCTTGGAAGACAGAGCCTTACATTTGACCTCTGTCTTTGAACTCACAGCAAATGTGACAAGATAAGAACAAAATTTAACCTCTTAAGTGCGGGCGTCGGCCACTGGCCGACGCCCACACACCCTCCCTGGTGCGGGTCACGACCAGTGGCCGACACCAGGAAGGGCATTAATAAATCCTCGGGTGCATCGCACCCGAGGATTTTTTTTTAATTTTTTTTTCCCCCCCGGGAGACACGGAAGCTACCGTGTCTCCCCCCGCCCCCCCACCTGCCCCTTTGTGACGTCAGCGCGCCACGAGGCGCGTTGACGTTGCAAAGGTGTTTTCCCCATGAAAGCAGGAAGCAGCCTTGCGGCCGCTTCCTGCTTTCATGGGGAAAACGGCCTTTTACACGTTCGGGAAGGCCTCGTAAGAAAGGGGAGAGTCTCCCCTTTCTTACGAGGCCTTCCTGAAAGTGTTTCCTGGCCCCCGGTCGCAGCTGTGCTGCGATCGGGGGCCAGGAAACACTTTCAGGTTTCCTGGCTCCCCCGATCGCAGCACAGCTGCGATCGGGGGGGTCAGGAAACATTTTGAAAAGGCCTCGTAAGAAAGGGGAGAGTCTCCCCTTTCTTATGAGGCCTTCTGAAACGGTTTCCTGGCCCCCGATCGCAGCACAGCTGCGATCGGGGGCCAGGAAACCCCACTAGACACCAGGGATTTCACTTTTGGGGGGCGCCCCCCCCCCCCGGAAAACGGGCCGCCCCCCCCCCCCCCCCGGCATAATTTTCTTAAAAAAAAAAAAAAGGTAGGTGCCCCCTGGGGGGGGGAGGGGGTGGGGGGGGCGCGATCGTGCCCCCCCCCCAGGGGATTTTTTTTTTTTAAAAAAAAAAAATAAAAAAAAAAAAAAATGAAATGACAGGGGGTCGTCCGTGGGCAGGGTGACCCCCTGTGGGGGCAATTTTTTTTTTAGATGTTGTAGGGTTTCCCTGGGGGCCATTTTGGCCCCCAAGGAAACCATACAACAACTAAAAAAAAATATATGTATATATCTATATATATATATCTATGTAGATAGATATATCTAGGTACATGGATATATCTATAGATATATCTATGTAGATATATATTTATATATATATATATATATAGGTAGATCTGTATCAAAGAGATTTATAAAGCGCGCTACTCACCTGTGAGGGTCTCAAGGCGCTGGGGGGGGGGACGGGGGGGAGGGAAAGGGGCTAGGAGGTTCACTGTTCAAAAAGCCAGGTTTTGAGGCCCTTCCTGAAAAGAAGTAGGTTTTGGGTCTTGCGAATGTGGGTTGTGAGTGCGTTCCATGTTTTGGGTGCAATGTAGGAGAAGGATCTGCCCCCGGTGGTGGTGTGTTTGATGCGGGGGTCAGAGGCGAGAGAGAGGTCAGCTGAACGGACGTTTCGTGTGGGGGTGTGGAAGGTGACTCTCGTTGAGGTAGGCAGGGCCTGTGTTGTGGAGTGATTTGTGTGTGAGGATGAGGATCTTGAAGGTGATCCTTTTGTCAATGGGGAGCCAGTGGAGGGATTTGAGGTGTGGAGAGATGTGTTCGTGTCGGTGGAGGTCGAGGATGAGTCGTGCTGCTGAGTTCTGGATGCGTGTAGTTTGCACTTGAGTTTTAGAGTGGTGCCGGCGTAGAGGGCGTTTCTGTAATCAAGCCTGCTGCTGATGAGTGCGTGAGTGACAGTTTTTCTGGTCTCTGTGGGGATCCATTTGAATGTTTTTCAGTATACGGAGTTTGTTGAAGCATGAGGAGGTAAGAGCGTTGATTTGTTGGGTCATAGAGAGGGAGGAGTCTAGGATGATGCTGAGGTTGCGTGCGTAGTTGGCGGGGGTGGGTGCAGGGCCTAGCGTGGTGGGCCACCATGGGGGGTCCCAGGTTTTTTTGGTGAGGGCCAAAGAGGATTATTTCAGTTTTGCTTGAGTTGAGTTTCAGGTGGTTGGCTGTCATATATACATCACTTTTGTCAATATGTGTGTGGTTTCCCTGGGGGGAAAAGGGTCCGACTTGTCTAGTGGCAGTTTTAGTGCCATAAAGAAGCGCAGAAGGTTTATATGCCTACTGCAAAGAGCACATCTGTATTTTATGTAAATAGCTGAGTACATTAGTAAAGTCTATGGAGAGATGAAGGGCACTTTTGCTGGGTGGTAATGAGGGAATCCGAGGAGGAGGGAGTGGGAGCACCAATAATGATTGTTGGACTGGGCGCAGGAGGTGCTAAAGACTGTGACGAATGGTATGTGACAAGGTGTTTTTTGATTGTCTTGAAAGTACGTGCTGATTGAGGGAAGAAGCACAGGTAAGGTGGCCTCTACTGTTGCACGTATCTCACACACACCATCGATTTTGTGACTGTCTACGTAGGCTAGTGTTTTAGAGCAACAGTTTAGCCAATAGCAGAGATGGCATCTTGATGGATGACTGCTGCCTGCACTCGGGTTATAGAGGACCGCTCTGACATAGGATCAGAGACTGAGACATCAGATACTGAGACAGCATCTGAGGGATAGGACAATGGCGCAGACTCTGGGAGTGATTTTTCAGTCAGAGGAGTCCCATTCGAAAACTCCTCTTCCAGTACATTATGAGGGAGGTGATGAGGACTGTCCTGCTGTCCCTTCGCAAGCTGTTCGTGCAACTGGGTAATAGTGGGTTAGGCCAACCCAGAGAGCAGGTGAATGCGGCGGCAAGCAGAGAGAGAGTGCTCTCTTGGGAGCTCACCAATTTAGTTCAGCCCCAAATTCCACCACCCAAATCATATTGTGGAGACATCAAAATTGTCAATGGCAAAACAAACTGGTTTTGTAAGGCAGGCACCTGTGTTTTTGGTCCTGGATTCGGCGGCCATATAGAGAAACACACTAAACCCAAACATTTCTGGAAACTAGACATTCGGGGGAGTCCACAGAGGTGTGACTTGTGTGGATTCCCCAAAGTTTTCTTACCCAGAATACCCTGCAAAGCTGAAATGTTGAAAAAAAACTCTATTTTTCTCGCATTTCTGTTACACAAACTACAGGAATATGCTGGGATCCACAACATTCCTACCACCCAGTGACTCCTCACCTGTCCTGATAAAAACACTACCCCACTTGAGTGCCTACACCTAGTGCCTGTGTCAGGAATGGATCACCCCAGGGTCAACAGCTGCCTCAGGTAAGGACCAACATTGACCGTTGTGTGATCTATTCCTGTCGCATGCACCAGGCCTAACCACACAAGTGAGGTATCATATTTATCGGGAGACTTGGGGGAACGCTGGGTGGAAGGAAATTTGTGGCTCCCCTCAGATTCCAGAACTTTCTGTCACCGAAATGTGTGGAAAACGTGGTATTTTAGCCACATTTTGAGGTTTGCAAAGGATTCTGGGTAACAGAACCTGGTCCGAGCCCCACAAGTCACCTCATCTTGGATTCCCCTGGGTTTCTAGTTTTCAAAAATGTGCTGGTTTGCTAGGTTTCCCCAGGTGCCGGCTGAGCTAGAGGCCAAAATCCAGAGGTAGGCACTGTTTTCTATGAAAAAATTTGATGTGTCCACGTTCTGTTTTGGGGCATTTCCTGTCCCGGGCGCTAGGCCTACCCACACAAGTGAGGTATCATTTTTATCGGGAGACTTAGGGGAACGCCGGGTGGAAGGAAATTTGTGGCTCCTCTCAGATTCCAGAACTTTCTGTCACCGAAATGTGAGGAAAACTTGTTTTTTGGCCACTTTTTGAGGTTTGCAAAGGATTCTGGGTAACAGAACCTGGTCCGAGCCCCGCAAGTCACCCCTCCTTGGATTCCCCTAGGTCTCTAGTTTTCAGAAATGCACAGGTTTGGTAGGTTTCCCTATGTGCCGGCTGAGCTAGAGGCCAAAATCTACAGGTAGGCACTTCTAAAAAAACACCTCTGTTTTCTTCCAAAAATTTGGATGTGTCCACGTTGCGCTTTGGGGCGTTTCCTGTCGCGGGCGCTAGGCCTACCCACACAATTGAGGTATCATTTTTATCGGGAGACTTGGGGGAACGCTGGGTGGAAGAAAATGTGTGGCTCCTCTCAGATTCCAGAACTCTCTGTCATCGAAATGTGAGGAAAACTTGTTTTTTTAGCCACTTTTTGAGGTTTGCAAAGGATTCTGGGTAACAGAACCTGGTCCGAGCCCCGCGAGTCACCCCTCCTTGGATTGCCCTAGGTCTCTAGTTTTCAGAAATGCACAGATTTGGTAGGTTTCCCTAGGTGCCGGCTGAGCTAGAGGCCAAAATCTACAGGTAGGCACTTCTCAAAAAACACCTCTGTTTTCTTCCAAAAATTTTGATGTGTCCACGTTGCGCTTTGGGGCGTTTCCTGTCGCGGGCGCTAGGCCTACCCACACAAGTGAGGTATCATTTTTATCGGGAGACTTGGGGGAACGCCGGGTGGAAGGAAATTTGTGGCTCCTCTCAGATTCCAGAACTTTCTGTCACCGAAATGTGAGGAAAATTTGTTTTTTTAGCCACTTTTTGAGGTTTGCAAAGGATTCTGGGTAACAGAACCTGGTCCGAGCCCCGCGAGTCACCCCTCCTTGGATTGCCCTAGGTCTCTAGTTTTCAGAAATGCACAGGTTTGGTAGGTTTCCCTAGGTGCCGGCTGAGCTAGAGGCCAAAATCTACAGGTAGGCACTTCTCAAAAAACACCTCTGTTTTCTTCCAAAAATTTTGATGTGTCCACGTTGCGCTTTGGGGCGTTTCCTGTCGCGGGCGCTAGGCCTACCCACACAAGTGAGGTATCATTTTTATCGGGAGACTTGGGGGAACGCCGGGTGGAAGGAAATTTGTGGCTCCTCTCAGATTCCAGAACTGTCTGTCACCGAAATGTGAGGAAAACTTGTTTTTTTAGCCACTTTTTGAGGTTTGCAAAGGATTCTGGGTAACAGAACCTGGTCCGAGCCCCGCGAGTCACCCCTCCTTGGATTGCCCTAGGTCTCTAGTTTTCAGAAATGCACAGGTTTGGTAGGTTTCCCTAGGTGCCGGCTGAGCTAGAGGCCAAAATCTACAGGTAGGCACTTCTCAAAAAACACCTCTGTTTTCTTCCAAAAATTTTGATGTGTCCACGTTGCGCTTTGGGGCGTTTCTTGTCGCAGGCGCTAGGCCTACCCACACAAGTGAGGTATCATTTTTATCGGGAGACTTGGGGGAACGCCAGGTGGAAGGAAATTTGTGGCTCCTCTCAGATTCCAGAACTTTCTGTCACCGAAATGTGAGGAAAACTTGTTTTTTTAGCCACTTTTTGAGGTTTGCAAAGGATTCTGGGTAACAGAACCTGGTCCGAGCCCCGCAAGTCACCCCTCCTTGGATTCCCCTAGGTCTCTAGTTTTCATAAATGCACAGGTTTGGTAGGTTTCCCAATGTGCCGGCTGAGCTAGAGGCCAAAATCTACAGGTAGGCACTTTGGAAAAAACAGCTGTGTTTTCTATAAAAAAAATAGGATGTGTCCATGTTGTGTTTTGGGGCATTTCCTGTCGCGGGCGCTAGGCCTACCCACACAAGTGAGGTATCATTTTTATCGGGAGACTTGGGGGAACACAGAATAGCAAAACAAGTGTTATTGCCCCTTATATTTCTCTACATTTTTTCCTTCCAAATATAAGAGAGTGTGTAAAAAAGACGTCTATTTGAGAAATGCCCTGCAATTCACATGCTAGTATGGGCACCTCGGAATTCAGCGATGTGCAAATAACCACTGCTCCTCAAAACCTTATCTTGATCCCATTTTGGAAATGCAAAGGTTTTCTTGATACCTCTTTTTCACTCTTCATATTTCAGCAAATGAATTGCTGTATACCCAGTATAGAATGAAAACCAACTGCAGGGTGCAGCTCATTTATTGGCTCTGGGTACCTAGGGTTCTTGATGAACCTACAAGCCCTTTATATCCCCGCAACCAGAAGAGTCCAGCAGACAAAACGGTATATTGCTTTCAGAAATCTGACATCGCAGGAAAAAGTTACAGAGTAAAACATAAAGAAAAATGGCTGTTGTTTTCAGCTCAATTTCAATATTTTTTTATTTCAGCTGTTATTTTCTGTAAGAAAACCTTGTAGGATCTACACAAATGACCCCTTGCTGAATTCAGAATTTTGTCTAGTTTTCAGAAATGTTTAGCATTCCGGGATCCAGCATTGGTTTCACACCCATTCCTGTCACTAACTGGAAGGAGGCTGAAAGCACCAAATATAGTAGAAATGGGGTATGTCCCAGTAAAATGCCAAATTTGTGTTGACAAATTTGGTTTTCTGATTCAAGTCTGCCCGTTCCTGAAAGGTGGGAAGATAGTGATTTCAGCACCAGAAACCCTTTGTTGATGGCATTTTCAGGGAAAAAACCACAAGCCTTCTTCGGCAGCCCTTTTTTCCCATTTTTTTGGAAAAAACTAAATTTTCACTGTATTTTGGCTATTTTCTTGGTCTCCTCCAGGGGAAACCACCAACTCTGGGTACCATTAGAATCCCTAGGATGTTGGAAAAAAAGGACACAAATTTGGCGTGGTTAGCTTATGTGGACAAAAAGTTATGAAGCCCTAAGCGCGAACTACCCCAAATAGCCAAAAAAGGGCTCAGCACTGGGGGGGGAAAGGCCCAGCAGCTAAGGGGTTAAAGGCCTATTTACAGAAAGCGAGGACTCGTGGAAGAATACAAGGAATGTTGGTGAATATACTTCATCACAGGAGGAAGGAAGACAAGCTGGACAGGTTAAAATAAATAAAGCCAGCAAAGATAATACCAGAAAATGTGAGTTATAAACGACAACACCAATGGTAGCAGGGATGTAAGTAGGTGGAATGTATTCTCAGAGAAGTTTTCAGAATGCCCATAATAAGTCTTTTCGCAACCAGACAGCTCCACTTTCTGGCAGGTTTTGACCTACAAATGGTGATAAAGTAATAAGGGACTTGTAGCCACCATATGCAGACTGCCTACAAAGGAACTCTTTTAGCTGCAGGAACGCTATGGAGATGTGATGAGGAAGATTTAAATGGAAGACAGTTTGAAGCATGACCATCGCAAATTTGGAAATGCCTTGATGCAATGAATTTCCATGCCCCACCTATGAAGAGGTGTTTGTGTGCTCAATTGTCTTCCTAGCATTAAAATAAGGCCTGGGAGAAATTTTAATTATGCTGGAAAAATCTGAGTATTTTAAGTAACTACACGTTTCTCTTGAGATGCAGATGCAGCCTTACAGAAAATAAGCAATTAGGCCAGCTTGAGTAACTAATTGTAATCTAGAGAAAAAGTTCTACCACAGGAGCACGGGAACATTGAAATAGTAGAGAGCAAGCAGCTCCTTGCTACAGTTGTTCATGTCCTGTTACAAATAGTAATATTTTCTGGGTGAAAAATTCATCCTCTGACCCGTTTTGGACGCAAGGATGCAAGAAAATAGTGATAAATGCTGAATTACGCTTCTCACATAACTACTCATAATTATGAGTCATTTTACAGTAATTAGTTTATAGGGAATTATGTCAGTTACGCATAACCATAATCAAAATGAAAAGGAACACTTGAGAAGCTAAGTACGAGTGGAAAGCACTTTAAGCACCAGAGGAACCATAGACTGTGCAAAGGCCAAAGAACCCAGAAAGTTTGCACCTTAGAGACAGGTGTCTCAACTCATCAAAATCCAACGGCCACCAAATAAAGGACCAGAGTGAAAACTGATCACCCAAAATTAGCTCAGTAGATTCTCAGAACTGAGCTGCAGTGAGTTGTCACGCATCCAGGTAAAAAGTTATACACCAGTGGAAACGAGAGTTGGAGGTCACTGGATCATGAGCCAGGAAATATCTTTAGCAAAGTCGACAGATTTATATATTTATTTTAAAAACTGTTTTTGAAACTGCATCATGCTACTAGGAGCATCAAATGCAGAAGGAATAACACACACTCAATAGCAGAAGGATTAGCAAACAAGAACTGTCAAACCACCTGTTCTTTGCATGGTGGCGCAATGATTACATTTTCTTTTTTGGATTTGTTGTAAGCATAAGCCACAAAAATAAAGAAATACAATAAAAAACACGTTGTTGCATAAACCTGGAAACTGTATGATTGGAATAAAAATGTTCTATTAAAAAACAAATGAACCATTGTACTTACATTTACTAGGACAATGCAAGTGCTTCTTAGCCCACAGATGTAATTTAAGAACGCATAGAACCCTATTTATGTTTGCTGCACATCACTGAAAAAACATAATTCTTACTGGCACAAAAAAGCGGTACTATTGGCTCTGAATTACTGTAACCCTAAAACATAATTGATAACACAAGAATAACTAATACAAGTGTAATCAGCAGATATGTTCATCACTGGCAGAAAGGGGAAAAAATATCCTGTTTGCAGAGGCTGTGCAGCATCGTCAAAGAAAAAAGGTGCGATGACATGTGAATGCTCATCCTTCACCTGTGGGGTTTCTGGCTTAGCTCATAGAGGTCAATGGTCCATGTGACATGATCTGGCAGCAGTGCATGCCGGGCTTTGTTGGAGATGAGCTATCTTCTGATGGAGCAGTTCTTTGGGTGCTGAGTTGCTCGGAAGATGGATTCTGCTAGGTTGCAGTCGCAGAGTGCAGTTTTGTCAAAGACGCGGTTCTCACAAATGATTGCAGGGTTCCCAATGAGACATTGCTCGTCTCTGCCGCTTGCATCGTCAGGTCGGTATTGAATTTCTATTACTAATTCTGGATAGGTTGCTGGGGCTCACAATTATGATGGACTATAACTTGGAGAGTCACATTTTCTAGCCTCCCTCCCACCTGTGGAAAGTGATGAGTGACAGCATTCACGATCCAGGTACAGCAGCTCTCAAAAGTGACAGGCCACACATTCTGGGTCCTGTTGTATGCCTCATGCGTCCAAGGTTACATCTCAGGCCTGCTGCTCTGTTTCTTTGGGTCAGACGTGGCACTGGGATACCACCTCCAGTATTGAGCACTTCTTATCAGCGCCAGGATACTATATATTATGCTCTGGCAAGCACTCTTGGCACGCAGGGAAGTCAACCCCCCTCTCAGCAGTGTAGATCTTCTCCTCAGACATTGGGGTATCATCTTTAATGTTTTAAAAAGAGACACCCAAAGCTTTTGTCTCTGGTTTTCGCTTTTCTCGACACTGGTGTTCATGGCTTTTTCAAGTAAAAAAAGTGAACACAAAACATAATCGAGTGTCCAGTTCACAGCCAATCATTGAGATAGCACCTTATGTTTCCCCACTTTCTTCGATTCTTGCAACACCTAAACAGCGATGGGGCCTGAAAACACTCCCAGAGAAGGACATGGGTTACCTGTACATTCCTAGCAACTTGTGCTTTGTATTGTGGAGCAGAAACCGGGTGGAAACCACAACCTGAGAGTGGCAGTTTCACCAGAAGATTGTTTCCATGAAGCTGTGGTGCACTAAAAAGAAAATGTACTCTATTATAAGCACTTCCACCAAAGATGTTAGGCTACCAAGTGGGGAAACATAAGGTGCATTGCACAGGGACATGGAGTGAGAGTGGAAGCTGCCATCTCTGATTGACAGTACGCCTTTCAGGGCTACACCCATATTCTGGGGGCCAAAGCTGGTACCCCTTCTCACATCTTGTCTGAGTACACTCATGCACACTACACATACAGTCATGGGGAATAAGGGCACCCAGTTGTGACATACTACTCAGATGTACCACAGAAAGTCGGTAGGCAGTCTTCCCACCATGGCTCAGAGAAAGTGGCCTGGGCCCCACTAGTAAAATCGGATAGTCAACACACCCCAAAGCATACTATCCTACTTCACCCTTGCATGTGTTTCTACATTTCTCATCTCCGATCTGCATTGCACCGCACCTCTCTACACTGCCCTACTCTAGTATTCACTGTCCAAGGTAAGCCAATGCAGTTTTCATCTAGACTACACTGCTGTTCCCTAGTCTGAACTGCCACACTCTAGTCTACTTTGTCCTGCTATAGAATGTGCAGGCCTATTCTAGCCATCTCTTGTTTCCTGGGGTCTACACTAACTTCGTTTAGAGATTGTTGTCCTCTTTTGATCGACCCTGCCCTGCTGCAGTCTACACTTCAGTATTTTAGCCAATGTTATCCTGCTCAAGTCTAGAGCGTTCTGCTCTAGGTAATGCTGCCCTGCTCTAGTCTTCACTGCCCTGATAACGTATATGCTGTCCTGCTTCAGCCTACGATGCTGTGCTGTAATCAGTGCAGCCATGCTTTACTCTTTTCTGCCCACCTGTAGGCTACCCTACCCTAAAATATTCTGCATTGTGCTGCTCTTTTCTATACAGCCGTGCTGTGGTCTACAATGGCCAGCTCTAATCTCTGCTGCCCTGCTCTTCTCTATACTGCCCTTTTTTATTCTATACTGCCTGGGGACACCAGTGATATCCTGCTCTAGTTTAAGCTGCCCTACTTTACTCTACACTGCCCTCAAGAGCCTTGGCTACACACCCTTAGTCTACACTACTCTGGTCTAGCTTACCTCGCCCTGCAGCACATTATACCATCTTTCTCTGCTCTACGATGATGTGCTCTAATATACTGTGACATGCTCTAGTCTACACTGCCATGCTTGGGTCTATGCTGTCCTTATATATATATATATATATATATATATATATATATATATATACACATATATATATATATATATATATATATATATATATATATATATATATATATATATATATATATATACACACACACACATGTATACATATATACATATATATATATACATATAAATACATATATATGTATATATGTATACATATATATAGTTTTATTCTGCCCATTGTTAGTCTACACTTCTGTGCAGTAGCCAATGCAGTACAGTACTCCTGTACTAATCTCCCCAGTCATGGCCTATACTATTCTGCAATATACTTAACTTCAATGATATAGTCGGTACTGCCTTGGGATAGCCTATGCTACATTGCTCTATTTCTGTACTGTCCTGCTGTATTCTATTCTGTACCGTGACATCCTTTGCCGCACCATTGCGGCCTATGCTGTCCTGTTTCAGCTCTTCTACTCTAGTCTTTACTGGCCTGTGACAGTCTATACCTTACTGCTCTAGTCTACACAGCCCTCCCCTAGTGTATTCTCTCCTGTGATAGTTTATGCTGTGTGCTTTCTTGTTATAGTCTACGGTATTCTATTCTTGCCTACACTGTCCTCCTCTAGTTTATTTTGTCCTATGGAAGCTTATGCTGTCTTTTTCTAGTCTATGCTATTCTGTTCTTCTCTACAGTGCCACCCCCTAGCCTATCCTGTCCTGTGGTAACTTCTATCTTTTTCTAGTCAATGATATTCTGTTCTTCCTCACACAGCCATTGCCTAGTCTGCTCTGTCCTGTGGGAGCTTATGCTGTCTTGTACTAGTCAAGCTATGCTGTTTTTGCCTTTACTGCCCTCCCATAGTCTATGTTGTCCTGCTGTAGCTTATGCTTTCTTGCTCTAGTCTATGCTGTTCTGTTCTTGTCTACATTGCCCTTGCCTAGTCTATTCTATCCTGTTTGAGGTTTATGCTGTCTTGTTCTATTCTATGCTATTTTGTTCTTATCTACACTGCCCTCCTCTAATCTATTCTATTCTGTGGGAGCTGTTGCTGTATTGTTCTAGTATATGTTATTCTATTCTTGCATACACGGTCCTGCCCTAGTCTGTTTTGTCCTGTTTGTAGTTATGCTGTCTTGTTCTAGTCTTTGCTATTCTGTTGTTGCCTACACTACCATCCCCTTGTCTATTCTGACCTGTTATAGCTTATGCTGTCTTTTTCTAGTCAATGCTATTATGTTCTTCCCTACACTGCCATCCCCTAGTCTATTTCGTTCAATGGGAGTTTATGCTGTCTTGTTCTGGTTAAGCTATGCTGCTCTTGCCTCCACTGCCCGGTGTATTCTGTCTTGTGGTAGTTTATGCTGTACACTGTATTGTTCTTGTCTATTCTATTCTGTTCTTGTCTACACTGCCCTCCCCAGTCTATCCTGTCCTGTTTGTAATTTATGCTGGCTTTTTCTAGACTATGCAATTCTGTTCTTGTATACACTGCCCTCCCCTAGTCTATTCTGTCCTGTGGGAGCTTTTGCCATCATGTTCTAGTCTATGCTATTCTATTTTTGGCTACACTGCCCTTCTCTATTCTATTTTGTTGTGTGGTAGTTTATTCTGTCTTGCTCTAGTCTATGCTATTCTGTTCTTTCATGCACTGCTATCCCCTAGTCTGTGCTGTCCAGAGGGAGCTTTTGTAGTCTTGTTCTATTCAAGCTGTGCTGTTCTTGCCTCCACTGCCCCCGACTCCTAGTCTATTCTTTCCTGTGGTAGTTTACGCTGTCTTGTTTTAGTCTATGCTTTTCTGTTCTTGTCTACACTGCCCTCCCCATGTCTATTCTGTCTTGTTTGTAGGTTATGCTGTCTTGTTCTACTCAATGTTATTCGGATCTTGTTTACACTGCCCTCCCATAGTCTTGTTCTTATCTATTCTATTCTTTTCTAGCCTACACTGCTCTGCTCTGGTCTAAACTGCTCTGATCTGACTATGATGTGGCCTCGACCACTCTAGGTAGCACTTAGCTCCACTGTGCCCTGGCCTGCTCCGGCAGATGCAATGTTTAACTGTCTTTTTAATGTATGATGAAAAGCAGCTGCTGAGTCACCATAATAAAGTGAAACAATAGCAGTTGTAGCAGCTGTGACCATACTGGTAGCCGGCCCCGCGCCCAACCCTGCCAGGCTAGTGGTTGGGATACCTCTCTTGATGCATTACCTTATGCATGCCATCCTCTTCATCACACCTCAAAATCACTCAATGAATTCATTTCTGACCACACAAGTGTATGAATGAAATTAATGAAATATTGAATTAGATATGAACTGAATCACATCAACACGGTTTTCTGGTTGGTTAAGATGAAGACATGCATTTAACTTTAATCTTAAAGTAGGCCTGGGTGAAATTTTAATTATGCCAGAGTAATCAGAGTAATTTCAGTAGCTATACATTACTCTTTTGATGTGGAATTACATGATTACGGCAGCTTGAGTAATTAAGATTAATTCGGGACAAAAATCCTATTGCTGGAGCACAGGAACTAAGAGAGCACGAGCGGCAGCTGGATACTGATGTTTGTGTCCTGTAGCATTTAGTGCTATTTTCATAGTGCAAATGCATCCTCGGATCTGAATGCAAGTGTGCACTAAGAAAATAGCGCTAAATGCTGGATTATGCTTTTCAAGTATTTACGCATAATTACAGGCCACTTTGCAGGAATTATGTGTAATTATGTTAGAGAGAATTATGCTAGTTACACCAACCCCTACTTAAAAGGTCAATGGTTGATCTCAAGGCAATGATTTTAAGTAGCTTGTTTCACAAGTAAAGTCCTTGAACAATAAAGTGACTGACCTTTTGGTGCTGCAGCTTTTGAGCAGTTTTTGTTGAGATGAGAATAGCTCCTCAAAGGAGCAGGAGCATATTTTGCTGTGAAGTTTTGATGGGTTTTGTGCAGATGCATTTGTGTTTGAGGCCATAGGCCTTGAAGGTAACTTGGGTGTTGCTCTGATTACACCACAGTAATGCTCATTGCTGTCAGTTCTATTGTTCACCCTCATGGCTCTTGCATTATGATGGTGAAGTATGTAAAAAAACAGAGAACCAAGCAAGCACTCCAAAATATCACAAAACGTTTAGCCCCCTCCCTCTTGTCATGATACATACATACCTGCCTCTCCACCTGGAACTCCTGTTTTGTTTGCCAAGCAGTACCACAGTGGTCAAAGACAGACTGCAAAGGAGGCTGGGTGGGAGGGAACCTAGGCCTGTGATGAAGAAGAGTGTAGCATAGTCTTATGAACATTAACGTAAGTAACTGGAGCATTACTTCTTTGTACCTTTTGCTCACCACAGCCCTTGAATTATGAGGGTATACAAAGCTATGACAAGTACTGGGGCACCATAAACTTTTGCTGCCAATCTTGATCTATATGTATTCCTAACCTCACATTATATTGTGTGGTTTAACATTTGCCTAATGTGGAATGGTGCACTCGATTCAGTAATAAAGTGCCTTCACTCTAGTGTTATGAAAATTGCATTTGGTGTGCCTTAACCTTATCAAATGAAATTTAATAATTTCATGTGGTTTCATAACCATCCTCACTATTTGAATGTACTTGCATTAGAAATTATAACACTTTATGTAAGGTGTGCACTAATGTTTGAAGTTTAATGTTGAAAAAATGTGCATATTATACTGTGAAATGTAATGTGCATTGCAGAATAATGTTTTAACATTAACATAACTTGGCCTCTTTTAAAGTGAGAATTCTGTTCTCGTGTGTCATTTCATTGTAAGTGTATTCACATGAAATGTTAGTTTGAAAATAGATGAATTATTGTTTTACTAATATAGAGTCTGAGAGAAAAACCTTGGAAAGGCAACATGAAGAAACCAAGTACAAGATCACTGTCCCTAATTCATACACATTGCAAATGATGTCTAGAGGACCAAGGACAGCAACGTTCTCAGGACTATGCTGGGAAAGAAAGGAAATGTAACAAGTTACATTGCTGAAAAGGAGAATGCAATGAAGCTCATGATGGTGTGAAATGGAGACGTTACCTAACTGGGTTTTGTGGTATTAACTAGGATTTTCACTGATTTATTTTAGGCAGACTTTCTCCTGGACTTTGAGATTCAGACCTCTGACTTTACCCTTGTACCCCATGCTTTGCTGTGTGTGGCTTAGACTTACACGTGACTCTTTGAAGACTCTTGACCGAGATTCTGAAACGCAACACTTTCCTTTCAATTTCCCTATTCATTTTTGCCTGCCTATCACTTTTTCTTTCTTATGCATTTTTCTAGATAGATTTTTGTTCTCCAAAAGCTTAGGCTTAGAGAATTGCCCTAATGCTCCACAAATCAATTTAGTTAAATGATTTTAACTTGCACTCATGTGTAAAAGAACTTATCAGTGTCTGCTTTCTGAGCACCACATTTTGTTATTGATATTCTGTATTGCTGTAACTGAGTTTTTGGTTTGCCTTATGATATTTTGTCTACATTTCTTTTGAAGATTTGGCTACCCAATTGGGATTCTGTATTTTTAATGGATGTTTTTGGGATGTGTTTACATTAATCTGAATGTTCATTTGTAATAAAACCCTTTAACTTTATTTCCGATTTGGCTTTTCATTGTGCGGCCTAATTGGTTGCACTGTAAATTAATGATAACTGTTTGTTACCTAGCTTCATAGGCTAATCCCTTTGCAGGGAAAAAGACTTGTTGACCTCAAGAAAAGGGCATACAAATGCTCCATCCTATTCTACTAACAGTCCATGGAAGTTGCCTGCAAATAATACTCTGTAGCCCAACAGTCACAGGCATTAAATGAGAGATGAATGCTCCACTGGACAATGGCAAGGCCTGATTGACCTGGTCTCAAGCCAATGGCTAAAACTGTCTTGTCCAGGAAGGTCAGAGGTTGAAAGGGGTGTATCCAAAGCCCACTGTCTGCATATTGTAAACAATGTGTCTGTTTGACAGTTGCATTTTTAAAACCCAAAGCTCAAAGGTACCAATTGAATCCCTGTTGTGAAGTGCAGACAATTTAAGAACTAGTGAAAGGGAATGCCAGTGAAAGGAATTCTCAGTTGTTAAGAAGTGTTGGCGCAACTTTTCCAGTATTTACTTTTTCATTGTCTCACTGAGTCTCACTTAATGGAAAATGTTTGCAGAGTAACGGCCAATCGTGCAAGGGATCTAAAATCACATTGAGAATCCATCCAATACCCACAGAAGAGAAGATGATCGCCTCTTTGGAGCGCTATGCCCCCTCCATCCCAGGGGCTGGCTGCATGCCCAGAGCCTTGCTTCTGAAAGGAGAGACTAATGATGTCCATTTACCGAGCTCAGCAGCGGTGTTTATTGCATCAGTGACTTCAATTACTTCTCTAAGAGCACGTAGGTAGTCAATGAAGCCTGCAGCATGACACTGCAGACCAGATCCCTCCACTTAGCTGGAAATCAGTCACATCACTGAGCGCCACAGCTTCCACACAACAGATACCGCAGACAGTGCTAAGATGCAAGCTTCTCTCACTGGCTGAGCACCTGCAGGAGTCCACGCTGGCACACAGGTAATACAGGTGCACTGCAAGATTTCCTCATAAATAAGAAAGGTACTATACAATATACAACAGTGCAAGCCTCTCTCGCTCTTGAAATAGGTACGGCACAGGCAGCATCAGTGCAAGAATATTGATTTATTGACATTTTGAGATTCATTTATGGCAGTACTTGGAGATAAGCATCAATTATGAAAGTTCTGTTTGCCCTATTTTGCCTTCCAATTTATTTCAAAACATGATGTTTCGTTACTCATATGCCTATAGAAAACCCTGTGCCTAGTAGAAACCCTGTATGCATTACAGACAAATATTAGTGCAGGATCTCTGTGCGCCGGTGTGTCTCTGCCCCACTGGGATAGCACAATCACACATTGCTTGTCAGCAGAAACTACACCAGTTTTTAACCATTATTTCGCAACGTTGTTTCTGTGTAGGTCAAATGGATTTCAAAATGAGTGTGCCAGAAATACTTTCAGAATTGCTAATATATTTTAGGGTGATGACTTCATGAGGTACCCCAAATCTTGTGTTGATGCACCCGTGCCCAGTGAGTGATATAGAGATCTGAGAAAGCTTTGGGCAGCATTTCCAGAACCCCCCAAAGGACTGCTTGCTCTCTACTGATGAAGGAATGGATCCAGAAACACATGTCTAGAGTTACACAGCACAACCTGCACAAACAAGGGTGAAAAATTAAGAACTCCTACTGAAGTATTATCATGCACTGCATTTACCATGATACATTTAGGCAAACTGAGTGCTGGGATGTGAGGCAGTGTGCTCCCACCCCCTTCTGTACATCAAATCTATATCACTTATAGTAATGCATTTGTACCTGCAGGGTGCAAAAGTGTTCAATCACACTGACAGCATGCCACACCATGTAGGCTGTGCGGTTGAAAGGGTGTTGTTTTTTCTTTAAGCCTACGTGGATAGTTTTTTCGAATCATGTGTCGAAGACCAACGAGGTGTGGTTATTGTGTTACTTTATGTCGTGGCTGGCAGTGTGGTTGGTGAGAGTATATAAGAGACTGACACAAATTGTAATTGTAATAAGGGCCAAACATATAAGATTGACACACCACCTGCTGGCAATAGGAATAGTGTGATGGCCTGTGTTTTTAGACCAAAAAAGAGGAGTTAATGAGAGAAGGCCTCGTAATGCATATGGTGTCATGTATCAAGCAGAGATGGTATTCAATGAGAACAGGGATGGAATAAGCAAATTTAACAGTAGACATGCACATCTTTTAAGGCATGGATTATGCTTACTCCTCAACAAATAATCCCATGAAGGAAGTCAAAGAGCAATCAAGGAGGCCAACTTGAGCAGAAATTACACAGGCGGTCATTCTGACCGCGGCGGTCGGCGGTCGCCGCCCGCCAAGCGGTTCCCGCCGAAAGACCGCTCTGCGGTCAAAAGACCGCGGCGGCCATTCTGGCTTTCCCGCGGGGCCGGCGGGCGACTGCCAGAAGACCGCCGGCCGGCCCAGCGGGAAAGCCCCTTCAACAATGAAGCCGGATCGGAATGGAGCCGGCGGAGTTGCAGGGGTGCGACGGGTGCAGTGGCACCCGTCGCGATTTTCACTGTCTGCAAAGCAGACAGTGAAAATCTTTGTGGGGCCCTGTTAGGCGGCCCCTGCACCGCCAATGCCTGTGGCATGGGCGGTGCAGGGGCCCCCAGGGGCCCCACGGCACCCGTTCCCGCCATCCTGGTTCAACTGGCGGGAAGGCGGTCGGAATCCCCATAGCGGTGCTGCAAGCAGCACCGCCATGGCGGCTCCCCTGGGCCAGCGGGAAACCGGCGGGAAACCGCCGGCTCCCCTTTTCTGATCGCGGCTTTACCGCCGCGGTCAGAATCGCCCAGGAAGCACCGCCAGCCTGTTGGCGGTGCTTCCGCCGCCCTCCGCCATGGCGGTCATGGACCGCCAGGGTCAGAATGACCCCCACAATCTTTAAAAGGCCCAGATTTCACCTACTCTTGCCAGGTCAAAGGAAGCCAATAATTATGATATGAGGTTCACACTACAACCCGAAGGCTCCTAGAGGTGGACAAATACAAGTTGGATGAGCCCATGTCAGATGCTGGCTCAGACCCTAGGCAGACTGACCCCCTGCCCACACAAGGGTAAGAGCAAACACTCGGTTGGTTGCTGGTCTGACAGTTCCTGCCTTAAGTTACACTTCTGTCTTCTCCCCTCAATGAAAGCCTAATACGTTTCTTAGATACCAGAGACCCCTGCTCTTTCTAGTTTACATAAGGCTGCATTCTCCTGACCTTGTAGAACTTCCTTGCTGTCAACATCCACCTTCACTATTAGTAGTGAATGGCATTTCAGAGTAAAAAAGAGACAATGTGGTGAAATGAGCCTTACTGTGCATTCGTTGGTTTGGCTAGGACAGCAGCCTGCCACAGATTTAGTAGTTTTAATTTTTCCAAACAAGCCCAGGTCTTTTCTAACTTGTGAGCCTCATGAAAACACTTTTTATTTATGTCTCCACAAGTTAAAGTACCTTTAAATCAAGTCTGATCCCTTTCCATTCGCTCCCCCTCCTCTCATAATTCTCTCTTCACCTCTAGTAAGATGCCTTTCATTGGAAACAGAAGTAGCCAATGGGTGTGAATTCATGTTATAGAACATTGCTAATTCAGCGTCTCAGAAAACTGAGGTGGTCATTATGACATTGGAGGTGAGTGATAAAGTGGCGGTAATACCGCCAACAGGCTTGCGGTAATTACCGCCAAATTATGACCATGGCGGTGATAACTCCCATAGGCAGACAATGTACCACACCAACCACCAGGGTGTAAACACAACTGACCACGGCGGTAGCCATCAACAGCCAGACGGAAGACAAGGTACCGCCCACCATGTTATGACACAGCACACGCCACGATTTCTGGGGCGGTACCAACGCCATCACAACCCTGGCGGAAACACAACACAGAAGACCAAAGAATCACCATTAGAGACACAGAGAAGATCAACGCCGTCATGGAACCGGAACTGAAAGTCTTCCTGATGCTTTTCTACGCCATGCTCCACCTAGAACACCAACGCCAACAAAGACGACGACGGTGAGCACAGCTGCCTAGCAGACAAGGGAGGGAGGGAGGAAAAGGAGAGTGACACACACACGCACACCACACACCATTCACACACACACCATACACACAACCAGCTGCAGACGAAAAACCATTGCACAGGTCACACCTCATAATAATGTAAGGACAGCAGTAAGGCAGAATTGAAAATGTATTCGCATGGCACAACCACCATTAGCACCGAAGTGACAAATATTATACATGAATCATTGTCCACAAAGGGCCAATGCCCAGTACAAAGTACAAAAGGCCCACATGGCCAGGGGGCAGTGTGCAAGCCCCAACTTGATCCTAACATTCACCGCACCAAACTGTGCAGGGGCAAGATGTTGGAAGTGGGCAGGCACCTCAGGGGGAAGGTTGGTGGGGGGCACCTCAGCTGAAGTGGGGAACTCACCCACAGGTGCTGGAGGGGGCTCCAGGCCCATTTTCCTTTGCTGGGGAGTGCAAGGTCACAGTCTCTGAAGCGGGGAACTTGCCCACTGCTTCTGGAGGGGGCTTCATGCCCATTTCCCAATTCTGGGGAGTGCAAGGTCACAATCTCTGAAGTGGGGAACTTGCCCACTGCTTCTGGAGTGGGCTCCATGCCCATTTCCTAATGCTGGGGAGGGCAAGGTCACAGTCTCTGAAGTGGGGAACTTGCCCACTGCTTCTGGAGGGGGATCCTTGTACAAAAGTCACTGGAGCATGGCCTACATGCCCTCTGCTGGAGGTGAGGGCTGCTGTGTCTCTGCTGGGGGAGGTGTCTCCTGGGCAGCCTCTACAGGAGATGAGGGCTGCATTGTCTCTTCTGGAGGAGGTTTCGTCTGGGCAGCCTCTGCTGGAGGTGAGGGCTGCATTGTCCCTGCTGGAGGAGGTGTCTCCTGGACAGCCTCTGCTGGAGGTGAGGGCTGCATTGTCTCTGCTGGAGGAGTTGTCCTCTGGGCAGCCTCTGCTGGAGGAGAGGGATGCTGTGTCTCAGCTGGAGGTGAGGGCTTATTGCCTTTCATTGGTGGTTAAGCAGGAACCATTAGTGTCATTGGTTGTTGAGTGGGAACTGCTGCTGTCATTGGTGGTTGAGCAGGAACCGCTGCTGTCATTGGTGGTTGAGTGGGAACCTTACCCCTCCTCGCTGGTGGTGTGGGATCCTTCCCCTTCCTGGTTGATGGAGTGGGCTCCTTCCCTTTCCTGGCTGGTGGAGTGGGATTCTTCCCTTTATTGGCTGGTGGAGTGGGATCCTTCCCTTTCCTGGCTCATGGAGTGGGATCCTTCACTTTCTTGCCTCCACGACTAGGAGTTGCCTCCGTTGTCCCTGTGGACTCTTTGGCTGAGGTGCTGGGCTGGGTCGTTGGGACCCTGCTCTTACAGGCAGGATGGGGGGTTGAGGGGAGGGAAGCGGTCAAGTTGGGCAAAGAAAAGTTTCTTAGGGACGGTGGGACGGGATGAGGGAGGAGGGATGGGAGTGGAGGTTGAGGGTGTGGTTATTGGAAGAGTATGTCAGCTGGACTTGGGTGCAGATGCATGGGCAGTGTGCTGATGTGAGGTGAATGGCTGTTGGGTGTCTGAGTGCCTATGTTTATGTCCCTTAGGAACGGGGGGACAGACAGGGTGGGAGAGGACACAGGGGACGCGTGGATGAATGTTGTGGAGGTGTCTGCTAGTGAGGTGTGTGTGCTGCTTGGTGTGGTGATGATGGTAGTGGCTTTTGATGCAGTGCATGCAGGTGTGAGTGCTGATATGATAGTAAGGGAGGAAGAGGAGGGGGAGACAGTAGAGGCAGTGGATGTTGCTGTGTGTGCAACTGTCTGTTGTGTGAGTGCTTGTGGCCTGAAGTGTGCTGCCTGTGTTTGTCTGTGCCACTCTTTTGCGATGTTTTTTGTGCATGCTTGTCTGTATGTGTGCATGGGATGGGTTGAGGTTGAGGAGACTGGGACTGAGAAGTAGTAGTTGGAGGGGGGGCGGTAGGAATAAGGACAATGGCTGCCATCAGAAAGGAAGCCAGAGCCTGGAACAATTACTGTTGGGCCGCCAATCCATTGTGGATGCCCTCCAGGAATGCATTGCATTGCTGCATCTGGGATGCCAGCCCCTGGATGGCATTCACTATGGTTGACCACCCTACAGAGATAGTTCTCAGGACATCAATACCCTTCTCACTCAGGGCAGCAGGGCTCACTGGGGCAGGGCCTGAGGTGCCTGGGGCAAAGGAGATGCCCACCCTCCTGGGTGAGCTGGCACGGGCAACTCAGTGAGGGGCTACTGGGAGGGTGGTGCTTGTACGGGGGTGGCAGCTGTACGTGGAGCTGCGGTGGTCCCAGAGGTGTCTGCCACTGCCAGGGAACTCCCATCGGAAGAGGAATTAGAGTCAGTGTCATCACCTCCTGTCTCCTCCGTGGTGCTCCACTCGCCCTCCGTCCCACTGGTTTCCTCGACGTCGGTGGACTCTGCCTCCTGAGTCCTGTGGGATGCAGCTCCCTCAGTCACCAGTGGCCCTGCTCCTGCGCCAGATGATGCTAATGCACACATGGACAGGATGAAAGAGGATAAAAGGGGGGGAGAGAGAGAAAAGGAACACTGGGTCAATTACAGCACCAACACCATAGTTAGCATACACATTACCATCACACACAGGGTTCAGGATTGAGCACTGTGCGCCACACTGGCAATCAATTGTCTAGGTGCCACAGCAGGTTGAGGGCCAAACACCGCCAACTGCACCCCCCTGGGAACCACTAAGCCCTGTCTGACATGGAATACAACCTAGCTAGGTTTCCAGAATTTGCTATACACCCATTACCCTTGAGCTGAGTCACGCTGCAATGTCTGACCTGGCATTAATGGGCACCCACTGACTCACAACCACCACCCGGATCCCATGCCCCCTACCAATGATTGTAGTTACGCCTACTGTACTCACCCCATTGTGGTTGCTGTGATGCCCTCAAGCGCCCATCCAGATCTGGGTAGGCCACCACTAGTATGCAGGCCATCAGAGGGGTCAGGTTCCGACAGGCACCTCACCCTCGTTGGGGGGCCATCCCCAGCTGGGCCTCTGTGGTCTTCCATGCCCAGCGTCTCAGATCCCCCTACCTTTTCCGACAGTGGGTGCTCTGCCTGCTGTAGACCTCCAGGGTCTGCACGTCCTTGGTGATAGCACACCACAATCCCTTCTTCTGATGGGCGCTGACCTGCAGAGGTAATACAGACGGAAGGACACCATTACACATAAAATCCAGCCTGTCACACATATGGCCCACAAATCCCATTTCCATCTCCACTGGCACACACATCACCCGGCGCCCACCATGTACACTGCCAACAGACATACCACCCCCCAAATTACATGATGCTTGCACACACATCTCCATGCAACCTTGGCACATGCATTGTGCCCAAGGTTTACTCACCTATTGGTCTGGAGGCCCATACAGAAGTCCATACTGGGGTGGGACCCCTTCCACCAAACGCTCCAATTCCTCCGAAGTGAAGGCAGGAGCCCTTTCCCCGGTCACACGGGCCATTGTAGGTGCCAGACACAGTTGACAGCAGCACTCGCAGTGTAGGTGTTGTCCTTTGGAAAGTCAGGAATCAAGTGACGATTTATATAGAAAATGGTGGTCACGTCCGTGGCAGTGCACACCGTCACCGCCGCCACTGATCCCCATTGGCCACTGTACTCCATACAACCCCATATTAGATAACAAGGAATCACACGGCGGTGTGAGACCACCTTCCGCCACAACACCCAACATAGGCGGAGTTACCTCACTTCCACCTTTCTCTTCATACAGGACAGGGGGTCGTCATTTAATGGTGGTGGACAACATTCAGGTAATTCATAACTGTGTCATTGCTGATGATTGCACGTACATTGCCATTCCCACTGTCCCATTACATTAATGCTCTATGTTCAATGAGGTGATGGTTCCATTGTTCAAATTGTGACAGCCTACTCACTCTTGTATCCCTTAGATACCTACCACTGCGGATAAATAGGAGAAGGAGACAAGCCCCTGTGTACAGACCCCTTGTGGACTTGGCTACACTGGAGGAGAGGCACATCATACTCACCTATAGACTGGACAGGGCCACAATCACAGAGCTGTGTGCCCAATTGGAGCCTGATCTGATATCAGCTATCCGTCATCCCACTGGGATCCCCTCTCTTGTGCAAGTCCTCTCAGTGTTTCATTTCCTGGCAACTGGTTCTTTCCAAGTGACAGTGGGCTTGGCAGCCGGAATGTCACAGCCAATGTTCTCAATCGTGCTGGCAAGGGTTCTGTCTGCCTTGGTCCAACACATGTGCAGCTACATCGATTTCCCCCAGGTGCAAGATTTGGCCACTGTGAAGGCAGGATTCTATGCAATGGGACATATACCAAATATTGTTGGGGCGATTGACAGAACACATATTGCGTTTGTCCCCCCTGCCAGAATGAACAGGTGTTCAGGAATAAGAAGAGTTTCCACTCACTCAATGTGCAAATAGTGTGCTTGGCGGACCAGTACATCTCCCACGTCACTGCCAAGTATCCTGGGTCGGTGCATGATGCCTTTGTTCTGAGGAATAGCAGTATCCCACAACTGATGGCACAACTACAGAGGCACAAGTGTGGCTAATAGGTGAGCCTGAGTGCCCACCCAATGTTTGTCAGTGTATGCCTTCTGGTGTTAACCACATACCATTGTGTACAGCCGTTTGTCCCTTAATACTTGCAGGTGACTCAGGCTACCAAACCTATCGTGGCTCCTGCCCCGTGAAGAATGCAAGGACAGGGGCTGAGAATCGTTACAATGATGCACATGGGCGGACCAGGAGAATTATCGAAAAGACTTTCGGCTTCCTGAAGGACAGGTTGAGATGCCTGCATCTGACAGGTGGATCCCTGTGCTACTCACCTCGAAGGTCTTCCAGATAGCAGTGGCATGCGGTATGTTGCACAACCTGGCCCTCAGACGACATGTGCCTTACCTGCAGGAGGAGGAGACTGGAAATGCCCCTGTGACAGCAGTGGACCCTGAGGACAGTGAGGATAAGGAGGCAGAGGATGAGGATGAGGATGTGGACAACAGAGCATCAGTTATACGTCAATACTTCCAAAGACACACAGGTGACACAGTGGAACTGACCATTCCTCTGACTATTGTTTTATCTGTGTGGCTGTAGCACGATGGAATTCACTTCGTTTGCATCTCTACTTACTGTCACCAATAGCTTCTCATTTTGCAGATGGCTGACATTACAACAGTTTACTTATGTGATGACTACAGACATCTACAGGTGATTAATTATATGCTATCACAGTTTTCAGATAATTTGCACATGATGTGACTGTTTCCATAAATGCACATTTTCATAACATTAAACGCTATTAGTCAAGTTGTGTTCAAGGTTGTTTACTGTAGTGCAAATAATTGATGGGAAAGTGCAATGGGATGGGGTTATGGTAGAGGAAGGTCCAGGGTATGGTTCCATTCTGTTTGTAGCACAGGTCCAGTGTCCAATGGCCATAGGAAGGGGAGCAAAGGTCGTTCAAAGTGGACAAGGTGACAGGATGGGACACAAGGGGGACATTCATGAGGGTTCTTATTTCCTGGCGGTGGTCTTGGTCTTGGCAAGTGTCTCTGGCTTCTGTCTGGGTCGCAGGGAACGTTTGCGGGGTGGTTCACCTTCTGCAGGGGGAGGGGTGCTGGTGGCCTGTAGGTCCTGTGGCAGGTCCTCCTGCCCTCTAGCTGCAGCGGTAGGGGAGGGCTGGTCAGTAGGCTGGCTAATGGTAGGGGCCAGCTGGTGTGCTGTCCATTCCCTCATAATGTTGGCCATGTCTGCCTGCACCCTTGCTATGAAGACCATGGTGGTGTTGAGGGCCTGCAAATCCTCCCTGAACTCCTGATGGTGTTTTTCCTGCAGCCGCTTGTTCTCCTGCATGTTGGTAAGGATCTGGCCCCTCTTGTCCTGGGATTGTTGGTAAGCCCCCAGGATTTAGTGAGTGCCTCCTGGAGAGTCAGTTCCCTGGGCCTGTCCTCCCCCTGTCGCACATCAGTCCTCCCAGTGTCCCTGTAGCCCTGTGCCTCTATCCCCTGAATGGTGTGCCCACTGCCACTGACCCCAGGACCCTGATTGTCTTATGGGTGAGGTGTGGACTGGGGTCCCTGTACAGGTGGGCACACTGCTAATTGACGTGTCCTGGGGACACAGGTATGGGGACATTGGGTGGGTGCTGTGGTGTTGGATACTGATGGTGGATGCTCTGTGGTGGACTGTGAGTGGGCTGGGGTGGGCGACTGACCAGTGGTCCCTGATGGGCCAGGTAGTTCATCCAGATCCTGAAGTCCAGAGTTACTGTCATCACTGGGGGCATCTTCTGTTGGGGGAATGGTTAGATGTGGCACCTCGTCTCCACTGAGATTGGCTAGGGCACCTGTGGGGATGTAAGTGATGTATTATGCCTCATATCTGTGACAAATTGTACATCCCTGGCTTCCCCTATGTCGTTGCTGTTGCCCTGCCGCCTTTGTTTGTGTATGGTGGGGTATTGTGGGCTTGTTAGTTCTCCATGCTATGCATGCTTTTGTGATGGGTGTCCATGCACGGCTGGGAGGGCTGTCCATGCATGGGGTTGGTAATATGTGTAAGTGCAGGGTGTGGGATGGAGTGGAGTGATGGGAGCCAGGGTGAGGGATTTAGATGGCATGCGGGTATGGAGGGTGATAAGTAGTAAATCTTGACTCACCAATGTCCAGTCCTCTGTCAACTCCAGTGAGTCTCTCAGGATGCAGTATTGACAAGACTTGCTCCTCCCATGCAGTGAGCTATGGGGGAGGAGGTGGGGGTCCACCGCCAGTCCTCTGGATGGCGAGCTCGTGCCTTGCTGCAACGGAACATACGTTCCCCCCTAGGTAATTCCACCTCTTCCTGATGTTGTTCCTTGTTCTTGGATGTTGTCCCATGACGTTCACCCTGTCCATGATTCTCCGCCATAGCTCCATCTTCCTGGCAATGGATATTTGCTGTACCTGTGCTCCAAACAGCTTTGGCTCTACCCTGACTATTTCCTCGACCATGACCTGCAACTCCTCATCAGTGAAACGGGGGTGCCTTAGTGGGCGACATGAGTATTGTGTGGTGTGTGTTGGTGGAGGGTGTTGTGTAATGTGGTGGAGTGCGGGATGTGGGATGCGTGACGGATGTGTGGGTGTTTGTGGTGTGTGTGTAGTTGTCTCAGTGGTCTTAGTTTCAGTCTGGTGGCAATAATTGGTGTTCGCAAAGGATTGTGGGTAATGTGTGTGTGTGTTTTACAGTGCTGTGGGTGGGTGCGTGTGGTGTGTGTATCAATGTCAGGGGTGTGATTTCGGTTTTGGCCAATGTAGTTTTGTTTTGTATTTGGGTGTCCATTCTGAACCTGCCGGTGTGTACCGCCAATGGTTTACCACCGTTGAATTTCCGCTGTGGTGATTCGTGGGTCATAATGTGGTGAGCATTGTTTTTTTTGGCGTAACGGCATGGGTGTTGGTACTGACACTTTATCACTGACCTTTGGGCTAGCAGATTTGTGTATGTGGCAGTATTCTGTCAGTTTGGTGTGTGTGTGTCATAATATGGCGAACGTATATCCACCACCACGGAGGTATGTAAGTGGCTATCACTGCAGCGGTAAGCAGCATTTACCGCCAATGTCATAAAGAGGGCCTGAGTCTGCTGGGCAACACAGCTCTAGTCTTTGTTTTTTTTTTATTTTTTATTACATCTATATTATGATGCTCATATAGTCTGGGAAGTTATCCTGGCACAAGAGAAGATGAGTGCCTCCCTGCCCGGAACCTATTGAAAGAACCAGGTTTTGAGTTTTTTATGAAATTTTAAACTTGAGCTGTTGACTTTGATGTTCCGGGGGTGGTTGATCCAAGCTATGGGGTCACAGTATGAGAAAGTGTACCTGCCAGCTCTGTGGATGTGGGGAACATGGGCAAGCAGAAAGTCATTCTAATCTGTTTGTGGAAGTTGATGCAGCTGTTCAGATATACAGCACCTAGATTATGCGAGGTTTAAATATGTGTGCGAGGAGCTAGAAGAGTGCGTGTTTGTCAACTGGAAGCCAGTGGATATCTTTGAGATGCATAGAGATATGAGTGTGGGGTGAGAGAATGAGCATGAGTCTGGCTGTGGTGTTTTGGATGTCCTGAGAACTTTTGGTGAGCTGTGTGGAGATGCGGACATGGAATGCATTTCTATAGTCCAGTTTGCTGTTGATCAGGGCATCTATAACTGTTCTTTGGGTGTTGAGTGGGTGACATATGTGGATTTTCTGATGAGTTTGAGGGTGTGGAAGCAGAAGGAGGTGACCAAGGTGACCTAACTGCTCAGCGAGATTTGATTGTCAGTTACTATTCATAGGTTTCTGGCTTGGTTCAACACGTTGAGTGTCAGTCCTAGTTCGCATGGCCACCAGGCTGAACTCCATAGTCAGACATCTTTCTCAAAGAGCACAACTTCCATCTTCTGAAAGGTGGTCTTCATTGAGGTGGTGACTTCTGAGAGGCAGGTGGTGAATTTCAACTGGCTGTTTAGCAGGGTCGGCTATAGCGTTGGGTGCGCCAAGTACAACAATCTTTTTTGATGTTTCCTCCCTGACACCCCCTTCTCCCTACACTCTCTCACTACCCCCCTCCAACAGTGCTGCTCATCTCTTCATAGCCCCTTTCTTACATTCTTCTGTTTTATAGTGCTACTCATACCAGCATAGGGTGTCAGAGCGATTTACATCACACACATATTATAAGGAGATAATGAATCATACATGTGTTAAAATCATTCTATAGGAGATAATACATAAAACACTGAGGATTACAAGGTGTAGGAATCACGTCATCCACACTGGTAGACAGTTTATTTTAAGAGTGTTTGATCTAGAGAAGCACAAACTCAGGATTTAAACCATACCACAGTGGTTGGAGTTGGCCTTACTAATAAAAATGTATTTCTACCCAAACGAACCTTTTTAGTAGCACTAGGATACTGAAAGGATGGGGAAAACATGATGTTCTAACCTGTACCACACAGTTTGCTCTTGATGACAGTCCATAGGTCACTGTGCTATATTAGGATAGTAGCATATGAACTGCAAGTAACAGAAGGATCTCAGTGACAAAAGCAGCAACCCATTGAGCTAGCCACATAGAATACAGTGCTGTGCTCTGCATGGTGAATGTTCTTGGCAGCAGGCACATTAACAGTCTGCACTACTTTATGATAAGTCAAAACTTCCACTATAAAAAACTCCGACCTCTCTCCTGCAGGAACATTAATCACCAGATTCTCCTGACATTTTTATCAGTGCCTTAAAACTGCTGGACATACGAGGAACTTTGCAGCAGGTGCTATTAAAACTAGAAGTCATTTCTAAACACAGCGCCCCCGAGGTTAGTGCCTGGTGGTGCTGCACCATTTGCATCACCCTAAAACTGGCCCTTGGCATTGGGGATGTCATCAGAGAAAGAGAGGATAAGCTGGATGTCATCTGCTTGCAAAACAATAATCGGGTCGATTTTGGCGAGCGGTGCCATGTGGACATTGAAAAGGGTGGGGCTGGATGAGTATCCTTAGGGAACTCCACTGATCAGGATTGAAGCAGGAAAGGTGTGTGGACCCAGGCTGCCAGTCTGGGAGCATTCGATAGGGAAGAAACTGATCCATTGGAAAGCAGGTCTGCATATCTAGTTTTGTGGAGTCGTTGGATGAGGGTAAGGTGAGATACTGTGTTGAACACAGTGGAGAGGTTGGAGAAGATGAGTGCCAGTGTCTCTTACTTGTCCATGATGAGGCAGATGTCATTGGTGGATGATGGCAGTCTCGGTGCTGCAACTGGGCCTAAATCCAGATTGTAATGGGTCCAGGAGGTATTTGTCACTGAGGAAGTAGGAAAAACTTTTATTGACAAGTTAATTCAGGACTTTTGCCCCAAATAGTAGCAAGGACATTGGTCTGTAGATGGCCAGAGACTCCAGATCAACTGTGGGTTTCTTCAGTAGCGAAGTATGGTGGCGGGTTTACAGGTCTCTGGAAAAGCAGAGGAGGAGAGAGAGTCATTGAATGCGGGATGAGGGCTGCATAGATTGGGTTGACTCCTTTGGTAATTATTAAGTGTGGACGGGGATCTGATGGGGCTTTTGAGTGGATGGAACACCTAGGGGCAGCAGTTTCCACTGTAGTTATGATGGGCCAGAGAGTCATTGTAGTTTCTGGGACTCTTGTCTTGTTGGGTTGGAGGGCAGCGAGGGTGGACAGGTCCAGGTTGGGAAGCAAACTCCAGAGTTCCTGAGTGGGTTTGGCAGCCTTGGTGCTGGCGGTGGGTGAGGTAAATTCATTACTGTGGATGATATCGCTTTGGGGTTGTTGTAGCTAGGTTCTATTCATTCAGTCAGAGCTATGAGCTTGGTGGACATGAGTCGCTGGTTGTAAATCCAGAGGACTGATGTGTATGTGCTTCTGTCATTTTCATCAGGGGTGTGTCTTCATTGGTGTCGAGTTGTTTACTATGGTATCTGGTGAGTTGCAGGTCTTCTGTGTACCAGCTGGCATGTCAGGGTGGGGTGGGTGTTGTACGTGTGGGTGTGTTGTGGTGTTCGGGTGGGTGCTTTTGGTGTGTAGGCAGGGTGGGGGTTGTGTGCAGGGCAATGCACAGGAGAAGCAGCAGGTGGTACAGGAGAAAGCACCTTATGTGCAAATGAGGGAAGCTTAGGTGCGGCTCCTATGCAAGCATCCCGTGTTCTGGGCTTGGAAGTCTGAGGCCAGGTAGCATCTGGAGCTGCAGTGGGAGGGCAGAGCACTGGGCATCCTGGTGCTGGGTGCAGACTAGGCACAGACGGGTGCAAATGGGCTAACATTTGGCACACCTTTGGCACATTTACTGCCTGAGATAACTGGGCATCCGCACTGTATCCACCATTAAGTAGGTCTGAGAGGGGGGAGGAGATCCATGGGTGAAGGGTAGGCTGGGAGGGGCAAGAGCAAACAATGGGAGTACACAGGAGTAACAGCAAGTAAGAAAGAATGGAAAGGTCAAAGCGGGGACAAGGGCACAAAAAGGGTTGAAAAAAGAGGGGGGGAAGACTTCAAAAAGCTGAGAAGAGTGAAAAGATTAAAAAAAAGGAGAGAGCAGGAAATTTGAAACAGGGAATAAAGAGGCAAAAGTGCAAGGGAAGCTGTGAAAAAGGGACAGATGTAGAGGAGATGGTGAAAGAGAGGCAAAAGAGGCAAAAGAGATAGTTGCAAAGTGGTGAGGAAAGAGCCAAAAGGTGTCATATAGATAGTGTGAGAGCAATACGAAAGAGAAGTCAAGAGTCCAAGGGAAGCAAGAGTGATAGAGTGAACAAAAGAGGAAAAGAGGTGAGAAGCTGTAGAGTAAAGCAAGAGTTCAAGGAGAGAGAGTGGAGAAGGAGTCAAAGTAGGCAGAAAGCTCAAGGAAGAATACGAGGCCTCACTTCAGCCACGTCCAAGTAGGGCAAAAAGAGCTAGACCTGGTCACAGGAACTGGCACAAGTAAGGCAGGTGGCAGGGTCAGGTAGTGCCTTCATAATGTGCCTTTGCTCGGCTTATATATCCAGCAACCTTGGCCGTGAAGCTTGCAGGCACATTTTAGGGAAAAATGCAACTACTCCCTACTGCTTTAAGACGTGTTCATAATTTATTGGCTAGCCTTGCTGATTCTGGGGCGCTTGGTTCCATCCCACTGACCCTTCCCAGTTGTAAATATATGAACTGCTCTCTGCCTTTACCCACTTTAGACGATATTCCAACGTACTGTCAATAATATATATCAGTGTTTTCTTCAAATATCCAATGGTGATGGTAATAATGTATGTTTGGTTTGCCACCCTGCCACAGATGTTGCTCAAACACACCACAACTTGGTTGAAACATATGGGAGTCCTGTTCAATGTGCCAACTGGCATGTTCTATTATTGCAAGTCAGTTTCTGCATTGCAATGCTAAATTCACTCATTCCCAATTAAGTACAAATTGCAATGTGAGTTTTTACCTTGCTGTAAAAAACCTGTATCATCTTGTTGCCCAGACAACTGACTTTTTAATTGTGATTTTGCCAGGACAACCTATACACTGCCAGGAGAAACTACCGTGGCAGTTTGTGCCAGCCAGTCTGGGGTTTTGATCAAACATACCAGACCGCGGCTGAAATAGGTCAGATCTCTACAGTGTTATGTTAACTTCTGCATTGCCATGCCAGTAATCCTTTGTCCCATACATATTGTTGTAACCTTTTCTTGCATCGCTCTAACACAGCTGAAGCACACCTGCCATGCCAGTCTTTAAAATGTAATGATATTTTCCACATTGCTCGAGTTAACTGAATATTTGAATGACACCTTCTATCTTCCAAACAGAAAGCTATGGCATGGGTTTACGCACTGCCAAGCAAGCTTCACATTGCTCCATAATCTTTCCATGCCAGTTTAGATGTTGCCTTAGCAGTTTGGATATTGCCACAAGAAGTTATTGTAACAGTTTCCGCATGCTCTTACTGTTTCAACATTGCTAAGCCATTAATCATTGCCTCACGTGTTGCTCGATCTGTTTGTAACTTGCCCCTATGAGATCTGTTGCCGGTCCAGTTTCCTCACTGTTGAGTCAGTATCCACATTAGCATGCCAATTTCCCATGTGCCCAGAATAAATAAAGATTGCCATGCCAGCTTTGAAATTGCTCCTAGAATTGTAGTTACTTCCATATTGTCATGGGCATCTCACATTGCACGAGTTAACTAGTTGCACTAACAGACTTTGGCATCCTACTATATGCTAGATACTGCCCATCATACGCTGACAGGATAACTCATGCGAATTGGACGGAAGCAAAATGTATTGATCTGAAAGTCACAAGTTTGAATCCTGGCAGTGCAAGCTAAACTTTCCATCCTTCTAAGGTCAGTAGATTGAATTGCAAACGTGGAGTAATAGTAACATCTATTATTGAGGGCACATACAAACAACCGATAACCAGTTACCTATATTTACGAATGTATGCCCACATACTCACAGAGGTTAATAGCCATCATATGTTCAACTAGATGCTCACCATCGTATATAAAGTATTGAATTCATGTCAGTTGTCCAAATCCACCACATTTTCAAATTCTATGTGGAGTATTGCCATCCCATTCGAGGTACTGTGACCGTATGCTTGATATAAGGATCAGGTATTGATATTCTATGTCAGGCATTATCATCTAAATCCAGATATGTTATCATAATGCAGGTATTCCCTATGTATACCAGGAATTCCCAAACTGAGCCAAATACTGGCATCTATATTTCTGTGTTACGATCTTATCTCAGTATTCATGTTATGCCATCTATTCCCCTCCAATGCAAAGTGCTAATATCATAAGTCAACTAATCCTATTCTGTGGCAAGTACTGCCACCATATAGGGACTTGCCTTGCCACCTTATGCCTGGTATTCACATTATGTTGCCCCTAGCTGCTCCTGATAACTAATCGTGAAGTTGTTGTTTGTACTAAAGATGCTGCTGACTCTGGGTGTTTTCATCCTGGGTGTTAGAAATGGGGTCTTTGGTTGACAGTCAGGTTATCCTCTGTCCAAACAAGGACCCTCACTCTAGTCATGGCAAAGGAGAAACACAGCCCGTTAATCCCTGCTCACCCCCTTGGTAGCTTGGCACAAGCATAAAGGCTTAACCCAGAGACAATGTGTAAAGTATTTGTATCAACACACAGTAATACAGTGAAACACTACAAAATGGACACCACACTGGTTTAGAAAAAAAAGTAAATATTTCTCTAAGTAGAATAAGACCAAATAAGATGAAAATCCACAACAAAAAATATGACTTTAACAATTAAAAACACAAAAATAGTGCCTAGAAGCACCAGTGCTGTAATTTGGTATGCCCAGACGTGAGTCCCCTGCTCACTATGCCACCAGATTCAAGCTAGCCTGGTAGAAGAGGTGTGATACCCCAAAACCGGTTCCAGGATGCTTGTTTCTGGTCCATGGAGGACATGGTCTGGCAGGTCGGGCTGGACTGTTCCCATGGGGAACAGGGTCAAGACTGATTTGCATATGGCTGGGTTCAAACTGGAATGGCATGGTGAGCAAAAAAACTGATAGATTAAACCCAGATCTGTAAATGGGAGTGAATTTTTGATTTGTCCTACATTCGGTCCATCAACTGTTCTTTTTGCATTTGTTGCCCCAAGTGGGAAGGGTATGCCCAGAGGTGGGTCCCGTGCTCACTATGCCACCAGATTCAAGCTGGCCTGGTAGAAGAGCGGTGATACCCCAAAAACGGTCCCAGGATGCTTGTTTCTGGTCCAGGGAGGACATGGTCTGGCAGGTCGGGCTGGATTGTTCCCATGGGGAACAGGGCCAAGACTGATTTGCATATGGCTGGGTTCAAACTGGAATGGCATGGTGAGCAAAAAAACTGATAGATTAAACCCAGATCTGTAAATGGGAGTGAATGTTTGATTTGTCCTACATTTGGTCCATCAACTGTTCTTTTTGCCCCAAGTGGGAAGGGTATGCCCAGACGTGGGTCCCATGCTCACTATGCCACCAGATTCAAGCTAGTCTGGCTGAAGAGGGGTCCATGCTCACTATGCCACCAGATTCAAGCTAGTCTAGCTGAAGAGGGGTGATACCCGTAACCGATCCCAGGATGCTTGTTTCTGGTCCAGGGAGGACCTGGTCTGGCAGTTCGGGCTGGGCTGTTCCCATGGGGAACAGGGTCAAGACTGATTTACATATGGCTGAGTCCAAACTGGAATGGCATGGTGAACAAAACAACTGATGGATTAAACCCAGATCTGTGACTGGGGTGAATGTTTGATTTGTTCTACATTCGGTCCATCAACGGTTCTTTTTGCATTTGTTGCCCCAAGTGGGAAGGGTATGCCCAGATGTGGGTCCTGTGCTCACTATGACACCAGATTCAAGCTAGCCAAAGGCTGTTGAATTCTTGTTATGAGTTTGAGGTATATCACCAGGAATCATTCCTGGTGAAAAATATTGCACTTCGCACCTCCAAGTGTCACGAGGCCTGAAATTATTGAGATGACAAGCTCCAGACCTGATAAAACTGGGCTGAAGAAAACAGAGCCTTTCAGATGCTGCAGGGGCAACACCTGTGGGCAGTAGTATTGCCCACTGCCCAACCACCCACTACAACAGTACAGAGACTGCAGACAATACTTGACTCGAATAGGTCCAAGCCTACCTTGTACCTCTGATCACCACATCTTTTCTCCCACGGGCCCTCCTGTTGACACTTTCTGTGTTCACAGAGCATGTGGTAAATGTCAGCAGTTTTCCCCTCGGAACTGAGGGAAGCCACACAGTTACCTTGCTGCATTCCCCTGAGTAACAGGGAAAGGGCAGTGATGCACATTTCTGTCCTTTCCCCCTACACTGGTGCCATTTTGGCAGCCTAATTCCAATGCAGGCACCCTTGCACCATGATGCAAGTGTGCCTATGTTGCATGCACAATTGTTTTTGTGCAGGAGGGGATATCTTCCAGCACAAAAACAATCCTGAGAGTCTTTTTGGGGTGGTGTGGTGGGCAAACCAACGATGGATTAAGCACAGATCTTTGGGACTGGGGTGAATGCTTGCACTGGTCAGCATTTCGTCCATCATCTGTTCTTTTGTCGCTCTATGTGTGCCAGGTATGCCCAGACGAGGGTCCTGGGCTCACTATGACACTGGATTCAAGCTAGCCTGGCTGATGAAGGGTGTTACCCAGGATGCTTGTTTCCAGTTCAGGGAGGACCTGGTTTGGCAGTGAAGGACTTTTCCCATTGGGAACAGGGTCAAGACTGATTTGCATATTGCTGGATCCAAACTGGGGTGGCGTGGTGGGCAAAAAAACGATAGATTAAACCCAGATATTTGCGACTGGGGGTGAATGTTTGCATTGTTTAGCATTCTGTCCATCATCTGTTCTTTTTGCTTCTTTCTATGGCCCTCATCACAACCCTGGCAGTAAATCCTGTTTTCCGCCGTGCTGAAGACCGCCAACATACCGTTGTGCCGGCAGAATTCCGCGACAGGTATTACGACCCACATCTCGGAATCCGCCACAATACAGACACCCACACAAGTCAGCCACACCAATGGTCAGTGATAAACTGGCAGTAGAAAAACCTACACCGTCACGCCAACAAGAATACGCCCACACTATCACGACCCATAAATCAACACAGCGGTCTTTCAACCGCGGTAATCCATTGGCGGTACACACCGCCGTACTCAAAATACACACACATTTACAAAACACAACCACATTGGACAATTTAAAATACACACACCTGATACACATACACACACCACACCCACAACACTATAAAACACACACCACATTACCCACAAACCCTTACAACATTTTTTTTTTTAAAAAGCTGAGAGAGAGAGATTAGCAAACACAACACCAGCATCCACAGACACACAACACCATCACCCATACAACATCCATGCACCTCAAACAATACACACCAACACATCCCCCCCACACGCGGGGCGGACCTAGCCTGCCGGCAAGATGGGCGTTACATCGTGAGGCTCTGCCGGACTTAGGGCTATTATTTATTATTTCCCCTGATGGAGCGGCGTTAGAGGCGCTCCCCCCGGACGGAGGACTTTCTGGCTGGACCGGGCTTCTCCCGGTCCGTGAATCCGGCGGCTTGCCGTCTTGTGGGTTCGGCTCGGGCAGACCGCCACGGGCTGCTGCGGGAGTTGAGGAGGGGGCCCCCTGCGCCCCCGCTGGAGCGAGGTGAGAGTAGGCGCTGCTTGCGGGGCCTTCGGCGGTCTCGTCGGGCCGCGGCCCCCGTGACGCTGTAGGCCCGGGCCTGGACCTGGGCCTTGTGACGCGCGGCTGCCTCGCGGCGCTCGGCTGCCTGGAGGTGGGCTCCGCGGGGCGAGGCCTTAAAGTCGATTGTCGCCGGCCGGGTCGGGCAGAGGGGAACCTTTTTGGGCCCGTAGGAGGCAGAAGGCGTTTTGAACCGCTGCTGTCCATTGTCGTTTTGTTGGAGGCAGCGAAGGACTTTCTTGGCGCTAGCGGAGGGCTGAGGGAGAATTCTGCTCACCTCCTGTGGATCTAGGGCGACGACTGTCGGTGTTGCTGCTGTCGAGCACTTACCTCTGGAGGAGTGCAGTTGTCGGCTGGTGTGCTTCGACCAGTGGCTGGAGATCCCTTTGAGGGCTGTCGTTTGGTCTTCTACTCGCTGTGGGGCCCGCCTGCCTTTGGGCACCTGGTGGAGCATCTAAGGCTGAGATTAACGCGGAAAATGCAATGGGCAAGGTGGAGCAGCGACAGGCCAAGCTTTCCTTCGATGGCGGCAAACCGAAGGGAAGCACCTCCGCGCCGCAGTCTGGTGAGGTGCAGATGGACAATGGGCCCTCTGAAGTATCTGTTAAATCCATGTTTATGGATCTTAAGACTAGCTTGGCCGGTATAGACGGCAAGTTGGACCATTTGACGGAGCAGATGGACCGTATCAGGGCTCGGGTAGATGAGAATGACGCTCGCTTTGAGCAGCTAGAGTCGCGCACCTTGGAGATGGAGGATCAGCGGCACGGGGAGAGAGAGTGCTTGCTGCAGATGGAGCGAGTGCTGGAGGTCATAAGGAACAAGAATGAAGATTTGGAAGCGCGGTCCCGGCGTAACAATGTTCGGTTGATTGGCCTTCCTGGGTCTACGGACATGGGTAGGATGGAAGACTTTGTGAAGAAAATGCTTGCTGATCTGTTTCCAGGTGAGCTTTCTCAAATGTTGGTGGTGGAGAGGGCTCAAAGGTCTCTGGGCCCTAGGCGTCCTCCTGGGACTCCACCGCGACCTGTTATTTTTCGCCTCTTGAATTATCGCAACCGCGATGCTGTGCTGCGACTGGCTCGCGACCGTCGTCCGGTGGTGTACAGAAACTCTGAGTTGCTATTTTTTCCGGACTATACTCTGAGTGTGCAGGCGGCGTTCAAGGCGTTCCTGCCGATTAAGTATTCTCTGAGTCTGACTGCAGCTAATTTTTCACTTATCTACCCGGCTAAGCTTCGGATACAGCATGGCGGAACATTACATTTCTTTACGGATCCGAAGTTGGCGGCCAAGTTTGTGAAGACGCTTCCGCGGCGCTCCTCAGCTGAGCAATCTGGAGCTTCTGGCTTGGAGCGGGCGCACCTCAGTGACACTGATTGACTGCCTTGAAGTTGCGTTGATGGTTGGCCCTGAATCCTATTGGGTGCCGCTGTTGTGGTGCATTTGATTTCCTATTTCAGCACTGCTGTATCAGTATACCTCCTTTTCTAGCCCTTTGTCCTTTCTAGCCTGTCTGCTTTGCGGATGGGC
Source organism: Pleurodeles waltl (assembly GCF_031143425.1). Taxonomy (NCBI): domain Eukaryota; kingdom Metazoa; phylum Chordata; class Amphibia; order Caudata; family Salamandridae; genus Pleurodeles; species Pleurodeles waltl. The sequence continues at coordinate 989,260,177 of NC_090440.1, forward strand.
TGGATGGCTAGGCTTACGACCCCTGGATGAGTCCCTTTACTATGCTGTGGGGTTCAGATCGCCTCTGTTGGGGGATGGGGGATTTCTGATTTGACCCATTTGGGGGGTCTGCATGGGTGGGGGTGGGTTTGGGATCTGGTTTGTTGTTCCTGTGATTTTTGGACTTTTTACTACTGTCTTTTTGTGCTGGATGGGGCAGGAAGAAGGCGGCGGGTGGCTCTGTGGTGGGACGAATGGAAGTGCTGTTTTGATGAGGTTGGGGGCAATGACGGCAGTTAGGCGGTCATTCTGACCCTGGCGGTCAAAGACCGCCAGGGCGGAGGACCGCGGGAGCACCGCCGACAGGCCGGCGGTGCTCCAATGGGGATTCCGACCGCGGCGGTAAAGCCGCGGTCGAACCGGCAACACTGGCGGGCTCCCGCCAGTGTACCGCCGCCCCATTGAATCCTCCAAGGCGGCGCAGCTTGCTGCGCCACCGAGGGGATTCCGACCCCCCCTACCGCCATGGGATCCGGATGGCGGTAGGGGGGGTCGCGGGGCCCCTGGGGGCCCCTGCAATGCCCATGCCACTGGCATGGGCATTGCAGGGGCCCCCGTAAGAGGGCCCCTAAATGTATTTCACTGTCTGCTGCGCAGACAGTGAAATACGCGACGGGTGCAACTGCACCCGTCGCACAGCTTCCACTCCGCCGGCTCGATTCCGAGCCGGCTTCATCGTGGAAGCCTCTTTCCCGCTGGGCTGGCGGGCGGCCTGAAGGCGACCGCCCGCCAGCCCAGCGGGAAAGTCAGAATTACCGCCGCGGTCTTTCGACCGCGGAACGGTAACCTGACGGCGGGACTTTGGTCAGAATGAGGGCCTTAGTTACCTTACCTGGAATGTGTGTGGCCTGAATGATCAGCGTAAGGTGCGACTCATGTCTGCTTACATTCAGCGTCATCATATCGATGTGTGTCTGCTTCAGGAAACTCATTTGGAAGCGCACACGCTGAAACGGCTGAGGGCTGGGTGGATTGGACAGTGTTATGGAGCGGTGTTTTCGAGGTACGCTAGAAGAGTTGCAAGCTTGCTGCGCAAGGGGCTGTAATGGCGCACGCATCGTGTGATAGTGGATCCGAATGGGCGATACGTGCTGTTGGGTGGGACATTGCTGGACTACCCCTGTCGGCTGGTGTCAGTTTGTGGCCCTAATGTGGATGACCCTGGATTCTTTTGTGAGGTGTGGCACTTGGTTGAATCGTTGGGGAGTGGGGCTGTGATTTGGCGGGCAGATTTCAATGTGGTTTTGGATCCGAGAGGGATCGGGAGAGTTCGACTAGGCCTCAACATTCTGCTGCTGCTGCTGCTGCTTTGAAGACTGTAATGAGCGATGGTGCTTTGGTTGATCTATGGAGAGCTAAGCATGGTGATCGGAGGGAGGGTACGTGTGTCAACTATGTTCATAATAGCTGGTCTTGCTTAGACCGATGGCTGGGAACTAGGGACGTGGAGATGTGGACGCAATCGATAGAGCATCTGGCCCGGACCCTCTCGGACCATTCCCCGGTTAAACTGCAGCTGTCGATACCTGGGACTCCGTGGGCCGTGTTTTCTTTGCGTTTGCCGCAGGGAGCTATTCGGGATGTGGTGGTCCGTGAGGAGATCCGGGAAGCCATCTTGCATTACTTTGCTGAGAATTACGGGTCGGTGGGTTCAGCCGGAACGCTCTGGGAGGCCTTCAAGGTGGTTATTCGAGGGGTATGCCTCTCTAAGCAGCACGGCGTGCTTCGTGCTTTGCGTCGTGAGTTAGCTGAGCTGGAGTCTCAGATAGTGGAGTTGGAGGCGAAATTAGTGACAGACTGGGCTGGTGCGACGGTGGTGACTTTGCGGGATGCGGTCTCCCGATATAAAGAAGCCTCCAACCGTGAGGTCTGTTTCCTGGGGAAATATGCCAGGGCTCGGTGTTATGGGGAGGGAGACAGGGCGGTTCGTACACTGGCGAACATGCTGCGCAAGCCTTGGGCAAGTGGGTACATCACTGAAATAGACAGGCAGGGGGGCGAGCGGGTGGCTGGAACAGCGATTGTTATGCAGGTCTTTACAAGATATTTTGAGGATTTATTTTCGGCCCCTGCCGAGCTGAATCTTGATATGGCGCAGGCTTACTTTTCCGAGATCAGCTTGCTCTGGTTCGATGACACGCATAGAGCTTACTTTGACGAGCCCTTCTCGGTGGAGGAGGTCAAGGCAGTAATTAGTGGACTGCCTGGTGACAGGTCTCCAGGACTAGATGGTTTGACTCCTGCTTTTTATAAGGAGTACTCCGGTATTCTGGCTCCCTACCTGTTGGAGGTCTATGCTGAGGCGTTGGAAGTGGGCTCTCTCCCCACCTCCTTGCGGGAGGCGCTGATTGGTACAATACTTAAACCAGGCAAGGATCCTTGCAGCTGCGATTCGTACCGCCCGCTCTCCATGATCAATGTTGACAATAAAATCTTGGGCAAGTTAATAGCGCTCCGGTTGCAGCCATTGATGTCGCGCCTGGTGCTCCTGGATCAGTCTGTCTTTGTGCCGGGGCGATCGATGTCGCACAATTTGCGCACGTTCTTCGCGGTGCTGGGTAGCCTCACGGCAGAGGATGAGGCTGCTGCAGTGTTTTTAGATGCGACAAAGGCGTTTGATTCCCTGACCTGGCCCTATCTGTTTGCGCTGCTGGGCAGGGTTGGCATGAGTGCGCGCTTTATAAGGCTGATCCGCCAGCTGTATACGGATCTGGTTGCGAGGCTTAGGTTGCACGGATGCATATCAGACCCCTTCCCGGTGGCCCGGGGGACCCGTTAGGGATGCCCTCTATCCTTGCTCCTTTTCGCCATCGCGATGAAACCGCTGGCGGCCTATTTGCGGTGGCATCACAATCACAGAGGGCTGCAGTTTAGGCAGCGTCCGATCTTGGTCTCAATGTACGCGGATGATATTGCGCTGTATTTGCGGGAGCCGGGTGGGAATCTGGATATTCTGCTCACTGAGGTTGTCCGCTTTGGTACCTTCTCCGGCATAGTGATGAATTGATCTAAGTCGGTGGTGCTCCCTCTCACTAGTAGTACTGCGCGTTTCCCGTTGCGTTATCCTGTTAAATGGGCGGAGGGCCCAGTCCGCTACCTGGGTGTATGGCTAAGCTGTGATGTTGAGACCCTTTGGCTTGCTAATTATGGTAAGCTGGTGGCCTGGTTGGAGGACAAGCTGGAGGTGTGGCGCTTCCTGCCGCTTTTGATTATTGGGCGCATTGGCATTGCCATGATGGTTGTATTACCAACATTTTTGTATCTTTTTGTTAACCTTCTGTTGGTGCTGCCCGTGAGCTTCCTACGGAGGCTTAGGTCGGCTTTGGTGCGGCTGGTGTGGGCATGCGGGCAGCCCAGGATCGCGTGGGAGAAGCTGACGCTGCCGTTTGAGTTGGGAGGGCTTGCCGCCCCTGATTTGGAGCTGTACTATTACTGTGCTCAGGCTCACTTTGCATACTTTTGGATCCGTCCTGTGCGGTATCTACCTCATCTTGCAGCTGAGAGTGATGCGATGTGGCCGGACCAGCTGCCGAGTGTGCTTGGGTGTATGTCCCGGACTCGACCCAGGGGAGTGGCCACCGTTGCATGCACTTCTGGGGCTTGGGCTGCTCTGATGCGTCGGTCGGACAGGTGTGAGCCCTTTGCGCCCGCGATGCCGGTGCTGGATGTTGCAGATGAGAGAATGTCCTGCGACGCACGACTGCGGGATTTTTTTACTGCTTCCGGGTTGTCTCTGTTGGGGGCCTGGTTTGTGAACGAGCGTTTGTGGTCGCCGGAGGAGGCGCTAAGTGATGGGGCTGATAATGTGGTGCATAGGTTATATTTGTTGCGGGTATATGCGATGCTCCGGGCGCGATTTACTAGCCTCTTGTCTGGCGCTTGAGTTGCTATGGCGCACGCAGTCCCCGTGTAACCTTATTACTAAATTGTATAGGTGCATGCAGGAGCAGCGGAAGGCGGTGGTGGAGGCTGCTAGAGGTAAATGGGAGAGGGATGCTGGGGAGGATATTACTGAGGCTATGTGGAGAAGCTGCTGCGCACACATGAGAACACTGTCACCCAACTATAGATTGCGGCTCATACACTTTAAATTCTTACACCTCTTATATTACACCTCGCGGTCTATGTGTTATGGGGTTGCGTGACGATGCGCGCTGTGAACGTTGCCATGCTCCGGATGCTGATTTTCTGCATTTGGCGTGGAATTGTGGAGAGGTGCGAGCCTTTTGGGGAGAGGTGATGCATGCGATAGCTGGAATGACTGGCTTGAATCTGCCTTTCTCCCCTGTGGTGGCGTTGCTGGCCTGCTGGATGGGGTGCCGTCGGAGTGGAGACGCCTCGTGGGTATGCTGCTCTTGCTGGCAAAGAGAAGAGTGCCGATCTGCTAGTGGCGGGATAGGGCTCCGCGGAAGTCTGATTGGCTGCGTGATACCGCAATCTGTCAGGAGCAGCTGTCAATCTTTTGGGAGCTGGCCCCGGCGTGCTCTCGCCCTAGAGACATTTGGGTGCCTTTCCGCTCCTTTTTGGAGTCCTCTGGCTAAATTGAGTGAGCCTCAGCAGCGCACGCGTGGCCATGCATATGACTGTTTGGATTGGGTGTCGCTCCCGTAAGTGTGAAGAATGCTGTTTGGTGGACGATCCTGCTACGTGAGTCTACTCTGCCGCCTCCATCCTTCTACTGTTGTGGTTGTTGTTAAGTTTATACCCCGAGAGCTCCTGCATTCAGATTTTCACCTGGGGGTGTGCTTTATGTCACTGCTATTGTCATGTATATGGGGTGGTACTTGAACTTATGGCCCGGGCCTCGCTGGGATCCTTGTTTCATCGGACTCTGCTCTTGGTCATTTCTGACGTTACTGTATGCACACTTATGGACTCCTTGTGCTGTATTTATAGCTCCTGGGGCTGTTATTGTTAGATTATGCAAATTTGTATAAATAAATAAATAATTTAAAAAAAAACACATCCCCCCCACACATCACAACAGACAGCACCTCACACATCACCCACACCACATCATGGCACCTCAAAGACACCCCAGGTTTTCTGAGGAGGAGCTCAGGGTCACGGTGGAGGAAATCATCCGGGTAGAGCCACAGCTTTTCGAGTCACAGGTGCAGCACACCTCCATCGCAAGGAAGATGGAGCTATGGCGGAGAATCGTCGACTGGGTCAGCGCAGTGGGACAGCATCCAAGAACACGGGAGACATCAGGAAGAGGTGGAACGACCTACGGGGGAAGGTGCGTTCCATGGTTTAAGACACCAGATTGCTGTACAGAGGACTGGCGGTGGACCCCCACCTCCTCCCCCACAACTAACAACATGGGAGGAGCAAGTCTTGGCAATACTGCATCCTGAGGGCCTCGCAGGAGTAGCAAGAGGACTGGACTCTGGTAAGTCATATCTTTATTACCATATCCCCCACACCCCACCTGCATGCCATCACATACCCCCACCCTTACCCTCACTCCCATCACCCCATCATCTCACATATGTCCCACTATCACAACCCACACATCTCAATACCAAGGCCCTGCATGCAACACCTATGCATGGACCACCGTCACCAAAGCATGTCCAGTACAGATACCCACACAGACCCCAAACCAACTATCACAAAAGGGCAAACACAATGATGCAAGCACAGGAGTAGAGGGTACCTCACCCAATGCACAAGATGGCACACACAGATACTAAAACTATGCATTTACACCCCAACAGGACCCATACCCAACGTCACCGGACAGGAGGTGCCAGACATATCCAGTCCACCCCCACAGAAGAGGCCCACAGTGATGACAGCAGCTCTGCATGCTTGGATCAAGATGACCAGCCCGGCCCATCAGGGACCTCTGCACAGTTGGTTCCCCTGCCACTGTCACTAGCCACCACAGAGCCTCCCCCCTCAGGAAACACCACCACAGCACCCACCCAGCGGGCCCATCCCTCTGTCCCCAGGACACGTCAATCAGCAGTGTGTCCACCACTACAGGGAACCCAGGCAAACCCACCAACCCAAGAAAATCAGGGACCTGGGGTCAGTGGCAGTGGGCACACGGTTCTGGGGACAGAGGCACAGAATATCAGGGAAGCCGGGAGGACTGCTGTGTGACAGGGGGAGGACAGGCCTAGAGAACCAACACTCCATGAGGCACTCTCGATCATCATGGGAGCTTACCACCATTCGCAGGAGACCATGGGCACGGTACTGGCCAAGTTTCAGGAGACCCTGAGGCTGCAGGAGGAACACTACCTTGGGATCAGGGAGGACATGAAGTCCATTAACAACACCCTGGTCACCATTGCAGGGGTGCTGGCAGACCTTGTCAACACCATGAGAGACACAGTGGGACACAAATGGGCCCCTGACACTAGTCTGGACGATGAACAGCCCTCCACCTCCGCCAGCGCTAGTGGACAGGAGGCACCGCCACAGGACCAACAGGCCACCAGCACCCCACTCCCTGCAGAAGGAGAACCACCCCGCAAACGGTCCCTGAGATCCAGGAACAAGGCAGAGAACATTGCCAAGACCCTGCCAGGAAATAAGACCCTCCTGAATGTCACCCTTCTGTCCCACTTTGTCACCCTGTCCACCTTAAACTGCCATTGCTCCCATTGGACAATGCACCTGTGAGACCAAGAGATTGGACTCTGCCATGGACATTCCTCCACCATCACCCCAGCCCATTGCACACACCCCTCCACTTATTAGCACAGAAATAAACAACCTTGCATCACCAAAAAATCTGGAGTCAGTCTGTGCTTTCACAAATGTGTAATTGCAAAATCTCTGAAATATAGCAATGTCAATGTACTTGTTCAAATACCAATGTTACACAGCTGTACGCCAGGAGTAAACATAGCAGAGGGCACAAATTGGGACCCAGATCTGTGAAATGGAAAGCCAAAGTGACAAGTCAGGGTCCATACACAGAGTTAAAAAGGCAGACTTCTGCTAGGTCCTACAATAGTATGAGACGTGGGAAGCAGTTCCATCCTCTTACCTGTGTCTCACTGGAAGTATTGCATGATGATGTTGTTTTGGTTGTCTACAACTTCTTCTTCTTCCTCCTCTTCTTCACTGTCCACAGGCTCCACAGCTGCCACAAGACCACCATCAGGGCCATCCTCCTGCAGAAAAGGTACCTGGCGTCGCAAAGCCATGTTGTGCAACATCAGCAGGCCACTGTGATCTGGCACACCTTCTTCGGTAAGTAGTATAGGGAGCCACCTGTCAGATGGATGCACCGGAATCTGGCCTTCAGGAGGCCGAAGGTGCGCTCTACTATCCTCCTAGTTCGCCCATGTGCCTCATTGTAGCGTTCCTCTGCCCTTGTCCTGGGATTCCTCACTGGGGTCAGTAGCCATGACAGGTTGGGGTAACCAGAGTCACCTGCAAATATCGAGGGAAAACTGTTAGACATCCTCCAAACATTAGGGAATCTTCCATACCCAGACAGCAAATGAAACTGTGTGGGGACTTTAGGCTCACCTATTAGCCACACACGGTGCCTCTGGAGTTGCCCTATCACATAAGGATGCTGCTATTCCTCAAAATGTAGGAGTCATGCACTGAGCCAGGATACTTGGCATTCACATGGGAGATGTACTGGTCTGCCAAACACACCATCTGCACGTTCATAGAATGGTAGCTTTTCCAGTTTCTGTACAAATGTTCATTCCTACGGGGGGACAAATGCCACATGTGTACCATCAATGGCACCAATGATGTTGGGGATATGTCCCAGGGCATAAAAGTCACCTTTCACTGTGGGCAAATCCTCCACCTGAGGGAAAACGATGTAGCTGCGCATGTGTTTCAGTAGGGCAGATAACACTCTGGACCTCACGTTAGAGAACATTGGCTGGGGCATCCCTGATGGCATGCCTACTGTTGTCTGAAAAGACCCACTGGCCAGGAAATGGAGTACAGACAGGACCTGCACTAGAGTGGGTATTCCTGTGGGATAGCGGATAGCTGACATCAGGCCAGGCTCCAACTGGGCACACAGTTCCTGGATTGTGGCACGATCAAGTCTGTAAGTGATAATTATGTGTCTCTGTTTCATTGTCGACAGGTCCACCAGGGGTCTGTACACCAGAGGATGCCGCCATCTCATCACTTGCCCCAGCGGACGTGCCCTATGGAGGAGAACGGTGAGCAGAGGGTCATACAACACTTAGGTTTCACAAGGCTGTTTAGCACAAATGTTAAATTGTCTCTATGTGCCTTTGTCTGTCCGATTCCTGGCCTAAATGGGTGTTATGCAGATATTTGGCCTGCCATGTGGCCCCCTGAAATGGCGTCTGCCTGACCTATAAGGTGGGACAAGGGGAAATGAGGTAACTGCTCTGGCGTTGTACACCGTCGCTGTAGGCAGTTGAAGACCGTGGTGCAATTCAGCATTGGTTATCATTGGGCCCTATGGGTTCCAGGAGCCAATGATAATATACGCCGGCGGTGACGGTACGCACCGCCGCGGACTTGACTGCTATTTTCTATCAGTTCCCTCACTTGATACCTGACCTTCTACAGGAGAGGACCTACACTGCAAGTGCTGCTGTGACCTGTGTCAGGAAGTGACAATGGCTACAGTGTCTGGGGAAAGGGCCCCTGCCTTCACTGCGGAGGAGTTGGAGAAACTGGTGGATGGGGTCCTCCCCTAGTACACGCAACTGTACGGTCCTCCAGACAAACAGGTGAGTCAACTGTATGCATGAAGGATGGCACATGATTGTATGGAGTGTCGTGGATGGAAGAGAGGGGGGGGACAGGCCAGAATGTGAGGATGTTGTGTGTATGTATGTCTGGGCCAGGGTGGGAGGTTTGTGGGTAATGTGTGAGAAGAACTGTACGGGAGAGTAACATCCATTATAACTTCACTTTTCCTCTAGGTCAGCGCCCACCAGAAGAAGGGTATTTGGCGTGAGATCGCCAAGGGAGTGCGGACCCTTGGAGTCTACCATAGACGGAGCACCCACTGCTGTAAAAGATGGGAGGACCTGTGTCGCTGGAGCAAGAAGACAGCAGAGGCCCAGCTGGGGATTTGCCTCCCAATGTGGAAGGGGTGCCCGTTGCACCATGACCCCCCTGATGTACCGGATCCTGGCGGTGGCATATCCTGAGTTGGATGGGCACTTGAGGGCATCACAGCAGCCACAAGGGGGTGAGTACACTCTCATTCAGCTGACTCTGTGCGCTTGACGAGGTGTCTGGGTGGGGGAGGTGGGCTGTGGGTTCCCCTAGGCCAGGGAAGATGCGCAAAGGTAGATCCATTGATTTGCAGGCTCATTCCCACTCCAACCCCAAAGGTGGTATTTGCCCTCTACACCTAGTCAGGCTCCCATGTCTTCTTGCTGGGCATGAAATGGGTCTAGACATAGTCCCCCTTGGGCATTTTACTTTTTCCCTGCCCTGTCAGTGCATGGCTTAGTGCATAGGGCTACTCCCTGTGTGTTGTGTCCGCCAACGGTAGTGGTGTTGCATGCATTGACCATGTGTCCTCTCTGTCCTCCCCCCGTTTGTTTCGTCACCCTGTCCTTGTGTGCATTAGCATCATCAGGCGGAGGAGCAGTGGCACCGGAGCAGGAGGGAGCTGCATCCCACATGGCCCTGGAGGGTGCAGTAACGGAGTCAGAAGGCACCAGTGGGACGGAGGGCGAGGGGAGCTCCACGACAGGGACAGGAGCAGACACCAGCGACTCCTCCTCTGATGGGAGCTCCCTTGCGGTGGCGGGCACCTCTGTGTCCACCGCATCAACAGGTACAGCCGCCACCCCCCCTACCAGCACCGCCCTCCCAGCAGCCCCTCATTGAGTTTCCCGTGCCCGCTCACCCAGGAGGGTGGGCATCTCCTTCGCCCCAGGCACCTCAGGCCCTGCCCCAGTCAGCACTGCTGCCCTCAGTGAGGAGGCTATTGACCTCCTGAGATCCCTCACTGTTGGGCAAGCTACCATTTTGAATGCCATCCAGGGTGTTGAGAGGCATTTGCAGCAAATGCATACCTGGAGGGCATTCTTTCTGGCCAGGCGGCCCAACAGAGAGCATTTCAGGCTCTGGCCTCAGCACTGATGGCAGCCATTGTCCCTGTGTCCAGCCTCCCCCCTCCAACTTCCTCCCCCCAGACCCAATCCCCTGTACCTCAGCATATCCCAAGCACACCATCAGAGCAGCATGCACACTCATCAACACACAAGAGTGGACATGGCAAACATCAGCACCAAACATACCACCGGCACTCACACAAGCACCATCCCCATGCAGACACACCAACATCCACTGCCTTCACTGTATCCCCCTCCTCCACGTCCTCCTCCCCCTTCCCTGTCTCGTCTCCACTCACACCTGCATGCACTACATTTTCATCCACTACCTCCATCACAGCACGCCCATCGCCACACACCGCTCACGTGCAATCACCACCCCCACTACCATTCACACATCCCCTGTGTCCTCTCCCAGTGTGTCTGTGAGCCCTCCTCCCAAAGTACACAAACGCAGGCACACACCCACCCAACAGCCATCCACCTCACAACAGCCTCCAGCCCATGCACCTTCACCCAAATTCAGCAAACGCACACCTCCTACAACCACTACCTCTTCCTCCACTCCCAAACCCCCTCCATCTTCCCGTCCCAGGGTGTCTAAGAAACTCTTCCTCGCAAACTTTGACCTCTTCCCTACACCTCCCCCCGTCCTTCCCCTAGGGCCAGGCTGTCCAGGTCCCAGCCCAGCACCTCAGCCACCAAATCCTCCAGCACAGTGGTCCCAGCAAGTCCGGTCTCATTGCGGGCGCCACCCATCAGGGCTGCCAGTGTGCCACCTAGCGAGGCCAAGGAGCAGGCCATTCTGCCACCTGCCAAGGTAAAGAAGGTGCCCACATGCCAGAGGGAGAAGCCTCACCTACCAGCAAGCAAGGGCTTCTCCAAGCCAAAAGGGCATGGTGGCTCCGGATGAGGGACCAGAGTCAACCCTTCTGTCAACCACAACATCAACCTGTACGGCGGTGGACACCGCCACCTGCACCGCCACCAGCACTGCCACCAGCCCCACCACCCGCACGTCTGCTGCCTCAGCAACAGTCCCCAGCATCATTCCCAGTGGGCAGCCTTCCGAGGCTGCAGGAGACGTCCTGCTGTGTCCCTCAACCGGTGCAGACACATGCACCACCACCAGCACCTCCACCACAGACACCGCCGCAAGCACTGCCACCAGCCATGCGATGTGCTCACACAGTGCCACCACAGCTGAAATGGCAATCATCCCCAGTGGGCAGCCGTCCGAGGCTGCAGGAGACGTCCTGGACCCTGCCCAGCGTACATGAGGCATGACTCCCAGCACTGTTTGTACTTGCAGGTGGCAGGCGAAGTTGCAGCAGGGTGGAGTGTGTCTCTGCCTCCATGAAGTATCATGCTACCTGTTCCCAGGCAATCTTGTGGCACACACACCCAGGTGAGGGAATGGGACCTGCCACACTGCATGTGAAGCACTCTGGGCACCAAGCACCCTCCAGAACCAGTGGAGTTTCACATCCACTACCTCAGTCCTTGGCAGGATGAAGCACTCTGGGCACCAAGCCCCCTCCAGAACCAGTGGAGATTCACATCTACTACCTCAGTCCTTGGCAGGATGAAGCACTCTGGGCACCAAGCCCCCTCCAGAACCAGTGGAGATTCACATCCATTACCTCAGTGCTTGGCAGGATGAAGCACTCTGGGCACAAAGCCCCCTCTAGAACCAGTGGAGATTCACATCCACTACCTCAGTCCTTGGCAGGATGAAGCACTCTAGGAACCAAGCCCCCTCCAGAACCAGTGGAGATTCACATCCACTATCTCAGTCCTTGGCAGGATGAAGCACTCTGGGCACAAAGCCCCCTCCAGAACCAGTGGAGACTGTTATACACTTGAGACTCCCCAGGATAAAGCAGTGGGGAAACCACCCACTGGAAAGACTTGAGAGACTGTGGCTTTGCCCTCCCCAGGATAAAGCAGTGGGCAAGCCACCCACTGGAAAGGCTTGAGAGACTGTGGCTTTTCACTCCCCAGGATAAAGCAGTGGGCAAGCCACCCACTGGAAAGACTTGAGAGACTGTGGCTTTGCACTCCCCAGGATAATGCAGTGGGCAAACCACCCACTGGAAAGACTTGAGAGACTGTGGCTTTGCACTCCCGAGGATAAAGCAGTGGGCAAACCACCCACTGGAAAGACTTGAGAGACTGTGGCTTTGCACTCCCCAGGATAAAGCAGTGGGCAAACCACCCACTGAAAAGACTTGAGAGACTGTGGCTTTGCACTCCCCAAGATAAAGCAGTGGGCAAACCACCCTCTGGAAAGACTTGTGAGACTGTGGCTTTGCACTCCCCAGGATAAAGCAGTGGGCAAACCACTCACTTGTGAGACTTGAGAGACTGTGGCTTTGCACTCCCCAGGATAAACCAGTGGGCAAACCACCCACTGGAAAGACTTGTGAGACGGTGGCTTTGCACTCCCCAGGATACAGCAGTGGGCATGGAGCCCCCTCGTGGAGCAGTGGTGTCGTCCGTTCATCCGGCTGACGTGCTCCCCCTCCACCTCCCGCTGAGGTGCCTTATTATTTTCCATCTGATGCCCCTGCAGTGTTCTCTCCTTTTCGAGTCAGGTATCTTGTGCATTTTGGGACACTGATCCACGGACAATGATTTAAATTATATCCGGACTTGTGCAGTTGGTGTACATATTTGTATATACTAATTTCTGAATTTGGCCTATCTGATATTTAATTGATTAAACTTGTTACAATCATTTCCTTTTGTCCTTGCGTTCTTCCAGGGGGTGACAGGGTGCATATGTAATGTTGCTGCATGTATTTGTGTGTATGGTGTTGTGGGTGAGGGTGGGAGGTGGGGGTGTTGTGTGTGTGAGTCACTCTCTTCCCCCCCTCCCCTGTGTGCTAGGTGCAGTACTCACCGTGGTCGTCGCCGGCGTCTTTCCTGCTCCTGATACAAGAGGAGGTAGACCATCATGGGCAGGACCTGTAGTTCGGGCTCCATGGCGTCCTGGTTGTTACTTGAGTGTGGAAAGGTGAGTGTTTTCCGTTCCAAGTCCTGTTTCCGCCGTGCTTTTGATAGCGTTGGTACCGCACCTGAAAAGGTGGTGGATAGGCGTGTTGTAATACAGTGGGCGGAACCTTGTGTTCTGCTTGTCTGTTGGCGGTTACCGCCGCGGAGTTTGTTTCTATCGCCGTGGCGGTCAGAGTGTTAAAGTGGCTGTCTATGTTGGCGGTTTCCACCATGGTCGTGATTCCATTTTTTCTTTTCGCCGGCCTGTTGGCGGTATTACCGCTGCTTTAACCCCGACTGCCAGCGTTGTAATGAGGGCCTATGTGTGCTGCAAAATGCAGCACACATAGAAAGAGGAACAAGAAGGAGAAATAAACATATTTCTCCATGTTATCCCTCTCCTGGGGAGGCATATCTTTTTGGTGCATTCCCAGGTTTACAAGTTCTTGTAAATCTGGGAATGAGTCAAAATCTAGGGATGCTGTGTGGGAACACCCACACAACACCAATGGAAACATCTCCTTGGTGCAGAGTAATGTAACACAGCGATTTTTGCTGTGTTACATTACTCAGGATTTATGAAGCCACACAGGGCCAGGCAAGGCCATACAGGGCCACATTGTGTGGTACATGAGCGACACAAACCAGGCCATAATATGGTCCCTAGTATCTTTTGGTCTGCATACTGATTTCCAATTCCAGGGTAAAAGCTCTCAATCTCTGGAATTTAATGTGCAGATACCAGGTGGATTTTTACTGTCTGCCACCAGTATCCCTGCACTAAATTCCGGCCACTTCATAATGAGGGCCTTGGAGTAAAGATTCTCTCAAATTTAAGCATTCAGTAGCGGATGAACCTCTAGTGAGCCAAAGCTCAAAACTATTGAGATCTCTCCAGGATAATCCCAGCTACCGGCTAAAGGAAACTGACGTGAGAACTGAAAAAATGAGAGAGAAGGGTGATGGAAGGCTGCTTCACATAAAACTCTGGAATTCTCAATCAACGAATATTAGGAGCGCCACAAATGTTTTCTTGAATCCGAGGAAAGAACTAACACAGAATCCCACCCTTTTTCTGGACAGGTCAGAAAACATATTGAAGTGGAATTGGCCCTAGGAAGACCATGGGCTCATTGTACTAAAATTATCTTTTAGAATAGAGATTAACAATAATGCTCAGAGGATGAGCCCTCCCCAATAATGCAATCGTTACTGGAGAGAGGCTGAGGGAGACTTCTAAATGCTGGAATTACATTTGTACCCAGAGTGGTTAAGTCACTCTACGTAGGCTACCTAAGTGTTGAAACGTGTTGTGGTATTACAGAAGAAAAGAATTACGAGATGATGGGAGAATTTATCTATATCATCAGATATTATGATTCTACTTCCTAAGGAAATATAACATTCTAGTTTCACATCTCCAACTCCCCCCTTTGCAGTCCACATTACTATGAAAGAAGTCATGCAAATTTCCTTTTTGAAACATGAATGTTGCAATACCTGTTTACAAAAGCATGTCTGCAGCACCAGCAGTACGTTTAACTATGCCAGTAGCACCTCCATCTTAAAACTAATAGGCAAGCCCATTCACTTGTCTCACCTCAAATGGTGCACCAATGGAAATCAGTGAGTCAATGTCAAGGCAGAGGTGCTCATTTTGACTTTGGCGGTCTTTTCTGAAGACCATCGTATAAGCGGGTGCGGAAAAACCGCCAGTGATGGCGGTCTAAAGACCATCGTATTATGAGTCACCAACACAACACCGCCAAAAAACAGATAAAAATCCGACACTGTCTGCCTGATCGACAGCTGGAAAGAGGTGTCTCCACCACCAGCACTACCACACCAACAACATCCCTCCCTCCAAATTACGAATCACAAATCAGCACCATGGACTTACGATGGCGAAAATCCATTGGCGGTCTGAACCACCGCGGACAAAACACACCTCCACCAGAACACTGCACCACATTGGACAATACCAATACCCCACACCTGATAAACATGCACACACCACACACACCTGACCACAGCACTACATAACACATCCTACACATACCCATAATCCTTTGCACCCAGAAAGTCTGACATAACGAGGCAAGACCACACTGACAGAAGGCACTGTGCCTAGATATCACAGGCACTATCACACTGAACACGCATCACACAACACACAACACACAACATCGAGAGCAACACAACACGCACATCACCACTTCACACAAACACCACAAATCACACGCACATCCTAGCACTCAACCTCACACCAACAAATAGCACAGCCAGCATCCCTGCACATCACACACCCCACCACCCACAACACAACCACTATGGCACCACAAAAATCCCATGATTCACAGACGAGGAGTTGAGGGTCATGGTCGACAAAATCATCAAAGTGGAGCCACAACTGTTTGGAGCACAGGTACAGCAGACATCCATAGCCCGGAAAACTGACTTATGGCAGAGGATCGTCGTCAGGGTGACTGCAGAGCGAAACCATCCACACACAAGGGATGACATCGGGAAGAGGTGGAACAACCTATGGGGGAAGGAACGGCCATGGCATCACAATACCGAATCACCGTCATGAAGATTGGTGGTGGGCACCCACCACCTCCCCCAGAGTTATGATCATGGGAGGAGAAAGTCTTGGTCATCCTACACCCAGAGGGGCTAACAGGAAAACCAGGAGGACTTGACTCTGGTAGGTCAACAACACTCCCGGACACAATTTACCCTGCATAGCATGTACCCCCACCACCCAGTCACCCCCTCACACCACCCTCACGTGCATAAAATCATCATGGACCCAATACCCTCCCTGGCATTCCACAGCTCCCTACTAACACCATTCCCTCATAGGCCCACCTAGTGCATGGATTCCCCACACTGCAGTAAGTACTACAACTACCACAATGCAACACTCCCTACCCTTGTATGTCTGCAAAATCCATTTCACATCTGAGCATCTGCACGTAAAACCATGTCACCCCCTTCACCAACAAGAAATGGAATGCACATCAGTGTATGGCAATGACAATAGGCAAGACCAATACCAACTATAGAGCCAAATTGTACCATAGCAACATTCAACTGATGCAAAAATAAGCAGTAGTCTAGAAACTGTCAATCCGATTACTGCTCAGCAAATCTAGACAATGATGGCAAACAACTATGTGTGCCACTAGTACAATACTATCATGTAACACAATACCTCTCTTTACACAAGTAACCCACATACTGCCATACAGCAAGGAATGCCAGACACAGAACGCCCAGCCCTGGAAGTAGGTCCAATAGAGGAAGAATCCCCTGGATGTATGGATAGAGATGACGAACCTGGCCCATCAGGCATGACTGGTCAGTCCACCACCACCAGCATCACCCTGCCCACAACTGAGTCCCCCTCCCCTGAGGCATCCATTGCACATCAGAGTCCACCTTTCCAAACATGTGTCCCAAGAACAGATCAAACATCATTGTGCCCCACAGTACAGGGCCATGAGTCAACATTCCAAACCCAAGACAATAAAGGTCCTGCTGTTAATGGGAGGGGGCACCCTGCACCACGGCACATGCACAGGGGGCAACGGCCAGAGAGAGGGCAATAGTGGGCAAACAGATGAGGCAGCACCAGGTCACGACTGGCCAGGAGGTCATCTCCAGAGCCCTGGGAGCCTACCAGGACAAGATGTGCCAGATACTCACCACCTTGCAGGAGAACCAAAGGCTGCAGAGTTATTACCCCTAGGAGGCCATGCAGCAGTGGCAGGCACACAATGCCACCATGGTCTCCATGTTAGGGCTGTTCAAAGAACTCAACACCACCCTGCGGACGTCCTCCATCTAACAGCAGGCCCCATCCTGTAGTCACACAACACCTGTGCCCTCTACATCTGTACCTGCTACTAGAATGGAGGCCCTGCACCAGCACCCTTGCCCCCGCAGCTGAGGTACCCCCCATAAAAGAGGTTGACCATCCAGACATCCTGCAGGACCTGAGACCAAAACCAAACCCTCACCAGGAAGTGATCCCTCTCCTGAAATGTCACCCTTGTGTGCCACTGATACACCCTGTTGACTGTCCACGGCCAAATTCCCATCATCCCAAGTATAATGGATACAGGACCTGTGGAACATACACCTGGACCACCCATTCTGATGATCACATAAATCATGTCTCCAATCCTCAGAACTGTGATGTGAAACAGTCAATAAACACCAATAAGCACAAGTAATGGT
This sequence comes from Pleurodeles waltl, assembly GCF_031143425.1. Lineage (NCBI taxonomy): Eukaryota > Metazoa > Chordata > Amphibia > Caudata > Salamandridae > Pleurodeles > Pleurodeles waltl. The sequence goes on from NC_090440.1 coordinate 989,277,507, forward strand.
GTATGTGTCTTCATTGTTTAAAGTGGCATTTCTGTTAAAAAGCAACAATCAAATGCACACATCTGGACAATAAGAATGTCAGAGTGACAGATGCAGCAGGAATCTCCAGCAGGTGTGTAAGTACATCCTTTTGGTAGTAACATTCAGTGACAAGGGCGCCAAAGGCATTTCAGAAAGCAGATTGCAAACAGACATGTTACCTGAAGAGGGAAAAACATGTGATAAGGATCAATATTGTAAGCCATAACTATACATCAACAGCAGTATATCACATTCACAGGATGATTGCTGCAGTGGGTATGATACCACATATGTGTAGGTCAGGATTGTCAGTCACACATATGTGCAGTAAAGGTATGATTCCTCATAGGTGACATCCTCTACAGAACACCCCCTTGCGTAGTCAGAAACAGGTAGTTGCCAGACAGCAGCTGACAATACAACATAATCAGCCTACAGAACAGGACAAGTCCAATAAGTGTACCTTACCTTACATTTACCCAACTATTCAGACGTAGGGCCAACAAACTTGAGTACATGTATAGAGATGAATGATGATGGCACCAGCATTCATCACATGTTATTGGCAGCAATGCATTTCCACTTCCCCTCATGTTAAGTCAGCAACCCTTCAGGTTTAGAAACCAAGATGAAAGGCAGTAGTCTCCACACACACCTTGATGCATGCAAATTTCTCCAATACATGGTACAAGTGCACATAACATTTAAATCACACATCCCTGAGAATGATTGAAAGTAGTGGTGAATCAGGTCAGTCCTGTTGTCATCTGCCTCCTCCTTGTCTGCCTCCTCTTCAGTATAAGTGTCACCAGCCTCAGCCACAGCTCCTGCATCAATGTCCCCCTCCTCCAACAGTGAGATGTGCCTTCTGAGGGCCAGATTATGTAGCATGCAGCAGGCAATAATGATCTTGCAGACTTTCCCTGGTCGGCACTGTAGGGGACCACGGGACACATGAAGGCAACAAAATCTAGCTTTTAAGAGACCGAAAGTCCTCTCTATCACCCTCCTCATCTGACCGTGTATCTCATTGTACCTGTCCTCCCCATCTGAAGTCGGATATCTAACAGGTGTCAGGAGCCAGGGCAGGCAGTCACATGTGTTGAAATGGAAACATAACAATAGGAAACAGTGATAGGCATAGTGCAGTCTCTGTAAGGAGGTAGATCAAAGATCTGACATAGACAGCAGTACACATACCTATGAGCTAAGCCCTTTCTCACTGTAGAAGTAACAATAATGCAGGGACACTGCTGTTCCTCGGGATGTAGGAATCATGTACCTAGCCAGGGTACTTCACTGTCACATGTGATATGTACTGGTCTGAAAGACACACTGGGGGTCATTCCAACCCTGGCGGTAAATACCGCCAGGGCCGGGGTCGGCGGTAGCACCGCCAAAAGGCTGGCGGTGCTCCGCCGGGCATTCTGACCGCGGCGGTACAGCCGCGGCCAGAAGCGGAAAGCCGACGGTGTACCGCCGACTTTCCGCTGCCCATGGGAATCCGCCATGGCTGCGCAGCTTGCTGCGCCGCCATGGGGATTCTGGCACCCCATACCGCCATCCTGTTCCTGGCGGTTCGCCCGCCAGGAACAGGATGGCGGTATGGGGTGTCGTGGGGCCCCTGGGGGGCCCTGCAGTGCCCATGCCAATGGCATGGGCACTGCAGGGGCCCCCGTAAGAGGGCCCCACAAAGAATTTCAGTGTCTGCTTTGCAGACACTGAAATTCGCAACGGGTGCAACTGCACCCGTCGCACCTTCCCACTCCGCCGGCTCCATTCGGAGCCGGCTTCCTCGTGGGAAGGGTGTTTCCCACTGGGCTGGCGGGCGGCCTTTTGGCGGTCGCCCGCCAGCCCAGTGGGAAACCCAGAATGACCGCCGCGGTCTTTTGATCGCGGTACGGTCTTCTGGCGTTTCCCGCTTGGCGGGCGGCTCCCGCCGCCCGCCAAGCTTAGAATCAGGCCCACTATTTGTACATTGAGTGAATATGTACTTTCTGGATCCTGTACACCTGTTCATTGGCCCTCGGAGGTACCAAGGTGATGTGAGTCCCATAAATGACCCCTATTACATGTGGGACGTTTGAAATATTATAAAAGGCTGCCTTAACAGTGATCAATTCTGGATATTGTGGGAACCTTAGGTGCCTGTTCACATGCTTCAGTAGGGCATCCAGCACTTCCTGTAAAACCATACTGAGCTTGGGTTGTGACATCCCTGCAGCCAGTCCCACAGTCACCTGAAACGAGCCACTGGCCAAAAAATGCAGGACTGCCAACATCTGGACTGATGGGGGGATTGCATGGGGATTACTTACAGCTGGCAGACTGTCTGGCTCCAACTGGGCAACCAGTTCCCTGATGGACACACGGTTCAGTCGATGATGTGCTCCTCCATGGTTTCAAGATCTACTAGGGGCCGGTAAACTGGTGCATTCTGCATCACTCCAATTTGGCGGTATCTAGGCAGGGAGACAAACAATAATCTGGACACATCTCACAATATAGTGACCTATGCATGACATATGAAAATCAGGAAGTATTGGTCATGTAAGTTGTCAGTCATGTTGTAGAAAGACACATTTCTCCACATACCATTCCTACCCAGACATCATGGCAATACCTCCTTTTGCCATACCTGTGAGAAGGAACGTGTACAGGATTTGTAGTTATGTACAAAGACTGTCCATATGTTTCACTATACGGATTGTCAATGCAGACATAAGTGCAAACAACTGTAGTAATGTCAGCTGACACCCACTACATATGTGAGTGTTGACATATTGTAATCTGCAATTAAGCATATTATGACGATATGCAGGGAATGACACAGTGGGAACCCAGGACAATTATATAACTATGTAAAATGGCAGCGCCTTTCCTGCATGGAGAGAACAGATGAAGTGACCTCATTCTGCCGGCGGGAGTCGTCATGACGAAAGGTAATCGGAACCGCCATGCAACTCCTCATTGGTTCACATTGACGTCTATGGGAAACTGGGGCCAATGACAATCACCGCCGCTGCTGATGGTCATGACTGCTGCGGTCGTGACTGCCATTTTGTTTGCCCCAGCTGACTTGACTCCTGGTACTCGGGCAAGGAATACCTCCACTTTGTGGCCTGCTGTGTCCTATATCTTGGATCCATGGTGCACTGCAGGGGATAGGGCTCATGCCTTCACTGCTGAGGAGCTGGATAAACTGGTGGAAGGGGTCCTACCCCTGTCTGGACGGTTGTATGGGGCTCCAGAGCAACAGGTCAGTACAACTTATGTTAAATTGCATTTTAGGTGGTGTTTGATGGCGAAAGTGTGCGCACATTGACATGTGATGTCTGAATTGGGGAATTGCATGCACATGATGTATGTGGTGCTTGGAGTATTGCCTATGTGCATGGGCTGTTTATGTTGTTTGTTGCCAAATGTTGCAGCTGTAGAGGTATAATCTACATTATGTTCTCCATTTTCTCAATGTTTCCCATGCAGGTCAGCGCCCTCCAGAAGAAAGGGTTATGGAGAGCCATTGCCAAACAAGTGCGTCCCCTGGGGGTCCATAGCCGGCAGAGCATCCACTGCAGGAAGTGGTGGAAGGACCTGAGACACTGTGCATGGAAGACCGCAAGACCCAGCCGGGGACGGCCTCCCAACATGGAAGGGGGCCTGTCGGACCCTGACCCCCTAATGGCCCACATACTGGCGGTGGCCTACCCAGAGTTGGATGGGCACTTGAGGGCAGCACAGCAGCCACAAGGGGGTAAGTGCAGACTGTTAGGTGACTTCTGTATGGTTGTCTACTGTGTCCCTTACTGGACTTAGGTATTAACGAGGTCTGATGGAATTTGGGGAGTATACAGACCTGGTTGTCACTCCAATCATGTTGCACTGTAGTACATTAGCTATGTAAAGCCATGCAGGAAATGATGTGGCAGTACTGTACCACATTTTCTATGGTACATGTACGTTACTCCATGCACACACACAACGCACATCTGCATACACAACAACAGAACCCCCTCCACCTCCTCTCTTACAGTCACATCACTATTCAAACCTGCTGTCACTGCATCATCACACCCTGATCCTGCCACTATTCCTGTCATTCCCTCAGTAACCACAACAGCAGACTCACAGACACCCACCGCACACACAACATCCGACTCACCATGACCACCTTCTCTTCCACCCGCAGCTCATCCACCTCACGTGCACACACCACACCACCACCTGCATGCGGTCCGGTTTCGTAATGAGGGCCAGAGTCTTGAAGACCTCTGCTCCCCAGTTTCCTTATCCACTAACGTGGCGATTAGAGGCACCAAAACATTCAAGAGAACTATGCCCCTAATTGGCAGTTATAACATCATGGGCCAAGTAATGGATGACTGTAACATTAGTGTTACTAATGTACCTAATCCTACAAGGAATGATGCGTCGGCACTCTGGCCTCTCAGAGACAACGGTGAACCAGGTCTCATTTGATCAGGCAACTTCATGAAACTGAGAAGAGTGAACTTAGCTGAATTGGATCAAACCAAATTTTATTGACCTTATTCAAAATGTACCATTTGTAGAAAGTGATACTATTGTACTACAAAATGCAATTCACAAACTTAGTTGTAGACATCTCCTCCTCCACCCAGCTCTCTCTTTTCTACAGAGAGATGGCACATGTAAGTTTACTACTTAGTAGCAAATGTGCAAGGGACTAGGTGGAATGGCTAATAAAGAGGGAATGCCTAGTACAAAATAAGCGAGGTTTAGAGACAGGTAAGGAGGTATTACGAGAATGACATGTTTATACAAACAACCACCCTCAAAACAATAACATCATTGTTACTCAGTAGGTATTTTTATATTACATGAATTATTCATTGATTGCAGTAGTTGTTAGAAAGATTTAGGGCATTTGAATACTAATGCTTAGTAGTCATGGTTTGCCTGAGAATGCAGATATGACTGTCAATGTTTTGAGAAATGTGTGTTTTTGTTGGTGATAATGTCCTAATATTTAAAATGATCATAGCTGTTTGCACTGAACCGTGGATCAGAGGAGGGTGGACAGAGTAGATTTTACTTGCCACTTGCCATTACGAGACGAATTTTGAAGGGAGACTGCCCCTGTTTTCTACTGCTACACTACTGAAGAGGAGGACGTGTGACGCAGACGCTGCAGATGCCAGGAGAATGGAGAGCGGAGAGTGGTGGAGTGGGTGAGCAGACCGGCAGCAGGTTTTCAAGTAAGGGGAAGGAGGGGGCTTTCTCCTTGACGCCTTGCCACCCCACTTCTACCGCCAGCTACCTGACCTCACTGGCCCTCACTGGCCCCCTCCGTCGTCTGGCCCTCGTCTTCCCTTGTGCGCGGAGGAAGACGAAGAAGACGCAGAAGACGTGGTGGACGAGGTAGCTGCAGCTGTTGCCGGGGGGCCCCCTCCACTGGCAGGGGGGTGCTGTGAAGCCATTGTAGGCTTGGCTTGGCCTTGAAAAGTGAAATTCATCACGGGAGCCAGGAGCCAGGAGGTAGGGCAAGCACCCCTGCTGCTCCCTGTTCTTTCTGTTGTTCCTGTTGTTCCTGTCGCTCATTTACAGCTATTTTCTTCAGTGGAGCTGCAGCTGTGTCAATTCCGGTGTTAATATCTCCCGTCCTTACTACTTTTCTACTTCTTGTATAAGAGACTATGGCGGTCATTCCAACCCTGGCGGTCGGTGTTAAAGCGGCGGCAAAACCGCCAACAGGCTAGCGGTAAAAAAAATGGAATTCCGACCGAGGCGGTAACCGCCAACAGAGACCGCCACGTTAACACACCGACCGCCACGGCGGTACAAACAAACAGCGCGGCGGTCCCCGCCAACAGACAGGCGGGAGTCAATGTACCGCCCACAGTATCACAACCTACCAATCCGCCACCTTTTCCGGGGCGGTACCCCCGCCGATAAAAACACGGCGGAAACAGACATTTCGAAGGGAAAACGCTCACCTCCATCCACCCCACGAGGAATCAGGACCGCATGGAACCCGAACTCCACATATTCCCAGCGATAGTCTTCCTGCTCCTCTACCAGGAGCACGAACGCCGGCGCAGAAGACAACGGTGTGTACTGCACCTACGACACAGGGGAGGGGGGAGGGAAAAAATTACGGGGACACACATACGCGACACACCCACCCCCACCCTCACGCACTACAACACACACATCAATGCATAGCAATACATCACAGTTACACCCCCCAAACGCCCCGGAAGAATGCAAAGACAAAAGGAAATGATTCTAAACATTGAAATATATTGCAATACTGCCAAAAAATATATATACACATCAAAAACTCTTATATACAGAAATGTACAAGTCCGAGCATTGTAGCAGGCATTGTCCGTGGACCACTGGGCCCAAATCACATGGGCAAAGCCCACACAGGATACCTGACTCTAACGGAGAGAACACTGCAGGGGCATCAGATAGCAAAACTACAGGCACCTCAGGGGGAAGGGAAGGGGGGGCACCTCAGCCAGATGAGTGCACGACGCCAGATCCACGAGGGGCCTCCATGCCCACTGTTCAATCCTGGGGAGTGCAAAGCCACAGTCTCACAAGTCCAGACAGTGGGTGGGCTGCCCACTGTTCAATCCTGGGGAGTGCAAAGCCACAGTCTCACAAGTCTATACAGTGGGTGGGCTGCCCACTGCTCAATCCTGGGAGTGCAAAGCCACGGTCTCACAAGTCCAGACAGTGGGCGGGCTGCCCACTGTTCAATCCTGGGGAGTGCAAAGCCACAGTCTCACAAGTCTACACAGTGGGTGGGCTGCCCACTGCTCAATCCTGGGGAGTGCAAAGCCACAGTCTCACAAGTGGATAACAGTCTCCACTGGTTCTGGAGGGGGCCTGGTGCCCAGAGTGCCTCGTGCAGCCCTGCTCGACACAGATGCGGCCCAGCCCCTGCCGCTCATGGGCCAGCGGTGCCTGCGATGGAGTGGCCAGTTCAGCGGTGCTTGAGATGCAGTGCCCAGTTCAGCGGTGCTTGAGACGGCGGTGCCCAGTTCAGCGGAGCTTGAGACGGCGGTGCCCAGTTCAGCGGTGCTTGATACGGCGGTGACCAGTTCAGCGGTGCTTGAGACGGCGGTGCCCAGTTCAGCGGTGCTTGAGATGAAGGGCCCAGTGCAGCGGTGCTTGAGACGGCGGTGCCCAGTTCAGCGGTCCCGGCCATGGCGGGGTGCTCATTTGCCACCTGTCCTGTGGCTGGTGGGGACCTCCTGCCCATCTGTCCTGTGGCTGGTGGGGCCCTCCTGGGCAGCTGTGCCGGGGCTGTTGGTGGCCTCCTGCCCACCTGGGATGGGGCTGGCGGGGCCCTCCTGGCCAGCTGGGCTGATGGCAATGTTGTCGGGCGTGCTGCCCTTCCCAGCCTTCCCTGATCGCCTGTGGCCCTTCCCCACCTTGGGCGGTGTGACAGCTGTCTCCACACTCCCTGCCGGAGCCCTGGTAGGGGTTTTAGTCCCTGGTGTTTTCACCCTCTCCCGCCGGCCACTGCCTATCTTGGGATGTTTCTCCGTGGGTGGGCTGCCCGTGCCTTGGCTTTGCACCAAACTGGCTGCCCTGGTGGGTGGGGCACTCCACTGTCCATGGCAGACTGTGATGACAGGGGCTGATTTTGTCGTGGCTGAGGTGCTGACTGTAGTCCTATGACATGGACGGGGTGGGGGAGTTGGTGGAAAGAGGTTGAGTTTTGACAGGAAAAACTTTTTTGGAGCAGTGGGACGGGTAGGTGTAGCGGGTATGGGAGTGGAGGAAGAGGTTGTGGTTGTAGGAGTTGTAAGTCTGGTGGCTTTGGGTGCAGGTGTTTGGGCTGGAGGCTGTCGTGAGGTGGATGGCTGTTGGGTGGGTGGCTGCCTGCGTTTGTGTATCTTGGAAGGGGTGTGCACAGACACACTGGGAGAGGACACAGGGTATGTGTAAATGGCAGTGGGGGTGGTGACTGCACGTGTGCGGGGTGTTCTGGTGTGTGTGCTGCTGAGGGACGTAGTGGCTGAAGATGTTGTGCATGCAGGTGTGAACGGAGAGGTGACAGGGAGGGAGGAGGGAGACGTGGAGGAGGGGGACACAGTGGAGGCAGTGGGTGTTGGTATGTCTGTATGTGGATGTTGCTTGTGTGACTGCCTGTGGGATGTGTGGTGCTTATGTCTGGCTGAGCTTCCCTTGGGTGTTGAGGTGTGTGCAGGCTGGTCTGATGGTGTGTCTGGGATAGGCAGAGGTACAGGTGATAGGGTATAGGTGGAGGAAGTTGGAGGGGGGAGGCTAGAGACAGGGACAATGGCTGCCATCAGTGCCGAGGCCAGAGTCTGGAACGATCGCTGAAGGGCCGCCTGACCAGAATGAATGCCCTCCAGGTATGCATTACTCTGGTGCACCTCCCTTTCTACACCCTGGATGGCATTCAAAATGGTAGACTGCCCAACAGTGAGCGTCCTCAGGAGGTCAATGACCTCCTCACTGAGGGCAGCAGGGGTGACTGGGGCAGGGCCTCAGGTGCATGGGGCGAAGGAGATGCCCACCTTCCTGGGTGAGCGGGCACGGGCCAAACGCTGAGGGGCTGCTGGGAGGGCGGTGCTAGTGCGGTGGGTGGCGGCTGTACCTGTTGTTGTGGGGGGCACAGATGTTGCCGCAACCACAAGGGAGCTTCCTTCAGAGGACGAGTCGGTGTCACTGATGTCTGCCCGAGTCCCCGCTGTGGAGCTCCCCTCGCCCTCCGTCCCACTGGTGAATTCGGAGTCCGTTGCGTGGCCCTCCATGGCCATGTGGGATGCAGCTCCCTCGTGCTCCGATGCCACTTCTCCTCCGCCTGATGATGCTAATGCACACATGAACAGGAAGACCACAAAAAAGGGGGGAGGGGAAACAGAATATAGACATGTTGAGTGCATGCATTGGCGACACCGTTGGCGGACAGGACAGACACAGAAGCCCCCTGCACTACGTGCGCACTTGGGGTCGACTACTCAATCCCTGGGACATGGCCTACAAGCCTATGGACGACATCTGCACACATAGATGACACAGGGCCATGAATAGCTGTACTTGGCACCCTACAGAGGTGGGGGTGGGGGCACAGGGCCATGCCTTACGGAGGGGCCTAGCCTACAGAAATCGCCCGGGCCTAGGGATACCCACAGCCCTCCTCCCCCACCCAGACACCTCCTCTGCTCGCAAAGTCAGCAGAATGAGAGTGTACTCACCCCCTTGTGTCTGCTGTGATGCCCTCACGCCCCCATCCAAATCGGGGTAGGCCACCGCCAGGATCCGGGACATCAGGGGGGTCAAAGTCCGACTGGCACCCCTCCCATGTTGGGAGGCCATCACCAGCTGAGCCTCCTCCGTCTTCCTGCTCCAGCGGCGGATGTCCTCCCATCTCTTCCGGCAGTGGGTGCCCCGTCTGTGGGGGACCCCCAGGGTCCAGACGTTCTTGGCGATGGCACGCCAAATATCGATCTTCTGGTGGGCGCTGATCTATATGAAATGTACAGGGGGAGAAGAATAGTCATTATCTTCTGCACCCTCAATGTGAGTGGCCCCCCATCCCTACCCTTGCCATGTGGCACATGCTCTCACCATCGTTTGATGCATGCCTCAATCGCTCCCCTCCCCCCCATATTTCATCCACCCCACTCAACACAGGCATAGCCCATACAGCATGCTCCCAGTGTATTTACCTGTTTGTCTGGAGGACCGTAGAGTAGCGCATACTGGGGGAGGACCCCATCCACAAGTTTATCCAACTCCTCTGCAGTGAAGGCAGGGGCCCTTTCCCCAGTCGCATGAGCCATTGTCTCTTCCGGACCGAGGTCACAGCAACACTTGCAGTGTAGGTCCTCTCCTGTCGAAGATCAGGTATCGAGTGATTAAGCAGATAGAGAATGGCGGTCACGTCCGCGGCGGTGCGTACCGCGACCGCCGGCGCACATCGTCATTGGCTCCTGAGACCCATAGGGTTCAATGTTAACCAATGCTGCATTGCGCCGCGGTCTTCGACCACCTACCGCCACGGTGTGCAACACCAGCGCAGTTACCTCACATCCCATTGTCGCACTTTACAGGTCAGGCAGCCGCCATTTCATGGGCCCACATGGCTTACTTTTTACTGCGTCACACATACCTAGGCCTTGCATCAACACTCATACAAGCCATTCTATGGATTAAGAATTGTGTTCTGTGCAAGCTGTGGTTACGTACCTGTGGGTTGATTGACTCTGTGCTCGCTGTTGTCCTTCATAGGCACCGTCCGCTGGGACATGGGAGGAGATGGAGGCATCCTCCGGTGTACAGACCGCTGGTGGACCTGTCGACAATGGAGGAGAGACATGTCATACTGACATACAGGCTTGACCGTGCCACTATTCAGGAACTGTGTGCCCAGCTGGAGCCAGACCTGATGTCAGCTATCCGCCAACCCACAGGAATCCCCCCTCAAGTGCAGGTGCTGTCAGTGCTCCATTTCCTAGCAAGTGGGTCATTTCAAACAACAGTGGCCATATCATCAGGGATGTCCCAGCCTATGTTTTCCTAGGTGTTGTCCAGAGTGTTGTCTGCCTTGCTGAAACACATGCAGAGCTACATCGTTTTCCCTGAGGTGGGGGATTTGCCTACAGTGAAGGGTGATTTCTATGCCCTTGGACATATCCCCAACATCATAGGTGCCATTGATGGGACCCATGTGGCTTTGGTCCCCCCCACAGGAGTTAACAGGTGTACAGAAACCGGAAGAGTTATCATTCCATGAATGTCCAGATGGTATGTTTGGCAGACCAGTACATCTCCCATGTTAATGCCAAGTTCCCTGGCTCAGTGCATGATGCGTACATCATGCGGAATAGCAGCATCCCTTACGTGATGGGGCAACTCCAGAGGCACCGTGTGTGGCTAATTGGTGACTCTGGTTACCCCAACCTGTCATGGCTACTGACCCCAGTGAGGAATCCTAGGACAAGGGCAGAGGAACGCTACAATGAGGCCCATGGGCGAACTAGGAGGGTGATCGAGCGGACCTTCGGCCTCCTGAAGGCCAGGTTCCGCTGCCTCCATATGACAGGTGGATCCCTATTCTACTCACCAAAGAAGGTGTGCCAGATCATCATGGCCTGCTGTATGCTTCACAACCTGGCTTTGCGACGACAGGTGCCTTTTCTGCAGGAGGATGGTCCAGATGGTGGTGTTGTAGCAGCTGTGGAGCCTGTGGAGAGTGAAGACGAGGAAGCCGAAGAAGATGACATAGACAACAGGAACACAGTAATACAGCAATGTTTCCAATGACACACAGGTAAGAATACACACCGGCATACTACATGTACTTAAACACTACTACCTCTCTACTGTCTGTCCTTTTCACCCAATGTATGGTAACTGAGTTGTGACTTTCCCTTCCGATTTCAGAGATGTGGGCCCCACTGGGTGACATCTGCTTTGTTTCCCCATGGACTACAGCTGTGTGACATTGGTATGTTGGCATCCCAATGTAAATATGCATTTTGGCACGGTAATGTCTAATACATTTGTTCAAAATCACAGCCAGACTCCTGATTGTTTTGTGCAATAACTGTGTTTATTAAAGTGCTCTATATTGGTGGGTGGTTGCAAATTGGTGAGGGGTGATGGTGGAGGAATGTCCATGGCAGAGTCCAGACTATTAGTATCACAGGTGCATTGTCCAAATGCCTGTGGAAAGTGGAGCTGGGGCAGTTTAAGGATGGACAGGGTGACAATGTGGGACAGTGGGATGACAATCAGGGTGGTATCCTTTCCTGGCGGGGGTCTTGGCATCTTACTCTGTCTTCTTCCTGGATCTCAGGGACCGCTTGCGGGGTGGTTCTCCTTCTGCAGGGGGTGGGGTGCCCAGGGCGGAACTGATGGTTCGTAGTTCCTCCCTGAACCCCAAATACTGGTCCTCCTGCAGGCGCTGGGTCTCCTGAAACCTGGCCAGTACCGTCGCCATCGTCTCCTGGGAATGATGGTACGCTCCCATGATGTTGGAGAGGGCCTCATGGAGAGTGGGTTCCCTGGGCCTGTCCCCCCCCTGTCGCACAGCAGCCCTCCCAGTTCCCCTGTTTCCCTGGGCCTCTGTCCCCTGGACCGTGTGCCCACTGTCACTGCCCCCATGTCCCTGTTGTTGTTGGGGTGGTGGGTTAACCTGGGTGCCCTGTAGTGGTGGACACACCGCTGATTGACGTGTCCTGGGGACAGAGGTATGGGCCCGCTGGGTGGGTGCTGTGCTGGTGTTCCGAGAGGGAGGAAGGTCTGCTGTGGCCTGTGGCTGTCTGTGGGAAACCGACTGTCCCGAGGTCCCCGATGGGCCGGGCTGGTCATCTAGATCCAGGTCGACAGAGCTGCTGTCATCACTGTGGGCCTCTTCTGGGGGTGGAGTGGACATTTGTGGACCCTCCTGCGCGGTGACGTTGTGTTGGGGTCCTGCAGGGGTATAAAACCATGATTATTGCATCTGTGTGTGCCATGGTGTGCAATGGGTGGGTGCCCGTGTACCCCAGTGCTTGCATTCCTGTGTGGGGGCTTTTGTGACGGTGGTTTGTGGGGGGGATGGGTATGTGCAGTGGACATGCTTTGGTGATGGGTGTCCATGCTTCGTGGTCGCATGCAGGGCTTGGTGTTGGGATGGGTGGGTTGTGATGGTGAGACATTTGCAAGGAGTAGGAGTGATGGGGGTGAGGGTGGGGGTATGAGTTGGCATGCTGGTGGGGTGGGGGGGATGAAGTAGTGAAGATGAGACTTACCAGAGTCCATTCCTCCAGATACTCCGCCGAGGCCCTCAGGATGCAGGATCGCCAAGACCTGCTCCTCCCATGTTGTAAATGCTGGGGGAGGAGGTGGGGGTCCGCCGCCAGTCCTCTGCACTGCAAGGCGGTGTCTGGATACCACGGAACGCACCTTCCCCCGTAGGTCGTTCCACCGCTTCCTGATGTCATCCCGATTTCTTGGGTGCTGTCCCACAGCGTTGACCCTGTCGACTATTCTGGTCCATAGCTCCATCTTCCTGGCAATGGACGTCTGCTGCACCTGTGTTCCGAATAGCTGTGGCTCTACCCGTACGATTTCCTCCACCATGACCCTGAGTTCATCCTCAGAAAACCTGGGGTGTCTTAGCGGTGCCATGGGGTGGTGTAGGTGATGTGTGGGGTGGATTGTGTGGTGCTAAGTGTGGTGATGTGTATTGGTGTGTTGTGTGAAGTGCGTGGTAATAGTGCTGGGTGATGGTAATATGCGCGTCTGGGTGCTCGGTTCTCCATTTCACTGTGCGTGGTCCCGATTTTTTAGGAGTGGGGGTTTGTGGGTGATGTGGGTGTGTGTTTTATATTTAATTGGGTGTGTGGGAGTGGTGTTTGTATGTGTATCAGGTGTGTGTATTTGGAATTGTCCAATGTGGCTGTGTTTTGTAAGTGTGTGTGTATTTTGAGCGCGGCGGTGTGTACCGCCAATGGAATACCGCGTTTGAAAGACCACCGCGTGGATTCGTGTGTTGTGATAGTTTGGGCTTATTTCTGTTGGCGTGACGGTGTCGGTTTGGTTATCGGCAGTTTCTCGCTGGCCTTTTGTGTGGCAGACTTTTGTGGGTGTCTGTATTTTGGCGGGTTCCGTGTTGTGGGTCAGAATGACCGTGGCGGTTTTCCGCGGCCGCGGCAGTATGTTGGCGGTCTTCTGACAGCGGTATGCACCTTTTACCGCCAATGTTGGAATGACCACCTATATAAGAGACTCCGCCATAAGAGGCTTGCTTGGACTCAGCTATGAGGGGAAGGGGGTTGCTCCTTGACCTTTGCCCCTCACCCCAGCACGATAAGGACAGCATAAGGAAAGTAAACAAGGTGGGCAGGCCACGAGGGGCTCAAGCAGACTGAGGAGCCCACTCCTTGCTCCTGAAGTGTCCCAGTGGGTGAGAGGCCAGAAAGAGGGGCAGAGAAGAGAAAGCCTCCCCCAAAGAAGTAAGGAATTAAGGAAGAGTGTGGACTACTGAACTACTGATCTGCTGATCTACTGATACTGATACTGAGTGCTGAGCGCTGAGGAGCACTGTGGAAACATTTAGAAGCACTTACAGGCACCTAGAAGCAATCAGCACTTAAAGGGCAGTTGTCCAGAGGGTCAGAGGAATAGAGGAACAAGACTGGCAGGTGGTGAAGAGCGGAAGAGGTGAAGAGCTGGGGTCCTGATTGGAAGCTGGCCGAGTTGTGATTGGAAAGCGGAACGAGGGTCTGACACTCTGTCATCCGACAGTAAGATACTGTGATTGCTGCTGGCCTCACTTCTTATTATTTTGCTTCCTAAGGCCAGGCCTTGATGTGTCCTGGCTCTGCCTTACACCGTTTTGCCCAGCTCTGCTGAACCCAAGCCCATTTGTTTTATGCTAAAGGGGTCTCTTAGGGTCTTTGGTCTGCTCGGGATACCTTTGTGATCGAGAGTGTGTTAGAGAGTGTTCACATACTCCCAGAGGGACCCAGAAGGGAGTAGTAGGAAATTGAGGCTAGAAACAAACTAGACCCATACTAAGCCAATTAGAAATGCTTAGTCGATAACGACTTATCCGGTGGGATAATTGGTTGGTTGAAGGAGAGGCTCCAGGATCCTAGTAGAAAGGGAGTAAAGGATCAGGAGTAAATAGAATGACTTCTAAACGTATGAGAAGGAGCAGGTCATTCCTGAGCCGGGCCTGCGAAAAAACCAAATCAAACCCCCTAAGAAACAAGGGGGTGCAGCAACTCAATGTAAAAAGTTTGAACTCTATTCTCCCATTTCTTTTGAAGGACCCGTGTGAGACAAATATGGTCAAGGCAGGAAATACATCAGGTGTTCTTAATAATTCTCTTCAAGGTCCTGCTCAGGGAAGTGACTTGAATACCATGATTGATGCTGGCACCACTGCTAGGGAGGGACCTGCTGCTCCTGCTGCCTCCCCCCTCTTGAGAGGTTTGAACCAGGCCAAAATTATAGAATTTACTCTCCCTGACATAGATCCGGATAAGGTGCTCGGCAGCAGAGTACCCTGACCTCTACCTACAATGCCCATAGTAGCACAAGCAGTGTTGATTCCCCCATGCTAAAGTTATTTAGTAGCACTCCGTCAGACCACTTTCTTTCTGATGTAAGCCCATCAGAAACTCCGGATCTAGCGTGCCCGCCAGAACAATATATAGTCCTCTCTGATTCTTTCAAGTGTCTTGAAAGAATTTTATCGTCCATTTTGGGACTTCTTGAAAAATCAATAAAAAATTCAGACCACACTCAAGACATTCTCGTTTCCATTCTCAAAGTTCTACTAGCAAAACAGAATATGAACCACTCGCCTGCTGAACTGACCAATACAACTAAAAAAGAGGCATGCAAAATAAATAAAAATAGTATTAGCATGCAGTTTCCAATCGCTGAAGATTTGTTGATCTCAGGTGACAAGCCCCCCACTCTGATAAAGGAACCCAAGTAGGAAAACCACATCTGGATTATGTAGCCATTACTCCAGTGATCCAGGCCTCTGTAGAGAATGAGATGTATTCCCTGGACAACCTCTTCTCTAGTATGAACTCACTGCACAATATTACTCCACTGACTCATGTTGTCCAGAAAAAGGAACACACTCTAAACCCCAGAGCGGCACCATTCCCAATTTTTCTTTCCAAAGATCAACCACCCATAAATCAGATGGAACAAAATGAAAACGATACGGGACAGGCAAATAAAATATCTAAAATAAAAGGGAAAAAGACCGGATAAAATAAAAAAAAGGAACCGGCGACTTCTAAAAAAAAAGAAAGGAAGGTCAAGTTTGAGGAGAGAGAGCAGGCGGATGTTATGGACACCTCTGAACAGGTCTCCTCACCCAAGAACTCCCAGAACAGGTCTGAGGGGGTGTCTTTAGTCATACTGCCACAAGATCATGGTCAGACAGACCAACCAGTGATGCCATGTGCCAGGTCTGACGCCATCAATGCGCTCCCGCCTGATTCTGTCCCTATTTTTGTCAAGGAGACTTACCCCAGATCAAGCATTCAGAAAATGGGAGGAAAATTCAGAGGGGATAATACCCTTGATGGGCATATTGAGCTACTGGACTAACTGGACTTTTTTACTATATTTGATTCAAATGTATGCTTAAATCGTTCCTTCCTACTGTCATGCTTTCTGGAAATAGATGAACTCAATTTAATTGAGAGTACTGATATTGTGTGGGTTCTTCTTGACCACAGTATGGGTAGGCGTAAGGCAAAGGTTTGGTTTGCTTCTAAAACTATTGTGAAATTAATCTTGGTTAACTGTGCCCAACTTCACCGTAGGGGGATAGATGTTATCCCATTCTGGGAGAAGTCAATGAACCTTGGTGGGCAGTCTAGTACTCATGGTTTAGATTCTACAAACTCTACTGTGAATTGGGGGAAAACATTCTCTCATGTCAGGCGAAATTGTGCAAATGTCCGTATTTCAAGGCACAAGGGTAGTGAATGTCTTGGAGGGCCCCAAATATCAGGGCTCCAGTCCCAATCAAGAAAACTGGAACTAATTAGCGGGGATGCTGAATAGATCTAAACCGAAGGATAAGCTGATACAGTCATGTTACTAGCACTGGCCTTTCCTTGGTCTCTTGGAATGCTGAGGGTCTAGGGAAAGACCGATGTGAATTAGATGTTTTGTGTTCAATGAAGATCGACTTGATTTGCATTCATGAGACCTGGTGTTTAAATTACTTCTCATGCCCGGGTTACATGGTTTTAAGTAATAAAGCACTCCCTTCAAAAAAAAGGCACACTAAAGGGGGCATAACATGCTCTTAAGTGACAGATAAAATTGGGAATTGACAGTCTCCCTGAATCTACAAACTTCTTCCAAATTGTACAAGTACAAGTTAAGGGGGAGAAGGGAGGGAAGCTGCCCATGACTATTGTAAATGCATATATCCCCTCGAAAAGGAATTTGACAATATTTTACAACCACTGTTTATACAAGTTCGAGCTATAAGAAATTCTGCCAACTTAATGATAATGGCGGACTTAAATTGTAAAGTTTCCAATTCTACGCTTTATTCCTTCAGTGATTTAGATAGGGAAAAAGCGCTGAATATTCCATCTATCACGTTCCCCCTAGAATTAGGACAGATAAAAGAGGACTAATCCTTTTGAAAGGTCTGAGGTCCTATAGCTGCATTATCCTGAATGGGCACTTCAGATTCTCCCGCAGCCTCCTCTCATAAGCCCGTTAAGAATAACTCCATTATAGACTATATTTGTACTTCATACCACATCGCTCAAAATGCTGAGGATTTGGTTATATCAGATACTCTTTATAGTGACCACAAGATTTTAAGGCTTACTTTGAACTTAAAGCTTAGGGCCACAGATTCATGGTCTATAAAAGGCGCAAACATTAGATGCAAAGGTAAAAATAGGAGAATGTCTTGGGCGTCAGCTAAAATAATATCGATCAAACCATTACTGGAAAACATTGTGGGAAATATGGAGGTTTGGGGGAAAGACTTCTTAACACATTTTTCTAACTTAATAAACTACATTACTTCGCGTAAGCAACTTGAAGGTAATATAACTAGAGTTAAAAAGACTCAGCTTCCTATCCTGAACCTGAATAGAGAAATAAATAAGTTAGTAAGACGACAATTGGAACACAAGACTAAGGAAACGAATAGGAAGATAAAAAAACTTAAGAGAAGAAGAGCGTGGCTGAAACTGGCAATCCGAAGAAAAGAAGAGGACCATAAGTGGATCGCGCTGAGAGAAGCAACCGCAAAAAGAAACCAGAGAAAATTCTGGGCGATCATGTCAGAGGGGTGCGGAAACTGTAAAACCTTAGTTGTCCCCCCAATAGCAGAGGAAGAGTGGAAGCTGTACATTCAAGACCTTTATGCTGAAAACCAGGTCGTTGACCCTGGGAGAAAGGCAAGGTAGAAATGGGTAATATGGGTGCTCCAACTGTGGCTGAATTAGAAGGGATCATAACATCAATGCGCCCTTCTGGCGCTATGGGCCCCGATGAGGTTCCGATGACTTTAATTAAAAGGAAGCCTTTGCTATGGGCAAACATACTTCAACCAGTATTTGGCTTCTGTTATGCCCAAGGCAAAATACCGGAATCATGGACAGGTAGTATAATTCTTCCTTTACATAAAAAGGGAGACAGAACAGTTCCGTCAAATTACAGACAAATCGCCTTATTAGATGCACCAGGAAAGAAATTTGCGAAAAGCATCTTACTGAAATTAACTGATTGGGTTGAGGAAAATGGTATTTTACCTGTGGAACAGGCAGGCTTCAGAAAGGCCCATAATACCTTAGATAATATCCTTATTATGCAAACTATAATCGATAAATATGTTCAGACTAGGGGAGGAGTATTGTATGCAGCATTTATCGATTACTCCACAGCATTTGACAGAGTGGATAGGGAAATACTGTTGAAGAAACTCCAAGATTTAGGGGTCCCACCCAGTCTCCTGCGATTGGTGACTGCTCTGCACTCATCAACCTGGTGTAAAATCTTAATGGGTGGAGAGCAGGGATTGTCTTCAAAGGTTTCAACCAAAAATGGCCTGAAACAGGACTGCTTACTGGCCCCCTTGCTGTTTTCCCTTTATATCCATGACCTTCCCAAAAGCCTTAGGAGCATGTCTGGCTATGCCCCAGTGGTGGAGAGCCGGCCAATCGTATGCTTATTATATGCGGACGACATTGTCGTGTACGATCTTACCCCAAAAGGCCTAAATCAATGCTTGGCCGCCCTATTTATTATTTGGAGAAGCACTACTTAAGAATTAATACTGAAAAGTCTCAAGTGGTATGTTTTTTCATTAAAAAAAAAGCAGAGGGAAATTCTCTTCCCTTTGGGTTTTGGGTCAACATAAGCTGGAACAGCAAGATTCATACCAGTTCTTGAGTAAGATCGTTTCGGCTTCAATAAATGAGCAAGAGCACATCTGCCATAATACTAATAAGGCTATTGCACATGCACAAGGTTTGGCGGCTTTTTATAATACAAATGGTAAACGCCACTCCTTACAATTGTTGTCTGCCTACCAGGTCAAGATTCCGGCGACTCTCTTATATGCGATTGAATGTATAGATATAAATAAATGGGTTTTTCTTGACAAAACAGAAGGCCGTTTTTTAAGACGCCTGGCCTCCTGTAATCATGCAGTTCCAGGGGCAGCACTACGACTTGAACATGGCATTAAGAATATCTTTGTGCAAGGCCTTGAAGGCAAGAAGGGCGCATAGCCTTATGCATAGCGAGGAATTTACGCTGAGAAATCTGGCTTACAAAGAAATCTTTAATGATCTGAGAGAAAAATCTGAGTTTTTCAAAAATTACATCAAAGCTATTCGACTCTTAGAGTTGAACTCGGACCTCTGTCCTTCGATACCTTATGTTTTCCTAAAAAAAAACCTGAAGGAAGCAACATGCTCCAAAAGATTCTTGTTGGACCTGGATGCATGTCGCCATAGAAAAGGTCTCAAGAAGTCAACCAACTCTGTAACTATGAAAGTGGTGCAACCTTATGTGACCTGGAATCTAGCACATGGGGTGAGGCGTTTTTGTACTCTGATTAGATTTAATAGAATACCCCTGAGAGATCTTACTTCTAAGTGGGATGGCTCTACCAATTCCTGTGATTTGTGTCAAGGGGGGGTACAAAATTTTAAACACGTACTATTTGTTTGTCCTGTTTTAGCTGCACCAAGGGAAACATGGTTGAAACCCCTTTTTCTACGGCTTAATATTAGATCTTATAGAGAGGCCTTAGATTTATGTTATAACCCCTCCACCCCCATGAAAGATTTTGTTACAGGATTTTTAAAAAAAATTCAAACCTTTTTGCAGATATTCTGATTCTTTGTTTTTTAAAATGTACTATTTTACTATGTATTTATATGCTGTTGCCTTTCTTAGAAAAGTGTATTATTTTAGGATGAATCAGTATGCCTCTGTATTTTTACTCATGTGGATCTCTCAGGAGTTCCAAATCATGATAATAAAATATTGAATTGAATTGAATTTAAAATGTGTTTATGTAAAAATGTATATTATTATAAATCACATTTCAAATGGAAGCACATTGTAAGGAATATAAAACCATGCATTCTAAAATGTGCTTTTCTTTTGTAGTACATTGGCACTATAGAGTAGGTATAACAAGACATAAATAATGAAAATAAAGTGCAATGCTGACAGTGCTCTGCATTTAGAATATTTATTTTCACATACTGAGAAGGATTCATTAGTTGATCAGGGCTAGGCCCTGTAGGGGTGAGGTTGTCAAGTGTGCTAATTAATATTTAAGAGCAGCACTGTCATTTAGTTTTTACCAACACTGAAAGAAACTCAAAATATTGTGCTCAACTTTTTTCCATTAATTTATGGAAGCTAATTCTTCCTGAAAATCAATTCAGCCCTGGGAGTCATGGAAAATAACTCACAGGCAGTCTTTTTCTGTGAAATACCAGCTTTGAAATTACTGACAAACATTCAATAAGAAGGCTCAACCATGTAAAATATTGGTAATGTTATAAAATTATACACAATTATAAAATTATTATTTTATTAATTTAAAATATAATAGTAAACTTAATTTGAAATGAAAACTTTTAAACTGTAAATACATAATTTAAATTAATTCAACACATAACTTTTAAAATAACTTATTAAATAACAGTAAAAATGTTACTGTGAATGAGATTTTGTTTAATTAGTATTTAAGAAATATTATTTATATACTAAATAAATATATTGCCATTCATTAATTATTTAAAGCATATTTAAGTTCCAGAGTTAACATGCTATAGCATTTTATTTGATTAATTATATGTTAATAAAACATATTTTAAATTGTTTGTAATATTGTAACAATTTTGTTATTTTGTTTTACGAATAATAACTTTAATAGTTTTCCCTATACTTTTCCATAGGGACATTTCTACCATGGTGGCAGAGAGCTCCACCCACATTTGAAAAGTTATTAGTAGCAACTGTGCACTCGTAAACTCAATCGTGGGGCCTCATTTTGAGGCTGGCGTTCTTGAGAACCCCAGCCTTGCAGTGGAAGTTGAACCGCTGCACTCCTGGTGGTCCGACCGCCAAATTATGACCCTGGTGGTCAGACCACCAGGTGACCGCCGCCAGGAACATGGTCCCCAGTAGGGTGGCTGTGGTAGGAATCGTGATCAGCCATGGCAGCGCTGAGTTCAGCGCAGCTGTGCTGATCACGAGTCCAGTTTTCTCCAGCCTTTTAATGTTGTGGGTAGTGCAGGGCCACACAGTTTCCGCCAGTCAGCCCAGTGGAAACCTTGGATTCAGGCTGGGAGGCAGACCGCCAGCTCTGCAGCAGTCTCATCTCCACAAGGCTGACGGGCTGACGGTCAGCCCACCAACCTCATAATGAGGTCCTTAGTTGTCTCAAGCTCCTCAAATGTTGGGGGTGGACATATGTAAGTCTAGGTGCAGGTGTAGGTTTGCCCATGAGTAAATTTACACATGTAAATTCACCTTTGTCTGTAGGTCCCTACATAATCATTGACAGTGAGAGAAGGTAGCCTGCCAACATATCCATGCAAAATTGAAGAAATAGAAAGACAGTGCTCCAATCTGAACGTAGGCTTTGGATGTTCCTCCTCACTTCTCTCTTAGCCCTGCCCCATTTTCTCCACACCAGAATATTCATGTGTAAAAACAATAAAAGAATGGAGATAAATATGTCTGGGAATAGATTTTTGTGAATGTCTTTCAAATACACTGAATAGACGTTAATCACTGGTGGCTTTCTATAACACCTGAAATTCTACCCAATTTCCTTTTTCTCTTCATAACCCTATAAATTCCTGGCTTCACCCTCGCCCCTCCATGTCTGTAAGAAGCTATCAAACATGTTATTACTCTTCCACATGCCCTAGGAATCTAACCATGCACATATAGGAATTTGTGCAGTTTGTTTAATCGCTGACATTATTATAAATAAGTTAATGTCACTTTTAACTTTTTGTATTATTTTTTCTTTTTGCACCAAAGGCATAACTTCATAAGTGTCTTAAATAAAAACATTGGTGCTACATTTGCCTAGATTCATTAGAAGGGTTATCACAGATTTCCACACTGCGCAGACTAGCTAAGTCATACTGTGGGCAGCAGAGTAGCCCATATCCCCTGCCCTAAAGCCCAGCAGACTTACAAGAGCATAAAGGGGGAATCAAGATCACTGAAGGGGTCACTGGCCTACTACCACAAAAGTAAGTTAAGGAGAGAGAGATAGCGCTGAGTGAGTGAATTTGTGAACTGATGTGTTTGTCTTTGAGTGTGTGTTTCTTCCTAAGTGTAAAGGTTTTCTTGGCATATAAAGTGGGTGCATGTGTACATGAGATTGTGTTGGGGCATACAAGACTGAACTTTAGCTGTGACGCTGAACCTGATGCTGGCATCCTGTGACAGAACAAAGGCTTCAGAGACCGTACCTGGGTATACGATATTGTTAAGGGACATAAAAAACGTACATGTACTATGCTACTAAATTGAGTATCTGAAGCTAATCCTGCCTTATTTGTGTGGTACAACATCATTTGACACTGTGCATGGGAGCATGAGATTGCATTTGGGGTGTGAGATATTACATTGGCTGTGGAGCAGAAACTAAGCATCTAAACCTGTTTCTGAAAGGTGATGGTGGTACATGGGGAGATGAGAATGCATCGGGTAAAGAGAGACTGCCTAAAGGCTGTAAGGATGGACCTTAGCATCTCAAGTTGCTCCTGGCATATGACTGTAGTAGTAGGACTTAGTACTAAACAAGGGCTGAACCTGAGCATTGAAAGCCATTCCTTGCACATAGTGGTATTACACGGACATTTATAATTGTACATGAACATGTGAGGCCAAACTTGGGCATTTTATTGCTGCTGAACCTTGCTGTAAAAATATGTGGGTATAGAAAACAGCACAATGTGGGACAGGAGTAGATGAGAGTACATAAAGAATATGGCAAGTTCAGGGAAAACCCCTGGCCCGGATGGCTTACTCATTGAATATTACAAAAGGTATACTATTCTGATACCCCACTTGTTGGTCCTCTATGCGGAGGCATTACGAGAGGGATCATTCCCCCCGGACCTTAACTGTGACACTATCGCTGTCATTTCCAAGGCAGAACTTCCTACAGATCGGTGCTCTTCCTACCACCCGATCTCGCTCATTAATGCAGACATCGAGGTCTTTGCTAAAGTCCCAGTGACAAGACTGAGCTGAACCTTGTCCCATCTTATTCATCCAGACGAATGTGGTTTCATGCTGGGTAAAAGTACCCACCACTCTATTTGTCAAGTGCAGATGTCTCTCTCCCAAACACATCGCCTGGACCGTAACTTATCTCTGCTCCTAGTAGATTTTCATAAGGCTTTTGATACGGTCTCCTGGTCTTTCCTTGATGCTGTACTCTTGCAAGCAAGACTGAGTCCACTATTCCGCAGAATGATACATCTTCTATAATACCTCCAGGGCTCAGCTCTGTGCCAATGGAGTTTTAACCCACTTCCCGATCCTTAGGGGTACACGCAAAGGCTACCCCCTCTCCCCATTACTATTTACCTTGGCTATTGAACCGATGGCCCACCTGATATGCTTTGATGCTCAGATCATGGGCTGGAGATGGAAAGGTAGATTTGCGGATCATATAGCTTTCTATGCTGACAATATTTTCCTTTTCCTCAGTGACCCCTTGACCTCTTGCCCCTGCTGTCTGGAGATCATTTGTCTTTATGGAGAGGCCTCCAGTCTCCAGGTTACAGTGCATAGATCATTACTGGTGGGGTGACTGGGGATGCTGCAGGGCAACACTGGTGCCCTGATATATGTCGTAGGCAGAACTTCTTTGTGTACCTGGGTATTCATATCTTTTGCCTCCCAGACTTGGCCTGGACCCTTAACTTTCAACCCTTGGCTTCATATCTGGACTGTGACCTGTGCAGATGGGGCTGACTAACCCTTAACCCCTTGGGATGCATCGCACTCTTTAAATTGATATGCCTCCCCCAATATTTAGACGTTCTGGTGAACTTTCCTTATCCAATCCCATGTGGGTGGTTCCGTTCCCTGACCTCCAGACTACATCCTTTGTACTGACCAGTAAGCACCACTGTGTTGCATTCAATTCAACACAGAAGTGGTATGTCTGACATTTACGGTTACTATCTAGGGATACATTTTGGCCCTAATTTATACTTTTTTAGCGCCACATTTGCGTAATTTTTTTACGTAAAATCGGCACAAACTTACAAAATACAATTGTATTTTGTAAGTATGCGCCGCTTTTGCGTCAAAAAGCGGCACAAATGTGCTGCAAAAAAAGTATAAATATGGGCCTTTGTGTCTATAAATGAGTGGTTTACAAGGGGCTGGGATGACCCTGCCCCTTGCCTAGAACTTCATCTTCTGGGCTTTGAAGGGCTTCTTGATTTTCTGTATGGGGCCGAATGCCCCTAACAGCACCATCCTGCACTTGTGTGCCAATGCTTTGTTGAAGGGCAGTGTTGCGCCTAATCCAATGGGACTTACCCTCAACTAGACTGGCTCCCCCGCAGGGTACATGGCTGTAACAGGTATCCAGCCTCAAAGGCTTTGGCCAGTGAGACCGAATTGGAATTTACATACTTAGGAGATGTCCACCGAAGGGGGATTCTGATGTCCTTTCAATAATTAAGAGATCAATACATTTTATCTCACACACAATTCTTCTGCTTCCTTCAGTTATGACATGCCATGTGGGCCCACCTCACCCCAGATGCCCACCTCCCTGACTTCTGCCCACTTGAGGCCAAAATCCTCATGGGATGCTTGAGCAAGAGAGTAGTATCTGTTATTTACCGCTCCTCAATTATCAACGTTCCCAATGGCTTCTCTTCCCTTCAGCAGAGTTGGGAGGGTTGGATGGGCGAGCTGGATGATGATGATTGGAGGGAGGAATGAACAGCCCCCAGGGAGCTGGCGATGTCTTCACATCTGCATATGGTCCAGATCACCTGCCTACATGTGACTTACCTGTCCCCACACCACATTCAACAGATGGCCCTGTCAGCTCAAGCTGCTTGTACACGTTGCACTCTCCCTTCTGCTGACTTCTATCATGTAGAGTGGGACTGCCCAGCTTTGGGCTCCTTTTGCAATGGGGTAGGTCGTGAGATCTCAGACATTCTGGGCTGCTCGATTGACCTGGGCCCCCGGATGGACCTGTTGGGTCTTCTGAAAGAACTAGGGGGATCTCCTGGGATGGCCTCTATGGTAGCCAAAAGAGACACTGTCCACCTGTGGAGGCAACCTTTTTCCCCCTTGATGCAACTATGGTGCAAAGGAGTTGACTGGTGCCCACACCAGGAGAAACCAATATGTGCAGGACATTGTTGCCCGCAAAGCATGATAAAGTATGGAGGAAGTGGTGGATTTATTATGGGATACCATCATGATGGGACAGCTGTTTGAAATAATTGCTTTATGTACTACTGTAATCCCAAGGCACTCTGCTATTGATGTTTGTATCACATTGGATGATGCTAGCTCTGCAAACACAATAAAATGTGTTTATATAAAAAAAAAAGAATATGACAAGTTGGGGTTTGGAGGTAAAATTAATACTATTTTTTTTAGACTGTACATTGGCGCAGTGGAATAAACTGAGAAAGCATCCATCCATTCAAAATATAGCCACTTGGTTATTGGATTACGAAAAGATGACCACATGTCATTGATCCACAGATTTATACACTTGCTCCCCATTAACAAAAGTATGCTAAAGAAGGTGTTATGTCTCATGCAATGAGCTTTTATCGAACTGGCTCCCAAATCTTCTATGATATGATTGTATAACACATGGTGGCCCGTGTACTAAAGATCTGCATATCACTTTCTTGGTAAGATTGCTTGTTATAGGAAGGCCCCCGGGGAGGCATGTCCTTTACTGTAACAAGGGCCAGATGTACATATGTTTTGAACTGAGAGTTCCTAATTGCGATTATATGCAAATCGCATTTAGTAAATCGCCATTTCAAATGTTTGAAAGTCTTTTGAGTGTCATTTGCGATTCACAGTGGGTCGCAAATAGATCTACCTCAATATTCATGAGGTAGGTCTTGCTTTGTGTTCCACTGGGAATCGCAAAAAATCACAGGGATGCTGGCCTGCTGGGGTCAGCAAACCATCATATCTGTGATTACTTTTAAATAAAGCATTTTAGGGTCAAGCGCAACGTGCTCCATCCCTGGTGTAATCTCTCAGTGGGCTTTTAACCACGCCCATGTCAAGCCCATCCGTTTGGTTGGTTTGTGTGCTTGCCTTTTAAAATCAGCTTGATTTCAATACTGGAAGGCATGCATACGTCATGCCTTTTCCGTTGTTTAGCCCTCCTCGAGCACACTGGCCAACTACTGAAAACATACAAAGCTCCATGTTTTCCGTATGGTTGCTGCACTATTTTTTCTCTTTATTTCGCAGGCAGGGCGATCTCGCTGGGCAGAAGTCGAGCTCTTTGCATGACATCGACCCTGTTACATGGATAATTACACTTGTGCGGTTACATGGATAATTGCACTCTTGCCGGTTACATGGATAATTGCAATTTTGCCCATACGTTTCAATGCAATCAGACTTCTGTTTCCTTTTGTGTGTTTGCTTTGCACTCATGGTGGCCGTGGGCTCGTGTGTGAAACTGTTTTACTTTTCAGTTTATGTGGCAAGAAAAGTTGGGTTAGGAGTTTACAACGCTAATAGCTTTAACTCGAGTAAACGCGAGACCTATTGCATTGCAAGTGCTTGTGAAATAGATTCTATCCGAGTCACATTGTTTTATAAGGCCCTAGTCTGCTGAGTAAAAACTAAACGAATGAAGATGTTTACTTTTAGATGAGGATGGTGCCCCTCAGGAAGGCGCTGTGCTGTACTCAGTTCAGAAGTCCTTCTTCTCGCTGAGGAGGAAGTGGTTTAAAACATGTTCTTCAGGGAAGCGAGTTATAAACAGAAAATGTTTGAGTGTTATTCACACGCAAACGCAAAAGGACCAAGGTCCTCGGTCTGTAGTCAGACCGAGGACCCAGCACCCCGTATGTCACCACCTAAAATACAAGGGAATCCATATACCGCTACATCGAACCTACTACATTGAAATGAGCCCCTCTGAGATTATCACTACAGGGATTACCACTCCTGTGGTTACCACTACTGTGATGACTACATCTGAGATTACCACTGCAGGGATTACCACTGCTGAGATTACCACTACTGTGATTACTACTGCTGAGATTGGCACTGCAGGGATTACCACAGCTGACATTACTACTAGTGTGATTACTAACTCTGAGATGACCACTGCTAATATTACCACTACTGTGATTACTACCTCTGAGATTACCCCTGCAGGGGTTATCACTGCTGAGGTTGCCACTACTGTGATTACTACCTCCGAGATTACCACTGCTGATATCACCACTACTGTGTTTACAACCTCTGAGATTACCCCTGCAGGGATTACCTCTGCTGAGATTACCAGTGTTGAAATTATTACTGCAGGGATTACCACTGCTGAGATTACCATTACTGGCACTACTACCTCTGAGATTACCACTACAGGGATTACCACTCCTGAGGTTACCACTACTGTGATTACTACCTCTGAGATTACCAGTGCAAAGATTACCTCTGATGAGATTACCACCTTTGAAATTACCACTGCAGTGATTAACACTTCTGAGATTACCACTACTGTGATTACTATCTCTGAGATTACCACTGCAGGGTTTACCACTGCAGAATTGTCACTATTGTGATTACTACCTCTGACACTATCACTGCAGGATTTACCACTGCTGAATTACCACTATTTTGATTACTACCTCTAAGAGTACCACTGCAGGGATTACCACTGCTGTGATTACTACTTTTGACATTACCCCTGCAGGGATTACCACTGCTGAGATTACCTCTACTGTGATTACTACCTCTGAGATTACCACTGCAGGGATTACCACTATTGTGATTACTACCTCTGAGATTGCCAGTGCAGGGATTACCTCTGATGAGATTACCACAGTTTAAATTATCACTGCAGGGATTACAACTGCTGAAATTACCACTACTGGGATTACTACCACTGAGATTAGCACTGCAGGTATTATCACAACTGCGATTACCACTGCCGAGAATATGACCACTGAGATTACCACTACTGGTATTATCACTACTGTGATTACTGCCTCTGAGATTGCACCTGCAGGGATTGCCACAGCTGAGGTTACCAGTACTGTGATTACTACTTTCAAGATTACCAGTGCAAATATTACCTCTGCTGAGATTACAACCTTTAAAATTACCAGTGCAAATATTACCTCTGCTGAGATTACAACCTTTAAAATTACCACTGCAACAATTACCACTTCTGAGATTACCACTATTGTGATTACTATCTCTGAGAGTACCACTGCAGGGATTACCACTGCTGAGATTACCTATACTGTTATTACTACCTCTACTAGTACCACAGCTGGGATTACCACTGCTGGATTACCACTACTATGATTACTACCTCTGGGAGTACCACTGCAGGGATTACCACTGCTGAGATTACCACTAATGTAATTATTACCTCTTAGATTACCCCTGCAGGGGTTACCACTGCTGAGGTTACCATTACTGTGATTACTAGTTCTGACATTATCAGTGCAGGGATTACCTCTGCTGAGATTACCATATTTGAAATTATCACTGCAGGGATTACCACTTCTGAAATTACCACTACTGGGATTACTACCTTTGAAATTACCACTGCAGGGATTACCACTGCTGAGATTACCACTGCTGTGATTACCACAGCTGTGATTACCACAGCTGAGATTACTACTGCATGGATTACCACTGTTGAGACTACCACTTCTGAGATTACCACTGCATTAAGAAAGATAGATTCAAGAAGAGTAAGTGTACTGACCCTATGCCAACCTACAACTTAAAATTAAACCTTGCTTGATAACTATTGGTTGGTTTGTGGGCTTGCCTTTTAAAATTCGCTTGATTTAATTAGTGAAAGGCATGCATACGGCATGTCTTTTTCTGTGTTTAGCCCGGCTCGAGCGCACCAGCCAACTACTGAAAACATACAAGGCTCCATGTTTTCTGTATGGTTTCTGGACTACTTTTTCTCTTTATTTCGTAGGCAGCGCAATTTTGCTGGGCAGTAGTCGAGTGCTTTTCATGACATTGACTCTGTTACATGGATATTTGCACTTTTGCCAGTTACATGGATAATTGCACTTTTGCCAATACGTTTCACTGTGAGCAAACTTCTGTTTGCTTTGCGCTCATGGCGGCGGTCGGCTCGCTTATGTGAAACTGTTTTACTTTTCAGTTTATATGGCAAGAAAAGTCCGGTTAGGAGTTTACATCGCTAATAGCTTTAACTCGAATAAACGCAAGAACCATTGCAATGCAAATGCTTCTTTTTAAATGCAGCCTGTTTTTCTTAAAGAAAAAAGGGGCTGCGTTTAAAAAAGAAAATGAACAGTTTTCTTTTCATTTTTTAGGAGTAGGCAGAGATCCGTGGGACACTGCCTGCTTTTACAAAAATGCTTTTACAGTCATTCACGAAGGAGAAGGGGTCCTTCCTAATACCGAATTGCAAAGCCACATTGCGATTCGGTAATAAGTTACCTAGGGCCATATGTACGAACACTTTTTCCCATAGACACAGAATGGGTAAAAACCTTTGCTACATCTGGCCCCTAATCACAATTTTGCATTGGAGCCTGTCAAACAGCTTTTAAGCAGTCGGGAACGGCCCAATTTTGTGAATTGGACCATTTGCGACTACTAAATAGCTTTGATCATCTGGCCCTTAGGTTCCCAACTCTAAAATTCTCTTCCCATGCACTTGCACATTTACGGTTTATAGGGCTTTTCATAAAGCACTAGAACACACCTTTTCTGCTATATGTCCTCCCCACACCTGATCGTTTTGCCTCATGTTTCCTGTATCTTGTCTTGATCTCGTTGAGATGTGCTTTATGTCATGATACCTGTGGGTGGGTGGTGCAAAATTAAATAACTATATTGTTGGTATTACTACACCGTTTCCTTTTTGCTAAATGACACTTTAACCACGCTAGATTATTTAAATCATGACTGAATCTTGAAATATTTCATGAGTTCGATTTGAGGATTGTGTGTAAAATTTACAATTATTTAACCAATTTCTCTGGACAACTGCACAGTAAAATGCTTCATTTAGGTGTATGTTTCAAAGTACCTAAACCAGGTGGTGAATGCGAACCAAAATGACATTTGTGAGCCTCTGGTTGAGTTTTTGCCCATATGCGTTTTTTGATAGTATGGAGCACGTGTGTGGGCAAAAGGCGTGAACTTTCAGTATGCACAATACATATTACAGAAGAGGCTGCACATAATGCTCCACACTCTTCTATGATATAAATTTCACCCAGCAGCACAAACACAGGGGAAAACACCATAGTCTGCACAATAAAGGGTATTTTGCCCAGTTTTTGTTTCCTGCAGCACTTCCGTACTGATGTTGGGGCAAATGCTTGTGTGCCCATTCAAAATTATGGACAACTCAGGTGCAGCCCAACAACAAGTTAAGCCCTTAGTCCCTGCATCCGTATCATATGACACATCAAATGGTTTGGGCTCAGCACCACATGGTTTGGCTGTTTTATCACTATTCATGCACACACCACAATTACAAACCCAGCCATTAATAAAATTATCCATGCCTGGCCTTCAATTTGTTTCTCGAGCATGCCTTTTGGTGGCAGACATTCCCAAAAGATTTTCATGCAAAAAACAAAAATAATTTGCCTCATTCCAAAAGGTGGCACAATCTTGCCACCATGAGTCACAATACTACAAGCTGAACTCAACTCCTCCTTGATTTTAAAAAAGGAAGACAATTATCCTTTCAATGTGTTCTTCTAGCCACCCATGACCTTTATAACGCTATATCTGACTCCGTGCAAGACTCCCACTCAGTTTTAGTAGTCATCACATCTTCTATGGTAAAAGCCACTTTTCATTCAGATTCCTGCCTATCAACGTCGACTGAGTCATTTCTGAGCGATCTGGACATAAAATCAGCATGTACATTCTATGCTCCCAGAGCATATTCTACTTTAAAGCTGAATGTTTGTAGCTTTAGCACTAACCTGGCTAACCCAGCAGTAAGATTCCAGCCTCCTAGAGAAAGAACTTCAAGTAAAGGCTTATGATCAGTTCTTAATGTGAACTTAATTCCTCAAACAAAGGTTCTATAATGGTCTGCTGCACAAACACATGCAACAATTCCCTTTCAATGAACGAATAACTCCTGTAAGTCTCCGACAATGCCCTTGAACCAAATACCACTACCCACTCATTATTGCCATCAGTCTACAATAACACAGAGCCAAGACACACGTTACGGGTGTCACCACAAACTACACACTCCTTTCTAACCATGAATGGTCTTAAACACCGTGCATTCAACAATTCCCCTTTTAATGTGGAAAATGCCTTGTTCTATTCAATACATCACTCAAATGTTACATTTTAACTCAACAATTGCCTCGAAGGTTCCACCTTATTAACATAATTCTGAACAAACTTTGAATAAAACTCAGTGAGACCTAAAAAGGAATACAACTGTTCTTTAGACACCGTTGCAGAAGCTTTTTGAATAGCCTTTTTTTAAAACTGTGTTTATTGGTATTTTACAAAGAAGTAGAACTCTTGGATAGGAGTAGTACTCCTGTTGCATGGTACATGCGAAAGTTTGGACATTTTAGCTGGTCCCCAATCAATGTTACATTTGTATTGCAACCCTTCTGGGTTTACTGATGGCATCCAGTACATTCAGTAAATAAATCTGAATTCGCATAATCTTGCAACAACTGCCTCGCTTCAGTTAGCAGTCATTTGCTATCATCTTTAATATTACAATTCAAACCATTAACACAACTAAATGGAACATTTAACAATGTGCTGGAGGGGCAATTCCATGTTGTGTTGTAGATGAGGTTTTCAAGATTAGTCAGGCTATCTGAGTTGTGGGGGTCAGTATCCCTACCGCGATCCCCCTCCTCTCCAATAGAGGAGTAGAGTTCCCCCGACTGGCTATAGATATTGTCTAGGGTTTACTAGTTGAGGCAATAGAGATGTAGTGGCGTCAAAACAGTGGCCCCTACCCACCCATCTCTGGTAATAGACAGTCCGACTGCTCTCTGATGTATGACTTGGGTTACATCGCTTCCCCCATATTCCATCGAGTGGGGATGGGGCCCATTCCTAGCAGGACATACCCTCCTCGGATTCCAGGTCCCCACCTACCCCAGCCTTTTGAATAGCCTTAAGGGGATCATCCTTAGATTTTATCCCCTGGCTGAAATATTGTCACCTAAATAGTCCAGACATGCAAAGTGACATTTTTAATTCTCTCTCCAGTGAAAGCAATTTAAACACATTCCTCAAGCTTTCATCATGTTCCTGTGGTTCTGACCAAAAACCAAAATGTCATCATGGAATGTTATCGCACCCTTGACACCATTTAAAGCCTCTTTAATCAACCTTTGGAAGACTGTGGCTTTGCTAGCCAACCCAGAAGACATTCTTTTGTATTTCGGAAGACCCTCTAGTGTGATAAATGCAATTACATGCTTTGTGTTTCATGTAGTAGTGGTAAACAATGGCTAAATTCAAGGTAGTGAAAACAGTAGCACTAGCCAATGTCATGACTAGTACATGTATGTTGGGAAGCAGATATTGATCAACCCAGATGACCTTATTTAAATTTCTTAAGTCCCCACTCAAACAAAGTTCCCCTGATGATCTTAATGAAATAACCACCGGAGAAACCTATGGCAAGGATTAAATGGGCTCATTTATATCCTTGTCACACAACTCACTCAACATTGCCTTGAGTTTACTTCTGTGATTAATTGGGATATTCCTGAACATATGTCATACGGGTATTGATCCCTCCTTGAGAACAATTCTATGTTTAAAATGTTTATATCCACCCAACACACCTCTAAATACATCAGGGAACTCTCTTCCAAACTTCTGCACAAACGCTGAATTATTATTGTCTCTGTTGCACTCTGAAACTGGACAAATTGGTGGAATGGCCGGTGGATCCATTCTAATAGCTAAATCCTCTTGATGAGGCCAACCAAGGATAGATT
Source organism: Pleurodeles waltl (assembly GCF_031143425.1). Taxonomy (NCBI): domain Eukaryota; kingdom Metazoa; phylum Chordata; class Amphibia; order Caudata; family Salamandridae; genus Pleurodeles; species Pleurodeles waltl. The sequence continues at coordinate 989,310,761 of NC_090440.1, forward strand.
CATCTTTGTGTGCCTCAAACATTTTTCCCTTCGAACTGCACTGCTTAAATTCCAATGAGGCTCAAAAGAAGTTCACCATTTTGATTTTGTGCTCAGTGTATCCTCCAGGACTCACATCAGTAGGTAATACCTCACTATTTGACCAAAAGGTACAAAACAACTCTTGACTGATAACCTTGTTTCACGCGTATGAGTCCACCATTGTGTCAATATCAATCCCATCCATTTTAATGATGGTTGAAGGAAGTATTTTTGAATTTTATGGTCATTAACACTCATCACTATCCGAGGATTCCGTTCTTCATCATCATCTCCTGCATTTAAGACCAAATTAACTTTCCCAATGGTACAAGAGTTCCAAACCCTGGCAAAATGGCCTTGTTTCTTGAATTTGCTGCACATTTTCTCCAGTACAATGGTAACACAAGAGATTTCCCCCCTTCTCTCCCCTTTTGATTTCATCATGTTGATCAGTTTTCTCATTTTCTGAATTCCTACTCACAATGTTTTCTTCCAGGGTTCTGTTCCTAATTCCCTTAACAAATTTTTATGAATTCTCTTTTCTCTTTGCTATAGCCACAGCTGCGCTAAGTGCTAAGTCAGAACAAAACCACACTCTTTCCTGTATTTTTATACATTTGCATTCCATAGCAATTTGATCTCTTAGAACCTGTGATATCCTCAAGATCACAAGAAACAGCAAGAGCCCTTAACACTGAAGGATACTCTTCAATGTATTCAGATTCTTATTGACTCCTTGATTAAAATGTATAACGCTCTATAACAACATTTATGCTCCCTCCATTCTTTAAACTCAATTGCTCAACAGCATACTCAGAAATATCAACCTTCTGGGAATATGGGACCTTATTCACAAAGGGCCTCTGCAGTCGTGGTAGAGGTACTGCAGTCATGGTGAGGGTCCTGCACTTGTGGCAGGACCTCTGTAATGGGAAACTGCATTACGGAGGTCCCATCATGAGTGAGGGACCCACGTCATGACTGCGGGCTCTCCGTCGTGACTGTGGAGGTACATTGTGAATCCGGCCTTCAGTGTCTAAAGGAGGTAAGTTCTTAAATTTCTTTAAAGCAGCCCCCACAAGACAATGTTTGAGTAAATCATGTTTCCGAGTGGCTGAGCAGTCTTCTCCATCTCGTACATCTATATTTGCCATACATACCTCATACCAGTCCTCCCAGGATAAAGACAATTCACCAGGGTGCTGCAGGAAATATGGAGGTGAAGCAATGAAAAACATATTAAAAATCACAAAAAGTTGTGAAAGTAAATGTAGAAAAGTTGACAAATTAATGTCCAGACCATGTATGTATTACTAGAATGTCTTTCACTGCGTTGCTTGTCCAGAGTTGCAATGAACGTGTGTCTGTCACTGTATAACAGGCTGTTGAAATAGTTCAAGCAACCAGCATTTAATGGTGTGCCTGTCACCATGTGACCAGCTGTACTAAGTGAACATAATCTATGAATGTAGGTGTGCCTGTCAGCGAGGAACAGGCTGTACTTAGTAAATTAACCAGTTGACTGCTTCTTTTGAACACTTCAAAATGGCTTCTGAAATTTGAAGCATGAAAGGTAAGATGGCTGCCAAACTTGCTTCCATAGTTTGTAGGCTTATTTTTCAACTGCAACTTTAGTTTCAATGGAAAATCGGCTTGAACAGTATTATCTCTAAAGCTGATAGTCCTTTTTTGTGCTGCAACACAAAGGTCAGAAATCAGCAGTTCTATTTAAAAATAGCTCATAAAATAATCTAATCCTGCTATTTTTTGTGATGTGTCGGGCAACAGGATTCCAACACACAGATGCTGACGCTGGATTGCAGTCCACCACTGCCCAGGAGATGGGATTCACTTCATCTACATGGTCTCCTGATGGTTGACAATGATGAAAAGACTCTTGGCGTTCAGGGGGAAAACAGGATCTTTTTTATTTAAGATGTAGAGCAACAACACCATCTCTGTCTCCCTAGCTCCTTCCCATCTGCCTTCCTCGAATCTCCAAACCCCAGTCACACACATAACTTTCTAGCCTCACATTCTAGCACCACATGAACATTCCATACTCACAAACACACACATCACTAAGTTTAGTTATCAACATTTCTTCCTAAAAAAATAGTGTTAATCAATGCTAGAGCTTGGAGGCCAAGTTGGTAGACCAAGAATAGTAATGGTTTATATTTCTTTTTCTTTGAAACCTTATAGTGTAGCATTTTAATATTTTTTCCTTTTACTCTTTTAACTTCTGTTACATATGAATGAGAAATAATAAAAATGTTGCACACTTCCCAAGGACAGCCCTGTTATCTTTGCCAATATTTGCTTGTAATGTGGAGCATGGTCCCAGTCGGCCTTGGGTGCACCCAATGAAGGTGCGCCCATCACAGAATGGGGTATTTGTAAAGTATTGAGGCCCCTTATGCAATCAATGACAGTATTAATAATCTGGATTTTATATTCTGATTAAGGGCCTGATTTACAAATTGGCAGATGGGTTACTCCATTACACAGTGGTGACGAATATCCTGTCCCCCGAAATCTAAATCTCATTAAGTCCAATGGGATTTAGATTTCAGCAAACAGGATATCTGTCACTGTTGTGGTGGAATAGCCCGTCCGCAAATATCTAAATGAGGCCCTAAGCCCTAATGTACAAAACTTGTTAATTGTCGCAAACTCTCTAATTCACTAAATCCAAGAGATTGAGACTGTTAAAAAACATTTTTGTATTTACTAAACATATTTACTGATTTGGAAAGCTGTTTTTGAATTGTTAATGGGTATAGAAATGGACTACAAATCTATATTTGGAAAGGGCATGTTGTGGGCGTCTGTTACAAATTGTAATTCACACCCTTTTGTATCAATAGTTTCTGACTGTAATTCTGTTTGCATACCATTGATCAGTTATGGTCTCACAAACTGGGGATTAACTGATTTGTAAAGAAAAAAAATCCCACTTTGGAGCCCTTAGCCTTTCGCAATGTTGAAATGTTTAATAGGGACTCCCACTCTTGGTGAAACTTTTCAAAAAGATTGTTTTTTACCCGCAGTCCGATTTCCTTTAAGGAAAATGGGCTGCTTTAAAAAGCACAATGTTCTTTATTTAAACATAATCACAGATATGGTGGTATGCTGATTCATGCAGACCACTATACCTGTGTTTGTGTTCAATTGCAAGGTTTCACAAATTGCGATCAGCCTAATGAATATTAAATCGGAGGAATGAATATTAAATCGGAGGCTGTTTTGCGACTCACTGCAATTGGATATTTTGTGATCCAACCTATTTTTACACAGGCCAGCTTTCAAAATCAGAGTGCAGCCGCAAAAATCAAAGTACATTTTGTGACCACTTTTTGCAAATGTAATCTTTGAAAATCAAACCATAAATTCTGTGGATTCTTGGTGTACCCATTGACCTTCAAAGTACACTCATGCACATTCCAGTGTACCCCATATTTCCCCCAGGCTGGGATACTGCAAGCAATGAATGTTAAAAACAGGTACAGAAGTTAACAGAGAATTGCAGCAGGTCACCCCTTCACTCTATGAAGCTGATTTACACATTCGGCCCCTCAACACTTTGTTAGTCCTTGAATCAAGTGTTTATTGAGCACCTTCAATTACAGCTCTCTGCCCTCTTGAACACTGAAACCATGGTATCAATTTAGATTCATGGAGCAGAAAACCTGCTGAGTTCACTCAACACTGTACAATTAATCACGGAGGCAATTAAAACTTCATTTGGTTAGTCTCTTATCCACTACTGCCAGACACGGACCAGTGGGAAATGGAACATTCCACCTGGAAGCTTAGCCCTGCAGGCCAACCCACGTTCTTGCACTCTACCACGCTCCAGGATAATAAAGAGCATGCATTCTTGTTTAGATTATATTATGATGAGTTTGTTACACAAGTTGCGTTAATTTAGGAGATACACATTATAGAAATCTGCAAAGTATAAAATATTAAATATGATTATTGAACCTGAATGTAATAGTATCCTGGTCTAAACTAAGGTTAAATTAAGCTACCCTTCAACTAAAAAACTCAAGTGCAGACTAAGGGCCTCTTTAGACAGCCTCGCGATGGCGGTCGGACCACCCCAGACAGGGCGGTCCGATGCCCCATTATGACTGTGGCAGAGCTGCCACAGTCAAACTGCAGACACCACCAGGCTGCAGCCAGCCTGCAGCCTGGTGGTTCCGGCGGTTGTAATCCACCAGGTCAGCGCTTATGAGTCCCCACTGCCATGGAAAGGCTGGCGGAATGAGGGCGTCCGAGTGCCTCTGGGAGCCCCTGCACTGCCCATGCACAGCCCCATCGCGCATTTCACTGCCCCTGATGCACCGGATGCACCACAACATTGCAGCTGGCTCAATTATGAGCTGGCATCAATGTTATGGTGAGCATTCTGCTGTTTTCGCCCGCTGGCCCAGTGGAACACTCCTAATATGGAAGGAAAAAGACCTCCATTACTGATGGTCTTTTGCCTGCAGCGGCTTCGGCGGTCCTGTGAAAGGATCGCCAAAGTCGTAATGAGGCCCTAAATCTTTCCTCACCCTGGTGCTCCAAAGGCCTTGTAAACAGCAAACACTCCAACCACAGTCAAGGAAGAAAAGCATAAACCTAGGTGACCTGATAATATCGAAGTCGCATGAATAGCATGCAGACAGCTCACCACATCACCCAAAGCCAACTGTTATACCAAATCCATCAATGAAGCTGCTAAGAAAAGCAGAATATTCCTGTAGACAAGCAGGCACTGCGTCTACCCCCTGTTTGAATGAATGAAAAAATAAAGATGTTGAGCAGCACACCATACAGCTGATAGGTATCTTTGCACTAAAAAGCGAGAGAAAGGAGATCTAAAGCATCCTTGACTGTAAAATGAGGCAGAGCATTAGGTAGTTGGTCCAAGGCTTTCAACTTGAGGCCAGCATTGAAAAGGATTTCCTTCCTAGACGAGCTCGCCTGAAACATGAGATCAAGGTCAAGGCTTGAGTGATTGATCTTAAGAAATGAGCCAGGATATATTTTGTGATCCGGATTTTGATTGCTAGGACACCTGTACCTGTACCGTTCAGCGTTTGATGGATCAAGCACAGAGATGTGAAGTGTATTAGTTGTTCCAGTGGCACCCAGTGTAGTTTAACCCTCGCCTCTGTGACAGGATCAAACTAAAGCAGACCAAGAACAAGTCTGACAGCTGTATTGTGGGTCAGTTGCAATAAAGGCAATAGCCTTGCAGAAATACCCACATGACAAGCGTAGTCTAGATTTGAAAGAATGGATGCTGCCGCCACAATAGCTCAGTGCTCATGAGGGATTACTCACAGTGGAGTACCTCAAAATGATGGGGCCACCCTGCAGAATGTGAAGGTGGCCCTCTTTAACACCCATATCTCACATATATTCATTGGTCTTGAATGAATGGAGGCCCCCTGGAGGCGGCACCCAATACACAGGAGAGGCTTGCATTATGCCCCAGATTGCTTAAAAGCTCTTTCCTAAGATCTATAATTAACAGCAGCAAGGTGTACAACTGAGTTTACTTGCGAATCAAGAGCGTTCTTTATCAAGCTTGAAGGGTAGATGTTGTACAATGCTCTCAGGATAAAGAAGAGTCCTAAGTTGCTAGGCCATAAATTGGCATTCTAGAGAGAGTCTGGACCACAGATTAGAATCTCCATCTTCTCTGCATTTCATTTGACCCTCTGATCAATGTCATCTATCTCTTCTTCAGCCAATATAAACATATATTCAACAGTCTATCAATAACAAAAAGCTTGCTGTCAGTGCCCGAGACTGGATGTGGTGAATTTGCCTCTCTCCTTACACTAGCATACTCTACGGCCTGAATTTAAGAAGGACCTAGCACCATGTATTGCCACAATAGCGTCTTTTTAATGTGGCAATATTATGGCAAAAATGCCATGCCTATTTACATAGTGGCACAATTCATGCATTGTGCCACATCGTAAACCCTTGCATCACATTATGTCTGTCTTTGTGTGTGCAATGGTGTTTGTGTGCTGCTGGGTTTGGAAGTTGCCGTGGATGGTATGTATGTGGGTAATTGATTGTGATGTGTGGTCAGTTGTGCATGGTGTGGGTAGAGTGAGTGGTATGTACAATGGCGTCCTGGTATGGTACCAATGTATGTGTGGATGGCACTTGTGGTTGTGTGCCGTATGTGTGTGAGGTATGCTGTCTTCTGCCTGGTGTATGTGTCCTCTGTGGTTTTACGATCAGTTTGTGTGTGGCTGGGCATGAGTATTGTGGCGTGTTTACGCGTGGGATTGTTTGGTGTGTGAGTGATGCGTATGAAGGGCATGGTGTGTGTTCTGGTTGTGCGTGAGTGTATTGTGAGTACGAGTGTGTGTGTATATGGGGAGGGGTGTAGCTGTGCGTGTGTGTGTGTGCATGGGCGTGCCATTCAGTGTTGAGTGTGTGTGGCATGTTGGTGTGTCATTGTTCCCTTCCCTCCCTTGAGTGGTAGACATGGTACTCACCCTTGTCGTCTTCGTTGGCGCTGCATGTCCTGAAGGTGGATTGCAAGTACTAGCTTTGGGAAGATCTCCAGTTCAGGCTCCATGTCGTTGTCGGACTCCTCTGTGTCCCTACGGTGAGTGTTTCCTTATATACTGTTCCTTTCCACCAGGCTTTGAGTGGAGGTTTGCCCGACCCGGAAATTGTGGCGGTGTGCTGAGCTGCATTATGGTGGCCGGTAGGTGGCATGTAGATGGCATCCGGCATCAGCTGCGGGCTGCCCGCACTGGCAGTACAGGCAGTAAACTGGGTGTGTACTGGCCTGATCACCGCAGCGGTCATAATACGGCAGTCTGCACCGCTAGCCTATTGGCGGTTGGATTGCCACCGCCGGCGTAGTGGGCCTGTCTCTGCCAAACTCGCAATGAGGGCATAAATACTGATGACCTTGCTAACTACTTGCCCGTCACTCACCTATCCTTCATCAGGAAGATAATTGAAAAAGCAGCCTGTTGAGATGGAAAAGTCCCTCACATGGTGATGGACGTGCATCCCTGCCTTGAGTGTCCCAATTATAATGATGTCTTGATCTCTAATGGTGTTTCTGTTGTCCTGCGTAAACACGGATCATGCAGGTGTGCAATGACGTAAGCTGCCTCATGGATTGCAGCCTTTTTGGACAAGGAGACACGCCCAAAGTGGTGGAAGTCTACTACCTTTACCAGGACTTAAGCAGTTAGAGGGCAGTGGTAGCACCGTACCGTGCAGGGATCTGGAGTAGTGCACATGTATTTTTATCTGTTTTGCAGGAGTGATGCCAACAGGCTTACTAATTTAAAGTTACGATACTGCGTGTTTAATGCATGCTTGGAACTACATGAGTTTGGGGAGCAGTGCTATGCAGTGTGTTTGTGCTATACATGTGCTTGGTGTATGTGTGCCTGTGAATGGTACAATTCACAAAGTATGTAGTGTTGTGCAGTGCATGTATATTATACGCATGTGCTGGGTGTATGTGTGACTGTGTGTGGTACAATACATGGAGGACTATGGTTTCCATTTTGGGAGACTCAGGGCTAACTGAAGCAACATGAGGAGGTATAGGAACCCCTCAGACAGATTTGTGTATTGGTGCATTCCTATAAGCTGGGTAGGATACACTGAAGGAAGGGCGAGCCAGGCTCTCCAGTTCACTTCAGAGGGTACTCTTCAATTCAATAAGAGGTTAGTGGGAAGGGGCCTGGGCACTTCTGAGGATGAAAAAAAGTCGGATAAGAGAATCATAAAAAGTAGAGCTAAGGGCCTGGGGTAACATTTTGATTCACATGTCACTACGGCTGACATCTACCTCTGAAACTCTAGTCACTCTCATGGCTTTTGTTGTGGGACATCAGGTTTGGAATTGCTTCTACTGTGACAGAATGCTTTCTTAGTAAAGGACAGAGGTGGGGCACTTCAAAATGAAGTAGACTCCCAGCATAAACTTAAAAGACTCAGGGCCGTATTTATACTTTTTGGCGCACAACTGCGCCAACGCAGTTGTGCGTCAAAAAATTTAACGCCGGCTAACGCCATTCCAAAGCGCCATGCGGGCGCCTTATTTATGGAATGACGTTAGCCAGCGGAGCTGCCTGGGGTGCGTAAAAAAAAATGACTTACACCAGGCAGCGCCGGCGTAGAGGAAAATGGAGCTTGGGCGTCAAAAAATGGGGCAAGTCAGTCTGAGGCAAAATTTTCGCCTCAACCCGATTTGCACCATTGTTTTTTTACTCCCAACCCCCATTTAAATGACTCCTGTCTTAGCAAAGACAGGAGTCATGCCCCCTTGCCCAATGGCCATGCCCAGGGGACTTCTGTCCCCTGGGCATGGTCATTGGGCATAGTGGCATGTAGGGGGGCACAAATCAGGCCCCCCTATGCCACCCAAACAAAAAAAAAATACTTACCTGAACTTACCTTAAGTTCCCTGGGATGGGTCCCTCCATCCTTGGGCGTCCTCCTGGGGTGGGCAAGGGTGGCAGGGGGTGTCCCTGGGGGCATGGGAGGGCACCTCTGGGCTCCTTCCGAGCCCACAGGTCCCTTAACGCCTGCCCTGACCAGGCGTTAAAAAATGACGCTAAAGCAGCTGGACGTCATTTTTTTTGACCCGCCCACTCCCGGGTGTCATTTTTGCCCGGGAGTGTAAATACGGCGCACATGCCTCGGAGTCATTTTTTAGAAGGGAACGCCTACCTTGCATATCATTAATGCAAGGAAGGTGTCCACGCTAAAAAATGACGCAAACTCCAAGATCTTTGGTGCTAGACGGGTCTAACGCCAAAGTATAAATATGGAGTTAGTTTTGCGTCGGATTTGCGTAAAAAAAAACGACGCAAATCCGGCGCAAACAGAGTATAAATATGCCCCTCAGATTCTAAATCACGTTTGGTGTCCTGAAATGAACTATAAGAAGGAGATCTTGAGTCCCCCAAAACTGTAAACTTGCCAGTCTCCCAGTTGGATGAAGGGACCTCATCCTGGGACTTCAGGACCACCTGCAGGTGGAGTCTGGAGCATTAGTGCCTGCCTGCTTGGCAAGACCAGTGTAATCTGTGAGGAAAAAAGAGCACTAGAGGGAGTAGGTTCAGTGGGGGATCCTGTTGATTGGATGTCTGTAGCAAGGTGTGAGGAGGTGGCTACTGCACTGATCGGGTCATTGGCAATGTACAGGGAAAAATCAGAGACCCCCTCTACCGTATGCCGGAGGAGGGCCACTGTGTAGTCAGTGGGGACTTGCCTATAAAACAGTTGACCTCAGAGAACTATAGCCCTCATTTTGATCCTGGCAGTAAATGCCGCTTACCACCACAGTGACTGCCACCAACATACCGCTGCAGTGACGAATATCCGCTAGCCATATTATGACACACACACACCAAATCAAATAGAATACTGTCACATATACAAATCTGCCAGCCCAAAGGTTAGTGCTAAAGTGGAAATACGAACACCCATACCGTTACGCCAACAAAACAACGCCCACCACATTATGACCCACAAATCACCACAGCGGACATTGAATGGCGGTAAACCATTGGCGGTTCACACCGGCGTGCTCAAAATGGCCACCCAAATACAAAACAATACAACATTGGGCAAAACGAAAATCACACACCTGACACTCATACACACTCCACACCCACCCTCCCATAGCATTATAAAACACACACCCACATTACACACTACCCTTTATGAATACCAATAAGCGCCACAAGACGTACACGAAGACCACTGCGACAACCAAACACACACACCACAAACACCCATACAACCATCACTCCCCCCACACCCCACACCCCACCACATCACTTAACACCCTCTGCACAACACACATCACACAACACACATGTCCCCATTAAGGCACCCCCGTTTCACAGATGAGGAGTTGCGGGTCATGGTGGAGGAAATAGTCAGGGTAGAGCCACAGCTGTTTGGAGCACAGGTACAGCAAATATCAATTGCCAGGAAGATGAAGCTATGGCAAAGTGTCGTGAACCGGGTGAACGCCGTGGGACAGCATCCAAGTACAAGGGCCGACATCAGGAAGAGGTCGAACGACCTACGGGGGAAGGTACGTTGCGTGGCAGCAAGGCACCAGCTCGCTATCCAGAGGACTGGCGGTGGACCTCCACCTCCTCCCCCACAGCTCACAGCATGGGAGGAGCAAATCTTGGCAATACTGCATCCTGAGGGACTCATAGTAGTAGCCGGAGGACTGGACACAGGTGAGTAAATATTTGCTACCTATCATCCCCCATACCTGCCTGCCATCTCACCCCCTCACCCTGACTCCCATCACTCCACTCCATCTCACACACTGCACCTACACATCTGACTAACCCCAGTGCCAAGCCCTGCATGCTATACCAATGGATGGACATCCCGCCCAGCCCTGCATGGACACCCATCACGAAAGCATGCACAGCATGGAGAACTAACAATCACACAATACATCACCATTCACAAACAAAGGTGGCAGGGTAACAGCAACAATAGAGGGGAAGCAAGGGATGTACAATATGTCACAGACATGAAGTATAATACATCACTTACATCCACACAGGTGCCCTAGCCAAACTCAGTGGCAAGGAGGTTCCACGACTAGTGATGACAGTGACTCTGGACTTCTGGATCTGGATGAACTGCTTGGTCCGTCAGGGACCACCGGTCAGTCGGCTACCCCAGCACACTCGCAGTCCACAACAGAGCTTCCCACATCAGTATCCAACACCACAGCACCCACTTAACGTCCCCACACCTCTGTCCCCAGGACACGTCAATCAGCAGTGTGCCCACCTGTACAGGGACCCCAGTCCACACATCACCCCCAAGACAATCAGGGACCTGGGGTCAGTGGCAGTAGGCACATTGTTCAGGGCACACAGGCACAGAGGAACAGAGACACTGGGAGGACATCTGTGACGAGGGGGAAGACAGGCCCAGGGAACCGACTCTCCAGGAGGCACTTACTAATGTCCTGGGTGCTTATCAAAAATCTCAGGACAAGATGGGCCAGATCCTTACCAACATGCAGGAGAACAAGCGGCTGCAGGAGTTACACCATCAGGAGATCGGGGTGGATTTGAAGGCCCTCAACACCACCATGGTCTCCATTGCAGGGATGCTGGCAGATATGGCACACAAGCGGGCCCCTACCACTAGCCAGTTTATTGAAGCCCACCACTTCTGCTGCAGCTAGTGGGCAGGAGGCCCTGCCACAGGACCCACAGGCCACCAGCACCCCTCCTCCTGCAGAAGGTGAACTACCCGCAAACGTTCCCTTGACCCAGACAGAAGGCAGAGACACTTGTCAAGACCACAGCCAGTAAATGAGACCCTCCTGAATGTCCCCCTTGTGTCCCACCTTGTCACGTGTCCACTTTGAACTGCCTTTGCTCCCCTTCCTATGGCCCCTTGGACACTGGACCTGTTCTACAAACAGACTGGAACAATACCCTGGACTTTCCTCAACCATCACCCCATTCCATTGAACTTTTCCATCAATTATTTTCACAATAATCACCCTTGAACACAACCTAAGTGAAAGTGTTTTATGTGATGAAAATGTGCACATATGTAAACAGTCACTTCATGTGCAAATTATTTGAACACTGTGATAGCATACAGCTAATGACCTGTATCTGTATGTAGTCGTCACATCAGTACACAATAGTCATATCACCAAAATCTGCAGAATGAGAAGCCATAGGTGACAGTAAGTAGAGATGCAAAGGAAGTGAATGCCATCCTGCTACAGCCACACAGAAAACATCAATAATCAGAGGAATGGTCAGTTCCACTGTCTCACCTGTGTGTCATTGGAAGTATTGATGTATAACTGATGTTCTATTGTCCACATCCTCATCCTCTGCTTCCTCATCCTCACTGTCCTCAGGATCCTCTGCTGCCACAGGGGCATTTCCAGTCTCCTCCTCCTGCAGATAAGGCACATTTCGTCTGAGGGCCAGGTTGTGCAACATGCAGAATGCCACCGCTATCTTACAGACCTTTTCGGGTGAGTAGCACAGGGATCCACAGGTTAGATGGAGGCATCTGAACCTGCCCTTCAGGAGGCCGGAGGTCCTTTCAATAATTCTCCTCGTTCGCCCATGCTCATCATTATAATGATTCTCAGCCCCTGTCCTGGCATTCCTCACAGGGGTCAGGAGCAGGTTTGGGTAGCCAGAGTCACCTACAAGTATTGAGGGACAGACATTAGCGTTACACAATAGTATGTGGTTAACACCAGAAGGCATTCACTGACATACATTGGTTGGGGAGTCAGGCTCACCAATTAGCCACACCCTGTACCTCTGTAGTTCTGCCATCACATTTGGGATGCTGCTATTCCTCAGGACAAAGGCGTCATGCATGGACCCAGGATACTTGGCAGTGACGAGGGAGATGTACTGGTCAGCCAGCACACCATTTGCACATTCAGATTCCTGAACAACTGATCATTCTGGCTGGGAGGAAAAACGCAACATGTGCACTGTCAGTTGCCCCAGTAATGTTGGGTATATGTCCCATTGCATAAAATCCTGCCTTCACAGTGGCCAAATCTTCCACCTAGGGGAAAGCAATATAGCTGCATGTGTGTTTGACAAAGGCAGACAAAACCCTTGCTAGCACGATTAAGAACATTGTCTGTGACATTCCTGCTGCCAAGCCCACAGTCACCTGGAATGAACCAGTTGCCAGGAAATGGAGCACTGATAGAACCGGCACTAGAGTGGGGATCCCAGTGGGATGACGGATAGCTGACATCAGATCAGGCTCCAATTAAACACACAGCTCTGTGATTGTGGCCTTGTCCAGTCTATAGGTGAGTATTATGTGCCTCTTCACCAGTGTAGCCAAGTCCACAAGGGGTCTGTACCCGGGGGCTTGTATCCTCCTCTGATTCCTCTACAGTGGTAAGTATCTAAGGGACACAAGAGTGAGTAGGCTGTTACAATTTTAATAATGGACCCACCACCTCAGTGTACATACCGCAGTAACCCAATGGGACATTGGGAATGGCAATGTATGTGCAAAATATGCAAATGACGCAGTTCTCAATTATCTGAATATTGTCCACCACCATAAAATGGTGACTGTATTTCCTGTATGTAGGGACACCGTTATCGAGAACTCTCATGTTCTTGGGCCTAATTCTTTTATGATTTGACAGAGTACTTTGCGCGTGTGAAATATGCGCTTGAGTGTTTGTGACATTTGCAGGGTGACTTGCGAATTGGCAGGACGCACGATTCGTTTCATGATAATTTAATCTTGTTATTCATTGCACGCTACCATTTCTTGACATTTGCATGGTGGCTTAAGAATCAGCAAGACACGCGATTCGTTTTATGGTGTTTTAACTTTGTTGTTCATTGCGCGCTACCATTTCTTGGCATTGACATGGTGCCTTAAGAATTGGCAAAAGACGCGCGATTCGTTTCATTGCACTTTGATCTTGTTATTCATTGTGAGCTGTTATTTCTTGGCATTTACATCGTGGTTTACGAATCGGCAAGACGCGCGATTCGTTTAATGATGATTTGACTTTGATATTCATTGCGTACTACCATTTCTTGGCATTTTACATGGTGACACTCGAAACGGCAAGACGCACGTTTCTCTCTTCGAGTTTAATTCATGTTGTTTATTGTATGCCACTATTCTAAGATATTTATCATGTAATATTCGAGTTGACAAGTTATGTGATTTGTTTTCCTGAATCCATATTGTGTTATTTATGGTGTACAATCCTTTTATGGTGTTTACTATATATATATATATATATAAATCTACAATATGCACAATTTATGTTGAAACATTTTAAGAGTACACAGATTGTCAGAGTTTCTAGATGCAACATAGTCTGGTCCTAGTATGCATTCTAAAAACAGGATTTATATGACTGGTTTAAAATTTAGTCAGAATGTTTTTCTGATTCTCATGTAAAGGAAAGTACTTGAATAAGAAAGTTTTCATTTAATCCATCTTGATCCCCTTACAGATATCCGGCCATCTTGAAACTTAGTCATTTTAAACTTAATTCTTAGATTGTTCATGTTTTCAGAATGACTATGCTTAGAAACATAGGCGGTCATTCCAACCCTGGCGGTCGGTGTTAAAGCGGCGGCAAAACTGCCAACAGGCTGGCGGTAAAAAAAATGGAATTCCGACTGAGGCGGTAACCGCCAACAGAGACCGCCACTTTAACACACCGACCGCCACTGCGGTACAAACAAACAGCGCGGCGGTCCCCGCCAACAGACAGGCGGGAGTCAATGTACCGCCCACAGTATCACAACCTACCAATCCGCCACCTTTTCCGGGCCGGTAGCCCCGCCGATAAAAACACGGCAGAAACAGCCATTTCGAAGGGAAAACGCTCACCTCCATACACCCCACGAGGAATCAGGACAGCATGGAACCCGAACTCCACATACTCCCAGCGATAGTCTTCCTGCTCCTCTACCAGGAGCACGAACTCCGGTGCAGAAGACAACGGTGAGTACTGCACCTACGACACAGGGGAGGGGGGAGGGAAAAAATTACGGGGACACACATACGCGACACACCCACCCCCACCCTCACCCACTACAACACACACATCAATGCATAGCAATACATCACAGTTACACCCCCCCAAACCCCCCAGAAGAATGCAAAGACAAAAGGAAATGATTCTAAACATTGAAATATATTGCAATACTGCCAAAATATATATATACACATCAAAAACTCTTATATACAGAAATGTACAAGTCCGAGCATTGTAGCAGGCATTGTCCGTGGACCACTGGGCCCAAATCACATGGGCAAAGCCCACACAGGATACCTGACTCTAACGGAGAGAACACTGCAGGGGCATCAGATAGCAAAACTACAGGCACCTCAGGGGGAAGGGAAGGGGGGCACCTCAGCCAGATGAGTGCACAACGCCAGATCCATGAGGGGCCTCCATGCCCACTGTTCAATCCTGGGGAGTGCAAAGCCACAGTCTCACAAGTCCAGACAGTGGGTGGGCTGCCCACTGTTCAATCCTGGGGAGTGCAAAGCCACAGTCTCACAAGTCTATACAGTTGGTGGGCTGCCCACTGCTCAATCCTGGGGAGTGCAAAGCCACAGTCTCACAAGTGGATAACAGTCTCCACTGGTTCTGGAGGGGGCCTGGTGCCCAGAGTGCCTCGTGCAGCCCTGCCCGACACAGATACGGCCCAGCCCCTGCCGCTCATGGGCCAGCGGTACCTGCGATGGAGTGGCCAGTTCAGCGGTGCTTGAGATGCAGGGCCCAGTGCAGCGGTGCTTGAGATGGAGTGCCCAGTTCAGCGGTGCTTGAGATGAAGGGCCCAGTGCAGCGGTGCTTGAAACGGCGGTGCCCAGTTCAGCGGTGCTTGAGACGGCTGTGCCCAGTTCAGCGGTGCTTGAGATGAAGGGCCCAGTGCAGCGGTGCTTGAGACGGCGGTGCCCAGTTCAGCGGTGCTTCAGATGAAGGACCCAGTTCAGCTGTGCTTGAGACGGCGGTGCCCAGTTCAGCGGTGCTTGAGATGAAGGGCCCAGTGCAGCGGTGCTTGAGACGGCGGTGCCCAGTTCAGCGGTGCTTGAGATGAAGGGCCCAGTTCAGCTGTGCTTGAGACGGCGGTGCCCAGTTCAGCGGTGCTTGAGATGAAGGGCCCATTGCAGCGGTGCTTAAGACGGCGGTGCCCAGTTCAGCGGTGCTTGAGATGAAGGGCCAGTTCAGCTGTGCTTGAGACGGCGGTGCCCAGTTCAGCGGTGCTTGAGATGAAGGGCCCATTGCAGCGGTGCTTGAGACGGCGGTGCCCAGTTCAGCGGTGCTTGAGATGAAGGGCCCAGTTCAGCTGTGCTTGAGAAGGCGGTGCCCAGTTCAGCGGTGCTTGAGATGAAGGGCCCATTGCAGCGGTGCTTGAGACGGCGGTGCCCAGTTCAGCGGTGCTTGAGATGCAGTGCCCAGTTCAGCGGTGCTTGAGACGGCGGTGCCTAGTTCAGCGGAGCTTGAGACGGCGGTGCCCAGTTCAGCAGAGCTTGAGACGGCGGTGCCCAGTTCAGCGGTGCTTGAGACGGCGGTGCCCAGTTCAGCTGTGCTTGAGACGGCGGTGACCAGTTCAGCGGTGTTTCAGACGGCGGTGCCCAGTTCAGCGGTGCTTGAGATGAAGGGCCCAGTGCAGTGGTGCTTGAGACGACGGTGCCCAGTTCAGCGGTCCCGGCCATGGTGGGGTGCTCATTTGCCACCTGTCCTGTGGCTGGCGGGGCCCTCCTGCCCATCTGTCCTGTGGCTGGCGGGGCCCTCCTGGGCAGCTGTGCCGGGGCTGTTGGTGGCCTCCTGCCCACCTGGGATGGGGCTGGCGGGGCCCTCCTGGCCAGCTGGGCTGATGACAGTGTTGTCGGGCGTGCTGCCCTTCCCAGCCTTCCCTGATCGCCTGTGGCCCTTCCCCACCTTGGGCGGTGTGCCAGCTGTCTCCACACTCCCTGCCGGAGCCCTGGTAGGGGTTTTAGTCCCTGGTGTTTTCACCCTCTCCCGCCGGCCACTGCCTATCTTGGGATGTTTCTCTGGGGGTGGGCTGCCCGTGCCTTGGCTTCGCACCAAACTGGCTGCCCTGGTGGGTGGGGCACTCCACTGTCCATGGCAGACTGTGATGACAGGGGCCGATTTTGTCGTGGCTGAGGTGCTGACTGTAGTCCTATGACATGGACGGGGTGGGGGAGTTGGTGGAAAGAGGTTGAGTTTTGACAGGAAAAACTTTTTTGGAGCAGTGGGACGGGTAGGTGTAGTGGGTATGGGAGTGGAGGAAGAGGTTGTGGTTGTAGGAGTTGTAAGTCTGGTGGCTTTGGGTGCAGGTGCTTGGGCTGGAGGCTGTCGTGAGGTGGATGGCTGTTGGGTGGGTGGCTGCCTGCGTTTGTGTATCTTGGAAGGGGTGTGCACAGACACACTGGGAGAGGACACAGGGGACGTGTAAATGGCAGTGGGGGTGGTGACTGCACGTGTGCGGGATGTTCTGGTGTGTGTGCTGCTGAGGGACGTAGTGGCTGAAGATGTTGTGCATGCAGGTGTGAACGGAGAGGTGACAGGGAGGGAGGAGGGAGACGTGGAGGAGGGGGACACAGTGGAGGCAGTGGGTGTTGGTATGTCTGTATGTGGATGTTGCTTGTGTGACTGCCTGTGGGATGTGTGGTGCTTATGTCTGGCTGAGCTTCCCTTGGGTGTTGAGGTGTGTGCAGGCTGGTCTGATGGTGTGTCTGGGATAGGCAGAGGTACAGGTGATAGGGTATGGGTGGAGGAAGTTGGAGGGGGGAGGCTAGAGACAGGGACAATGGCTGCCATCAGTGCCGAGGCCAGATTCTGGAACGATCGCTGAAGGGCCGCCTGACCAAAATGAATGCCCTCCAGGTATGCATTACTCTGGTGCACCTCCCTTTCTACACCCTGGATGGCATTCAAAATGGTAGACTGCCCAACAGTGAGCGTCCTCAGGAGGTCAATGACCTCCTCACTGAGGGCAGCAGGGGTGACTGGGGCAGGGACTGAGGTGCCTGGGGCGAAGGAGATGCCCACCTTCCTGGGTGAGCGGGCACGGGCCAAACGCTGAGGGGCCGCTGGGAGGGCGGTGCTGGTGCGGTGGGTGGCGGCTGTACCTGTTGTTGCGGGGGGCACAGATGTTGCCGCCACCACAAGGGAGCTCCCTTCAGAGGACGAGTCGGTGTCACTGATGTCTGCCCGAGTCCCCGCTGTGGAGCTCCCCTCGGCCTCCGTCCCACTGGTGAATTCGGAGTCCGTTGCGTGGCCCTCCATGGCCATGTGGGATGCAGCTCCCTCGTGCTCCGATGCCACTTCTCCTCCGCCTGATGATGCTAATGCACACATGAACAGGAAGACCACAAAAAAGGGGGGGGGACAGAATATAGACATGTTGAGTGCATGCATTGGCGACACCGTTGGTGGACAGGACAGACACAGAAGCCCCCTGCACTACGTCGCGCACTTGGGGTCGACTACTCAATCCCTGGGACATGGCCTACAAGCCTATGGACGACATCTGCACACATAGATGACACAGGGCCATGAATAGCTGTACTTGGCACCCTACAGAGGTGGGGGGCGGGGGCACAGGGCCATGCCTTACGGAGGGGCCTAGCCTACAGAAATCGCCCTGGCCTAGGGATACCCACAGCCCTCCTCCCCCACCCAGACACCTCCACTGCGCGCAAAGTCAGCAGAATGAGAGTGTACTCACCCCCTTGTGTCTGCTGTGATGCTCTCACGCGCCCATCCAAATCGGGGTAGGCCACCACCAGGATCCGGGACATCAGGGGGGTCAAAGTCCGACTGGCACCCCTCCCACGTTGGGAGGCCATCCCCAGCTGAGCCTCCGCCGTCTTCCTGCTCCAGCGGCGGATGTCCTCCCATCTCTTCCGGCAGTGGGTGCCCCGTCTGTGGTGGACCCCCAGGGTCCGGACGTCCTTGGCGATGGCACGCCAAATATCGATCTTCTGGTGGACGCTGACCTATATGAAATGTACAGGGGGAGAAGAATAGTCATTTACTTCTGCACCCTCAATGTGAGTGGCCCCCCATCCCTACCCTTGCCATGTGGCACATGCTCTCACCGTCGTTTGATGCATGCCTCAATCGCTCCCCTCCCCTCCATCTTTCATCCACCCCACTCAACACAGGCATAGCCCATACAGCATGCTCCCAGTGTATTTACCTGTTTGTCTGGAGGACCGTAGAGTAGCGCGTACTGGGGGAGGACCCCATCCACAAGTTTATCCAACTCCTCCGCAGTGAAGGCAGGGGCCCTTTCCCCAGTCGCATGAGCCATTGTCTCTTCCAGACCGAGGTCACAGCAGCACTTGCAGTGTAGGTCCTCTCCTGTCGAAGATCAGGTATCGAGTGATTAAGCAGATAGAAAATGGTGGTCACGTCCGCGGCGGTGCATACCGCGACTGCCGGCGCACATGGTCATTGGCTCCTGAGACCCATAGGGTTCAATGTTAACCAATGCTGCATTGCGCCGCGGTCTTCGACCGCCTACCGCCACGGTGTGCAACGCCAGCGCAGTTACCTCACATCCCATTGTCGCACTTTACAGGTCAGGCAGCCGCCATTTCATGGGCCCACATGGCTTACTTTTTACTGCGTCACACATACCTAGGCCTTGCATCAACACTCATACAAGCCATTCTATGGATTAAGAATCGTGTTCTATGCAAGCTGTGGTTACGTACCTGTGGGTTGATTGACTCTGTGCTCGCTGTTGTCCTTCATAGGCACCGTCCACTGGGACATGGGAGGAGATGGAGGCATCCTCCGGTGTACAGACTGCTGGTGGACCTGTCGGCAATGGAGGAGAGACATGTCATACTGACATACAGGCTTGACCGTGCCACTATTCAGGAACTGTGTGCCCAGCTGGAGCCAGACCTGAAGTCAGCTATCCGCCAACCCACAGGAATCCCCCCTCAAGTGCAGGTGCTGTCAGTGCTCCATTTCCTAGCAAGTGGGTCATTTCAAACAACAGTGGCCATATCATCAGGGATGTCCCAGCCTATGTTTTCCAAGGTGTTGTCCAGAGTGTTGTCTGCCCTGCTAAAACACATGCGGAGCTACATCGTTTTCCCTGAGGTGGGGGATTTGCCTACATGACATATCCCCAACATTATAGGTGCCATTGATGGGACCCATGTGGCTTTGGTCCCCCCCCACAGGAGTGAACAGGTGTACAGAAACCGGAAGAGTTATCATTCCATGAATGTCCAGATGGTATGTTTGGCAGACCAGTACATCTCCCATGTTAATGCCAAGTTACCTGGCTCAGTGCATCTCGTAATGGTGAGGGGTGATGGTGGAGGAATGTCCATGGCAGAGTCCAGTCTATTAGTCTCACAGGTGCATTGCCAAAATGGGCATAGGAAGTGGAGCTGGGGCAGTTTAAGGATGGACAGGGTGACAAAGTAGGACAGTAGGATGACAATCAGGGTGGTCTCATTTCTTGGCGGGGGTCTTGGCATCGTGCTCTGTCTTTGTCCTGGATCTCAGGGACCTTTTGCGGGGTGGGGTGCTGGTGTGGTGGTCATGTGGTGGGGCGTCCTGTCCACTAGCGCCAGCGGAGGTGGTGGGCAGTTCATCGTCCATGCTAGTGTCAGGGGCCCCTTGTAGTGCCACAGTGTCCATCCTGGTGTTCACAAGTTCCTTCAGCACCCCTACGATGGTGCCCAGGGTGGAGCTGATGGTTCTGAGTTCCTCCCTGAAGCCCATATACTGTTCCTCCTGCAGACGCTGGGTCTCCTGAAACTTGGCCAGTACCGTTGCCATCGTCTCCTGGGAGTGGTGGTATGCTCCCATGATGGAGGAGAGGGCCTCGTGGAGAGTGGGTTCCCTTGGCCTGTCCGCCCCCTGTCGCACAGCAGCCCTCCCAGTTCCCCGACTGTCCCGAGGTCCCCGATGGGCCGGGCCGGTCATCTAGATCCAGTTGGACAGAGGTGCTGTCATCACTGTGGGCCTCTTCTGTTGGTGGTGTGGACATGTGTGGACCCTCCTGTCCAGTGACGTTGGGTAGGGGTCCTGCAGGGGTATAAAAGGATGGTTATCACATCTGTGTGTGTCATGGTGTGCAATGGGTGGGTGACCATGTACCCCAGTGCTTGCATTCCTGTGTGGGACCTTGTGTGATGATGGTTTAGGGGGTTGTATGGGTATGTGCAGTGGGCATGCTTTAGTGATGTGTGTCCATGCTTTGTTGTTGCATGCAGGGCTTGGTGTTGGGATGGGTGGTTTGTGATGTTGGGACATATGTGAGGAGTTGGGGTGCTGGGGGCGAGGGTGAGGGTGGGGGTATGTGATAGCATGCAGGTAGGGTGGGGGTTGTAATAGTTAAGATTTGACTTACCAGAGTCCATTCCTCCACCTACTCCTGCAAGGCCCTCAGGATGCAGAATCGCCAAGACCTGCTCCTCCCATGTTGTTAGTTGTGGGGTAGGAGGTGGCGGTCCGCCGCCAGTCCGCTGAACCGCCAGGTGGTGTCTGGAGACCACGGAACGCACCTTCCCCCGTAGGTCGTTCCACCTCTTTCTGATGTCCTCCCGATTTCTTGGGTGCTGTCCCACTGCGTTGACCCTGTCCACTATTCTTCGCCATAGCTCCATCTTCCTTGCAATGGAGGTGTGCTGCACCTGTGCTCCGAATAGCTGTGGCTCTACCCGGCCGATTTCCTCCACCATGACCCTGAGCTCCTCCTCTGAGAACCTGGGGTGTCTTTGCCGTGCCATGGGGTGGTGTAGGTGATGTGTGGGGTGGAGTGTGTGGTGATATGTGTGCTGATATGTAGTGGGGTGTTGTGTGAGGTGCGTGGAAGTTATGTGGGTGATGGTGTTGTGTGCCTGTGGATGCTAGTATTGTTGATGGTGGTGTCTCTCTCTGTGCTTCTTTCTCAATTGTTGTTGTAGGGGTTTGTGGGTGATGTGGGTGATGTGGGTGTGTGTTTTATATTGTATTGGGTGTGTGGGAGTGGTGTGTGTATGTGTATCAGGTATGTGTATTTTGAATTGTCTAATGTGGCTGTGTTTTGTATGTGTGTGTGTATTTTGAGCGTGGCAGTGTGTACCGCCAATGGAATACCGCGGTTGAAAGAAAGCCGCGTGGATTCGTGTGTCGTGATAGTGTGGGCGTATTTCTGTTGGCGTGGCGGTGGAGGTTTTGTTTTCGCCCGTTTACCACTGACCTTTGGTGTGGCGGACTTGTGTAGGTGTCTGAATTTGGGCGGATTCCGAAATATGGGTCATAATAGCTGTGCCGGATTTCCACGGCCGCGGCGGTGTGTTGGCGGTCTTCTGCACGGCAGTAAGCGGCTTTTACCGCAAATGTTGTAATGAGGGCCATAGACTTCAAGAAGAAGCACATGTTTAATCCCAAATTTGTAGGTCCTTACACAGTCCTTCAGCAAATCAATCCAGTAACCTATAAACTACAATTGCCCAGATCCTTACGGATTCATCCAGTGTTCCACACTTCCCTATTGAAAAGGGCAGTCCAAAAGGTCCACCCTCATCCAGCTCCTGTTCTAGTACAGGGAGAAGAAGAATATGAAGTTAAGAAAGTGTTGGATTCTAAACTACGAGGGCATAATCTATGGTAATTAATCCCATGGAAAGGTTATGGTCCTGAAAGTAACTCATGGGTTTCCGCATCTGATGTTCATGCTCCAGTACTTGTGAGACGCTTTCATCGTCTTAATCCAGGCAAACCAGGCCCTAGAGCGCGTCTGGGAGAGGGGAGTACTGTCAACACCAGGGCAGTGCGCACTCTATTGGCGACTAGAATGCAAAAACCCAGCACTCTCAAAACAACGTAATTTATGCATTGTGCTGATATGTTGTTGTTTAACCTTTTGCATTGCACAGTTCAATCCTGAAGACTTATTTTTAATGTGCTTACAAATGCTGTTCATTTGCAATGTATTGCTGCAGGCTTTCAGAGTGTGTTAGGTTGTGGTCCCTTTCCAGGGCCTTCTAGAGACTTTCCCTGCAACATGCCTGGGTGTGGTTGTGGGCTGGGCCAAGACTAAAAAGGAGCCAGCCCAGCTCCAAGTGCTCACTATTCAGAGGTCCCGGTGTAGAGCAGCAGCTACTTCCAGAGCTCCTGTCCCGGTGGCCTATTTGATCTTCCAGACATCTGACTTTCATTCTTCATTTGGAGATCCTTGTTCTGGGCGGTAAAACGGTGGTTGGGCTGGCCTCCCGACACCGTTATCGAGAACTCTCATGTTCTTGGGCCTAATTCTTTTATGATTTGACAGAGTACTTTGCGCGTGTGAAATATGCGCTTGAGTGTTTGTGACATTTGCAGGGTGACTTGCGAATTGCACGCTACCATTTCTTGACATTTGCATGGTGGCTTAAGAATCGTCAAGACACGTGATTCGTTTTATGGTGTTTTAACTTTGTTGTTCATTGCGCGCTACAATTGTTTGACATTTACATGGTGGCTTAAGAATCGGCAAAAGACGCGCGATTCGTTTCATTGTACTTTGATCTTGTTATTCATTGTGAGCTGTTATTTTTTGGCATTTACATTGTGGTTTACAAATCGGCAAGACGCGCGATTCGTTTAATGATGATTTGACTTTGATATTCATTGCGTACTACCATTTCTTGGCATTTTACATGGTGACACTCGAAACGGCAAGACGCACGATTCTCTCTTCGAGTTTAATTCATGTTGTTTATTGCATGCCACTATTCTAAGATATTTATCATGTAATATTCGAGTTGACAAGTTATGTGATTTGTTTTCCTGAATCCATATTGTGTTATTTATGGTGCACAATCCTTTTATGGTGTTTACTATATATATATATATATATAAATCTACAATATGCACAATTTATGTTGAAACATTTTAAGAGTACACAGATGGTCAGAGTTTCTAGATGCAACATTGTCTGGTCCTAGTATGCATTCTAAAAACAGGATTTATATGACTGGTTTAAAATTTAGTCAGAATGTTTTTCTGATTCTCATGTAAAGGAAAGTACTTGAATAAGAAAGTTTTCATTTAATCCATCTTGAAACTTAGTCATTTTAAACTTAATTCTTAGATTGTTCATGTTTTCAGAATGACTATGCTTAGAATCATAGTCTAATATTGATTTCAGGAGATATAATTTTCATATTGTGTGTTCTAATCTTTTTCTTACTACAGGTCTCCTTCCCAGTTGTTTCCCTTCCTAATCCCCTCTTACCCTCTTGAACTCTCTTAGCCTCTGTGATTTATCTATCAGAGTCTTGGAGCTGTTCAGTGGTGGACGTGTTGGGAACGTGCGCAGACCCCGAGGATCTGGTGACTCTGACAATCACCAGTGGCGGTGACGGTGTACACCGCCACGGACGTGACTGCCATTTTTTGTCCATACCCTCACTTGATTCCTGACTTTCCACAGGACAACACCTACACTGCATGTGCTGCTGTGACCTGTGTCTTGATCCTGCCATAGCCCGTGTGACTGGGGAAAGGGTCCCCGCCTTCACTTCAGAGGAGTTGGAGCGTTTGGTGGATGGGGTCCTATCCCAGTACGGGAAGCTGTATGGGCCTCCAGACCAACAGGTGAGTACACCTTGGGCACGAGGCACGTGACAAGGTTGCATGGAGATGTGTGTGCAAGCATCATGTCATTGGGGGGTTCGTATGTCTGGTGGTAGTGTACATGGTGGGCGCTGGGTAATGTGTGTGCCAATGGGGATGGAAGGGGATTTGTGGGCCATATGTGTGACAGACTGGATTGTATGTGTAATGATGTCCTCCTGTTTGTGTTTCCTCTGCAGGTCAGCACCCATCAGAAGAAGGGATTGTGGCATGCCATTGCCAAGGATGTGCGTACCCTGCGGGTCTACAGCAGGCGGAGCACCCACTGTAGAAAGAGGTGGGAGGACCTGAGATGCTGGGCCCGGAAATCCATGGAGGGCCAGCTGGGGATGGCCTCCCAATGAGGACGGGGTGCCCTTTGGAACCTGACCCCCCGATGGCCCGCATACCGGCGATGGCCTACCCAGAGCTGGATGGGCGCTTGAGAGCATCACAGCAGCCACATGGGGGTGAGTACAGTGGCGTTACAACTATGATTGGTAGGTGGCATGGAGACCTGGTAGTGGGTGTCAGTTAGTGGGTGCCCCTTAATGCCAGCTCAGAGATCGTAGAATGAACCAACTCAAGGGTAATGGTTGTACTGCTAAATCTGGTAACCTAGCTAGGTTGCATTCCATGTCAGACAGGGTTTAGTGACTCCCTGGAGGGGTGCAGTTGGCGAGGGCTGGCTCACATCTTGCTGTGGTACCTAGCCAATGTAATGCCAGTGCGATGCATGGTGCTCAATCCTGATCCCTGTGTGTGACGGTAATGTGTATGCCATCTGTGGTGTTGGTGCTGCAATTGACACAGTGCTCCTTTTCTCTCTCTCCCCCTTTTTTCTACTGTCATCCTGTCCATGTGTGCATTAGCATCATCTGGCAGAGGAGCAGGGGCACCGGCGACAGAGAGAGCTGCATCCCACAGGACCCAGGAGGCAGAGTCCACCGATGCCGAGTGGACCAGTGGGACGGAGGGCAGGGGGAGCACCACGGCAGAGACAGGGGGTGACAAAACTGACTCTGATACCTCCTCCGATGCAAGCTCCCTGCTGGTGGCGGACACCGCTGGGACCACCCCAGCTACAGGAACAGCCTTCACCCCTGTACCAGCACCGCCCTCCCAGTAGCCCCTCACCGAGTTGCCCGTGCCTGCTCACCCAGGAGGGTGGGCATCTCCTTTGCCCCAGGCACCTCAGGCCCTGCACCAGTCAACCCTGCTGCCCTCAGTGAGGAGGCTATTGACCTCCTGACATCCATCTCTGTAGCGCAGTCAGCCATTACGAATGCTATCCAGGGGCTGGCATCCCAGATGCAGCAATGCAATGCATTCCTGTAGGGCATTTACGGTGTATTGGCAGCCCAACAGACCTCTCTGATGGCAGCCATTGTCCATGTTCCTACCGCCCCCCCTCCAACTACCACTTCCCAGTCCCAATCTCCTAAACCTCAACCCGTCCCAGGCACACATACAGACAAGCATGCACACAAACATCACACAAGAGTGGCACAGACAAACACAGGCAGCACACTTCAGGCCACAAGCACTCACACAAATAACAGAAAGTTTCACACATAACAACATCCACTGCCTCCACTGTCTCCCCCTGCTCCTCCTCCTCCTCCCTCACTGTCACATCTGCACTCACACCTGCAAGGACTGCATCAACAGCCACCACAACCATCACCACACAACGCAGCACACACACCTCGCTTGCAGACACCCCCCAACATCCATCTACGTGTCCCCTGTGTCCTCTCCCCCCTGTCTGCCCCCCACCTCCTAAGAGACACAAACCTCACGCACACTGACACCTAACAGCCATCCACCTCACATCAGCACACTGCCCATGCACCTGCACTCAAGTCCAGGAGACATACACCTCCAACAACCACTCCCACAACCTCCACTCCCATCCCTCCTCCCTCATCTCACCACACTGTCCCTATGAAGCTTTTCCTTGCCCAACTTGACCTCTTCCCTCCACCCCTCTGCCCTGCCTATAAGAGCAGGGTCACAATGACCCAGCCCAGCACCTCAGCTAAACAGTCCATAGGGCCAGTGGAGGCAAGAAAGTAAAGGGTCCCACTCTACCACCCAAGAGAGGGAAGGACCCCACTCCGCCACCCAAGAGAGGGGAGGCTCCCACTCCACCAGCCAGGAAAGGGAAGGATCCTACTTGACCACCCAAGAGAGCAAAGGATCCCACTCCATCACCCAGGAAAGGGAAGGTTCCCACTCCATCAAGTAAGAGAGACAAGAGCCCCCCCCAACATCAGTGGTCAAGGTGCCCTCACCTCTGGCTGGGACACAACAGCCCTGACCTCCAGCAGAGGCTGGCAGGGTCTCCCCTCCAACAGCAGTGGGCAAGGAGCCCTCACCTCCGGCTGGGACACAGCAGCCCTCACCACCAGCAGAGGGCATATTGGCCACCCCCCATGGGACTGTTGTACAAGGAGCCTCCTCCAGAACCAGTGGGCAGGTACCACAACTCAGGGACTGTGACCTTGCACTCCCCAGCAAAGTGAAATGGGCAAGGAGTCCCCTCCAGAACTAGTGGGCAAGTACCCCAGCTCAGAGACTGTGACCTTGCACTCACCATCAAAGTGAAATGGGCAAGGAGCCCACTCCAGAACCAGTTCCCCACTTCAGCTGAGGTGCACCCCACCCCGTTCTTCCCCCTGAGGTGCCTGGCCATTCCCAACATGATGCCCCTGCACAGCGTAGTGCGTATCACATCAGGGAACGAGTTGGGCCTTGGACTGTGCCCTGTGGCCATGTGGCCCTTTTGTACTTTCGACTGGCCATTGGCCCTTTCTGAACAGTGACTCATGTCTATCTTGTCACATGGACAATATGGTGACTGTTTGCATCAAATTACACTATCAGTTCTGGATAACTGTAGTCCTTGCATTATTATGACGTGTGTCCTGTGAGACCGGTTTTGCTCTGCAGCTGGTTGTGTTTATGGTGTGTTGTGCGTGTGTGTGTCTCTTCTTTTCCTCCCTCCCTTGTGTGCTAGGCGGCTGTACTCACCGTCGTCGCCTTCGTCGGCATTGGTGTTCCAGGTGGTGTATAGCATAGAAAAACATCGGGAAGACTTGAAGTTCCAGTTCCATGGCGGCCTTGATCTTCTCTGTGACTCTGTTGGTGACTCTTTCGTTTTCTGGAATGTGTTTCCGCCAGGCTTTTGATGGCATTGGTACCGGCCCGGAAATCTTGGTGGTTTCCTATGTCATAATATGGTTGACGGTACCTTGTCTTCCGCCTGGCTGTTGATGGCTACCGCTATGGTCAGTCGTGTTTACACCCTGGCGGTTGGTGTGGTATATTGGCTGTCTGTGGGAGTTATCACCGCCATGCTCATAATTTGGCGGCAATTACCACCAGCCTGTTGGTGGTATTCCCACCACTTTAACAGTCACTGCCAATTTCATAATGAACACCTATGTGTATTGCTTGTCAATGTTGTGTTTTGCTTTGTGTTCGTATATATAATACTCATTTTTTCATAAAAGTTAATATTTGACTGGATAATAATTAATTGCTGCTGCTGAACATATCTTGAGTTGGGATCCTGTGTTCAATCACCTGTGTCTACCTCTCATGGAGAAGCCTTGGACTGGTCAACCCCTTAAAATCAAGTGGTACTTAGCTCAGTTGCTCAGGATCCATAGTAGGTGAGGCACAAGGACATCAGGAGGAAAAGCTGTCAACTCCCACAGTTGGGCCCAGTAGCTCCTACATGCACCGTGGCTGTTTGACACAGTCTATACAATGAATGAGACAAATTTTGCTTCAACTACATTGAGTTCCCGTAAAAAATATTGAAGAACAGAATATAGAAGGCAAGAATACCTTTTCAGATGTATATAATATTGTTTTTTCGATACTGTTTTATACAGTATCTTTTACTTTGATATGCTTGTTTCATATATTGTTTTGATTATTTCAATATATTACTTATATAAATTTTTGTTATTGTTATATGTATTTTTTAGTATAGTTTATATTGTGAAATTAACATTTTTACATGTAATTAATATTACATAATTTAGTGGCGGTTGTTAGGATGGTAGGGCAATAGAACGGGAAGATAGTTAGAATATAAATTATTGTTTTTTTAATTTTAACTTCATTTTTAATGTTTATTAAGTATTTACGTTGTAAATAATTATGTAAATTATTTAGTTGATTGATTATTATTTTAATTAATGTAGTGCATTTTGTGAATTTTAATGTTCTATTTAAATTGTCTGTATTTTAGGTACTACTTTGTAAATTATTATTGGGTAGTTGGGATTGACGGGGAATCAGATGGGAAGTTATTGAAATTATACATTTTTGTTTTTTAAATATGTATATGTTAAATAACTAATTGTTCATTATTTATGCTAATTATTTAATTAATTATGGCATATTAAGTATTTGATGTATTGTATTCATTGTTATTTCATTGATAAGTCCTTTTTGTTTTTAAATTTGTAAAATTACTTTTTTATTTTTTAATAATATTTCTTTCAACTACATTAATTTTAATGTATTTATACTGCATATATTGTTTATTTAAGTATGTTTAAATATTTTTATGTTGTTGGGTATATAAAGGTTTTTTAAACAATAATTACAAATTAATATGGTATATCTAACTATTCCTAGGTCCCAACACATTCACTAATGTAGCTTAATTTAGAGTGGAAATAGTAACTACCCTCTCTGAAGTCAACATTTTCCATGATTTTGCTTATGTCGGAGTGTAAATGGCAAACTAACCCCTCCAAAGTCTAGCGCTTTTCTTGCTGTTGCTTAGATTGAAGCGGAAATTCTAAAACTAACCCCTTCAAAGTCAACCAATCACCCTGACAATGGCGTGAGAATAGTATATCTAACCCCCTGCAATACTCAACACTTTCCATGCTGTTGTTTAGATTAGACTGGGAATAGTACATCTAACCCCTCCAAAGTCCACTACTTTCTATACTGTAGCCTAGATTGCAGTGGGAATAGTAAAACTAACACTGACAAAGTCTACCAGTTTCCTTACCGCTGCTTAACTTGTAGTGGGAGTAGTAAATGTAACCTCTTCAAAGTCCACAACTTTCCCTACTGCTGTTTAGATTGGAGTGGGAATAATACATTTAAGCCTTCTAAAGTACCACACTTTCTATACTGTTGCTTAGATTGCAGTGGGAATGGCAAATCTCATGCTGACAAAGTTTACCAATTTTCTTGCTGCTGCTTACATTGGAGTGGGAGTAGTAAATATAACCATCCTCAAAGTCCAACACTTTCCCTGCTTTTGTTTATGTTGGAAAGAGAATAGTAAATCTAATCCCTCCAAAGTCCAACGCTTTCCATACTTTTGTTTCAATTTGAGTTAGAATATCAAATATGACTCCATTGAAGCTCAACACTTTTGCTAGTGTTATCTTCTGTTGTTCTTATTTTTTTCATTTTCCTAATGTTTATATTATTTAAATACATGTACATTTTTCATTTGAATGTTACATACTTTTATATACAAATTATATACTTTGGCATATACAAATAGCTCTTTGCCTCCTTTATGTCCTTTAAAGACATGAAGACAACTGTAAGTCAATTTTACAGAACGATCTGACTTTCTGCTCAGATTCCCAATTTTATTATACCCAGATGAGGATTGATCTATTCAAATTTAATTGCAAATTAAAACGTTCAAACTCTCAAAACATTTTCTGGGGTATTCATATTATATTATATGCATGTGCTGGGAGTTATCACCCCAAAGAGAACAAAATGTAGTGCACAATAAATTATTATATTATGACACTCTGGAAACTCTGGTATCTTTAAGTGAGCTACACAATCAAATTCAAAATGAAACACAAGAGCAAGGTTTCCTATCATCATATTACAATGCTACAGAAGCAAGTGGGTTGAACAAAAAATGTAAATGTGTGCCTAAGTTGACAACAGATGCAGTAGGTGTTTTCCAGGACCTGGTAATCAAAGATCTTAAAAAACCAAGAAGCAATAGACAATATCACAGGAGGATAGGGAAACAATATAGGCAATTAAACTTCTCAAAAAAGTATAAAAATGTAATCATAGAGCCGTTAGTCGAGAAAAGAGGGAATATTGTCCTTACGAGTAAGGTACTGTATTTGGATGAAGCATTGCGACAACTGAATAGCACAGATTGCTATGAATAGAACAGTTTTTAACATTACAAAGGAGCAGTAAAATAATAACAAAGCAAACTATTTGATTGGTGGGAGTGTGGCTTCCTAGGTATGGATGAGTACACCAATTTCTTGTGTGTGAATAACCATACAAGATACATACATCTACATCCATATTACCCAGTGGAAGTCGCCACTTGGTAGTTATAGTTAGGACCACCTTTCAATAGGAAATGGATTTTTTTGGTTTGCTAATAATTTTTCACAGTTTGACGAATCTACACAAAAATTTCAAAAAGAAAGTCTCATCCACCTCAGCCCCTTCTTGGATAGTTTTGGGGAGATCCACCAAGTGGGGGGCCAAGAAAAAGAGTGGGTCCCAAAATATGTTTCCCTTGTGCGATTTTCCTGCCAAAAAGGCTGAAGGGAATTACACCAAATATGGCAGAAAGCTGAATCTTGGTTCAAAAAGCATGTTTTCAGTGATTTGGTGTAAATCAGTTCTGTAGTTTTAGAGAAACTAAGGTTAAAAATATTTATATATGTCACACTGCAAACAATCCACGGATCTGACAGACCAAAGGATACGATCTGACTGGATGCCACAGCATCAACAAATATGTGACTGTAGCCATTTTAGGACTTGAGGACTCCTCTGTCTTTCAAAAAGTATATAAAAATAAGTAGGGTGCAGGGTAGGAGGAACCTGCCCCCTAAGTCTGGTCAGGGGATCCCAGAGGGTCCCCCGTCCAAAAATATTATTTATTTTTAATCATTACTGCAGATCCACAGAGAATCTGCTAATTACCTTACATATTACATCACTCACAACATATTCTATGACATCATTGATGACATCACTGCAACAAAACAGCAACGGTGTGCATGGCAGAAGAGGGAGGAGGACATACAGCGCCCCTCCCTAGGCCATTAGGAGGCCTTGAGGAACCAATCCTCTGGGACCGCAACACTTTGAAAAAAGGTTGACACTAGTCCAGCAAGGGCAGGGAGGCCCCTAAGAAAAACGCACAGCATTACTTTAACGCCTGACCTGTGCAGGCACTAAAAAATGATGCTAGAATGATGCAGTAAAATCTGGTTGATTTCACTGCACCATTCCTAAGGGCCTCCTTGCGGGGGATCACCTCCTTTACATGCATTATACGTGGCACAGGTATATTGTGGCACAAGAGTTTACAAACTGGCACAATAGTCCCATTACTCCAGTTTGTAAATACGGCATGGGGTGGGGGACTGTTCTGCGCCACCGTGGCATTGGATATATCATGCTTCAGTGGTGGAAGTGGTTGTAAATGAGCCCCTTAGATCCTCATTACAAGACTGGTCGTCTTGAGACCACCAGCCTCGTGGTGTCAGTTGGACCACGACACTCCAGGCGGTCCAACTGCCAAATTACGACCCTGGCAGTCAGACCACCAGGAGACCACCGCCACTGCCAGGAACAAGGTTCCCGATGGGGTGACGGCAGTCAGAGTCATGGTCAGCCATGGCGCGCTAAGTTCAGCGCTGCCATGCTGATCACAAGGCCAGTTTCCACCAGCCTTTTCATTGTGGGGACCCCACACTGAAAAGGCTGGCTGAAACCCAGTGTTGGGGGCCACAAGGTCGCTCCTACACTGCCATGACTATGTTGTAGACAGTGCAGGGGCCCCCGTGCCCAGCACCCTTGAAATGCACACTGTCTGCTACGGAAGACAGTGTACATTCTGAGAGTGCCGGGAGCACCCTCTGTGCCAATGCCACCTCACGGTTTCCACTGGGTTGACTTGGTGCAAACATCTGATTTCAAAGGTTTCCACCAGTCAGCACAGTGGAAACCTTGTAATCGGCCTGGTGGGGGGGAGGGGAGTCCTCTAGCTCTGCAGCTATCTTCTCTCCACGGGGCTAGTGGGCCAACGGTCAGCCCCCCAACCTTGTAATGAGGCCCATGTTCACCTTACTATAATGTTACTTTGACCTTTGTTTTTTCTGTTTATTTCCCAGGTTTTTAAAGAAAAATACAAAATGATATATTATTACCATACCTAGCTATAATGTCACTTTAACCTTTAGTTTTTTCAGTGAGGTTCTGAGGGTGGGGAGGGGGGTTAACAAAAGTAACACTACAGTGTAGTGTTTTAAGTAAAGCTGACCTACTGGCTTTGTCAAAGGGTCAGAACATTAAAAAGTTAGGCTTATTGGCTTTATCGGGGGAAGTAAGGTTTTTTTATCATAGACTAGCAACACAACCTACAGGCTTTGTCAAAGGGTCAGAGCATCAAAATATAAAAGGCAAGTCTATTGGCATTATCAGGGGGTCAGCACATCAACATATATGAAAAAGACATATTAGCTTTGTCAAAAATCACTGTAAGAATTTACCTATAACTATCATGCAAATTAGTCCTTATAATCATACATCACAATGTTAAATAATAATAACATAAAAACATTTAAAATAAAGCATGCTTTTTCATAACATCCATGTTCACCTTACTATAATGTTACTTTGACCTTTGTTTTTTCTGTTTATTTCCCAGGTTTTTAAAGAAAAATACAAAATGATATATTATTACCATACCTAGCTATAATGTCACTTTAACCTTTAGTTTTTTCAGTGAGGTTCTGAGGGTGGGGAGGGGGGTTAACAAAAGTAACACTACAGTGTAGTGTTTTAAGTAAAGCTGACCTACTGGCTTTGTCAAAGGGTCAGAACATTAAAAAGTTAGGCTTATTGGCTTTATCGGGGGAAGTAAGGTTTTTTTATCATAGACTAGCAACACAACCTACAGGCTTTGTCAAAGGGTCAGAGCATCAAAATATAAAAGGCAAGTCTATTGGCATTATCAGGGGGTCAGCACATCAACATATATGAAAAAGACATATTAGCTTTGTCAAAAATCACTGTAAGAATTTACCTATAACTATCATGCAAATTAGTCCTTATAATCATACATCACAATGTTAAATAATAATAACATAAAAACATTTAAAATAAAGCATGCTTTTTCATAACATCCATGTTCACCTTACTATAATGTTACTTTGACCTTTGTTTTTTCTGTTTATTTCCCAGGTTTTTAAAGAAAAATACAAAATGATATATTATTACCATACCTAGCTATAATGTCACTTTAACCTTTAGTTTTTTCAGTGAGGTTCTGAGGGTGGGGAGGGGGGTTAACAAAAGTAACACTACAGTGTAGTGTTTTAAGTAAAGCTGACCTACTGGCTTTGTCAAAGGGTCAGAACATTAAAAAGTTAGGCTTATTGGCTTTATCGGGGGAAGTAAGGTTTTTTTATCATAGACTAGCAACACAACCTACAGGCTTTGTCAAAGGGTCAGAGCATCAAAATATAAAAGGCAAGTCTATTGGCATTATCAGGGGGTCAGCACATCAACATATATGAAAAAGACATATTAGCTTTGTCAAAAATAACTGTAAGAATTTACCTATAACTATCATGCAAATTAGTCCTTATAATCATACATCACAATGTTAAATAATAATAACATAAAAACATTTAAAATAAAGCATGCTTTTTCATAACATCCATTGACATGTGTTTCACAATTGTTTGACACTAGATGCAGCCATAGGACCAACTACAAGAGGTCCCCACACTCCTACTGAAGAGCATACAGCTCCAACTGAAGTGCTTTAGAAAGCATGGTAATATCTCTTGGGCTCCTCGATCAATGTCCCAAGAGACTTCAATTGTTTTTTAATTTCCTGGAGGGCTGTTGTGCTCCTTGAAGCTTCCCACAACAGTTTCAAAAAATCTTAGTGTTGCCTATCCTCCTTTTTGTGGGCTCCACAACAATTAAAACATTCAAGAACAAAGCCCCTGCAGGGCATTATGAAGTGCTCCTAGAATGGAGCAGTAAATACTTTATGAGCAGCCTTTCTGCTTCAATAGTGGGGGTTCATCAAATTGTCGTTTTTTACTAATTATTTGTTTGTGGGTGCTTCAGTCCCACCTGGGAACTCACAGGCACATTTTTTTATTTTTTTGGCAGTGCAGAGAGCCCACCCGCACTGGCAGTTGTGTTGTTTTTTTTCAATTTTTAGCAAAGTGGGGAGCCCACTCTTGTTCTGCTATCTCCTTTTTTTTATTACGCATGTGCCACGTTCCATCCGGGGCACCCACATCTTTTTTACAAAATTAGGGACTATGGAGTGAGGCCCATGGGAACCTGAGCTTCACCAGCTCCTCTGCCAGCGCCTTTCTTGATGCGCTGGTGGGAGCTGGCTTCTGTTCTTTGCTCCCCTGGCAGGAGCAGCTTTTCTTTTGGCTCTCGCTGGGCGTGCAATGTGTGTTACCTGCATGTCAGAGAATGTGCAGGGAGAAAGATCTCTGCTCCCTCCCAGTGAGAGCCAAGAAGTGTTCCCCAATGGTGCTCTGACAGGCACAGCGCTAAAAGTGTCCCAGGAGATGGGGACCCTTGGGCTGAAATCATCTTGGGAAGGTAGGCCCCACGCACTGATTTAGATATTTGCGGACAAGTTACTCTGTCACAACAGTGACAGCCAGCCCGCCTGCTGAAATCTACATCCCATTATATCCAATGGTATCTAGAGTTTGGCAGATGGGATACCCGTCACCGTTGTGATGGAGTAACTCATCCGCCAATATCTAAATAAGGCCCTGAATGTGGTGTGATTGCCCAGGACACTCTTGGGTTCATTTTTTTTAAACAAATGAAGCCACCATTCTTTTAGCATGATCCCTTGGGAGAACACTTGGATCTCGGCAAAAAAAGTAATTTTTATTAATTTTATCCCTACAGTCTAGGGTTCATGGTATCCCTACTCTGCCCCCTTATATTCTATTTAAAAAAAGTTTACAGGACAGGGGATCAGGTCCTCAAGTCCTGTGATGTCTGCAGCAGCGTTTATTTTCATGTTACAGGCAGGCATTCAGAGTGCTTGCTCTGTGAACACCCACTCAGCAAATAAAAAGGCTTTCTTTTTTTATTATCTCCCAACAGTCCATCTATTGATACATTTTGAAGTTTAAGTTCTCAAGACCTACTGAACGGAATTACACCAAATCACAAAACCCATGCGTTCATGGTAAAGAGCTAGCTTTCTACCAAATTTGGTGCATGGTGAAATTGTGTTTTGGCACCCTCCCTTATTTCTCTGACCCCTCCTAATGGATCACACCAAAACATTCAAAGAAGGAGCTGAGGTAGATGACCTTTTTTTGCTAAAGTTTTGGGAAGAGTCGTCAAACAGCCCTGTCCCCCGGTACATTGAAGGTTTGCTTGTTCCCTGTTAATGAGAGTGTGGGCAGAGAACACTGCTTTGTTCCCGTCCAGTGGGAGCCAGAAAGGAAGGCTGCTCTCGCTGAGAGGGAGTACACATAACTATAGCCAGCTTTTGCTGGAACCTGAGGAGGGGTGCCAGGCTAGGAAACAGGCAGGGCAGCCGGGGTCTTGGCCTCCTCCACAAGCCCACATGGTAGTGTGAGCTGTAGGTGCTTCAGGTAGGAACAGCACCAGTCAAAAAAGATTGACTGCCTTCCCTGCCTGCACCCCAGCATAAGCCAGCCAGACCACATGGGCATTCCCCTACAGTCCGAAACAATGATCTGACTTGTGGGTTCCAAGGGTAGGACCAGGGCACCCAAAAACATTTTAAAAACATAGGTTTTTTAAATATGCCAGTAAGAGAGACAAGAGGCTTACTTGCTCATTAAATATTCACTCCTACAGGGAGGAGCAACCCATAATGCTCTGCAACAGCTTTGTTTCTCGTGGTGCCCCAAGGAGAGGCAAGGAAATCCCCAACCATTTACTTAAATGTCATGGGAGCTGCAGGGAGCACAACACCCTCTTCCCCCACAAGTAATAGTTTAAGAAAACTCTCAGTAAATGTCCTGGGTCATTGAATATATATGTTCTCTGGAGAATTTTTTTAAACTTTTCAAGTACTCTGAGCTACAGCAGTATGCTCTTCAGCTGGAGAGTGGGTACCCCTTGTGGTGGGTCCTATGGCTGCATTATGTGGCATGAAGAGTGGTAAAGAAAGACTCAAACACATGTTTATGGCTGTTTTACTTAGAAGTGCTTTATGTAAAATATTTTAGTGATAATTACTATTACTGAACATTGCAATGTGTGTATTAATAATGAATGCATAGCATTATTGTTATTGATTTCATTTGTTATAATGGTAAATTTTGACATGTGGTTCATTTAATAATATGGTGACCCCATGACAAAGCTAAAAGGCTGCCTTTTATATATTGCTACCCTGATCCCTTGTCAAAGCAAGTAGGCCTGCCTTATTTAAAAATTATTCCCCTTATTTTGTGATGTTTCATCTCCTGTGGTTTATGGGGATTGTTATTATGAGGGTTGACGGAGCATTTTCATCCTTTGCTGAAATGAACACTCTTCGAGGTTGAGAGACCTTTTAATCTTGCTGTACAGTGAGGTAACAAAATGTCAATATAGACCAATGTGACCCATTTGGCCAGACAAGGAAAACTCCAGTCTGGAATAAAGTTAAGGGGATTTGTTACAAATTCAAGCTCAATATCATGTAGACAATTAGCAAGACTAGGTTATAAAGATACATAATCACCAAAGGTTGCCTAAGGTGATAAAATAAAATTAGACAGTCTAACTTTAATAAAACTAAACATTCAAGAAGAATAATACATATGATTAGAATAAATATCTGTGACACAGAAATTAAGAGTTGCTCAGGTTTCGCGATCATCATTTGATTCAGTTTAACAGAGTAATTATTTAGCTGGGCACAGGAAAAACCCTAAAGTTGGGCAAATCAGGGAAATACATGTGTGGGGCGGAACACAAGCGGTCAAAAGACAAAAAGGACAAAAAGAATTTGGAAAAAGAAAAACTCAGGCAACCAGGAACTAAAGTGGACAAAATATATGTAAAAAGG
Organism: Pleurodeles waltl; assembly: GCF_031143425.1. Taxonomy (NCBI): domain Eukaryota; kingdom Metazoa; phylum Chordata; class Amphibia; order Caudata; family Salamandridae; genus Pleurodeles; species Pleurodeles waltl. The sequence continues at coordinate 989,348,032 of NC_090440.1, forward strand.
GAAAGCAGCAGCATGTCAGAAGCTCAGTCAAGAGTCTTCTGAGATGTGATAGGAAGGTATCCCTTACACTCTTAGGGACATCTCAAAGGGATGAAGTCAGAGAGGAAGATACCTCTTCAAGGGGCATAGCATGTGGGGATTCTTCAAAACCAAAGCATCTTCTGCCAGTCTGACCAAAGTCCAACTGGTCATCGATATATCAAAATTCATACAGCAATTTGTTTTGCCAAAGGTATCAGTCCATGTTCACTGAAGGGGCATCATCCAACAGCAATCAATTACACGACTCCAAGTTGCAACATCTACTTTCGTTCCCAGGTATGGTCATGGGAACATCTTCCATCTGTGTGACTCCATGAAAGTGTAAAAACAATTGTGTACAATGGCAATCCATGTTCCCCAATTTTCTGTGCTCAAGGACACTAAGATACATTCTTTCTATGTCTAAACAATAGGGTCTATTACCAAATGCTAGTCTTCTCATGGGAACTAAGGGCCTCATTGCCAGTTTGGCAGTCGGACCACCAGACTGCCATAGTGGCAGCCGCCAAAAGACCGCCATGTTGGTGGTCATACAGACTGACATACTACGAGTCACGCAGGCAGGACTGACAATAGTCAGCCATAAATCCAATACCCCAATAGTGGAGGGCGGAAATAGGTGGTCCGGCAACCAGCACCGACAGCCCATCAACCAAACACTTAACTTATTACAAGTACAAAGTCGTAGTGGCGGTCTGCCTATGGTGGTCCGAACCACGGCGGTTTGCAGTCAACAAAGTAAAACACAACACCACATTGGATATATTTGAGAACAACACAGCTGACACACATTGCCATATCCGACACACTTACAAAGGAAACTTTAAAACACACCCCTTCACACACCACCATCATTTGCATCCACAACGCCAAATATTATAGCCAGAGCTCATGATCAAAAAAGATAAAACCATAGAATAGGCACCCCACAAACTTACACTAAGCACATATCCCAGACCCTTAACCCCCCTATCACATCCATTTGCACCACACCACTCCATTTACTCCCCATCACCTGTTTAATTTCTACCACCTATCAAGTTTTTATCACCACCATGTCACCCCAGAAAAATCAATTTCACTGAAGACGAGTTAAAAGTCTTGGTGGATGAAATCATTAGAGTAGAGCCACATCTCTTTGGAGCCTGGGTCCAGTACACTACTATTGCCAGGAAAATGGAAATGTGGCAAAGGATAGTCGACATAGTGAGTTCTGTAGGCCCCACGCCACGCACAAGGGACGACATCAGGAAGAGGTGGAACAACCTCACGGGAAGGTCCTTTCATGGCATCCAGGCACCAGCTGAATGTCTAGAAGACTAGCAGTGGGCTCCCACCTCCTCCCTTACAACTCAAATCCTGGAAGGAAAAGGCCTTGGCCATCCTGCATCATGAGGGCTTGACAGGAATACCTGGGGGAGAGGAGTCGGATAAGTCACAACAACAAAATATCAGCAAATTGTATTGTTATGCATGCTCATTGATCAGCCTTTTGCCAACTTCACTGTCAAACCAATCATCAGCCCAGTGTCCACCTGTTCATAGACCTCTGTCTGGCTTCCAACATGTAAACTAGACTCATCTGGGGCATCAACAACTCTGTATAGTGTGTATTACATGGATTGATAGCCCTACAATTTCCAGCAGGCACTGTTCCACCATTACAAAAACCAGAACAGTGTATCCTACTTGAAATTACCTTGATTGTCACATCCACATTGGAATGTACGCACCTGAGAGGATGCCCTCTGTATACTGTGTAGGTAGGACAGGCACTGACAGGAATGCTAAGGCCAGGAGGCACTGCTACTCTCACTCTACTCAGCCAACATAGTATCCTCTGCTCCAATGACCCTTCTCCCTCTACTCAGCTTTTGAACTGTACTCACCTGAAATGATAACATCTGCATACTGTGTGTAGTACTTGTAGAAACATGACTGAAGAGACCAGGAGGGCCAATCTCTATAACTCCAATAACGAGGCCGGTGCCCATATGACATTGTGCATCTGTCTGTGAACTCACAAATGAAGTTTACCCACCTGGGAGGGACCTGGATATAGATCATGGTACACTCTGTGATGTGGCTAAACACCTAGATCCATCTTGAGGAGCTACGCCAAGATGAAAATATTGTGGATAGGAAGGAAAGCTCAACCTGTGTGCTAAATAAATTTGAGACTGATTAAAGGCCCCAAGATGCATCATATGAATGGTATTGACAGCAGACAAATTCACAATGCACTGAACACATGATGACAACTATCACATATACAACAAGGTTCTGGGCCTGCCTGCATAACAGTCAAGTAGGTCCAATAATTACCTATAGCACATCCAGCCCAGCCACTGTTTAGCATGCACTGCTGGCAATAAATGAGTCTATGTCCATCCTTCCAAGTGCAAATAAACTCAGATATTCTGAAGCTAATTGACTGAAATGGAATTGGCACATTATCCAAATGTCAGGTCAAAACAACTGATAGCATGTGTACTTTTCACATAAGGAAAATGTGCAAATACAATGTGTACATGGCCTTAGCCAAATGTCACTGTTTACTATTGAAGGTAGATGTCACAATACAACCTTTAACATGTGTCTCTCACATCAACAGGTCTAGCTGCCACTGTGAATACTGAGCCCACCGAAGAGACTGCCATCACCCCATGAATCCCTCTGTGAGGACACCACTCCTGGAAGTCTGGACCTTGAGGATGGTTCTGGCCCATTAGGGCAACCTGATCAGATGACACCAGTGAACCTCACCGTGACCACATCGACTCCTCCGTGCCCCATTGCGTCAACATCCCAGACAGTCAGTTGCCTCCAAACCTGTGTCCAGAGGACTGTGACAACCATCTTGTGCCCCCAGTCCAGGATTCTGAGACACAGTAAAACACCTCCAACAATGATGGTCCTGGAACCAGTGGTAGCGGGCAAGCTGTGCCAAGGGTGCAGGCACATGGGGGTAGGGTATGTGGGAGGGATGGTATGGGCCTGTGGCATGAGGCTGCTGGGGATGGTCCTGGCCGGGACAACATGAGACAGGTCTTGGGAGCCTACCAACAATCCCAAGACATGATGGGCCAGGTACTTGACGAACTCCAGGAGATGAAGCAGCTGTAGAGGCACTTCTATCGTGAGTCTCTGGAAAAGTGGAAAGCCCCCAACACCATCCTGCCCTCTCTAACAAGGGTGTTCAGGGAGATCAGTAGTACCCTCATCAGGGACCGTGAGCAACACCACATACCTTCCTTTGGCCAAGCAACAGCAGCCCCTTCAAGATCTGTGGCAGCCACTGTAAGAGAGGCACTGTCAGGGGAAGAACCAGCCTCAGACACCCCTGACTCTGTAGCTGCAGATCCCCCTGCAAACGGAGACGTCCACCCAAGACTCCAGGAGGTGAGGATGGCAAGACATCAACCATTACCAGCAAGTGAACTCTTCCTGAAGAAACTTCTTTGTGTGTCATAGATTCACTCTTTTGACTGTTCTTTAACCACTATCCATTTTCCATGGTAGTAGTACACTGAACATTGGACTTCGAATGTTGTGGCATCTATTAATTTGATTACAACCACCATGACTGATCCCTTCACTTTACTTTTTTGTTGAGTCTTTCAATGTCCTGTACATATGTGAATAAACACACCTATCACAAAAACACTGCCTACTATCATTATTTTAATATTTTGAAAGGTTGAATTGTAAACCCATGTGATGCACATGAGGAAGACATACGATGGTAATGGAAGGAGGGATATGTCTCAGGTAGTGTCATGCTGAGGATAATAAGCAACATAATGACAGAAGTGCCTGGTCACAACAAACATTTTATTGCATGGTACAGCACACAGACTGTTAAAATGTCTGGACTGTCATAGCCAGGAATGGAAGAATCATCTTTAGTCAGGCTGGATATCACAAAGGTACTGCCCCCCAGACCATAGAAGAAAGGCCTTTGTTAGACCTTGTCTCATAGAATAGGTTAACAAATTAGCATATCTTGTTACTAGCTAAGACCTCATCACATACTTAAACCATGTCTGTCAACTTAACAAACACTACAGCACAGATAGAGGGCAGTACAACAGTCACTGATCATAGGTCCATCCTATTACCATGACCAAGCATCTGGTGGCATGACACAAACCTATGTCAGTCTTGTGGCTCAAGCAATGTCACCTGCAATGAAGAAACACATTGACAACTAGACAAAGTTTACGTAGGATCGTTGTCAATGCAATGTGAGGGAAGAATGCATGGATTGCACTGGATGACAACATATCTCAACATCATATGATCACACACATGAGACAATTGGACCAACTCACCACATCAACCAAGTGAATTGTGCACTTCAGAATTCCATATACCCACTGATCAAGTTGCTTTGGCACCGGACTTATACACCCCATATCCGTGACCAATGTGCGGTCTCTCGCGAGCACAAACAAGATTTTTTACATGCTCGTATGAGTTAGAGAAGCACCAGCGACTTCTAGTATGCCTTTTGTGACATAGACGAGTGAGCACGATTGACTGCTGCCGCAACCTGGCAAAGGTGAAGCAGCTAAAATCTACAACTTCAAGTGATAAATCTTCTCTAATGGACCACTTGAGTTGATATTGTTAGGCGTGGAGTACTTTGAAAAAATATTTTTTTTCAGCAAAAACTCCAACTTCCTGTTCCTGTCCAGCAGGCTCCTCTCAGTGCTTTGTCCATCTCCTGGTCACTTTTCACTTGGATTTTGAGCTGGAAGGATCACTTTCTTTGTCTCCTGGATGTATCATTAGATTTACAGACTTTGTTGTATTTGAGATTTCATGAGTAAGTTTAGAAAATAATTGTATAAGGGTTTTGTACAACTTGTTTGTTTGATAGAGGGCATGTAGCAGGATTTATCTGTACTTTTATTAAATTTTTAGAATTTATTGTGGTGAGTGGCCTTCATTTTGGGCCTAGTTATGCAAAAACTTGTAATTTTTGTTCTATAATGGAAAAATGTTCTACAGTTCACTACATTTTCTCCATGTTTTGTTTTGTAAATTTCCAATATTCATTTAATTCACTATGTTACTGTTAAGTGGCCTAGTCTGCTAATGGAATAAGCCTTCCAGCTGTAGGCCCAGTACTAGTCGTGGGTGCATGATGAAACAACTGTTTGTGGTGTCTGTTGAACTGAAACACCATGGATGACATTGGATTAAAGATAACAAAATGTTGTTTGGCAGTATTTCACATTTTCTTTCTGCAAACAGTGTATGTTGGGGTAGTAGTACTTGATGCCTTTGTGTGATGTGTGTTGTTGTAAAAAAATTTGCCCCTTTAATTTAGTTGTTTTGGAATTACTGACTTAATGTTCTTTTTTTCCTCCTGTATCAATGCCTTTTTCGTCAGGCCAGTGCGTGAGAGTGTTTGTCATAGGCCACCATTTGTCTTTGTTCCCCATTCCATGTGGCTAGGGGCCCTTTTTGTATAGTCAATTAATCAGAGTCACATACCTATATAATTTTTTATTTTTCATTCTTCCTGCTTGTTGTTTGACCATGTGGCTTGTGGCCATTTTGTGTAAGCAGCCAGTGTGATTTTAGGCCTGCATGTGTTCTTCTTTGTTGTGTGGCCATGCCTTCTTGCTGGTTGTTGTTTGACCATGTGGCTGACAGGCCACTTTGTGTAGGCAGGCAATGTGCTTTTAGGCCTGCATGTGTTCTTCTTTGTTGTGGTGGCTTTTAGACTTGGCATCCCCTAAGGTAGGCCCTATGTACACCCATGGGCAAGGTGCAGTATATGTTAAAGGTGGTGACATGTACTGATGTGTTTTACATGCCCTATCAGTGACATACTGCCAAATTCGGGTTTCACTGTTGCAAGGCCTATCCCTCTTATAGGTTAACATGGGAGCTGCCTTTAAATATCATTAAAGCTCAGATTCCCTATGGGAGCAGATAGAAATATGGAATTTAGGGTCTCTGAACTCAAATTTAAAAATACATCTTTTGGTAAAGGTTGTTTTTAGACTGTGTGTTTGAAAATGCAGCTTTTAGAAAGTAGGCATTTTCTTGCTTAAACCATTCTGTAACTCTGCCTATTTGTGGAATCCCTGTCTGGGTTAGTTTGGCAGTTGGGCTGTTTGCACCTCTCCTCTAGACAGTGACACAAAGGGAGCTGGGGTGCAGCCTGCATATCCTGATGGGCCATATGGGCCGCAGGGGAGATGGGGAGTGGGCACTTACACCTGAAGGCACTGTGCCTGCCCTCACACAATGCAGTCTCCAACTCCCTGGTGGGTGTCTGGGGCCTGGCCTTGGCAAGGCAGGGTTTTCTCTTTTAGGAAGGCCTACTTCAAAGGCAGAAAGGGGTATAAGACGTGAACCTAAAACCACTGAAAAAGAGATTAGTTCTGGAACCAAGAGGAAACCTCTGCCTGGGAGAAGAACTGGAGAAGCTGGAGGAGGAGTACTGCCCCTTTGCCAGTGACTTTGCTTTGCTGGGATGGTCTGCAGTAGCTACTTTTGCTGGAGAGAGGACAAAGACTGACTTGTGTGTGACTTCCCACTGGTGAGGAATCCCCAAAGGCACGAACTGAGCTTGCTTCCTGTTGTTGAAGTCTTAGGGACATCAAAGACTTCTCTCTGCCAGCACCTGGACTTTCTTGTGAGAGTCCTTCCCTGCCAAGTGGTGCCCTAACCTGTCTCTGGGCCATTGAAAGGTGAAGCTGGTGGAAAAGGACAGAAATCCACGCAAAGAACGCCGCACAGGGAAACTTGACGCACCATCGCAAAGCGGCTGATAAACTACGTGCCGCAGCCTCGCGGCTAAAATCAACACTCCACCTGCATTGCAGCTTGGAGATAGATGCAACGTGGCTGGAGAAACAACACACAACACCCGTGGCAGCTGCTGTTAATGACACAAGCCTGCATGCAGCAGTGTTACTGACACTGTGTGACCGGATTTCAACACAACATCGCTGGGTGCGGAAAATCAATGCAAAGCCTGCCCAGACCCGAGGTGTCCGTCCAGGATTGATACATCACTCTCTTGCGGGAGAGAAGAAACAACGCACGCTGACCCGATCGGAAGAGGAGCGACATACGGTCTCGCTTGCAAGTGAGAAATCGAACAATACTGGCCTTTTTCACCGCATGCTCGCCTGTGCAGCTTTATTTTGACACTACCCAGGTACTTTTGTGCAATAAAAGCATTCTCACTGTTTTCTAAGGATTAAGACTCTTATTGTTTTTAAAATTCATATCTTGACTTGTGTGTGTTGGATTTTTGTCGTTCTGGTCTTGTTTTGTTTAGAGAAATATTACCTATTTTTCTAAACCTGTGTTGTGTCATTTTGTGGTGTTTTCACTGTGTTACTGTGCGTGTTGGTACAAACACTTTACACATTGCTTCTGAAGTCAAGCCTGCCTGCTTGTGCCAAGCTACCACGGTGGTGAGCGGAGGTTAACTGAGGGTGATTCTTCTTTACCCGGACTAGAGTGAGGGTCCTTGCCTGGACAGGGGGTAACCTGGCTGTCAACCAAAGACCCCATTTCTAACAGTGGTCATTATTTCTTACTGGTTTTTCCTTGACCATGTACCTGGCAGCTATTTTGTGTGTTATTCAGGCCTAATAGGTCAATGCTTATTCCCTGTTGTTTTTCATGGTAGTCCCCTGCCCCTAGTACATCAGCAGTTGAATTTTATTTTTTTAAACGTTTTCTTTATTGGTGATTTGTTTCACAAACTTTATTTTAATACATTTTACAATAACAGTATAATAATAATATTTAAATGTTGTTAAATTTTTTTCCTTGGTTTTATAATTTTTTTAAATTAAATTACATTTTTTTTTATTTTATTTTTTCTCCATTTTACCCATTAGCCCCATGTCTGCCATAAGTGTACAGTTGCACTACATTACATTATTCAAGGATTATTATTCCATTTGTCACCAGCACCTCCGTGGGTGACTCATGCCAACTTGGTGCAGATAAAGCTAACAGTTACATTCTGTATGTTGTAGTTGTTGCACTTTTTTCTCCTTCATGAGTTTAGGTGATAATGAAAGTTAATGTTAAATGATAATGTTTCTACTACAAATGCAACTGCAACAATGCCATGTTTCACTGATCCTTCTTGCATGTTTGCTTTTAGGTGCATGAAGAGAAAGAGACATCACCCACAGTACTGCCAGACAGAAGGCCTGTGCACGACGTGATGCATGACCATACTCATGACCACACAGGCATCTCTTCAGCTTGTGAAGCTAAGTGCTACTGCCAACTGGTAGCTTCAAAAGCCCCAAAGAAAGCTGATTCCAAGAAAGTGGCCAGTGATACGAAGGAGCTTTCCACCACTGTTATTTCACCCAGACCCTTTTTGGGCAAAAACGTGTGCCTGCTGCACCAGCCGCTGGGGAGCAAGCTGGGCGCAGCACTCCTGCATCAGCAGCCCCATTCCAAATTAGGCCCAAGTCCATGTCTGGCACAGAGGCAGCCTCTCTAATCACAGGAATGCCAATGAGCAGTGATGTTGAATTGGACTTTTCTTTTTCTCAAAGTAGTACCCAATTGTTGCCTGAAATTCAGGCCAGTGGACAACAACAGCTTCAGCAGTTCCTCCTAAAGTAGGAGCACATCATGATGTTGAGCTTTATGCTGAGGAAGCCGAAGAAGCCCCTCTTGCAAGATCCACTGTCTTCCAGATATCCCCAATCTTCTTCTTCAAGCCCCCCTTCTGATGACCAAGACTCCACTTGGATGCCACCTAAGTCTGAGACCCTCAGGAGAGGCAAGGCATGAAAAGGAAGGTTCCTGAAAGCCTTAGAGCTATGGATAAAGAAGAGGAGGATGACAAGTCTGATGATGAGCCAGTCATCATGGATGTTAGCCCAGCCCCAGTGGAGTCAAACATTACCCTATCTTCTCAACCTGCTCAGAGGGATTTGGCAGAGATACTTCCACCTCCACCAGCTTCCATATTTACAAAGCCCCGGGTGCGACCTACATCCACAGCCACCTCAGTAGAAGAAGGCATTGCAGAGAGGAAAATATCATCAAAACAACATCCACCTACCACCACTTCTTCAGACATTGGCCCAAGTCTTAAAAAGTTGACCTCCCCAGTTTGGGACTTAATTACGGTAAGTAAAAGAGCTAAACATTGCCATATACTCCATTTGCCGAGCAGTTGGGGTAAGCTTGGTACAAACTATGGAACCGAAGGCCAAACAACCCATTTGATAAAACACCATGCAATCTGCTGGGAGGCGCACCTTAGAAGCCAAAAGCCTGCAAGTGGTAGTTCATGTGACTCATGTCTAGTGGTGGCAGATAGTGAGAGTGGTTGTTTATTGTTTAACTGTATTATTACACTTGCTTGTGTTTGTATTGTGATTGATTTACAATGTTGGTGGCATAATAATAATGGGTGATCATTCTTTTGCTGAAGGTGATTTTTTTCCCTTCCCCTTTGACACTTAGCAAACTTTGCCAGAAGAAGGAAGTTATCAACTACATGGAAATCAACATGGATGATGTGATGTGAGTCTGAGGCCTAATCCAATCTGTGGACTGGTGGTGAGAGGTGTGTTGATTAGTTGATTTGGAAAATGCAATGCTGCTGCATGTGTCTGCTAGCTCAAATTTAAAACTATGTGGTTGGGTATGAGGCCTGTTGTAGGAAACTGAAGGAGACATACATGTGATGGATGATAATGCCACATTATCCATGTGCTCTAGTCTAAATGTTATGATGATCGTGACAGTTGGGAGTTTGTTTATCCCAATACATGCTGCCACTTCTCTGTGATTGTTGGTTATTATAATTGCAGATCAGTCATAAAATGAATGATCGCAAAGGTCTTTGCTCTTGCTCTGCCACCTCTGAGTTTTCCTGGTACACTAGTCCTAATGAAACTCACCTTCCATTCCATCCTTCTTGATTCTATAATATCATGATAATCATTTCTGTTTTACAATCCGCAGACCTTCTCTTCTCCTCCACCATAACACTCATGCTTATCTTATCGGACCGCTTCAGGCAGGCACCCAAGAAGATTGACCGGGCAATCCAAGAAGACTGCAGATGCACCTCCCATTTTGGCAATACAGACTAGTATCATTTTTCTTTCAATATTCTTTTTTTAGAACTGTGTGTTAGTTTCACCCAAAGATTAATCATAAGTACTATTTTGCAAATGTAGGTGACCAAACAATTTTATATATATATTGTAACAACTTGGGTCTCACTGGGATTGATGGAATATAAAGTTATCTGTGTCATACATATTAATTTTTTATATTGCTCCCACAACAGGCTGCTGATCACCTCCCAGAAGAATATTGTGTTTGTCTTTTTGTCACACCTTTCCCCAAAACCCTTTCCCGTCCATTCATCAAATCCCTAACCCTCTCCCCTCAGGCTGTGTGATTTATTGAGGTGTTTGTTAATAATTTACACCATTGATTAATAACACACTTGGTGAGGCAGATGTGGTAGAAGCAGCATTAACTCAGTGTGCAGGATCTTCCTTTGAGTTCACCTCGCTTCCAATGCCTTCACTGTTTATTATGCAGCATTGTTTTTCCTTTTAGTTTAGGCAATATAATGGGCAATGGCAAATCTTGCTTCCCTACTCTGCAGCGTCAAATTTTGCAGAATGCACTTCAGAGACTAGGAGAGTATTAGGACAAGGTTACCTAACCGCATAAATAATTGTTATAGACTATCATCAAATTTTAATACATGTTGCACTAAAAGGAATACACTATCAGCAGATTTGAAAAATACACTGCGTAAAGGCAGCAATGTGAAGTAAAACCCCCCAAAAAAGATTTTAGCCATAAATAACTGTAAATAAATATATTTTTTTCCCGTCCGTAACAAAAAGAATAAATATCCCCCCTTCTACCCACTACTGATCTACTCCATCCCCAAACTAATGTCCCTTTCCCCAAACAATATCCCAAAGAAAACTGTCCAATTGTCCATGATATGAATATAACAAAAAAAAACAAAGTAAAAAAGTCCAGCAAAAAACATTCCCACCCTCTCCACCCACAACAAGTCCCACCCACTAAAATAAAAGGTTAACAAAGGGGCAGAGGAGGGCACTTAAGACAGGCTAGGATTTGTCTGAGAAGCCCCTCCATGTGTGCCTGATAGGCCTCTAACAGCGCCAGCCTCCAAAGGGCATGGCATTGGAAAACGGTTTCCAGCCGGGTGGGGGGTGCAGCAGGGATGATATGGTGGCGGGCAGCTGCCCTGGCACTGCAGCACTGGTGCTGTTGGGCTGAAGGTGCTGGGGCCCTGAGTACTGCCAGACTGTATGGTCTCCAACTTCTGCCACCGCAGCCGTACTGCTACTTCCTGCTGCGATGGTGGACCAGGAGCAATAGATATATCAAGAAAGAAAAAGGAGAAATTGTGAACAATGCTCTGAGCAAAGAAAACACTTGTTTAAAATCATGTAGTGTAGTGGCACAGTAGCAGTACATTTGGTGGTCACCTCAGCCATTCAATTTTAAGGTGATAAGAATCACAGCCATGTTGCACTACGAAGTACAAGTATTCTTCTCTCTCCTGTTGTACTAAATTATTGATGGCATTGCTAGCTCAGCTGGTGCCCTAGTCGTACTCATTACTGTCTGCAGCTGGGGCAGCTTATCTTATTCCAATGGCCTTATTCTTCTTTGTGCCTGGACTACAAGGCGATGAATACAAAGAATGAAAGACGACACATAGTATAATAAAATCAATCATGCAGATATCCAGTGTGCCAAAAGTACTCGGTTGTAAAAGCGCTGCGCTGCAATAGGGGGAAAGGATTAAGGAATGGTATATATATATAGATAGAAATATATATATATATGTATATATATATATATATATATATATATAGAGAGAGAGATTGAGAGATTGTATTTGGCACATTCGCATCATCACAGACTATCCCATTCAGAAAAATCAAGGCACTTACTTATGTACCACTTTACTCACTGTCCTCATGCCCCTCCTCCACCACACTTTGTAATAACTACTTTTTTCCAAAAAATACATTTGCTTTGCTGTAAGGAAAGGAATCTTCTTAACTTACTGTAGACGGGTCTCGGAGATCGCGTCTTACTTACCACGGATCCGCCATTGCTCGGCGGGTTCCCCGGAGACGACGTTGCGTTCCCCTGGCAATGTGGGGACGCCACGCCGTAATAGTTACGACTTCCGGGTTCCGGCGGCAAGAGAGAAAAAGGACAACGATCCAGGAAGGAAGAGGAACGCGACGGAAGAACAGAACGAGAAGGAGAGGACGCCGACAGGACGGACGGAGCTGCTGGCAACCCCATCAAGGAAACAGGTGTTTGACCGCAGAAGGAGTACGGAAACGCGGGAAACAGCGAAAGGAGAGACGCCGGAGACACGCGAATGCCGCCACGACCCCGGAGGGTCGTGGCTTAACAAGGTACGATCCCTCCTGGGGAAAGGAGGATTACGGGGAATCACAGGCACTGGGAAGGGCACTAGGGAGGCGGGAGGAAGGTCGGGGAGGGAGAGTGAGACACAAGGAAAGGGGAAGGAAGGGAACCAGGCACTGTGTGTACACCAGGAACCCTAAACCCCCACCACTGACCACCCCCTCACGGACTTATCCTGCTTGCTGCCTTTTTCCCTCACGAGCCCAATAAACCGCCCAATCCTACAAAAGGACTTACCTATTCCTTTCTTTTCCCTTCATGCCCGGAGTTCGAGGGAGACGCCCACATCATTCACAACTGGAACAGACCAGAGGGAGAGGAAACCTAAGAAAGAAAGAGAGAAATTGAGAGGAGCAGAAGACCCAAGGCTCACCAATAACTTAAATTAGTGACTAAGAGAAATATCCTGTGAATAAAACAGAGAATTAAACTTTAAACATAAAACGCAGATACCCCTTCTCTGACTCTACTTGATCCGCTCGTACCAGCCTACCACAGTGGTGTCAGAAGTGGGATTTAGTTCCCCGGTGGGCTTGCGAGCATTTCATCATGAGTGAAGCACCATCCCTCGAGGAGATAATTAAGCAACTTGCAGAAGGAGAAAGACATCTGCAGTTGGTGTGGGAAGCACACCAAAGAGAGGCCAAGGAAGACCGGGAGGCCTTACAATCGGCCTTAAAAAGTCAGGCTACCATCTTAGCCAATAACCAACTAGTGCATGAGACCGCAATACAAAAACTAACAGATACAATAGCGACCAGTAAGGTACACCCAAACGTTCCCAGTTCGGTCCTACAAAAGTACCAAGAGGGGGAAGACCCCAGACTCGTTTTTCACTAACTTCGAGAGGGTAGCCTCGTCTGCTCAATGGCCAGAGGACCACTGGGGCCAGTATGTGGCACCCCTGTTTACTGGATTTCTACAGACCGCATACCAGTCCGCCAACCCGGACGGTACTACCCCCTACAAAGAGATAAAAAAAAGTATCCTGGGGCGAGTCGGACATGATATGGAATATTATCGTTTAAAATTTAGAAAAATAAAATGGAGTACGAACGAGGATCCTCGCTTCTTCTACTTTCGGGTGAAAGACTTGGCTCTAAAATGGTTGGGACCCATAGGGACAACCCGGGAGGATGTCATTAAGACAATTATTTTAGAACAGTATTTAGATTCCCTGCCCCCTAGTACCAAGAACTGGATCCGACAACATCCGAAGGTGGACACTGAGGTTGCTATTGATTTGGCTTGTGCTTTCCATCGCTCCGCAGAAATTAAACCGTTGTCTACAAGACCCTTCCAAAAACCTCCCATTCCTCCCTTAAAACCAGTTCCCAAGTATCTCCCAGAAGAAACCCGGTTTCCTAAACCAATAGAACATCACCCTATGCAGTCCCCACAATGTTTCCACTGTGGAGAGTGGGGCCATATTGCAAGAATATGTCCAAGGAAAACTGAAGGACCGGAACCCATGGAAATTGGGGTCACGCGACGTAGAGTTCTATGTACAGGAAGAGGGAATGAGAAATTTAGATACCGTGTCACCATAAACGGACAGGTCGTTTCGGCATTAATTGATTCAGGATGCAGCCAATCTGTTATCCGGACGGATCTAATCCCTTTTGATACGTCGGTTACTGACCAGTGGGACTCCATCTGTTGTATACATGGAGACAAAGGAAGTTATCCCCTCACAAGGGTTAAAATTGAATGAGGTCCCTTTCAGGATATGGTTTCGATAGGGGTTATGGAACGATTAATCGAGGACTGCATTATAGGGACTGACTATAGTCGATTCTATGACCTATTAGATCAAGTCCGCGGACCCGCTATGACTCCCGAATGGTGGACCGAAGCCCCTTTTTCCGATTCCACCATAGAAGTACCACCCCACCTAAAGAAACTCACACGAAATGAGAAAAGACTTAAGAAAAGGCAATATCAGGAAACCCGAAAGACAAAGGAAATTCCTAAACTAGTAGCAGAAATTAGTAGCAGGCCCATCTCCTTCCAAACCAGCCAGAGAGAAGATCCTACCCTTTTCCACGCCTGGAGCTCGGCCAAGCCAGAGATCACTAATGAGGTGGGTCCTTATTTTCTTATCAAGAAAAACCTCCTATACCGAATAACTATAACTGCTAAGGGAGAAACCAAGCAACAATTAGTAGTCCCTGAACCATTTCGAGCCCAAGTACTGTTTTTAGCCCATAATCAACCCGGGGGAGGTCATTATGGTCGAGAAAAAACAGAAGAATATCTGATGCGAAAATTTTATTGGACTGGAGTGTATGCTCAGATACGCAGATACTGTTCCCAATGTCCTAGATGCCAATTAACCGAACCAGGGATGCCCAGAAAAGCACCACTATACCCATTACCTATTATTGATATCCCTTTTAAACGGGTGGGTATGGACCTTGTAGGACCCCTACTTCCCTCTTCTAAAGGACATACTTACATATTAGTCATAGTAGACTATGCAACTAGATACCCCGAAGCCATACCCCTCTCCAGCATGACCACCAAAACAACAGCTCAAGCCATGATAACAGTGTTCTCCCGAATAGGTTTTCCCCAGGAAATACTGACAGATCAAGGTACGCCCTTTATGTCAAAACTCATGAAACAGATCTGTCAGTTATTAGGGATCACACAACTACGGACCTCCGTCTATCACCCCCAGACAGACGGGCTGGTAGAACGATTTAACCGTACTATAAAGACATTGTTGCGGAAAACCGTGGACAAATCCGGTCGCAACTGGGACCAGAAGCTTCCCTTGGTCCTATATGCCATATGCACCCACGAACAGTCTTCTACGGGACACAGTCCCTTTGAATTGGTTTTCGGGAGACAACCTCGTGGTCTCCTAGATATGGCCGCCGAGACGTGGGAGGAAGGAAAACCCCTGATTGACTATATCCACCAACTCAAAAGTCAGTTGCAGACCCTCTGGGAAGATGTCCATAGTCATTTAGTCACGGCTCAAAAACAACAAAAATCATACTATGACAAGGGAAGCAAAATACGTTCTTTCCTCCCCAATGATCAGGTCCTCATCATGCGACCTACATCTGAACATAAACTGATTGCTAAATGGCAGGGACCCTATAGGGTTATTAGAGCAGTCACTCCTGTTACTTATCTATTAGAGATGAACACCGGCCCGAAGAAAACCCAGATTTACCATATAAATTTATTAAAACAATGGAGACCTTCCGAGGAGTCTGAAGAACAAACAGACATCGGTTGTTTGGTCTCTTCTACCAAAGAACGAGAACTAGATCTATGCCCTTTAAGAATAACATATCCAGAAGAGAAACCTAGTATTAATACAGAGCTAACCGAAACTGAAAAAGCCCAATTTAACACCCTTATCGAACAACATCCCCATTTCTTCTCAGAGATACCGGGAAAAACTTCATTGATATACCATCACATTAAAACACCTGTAGGACATGTAGTGCGTCTTCGTCCTTATCGCATCCCTGAAGCACGTAAACCCATTATTGAAGCCGAAGTCGAAACAATGTTATCCTTAGGGGTTATTGAACCCTCTAACAGTCCCTGGAATTCCCCAGTAGTGTTGGTTCCTAAACCTGACGGATCAATACAATTTTGTATTGATTTTCGCAAACTCAATGAGATCTCCCTATTCGACACCTACCCTATCCCCAGAGTGGATGACATCTTAGAGAAATTAGGGAAGGCTCGTTATTTATCTACCCTTGACTTAACCAAGGGATATTGGCAGATACCCCTCCACCCTGATGCGAAAGAAAAGACAGCCTTTTCAACCTCCTCCGGCCTTTATCAATTCACGGTTTTACCTTTTGGTCTTCACGGCGCTCCCGCGACTTTCCAGCGCCTGATGGATCGAATCTTAAAACCATTCCAGACTTTTACTGCGGCCTACCTAGACGACATTGTAATTTTTAGCGAAACCTGGCAAGATCACTTATTGCATCTACATACAATCTTCTCCGCCTTAACTGAAGCCGGTTTAACTGCCAACCCTAAGAAATGTTTACTAGGAAGCACTGAAGTCTCATATCTAGGTTATATCATAGGGAGTGGCACTTTACAACCACAAAAAAGCAAAGTTGAGGCCATACTTCAAGCAGCTAAACCCAGAACGAAGAAAGACCTTCGATCATTCCTAGGCTTAGTAGGATACTACAGCCGGTTTATCCCCAGTTATTCTACCATTGCAGCCCCTCTGACTGACCTCTTGACCAAACAAAGCCCCACGAAACTGGCTCCATTTACCGACTCCCAACAGAGTAGTTTTGAACGAATGAAACAGTCCCTTACCATAGACCCTATACTAAAATGTCCCGATTTTTCAAACAGTTTTCACTTATATACTGATGCTTCGGACGTCGGTCTCGGAGCTGTGCTCACTCAGCCCGATGGAGAGGGATTTGACCGCCCTGTGGTTTTTCTATGTCGAAAACTATTTCCACGTGAGACCCATTACCCCACTATCGAAAAAGAATGTCTTGCCATCAAATGGGCTGTGGATTCCTTGCAATATTATCTTTTAGGTAGGTCCTTCGTTTTATTTACTGACCATGCTCCTCTCACATGGCTTGCCACTCACAAAGACTCTAAGGGGCATATTTATACTCCGTTTGCGCCGAATTTGCGTCGTTTTTTTCGACGCAAATTCGACGCAAAACTAACTCCATATTTATACTTTGGCGTTAGACGCGTCTAGCGCCAAAGTATGAGGAATGAGCGTAATTTTTTTGCGTGAACGCCTTCCTTGCGTTAATGAGATGCAAGGTAGGCGTTCCCGTCTAAGAAAATGACTGCGACGCAAATGCGTCGTATTTATACTCCCGGGCAAAAATCACGCCCGGGAGTGGGCGGGGCAAAAAACCCTGCATTTGCGCCTCTTTTTAACGCCTGGGTCAGGGCAGGCGTTAAGGGACCTGTGGGCTCAAAATGAGCCCACAGCTGCCCTCCCATGCCCCCAGGGACCCCCCCTGCCACCCTTGCCCACCCCAGGAGGACACCCAAGGATGGAGGGACCCATCCCAGGGACATTCAGGTAAGTTCAGGTAAGTATAATTTTTTTTTGTTTTTAATTTTTTTTTGGCATAGGGGGGCCTGATTTGTGCCCCCCTACATGCCACAATGCCCAATGACCATGCCCAGGGGACATAAGTCCCCTGGGCATGGCCATTGGGCAAGGGGGCATGACTCCTGTCTTTACTAAGACAGGAGTCATGTAAATGGCGTCTGGGCGTCGTTGAAAATGGCGCAAATCGGGTGGAGGCGATTTTTTTGCCTCTACCTGACTTGCCCCATTTTAAGACGCCCTAACGCCATTTTCCCCAACGCCGGCGCTGCCTGGTGTACGTGGTTTTTTTCCACGCACACCAGGCAGCGCCGGTCTGCTAGCGCCGGCTGACGCCATTCAATAAATACGGCACCCACATGACGCTTCAGAATGGCGTTAGCCGGCGCTAATCTTTTTGGCGCAAAACTGCGATAGCGCAGTTTTGCGTCAAAAAGTATAAATATGGCCCTAACTCTAGAATCTTGAGATGGTTCCTAGAACTGCAACCCTTTACATTCCAGGTGCGCCATATCCCTGGTTCCCAACAGGGTCCGGCCGACTACCTCTCCCGGTTTCCTTCTTCGTCCTCCTCGGTCCTCGAACAGTCCCGATCATGGGTAGGGGACTGTAGATGGGTCTTGGAGACCGCGTCTTACTTACCACGGATCCGCCATTGCTCGGAGGGTTCCCCAGAGACGACGTTGCGTTCCCCTGGCAACGCGGGGACGCCACGCCGTAATAGTTACAACGACTTCCGGGTTCCGGCGGCAAGAGAGAAAAAGGACAACGATCCAGGAAGGAAGAGGAACGCGACGGAAGAACAGAACGAGAAGGAGAGGACGCCGACAGGACGGACGGAGCTGCTGGCAACCCCATCAAAGAAACAGGTGTTTGACCGCAGAAGGAGTACGGAAACGCGGGAAACGGCGAAAGGAGAGACACTGGAGACACGCGAATGCCGCCACGACCCCGGAGGGTCGTGGCTTAACAAGGTACGATCCCTCCTGGGGACAGGAGGATTTCGGGGAATCACAGGCACTGGGAAGGGCAGTAGGGAGGCGGGAGGAAGGTCGGGGAGGGAGAGTGAGACACAAGGAAGGGGAAGGAAGGGAACCAGGCACTGTGTGTACACCAGGAACCCTAAACCCCCACCACTGACCACCCCCTCACGGACTTATCCTGCTTGCTGCCTTTTTCCCTCACGAGCCCAATAAACCGCCCAATCCTACAAAAGGACTTACCTATTCCTTTCTTTTCCCTTCATGCCCGGAGTTCGAGGGAGACGCCCACATCCTTCACAACTGGAACAGACCAGAGGGAGAGGAAACCTAAGAAAGAAAGAGAGAAATTGAGAGGAGCAGAAGACCCAAGGCTCACCAAGAACTTAAATTAGTGACCAAGAGAAATATCCTGTGAATAAAACAGAGAATAAAACTTTAAACATAAAACGCAGATACCCCTTCTCTGACTCTACTTGATCCGCTCGTGCCAGCCTACCACACTTACTCAACTGCAGGGTAAGGTAGAGGGTATAAGGATGGGTAGGCAGAGTATACACTTTACTGATCAATCAATTCCTCATCATCATCATCACATGCCTAAGGTTTAGCTAGTAGTGTGACTCACTGTGGTTGGCAAATGTTGAAAGCGAAAAATTAGAACAGAAGTAAATCCATTATGGAGGATATAATAAATTATATATATATATCGTTGGCTAGAAAAAGGTGTCACCATCAAAGATTGGATTTTTCAAATTATTCAGAAGTCTAGGACAGAACTTAAGAAAGATTAAAGGAGTGAAGTACTAGGAAGTGACTGACCCAGCCGGCACGGGAGAAAAGGGAAACACCTTGTTTTTGCATTGCCATGAGATGCACACTGTACAGCCAACACTGCAGTGCTGATTCTGCCGAATTGAACCATGCAGCTGTTATGTCATCATGGGTGGCACTGTTGAAAGGCCATAGCGAGGGAGGGAGCAATGGTAAATGGATGCTGGGATACCTGCCTTGCTTAAAAAATACTGTGAGTCAAGGGAATATTCTGAAATACCATTCAACCCTTTGAATCAAAGCTTTAGTAAAAACCATTCCAACCAATTAAAGTAGGTGAGAAGAATGCATCTATCCAGAAGAGCTCCCTTGTTTCTTCATTTCAAGCATTTATCTATTCATCATTGCAAATTTGTTTTCTAGAGCTTTTATACTTCAGCCTTGGCTTTGATACACACCATTTAGGCTTTACGTTCTCTCATCCAGTTCTTTGCCATTTAAAACTACCCAAATTCCAAACATGGCTCTCTACTAACCTTTCACCAACATCCATTTACCCAATACCCACCCATGCATCACTCAGATGCATTCACTCATTCACCCATCCAAGAGATCTAACCCACTCAGAGCAGGTGTTAAAAGGAGGCACAGCATCGTTTTCAATGGGCCTCAATGGGCTTTGCAGGATTAGTGTCAAAATTGTTGATGCTAATCCTGCAAAGCTCCAAACTAGTGTCAAAAATGTTGACGCTAGTTCCCCTAACTGCCACCATGGTGTGCCTTATCTTAGATACGGCGCACACAGTGTGGTGTTAGGGGGTGCACTAAGGGGGGCAAGAAAAGTGGCACTGCACTGGGTGCAGCGCCACTTTTCCTAAATCACGGCCTGCATTTTTCAAGAGAAATAAAAGGGTGCAAGAATTGGTCAATGAAGGAAACATGACTATGGTTGGCTTACACAATGCGGCCATCCTCATCATATTTCCAACCATGGTGCATGGTTCTCATCTACTAGTATACAAATACACAACATTGGAGGCTACAAACAATTACATGACCACGTTCAAAAACACCTTTTTTAACGTTTGATCTAGAGCAAGAAAAAGAAAGCCTTCTCATGAAACATGTGTAGAATACCTTACATGGGCATGCAATCTTCAGTACATGGGTTCTCTGAGCCTTACCACCACTCACAAGATAAGATATGTAAGGGGAGAGATAATGCTCACTGATAAAGCAGAAGAAAGAAAGCTACAGAAAGAGTAGTACAGCCAGACAGTTTGAAGCAAAAAAACTTGAAATATAGAAAATAAGTAAATAGGGTGATGCAGGGAGAAGAAGAATTTACAAAACAGATAAATCGATGTGGAGTTGTAAAAAAAATAGGAGATAGGCACAGTAAAAAATCAGAAAAAAACTCAAAATGTGGAGTGGTAAAAGATAGGGAAATATTAATATTAACAACAAACAGGAGGACATACTGGGGCTAGCAGAGCCATTTGCCCCTGCACTTGCGGCGGGGCCACCTTAAGCTACCTCACCCACCTCCCCAGCCCTCTTCCTGCTGGATGATGCAAGAATAAAAGTTAGGAAAGATAAGTGGTACTGTTAATAAATAATCTCTCCAAGAATATTTTTTTAAAGGATAAGGCAAGTGCAGTAACATTTCTACATCAGAGGTTCAGAGCACCTGTATAATAATAATAGTAGTATCATGGACCATCCTATAATACATTTCCTAACCCTATTATAAATTTCCTAAACTACATTTTGGAATTACTAATCAATTGCAATCAATCATTTCTACATTTCACATCTCATTCTCAATCTCTCAATCATAGATTGGTTGCAAGCATGCAAAACTACTGCACATTACTGGGAAATTGCTTCGCAGTTGGCACTGTACAAGCTACAAAAAATAAAGGCACAGAGAAGTGAGAGAACATAATAACTCACTAATACTAATATTAACTATGACTATCTTAGACAGGACACAGGAGGAGTCTCTGCATGACTTCTTCATCAGCCCACCAAGCGCCAAAATAAAGTACAACTTGGTAGCACTGAGCACCGATCTAGATGACAATCACATAATATTATATTTGTAACATAAAGTTAACTTACCTGCGTGTCAGCTGCCTGCTTGCTATTTGGTAACAAACTTTTAGAATAGAACACAACTAATAATATTAGTAACATAAAGTTAACTTACCTGGGTGTAAGCCGCATGCTTGCTCTTGAGGAAGAAACTTTTAGAATAGGACACAACTGATAATTAATATTACTCACCCAGCCTCGCAACCTCTATGCCTAGCAGGTCAAGCAGGTCCATTTCACGGTCCAGGATATCGGCCTACCAGTGTGTAAGCTGTTGCTGGGTGCGCTAGACCCCAGAGGTGCAGCGCAGAGACTGGCGCACCCTCGCCTAGCTTTGCTGGTGCTCCCAGCAGCCGTACCCAGACCCGGGACTGCCGTCTGCTGTCAAGGTGTAGGATAGGTGGGTCTGCATATAAAACATCAAGGCAGCCACCTCCACCTCAGAAAAAATGGCGCTGGCAGCACCTTTCACGTTGCCGCTGCCCGCAAGGAAGGCGGCTGACAGTGGTGTTAGAGAGCCTGGTACTGCCGCTTCCCTTCTTTACCATGGCCCTACGGACTTGGGGGTGGATGAGATAAAGAAGAAGAAAGGCAAAAAAAAAGTAAAGCAAAAAATGTAAACATAAAAAAGTTGCAAAAAAAAGACAATAAAAATTTGGAAAAAAGTTTAAATATAAAAACACAAAGAGAAAAGGTAATATAATAAACAGAAAATGGGGGAAAATAGGTTTTAAAAGTGTTAGATGGGAGAGATATAGAGGGATATGAAAGTAGGCCCCAGCACCGTAACAAGCAAAAAAACCAAGATGGCTGTGCCCATGCGAACCCTGTGGTGCCGTTCACGGGAGTATTCCAACGCAAGGACGTACTTTGTGTTGCCAGTAATGTTAAATGTCACTCGAATGGGCGTGGAATGAAATTCCACCCGCTAGCTGAACTCTGCGTATCGCGATGGAGTTTTTTTGCGACTTTGCAGAGTTCTGCATAGCACATGCTACGCAAACTCCACCCAGGCTTACTCAACATATTCCTGACCCCCCCAGTTTCCCACACAGTCACAGTGATCACATAGCATTACATACTTGCACTCAAGTGAATAGTGATTGATGAGAGCTGCCCGCAAGTCTTCACCATACTCTTCATCAGTTCATCCTCACTTGGCATTTCTGGATTCTCACCTGGTGGCACTGCTAGCTCCCCTTCATCTGGAATATGTGGGATATCTCTCCTCAGGGCAATGTTGTGGAGCATGAAGTAGGCCACAAATAATGAATTTACATACTTTTTCGGTGATTAGAGTAGGGCTCCACTTGTCCTGTCCAGGTACCTAAATCTGGCTTTCAGGAGCCCAAAAGCCCTCTCCACAACACTCTGTGTTCTCCCATGGGCATCGTTGAAGCAGACTTCCCCTGGAATAGTTGGGTTCCTCACCAGTGTCAACAACCATGGATGGTTTGGGTATGCAGAGTCCCATGTAATGGAATGAGACATATGTGCAACTATGAGTCTCTCTCAACCAAATGTTTGCTGCAGACATTGCATACAAACAAACAGGACATATGTGACTTACCAACCAGCCAGGCCCTCTCTAGGTAAGGTTGTGACATCAACTGTGGAATTGTGCTGTTCCTCATGATGAAGGCATCATGGACATAACCTGGATAATGGGCACAGACCTGTGAAATATAGAGGTCCGCCAGACAAATAACTTGGACATTGATAGAATGGAAGTTCTTCCTGTTACGATAGCCTTGTTCATTGCCATGTGGTGGAACCAAGGCAGCATTTGTACCATCAATAGCTGTTATAACACAAAGAGAGAGTACTGGAAGTGATCTAACCCCATCAATGGCTCCCACAACATGTGGGGTGTGTACCAAATCATAGATCTCAGCCTTCACATGAGCTAAATTCACACATTGAGGAAACCAGATGTAGTTGTCCAGGTGTTTTAACATTGTTGAGAGTTCATCCTTCAATAAAAGACTGAATATAGACTTTGACATCCCAGGGGATAGGGCCAGTGTATTTTGGAAAGACCCTGTGCCCAGGAAGTGCAACACTGCCATGAATTGTGTAATGGGTGGTATGCTGTTTGGATGATGAATGGCAGGCATCAGATCTGGGTCCAACTGATGACAGAGATCTACAATTGGTTGCTGATTCAGACAGAAGATCTGGATAATGTGTCTTTCTTTTATGGCCTGAAGGTCTGGCAGTGGACGGTAGACAGGAGGATGGCTGATCCCTCCCCTCCCTGGTCACTTATGTAGGACAAGTAATGAGTTTAGCCATCAATCAATGTATCCCTTGCAACATACATTAGGCATGTCAATGACAAACTGTGACAAGGCAGCCATAAGTTGAGGACATGATACACAGTACACATTACCACTGTCGATGACACAGAATCAACATGTTTCACCCTTGCTTTGCCACAAATGTGTACACATCATCCATCTGGACAGCAAGTATTTGTGCATAATACTTGCCACTCGGACTGTGACTTCATGTCGCAAGACTTAAATTACCAAGGGGGGGGGGGTGCTGTTCCACAAAGCAAGTTGCCACATGTGTCAAGCAATGAATAAAAATGGTGTCCAACTTGAGGACCCACATTACAGGACATAACAAGCACTTATCATTGGTATTAACAACATTTGTGGAGTTGTGATGCATTTTTCTTAGCCTTATAACACATTTCATGCCTCTAAAATGGGGGGTGCCTGACCTACTCCACTTGATATTATGAACCACCCTCGACTGCTGGCAGAATTCATCATGGCAGTAGACAGTTGCTACCACTGCAGACAGAGCCATAGGCTAACGTTGTTGTCAGTGGCGATCGCAGGTCAATTACGGTGTCCGCTGGTGGTGACGGCCGCGTATGTGGCGGACGTGACTGACATGTTCTGAAAAATCCCTCACTTGACTCCTGACACTGCTGCCGGCAAGACATCCATGACCTGAGCTGCTGTGTACCGCCTCTGGGAGCAATCATGTCACATCCAACAGGTGTTAGGACCCCTGCCTCCTCCCAAGAGGAGCTGAAGAAGCTAGTGGAGGAGGGCCTACCCGTGGATGAACAGCTCTAGTGTGCACCAGAGGTGCAGGTAAGTACCTCATGTCCACTTTTTTCATTTTACTTCACCATTTATTCCCTCCTCACCAGCTAGATTGTGCCCATGTGTGCCAGAATGAGTCAAGGCGATGGAGGTGGAGTCGGTGTGGCATCAATGGGAGAGTCAATGTTCATGTAACTGTTGTCAGTTCCCGATGTTGGGTCCTTAGACTTTGGTGTGTGTTTCTTTTTTGAGTGTACCCTGTTGTACCTTATGTTGGATGAACAAAACTAGGTGAGGTTACATCACAGGCATCCCCATACATCATTTGACTAATGGATCTTGTCAATGTAAGACCACATGTATTTGCATGAGAGTATGAGCTGTGTATGCATGTTGTATGTGTCAGGATTGTGTCAAGTGAGTTATGTGTATTTTGCCTGTGAGATTTCAAACCACATCTGGCCTTACTAAAATGCTATTTAGAAGGCATATCCTGACTCACTCTGCCCTTCAGGTTACTACATACACACCACATGCCAATATGTTGTTGGCTACAAGATGTATTATCACGCATGGAAGTGAAGGAAATAGAGCACCATGTAGGTTCTGTCTGCTCAGCCTGCAGAGACCAGGGCGTATCAAATGTATTTCCCAGTATGGTTCAAAGTGTAGGCTGGTGTTGAGATTTTAGGCTATGCAATTCTGACACTGTGCCTATTCCCTGTACCCAAGTATGTCCTGTCATGTGAAGCAATCTATGCTATGTTAATAAAATGCAGCTTACTGAGGTTCTTTCCCTGATGAGTATGTCAATGGTTTTAGTATGGAAACAATGATCTGTGTATAATGTGCACTTGGCATCACTGTCAATGTGTGTCTCTGACGCCTGGCAGGTCCCTTACTCCCACAGCCCTGTTGACAGTATCATACAGGTCATATTTGTCCTGTGCAGGCTTATCGCATAAATGATAGTCCTCTAGTCTGCACCAGAGGTGCAGGTAAGTTCCTCATGTCCACTTTTATCATTTTAGTTCACCATTTATTCCCTCCTCACAGGCTAGATTGTGCCCATGTGTGCCAGAATAAAGAGTCAAGGTGATGGAGGTGGAGTCGGTGTGGCATCAATGGGAGAGTCAATGTTCATGTAACTGTGGTCAGTTCCCGATGTTGGGTCCTTAGACTTTGATGTGTGTTTCTGTTTTGACTGTACCCTTTTGTACCTTACGTTGGATGAACAAAACTAGGTGAGGTTACATCACAGGCATCCCCATACATCATTTGACACATGGATGTTGTCAATGTGAGACCACATGTATTTGTATGAGAGTATGAGCTGTGTATGCATGTTGTATGTGTCAGGTGTGTGTCAAGTGAGTTATGTGTATTTTGCCTGTGAGAATTTAAACCACATCTGGCCTTACTAAACTGCTATTCAGAAGGCATATCCTGACTCACTCTGCCCTTCAGGTTACTACATACACACCACATGCCAATATGGTGTTGGCTACAAGATGTACTGTCATGCATGGAAGTGAAGGAAATAGAGCACCATGTAGGTTCTGTCTGCTCAGCCTGCAGAGACCAGGGCCTATCAAATGTATCTCCCAGTATAGGTCAAAGTCTAGGCTGGTGTTGAGATTTTTGGCTATGCAATTGTGATACTGTGCCTACTCCCTGTACCCAAGTATGTCCTGTCATGTGAAGCAATCTATGCTATGTTAAAAAAATGCAGCTTACTGAGGTTCTTTCCCTGATGAGTATGCCAATGGATTTAGTATGGAAACAATGATCTTTGTATAATGTGCACTTGGCATCACTGTCAATGTGTGTCTCTGACGCCTGGCAGGTCCCTTACTCCCACAGCCCTGTTGACAGTATCATACAGGTCATATTTGTCCTGTGCAGGCTTATTGCGTAAATGATAGCCCCATAGTGCAGACAGCTTGATAAACCCTGGGAACCATGATATGTGACTCATTGGTTTGGTCACATAGCATATAATGGACAATGCATGCCTTTGTTTGTTGGATGCCATCGCTGTAAGATGGATAGAAATGTCCAGAAGCATGTACGGTGGCACATGTACATGATAAGGAACCCCACCCCTGATGTGGCATGAGTATGCATTTGTCAGTCCACATGTCCACACATGGACAAGTTGGACACCTTCTATACCCCCATGCCAGTCCCTTCATTATTACCTATGTGTAATGTTTGAGTTTGTACTCTGGCAGTAGCCTGTAGAAACTGTAAGCAGGGAATCATTCTCACTGTGTAAGTGCATTAATGCATGCATGCCTAAGGAGTATACCATTCAGAAGCCACAGAGGTGTGATGTGTCCCGTGGTTCCTCAGCTCTCAGTCCGATTGCTAGAGCATGTACCACAAGATGTCAGGTGGCCTACCTAGTCAGTGGAGGGCCTGAGCAGGGTGGTGGATAGGTCTGCAAATTGGGAATTGTTTGTGGGCATGTGCCTGTACTCAGTGGCTGGTATGTGGAACACTTGGGCAGTTTGGTCCAAAAAGAATGTTCATAGCTTTGTGTACTGACATGTATGTGACCCAGCCATTTTGAATGGGATTTGTGGACATAATTTCTTGTATTTTCTTTTCATCCATGCAGGTCAAAGCCCATCAGAAGACAGGGATTTGGAGAGCCATCGCAAGAAGGTTTGGAGCAGCCACCACAGCAAATGTTGGGAAGACCTGGGCCTGGAAGATCACGAAGGTCCACCTGGAGCTGTCCTCCCAACGTGGGCGGGGTGCCCGTTGGACAATGACCCCCCCAGTGGCCCGCATTCTGTTGGTGGCTTACCCGCAGCTGGGTGGGCGTTTGAGTGCAGCACAGCAGTCACAGGGAATGAGTTAACACCAAATTCCTGCCTGTCCCTTTGTAAGGTGATTGAGTGGGGGTACTGACTCCCCCCCTGACAATTAGGGATGAGCCGTGGTCCCAGAGTAGATGGGAGTCTGTGTTGACCTGGCATGTGTATCAAACTAGTCTACCTTGCCTTCTGAACCTGGGATCTGGAACAAACATGGGGGAACATTCTCTACAGGGACCGCAAATGACTGTGTACATTGCTCTTTCATGTACTTTTTGTTGCTGTGGTGGGTGTAATTTCTGACCCACAGATCACTTCCCCTGAAAGTCACAGACAAAAGGATAAGTGGATTATGGATCACTGTCCTCTGCCATGTGTCTGGGCATATGTGTATGTAGACATCTGCCACCCAGAAGCACGTTTTCTGGAGTGTATAATGTGTGTTGGTGCCTCACAGTCTGTGATGTGTTTGTGCCCAGCATAGACGTGACTTGGCATACATGGCTAATGGTATGCAGATGTAGCAAACTATGTTCCCTTGGTAACTGGGGAATGTCCATTAGTAGAATGACTGTAGCCAACATTCTTTGTGCCTACATGTCAGCATGTGTCCTTTTCTCTTTAGGAAACATCCTTATTCTGCTATTTCATGCATGTTCTACCCATGTTGTTGGGATGATGTCTGTATTACCTCACATATATGTGCATGGAAGACTGTTAGTGGAATAGCACATTTACAATGCTAATCTATTTCACGTCCTGCCACAGACAGGATTGTGTCAACATTGTTTATTGCCTGACAGATATCTTCATGCATTATAGTATGTCATTTGTCATGTAGGAATGCAATAGCAATGAGAGACATGGCATTTAGGCCCATATTGTGGAACAACTCTGTGTTCATCTATGCCCTTGATGTGGCATCTTGTGGAAAAGTACACTGCACATGTTGAATGATTGAGGATTGTTCCCTGACTGATGTCATGCATCATGGAGTGAATTTCAGTGAAGTTGACATCACATGTGTTTGGGTTCAGGCACTCATCCACAGAAAGATACCAGGGTTGGCATGTCTTAGATGTGGCTAGTGATCTTGCTTCTCATTGAACAACAGGTTGAGGTCCTTCTATTAATCCATGCAAGTTGTGTGTCTCTCTAGCATGCAAGGTACAGATGGGTTCCACAGACACACTCAGATGATGTCATTGTAATGGGAGTCAAACATTAGTGGTGACGATCCTGGGGCTGGCTGATTCATTGTTCTGTGTATTCTGGAGACATCTCTCCCTGACATTTTGGACCTGATGCCAATGTTGTTCCTTTCAATGACACAATTAAGGCCTATCAGAGTACACTGATACTACCTCCTCGACTCTATTAGGACAGATGTCACTTTTTGAGCTGTACATTGTTGAAATGCGTCCATTGTGACATGGGTATTTCCATGTCAACTACTCCAGGATGTTTCACTTTTGTATCTGCAATAGCTGGATTTCATTGGCATCATCTGAAATTGTTGGTACCTTATGTAAGTGCAAAACAGATGTGTGCATACATTTGTGTGTGAAATATGGGAAGTTACTTTACCAAAGAATTGCATTGTTGGCTACAATTGAACTGAGTGAAATGAGGTCTGCTGCATGCCGCACAGCTGTGAGGATGGAGAGGTCACCTAGTTGTTGTATGGTCATTGTGGTTGCAAGACGTCAGCCATGCACTTGTAGTTGTCTGGGATCCTGATTAACATGTGGGTAACTTTGGTAAGTCCAGATGGCATGCATGCATATGTTATGGCACATGAAAGTGCCACTTTGGTGATGTCATTTTATGGAGCCTATGTGACATGATGGTATTGTTTGTCAATCAGAGTTGTGATTGAGGTGTTATCATGTACATGTTATGACCCCATTTCTCATTCTTTTTTCAGCAGCAGCACAGGCAGGTGAAGGAGATGGGGCACAGCTGAGTGGGGAATCATCTGGCCATGGGACCTCAGGACAAGATACCACCAACACAGAGGGACCCAGTGGTCGGGCGGGTGATGGGAGTGCAAAGGGGAGACATCATCAGATTCCTCCTCCAGTGGCAACTCTCTAGTGGTGGTGGACCCCTCGGTGTCCCCCCAGTACCATCCATGCCCACCACCCCCATTCTATCACTGCCCTCCCCGTAGCTCCCCACCCAGTTTGCCATGCCCGCTCCCAAAAGAGGGTGGGCATTTCCTTTGCCGCAGGCACCTCTGCCCCATTCCCTGTTATCTCTGCTGCCCTCAGTGAGGAAGCTATTGACCTCTTGAGAACAATCTCTGTGGGTCGGACTGCCATTTGTGAATGCCATCTAGGGACTAGCAAGTCAGCTACAACTGACTAATGCATTCCTGAAAGGCATTCATGGTGCAATGTCTGGCCTACAGAGATATTTTTAGGCTCTGACCTCCACACTGAAGGAAGCCAGACTCACCAGCTTCCATCCCCCCTCCACCTTCTTCTTCTCAATCCAAATCCCCTCATACCCTACCTACCTAGAGCATGCAAACAGGTCCTCACGCATCTACCTCAACAGACAATTATAGCACATACGAACACAAACACCACAAGACACACCGGCACACACACAAACAACATCCACTCACCAACACAACAACACTCACAACTGGCCTTGACACTCCCACCACTCCCATCATCAGACACACAATGTCAAGCTTACCTATAGACACCACAACAACAGTCACTGACACAGCCACCACACCAATCCTATCCAGACCCCACCATAGCAGACCCTCAGACATTCACAACAAGCACCACACCAGCAGACACCACAACTACTAACACACCTATATCCACCACATCCACCATACATGCACTCATATCACCCAAAGAGACAACTATGGCATCCACCCACCACGGCATCCCTCAGCACTTCCACCCCCCCCAAGCCCAAGAGGTATAAACACCCTCACTCACCCACCCAACAGACACCCACCACACACAAGAATACCTCACATAAGCATGCATCCAAAACATCCACACCTACACAGCCTACAATCACTCCCACAACCTCCAAATCTCATCCCCCTTCTGATGACTGTCCCCGTGATGCCAAAAAACTGTTCTCCCCCCTGAACCACACCCAGAAGCACCGTACCCAGCTCACTCTCAGTCCCTTCCACCTCCAAGGCCTCCTCTGCCCCCTGCAAGAAGACATTCCTACCCCTGAAGAAGCCCACCCCTCCCAAGAAGAGGACTGCCCCTCCACAGTCCAAACCCGACCTCCAAATCTGATCCCCCCGATAATCCTTGAGGTGCCTGCCTGCCCCCTTGATGCCCATTCTTGTGGAGGTTACATGTCAGTCAGGAGTCAAGTTATTGGCAAAAATTAATGGACTGGCCAATGGCCTTTGGACAACATTACTATTTCTTAATCATAAACCCAACAGTTGTTTGGGTACACCTTTGTCCTGCAATTGCTTTCCTACCTTCCAGTTTTCCCTGAGTGACTTTGGTTGTGTGACTTCCGTAATGTGTGTTTCAGCCTGCTTGCTGCTCCAGTTGCTGTTGTTAGAAGTATGTGAGTTTGTGTGCAGTGCTGTTGTCCCCCTGGAGCCCTGGAGAAGGGTATATGTTGTGTGTATGTGTGTTTGAATGCAAGGGTGGTGTAATGGCACTGGGCACTGTTGGTATGATAAGTATTTCTTATTGTGATGGCCAGTGTGAGCATGTGTCCTGCCATTTGATAAAGTTTTGTTTTGACCAATGACTTTGTGTTTCACCACTGCGCATATTAGTTGCTCAATGTTCACCAGTAGCACATGGTATGTTTTGTTCAGTTTAGCCGCCTATGGGCTTTGACATTGCATTAGTCATTACATTCTGTATTGTGCCTATTGGCTTTGACATGGCATTAGCCATTGCTTTCTGTATTCAGTTTAGCCGTCTATGGGCTTTGACATTGCATTAGCCATTACATTCTGTATTCTGCCTATTGGCTTTGATATGCTGTATCCAGTCTAGCCGCCTATTGGCTTTGACATTGCATGCCTATTGACTTTGACATGATGTATTCAATTTAGCTGCCTATTGACTTTGACATGCTATTAGATATTCTGCCTATTGGCTTTGACATGATATCATATATTACATTTTGTATTCAGCTCCGCTGCCTATTGGCTTTGACATGATATCATATATTACACTTTGTATTCAGCTTAACTGCCTATTGGCTTTGACATGATATTCAGCTCCGCTGCCTATTGGCTTTGACATGATATTATACATTACACTTTGTATTCAGCTCCGCTGCCTATTGGCTTTGACATGATATTATACATTGCATTTTATATTCAGCTCAGCTGCCTATGGGCTTTGACATGATATAAGACATTGTATTTTGTATTCAGCTTAGATGCCTATTGGCTTTGACATGACACTAGACATTGCATTTGATATTTAGGTTAGCTGCCTATTGCCTTTAACATGACATTGCATTTGATATTTAGGTTAGCTGCCCATTGCCTTTAACGTGGAGTTAGACATTGCAGTTGAGAATAGTTCTGTATTTTTCCAAGCTGTGTTTTTGCACCAGAGAACCAAGATGTTTTGCTCTCACAGTAGACTAGACCTGATAAGAGAGAGTACATGGGCGTTGTTTCTCTTCCCTTGAGCTTGGGAACAGAAGTAGTCTTGGAGACCTGGCCAGTCTCCAAAAGGCTTGCTCAGCTTCCCAGGTCTGAGAGGAGGGGGCACACCTTTGTAACGAATGTAACAGGCTGCAGAGAGTCAGATTCGAATCTGCCGGACCTCGTGCTGGAGCTTGGCGCAGGCTGCCAGCAATCCCGTGTGGGTAGATGAATCTCTCTTTCTCGCGGTTGACAGGGGTCCTCAGCTTGCAGACCTTAGAAAGATGAAGCTGTGAATAGTTCCCACACGGTGAAGTATTTGTTTTGCTTTGCATACAATATCTTATAAATATAACCTGCTGTGTATATTGCAAACTGATATATTTTGTTTGATTAACGCGGACTTGAAAGCTACTAATTCGTCATTCATTCATAAACATTGTGGTTGGGGAAGAATAAAATAACAATAAAAGTCTTCCTTGACCTCAGAAGTGCATTTCTGTTGTGTTATGTTAGTGCTTAGAAACTAAATAAGAGGAAAGCACTACAGCATGTATGGTGTAAGACTTGTCCCCCTGATTGGGCTTATGTATTCATGAGATGTGTGTCATTTGGAGTTTTGTATGTGCAGACATGGAGTGTGTTGAATTGTGCTAGCTGTGTTTGCATTTGCCGGTGCTTGTGTCCATTTAGGTGTGTGTCCCTTGCAAATGTTTCCTGTAGAGGTATGTCACATGCAGCAGGAGTTGTATGTGCTTGTTGACTTTCCTTCCCCATTGTGTAGATGTGCATGACAATTGGTTTTGGTATTGTTTGCCCCTGAGACACATATAGGGCCATCTCCTGTGGAGATGTTGTTTGAGGGTCCTGTTCAAAGTGTTATATGTCCCAGTGCAGTTTTCTTCCCCGTGTGTCCCAGATGGCCCCATCTCAATTGCGTAGGTATGGTTCTTATGCTGTTCTTGGTATATTTGTGTCTCTGTGTTTATGCATGCCATTGTGCTTCCATTGTGCTGTGATGTGTGTCCATTGCAGGGCTGTTTACTTGTGATGTTGCTTGTATTGGATGCCACATCGATAGCTATGTGTTGTATGTGTGGCAGTACCTGGCCAGTGTGGTATGTGGTTGTGTGAGCTGTAATTGTATATGTGCTGTAGGTGTGCTATTGTTGCTGTGTGTGACAATATTGAGTAGCCTTCAGTGTCCCTGTTCCTGGGCTTTGTGGCCGTGCATATTTGTGTAATGTTGCAGTGCAGTTTGAGTGTGCTGTCCCAAAGTGTGCATTTTGTGTGTGTGTGTGTACGTGTTGATGTATGTCAGTGAGTGTGTTTTGTATGAAACCTGTGCCTGCTTTCCGTGGTGTACCCCCTATGATGTGTTTTCCAGTGCTACAAGCTGTTTTTAAAGGTTGAGGATACAGGCATGATGTTTATGAATGTCTCAATGGCGGTCCCAGACGTGTATAGCGGCCTGCAGGTGAGTGTCTCTCTTTATACTGTCCATTTCTGGTGCACATGGTGGTTGGACCACCACGGTCACATTGGCAGTGTTCAACCTCTTAATGGGGCCAGCAGAAACACTGTCTCCGCTGGCCTGTTCATGCTTCATCTGCACCGTGGAGGTCTGTGCTGCCTGGCGGTGCCGGCGGACCGCCGGGGGTCATCTGTTTGTATGACCGCCAAACTCATAATATAGCAGTCCTCTCTATCAGACCATTGGCGGTCGGATCACCACTGCCAGCATGGTGATCACGGGACCGCCAAATTCGTAATCAGGCCCAAAGTCTGAAAGAAAATTCACATTAAGGAATGAATCAGCATTTCCTGCACATTCACGAAATACAAGCTTTAGCAGGTCTCACTTAGGCTAACTTAAGAGAATTACAATAACACATTTAATTTATATGTCTTAATAAAACACATTTAATATACAAACTTATAAGTTCGCCATTAATATTGCTCCAATGATATGCATGTTACATTAATTTTAAACAAACAACAAATTCTGTTATTACATTTCAAGAGGTCCAAAAAAGAGCAAAATTTCTCTTATTTTAACCCACACACGTTTAAATCATTAATCATTAGAAAACCAATATTGTTGCAATATATTCTGTTACTCTAGAGTCTAAATTACATGTTAATATCAGTTTAATCCTTTTATCATTTGATTTAATTAAAAACCCACCCATGTCGAACGCTACATTATAAATAAATGCACATTAATAAAAACGTGTTGGTGCAATTTCTATGTTCAAACCATTAGTACTTTAATTAACATAAGGCATAAACTGTCACATTCTGATAACTTTTTTGACCTGAGGGACACAACAAAAACCTCGCTATATCAGTCCCTCCTCTAATGGTGAATTTAGCCATCACAAAATACTCTAATTCTCATTTTATTGAAACAGCTCAAAATTTCAGAGGTTTATTCGGGTAAGGTCTTCTGTAGTCCTCTAACCATTTAAAGTTACAACATATATGCTTCTCTTAATTTCCATTTCAATCTCTTCCTCCTCTGTCTATTCTTTGCTCTTTTCTCTTTCAGTCTTTTAATCAGTTTGTGCAGTCCAACTGCAACTAGGGCACACACAACTATTATCAACAGGGATCTTAATATGGTTCCCACAATTGTTCTACCCATGTTTCCGAGCCACTCTCCAGTGGCTGTAAAAAACACTACCTATAGCTTCCCACTCATCTGTTGTTGTTATTCCTTTCAGGTCCTTTTTCAAGTCAGTCATGTTTGCATTGTATTTACTTATTTCTTCACTATTGCCAGGTATATATGTACAACGTTGTTGCACATGTAACATTTTGCAAACTCTGCCTTCTTTTGTGCAGGACGATTTTGCAAAACCATTGATCTCACAGCAGCCATTTCTGTGTCCATTAACAATATGGCACCTGCAGTGTGGGTAGATAACTTATCTATTATTTTTAGCAAATTTCTAATTTTTATATCATTCAAGATCACACCTACTGATGGAATCACGGCACTAATAATGTCTGAGGTACTTGCTCCTCTTTTAACTACAGATTTTAATTTCTTATCTCAGACTGGATCATTTAAATGGTCCACATGATATATTCTCAAACAAGCTACTCCCAGGTAACATGTATCATATCAGCCGTTCAGCAGCTTGTGATAGGCATTTTTTCCACACATGACATAAACACCTGGTATGGCACGATCGTGTCCATTCAGCATGAAAGTCCAAACACCTTTAAACAAAACCAGGTCTACATTCACTAGTCCCTACAAAATGTGTGTCAGTCTTTGATCTAGGTTTCTATACACATAATTACCCTACATATTTCCAATTTAAGGCCAGGAATCCTTGACTTCCAGCCACTGAGTGCGTTGCATCTTTTTCTCAGTTTTGTAAAACTATTCCCTTTTCTATTTTGGATTTCGCCGCTCTCCCCCTTTCCTCAACTTGTCCAATGAACTTTATTTCTAGTGGGCTACGAATACAGGTCAAATTATTCTTATGGGCATAAACGGGTTCCAAATGTCAATGTAGGTTTGAAGAAACCTCCCACTGTGTCAATGTTGTTTGTCTTGGCAATGTTACTCAAATCCTTCATTATGGAAACAATTATAAACACTAGGTCATAATTGGAATAGAAGTATTGACAATAATACTGTAGATATAACAGTGCTAATAACAGGCTATGGAAAATTCCATAGATTAGGGGTAAATAATGGTATGGGATACCCTCCTGCATTGATGAAGGTAACTGTGTACATACATAGCAATCTCTAAGTTCCATGGTACCTACATATTCATACAAGAGCTTATAATACACATTGGCTGACAAATCTCCTCTAGAACTGTCGGTGTGTAGAAATTTCCCATCTTTATACAAGAGATCTTGAGCTGCCATTGAATTTACTAAATTCGGGGCACTTGTGATTGCAACGTGCCATGCCTACTAAACCTATGCACATGTATTTGCACTTGCTAACTCCAATGCAATTTGACTCCGTGAGTTCTCTAATTTCAGACCAAATCCGAAATAAAAAATCTAAAACAAAAATGCAAAGTGACTTTAATGTATCACTGTCTCTTTTCAGTCCTTTTTTTATTTGTGAGCAAAGCATGAATCAAAAATAGTCTATATAAAAATGCAAATTAATCACAAAGGGGGTCATTCCGACCCTGGCGGTAAAATCCGCCAGGGCCGGGGACCGCGGATGCACCGCCAACAGGCTGGCGGTGCATCCCTGGGCATTCTGACCGCAGCAGTATAGCCGCGGTCAGAAACGGGAAACCGGCGGTGTACCGCCGGTTTCCCGCTGCCCTGGGGAATCCTCCATGGCGGCACAGCTTGCTGCGCCGCCATGGGGATTCCGACCCCCTTACCGCCATCCTGTTCCTGGCGGTTTTGGCCGCCAGGAACAGGATGGCGGTAAGGGGTGTCGTGGGGCCCCTGGAGTCCCATGCAGTGCCAATGGCATGGGCACTGCAGGGGCCCCCTAACAGGGCCCCACAAAGATTTTCAGTGTCTGCTTTGCAGACACTGAAAATCGCGACGGGTGCCACTGCACCCGTCGCACCCTTTCCACTCCGCCGGCTCCATTAAGCCGGCATCCTCGTGGAAGGGGGTTTCCCGCTGGGCGGGCGGGCGGCCTTCTGGCAGTCGCCCACCCGCCCAGCGGGAAACTCAGAATAACCACAGCGGTCTTCTGACAGCGCAGCGGTATTCTGGCGGCTCCCACCGGCCCAGCGGTTACCGCGGCCGGCGGGAGTCAGAATGACCCCCAAAGTTCCTTGATCTTCTAGTAAGTTCTTCAAGAGTTTCCTGTACTTGCAAATGTCCAAATCTTCTACCAAAAGTCCAAATGTCTCTAAAAAAGGCACAGCTGATAGTCACTAATAATAACTTACAAAACGTAATGCCTTTATTCATCAAGTGGCAATGAGATTTCAAAGTTCAGCTCCACTGCAATTTGAATCCAAAGAATGTTGAACTGGAGTCAAATTGTTAAAGTAAAAGGTTGCAAACTCTTGTTCCCAGTAATTGGCAGCAAAATATGCCCATTCAGGAGTTGAGTATCTATGATTTGGCACTCTCTTTCTTTTTGATCTTCTGTTTACTCGACCCTCAGTATCACTGTCATTCTGACTCTACTCTTTAATCTCCTCAGCAATAGTCAGAGGCACTTATACAGCGGACACTGAATGCTTCAAGGGCCAAGTGTCTTGGTTACACCTCTTTTCTCTAGCATGACTGATCCTTCAACAGCATCTGAGCTTGCACGAGCCAACTGATTCTGTCTCAACCCTTCTGTATCATCCATTGTTGTTGACTCGCACAGAACCCCATTAGACCTAGTCTGCACTGCAGCATCCACTTGTCCTGTCCCCACAGCTAACCTAATCCTCTCACTCACTGTAACTGACCGTTCTGGAACAGGTGCTGTATCATCAAGGGGACCTGGAATTTTATCAGTGTGGCTTGCATGCACCCAGTTTGGAAGACAAGCACACTTCACTGCTATAGTGGGTACAAAAACCACCATGTAAGGCCCCTTTCCAACATGGTTCTAAACATGTTTTCCTTACATGCTTTTTAATCATGAACCAGTCGCCCAGACATAGGTCTTGACAAAGCTCCTGCTGCGGCTGAGTGGTGACTTCTCCAATCTGATGAAACAAAGAACAAACCATGTCAGGCAGCACCTTGTGACAATCCAGTACCAAGTCATACGTAATGTTCACAAGCACATTTGCAGGCACTGTTGGCAGTCTCATTGCTCTCCCTATGATGATTGCATGAGAGGACAGCTCAGTCTTTCAGTCTGGCGTACTGCTCATACTCATCAAGAAAAGAGGCAATGCGTCTGGCCATTTCGAAATTGTTGATGCACACACTTTTACCAGTCTGGACTTCAGGGTTCCATTAATCTGTTCTACAAGTACTGAAGCCTCAGGTATGTAGCTGCAATGCAATCTTTGCTCAACCTGTAAAGCTGTAAATACCAATTTAAGGATCTCACTGTTGAAATTAATTCCTCTGTCTGATTCTAGGGAAGTCAGGAAGCTAAATCGAAATAGCAAATCCCTCAATAACAGCTTTGCTACTGTGGGACTAGCCTTTCTCTGGGTTGGGTAAGCCTTAACCCAATGTGAAAAAAATGCAGCTAAAATATATCTCAGTCTGTTGCACACAAGTAATTCCATAAAGTCAAGCTACATTCTGCTGAACAGTCCTCCTGATCTGCCTATATCACTCAGTGTAACAAATCTATGTTTCCCTACATTCATCTGCTGGCATGTGACACATCTGTGGCACACAGCTTCTGCAATCATTCTGATTCTGGAGTTAAACCATGTTTGCCTTAATGTTCTGATCATTGCCTCTCTACCTATGTGTGCCTGTCCATGCTAATATCTTGCCATAGGGGCAGTAAACTAATTGGCAATACTTCTCTTCCATCACTTGAGATCGAAACATCATCTTCATTTTTTTTAACACATCCTGCTCTGGCTCAACTTTGTTGTTCTTCCACTGTCACTTCTTCCTGCAATCTCTTCACTTCTTACCATGTATCAATAGCGGTAAATAAGAGATGTTGACTTGTCTCAACACTCTTTTCATTGCTACACTCCCCATTAAAGAAGGTGCAGCTGAGGGCGCAATATCTTGCCACTTCATCAGCATATTTATTTCCTAAAGTTAAAAAGTCGTTAAGCAACATAGTCATTTTCATTTACGGGGGCATCTTGATTGTCAGGTCTTGGTTTGGTGCACAATTCAGTCACATCCAGACAGTAAAGCCCAACCTCATCCTCGAGGTCATCTGCATTTTCAACAGGATTAGGCAAAAGAATAGCTGGATTAAGTACAGTGCAACGTTTGATATTTACGTTGGGGGACCCGAAAATAGCTTGCTCTTAGCAGGTCAAATGCGCACTTGTAAGATATTGGGTCTTTTGTATGGGTCAACAATATTTCCACTAAATCAAGAGTAAAAATGTTCAGGGGGTGACTCATACCATTGCCACTGTTCAATACTGATGCTAAGTACAGTGACAGCCTTTCAACAACGAGGCAGCGCTGATGCTACAGGATCAAGTGTAGTAAGCCACTGCTTGTTTGCATTTCCATGCAGCTGTGTCAAATCTGAGATACAATATCCATTCCTCTCACAGCAAAAGAAACAAAAACATTTGTTATAATCAGGCATTCCAAGAGCTAGGGCTTGGCATAGGCTTCCTCTCAGCTCTTTGAAGGCACACATGCAGGTGTCATCCAATGGTACCGCATAAGACACATCCTTGTGTGTCAGCCTCTGTAAAAGCTTGGCCAAAAGGGAAGAGTTTGGAATCCACTGGTGACAGTAGCCAACCATTCCCAGAAACATTCGGACTTCTTTCTGTGTAACAGGGGGGTTCATTTGCATGATTGCTGAGATTCTTTCTTGGGACACCTTCGTCACACCTTTCTCAATGTGGTGACCTAAATTAGGGACTTCTTTCTTGCAATACTGTAATTTTGCTGGGGAAACCTTATGTCCATTTTCTCCTAAATGATTCAGGAGAGCTATTGTATCTCTCCTGCATGCTTCACAGGTGTTTGAGGCAACTAACAGGTCATCTATGTACTGCACGGGATCCAGATTATTTTTCAATATCTGATTAAAAATGGATGGTGACTCAGTTTACCCTTGAGGTGCTCGGCACCATGCTAAATTGCAAAACACAACTTCCACACTTGAAAGCAAAAAGGAACTGGCTTGCCTCATGAAGGGAAATAGAGAAAAATGCTTGACAAAGATCAAATACTGTAAAGTATTCTGCTTCAGAGGGAAGTTGAAATAAAAGCACTGCAGGATTCGGTACCACTGGACAACATGGAACAATAATCTTGTTCACTTTTCTCAGGTCCTGGATTATGCAGTCCTTTCCATTGGGCTTCCGCAAT
Source organism: Pleurodeles waltl (assembly GCF_031143425.1). Lineage (NCBI taxonomy): Eukaryota > Metazoa > Chordata > Amphibia > Caudata > Salamandridae > Pleurodeles > Pleurodeles waltl. The sequence goes on from NC_090440.1 coordinate 989,387,925, forward strand.
CCTCAAATGGGAAAGTTACATGGACTTCCCAAAATCTCTTTCAGGACACCTTGTTCAATTAGACTATTTATCAGGGGTGCAATTCCAGCAACTATATCTTGGATTATATTAAATGGGGGTGTCTTTGGGTACACTACATTTGTCTTCACTGTTATTTTAATAGGCTCAATTCCTTTAATGAGTCCTATGTCTTTTCCTGAAAAACCCCAAACCCCAGGCACAACTGTCTCTTTTGAATCTTCGGGACACATCATTACATGTCATCATTAGGCACAATATGACACTTGGGTGCTGCTCTACAATTTTATAGGGTGCTGCACTACAATTTTATAGGGCACATCTTCATTTGTTTGAGCTTCATTTGTGCAGCTAATAGAGCAGTTTAGCTTACACAACAGGTCACGTCCTAATAAATTTACGGAACTTGAATCGCAAACCACAAATTGGTGCTCATCTTCAAAATAACCTAGTTTAACAGGGACATGTTCCGTTACAGGATTTGTATCCTTCTTCCTGAAAGGGGCAAATTCAGAACTTCTGCTGTTCTGACAGTGGAACTTGTAGCTCCAGTGTCAACCAAGAATGACACATCTTGTCCCATAATGTTGGCATTTACATAGGGACCACATTGATCTAGTTCTAAGGATCCAGTTAACTGGCAATTCTCCTCATCAGAGCTACCAGCTTGGAGAATTTCTTAAAGTTCATCATCACTTAGGTCTTTCAGGGGAAATTGCGATGTTATCTGATTCACATTTGCATTTGCAATCTGGTTCATATTCTGTTGGGCACAACCATTTGCTTTTGAGCCATCAGGGCTTGTGTTACTTGTATCTGCTGTCCTGGGGACACATTCACATTTTGTAAGCAGTATCTTTGAACTCTCTGGATTTTAACTTGATTACTGCTTTGTGCATGAGCAACTAACCACATTCTACACTAGATTATTCACATCATTATAAGGACATTCCCCTCCACCAATGTCCAACGTTTCCTCAAGTATGACAAGGATTATTTTTCTTCAAAGTCTGAATATCAACAACATTTCCGATCTGATCTACCTGCGCACCACGTCCTCTACCTCTGGACTGAACAACTTTGACCACTTGCTGTGGTACACCTTGCATTCCACTAGTATTAGCCATCATCTGTGGGCTCTGATTAACTTTCTGTCCAGCCTTCAATTGCATCATAATTACCTTTACCTTAAATTTTTTCCGCTTCAACTCCAAGTCTTCACTACAGTATTTTGTGTACCGCAGTATGTTGTCAACTGTTTGTTCTGCCAACAAATCAGGTGCTGCTGAATCAACTCACTACTGTCTGGCTTCAGTTTTTGCACAAACCTAAACACAAAATGACCCATATATTTTAGTTCTATTGTCTCTGTACCACTATGCAGTTTGAAAGCTTGCAGCAGTCTTTAATAGTATGAATGTATTGACTCCTTTGACTCCTGAGCTGTTCTTTGTTCAATTGTCTGCCAATCAATATACATTTGGGGACACTTTGAGCCTCATGTACAAGAAACTGATGCATCTCCATTGATGTGTCAGATTTCTTGGGTTTGCCTCAAATCCCCTAACGACGCCATGGATGCGCTGTATTTACAATACAGAACTCCATGGCGCACGTTTTCACAGATGTGTCAGAAACAATAAGTTTAATCCATTAATAGATCACTCTGAAAAGGGCTCAACAGTATCAGACATTAAAGCGTCTCACATTCATCCGGGGTAAACAAAACAAGACTCTATAAGAACAAGCAATGTAAAGGCTTCTTCAGGCTCCATAGGACCACTGGAAGCACTTGTTGAGGACTTTGCATGTTTCTGACAATTTATCTCACTGGTTTGTGCTTCCAACTCACTTCTCAACAATTTGCACGTCCCGCTCAGCATGAGGTTCCATGTGTGAACATAATAGCTATTAGACTTTAATTCTTATTGTGCCCTTTGTTTCCTGCTTCTGTGACCTGTCTTCGTTTGGTCATCTATGGAGTCTGGTTGTCCCTTCAGATATTTGGCCATGATTTGCCATTCTGCCACAATGCCCTCTGGCATCAATAGAATCACTTAGCCTTCGCAGTAGTCCCCTTCCCCTGGAGTAAAAATCTTCCTTAGGGATATGAGAAAAATAAGAAACATGCAAAAAGAAAGTCTGCCAACCCATTCAAACTCCACTTCTTTTCCACTGTCCAGTTTTTCCATCTCTCATAAAAGAAGACAGGTAGGTGTAAGCAAACTTAGAAGTTGGGTTGAAACCATTAATCTTCATTATTCACAAAGTCAGGAGCAGGTTTTTTCCTCACACATGGACTTTGATGACAATGTTCTTCATTGGTTCATCTTGTACCTTTACAAAAACCATTAGCTCTTCCAGGTGCCTGCATCCTGACTAAAGGACATCGCTTTGACAGACAGCATAACCATGGGTTTATTTGGTTGCCAGTTATCTTTGAATTTAAAAAAGGAAATCTCTCAGCATACTACAGGCTAATTTAAGCATTAAGACCCATCAATATGTTGATGACCCACTTGAAAATCTCAGCTGATATCACCCATGAGCACCTGAAAGGCTGCCTATCCACTACGACTTCTTGCATAAGGCCTACTTGACGCTAAATGCCCTGAAAACAGAGTTTGTACTTATCACCAGTGACAACACAAATTGGAGGACTCATGGGGAGAAGAGTCGAGGACATGTCCTTCTCGAGTTTTTTGAGCAGGTGGTGAATTCCAGGATGGAATGCTTTAAGATAGGGTAAGTGGTCTTGGTTCAGACTTTAAGTGATAATCAGGCGTTAAGTACATCTTGGCTTCCTTTTCCTGATGCTACAGTACTGGTTAAGGAGGTTTTGTGATTGGTGTGATTGGTGATACCACTGTTATTAAAATGGAGTACCCTGGTGCTATGAGAAGCCCTGCACACTTTGTGTGATGTGGGCCGTCAGGATTTATTAAAGCTGGGGGTTCTTTCTTAGGCTTCAGTAGGTCTAGGGAAGTTAAAAAAGGAAGCGGTGGGTGAGGGAAGTGGCTAGGTACAGCATACAGCTGGCCCCTGTTGCCAGCGGGGGCTGATGAGGAATTAATGTCAGAGGTAGCAGGGGAGGCAAAGGGCTCACCAAGCTCTGATGAAGGTGCTTCACTTTAGAGTCATGATGACCGGGGAAGAGAAAGTCAGGCATTACAACTTAACAATAGGAGAGGGCATCAGGTGAGTCTCGCAGTGTACAGGCAGTCAACTGTGCAAGGCGGGCCCAATGTGAGGAGAGGACCGGCTGCGTCCACATCACCCCCAGCAAGAGGAGGCCAATCAATATATTTTGGGGACACTTTGAGCCTCATGTACAAGAAACTGATGCATCTCCATTGATGTGTCAGATTTCTTGGGTTTGCCTCAAATCCCCTAACGACGCCATGGATGCGCTGTATTTACAATACAGAACTCCATGGCGCACATTTTCACAGATGTGTCAGAAACAATACGTTTAATCCATTAATAGATCACTCTGAAAAGGGCTCCACAGTATCAGACATTCAAGTGCCTCACATTCATCCGAGGTAAACAAAACAAGACTCTATAAGGACAAGCAATGTAAAGGCTTCTTCAGGCTCCATAGGACCACTGGAAGCACTTGTTGAGGACTTTGCATGTTTCTGACAATTTATCTCACTGGTTTGTGCTTCCAACTCACTTCTCAACAATTTGCACGTCCCGCTCAGCATGAGGTTCCATGTGTGAACATAATAGCTATTAGACTTTAATTCTTATTGTGTCCTTTGTTTCCTGCTTCTGTGACCTGTCTTCGTTTGGTCATCTATGGAGTCTGGTTGTCCCTTCAGATATTTGGCCATGATTTGCCATTCTGCCACAATGCCCTCTGGCATCAATAGAATCACTTAGCCTTCGCAGGAGTCCCCTTCCCCTGGAGTAAAAATCTTCCTTAGGGATATGAAAAAAATAAGAAACATGCAAAAAGAAAGTCTGCCAACCCATTCAAACTCCACTTCTTTTCCACTGTCCAGTTTTTCCATCTCTCATAAAAGAAGACAGGTAGGTGTAAGCAAACTTAGAAGTTGGGTTGAAACCATTAATCTTCATTATTCACAAAGTCAGGAGCAGGTTTTTTCCTCACACATGGACTTTGATGACAATGTTCTTCATTGGTTCATCTTGTACCTTTACAAAAACCATTAGCTCTTCCAGGTGCCTGCATCCTGATGGAGGACTTAAAAGAAAACAGGAACATGCAGGTGATCCAGCCTGAGGGGGCAGATAATAGAATGGGAGACATGCCTTCACAGGAAAAGGACACACTTGCTAAACCAGGCCCAAGAGGTAAAGGAGGTAAAGGAGATGCACAATGTTCAGTCAGAAATGAGGCAAAGCATCTCTGTTTTCTTAAACACTCCACAGACAAGAATCAGTTAGATTTGAGAGTGCAATGTGATTTGGCGTGGATCCCAGCGAAGGAGAGGAATACAGGCTGGTGCACCTGAAGTTTCCACAAGGGCCACAGAACTCCTGGGTTGGAGTGACCTGAGGGACAATGTTGGGCCAAACCTGGCATAGGAGGCCAGGGGCAGGGAGCTGTATCTGGTCCGGTTTCAGGCACCCTGGTAGCATCATGAGCTAGCATTATCAAAAAATGCACCAGTTACAGAGTTGATTGATTGGGCAGAATGAACATATGATGGTGCTGTGAGTGATACAGCATGCCCGGGGATGTGTTGATGCAGTGACAAGGTGCAGTATCAAGGGGAAGAGTATCTTGAATTTAATTATGACAGGAGAAGGAGTTGGAGGAAGGGGAGATAATGAGATGAGTAACAGTGCAATCACAAGTACATGGAAGAAGAAGACAAATAGGTTGGCAGGCAAAGGTGGGGTTGGCTAACAAGAAGAAGAAGAAGCCTTCGGTTTTACAGGATACAACAAGGCTTGAAGGGCACATTGAAAAGAAGGAAGAGAAGCTGTTGGCAATTAGAAGGAGGTCGATGGACACTGCAAGGGAAGCAGGAGTGCAACAAGGTGGGTCAAAGTACTGGAAGGGCTGCAGTGAGGCGGTTTGAGAGAGGAATGGGGTTGTCAGAACTTTCTATTTAGTTGGGTGACAACTGTCATCCTGAGACAACCACACAGGTACAGGATGCCAAGCCGCATAGTGTGAATAAGGCGGTATGTACGGGGATGAGGCAGGGGAAATCAGTGTACAACTGGGTAATAAGAGACCATCAGACATAGTGGGGGTTGAGATCAGGCCTAAACATTTGGTGGGGGGCAAAAATTGGAGAGTGATAAAGATAAAAAGAAAGTGAGAAAAGAGGAGAATGAAGGGAAGAATAAAGGTGGTAATTTACAGAACAGATTATCATAAATGAAGGTATCTCTGTCTTTGGGGGCATGTTCATCTATTATAACCAAAGAAATGATATGGAAGGGGGGATTCATGGATGTTTACAAGTTACTCTCTAGAGAGATCAAGGTGAAAGAAGGATTCTAGAAGGGGCTTGGTAATTAGCCAGGCGATCAAGAGTTCTTGACAATATAGATACATGGACATCGGCCTTTCTTATATATGCTAGTACGTATTGAGAAAAATACCAAGAAAGGTGTGGCTATATTTAAATATATTTTCATATTTAGAAAGGTGCAAGTGGATTCTTGTGGTTTAGCCTGGCTTTTGTGACGAGGAATTTCGGGCCAGGTTGAGTATTGCTCCAGAGAAACCATGCGGTGAAGTTGACAGTGAGCTGTGGCTCCAAAGAATGGCTGCTAGAGACCAGCACTGATGTTACATACTAGTGCCCACTAGGCCTTATCATGCTTGTCTTACCCATGGGTGTGGTGTTTGGGGGAAGAATCCACTTCAGGGACATGCTGGGGTTTTAACAGAGGTTTCTGTAACAAGAACCCATGCAGATATAAGAATGAATGTTGGAGAGGTGTTGGGGAAATGCTTGGGGCAGTTACCAATGCCTGAACACACTTGACAAGGGAGAGGAAGGGCTTTAAATTTCAGTTTGGAAACAAGAGCTTTTACACCAATTGATATAGAGAAGTTGGAATAATGGTTGATTTATAATCCAGATAGTGAAGGTAGAGTGGGGGTTCAGAGAGGGTTTTTGTCTGGGATATCAAGGTCTCAGGATTAAGAGCTTCACTGACAACCTGAAGTCTGCTATGGAAATGTTGCATATTGTCAGGAAGAAACTATAGCAGGTGGTAGAAGAAGGCAAAATGGCCGGTTCCTTTCAAAACTGGCGAATGGAGGACTTAATGGCTCCCTATTGGGTTTGCTGCCTAAAATAACTGCAGGTGAATTTAGAATGACCCACCATTTCTTGGCAACTGCATATATGGGTGTGCTGTTGATTTATTTAGGAGAAAATGACCAGGCTCAGCTCCCGGGTTTAGGTTTGTTGTCAAAGTGGTGGAAGAATTTTAACAGGATTGTAAGGGCATGGTCGGGCACTCATGGGGTTTGGACAGAACTAGTGCAGAGGAGAGTGTGGCAAGGAGCTCTGAGGCATCATGCCATTGAAAAAGCAGATGGAACAGAAACATGGAGATATAGCATTTTTGTACAGAAAGGGGCATAGGTCTATTGAACAGTAACATATTTTAAGATGGTTTTTCATTTTTCAGGCAATCTGCGATGCACCTGTGTTTTCTAGGTCTCACCCACCTTGGGCTCACCAAATGATGCTTGCCCGCCCAGGGTCCTGTTATTGGTCCTTGACCTTATTGCAAAGGCCTTGGAGAAGGTCTATCCTCAGGTCTTGGAGTGTGGTGTGTACCTGCAGGTCTGGAAAGAGGCAGTTGTCATTCCTCTGAAAAAAAACACATGAGGGGGATTCTGTTGATTTACAAAATCTGTGCCCAATCTCTCTACTGCCTGCTCCAGCTAAAACCCTGAGAAGCATATCAACCAGGAATTGGCCCAGTATCTCTCGGATTAGGAACTCCTTGACCCTTCTCAAAACGGGTTCAGGAGGAATCACAGCACCGAATCTGCACTTATAGCTACTGCTGATTCCATCTGCAGGCAAGTCAAAAAGGGAGGTGTGGCTATTCTGGTACTGTTAGACCTGTCCACATCCTTTGACACAATACCTCCATCTTTGTTGGTGAAAAGGCTGCAGCAGGCCGGACTGAAGGATGTGGAGCTTAATTTATTGGAGTCCTTCCTGCTGGACAGGACTCTTAGAGTCAGCTGTGGGGATGTCTCAGCCAAACCTTTACAGCTACCCTGTAGGGTTCCACAGGGTAGCTGGAAAGGTCCTACCTTGTTTAATTTGTATGTCGCCCCTCTGGCGAAGCTGGTGTCTTCTTTCAGTTTCCAGGTGTCATCCTATGCGGATGATACCCAGATCATCATTTCCTTCTCCGATGACTCGGAAGAGGTGGCTGACAGGTTTCAGGCTTGTATGATGGAAATCAATAGGTGGATGAGGGTGAACTGGCTCAAAATAAAGGAGAAGAAAAGAGAGATCTTGGTTTTTGGAACAGGTAGCTCGATTTGGACCAACAGGTGGTGGCCAGAAACTTGTGGTACTTCATCCTGTTCTGGCAGCTGTGGCCAAAGTCTGGTTCTGATTTTCAATAACACCTTGACTTTCGGCATCCAGGTTATTAGAAAAGTGAACTCCTGCTTTTGAATCATTAAGATCTTGAAGAAAAACTGTATTTTTCTCCTGAAAGAGCTTAGGGTGTCAGTGGTCATTGTGCTTATAACATCTTGCTTGGACTACTGTGATGCCCTTTATTTAAATGTCAACCAGTACTCGTTAAATAAGATCCAAATCACCCAAAATGCGGCTGCACATTTGGTCTTGGGTCTGCCAAAACACTTCTCATTCAGGGAGGGAATGAGATCCCTACACGAGTTGCCAGTGCAGTAGCAGGTTTCTTTTAAAGCCCTTTGCTTGGCTCATAATGCTCTCCATCTTCAGTGGTCCACTTATTTTAGGATGGTCTTCAATTGGTATGTTCCTACTAGTCCCCTGAGTTCCACTGCAAAGCAAGGTGTTGTTACCTAGGTGTAGGAAGGCCAGTTGGGGGGAACAGGCCTTTACAGTGGTGGCTACCAAGTTGTGGAACTTCCTCCTGGAACACATTATGGGCCAAATGTACATAGCTTTTTTTGGTTGCAAATGTCCCGATTCACAGAATCGGGTTGTTTGTGCCCTCAAAAAAGCATTTTCTCCAAGAACAAAACCCTATTTTGTGAGTCAGTAACCTATTACCAAATCGCAAAATGGGTAATGGGCAATTCAGTATTAGGAAGGGTTATGTTAAGGCCGGCCTTTCCTAATAGCGACTCAGAGTCCTATGTACATAGGTTTTGCGAAATGCTGTTGCAAAACATTTGCTTTTTTAGCACCAATTTCAACTCTGTACTAACACGTTCACAAACAGGAAGGGATACCCATGGGGATCCCTTTCCATTGGTGAAAGCATGCACAAACGTATTTTAAGAGCAGGCAGAGGTCCCACAGACCACTGCTTACTCTTAAAAAAATAAACTGAAAGTTTCATTTTTCTTTTTGAAACACATCCTGTTTTCCTTTGAGGAAAATGTGCTGCATTTTAAAACAAAATGTTGCTTTATTTAAAAGCAAACAAAGACATGGTGGTCTGCTGTACCCAGCAAACCAGCATCCCTGTGTTTTTAGCAATTCCCAATGGATCACAAATTGCGACCTGTCTCATGAATATTATTGAGGGAGGTCCATTTGCGACCCACTGGGAATCAGAAATTGAACTCAATAGAGTTTTGTACATTTGAAATTGTGATTTCCTAATTGCGATTAGCATGGAGTCGCAATTAGGAACTCGCAGTTTCTACGGTACATACATGTGGCCCTAGGAGTTTACAATCATACCTGATCTTCTGTAGGCAGGTGAAAACGTGGCTATTTTTAAAGTAGTGCTCCCTTAGAGTTGCCTGGTTGTTGAGGTTTTCTCTGCTTAGGGTCCTCACCTTTCACATGGTTCTTTTCCGGTTTAGTGCTTAGATGCCTCCTGGTTTAACATGCTCTATAAATGCTACAGTTTACAATTACAGTTACAATTATGTAATGTTCATTATTTACTTGAAATCAAGGACAGGCTGGCAAAAAAAGTTAGCAGCTCGTTTCTGGTGCTTAAAGGAGGTTTAGAGTGGATGTTGGCTTGACAGCCTGAAGAGGGAGTAGGAAGGCGGCAATGAGTTTATTTTTCAGAAGCGAACAAAATTTGTCTGACAGCATTTTACAGCTCTTTGACTAACAGCCAGAGAGGGTGGAAAAACACCTTGCCAGGGTTTCTTCCTGGTGGCCGGGAAACACTGCCCTGAAACACAAAGACAGAAGGCTTGGGGGTTCACTAGGGATGCTGGGGGATGTGATACATTGAAGGCAATGTTTGGGTCAGGTTAAAGAACATTGGTTGAAGGGATGTTTAGGTGGGATTGGATGTTGATTTGATTGGGGCAATTTCATAGTTTGGGCGAAATGTAAGGGTGGAAGCGGATAGCTTATTAGTGAGGAGAGCATTTTGCTGATTGTGGTATTTTTCCAAACTAGCTGTAGACATTTCCCTATGAAGCAGCCTTTTTGCTATCTAAAAGTGGTATTGGTATTTATGTTCTATTTTTCTCAATGGAGAAGTCCAGAACACCTATACTCAGGGTTTTTGAGGAAGGTGACATTTTCTTGAATGGACTGCATTGGGATAGAGTAGATTGTTTCGGGGGAAACAGATTCAGTGACAGACAGTGGTCAAGGTTATTTTTGCCTCTTTACTCTGGTTCTGTGGTCCTGGCTATGGTGATGTTGTGACTGTCCATCCTTCCCATGGAAGGAAAGAAGGAGGAAGGGGCACTGGGGGCATTGGAGGATGTAATACTTCGAACGCAACACTTGGGTCAGGTTGAGCATTTGGTTATTGAAGGGATGTTTGGATGGGATTGGATGCTGGGATTATTTGATTTAGGTAGTTTTGCTGTGAGGTGGGTCTTTTGTTGGTTGTCATGTTTTTGGAATCTGGCTGTAGACCTGTCCTTATAAAGTGGACTTTTGCTATCTAAGAGTGGCCCTAGATCTTATGGTGAACTGTTTTTTTTGTGCCATCTCTCCAACGTCACATCCAAGAGCATGGATGTGAACTTGAAAGAGATCCACACCACAGGTCAAGAACAGGAATAAATTGTTTGACTTCTACATTAGCCTCAACTTCTAAACCCACATAGCTGAGGAGGCACTCACAACCTGACACAAAATCTCACTTCTGCGTGGAAGCAAGAAAGATATTTAAACTATTGAATTTAGAACTACCATTCAAAAACTCGGCTCTCCCAACTTCAGAATGGATATGGCAGACCAGCATTCCACATCTAACTGGCACTTCAGAGGAGAATCATGCATATCACTGCTATGACTCAGCATTAAACTGAGGAGCAACAACAAGACAGCACCTGGGCTTCAAGCTGCTGCCTATCCACTTCATGTGAAGATATTTTGTGTCATCTTCCAGGAAGTTCCATACAAACCACAACTCTTCTGGGGAAAAAAGCAAATTTTTAGTGCTCAGTGCTTGATACATAGCCTAGACATCACCAGGCCAAAGACCAAGAAGTTTGAGTAAGAGAACACCAGAAGGTGAGTTTTCATCTGATAGGCAGCAATGATCCAGAAGAGCAAATGAATGAAGTTATATATAGCTACATTATTCCTCTGTTTCAGGAAGGAACACAAGACACACATTTTCAAGGAGCACCTTCACCATAAAAAGCAAACCTTTTGAAATTTCCATCAGTAGCCATCACTTGAAGAACACGCTGTCTAGCAGTGCTCCAAGAATGATTTTTAGTTCTTTCTAACAGATTCTACTCTGCTGCTTACAACATAGCGTTAATTTAATATATTCACACATTCTGCAATTTTCACATCCAAGAGATAAAAAAAAACTGTACCTCCAATGCTGCCACTTCTATGATTTTGGTGAAACAACATCATTAATCTTCATCACAGAGGATATAGGGCAGGATTCCGTTAAAGCGTGTGAAACAAAGTCAGAAAAATCAGAAGTGAGCAAAACATAGGAAGTGGGTAAATGTTGCACTATTAACTTTAACTTTAGTTTGCCCTTTCAGACATGCAAGCAGTTTTGGTGTGAAAGACATATTGTGAACTTAGAGTGGGACTAGAGCCCACCTAAGCTCACCATTGGTTGACTTTATTGTCACTCTCATTCCCTTCCTAATCGATGATGTGCCCAAATTTTCTTGTGTTTGGTCCTCCCCTGGAGTATATTTCCTTTACCATCCTTTTGATTGGCTGACACATATCCTGTCACTGCTCATTTTAGGAAACTATTTTTTTCTTTTTGGTTAGGCACTTCATGATAGTAGCTCTCTTCCTTTTTTGCCTCCACCCCCAAACCCTGCACTCCATGCTGCTCTGTCTCTCTTGTGTGCTTCAAACCCTGCACTCCATGTTGGCTGTCTCCCTTGTGTGCTTCTGTAGAGTCAGAGTGGGACAGAAATTGCACCCAGGAATCAGAACAAAAGTGGCTCTCATTATAAACTCAAATATCTAAAAAATGTCCTACATTTAAACATTGGAACAGTTTTGACCTTGTAAAGACACTGTACAGGTGTTTTGCAAGGTAAGGGAGACAGCATGCATCTGTGCATGCTGCAGCCAGTCTATGTGGCAATATCAGGAAAATCAGCAGCAAAAACCGGCCCACTAGACCATGAAAGGTAGGCCCACAAACAGCCAAAAAACTGTCCCACACGCAGACCTGTTAGACCAAACCTCTGGCATACCAGATTGAAGTGTAGGCCAGTCCAACCCTGTGCCTAACTCCCACCCCAATGCTTCATGTTGCCCTCGCTCATGAGCTTCTCCTCTAACCCCTCATGTTGCTCTCTCTCTCTCGTCCACTTCTCCCCATCCTCTGTGCTGATCTCTCCCTCGTTAGCTGCTGTTCTTCTCCTCCCTTCATCAAGCTTTGTTTGTTTTATTCCCCATCAGAACCCCCTGACCTGCTCCTCCTTTGCTCCCCACAACCCTTGTGCGTCTATTATTTTGAAACGTTTTATTTGGTGGTACAAGCAGACAGTAAATTTCTGTCAGCCCCTCTACCTTAAAAATCTCTTTTGCATTACTTCAATGTCATTGTTTTATTTACCTATTCATCTCAGATCATTAAATTAAAAAAATAGTGGCCACCTTATTTCATAGGCACACACATGTGCAGTGAGACATGCGCATGCCAATAAAATGATGCGGCCGGCAGAAGCAATCGTGTCATAACTCATTATTTTTCATTGACCTTCTTTTTGTCCTGCTGCAAAGCATTGACAAAGAACGTTTTTGCCAATGCTCTAATCTACAGCATTGCCGTAGGCACTAGTGATGCCAAAAGGTCCCAAAATCGAGACTATTGGCTTTGCCAGTGCTTGTTCTGATAACACTTGTTGCCACCGTCTTCTAGCTTAATAAGACTTATAGGTGAGATGCTATCAATTTATAAATCTGTTGCTTATTTTATCGGCCTGAGAAGGATGTAAGGGCCCTGACTTCCCTTAGCAAGTTATACATTTTACCCTAATAAGTCACCGGTCTCTACCGTAGCTCCATTATTGAGAGAGTGGCAGCACCTGGTAGATATTATAAAGCCCGTGGGAAATGCCCAGGAAGGCCGTTCCGGTGGTGAAGGCGTTATTGCTGCCTGCCACTGTTGCTATGAGTAACTGTATTCCAGACTTGCTGCTGTAAAAAGAAACCATATTCGATTTTCACAGCCTGATTTCTGTTCAGTTCATTGTTTTTATAATAAAAAAATCAGCCATAGCTACGGCCCCCTCTCTTTCCTTTGCACTCCATTCACCTGCCTCCCCCTCCGCTCTTCACTACACCCACCTTCCTCGCCCTCACCGTGGGGAATGTGGGCCTTAAAACATTTTTTTTTGTAAATGAATCTTTCTACTGCTTTCTCGCTGTGCTCCACCCCCTTTCCGGTTCTCTTATACCACCCGATCTCATCCGCTGTTCCCCACATTCTACTCTCTACTCCCCCACACTGCGTCATCCTTCCTCCCTACTTCTTTTCTCTTCTATCTGTACATTTCTTTTTTAACATGAGCTGTCTCATTCTCCCTCGTATGTTTATGCATCTAGGTCGTCCCGGTTCCATGCTCTTATATCTTATATGCTCATATCTCCGAGTCTCCCTCGCTACCTCATTCCATATCTCTCTGACTGCTCCATAATGTCTCTCTCCCGCATGAGCGCCATATCTCTGTGACTCTCCAACGCACTTTCTCTCTTCATGGTCTCTCTGCTACTCCGTTTTAGCCTCAATCTTTCTCTCTCCCACCCCAAACCTTCACCCTACGAATGGGAAACTTCCTGCAAATGTTACATTGAAACTCTTTGAAGTATGGGGCTTCTGGGCAGCTGACCAAGGGGAGGTGTGCCCTCTGGGATTATTGGCGGAGGGGTGCAGTCCAGAGGGCTGATAGCATTTTGGGCTTTGCTCCATTAAGGTATAGCCCAAAGCAGTGCTTTATTTGTAAATAAAGAGGTGCCGGTGCTCAAAGGCCTTCTCTTAAACACGAGGCTGCTGTAATTAAATCTGCCAGCACTGAATACTGAGGCAGCGTAACCCTGAAGCCATCTCGGGCCTTCTTCAATCCATTTACGGCCACCCCCTGCCCCTTTAGCTGATCCTAAAACTTTCTACTTTCTCCCTTTATGACGCTTTTTAGTTTTCTCTTCCTCTGTCTTTCCCATGTGTGTCTTTTGCTCGCCGCAAGTGCTTGAGGCACAAGAATAAGCCCCGGCCCTCACAAATAAGTGCCGGTGCTCAGCACCGGAAACAACAAGCACAAATTAAGCACTGGCCCAAAGGTTATGTATACATCAATTTTGGGCTGCTTTCCCCCATTTTGGTAATAACTGAAACGGCAGCTGGTTACTGACGCAGAAAACAATTTTGTTTTGTGAGGAAGGTTTAATTGGTAGAAGCTTGAGATGGCACCCAGTTAGGTTGCCCATGTACTGTACTTGCTCAAAGAAGCGGAGTGCCTGGATCTGTTAACAGAGGGTGCAGATGTAGTGGTATTCCACCCAGTGCACCAGGAGTGTGAAGGGGTGGCTGCTCCGGTGGTGGCACGCACGGATGCGAGGATAGAGAGGCAATCCACACGGGTAAGCCAGACCAGATTGGTACAGGGCAATGAGGGAGGCATGGGCTGGTGGCCAAAAATCAAAGGGGCTGGTTGGAGAGGGCCCGTGCAGGAATTATGGGCACAGTGGTCCAAGGGGGCCACCTGGGGGAAGGGGGGCTTGAGACAGCGTGAGACTGGGGTGCCGGGAAGCCTTCTGACAGCATTGGATGAGGCTCCTGACCCAGTAGCACCCAGGGGCGCGACATCAACCTTGGTGGCAATGATGGGGGAAGCGACAGTGAGGAGGATGGGAGGGAGGGGGGAGCCTATAAGAGTCAGCAGGACTTATGGCAGGACAGGGCACTGAGTTTAACGGCGTGGCGGCCCATAGAGGTGTACACTCAAACGGGGTGGAGCAAGAGCAAGGCACCAGCATGCAGCGGTGGGCATTCGGACACAGTGGGAGTGGGTGGCAGAATTCAATGCAGTGCAAACATATTGCCTGGAAGGGATGCAGGTCCATGACTTGGGGCCACAGGTGGTGGGTGGGAAGGGCCAGGTAGATGGTGTTGGTTGCCAGAAGTGGAAGAGACACAGGGAGTACAGGCACAGGGTACCAGCACACTGGACCTATTTTCATTTTTCCAAGTCAAGGAATCTAGCAGAGTTACAGACTTTGGGGAGTACGGTGTGGCTCCATTATCCAAAGGGGAAGTGAAGTCAGGACACGGTGTGGCTATCCGGACAGCGTTGCTGGGGGGGTCCATGGTAGCCCTTTAGCACAGTGGACCAATCTTCCATGGCATGGCACAATGGACGAGCAGAGTGGTGGGTGCCATCAGACACAATGGGAGCAGTGGGGAATGTGACAGCCGTTGAGACACAGCTAGATTATGATGAAGAAAACCTGGAGGAGGGTGAGGTGCTGGACACTGACACAACCTTGGAAGTGGAACGTAGGTGGGGGCACCAAGGAACTGGTCATGCGGGGAGGGGCTAAAGTTAACCAGTCTGTAATTAGTGTTTTGCAGGGGACAGTTGCTGCACAAGGGAGACTGGCTAACAAAGCGTACCTGATAGACAGATCCAACTGGTTAGGTGGCAGGCTTCAGAGCAGGCATGACTTGAAACCAGGTAAGGAAATGGGGCCAGGGCCACGGCTCCTCAGATGGTGTCGACTGGATTGAATGCTTAGGAGGAACTGGCGAGTGGTGGCGCCAAGTTGCAGAAGGGCCTGTATGTGAAGGACACAGGGATTGGCGCGGAGGACCATAAAGTGGGTAATAAGGGAGAAGGATCCCCGTGTAATGGAGATGGCAAGGAGGGAGTCGGGCTGTCCAAAATGGGTACAGGGGGATCAGACTGAGTGCAGCAGTGGACATCAGACAACAACGAGGGAAAGGTCCGGAGCAGAAAAAGGGGTGGAAGGAAAGGGAGCGAAGACAGGTGGTCCTGAGAGTAAGGAACTGAAAATTAAAAAGCTGCTATATATGGGGGTGACCAAGCCTTTAGGCACATGCTTAATGCTGCCCACAAAAGAGAAGATATGGAGAAGGGAATACTTAGAGATGTTTAAGCACTTGCACAGACAGCTCAGGGCTAAAGAAGAGTCAAAGGAGGAGGAGTATAAATTGTCTAAGCGGCCGAATGTGCTGATGACTATAGAGGATTGAACTGCAGCTTTCTCAATATATGAGAGCGTATACTGTGAAAAGTTCCCTGAGAGGTGTGTGGCCTTAATTAAATACACGGATGTGATCCGGAAGGTTTCTCAATATATGAGAGCGTATACTATGAAAAGTTCCCTGAGAGGTGTGTGGCCTTACTTTAATACACAGATATGATATGGAAGGCACAAATCACATATGGGGGTACGCATGGGCACAGAATAATGACAAGTTTCGATCATGGATGACGCTGGACTCGGAAACGAAATGGGGGGAGATTGATTCTGATTTGTGGCAACATATGATGGGTCCCTCCAAGTTTCGGAAAACAACCTTTACAGCTAGGGGTTTGCTGATAGTATACCAGCCCTTTCAAGGGTGTCCTACCTGCGACAACAAAGGGACAGGGTGGACTATTGGAAGTTTGCTGGGACTTTAACAAAGGCTTATGCATAAAGGAGTATTGTAAATTCAAGAATGAGTGTTTCAAATGTACGGGGAAACACTCCCTTATACACTGCTTTGGGGTGGCGGGGGGATACTTGGGACGACATTCTGGACAGTGGCAACAGCATCAAGTGCGCGCAGGTGCTCAGCAACCCGGACAGTCGACAGGATATAGAGGGGAACAGGGGACAAAGGGACCAGTAGGCAAGGGCTCATAAGCCAATTAATCTAGAGAGGTTGGATTTTTGTTGCAGTACTATGACCCGAAAGAGGATGCTACTATGCAGTGGGAGGGGTTTCTGTGGGGGTTCAGATTGGGTTATGAGAGCCCGAGGGTGCATAGGTGGGGAGAAAACCTGAAAGGAGCACGCACACAGGTGGTACAGGAAAAATAGCATAAGAAAATACTGGAGGGAAGGATGGCTGGCCCAATTAATGATTGACCTATGGCTCAGTTGATTGTGTTCCCAATTGGAGTTGTTCCTAGATGGAAAAGGGACAGTTTAGGTTGATACAACATTTGGCATGGCCTGAAGGAAGCTCAGTTAACAATTATATAGTGGAAGACCTGGCATAAGTGTCATACTCCTCTGTTGATGTGGCGATTGCCCTGGTGGAGCTGGTTGGGAAAGGTGCGTAAATCACCAGGAGTGACATCATGTCAGCCTTCTGGTTTGTGCCAGTGCACGGCGATTTTCAATTGCTTGGTATTCAGCTTGATGGTCAGTGATATGTGCACAAGGCTTTGCCCATGGGGTGCTATATTTCTTGTGCACTATTCAAGTGTTTCAGTACCTTTTTACAGTGGCTGTTCTCTTAGTGCACAGGCGGGTACGTCACACATTATCTGGATGATTTCTTTTTTGTGAGCCAACCCGGCTTGGCAGACTGCCAGAGGTTGCAGGTAAGCTTTCAGGAGCTCATGAGGGACCTATGATGCCTTTAGCACCAGAAAAGTTTGTAGGACCCAGTACGGTCCTGTCCTGTTTCGGAATTAAACTTGATTCACTAGCAATGGAAATACGTTTACCACCGGATAAGAATATTATGATGCAATTACTTTTGGATGCCTTGTTGGCTAAGGCTGCTCTGACATTTTAATTGTTGCCTCATCATCATGTGAGATTGTCTGCAGGGGTGCGGGAAGATTTACGTATGTGATTTTTTGTTGTTGATTTGTGCAATGGCATTCTACTAAGCACTCCTAAGGACTCTGAATGACATAAACAGATCTACTCTGATGCAGCAGGGGGTATATTGGTTTGAGGTTGTATGGCTGAATGGTTGGATACATGAGGTTGAAGTAGTATTTTTCTGGATTGTTTTCTGCTGGTGGTAGCAGTGACATTGTAGGGTGCAGATTTGGCCCATATGAGAGTCCTACCAAGATTGATAACATGGCAGTGGTGACGGTTGTGAAAAGGGAGTCTGCAAGAGATGCTCTAGTGTTGAAGCTGCTACGGGTTTTTTGTGTTGAGGTGTTTGAAATATGACATTCTGTTTATGGCGGAGCATGTTCCAGGGTGGATAGTGACATTATGGATGCCTTGTCTCACTCACAGAGGAAGACATTCATGGGCTGGCCATGAGGCAGACAGAGACAGGACTTTGATGCTGTCAGAACATTTGTAGGGTTGCTGGCTGCATCTACCAGGAGGTCATATGCTCAGGCTTGGACTTACTTTTTAACAATTGGGTTTAGAAGCGGCTGGTGGGGTGCGCTAGAAAGGAAAATGTGGTTCAATTAATTCTGGCTTTGATTGAAAAAGGTCTGTCATGAGTCACGATCACATGGAAGCTGGCAGGAATTGCATTTATGGGTAACTTGTTTTGGGGTTCTGCTCCATCAGCAGGGGAATTGGGGAAGAGGATGCTGGAAGGTTGGGCCAGGGAGAAGGGTCATGTGGGGCCAAAAAGGAAGCTATTGACCCTACACCTGTTTTGTAGAGTAATTCAAGTTTGCCCACAATTTGTAATGGGGATGACAAAGCAGTTTTAATTTAGGTACACTGATGACTTGGATGTACTTTGAAGCTTTCTGAGTGTCAGAGCTATTGGGGGGTGGGGCAGTTGATGTCTACTCTGGGAGGACGTGGTACAACATGGGACAGGACTGAAGATATGGTTATAAAAGTCCAAAATGTATCAGGGGCTAAAGGGAAGAAGGCAATGCTTCAGGTCTACCCCATGGAGATGTGAAGATGTTCTGCCTAGTAAAGTGGGGTGACACATTGCATCCCCACACCCGAGACCTAGGTTATTCTTCAGGAAAAAGGATGGCACGGCAAGTGACGGCTTTTCAGCTATTAGCCGTATTGAGCAAGGTGCTGTCCCATTTGGGGGTTGAGACAGGTGATTACAGCATGCATTCCTTTTGAATTGGGGTGGCGAAAGAAGCGGGCAAGAGGGGATGGAGTCGTGATCACATCATGGGGCTTGGTAGGTGGTCTTCTGATTGTTTCAGGTGCTATGTTTGTATGGAAGGAGGATATTGTTCGGCCATTACCTTATTTGCTGTTACTGTTTGGAAGGTTGGGTCCTAAGCCGAGAGGCTGCCAACTTTTCCAAATGGATTGTGGGCCATTTGTTTGTAAAATGTGGAAAGAGGCAAGTGGCACAGACAAATCTGGGTTTTGATTCACATTTGTTTGAGGTCTGATAGCATGGATTAGGGGACATGTGTTGGAGGGAGCTGTTAACCAGTTTGAACAAGTTCCGGACAGGGAGGAGGTGCCCTGATGTTTTAGTTCTTCATCTTGGTGAGAACAATTTGGTCCAATGTTGTTTTATTAGTCAACAACTCTTTGAATTTTAGGAACTGTACTTTCACTTTTCCCATTAAAATGTTGATGTTTCATCATTATGCCTTTTCAGTTCTGCACTCATGGCATGACACCCAGTTGCTAATCTCGATCTGAATGACAGTCGCTAGGAGTAATACATCAGGCCTGGGGTGCCTTGAACATGTAGCTGGAGCATAAGAGATGAAAATCCTGTCCTGCTGAAGAGCTGTGCTTTTTTTTGTGCTCATGTGTTCAACTTTAAAAAAAGTCAATGAAAATTCCTTCTGAAAGAGTCATAATGCTTCTATATAAATACCAGAAGATAACGAAAAAAAGAAACCAGGGGGCATATTTATGAAAAAGGCACAAAGTGCAGCAAGTCACCTTGCTGCACTGCATGACAGGGAAACAACAGGAATGTGCTGTATTTAAAACATTATGGCGTATTCCTGCCTGTTCCCCTGCACCGGAGCCCTTTTAGCAGCCTAGAGACAACAAAAGCACCCTTGCACCATGGTGCAAGGGTGCCTCTGTTGCATATAAGGTTGGTTTTGTGTGGGAAGGGACATCTTCCTGCAAAAAAAAAAACATTCCCCTGAGGGATAAAGATGTTTCCACACTGGATAAAGATAGTTCTACTCATTACACCTACTCTGGGAAGACTTAGCATTTTGGCACATTCTCAGGCTTACCAGTTCTGTTAAATCTGG
Source organism: Pleurodeles waltl (assembly GCF_031143425.1). Taxonomy (NCBI): domain Eukaryota; kingdom Metazoa; phylum Chordata; class Amphibia; order Caudata; family Salamandridae; genus Pleurodeles; species Pleurodeles waltl. The sequence continues at coordinate 989,407,699 of NC_090440.1, forward strand.
GAATGCAGCAAAATCCATGGGAGTTGCATGTAAAAACACATTCATCACCAGTGGAACACCTCCCCAGGGCAGAGTAAGGCAATGCAGCAATTTGTGCTGATTTGCTTCACTCCATATTTATGGAGCCACTTAGAGTCACATACAGTGGGCGTGTGGGGCTTCATAAATTGCATTTGTGGTTTGCATCACACATGTACTACGACGCAACCCCACTCATAAATATGCCCCTAAACATTCACTATAAGGGACATTGTTATGATGGTCCAAAACATGGAATGACACACAAATTTGCCACATAATTGACTTACTCAAATGTAAAAAATTTTAGTGAACTGTTCATGTCATCACAATTGGCATAACAAAGAACATTAAAAATGACACAACTGATGTAGCATCACATTTGATTTAAAATACATATAAGAGGCTACAGAACTACTGACAACTTAAAGATGGCCTAGGAGAGATTACATGGAATCAAAAGGCGTCAGTTCCAGTGATTGCTAACAAGTGTCTCATGAGCACGAATTCAAAAGGCTACAGATTCGCTGCTAGCAAATCAATGTTCTTCTAAACACGGTATGGATACAAAAGGTAGCAGTTCCAATAAACAAATGTCCTGGCATACATAACCTGAAATGGCTGCTAATATCAAGGTTAACTCTCCCCAACTAAAGGTGTATTTAGGAAATGCATATAATGTAGGTTGATAGATGTTCATTGGATAGATTATAAACATCCTTTTAACAAAACCCTGCCAGGTTTTGCACTAACCCTGGGTGCAAGATCCAGCTACAAAAATATTATTTTCGGTCTCTCATCATCCCCGCCAGTCACCACATATGCTAGAACATGAGAGCCAATGGTGAAAATGGAGAAAAGGGAATAGGGCAAGACAGGAGACAGAGAACATGGTCTCCATCCTCTGCCTGGTATGTTGTAGGTTGCAGTAGTTCTCGATAAGGCAAAGAAACTAATTAAGTAACTTCTCACTGGAATACTGAAAATAACATACAATCGTAATAACTTGCAATAATTGCAATACCTCTGTATAACCAACACCCTGCTTTAGCACGATAATGAGAATCCCTGAAAGTTAAACAGCTTTGCTACTATACACTCCCTCGTCGAAGATGACTAAAGTTTTTACTTGATTGCTGTGAAGTGAAACCGCAGAACATCATTAAAAGCCGGCGATTCTTACATTTGGCATTATATGTGCATTTCAGAATGTTAATACTTTAAACCTGTGGATAACAATTGTAAAAATACAAACATTTCCCCTAAACTGCTAGCTCATCACTTTACCAGAAGATATCAACTCCAGTCTTTAGTGTTGGAAGAAATGAGGAAAAAAGTTCGAAGTTCATTTCCTAACCACACACAACTGCAAGATACTGAAATTTAAAATGTCCATTAGGTAGTCTCCAATGATCTAGATGCACTGACACTTGAAAACCAACATCCATTTAGTGAGATGCAGGTTCAGCAAGGTTGTAGCATAAATTGCCTAAAGAGGTTACTTAGCACCATGTGGGAAGTTTTATCTGAAGATCAAAGGTGGCGGCTGTCTCTCTAAAGAGTGCACGCAACTTGAATCTAGTCAGCATCCACACTTTGTAATGACCACACTCATTTCCTTTGCTAGAAAGCACTAATAGTAGATTAATTTCGGGTACTGCTTTGTCAAACACGAACCTTGAACCTGAGCAGCACTTTCAGCCCAACAGCCTGACATTCCTTCAACATATGCAACCAAATAATTTAATAAAATTCTCAATGAATTTCAGAAACCTAAATGCATGGAAGAAGTCATCCCACTACTCAAGATAGATTTCACAAATTGGCAACTCATTACACAACCAATGCAGACACACTGGGCTCCTATTTAAAACAGAAGAAAATCATCAGCACCAACCACTTTCCTAAAATCCTCTCCAAGAATAAACCGACCCAGCCTCTGCACTCCTTCAAACAAACATCACAAGGTGAATTTATGGATTTGATCAAAGCAAGCAGGCCTTCCGGTTGCCCTTCTGACCCTTTTCCAGCACACATCTTCAAGAACATTATTTTTATCTACTTCTGCTGCCACACCTGTAAGAAGAATCATCAATAATACTTTAACTACAGGAACTTTTCATAAAGACCTGAAAAAAGCATACATTCATCTTTTATTAAAGAAAACAAATCTAGACCCACAGGACTGGAGACCACAACTACAGACCAATCACAAATGGACCTTTCCTGGGCAAATTGATAGAAAGAGCAGCATTCGCCCAGATGTCACAATTCATTGAAAACAATTCCATAATGTCAGACTACCAAACTGGATTCCGCCCAGGAAAAGGCACTGAATCGGCACTCATAGAAATCTGGGATGATCTTAAAAACACAGTTGACTGTTATAGAATTGCTGCACTACTTCTCTTGGACCTCTCGGCTGTATTTGATACTGTTGACCATGACACCCTAATTCAAAGACTCCACTAAGCCGGCATAGAAGGGACTGCTCTTGACTGGATTACATCCTTCCTTCAAAACAGAACTGATATTATATATTCTCCCCCCTTCTCGTCCAAACCCTACCTGACAAAAGCAGGAGTCCCCCAAGGATCAATCATCTCACCTTTACGTTTTAAAATCTACATGAATTAATCAATGATTTTCAACTCACATGCTACAACTATGCAGATGACACACAAATATTACTTAAATTGGAATGCCCCAGAGACATTGAAAAGTCACAAATCTTCAGTTACCTCAGAGCCATTGATTAGTGGATGACTTGAAGCCATGTCAAAATAAATGCTTCCAAAACGGAAACATTCACATGTAGTAAATGGAAAAATTATGACCCACTGTGTGCCTGGCCTGACAATCACAGACCACCTCCTCAAGTATCCAAGGAAGTTAAACACCTTGGAATTACCATGGACTCCAAGTTAACAATGAATGCCCAAGTGGACAAATTAGTACGGTCAATCTTTATCACCTTGAAGTCTCTGCGATGCATCTTCCCCCACCTCGGATTTCCACACAATCCAGTACAGGCTACTATCTCTCTTGTACTGTCCAAACTGGATTATGCCAATAGCCTCTACCATGGATCATCTCTATCAATTACGAAAAAATTACAACATATTCAGAACTCTGCTGCCAAGCTACTACTGCATGTAAAGCCACAAGCTCACATCTCCCCTGCCTGGAGAGCACTACACTGGTTAACCGTTGCCAGAAGATCCACCTTCAAGCTGCTTTTAATCATCCACAAAGCTATACATGAACAGGACCACTTTTTATCAGAAACAAACTGACCAAATACATTCAACAAAGACACCTCAATTCAAGATTGGCACCCTGCCTTAGAACACCACCATACAAGAAAAAGACAATAGGTGGTACATCCTTCTCCATCCAAGCAGCCAAACTATGGAATTCATTACCCCCAAATATGAGATCCACGGATGAATATCTTGCCTTCAGAAGACTACTCAAGAGTTGGCTCTTTCCTTCATAACCACCATATCCATACAACAATGGACTGCATACGCCTGTGTTGATAAATATTTATAATCTGATTATGTTTATATTCTAAATATGTATAGTTCTTTAAGAAATATGTATTGTTACTATGTCATAATAATAAATTATACACATACTCTTTAAGCTGGTTTAACGAATGCATATTTAATCAGGGTTAAATATATTTATATATATATATATATATATATATATATATATATATATATGTGTGTGTGTGCATGTGTGTATATATATGTGTGTGTGTATATACATATATGTGTATATTATTCTATGTTTAACATGTTCATAGGTCAATGCATAGCTCCTAAATACGTTGTACTATTAGATACTTATGAATCTCTGCTTTCGTTTTTATATAACACTGATCAAATGTTTTATTATCATAAGCATTTCGCTATTCAAAAATTGAGGAAAGATAAACAAACGCTAGAAAAGTACACTTAATTATTAACTTCAAATATTACAAATCTTGAAAGTCTGTCTTTCTACAATAATACTTTTCTTCTCATGTTATTATACGCATTATTATATTCATTGCACATATATTCCCGTACTGTGTATTTACATATCTATTTATTACTCTAGTACTACTGTACTAGAGAAAAAATTAATAAATACAATAAAATCTGTAAATAAAATTCAAATTATAAATAATTAAATTAAAGTTAAAAAATATATATTAATAAGTAAAAGAAAAAGACAATATTTATATATGTAATTATCTATATATATATACATGTGTATATATATATATAAACATATATAAATACATAAAATCAATAAATACATAAAATAATACAATATAAATGTACTCTCTTGTAAACTTTACTCTGTCCCCCCATCACCCTATGTCTCTATCAATCTACCATCAATCCCCACTCTGACTCATCCCAAACTCATTCTACTACTTTCATCTCCAAAATATTCCTGCCTAAGCTCTTCCCTCCTCTACAGGATCTAGCTCACCCCAAACCTCACTTTACTTCCATGATCTCCAAAACAATCCTGCTAAATTCTCCCTCATTTATCTCATCTTTGACTCATCCAAAACCCCTCCTGCTGGTATGATCTCCCTAACCCTTTCCACAGACTCTTCCCTCTTCCATCTCACCTTTACTCATCCCAAGCCCCATCCTATTACTATAAACTCCCAATTAACACTTCTGGATTCTTCCCTCCTCTATCCCTCCAATGCTCTAGTAATCCAACTAACAAACTCACTCATCCTCTGCTCAAATTAAAGCGTAATAATACTAATACTGTACTCATATTTCCCTGTATGAAAAGTGCTTTAACACCTCGTCAGAGGTAGTAAGCGCTATATAAATACTATTACAATACAATACAATATAATATATGGCCCAACACTCAATCCTGCATCCAAAGCTTGCTGGGAATGGCCACAACTGTGCTTGGTGCCAAAGCCCCAGAACATGCTACGGACAACCTTAGACCATGTGCACCCTACATCTAATTTGTTTTTACTTAGCTATATCTTTGACGCTGTTTGATAAATCTTCATGAAATGTTCCAAAAATAGTGTCAAGTTAGGTCTTGTTGTGCATGGAAAGTTTTGGGGTGATCAGTCAAGCGGGGGCCAAGAAAAAGGGGGGTCAAAAAATTGTGTTTCTCTTGTTAATTCCCACAGAGATTTGAGACATGACTGCAGCCCAGACCGCTGGACGGAATTACATCAATTTTGGCAGAATGTTCTTGGATGCTGCTGATGTCCAATATAGTGGCACTGGCTGGGCATGTGATGGTGCATATAGCGGCGCAGGTGGCGGTGCCTGCGGTGGTGTGTGCGCCGGAGATGCTGCCGGTGCTGGCCGTGGTGCAGGTGCTGGTAGTTGGGGAAGGAGACACCAGGCCGTCTCCAGCAGCCTCGGACGGCTTCCCGCTGGGGATGATGCTGCTGACTGTTGTTGTGGCAGCAGCAGTGCAGGTGGCGGTGCAGGGGGCAGTGCATGTGGCGGTGTATGTGACGTGCAGGTAGCGGTGGTTGCGGCGGTGCTTACCGTGGTACAGGTTGCTGGCCTGTCCGGACAAATGGTGGTCACCAGTCCCTCACCTGGAGGCTCCAAGCCCGAAGTGCCTTGCCCTTGCTTTTTTTTCCCTTCCCTACCTTGGTAGATGCTGCTGGGACCTTGGCACTGTCCTCTTGTTGTTTGGATGAGGCCTTGCTGGGTCGGTCGTGCATCTTGTCCATGTTTCATGCTGGCCCCTTCTTAACCTTGGAAGGTGGCGGAGTCTGAAGCCCTTTTGCAGTGGTAGATGGCACACTGCCAGCCCTGACGGGTGCCCCCTTCGATCCTCTCGGACTTGCAGGGACCACAGCAGATGCCTAGTTGGTGGCTGAGGTGCTGGCCTGGGATCTAGACATCCTAGGGGAAGGACGGGGGAGGCGTAGGGAAGAAGTCAACATTAGCCAGGAAATGCTTTTTAGACACACTGGGGCGGGAAGATGGAGGGGATGTGGAAGTGGAGGAAGAGGTAGTGGTTGTAGGAGGTGTACGTCTGCTGAGTTTGGGTGAAGGTGCATGGGCTGGAGGCTGTTGTGAGGTGGATGACTGTTGACTGTGTGTGTGTCTGCGTTTGTGTACTTTGGGAGGAGGGCTGGCAGACACACTGGGAGAGGACACAGAGCACGTGTGCATGGTTGTGGGGGTGGTGACTGCTCATGAGGGGTGTGTTGTGATGGGCGTGCTGGTGATGGATGTAGTGGATGAAGATGTAGTGCATGCAGGTGGGAGTGGTGACAAGACTGGGAGGGGATGGACGAAGAGGAGGAGGGGGACACAGTGGAGGCAGTGGATGTAGCTGTGTCTGCATGGGCATGGTGCTTGTGTGAGTGCCTGTGAGATGAGGTGTGGTGCTTATGTTTGCCTGAGCCACTTTTGTGTGTTGATTTGGGTGAATGCTGGTCTGAAGGTATGCTTGGGATAGGCTGGGGTTGGGGATCTTGGGACTGGGTATAGGAAGTTGGAGGGGGAGACTAGACACAGGGACAATGGCTGCAATCAGTGCTGAGGCCAGAGCCGGAAATGCTCTCTGTTGGGACGCCACGCCAGAGTGAATGCCCTCCAGGTATGCATTTGTTTGTTGCAAATGCCTCTTGACACACTGGATAGCATTCAGAATGGTTGACTGCCCAACATAGCCTCCTCACTGAGGGCAGCAGGGCTGACTGGGGCAGGGCCTGAGGTGCCTGGGGAGAAGGAGATGCCCACCCTCCTGGGTGAGCGGGCAGGGGAAACATGCTGAGGGGCTGCTGGGTGGGCGGTGCTGGTGGGGGGGTGGCGGCTGTACCTGTTGTTGGGGTGCTTCCATCAGAGGAGGAATCGCTGTCTCTGGTATCCCCTCCTGTCCCCGTCGTGGAGCTCCCCTTGCCCTCCATCCCACTGGTGCCTTCACCCTCAGTGGAATCACCCTCATGGGCCATGTGAGATGCAACTCCCTCTGTCGCCGGTGCCTCTGCTCTGCTGCCAGATGATGCTAATGCACACACGGACAGAGTGACAAAACAAAAAGGGGGGGAGAGGCAGAAGATACACTTGGTCACTGCCAGCAACACCACTACCGTTGGCAGACACAACACACAGGGAGCAGCCCTATGCACTAGGCCATGCCCAACCAGTCACTAAGCTAGTCACCAGCCCATGGGGTACAATGTCTAACGCCAGCATCTTCTCACCTGACACCCACAGGACCCTGCCCAGTAGTAGTTGGCCACTTGGACCCTTGGGGTAGGAGTGCTTCTGAGCCTGCACACAAGGGACCTACCCTGCCATGATCGCCGTGGCCTAGGGGAACCCACAGCCCACCACCCCCACTCAGCTAGTGCCTAAAGCGTGCAATGTCAGGAATAAGAATCCGTACTCACCCCTTGTGGCTGCTGTGATGCCCTCAAGTGCCCATCAAACTCCGGATAGGCCACCACCAGGATGCAGAACATTAGGGGGTCATGGTGCGACAGGCACCCCTTCCATGTTGGGAGGCCAGCCCCAGCTGGGCCTCCGCTGTCTTCTTGGTCCAGAGGCGTAGGTCCTCCCATCTCTTGCTGCAGTGGGTGCTCTGCCTGTGATAGACCCCCAGGGTCCGCACCTCCTTGGCGATGGCATGCTTAATACCCTTTTTCTGGTAGGCACTGACCTGGAGGGATAAGACAGCAGAAAAGGAAATTACTCACCCGTCCGGACCGTCATACGCATTGCCCCCCAGTTCCCACCCATGCCCTGACGCACATACACTGACCACCTCTCATGCAGCACTCAGGCCAGGACGCCTTAGCACCCCCCAACATGTGGCTTATATCCACACCACTCCAAACAGGCATTGCCCACACATCATGCTCACAGTGTCCTCACCTGTTTGTCTGGAGGACCGTAGAGTAACGTGTACTGGGGGAGGACCCCATCTACCAGTTTCTCCAACTCCTCCACAGTAAAGGAAGGGGCCTCAGGTCACAGCAGCACTTGCAGTGTATGTCCTCTGTTGTTGATGGTCAGGTAGCAAGTGAGTGAATAGCTAGAAAATGGCGGTGACGTCTGCAGGGGTGCGTACTGTCACTGCCAACGTACATCACCATTGGCTCCTGGGACCCATAGGGCCCAATGATAACCAATGCGGAGTTGCGTGGCGGTCATCGACCGCCTACCGCGACGCAGCACAACACCAGCGCTGTTACCTCATTTCCCCATGTCCCTCCTCACAGGTCTGGCAGCTGCCATTTCAGAGGGGCACATGGCATGGCACCTAACTGCGTCACTGCAGACATTGGCCCATCAACTGACTCTCAACTTCACATACTGCTTCTGAAAAGTAAATTCAGCAACATTAGTGCAATTTATGTGGAAATATGACCCTCTGCTCACCATTCTCTTCCATAGGCCACAGCCGCTGAGGCAGATGATGAGATGGCGGCATCCTCCGGTGTACAGACCCCTGGTGGGCCTGTCGGCAATGGAGGACAGACACATTAGGGGTCATTCTGACCTCGGCGGTAAAAGCCGCTTACCGCCGGTCAGAAGGCCACCACAATACCGCCGCGGCCGCGGTCAGCCGCCACGGACATTCTGACCCACAACTGCAAAACCTCCGAAAATCCGCCCTCCACTGCAGTCCGCCACATCAGCGGCCAGCGGTAAACTGGAGAAGACCAAACCTCCACCGCCACGGCAACAGAAATACGCCCATCCCATTATGACCAGCAAATCCACGCGGCGGTCATTCAACCGCGGTATTCCATTGGCGGTACACACCGCCGCGCTCAAAATACACACACCTTTACAAACCCCTACCACATTGGACAATTTGATAGGCACACACCTGAAACACATACACACACCACTCCCACACATCCAATACCATATAAAACACACACCCACATCACCCACAAACCCCTACCAACAAAAACCAGAGACGAAGGAGAGAGAGAGACACATCAGAGAATAGAGAGCCAGACACACAGAGGCACACCGCAACATCACACACACCACATAGAAGCACAAAGCACCACACACCAACACACGCATCATCACATACACCACCCCACACCTCATACACACCACCCCATGGCACCACAAAGGCACCCACGCTTTTCGGACCAAGAACTCCGGGTCATGGTGGAGGAGATCATAAGAGTGGAACCCCAGCTCTTCGGCTCACAGGTCCAGCACACCACCATAGCAAGGAAGGCGGAGCTCTGGCAGCGGATCGTGGACAGGGTCAACGCGGTGGGACAGCATCCCAGAAATCGAGAGGACATCCGCAAACGATGGAACGACCTACGGGGGAAGGTGCGATCGATGGTCTCGCGACACAACATCGCAGTGCAGAAGACTGGCGGGGGACCCCCACCCACCCCACCCGAATTCACAACATGGGAGCAAGAGGTACTCAACATCCTGCATCCTGATGGCCTCGCTGGAGTACACGGAGGAATGGACTCTGGTAAGTACAAGGCCAACCACTTCACCCCCCCCAGCATGCTAACCCCCACCCTCACCCCCAACCCCCCAGCACACATCCTCCCTGAGAATGTCTCCCCAGCACAACCCACCCAACACCAACCCCTGCATGCCACCCCCAAACTATGGACACCCATCACCTAAGCATGACCACTGCACATACCCATCACCCCCCCCCCACAAAACACCCTCACAACACCTCCCCCAAGGGAATGCCAGCACTGGGGGACAAGGGCACCCATAAAACGCAAGCTAATGCACACACAGAAACAATAACCATACCCTCTTACCCCATGCAGGACCCGAACGACAACACACCGGTCAGGAGGGACCAGAAATGTCCATCCCACCCCCGGAAAAGGCCCCTAGTGATGACAGCAGCTCTGTCGACCTGGAACCTGACGACCAGCCCGGACCATCGGGGACCTCTGGGCAGTCGGTTCCCCTCACCCAGACACAGGCCACTGCAGACCCAACCCCCTCTGGGAACAACAGCACAGCTCCCACCCAGCGGGCCCATGCCTCTGTCTCTAGGACAGGTCAAGCAGCGGTGTGTCTACCACTACAGGGCCCCCAGGGTAACCCACCAACCCAACAACAACAGGGACCTGGGGGAAGTGGGAGTGGGCACACCGTCCAGGGGACAGAGGCCCAGGGAAACAGGGCAACTCGGAGGGCTGCTGTGCGACAGGGGGGGGAGGAGAGGCCCAGGGAACCCACTCTCCAAGAGGCCCTCACCACCATCATGGCTGCCTACCACCACTCACAAGAGACGATGGCGACGGTACTGGCCAGGTTCCAGGAGATCCAGGCACAGCAGGAGCAACGCTACATGGGGTTCAGCGACCAACTCAGCAACATCTCAACCGCTATGGGGAGCATAGTCCAGGCCCTGAACCGCATAGAGGACACGTTTCGGGACCATGTGGCATCACACAGGGCCCCTGTCACTAGCCAGGAACAGGAACAGCCTACCACCTCCGCCGGCGCTAGTGGACAGGAGGCTCCACCACAACGACAGCCCACCAGAACCCCACCTCCTGCTGAACAACAACCGCCCCGCAAAAGGAGCCTGAGATCAAAAAAACCGACAGAGTAGGATGTCAAGTCCCCCGCCAGCATCACATACCCCCTGAAGTCCTCCCACTGTTCCACATTGCCACCCTGTCAAACCTTGAACTGCCCCTGCTCCATCCTGCCACAGGCATATGGACAATGCACCTGTGAGACTGAGAACTGGACTCCGCCATGGACATTACTCCACCCCCACCCATCACTGTTTCACTATCATGTACCAATATCTATGCACTAATAATAAATCACACATTGCACTGAAATCAATCAGGACTCAGCCTGTCTTATTTACAAATGTATGACACATTACATATCAATTACGTATTGTTAACATTGTGAATTACACATACCGAGGTAACTTAGCATTAGTCCATGGGCCAACCAAGCCGAGGTCACGCAGTGGCTCATACAGCACAGAAAAGGGAAGGGAAAATCAAACATCATGTTCATAGGTCTGGGGGGAAACCGACAAAGTTGAGATGCAGGAGGCTTTCAGGAAATGTAAAATGGCATGGGTGATTATTACCTGTGTGCTACTGGAAATACTGTTCTATTACTCTGTCCCTGTTGTCTGTGTCGTCCTCTGAGTCTTCCTCCTCTTCACTCTCCGCAGGCTCCACAGCTGCTTCAACACCACCATCTGCACCATCCTCCTGCAGGAAAGGAACCTGACGTCGCAATGCCAGATTGTGAAGCATACAGCAGGCCACGATGATGTGGCACACCTTCTTTGGTGAGTACATCAGGGATCCCCCAGTCATATGCAGGCACCTAAACCTGGCCTTCAGGAGGCCAAAGGTCCTTTCGATGATCCTCCTAGTTCGCCCATGGGCCTCATTGTACCGTTCCTCTGGCCTGGTCCGGGGATTCCTTACTGGGGTCAGTAGCCAAGGCAGGTTGGGGTAACCAGAGTCACCTATTAGCCACACACGTTGTCTCTGTAGCTGCTCCATCACATAGGGGATGCTGCTATTTCGCATCACATACGCGTCATGCACTGACCCTGGGAACTTGGCATTTGCATGGGAGATGTACTGGTCAGCCAAACAGACCACCTGGACATTCATCGAATGATAACTTTTTCTGTTTCGGTACACCTGCTCATCGTCTTTTGGGGGTACCAAAGCCACATGGGTCCCATCAATGGCACCAATGATGTTGGGGATATGTCCAAGGGCATAGAAATCACCCTTCACTGTAGGCAAGTCACCCTCCTCTGGGAAAATGATGTAGCTCCGCATGAGTTTCATCAGGGCAGACAACACTCTGCTCAAAATCTTTGAAAACATAGGCTGAGACATTCCAGATGACATGGCCACTGTGGTCTGGAATGACCCACTTGCCAAAAAATGGAGGACTGACAAAACCTGCACCAGAGGGGGAATCCCTGTGGGTTGGCGGATGGGGGACATCAGGGCTGGCTCCAGCTGGGCACACAGTTCATGGATAGTGGCACGGTCAAGTCTGTATCGAAGTATTATATGGCGTTCTTCCATTGTCGACAGGTCCACCAGCGGTCGGTACACGCGAGGATTCCTCCTTCTCATCGCAAGTCCCAGCGGACGGTGCCTAGGAAGGACAACATGGAGCACAGAGTCAGCCAAACCACAGGTACGTACAGACAGCTTGCACAGTTAAAGAATGGCAATGGGTTGAAAGGCGTGTATGTGTGGCAATGCAAGGCCTAGGCCTGTGTGTCGCAGTCAAAATTAAGCCATGTAGGCCCTTGAAATGGCGGCTGCCTGACCTGTGAAGTGGGACAATGGGATGTGAGGTCAATGCGCTGGCGGGGCACACCGTGGCGGTAGGCGGTCGAAGACCGCAGCGCAAAGCCGCATTGGTTAACATTGAAGCCTATGGGTTTCAGGAGCCAATGACGATGTGCGCCGGCGGTCGCGGTACACACCGCCGCGGTACGCACCGCCGCGGGCGTGACCGCCATTTTCTATCTGCTTAATCACTCGAGACCTGATCATCCACAGGAGAGGACCTATACTGCAAGTGCTGCTGTGACCTCGGTCTGGAAGATACAATGGCTGCTGCGACTGGGGAAAGGGCCCCTGCCTTCACGTCTGAAGAGTTGGAGAAGCTCGTGGATGGGGTCCTCCCCCAGTATGCGCTACTCTACGGTCCTCCAGACCAACAAGTGAGTACACCGGGTGCACATGGAATGGGCTATGCCTGTGTGGATTGGGGTGGATGTAAGTTGGTGGGATGGGGGGCGAATGAGGAGTGCAACGCCCGACAGATGAGAGCATGTGCCATATGGCAAAGTTGGTGGGGGGGGCCAATCACATCTAACATGCAGGTCATTGATGATTTCCTCCTTTCCACCCTGTACATGTCAAATAGGTCAGCGCCCATCAGAAGATCGAGATTTGGCGTGCCATCGCCAAGGAAGTCCGGAACTTGGGGGTTCACAACAGACGGGGCACCCACTGCCGCAAGAGGTGGGAGGACATCCGCCGCGGAACAAGGAAGACCGCAGAAACACTGCTGGGGATGGCCTCCCAACCTAGGAGGGGTGCCAGTCGGACCATGACCCCCCTGATGTCCTGGATCCTGGCGGTGGCCTACCCAGAATTGGATGGGCGCTTTAAGACATCACAGCAGACACAAGGGGGTGAGTATCAGCACATTCTCCTATCTTTCTGCGCAGTGGAGGCGTCTGGGTGGGGGAGGAGGGCTGTGGGTGACATTAGGCCAGGGTGCTTTCTGTAGTGTAGTCCTCTCCCTTAGGCATGGCCCTGTGCCCCCGGCCCCCACCTCTGTAGGGTGACAAGTACAGCCATTGAAGGTCCAGCATCTCCCATGTGCGCGTTTGACATCTCTTGGCCTGTTGTCCTAGTCAGTAGTACTGAGTAGTGTACCCCGAATGCGCGGCTTAGTGCATTAGGCTCCTGTGTCTGTCCTCTCTGCCAACGGTGTTGACATTGCATGCACTCAACCTGGTCTTCTTTTTTCTCCCCCCACCCTTTCTCTTCATCTTCTTGTGCATGTGTGCATTAGCATCATCAGGCGGAGGAGATTTGGCATCGGAGCACGAGGGAGCTGCAGGACACAAGGCCCCGGTGGGCCCAGGAACAGACACCGAGGGCACCAGTGATCCGGAGGGCTAGGGGAGCACCACGACGGGGACCGCTGGTGAGAGCAGCGACAGCGACACGTCCTCGGATGGGAGCTCCCTAGCGGTGGCGGCAACATCCGTGCCCCCCGCCTCTACAGGTACAGCCGCCACCCAGCGCACCAGCCCCGCCCTCCCAGCAGCTCCTCAGTCTTCGCTCCGTGCCCGTTCGCCCAGGAAGGCGCGCGTCTCCTTCGCCCCAGGCACCTCAGCCCCTGCCCCTGTTGCCCCTACTGCCCTCAGTGCGGAGCTCATTGACCTGGTAAGGACGCTCATTGTTGGGCAGACGACCCTTTTGAATGCCATCCAGGGTGTGCAAAGGGAGGTGCAACAGAGCAATGTGTACCTGGAGGGCATTCATTCGGGTCAGGCTGCCCATCAACGAGCGTTCACTGCTCTGGCCTCAGCACTGACGGCAGCCATTGTCCCTGTTTCCAGCCTCCCTCTTCTTACTGCCTTCAGCCTTTCTCTGTCTCCTGTTCCTCAGCCTATCCCATCCACACCATCAGACCAGCCTGCACACACCTCAACACCCAAGAGCAGCTCATCCAAACACAAGCACCACAGATCCCACAAACACTCACCCAAGCAACACCCAGATGCAGACATGCCAACAGCCCCTGCCACCCCTGTGTCCCGCCCCTCCTCCTCGTCTCCCTCCTCCCTCCCTGTGACGTCTACACTCACACCTGCATGCACCCCAACATCAGCCAGTGCTTCCATCACCACCTCACCCTCCAGTACAGTCCACACTCGTGCAGTCACCACCCCCACTGCCATTTACACGTCCCCTGTGTCCTCTCCCACTGTGTCTGTCACCCCCTCTTCCAAGACACACAAACGCAGGCAGACACCCACCCAACAGCCATCCACCTCACGACAGCCTACAGCACCAGCACCTTCACCCAATGACAGCACACCTGACTCTCCTACAACCACCTCCTCTACCTCCACTTCCATCTCCACTTCTCCTACCCTTTACCTTGGCCCTAAAAAACTTTTCATGGCTAACCTTGACCTCTTTCCCCCCGATGAGCTCCCCCCTCCATCTTCAAAGAGTCCCAAGAGCACCGCAGCCACCACCAGCCCAGCTTCGGGTGTCACTGTTGTGCATGGGTTCTGGAGCCCACCCTTTGCCAGCAGTGACACATCGATCAGCAGCAAGGAAACGTCCAGCCCCCCCCCGGCAAGAGGACCCGCAAAAACAAGGGCCGCCGTGCGAGGACCGACAGGGCTGCCCCCAAGGAGCAATGTGCGGCCACTTCACCACCCACACCATCTAGGGGAGGCAAGGGCCCGAGAGCCCCATCAAAGGAGCGGAAGGGCAGCAGGAGCGCGGAGAAGGTGGACCCCACATGTCACATCCCAGCTGGGAAGGAGGACACTAAGGAGGCCAGGAGTCCGTCCCCGAAGGGTCCAGAAACGTGACGGTCCGAGGGCGACTGAGCAGGGGGTCCAGGCCAGGTCTGGCTCCCTTGACCTGCTGGATGAGCACCGCTGAACAGGGCCCGCGGGGCAGAAGAGCACCGCTGAACAGGGCCCGCGGTGCAGAAGAGCACCGCTAAACAGGGCCCGCCGTGGAGAAGAGCACCGCTGAACAGGGCCCGCCGTGGAGAAGAGCACCGCTGAACAGGGCCCGCGGTGCAGAAGAGCACCGCTGAACAGGGCCCGCCGTGGAGAAGAGCACCGCTGAACAGGGCCCGCCGTGGAGAAGAGCACCGCTGAACAGGGCCCGCCGTGGAGAAGAGCACCGCTGAACAGGGCCCGCGGTGCAGAAGAGCACCGCTGAACAGGGCCCGCGGTGCAGAAGAGCACCGCTGAACAGGGCCCGCCGTGGAGAAGAGCACCGCTGAACAGGGCCCGCCGTGGAGAAGAGCACCGCTGAACAGGGCCCCGCCGTGAAGATAGGCACCGCTGAACAGGGCCCGCCGTGGAGACGAGCACCGCTGAACAGGGCCCGTGGTGCAGAAGAGCACTGCTGAACAGGGCCCCGCCGTGAAGATAGGCACCGCTGAACAGGGCCCGCCGTGGAGAAGAGCACCGCTGAACAGGGCCCCGCCGTGAAGATAGGCACCGCTGAACAGGGCCCGCGGTGCAGAAGAGCACCGCTGAACAGGGCCCCACCGTGAAGATAGGCACCGCTGAACAGGGCCCGCGGTGCAGAAGAGCACCGCTGAACAGGGCCCGCCGTGGAGAAGAGCACCGCTGAAGAGGGCCCCGCCGTGAAGATAGGCACCGCTGAAGAGGGCCCCGCCGTGCAGAAGTGCACCGCTGAACAGGGCCCCACCGTGCAGAAGAGCACCGCTGAAGAGGGCCCCGCCGTGCAGAAGAGCACCGCTGAACAGGGCCCCGCCGTGCAGAAGAGCACCGCTGAACATGGCCCCGCCGTGCAGAAGAGCACCGCTGAACAGGGCCCCGCCGTGCAGAAGGGCATCGCTGAAGAGGGCCCCGCCGTGAAGATAGGCACCGCTGAACAGGGCCCCGCCGTGAAGATAGGCACCGCTGAAGAGGGCCCCGCCGTCTCAAGCACTGCTCCGCTGGGCCCTTCCTCTCAAGCACCGCTCCGCTGGGCCCTTCTTCTCAAGCACCGCTCCGCTGGGCCCCGCCATCTCAAGGACCGCTCCGCTGGGCCCTTCCTCTCAAGCACCGCTCCGCTGGGCCCTTCTTCTCAAGCACCGCTCCGCTGGGCCCTTCTTCTCAAGCACCGCTCCGCTGGGCCCTTCTTCTCAAGCACCGCTCCGCTGGGCCCTTCATCTCAAGCACCGCTCCGCTGGGCCCCGCCGTCTCAAGCACCGCTCCGCTGGGCCCTTCCTCTCAAGCACCGCTCCGCTGGGCCCTTCATCTTAAGCACCGCTCCGCTGGGCCCCGCCGTCTCAAGCACCGCTCCGCTGGGCCCTTCCTCTCAAGCACCGCTCCGCTGGGCCCTTCATCTCAAGCACCGCTCCGCTGGGCCCTTCTTCTCAAGCACCGCTCCGCTGGGCCCCGCCGTCTCAAGCACCGCTCCGCTGGGCCCTTCCTGTCAAGCACCGCTCCGCTGGGCCCCGCCGTCTCAAGCACCGCTCTGCTGGGCCCTTCCTCTCAAGCACCGCTCCGCTGGGCCCCGCTGTCTCTCCACCTCTCCGCTGGGCCCTTCCTCTCAAGCACCGCTCCGCTGGGCCCTTCCTGTCAAGCACCGCTCCGCTGGGCCCCGCCGTCTCAAGCACCGCTCCGCTGGGCCCTTCTTCTCAAGCACCGCTCCGCTGGGCCCTTCCTCTCAAGCACCGCTCCGCTGGGCCCCGCTGTCTCTCCACCTCTCCGCTGGGCCCTTCCTCTCAAGCACCGCTCCGCTGGGCCCTTCCTGTCAAGCACCGCTCCGCTGGGCCCCGCCGTCTCAAGCACCGCTCCGCTGGGCCCTTCTTCTCAAGCACCGCTCCGCTGGGCCCTTCATCTCAAGCACCGCTCTGCTGGGCCCCGCCGTCTCAAGCACAGCTCCGCTGGGCCCTTCCTGTCAAGCACCGCTCCGCTGGGCCCTTCTTCTCAAGCACCGCTCCGCTGGGCCCCGCCGTCTCAAGCACCGCTCCGCTGGGCCCTTCCTCTCAAGCACCGCTCCGCTGGGCACCGCCGTCTCAATCACTGTTTATGGTTCACTGTGCCCACCATGCCTCCTCCTTGACCAGTGGAGACTGTCATCCACCTGATGGACTGTGGCTTTGCACTCCCCAGGATGGTACAGTGGGCAGCCCACCCACTGTAGAGACATTGAGAGACTGTGGCTTTGCACTCCCCAGGATGGTACAGTGGGCAGCCCACCCACTGTAGAGACATTGAGAGACTGTGGCTTTGCACTCCCCAGGATGGTACAGTGGGCAGCCCACCCACTGTAGTGACATTGAGAGACTGTGGCTTTGCACTCCCCAGAATGGTACAGTGGGCAGCCCACCCACTGTAGAGACATTGAGAGACTGTGGCTTTGCACTCCCCAGGATGGTCCAGTGGGCAAGCCACCCACTGCAGAGACTTGAGAGACTGTGGCTTTGCACTCCCCAGGATGGTACAGTGGGCATGGTGGCTCCTCGTGGATCTGGCGTCGTGGACTCATGTGGCTGTGGTGCCCCCCCCTTCCCTTCCCCCTGAGGTGCCTGTAGTTTTTACATCTGATGCCCCTGCAGTGTTCTCTCCAAAGGACTCAGGTCTCCTGTGTGGGCTTTGCCCTTGTTTCTCAAAACTTTGGCCCACGGACATGATGAATTCGTAGGATGTGCAGGACTTGTTACTTCAGTTATACACTGATGTGTATGTCATTTGTTTTCTTGTGAATATCTTCCATGGTTGTACGATAATTTTCAGGAGCTTTTTGGTACATAAATATTTATTCCAAATTTGATTATGTCCTAGCATTTTTCTGGGGTGTTTGGGTGGTGTCACTGTGACTTGTTGCTCTGCATTGGTGTGTACATAGTTGGGGGGGGGGGGGTCGCATATGTGTGTGCCCGTAACCTTTCGTCCTCCCCCCTCCCGTGTGTCGTAGGTGCAGTACTCACCGTTGTCGTCTGCGCCGGACTTCGTACTCGTGGTAGATGAGAAGGTAGACAAGAGCAGGTAGGATGTTTAATTCGGGTTCCATGCTGTCCTCCTTCCTCCTGGAGTGCGTAGTGGTGAGCGTTTTCCCGTTCCTAGTCTGTTTCCGCCATGTTTTTATCGGCGGTGCTCCCGCCCCGGAAAAGGTGGCGGATTGGTGAGTTGTGATAGTGTGGGCGGTACATTGTCTGCCGTCTGGCTGTTGGCGGTGACCGCCGCGCTGTTTGTTTGTACCGCCGTGGCGGTCGGAGTGTTAAAGTGGCTGTCTGTGTTGGCGGTTCCCGCCAGGGTCAGAATTCCATATTTTTTACCGCCAGCCTGTTGGCGGGTTGGCCGCCGCTTTAACACCGACCGCCAGGGTTAGAATCACCCCCATTATCCTCACATACAGACTTGATCGTGCCACAATCCAAGAACTGTGTGCCCAATTGGAGCCAGACCTGATGTCAGTTATCTGTCAGCCCACAGGAATCCCTCTCTAGTGCAGGTCCTGTCAGTGCTCCATTTCCTGCCAAGTCGTTCCTTTCAAACAACAGTGGCCATGGCATCAGGGATATCTCAGCCAATGTTATCCAACGTGTTGACCAGAGTGTTGGCTGCCCTGCTGAAACACATGCAGAGCTACATCGTTTTCCCCCAGGTGGAGGATTTGGTCACAGTGAAAGCTGACTTCTATGCCCTGGGACATATCCCCAACATCATTGGTGCTATTGATGGTACACATGTGGCATTTGTCCCCCCAGCAGAAATGAACAGGTCTACAGGAATAGAAAAAGCTATCATTCGATGAATGTGCAAATGGTGTGTTTGGCAGACTAGTACATCTCCCATGTGAATGCCAAATATCCTGGCACAGTGCATGACGCCTATGTCTTGACGAATAGCAGCATCCCTTATGTGATGGGGCCACTCCAGAGGCACCGGATGTGACTATTAGGTGAGGGCAAGGTTCCCACACAGTATAAGTTGGGGTCTGAGTATGGGGTTGTCCCTAAGGGTTAGTGTGTGTCTAACAGTTGTCCCTCGATATTTACAGGTGACTCTGGTTACTCCAACCTCTCATGGCTACTGCCCTCAGTGAGGAATCCCATGACAAGGGCAGAGGAACGTTACAATGAGGCACATGGACAAACAAGGAGGATTATTGAGAGGACCTTCGGCCTCCTGAAGGTCAGGTTCCGGTGCCTTCATCTGACTGGTGGATCCCTGTGCTACTCACCCAAGAAGGTGTGTCAGATAACTGTGGCATGCTATATGATGCACAACCTGGTCTTGAGACGCCAGGTGCCTTTTCTGCTGGAGGATGAGACTGGCGATGGTCTCGTGGCAGCAGTGGAGCCTGTGGACAGTGAGGAAGAGGAAGCAGATGAAGAAGATGTGGACAACAGAACAAACATTATACAGCAGCACTTCCAGTGACACACAGGTAAGAGACTGTAACTCAACTTCATATTTTAGTATACCTTTGGACATTTTACATGGCTGCCTCTTACACTCTGTCTATGGACACTGACTGTTCCCTTTGGATTCCCTATTTTCAGATCTGTGTACCCCATTCTGGCTCCTGCTATTTGTACTGCTACCCACCAACTGTCATCCTGTGGTATAAGTATTAGAATTTAGACGTTGCAATGCTTTGAGAATGTTGTAAGAATACATATTTCCAATCATTACACTGACTCCAGTATGGTTTATATTTCAAGGGTGTTTATTTTTTGTGCTAAATAGTATGGGGTTAAGTGCAAGGGGCTGGGGTGATGGTGGAGGAAAGTCCAGGGTGGAGTCCAGTCTCTTGGTATCACAGGTGCATTGTCCAATTGGGCATAGGAAGGGAAATAATGGCATTTCAAGGTGGACAGGGTGACATAGTGGGACAGAAGGGTGACAATCAGGAGAGTCTTATTTCCTGGCGGGGGTCTTGTCAACGTCTCTGTCTTCTGCCTGGATCGCTGGGACCGTTTGTGGGGTGATTCTCCTTCTCCAGGGGGTGGGGGGCTGGTGGTCAGTTGTTCCTGTGGCGGTTCCTCCTGTCCACTAGCGCCAGCAGAGGTGGAAGGCTGTTCCTAAGTTTGGCTAGTGTCAGGGGCCCTTTGTTGTGCCACTGCCTCCCTCATGGTCTTGCCCATGTCAGCCAGCACCCCTGCTATGGTGACCAGGATGGTGTAGATTTTGGTGAGGTCCTCCCTGATCCCCAGCTATTGTCCCTCCTGCAGCCGCTTGGTCTCCTGTAACTTG
The DNA here is from genome assembly GCF_031143425.1 of Pleurodeles waltl. Lineage (NCBI taxonomy): Eukaryota > Metazoa > Chordata > Amphibia > Caudata > Salamandridae > Pleurodeles > Pleurodeles waltl. Next base: position 989,428,201 of record NC_090440.1, read on the forward strand.
GCCAGTACCGTGCCCATGGTCTCCTGGGAATTGTGGTACACTCCCTTGATGTTTGAGAGTGCCTTGTGGAGGGTCGGTTCCCTGGGCCTGTCCTCCCCCTGTCACACAGCAGTCCTCCCAGCTTTCCTGTTGTCCTGTGCATCTGTCTCCTGAACCGTGTGCCCACTGCCACTGACCCCAGGTCCCTGATTGTCCTGTGTTTGTGGGGTTGCCTGGGGCCCCTGTAGTGGTGGACACACTGCTTATTGATGTGTCCTGTGAACGGAGGTATGGGCCCGCTGGGTGGGTGCTGTGCTGGTGTTTCCTGAGGGGGAAGGCTCTGTGGTGGTTTAGGACTGTGGCAGGGGAACCGACTGTCCCGAGGTCCCTGTTGGGCCAGGTTGGTCATTGTGATCCAGGCATGCAGAGCTGCTGTCATCACTGTGGGCCTCTTCTGGGGGGGGGGGGGGCAGGATGTTGGTGGCACCTCCTCTCCGGTGACGTTGTGTAGGGGTCTTGTTGGGATACAAATGCATTGTTATTGTATCTGTGTGTGCCATCTTGTGCAATAGGTGTGTTTCCCTGTATAATTGTGCTTTCCCTGTCGCCTTGGCCTTGTGTCAGTTGTGATTATGTGGCCTGGGTGAGTCTCTCTACGGGGCATGCTGTGGTGATGTGTGTCCATGCAGGTCTGTGATGGGTATCCATGCATAGTTGTTGCATGCGGGGCTTGGTATTGGGATGTGTGGGTTGGGATAGTGGAATATATTTGAGGTGGTGGAGTGATGGGGGTGAGGGTAGGAGTTTGTGATGGCATGAAGCTGGGGGGGTCAAAGTAGTAACGATTTGCCTTACCAGAGTCCAATCCTCCTGCTACTCCTTCGAGGCCCTCAGGATTCATGATCACTAAGACTTGCTCCTCCCATGTTGTAAGTTGTGGGGGAGGAGTTGGGGGTCCACCGCCAGTCCTCTGTACAGCAATCTGGTGTCCTGAGACCACGGAACGCACCTTCCCCCATAGGTCGTTCCACCTCTTCCTAATGTCGTCTCTTGTTCTTGGATGCTGTCCCACGGCGTTGACCCTGTCGACGATTCTCCGCCAAGGCTCCATCTTCCTTGCAATGGATGTTTGCTGCACCTGTGATCCGAATAGCTGTTGCTCTATCTGGATGATTTCCTCCACCATGACCCTTAGCTCCTCCTCAGTCTTTGGGGTGCCATGGATTTGGTGTTAGTGATATGTGTGTGGATGTGCAAGGTGATGTGTGGGGTGATGTGTTGGGGTGTATACTGTGATGTGCATGGATGGTGTATGGGTGATGGTGTTGTGTGCCTCTGAGTGAGTGGGTGCTCTTTGCTTGTCTCTTTTTTTCGTTGTAAGGGGTTGTGGGTAATGTGGGTGGGTGTTTTATAGTGGTGTGAGGGTGAGGGCGTGGTGTGTGTATATGTGTCAGGTGTGTGTATTTTGAATAGCCCAATATGGTGTGGTTTTGTAAGTGTGTGTGTATTTTGAGCGCAGCGGTGTGTACCGCCAATGGTTTACCGTGGTTGAAAGACTGCTTCGTTGATTCGTGGGTCGTAAAACTGTGGGCGTATTCCTGTTGGCGTGATGGTGTGGGTTTTGCTATCGCCAGTTAACACTGACCTTTGGTGTGGCGGACTTGTGTGGGTGTCTGTTTAGTGGCAGTATTCTCAGTGTGGGTCATAATACCCGCGCGGATTACCGCCGCGGTCATGGTATGCTGGCAGCCGTCAGCATGGCGGTAAATGGCATTTTCCGCCAGGGTTGTAATGAGGGCCATAGTCCTTTCTGAATCTCTCAAGTGCCTTGAAATAATTTTATCATCCATTTTGGAACTTTTGGAGAAATCTATAAAAAAACTCACACATACTCAAGACATCCTTGTTTCCATTCTAAAAGTCTTACTAGCAAATCAAAGCATGAGCCACTCCCCTGCAGAGTTGACTACGACAACTAAAAAAGAAGTGTGTAAGAGTTTAGGTCTAAACACAAAGGGCACTAGCCTGCAACTCCCAATTGTTGAGGACTTGACGATCACAGGTGATAAGCTCTGTCACTTCGATAGAGGAACTAAAGCAGGAAAACCACAGATGGATGAAGTAGCCATTACAGCAGCAATTCGGGCATTTGAAGAGAATGATATATACTCTCTGGACAACCTGTTCTCTAATACGAACTCACTGCTCAATACTACCCCACTGGCTCATGTTGTCCAGCCAAAGGAAGTTGCCCTAAACCCTGGAGCACTACCATTTCCAATCTTCCTTCCCAAAGATCATACATCCAGAAAGCAGGTGGAACAAAATGTAAATGACACGGGCCAGGTTAGCAAAATATCTAAAATATCTAAAATAAGTGGGAAAAAGACTGGAAAGAAAAGAAACCGTAGATTTACAAAAATAAGGAAGGTTAAGTTTGAGGAGAGAGAGAGCAGGTGGAATTTATGGACATCTCGGAACAGGTCTCCCCATTTAAGAAATCTCCAAACAGGATGGAGGGGGCGTCTGTAGTTGTACCATCACAAGTCCATGATCAGACGGACCAACTAGCGATTCCATGTGCTAGATCAGACTCCACCATTGTGTTTCCGCCTGATCCCGTCCATCCTGTGGCCAAGGAGACTCACTCCAGATTAAGCACTCAGAAAGTGGGAGAAAAACTCAGAGGGGATAATGCCCTTGATGGGTAGATGGAGTTACTGGACTATCTGGAGTTCTTGACTATATTTGACTTAAATGTATGCTTAAACCGTTCGTTCCTCCTCTCATGCTTTCGGGAAATAGACAAGCTCAATGTAATTGAAATTACGGATAGTGTGAGGGTCTTACTTGACCACAGTATGGGTAGGAGCAAGGCAAATGTTTGGTTCTCTTCCAAAACTATTATGAAATTAATCTTGGTTAATTGTACCCAATTCCAATGCAGAGGTATACATGTTATCCCAGTCTGGGCGGAGTCAAAGTTCTCTGGTGGGAAGTCTACTACTCATGGTTAAGATTTTTCAAACTCACTCGTATATTGGGGGGGGGGGGGAATTTTCTCCCACCTCAGGAGAAAGTGTGCAAGTTTCTTTATATCAAGGTATATGGGTAGTGAATGTCTTGGAAGCACCTAAATCTCAGGGCTATGGTGCCAATCAAGAAAACTGGAATTGGTTAGCAGGGGCTCTGAACAGACCTAAGACTAGGGATAAGCTAACTCAGCCATGTTACTAGCACTGGCCTTTCCTTGGTCTCCTGGAATGCCGCAAGTACAGGGAAAGATTAATGTAAATTACATGTTTTTAGTTCATTGATGATCAATTCGATTTGCATTCAAGAGACCTGGTGTTAAATTGAGTTCTCACGTCCGGGTTACACGGTTTTAAGCAAAAAAGCACTCCCTTCAAAAAAAGGGCGTGCTAAAGGGGGCATTGCCATGCTTTTAAGTGACAGATATAATTGGGAATATGACTGCCTCCCCAACTCTTCAAATTTTTGCCAAATTGTACGAGTGCAGGTTTGGGGGGAGAAGGGTGGGAAATTGCCCCTAATGATTGTAAAGGCATATATCCCCCCGAAAAGGAATTGAACATTACTTTACAACAATGTTTTTCACCAATTTGTGCCATAAAAAATCCTGTTAATTTAATTTTAGTGGGGGACCTAAATTGTAAAGTTTCTAACACTATGCTTTATTCCTTCAGTGACCTAGACAGGGAAAAAGCATTGAACATCCCTTCTATCATGTTCCCTCCTAGAATTAGGACAGATAAAAGAGGATTAATCTTTTTAAATGGTTTGAGATCCTGCAGTTGTATTATTTTGAATGGGTGCTTCAGTATGGATTCACCCGCAGCCCCCACCCATAAGTCGGTTCAGAATAACTCCATTATAGACTACATCTGTGCTTCGTACAATATAGCACAAAAAGTTGAGGACATGGCTGTATTAGACACCTTATACAGTGATCATAAAATCTTAAGGCTTACTTTGAATTTGAAGTTAGAGGCCACAGACTCATGGTCTATAAAGGCGCAAATCTTAAAATCAATGGAAAGAATAGGAGAATGTCTTGGACGACAGTTAAAATGATATAAATTAAGCCGTTACTGGAAAACATTGTGGGAAATATGGAGGTGTGGGGGAAAGATGTTCTAATAAATTTTTCCAACTTAATAAAACACATTACATCACGTAAGCAGCCTAAGCGCAATATAACTAGAGTGAAAACAATTCAGCTTCCTATTCTGAACCTGAACAGACTAATAAATAAGCTAGTAAGGCGACAATTGGAACTCAAGTCTGTGGAAATGAATACAGAAATAACAAACCTTAAAAGAAAAAGATCATTGCTGAAACTGGCAATCCGAAAAAAAGAAGAGGACCATAAATGGATTGCACTGAGGGAAGCGGCTGTAAAGAGAAACCCCAGAAAATGTTGGGCTATTGTCTCAGAAGGGTGCGGAAACTGTAAAATCTTAGCTGCCCCCTGATAGCAGAGGAAGATTGGAAACTTTATATTCAAGATCTTTACGCTGAAATCCAGGGCGTTGGCCCAGGGAGAAAGGTGTTAGCATAAATCAGAGGGGGAGAAATGGATAATATGGGTGCTCCAACAGTGGCAGAATTAGAGTGAATCATAACATCAATGCGCTCTTCAGGTGCTATGGGCCCCGACGAGGTTCCAATTACCCTAATTAAAAGGGAGCCTTTGCTTTGGGCAAAACTACTCCAACCAGTATTTGGCTCCTGTTATGCCCAAGGCAACATCCCGGAATCATGGACGGGTAGTATAATTCTTCCTCTGCAGAAAAAGGGAGACAGAGAAATACTTTCAAATTACAGACAAATCGCCTTATTAGATGCAACTGGAAAGATATTTGCAAAAAGCATTTTATTGCAATTGACTGATTTGGTAGAGGAAAATGGTATTCTACCAGTGGAACAGGCAGGCTTCAGAAAGGCCCATAACACCTTAGATAATATCCTGATTATGCAAACTATAATTGATAAGTATGTTCAGACTAGGGGAGGTGTACTGTATGCGGAATTTAACGATTACTCTACAGCATTTGACAGAGTGGATAGGGGAATACTGTGGAAGAAACTCCAAGATTTAGGGTTCCCACCTGGTCTCCTGCGATTGGGGATTGCACTACACTCATCGACCTGGTGCAAAATCTTAATGGGTGCAGAACAGGGATTGTCTTCAAAGGTTTTAACAAAGAACGGCATGAAACAAGGTTGCTTACTGGCCCCATTGCTTTTTTTCCCTGCTATCCATGACCTTCCCATAAGTCTCCGGAACTCTTTTGGCGATGCCCCTGTGGTGGGGGGCCGGCCAATCATGTACTTAATGTACGTGGATGACATAGTAGTGTATGATCTTACCCCAAAAGGCCTAAATTGACGCTTGGTCACCTTTGAAACCTATTCGGAGAAGCAATACTTGAGAATCAACACAGCAAAGTCTCAGGTGGTTTGCTTCTCCGGGAAGAAAAACAGAAGGAAACCCTTTTCCCTTTGGGTTCTGGGTCAATACAAGCTGGAACCAGTTTTTGGGTAAGATCTTTTCGGCTTCAACAAAAGAACAATACCACATTTGTCATAATACTAATGAGGCTCTTTCACTTGCCCAAGGTCTGTCAGCTTTTTATAAAGCAAATGGTAAACATCACTTCCTACACTTATTATCTGCCTATCAGGTCAAGATTCCAGCGACTCTCTTATACACGATAGAATGTGTTGATATAACCAAATGGGATTTTCTTGACAAGACAGAAGGCAGCATTCTGAGACGCATGGTATCTTGCAATCATGCAGTCTTAGGGGCAGCATTACGACTTGAATTTGGCATTAAGAACATCTTTGCACAACACCTTGTGGCAGTGATAAAAAGGGTGCATAACCTCATGCATAGCGAGGAATCTACACTGAGAAACCTGGCCTATAGTGAGATCTTCAACAATTTGAGAGAAAAATCTGGGTTCTTTAGAAACTACATCAAAGCTACTCGGCTTTTAGAGCTAGACTTGGACCTCTGTCCTTCAATTCCCAACGTATTCTTTAAAAAAACTTTGAAGGAAGCAACATGGTCCAAAGGCTTTATGCTGTACCTGGATGCGTGTCACCAAAGAAGAGGCCTTGAGAAGTTAACTAACTCTGTAACTATGAAAGTGGTGCAACCCTATTTGACCTGGAATCTACACCATGGGGGAAGGCGATTGTGTATCCTGCTTAGACTTAATAGAATACACCTGAGAGATCTTACTTCTAGGTGGGATGACTCTACTAACACTTGTGATTTGTGTCAATGTGGGGTACAGACTCTTACACACGTTTTGTTTGTCTGTCCTGCTTTAGCCGCACCAAGAAAATTATGCTTAAACCCCTTTTTTTGCGGCTTAATATTAGATCTCATAGAGAGGCGCTAGACTTATGTTATACCCCCCCTTAAAAGATTTTGTTACAGGAATTTTTAATTTTTTCAATCATTTTTGCAGATATTTTGAATCCTCGTGTTTTTTAAAGTGTAATATTTTATTATGTATATATATGTTTTGCCCCTTCTTAGAAATGTGTATTATTTTATGTTGAGCTAACATGATTTTGTATTTCTACTCATGTGAATCTCTTAGGAGTTCCAAAACATAATAATAAAATATATTTGATTTGATACTCCCTGCCAACAACCATCCACCTGAATACCCAATTCTGGTGCCTAGTTTTGGAGTGAACATGCAAGAGGTTCCAGGGCTAGTGCGAATATTATTTGGGAAAGTGAACATCCCTGACGTGTGCCTTTCACCACCAGGAACAGGTTGGCTATTATGCGACCCGTTTTCACTTTAGCCTGCTTTTGGTTATAAAGAAGGGCTACCTTCACCCTGAACAGTCTTCACAAATTAAGAAATGTGTTTCTCCCTGGAATGAACCCATTTTTATCTGGGTGTACAATAGTTTGGGCTATTGGAATCATCCTGTTTGCTCACACCTTACCCAATATCTTGTAGTCTGAATTCAGCAACGAAAAAGGGCAATAAGATTCTTTCAACAGGGAGTCTGTTCCTGGTTCCAGTAGCAAAGTCAGAACGGTTGTCCAAAGAGATTGTGGTAGTATACCCCTTGCGTAGGCCGGATTACATATCTTTAGTAAGTGCAGAACAAGTGTAGAACTATAGGTTGAGTAGAATTCACTCAGCCAACCATCTGCCCCTGAAGTCTTACCCTGGGCCATCTGTTTAATTGCATCTGTTATCTCCAACAAAGACAGAGGTGCCTCAAGGTCTGCTCTCTGAGAGGCGTGCAGATGTGGTAAACGTATAGGGTCAAGAAACTGAAAAATGTGACAATTTATGTCTCCTGGCGGTGCTGCATATAAAGTGGCATAATAAGTGTGGGACAAGTCATTTATGTCCTTTTGAGTGTTCAATATTAGGCATGCCAGCCCCTGAATACCAGTGATGGGATTTCATTGTGCATCGGATTTAAGGAGCCATGCCAACAATTTACCTGCTTTGTCCACTTCTGTATATTTGCAGGTCAGATACTCCCTGTGGTCCAACCTACAGAGCTGAGAAGTGGCATCTGCATGTGCCAGTCGGGTTTCAGCTAGTAAAGCTGCAACTGTAAGCCCCTGTGCGAGCTGAAGTTGGTATTTACGTATATCCCCTTTCAGTTTGTGTAAGTCTTTATGGATGGCCATCTTGTCACTGTACATCATTTTAATTGCATGTCCTTTTAAGACCACTTTTAAAGCCTCCTACTCTATACCAGGTTCTGTCGCAGTGCCCTCATTTTCCTTGAAGTACTCTGCAATGTGTTTCTTCAATGTTGTGTGAAAACTATCTGCACTTAAAGCTTCTGTGGATAGGCGCCACGTCGGTATAAATGAGCGTGTATGACTCATTGCAGGTGATGTTGCAATGGGCAATGATCTGACAGGGCATGACCTAAATACTCCAATCCCCGTACCATTGTAAGTGCAGCTGGGTTATAATAAACAAGATCGATTCGGGTATAGAGGTCGTGTAGCCCCGAATAGGAGAAATACTCTCTCTCTAGGGGGTGTAAACTGTGCCAGGCATCGGTTAATTGTCTTTGCAATGTCCAACGGTCTAAATGGTACATCAGTGCAATGGAATGCACCCTGGAGACGGCTGGGCAGGAGCGATCCTGACTAAGATCTGGGACACAGTTATAGTCTCCCTGCCAGTAGCAAGGTGCTAAAACATTATTGAGGAGTGCAGGTGTGAGAGAATGCAAGTATGCAGCCTGGTTAGTGTTTGGAGCGTGTGTAGATATGAACGCTACTGAAGAACCATCTAAATCCCCTCCAACACCACATACCTCCCTTCCGTATCTACTTTGGTGTGTGTGAGTTCCATTGGTGTCCCAGGAGCTATCCATATAAGTGCATGTCTGTTGTGTTCCGCAAGTTAAAGTTGATTAAATAATAGAATAACCAGGTAAGATTTAGGTATATATGCTATTTAATCGCTAAGCTCCTCAGACATCGTTCCTCCAACTCCAGCTCTTCGACAGTCCTTCAAAAACATTCTAAAGCAAGCTCCAGGGCATTCCAATGCCCAACATTCTTAGGAGCTGCTGGAGTATACCACTAATCGAAATTAATACTATTAAGTGAGTTTTCAACCTAGACACATATATTGTCGTTTATCCATTTTGACAATAACTAATAACTATAATACACGTTAACATGAACCACAAGATATACATAACTTGTATGGTTACAACATATCTCCCTTCCTTACTGATCAAAAACAAAGTCCTTGTGCCATATCGGGCGCTTAGTGGTCCTGGCATGTCTGTTCTGAGAATAACGCTCCGGCGCGTCTTCCACTTCCTCGTCAGAATCCAGTATGGGCATACCCGTTGGTTCCTTGCAGCATGAAATTCTGTCCATACTCCACACTCTGCCATCTTCTAGCGTTACAACATTCTTTTTCACCTTAATGATTCTTTTTGGTTGAGAAAACCTGCTACCATTTTTTTTTCTGTGTTCAGGAAGCTTAATTTTAACCCATTGTCCCACCCTCCATGGTCTCCTCTGGACACCATAACAATCATCGTACCACTTCCTGTATTTCTCCTGGTGTTGCCTGATTTTAGTTGCAGCTTCCTCTCGCTGTTCATGGAATGGTTCCTCTCCCTTCAGCCAATTAGGCTTAAGTTTGGTACCTGGGTGCCTACCTTTGAGTGAAAGGAATGGTGAAATCCCCGTAACCAAATTTGGCGTGGTGTGATATGACCACAGCATTTGCTTAATAGCTACTTCACCCGGTACCTGTCTTATTGACGCCAATTGCAAACACTCCTTTATCATCCTATTGGCTCTCTCAACTAGACCATTCGCCCGGGGGTTGTATAACGCTGTTCTAAAATGGTGTACACCACATTTCACCAAAAACTCTCTCATTGCTTCGGAGGTGAACTGCACACCGTTGTCGGTAACTAGGGTGCTGGGTATCCCTTCCCTCAAGAAAGCCTCCAACAGGAAATCAATGGCCTCTTGGGTAGTCACCTGATTCACAATCTTGAACATCATCCAGTGCGAGTGGTAATCCACTAGCACAAAAATGAACTTGCCTTTCACACCCATTTGAGATATGGGTCCTAAGATGTCCAATCCCAACTTGTCCCATGGTTTAATTGGAACAGGAATAGGAGACAATGGGGCCTTCCTTGTGACATTAGTCTTATCACTCTGAGCACAACTGATACAATCCCTTACTGCGTCTTCCACTAACCTATCCATGGTGGGGAACCAATATGATGCTCGAAGTCTACTCTTGGTAAGATTCCTCCCTAGATGCCCTTCGTGAGCTAGACTCACCAATTTGTTCCACAACTCACACGGAGGTATAACTCTCTCACCTCTCATCACCATGTCCTCAAATATGTGGAGTTCCGCCCTCACTTCCCAATATCCTTTGAGCTCTTCTTCGAGATATCTAGCTCTCTCTGGCCAACCTTTGACAATTTTCTCCCGAAGCAATTTTAATACAGAATCAGACGAGTTTTTCTCTATCCACTCATCCCTCGTAAGGCCAGCCAATTCTATGTGTAGGACAGGTTCAAGGGTGTTCCTTCCTTCCTCTATTCCAACCCCCCTCAGTGATCTGGATAGGAAGTCAGCCACAACATTATTTTTTCCAGGAACATACTCTACCCCAAAATTATATCCCTCCAATCCTAAAACCACTTTGCAATGCGTGGGGTGGCATGTTCTCTTCCCTTAATGGTGAATACACTGGTGAGGGGTTGTGGTCGGTTCTAATAGTGAAGGGTAAACCCCATAAGAAGAAACTAAAATGATTGATAGCCCCATAACATGCAAGCGTTTCTCTCTCTATGGTGGAATAATTCATCTCTGCAGCTGACAGTGACCTGGACGCAAATGCTATAATTCTTTCCTGTCCCTCCACAACTTGAGAAAGGGTGGCTCCAAGTCCCTTCCCACTGGCATCAGTAGTGACCCATGTTTTCCTTTTGAAATCAAATTTTCCTAGGTTTGGAGAATTCACAATGGCTTCCTTCACCTTGCTAAAAGCCTCCTGACATTCCGTATTCCATTCAAATGGAAAAAAAAAATTCAACAAAGTTCTCATAGCAGCTGTGAGCTCGGTAAAGTTATGCACAATCTTGGCCATGTACTCAGCTAAACCTAGGAAAGATTTGAGTTCCTGCTTGTTGGAAGGTGCAGGTGCCTCTTTCACAGCTACCACTAAGTCGAGTTTAGGTTCCACCCCATCCTTTGTAATTTTATGGCCTAAATACTCAACTGACTCCACTCCTATTTGGCATTTATCTCTACAAATAGTCATACCAGCACGTTCCAGTGACGTAAACACCTTCCGTAAGGTAGCATCATGCTCGCTCACCGTTACACCATAAATGAGAATGTCATCCTGGAAGCACATTACCCGGTCTATGCCCTGCAATATGCTTTGCATGATGCGCTGGAAAACAGCTGACGCTGAGGCTAAGCCGAAAGGCATTCTGCAAAATCTGAATGCTCCATATGGAGTGATAAAGGAAGTGAGGGAACGAGAGGAAGGATGAAGTTCTACCTGGTGGTATGCCGAGGACAGGTCTATCACGCTAAAGTATTTGGCTGGGCCCATGGTGCTCAACATCTCACTGATTCTAGGTAGGGGAAACCTATCCACCCATATGTTGGCGTTCAGGTCTCTAAGGTCAACACATAACCGGATTCCTCTTCCTCCCGATTTACTAGTGAGTACAATGGGGCCAACCATATTGAACTTTCGATGGGTTCTATGACCCCTGACTCTACCAACTTGTTCAATTCTTGTTTTAAAGACTCCTGCATTAGGTAGGGGATCGGTCTGGCCTTATGGACTTTAGGAATAGCATTCTCCTTTATCTTTATCTGGTGTTGGTAGTCCCTCAGCAATCCCAATCTATCCCCAAACAACTCTGGAAACTCCTCACAGACACTCATGCCACACTTAGACTCACACACTTGTAGAACCGGTTCATCTTCGTTAGGGTCAAGCTTGATTCCCAATTCCCTTTGGTGTCTCCACCCTAAAAGATTGGAGCCCCTGTTTGTGAAGTACACCTTCCCTTTAGTATGGCGATATTTAAAGGTTATCCGGAGACATAACATACCCCTCAGGGGTATAGGGTCATTGTTGTAACCCCCAGGAGAAATGTCTGCAGGTTGTAGTTTATACCCCTTATTCTTAAAATTCTTTTCATATACTGTATACTGTAATCCATAAACGTAAATGGGGAACACAAGTCTGCAAAAACCCTTACACTTATACCATCCAGATCGACAACACAAGTAGGGTATAAAGTGCCACCTTTTTCACACACATTTAAATTTTTCAGTTGTAGCACAAACTTGTTCTTTAAATCTTGGGTCTCTTCAATAATATGTACATTCTTTTTCTCATTACGCTCACCTCTCTCATTCTTGCATACCCTTGCATAGTGTCCCCTCGCACCACACTTCCGACATGTGCAGTTGCGGGCCTGACACATAGGATTGTTGGCCAGATGTCTGCTGTTACCACACCTAAAGCACTTACTTTTACTCCCCTCTATGTTACTCGAAGAGATTTTCTTAAGGTAGATTTCATGAATTTTGCAATCTTCTCCTAGACTAAGTTCACTAATCTCTTGTTTAGGATGAGCTTTAACCTCTTTAACTTGTTTGACATCTTCTTCCCCCGGAGAATTTTTAATTAGTTTCATGCACTCCACCGTATGTTCTATCCCCTTGGGTATATCCACAGCCTCCTTCAAGGTTGGGTTGTGAACTAACAATTTTTCTTGAATTTTTAAATTATTGGTACACCTTACTAGCTGATCCCGTATTAAGGAATCCTCAAGGTTGCCAAACTCACAGGTGTTGGCCAGTCCCCTCAAACTTGCAATATAACTTGATATTTTCTCATCCTTAGTTTGTGTCCTGCTAAAGAATTTATGTCTCTCAAGTACAACATTGACTATATGGCCAAAATGACTCTCTAACTTCCTGACTGTTCTCTCATAATCATTCAAGCCATCCCCCTCACCATTCTCTCCATCATTGGGGTCCATTAAATTTTCATATACCTTCCGCCCATGTACTCCCAGGTTGTGTAACAAAATATGCTGTTTCCTCAATGCCGAGAATTTTTCCCCTCCAATTACGATCAAGTAAGATTCAAAGAATTTTTCCCACTCTTTCCAGGGTAAAACAGGTTCACCAATTTCGTTCAAAAATGGTGGTGGCTGTGACATGCCAGCCGCCGCCATTGTAAAAATTGTCACAGGTTCAAGATTTCACAAGTTCAAGTTTTCCTTAAGATTATTATATATTTTTTTTTTCCAGCTTTAACGCGCCGAAATCAAACTTAGCCTCACTACAGTCAAAGTCTCAATAAAGAATACTGTCACAAAGAAAAGTTCTCCCTTCAGATGCAGATTCTAACTCGCTTGCAGAAACAGTAAATACCTGTGGTTTCTCAAAATCCGTTTTTTTTTTTTTGCGGTTAACGCGAGCTGCAATTTCAGAGAAATGTGTGTCAGCTTCCATACAGCGTTTACTCATCCGCATGAGAGCTGTTCTCGCAAAGCGCCGTGCCCTGCTATTCCCAGATACGCAGCTACTCGTTACCTCTGGTACTATTAAACGCCGACACTTCTACTTCCTACTTGGTACCACCTCGCCGAATCGTGTGGTGCCAGGAATGCAGGGCTCCACCTCTACTGATTTGATCACGGAGCGACGCCGGGCTCCGCTTCCACAACGTCAGTGCTACTTCAATTGAGGAGCGACGCCCCTCTGCCGGGGTCGCACCTCCTCCTCACAACGCCGTGCCGATAGCGTGACGTTGTAATTGCGAGCCAGGTCCGCTTGTCTGGCAATAGTTCCTTCCCGACGGTGTCCCCGGGTACAATTCGTCACCTTGCCACAGGCAATCAACACCGGCAGCCAAACACTCAAATTCTGAAATTGACGAAAATGACACTCAGGAGAAGTGCTTCACATCTGGGCGCTCCAACTTGTGGGATCGTGTTCCAGGGAAGAGTATTGCAACAACTACTTAGGGCAATCTTCATAGGAAATGAGGCACTCAGAATCATACCTGACAGACACGAAGCACCTCAACTTCACAATACTCAGAAAAAGTGCTTCACCTCTGGGCGCTCCAGCCTCGTTACAATGGTCCCTTCCTGTAAATACCACCGAGGGTTGAGCACTGCACAGGAACTGCACCACCAGTCTCCAAGGATCACCGTTAGGCTCGGAAGAACGAAGCGCCACACTGGAGTTCCTAGACATCCAACTGAACGATGAAGGTAATCAGGGGTGAGGAGCTTCACTGCCCCCTGCGCAGACATCCCATCCTCGTCGCCATCAAAGATGTTGTGTTCCGCAAGTTAATGTTGATTAAATAATAGAATAACCAGGTAAGATTTAGGTATATATGCTATTTAATCGCTAAGCTCCTCAGACATCGTTCCTCCAACTCCAGCTCTTCGACAGTCCTTCACCAACATTCTAAAGCAAGCTCCAGGGCATTCCAATGCCCAACATTCTTAGGAGCTGCTGGACTATACCACTAATCGAAATTAATACTATTAAGTGAGTTTTCAACGTAGACACCGATATTGTCGTTTATCCATTTTGACAATAACTAATAACTATAATACACGTTAACATGAACCACAAGATATACATAACTTGTATGGTTACAACAATGTCGCAGGATGGGACGCTAGCAATCACACAGGACTCGTCGCTTCTACAGGTAAGTAGATTTTATTGTTGGTATATAATACTTTCTGGTGATTTAAGTCTTTTGTATTATGTTTCTGTTCTCCAGATGTCTCCTCCAGACAAGGTTTACTGATCTCTTCTTCTTCTTTCTGTATTCTTCGTAGGCCTGACAAGAAGCCTGTGTGGAAAGAAGAAGAAGAATAGTATCGGTAAGTGACTGTGGAAGTCCCTTCCCTTATTCTCTTCTGTCTATGTCTCTGTCCTTCCCTTTTCCTCTTCTGGCCCTATTCCTGGTCTTTAGGTACTTGTCTCTTCTCTCTCCCTCATCTCCTGTTTCTGCTTTTCTCACTTCTGTCCTGCAGAGGTTGTTTCTGGGCTTTCCTTTATTTATTTTCCTGTGTTCTCTCTCTGCTTTTCCTGAGTCTATTTTCCGTATAGTTGCAGTTCCTCCTTCCTCACTTTTCTTTCTTTTACCGGATCCTGGTTCTTCTATTTTTCAATGTTTTCCTGCATCTTCTATACTTCCAAATCCCCTTTTCCCCCTCTTGATCCTCCCCAAACGTGCGCCCCAACCCTTTTGTGCTTTCCTTTGTCTCTCGTGTCACATATATATTTCAATTGTGAAACCCAAAGTGTTGTCTCCCTCCCGTCCTCTCTAACCCTGCCCCAGCCCCGTTCTCCTGAAGCGTGGCGGGTCTTAGAGTTCTGCTTCCCGGAGCCGACTTTCTTCGTCCCTGGTCGGGACCGTGGCAGTCCTGTTCTTCACTTCTGTACCGCACTCGAGGGGTGCCGATGGTACTAGGAGTCCCCTCGGTTCTGGGATCCTGGCGGACCTTCCGGACTCGTCCTTGGCGTCTTCAGTACTTGCCGTACTCACACTTCCGATTCTCCTCTGCACACCCGCCGTCTCCCTTCTCTGCTCCGCGACCTGGCTCTTTGACCTCCCAGGTTCCCGCAGAGATGGACTTGAGCGCACTTGATTGGTTGACCCCGGAGACATATCCGGGTCAGCCCAAGAGGCGTCAGCGCCGGTCGAGATATTGTGCGGGTCGGCCCGGTCCGGCCCGTCACAGACACTCCCCCTAGAGAGCAGCAGTTGATGACGCTCAGGAGGTGGAAAGCGAGACAACAAATCTGCATTCATCATGTGGCGGCCAGGAGAGTGCATAATCTTGAAGGAGAAGGGTTGCAAAGAGATAAACCACCTTAGAACACGAACATTAGAGTCTTTGTTGCGAGCAAGCCAGGTGAGGGGTGCATGATCCGTGAGAAGGGTAAATGTTCGCCCAGTGAGATAATATCTCAATGCCTCTACAGCCCACTTAATAGCCAAACATTCTTTCTCAATAGTGGGATAGTGAGTCCCTCTCGGGAGGAGCTTTCTACTAATATACAGTACTGGGTGGATGGACTCATCCGTCTGTGTTTGAGATAAAACCGCCCCAAGTCCTACATCAGAAGCGTCCATCTGTAAAAGAAATGGCCTTTGGAAATCTGGACAGCATAACACAGGATTGGTTGGATAGGGCATTTTTCAAGCGGTCAAAGCTGTGGCGTGCAGCTTCGGGAAGAGAGGGTAGAGTGTTGGGATTAGACTTCTTGAGCAGGTTGGTGAGAGGTTCTGCTACCGTGGAGAATTGTGGAATAAACCGCCGGTAGTACCCAACAAGACAGAGAAAAGCACGTACATCTTTCTTTGTCCTTGGTAGGGGTATCTGTTTGATGGCATCGACTTTCTCAATCTGGGGGCGAACCAGTCCTTCTCCTAACACGTAGCCAAGATATCTGATATTAGTAAACCCTAACTTGCACTTCTCAGGGTTTGCAGGTAAATGGGCTTCCCATAATGCCTGTAAGACCGCCCCCAAGTGTTCTAGATGTTCTGTCCAAGTGTTGCTGTATATTACTACATCGTCCAGATACGCAGCCGCGTATTGTTGATGAGGACATAACACCTTATCCATGAGCCTTTGGAAGGTGGCCGGAGCCACATGGAGCCCAAAAGGGAGGACTGTGAACTAATAAAGACCTGATGGGGCTGCAAATGCGTTTTTTTCCCTATCTGCTATTCTCAACAGGATTTGCCAATATCCTTTTGTAAGATTGAGAGTGGACATAAATCTGGCTTGACCCAATCTCTCCAGGAGCTCGTCAGTGCGTGGCATGGGATAAGCATCAAAATATGTTACCTCATTAACTCATCTATAATCCACGCAAAAACGAGTACTCCCGTCCGGTTTTGGAACCAACACTACCGGAGAACACCAGGGGCTGTTGGAGGGTTCTATGATACCAGCCTCCAACATTGTTTGGACCTCTTGTTCTATAAATGTTCTTTTGGCTTCTTTCTGGGATACGATAGGGCCGTTGTCAGAGATGGACTCATTCTTGGTTCGTATCGGGTGTTCTGCAAACTGTGTTCGTCCGGGTTGTTTGGAAAAAACATCCCTATACATCTCAATAACGCGTAAGAGGGGTACAAGATGTGTGTCTGGGAGGGTGGAATTGGTTTGGGGAATAGACTCCTCAGGACGGTGTTTCAGGCCAAGGGATAGGAATGGGATGTCATCTTTGATCGTATTTGTGATATACCGAATGGGTTGGGCACTTGTTGGCTCCTGCCATTTTTTTAGGATGTTTATATGATATATTTGTTCTCTACCGTGGCCATGGGGAAGAGCCAGTTTATAGGTAGTGGGGTTAACTTGCTCAAGAACCTCGTAGGGTCCTTGCCACAGGGCCAATAGTTTGTTTTCACAACTGGGAAGGAGTACTAAGGCCTTGTCCCCTACATTTAAACTACAGAGTACGCTTTTAGCGTCATACCGTTATTTTTGCTTCTCTTGGGATTCGTGTAAGGTATTATGGTCTTTTTCCCATACGGAATGGAGGGTATCCCTCAACTCCCGGGTGTAAGTCAGGAGATCTTTAACCTCATCGTCAGACTCTTCCCATTGTTCAGCCAGCATCTCAAGAAGGGTTCGAGGTGGCCGCCCAAACAACAATTCGAAAGGACTATTCCTTAGAGAGTACTGAACGTGTGTGCGAATAGCGTACAATACAAGGGGTAATTTATTTTCCCAATCGCTACCATCTTCGGTAATACTCTTTCTGAGCAAGAACTTAATAGTCCGGTTATATCTTTCCACAAGACTGTCTATGGGGATGATATACTGATGTTCTGATCTGCTTTACTCCTAAGGTTTTACTTACTTCAGCCATGAGTCTGGACATAAAGGGGGTGCCCTGGTCGGTTAATATTTTCTTAGGGAACCCTACTCGGGAAAAAAAATCAATCATTGCTTGGGCAATTACTTTAGTGTGCATGCTAGGGAGGGGAATAGCTTCTGGATACCGGGTGGCATAATCTACCAACACTAAGACATATTGCCGTCCCTTGCTGGATGGGTTGAGGGGACCAATAATGTCCATGCCTATGCGCGAAAAGGGGGTCTCTATGATTGGTAAGGGTTGGAGTGGAGCGGGTGGGTGTGGAGCGGGATTATATAATTGACATTTCGGACAATCAGAACAGTGCATACGGATATCCCGAAGACTCCGGGCCAATAAAACCGCCTGAGTACGGCCTCCTCTGTTTTTTCCCCACCAAGATGCCCCTCTCCATTGTCCCCATGAGCTAGATGCAGGACCTGCTGCCTGTGACTATTAGGAGCTATCAATTGTTTCTGCCTTCCGTCTTCTGCATTTAGGATTCTATATAAGAGTTGGTTGTATATGAGGAATTTTGGACCTACTCCATGTTCCTCGGGATTCAGTGCTTGCTGCCATGCGTTTTTTAAGGAGGGGTCGTCCCGTTGACTCTGACAAAAGTCTCCCGCCACAGTACACACTTTGCCGGTGACTCCCGGGTTCATCCTGGTTGTGCTATTGGGGTTTTGTGCATATTGTTGTCGTTGTACCCTTTTCTGACTTCTGCTTAGATGTACCCTAGGGCTTCGACTCACTCCCTCACCTGCTTCGTAAGGGACTTCCTCCCACCACATTTTCAGAGTGTGCTCCTGTCCTGCTTTTGTCAACAACAAGGGAAAAGCCACATAGTTAGTTCCGATAATAATGTCCTCATCCAGGTGAGGTAGCACTCCCACTTTGAGATTTTCTTTTTCTTCTCGCCACTGTAAGTTGATTATAGCCACCGGATAATATCTTTGGTCCCCGTGTACACAGGCGATCAACACTTGTGCCTGTGGTAGCCCTTGTCCTGGTTCAACCAATTCCTGGCGTGTGACGCTCTGGCTGCATCCGGAATCAATTAGTGCTACCCTCTG
The DNA here is from genome assembly GCF_031143425.1 of Pleurodeles waltl. Taxonomy (NCBI): domain Eukaryota; kingdom Metazoa; phylum Chordata; class Amphibia; order Caudata; family Salamandridae; genus Pleurodeles; species Pleurodeles waltl. The sequence continues at coordinate 989,446,732 of NC_090440.1, forward strand.
CACTCCATTGAGAATGATAGGGAGAGTGTAGGTGGGTTTGTCTCCACCAGCCCAGAAGACTCTTCCCTTTGCAACTCCAATCTCCATTTGTTCTTCCATATCCTTTTTCTGGGGGCAATATCGTGCTATATGACCCCACTCTGAACAGTTGTAACACTGAGGACCCGTGTTGGGAAAGGGGTTTTGAGGGGGATGGTGTACCCGTATACGCTCTGGGTCTTGGGACACCATTTGTCTTGGGGTCGCTCCTCTACCTACAGTCGGATGAACAGGGGAAGGGGCTGGGGTTCTGCTAGAGGTGGCTCTGAAATCTGGGCTCCTGTGAAAGGCACAAGCAAGGTCGATGGCTGTTTCATTGGTCAACCCTGGGTGCTGTCGAACCCAATTACGAGTAGTGTTAGGTAGGGCATCTAAAAATTGTTCCAAGACTATGACTTCGAACATTTCTTCTCTGGTCTTTTCAGTTGGATACAACCATCGTCCTGCGGCATGTTGAACCCTGTAGTACAGGGTGCGAGGATTCTCCTGTGATTGCCACTTAGTTTGGCGTAATCTGGACCGGTAGCCTTCACTGTCGAGGCCTACCCTTTCCAATATGGTTTTCTTGATCTCTTTATAGGGGAGAGTACCACTAGGATTGATTGCTTGATATGTAGCTTGTAGGTGCCCAGTCAGTAGGGGTGTGATATACTGTCCCAATTTTTCCTCCAGCCAACTAGCAGTGTTTGCAACTCTTTCAAAATTGAGGAAAAAGGAATCCAGGTCTTCATGGTCCTGATATCTTTGCAAGGTGCTGCTGGGTACATTAGGATGCACCTTCGTGTGGGCTATGGTGTCGGTAAGTTTTCCTAGGGTGGTTTCATGTACCAGTTGGTTGTTCACCATGATTGTGGCTTGGCTCTTAAGAGCAGTCTGTAGGGCCTCTCGTTCTTCTCTTGCTTCCTTCATTTGCTGCTCCCACATTATTTATAGGTGACGTTGCCCCTCCGCTAACTGAGCAATAACGTTCGACATGGTGGGCTTCTCTTCCATTATGGCGTTTTCTCAAATCCCACTTCAGACACCACTTTGTCGCAGGATGGGCGCTAGCAATCAGATAGGACTCGTTGCTTCTACAGGTAAGTAGATTTTATTGTTTGTATATAACACTTTCTGGTGATGTAAGTCTTTTGTATTATGTTTCTGTTCTCCAGACGTCTCCTCCAGACAAGGTTTACTGATCTCTTCTTCTTCTTTCTGTATTCTTCGTAGGCCTCTCGGGAAGCATGTGTGGAAAGAAGAAGAAGAATAGTCTCGGTAAGTGACTGTGGAAGTCCCTTCCCTTATCCTCTTTTCTGTCTATGTCTCTGTCTTTCCCTTTTCCTCTTCTGGTCCTATTCCTGGTCTTTAGGGGAGGGGTTCCTTTGTACTTGTCTCTTCTCTCTCCCTCTTCTCCTGTTTCTGATTTTCTCACTTCTGTCCTGCAGAGGTTGTTTCTGGGCTTTCCTTTATTTCTTTTCCTGTGTTCTCTCTCTGCTTTTCCCGAGTCTATTTTCCCTATAGTTGCAGTTCCTCTTTCCTCACTTTTCTTTCTTTTACCGGATCCTGGTTCTTCTATTTTTCAATGTTTTCCTGCGTCTTCTATACCTCCAAATCCCCTTTTCCCCCTCTTGATCCTCCCCAAACGTGCGCCCCAACCCTTTTGTGCTTTCCTTTATCTCTCGTGTCACATATATATTTCAATCGTGAAACCCAAAGTGTTGTCTCCCTCCCTTCCTCCCTAACCCTGCCCCGGCCACAGCCCCGTACCTGACTTGGCCACGCTTCTCCTGAAGCGTGGCGGGTCGTAGAGTTCTGCTTCCCAGAGCCGACTTTCTTCATCCCTGGTTGGGACCGCGGCAGTCCTGTTCTTCACTCCTGTACCGCACTCGCGGGATGCCGATGGTACTAGGAGTCCCCTCGGTTTTGTGATCCTGGCGGACCTTCCGGACTCATCCTTGGCGTCTTCAGTACTTGCCGTACCCACACTTCCGATTCTCCTCCGCACACCCGCCGTCTCCCTTCTCTGCTCCGCGACCTGGCTCTTTGACCTCCCAGGTTCCCGCGGAGACGGACTTGAGCGCACTGGATTGGTTGACCCCGGATACATATCGGGTCAGCCCAAGAGGCGTCAGCGCCGGTCGAGATAGTGTGCGGGTCGGCCTGGTCCGGCCCGTCACAGTGCACCTCTGACATATCTAGAGTATGCGGTTCCTATCACTGTCCCCGCCAGCACCTTCGCACCTGCTCAAGGGCAGGCTGAGTTAAGTGAGTTTCTTGATTGAGGGCTATTTGTGTATTACGTCTGCGCAGATATTGATATATGCAATATCGTTTAGGATGGGCAGCCATTCCCTTCACATTCTACGTCAGTATGTTATAGTAGCTTTCCATGACAAGGTTCATACTGAGAGGATTACGTGTGTATGCTAGCAAGGTTCCAGGTCAATATTTATACCTTTTTTGCACCGCATTTGTGTAAGTTTTTTACACAAAAGCGGCGCAAACTTAGAAAATACAATTATATTTTGTAAGTTTGATCCACTTTTACGTAAAAAAGTGACGCAAATGCGAAGCAAAAAAAGTATAAATATGGGCCCAAATATCTATAATCCCCTGACACTGACCACCCTTTCCCCTATCTAACCCTGCATCCCCACCCCTCTTCTGTACATTGGAGAGCATCTCAATAGCATTACACAAACATACGAAAAACCCTAAACATAAAAAACAACTCCCAATTTCCCATCCCAGGCCAACACACCGCTGCGGGTGTAGCCAATAGCACTATATTGCCACTTTACAGTCAACTTAAGTTATCCTTTGTGATCACATTTGACTTTGGGGTGAGGGTCCTCGTAATGTACAGGTATTGTCAGCCAAGCCGGTGTCCGTGGCCCCTGGAAATTTAATTGCCCTGGATCTTTCACCCGAATCTGATCATTTAGTTGAAGTGCCCTCCATACTAGGATACGAGATACCCTTCACCCCTTCCCCCCCATCATATCATCTCATCTGAATTCAGAGGGGTGACTTAAGGCCACCTCCTAGAAGTTTATCTGTGAGAGCCAGAGGGGACAACAGAGGCTCCACCGTTGAGTCAGTCACATCTGAGTGTGGAGGAGATGGTTGCATTGTCCTATTTTCCACTGCTGCAACCACCTGCGCTTTTTCAATCACTGATTGTTCCTTCATGGGGCCATACCTTCGGCGTGATTTTCGGCGCTGCTGCACTGTCCATTTGGATGATGAGTTTCAAGAACCTCGAGGAGGGACAGTAACACCTCTCCGCTCAATCCAACCCCAGGCCTCTTCTGGTGTTGCAGACAGAGTAACAGCTTCTCCATGCATTATTGTTAAAGTCGCTGGATATTGCGAAGTGTATTAGAAGTTATAATCACAAAGACATCAGTTAACTGATAAAAATAAAGAGAGTTGCCGCTGAACATTAATAATATAGTCTGAATAAATATTGATCGTTGCACTCTCCCCTATCCATGGACCATGCGCCCTGGTAACCTGTAGTATATGGTCTTTATCCCTATAGTTCAATAAACATGCGATTACTGGGTGAGGTGGGGCCTCCGGAGGTGGAGGATACCCCAGAACTCTGTGGGCCTGTTCTATGGAAAAGAAAGTAGATTGTTTGCCTTGCACGATGGTTGTTGTGAACCACTCCTCCAAATATAATTCCATGCTTGGGCCCTCTACTTTTCCTGGCAATCCTACGATCTGCACATTGTTGCATCGGGACCTGCCTTCCTGGTCTTCTGCGTGCTTTCGCAGGTCGTCCACCGCAGCCTGGAGGGCCTTGCTATGGGAGTCTGTCTCTGCGACAATGGGCCTCAGGGACAAAATGGTGGATTCCACGTTTTCTACCCGGTCTTTGAGTTTTTTTATGGTCTTCCCCACAAAGGCTAATATCAATTTGCAGCGCATCAATCTTGGGTTCAAGTGCATGTTAAATGTCAAGTACTGCTGCAAGTATTTCATCGAACCTGCTTGAGTGTAGGGCCAACGTATATTCTATCTGATTTTCCGACGTGGATAAAGGTATCCCTCTTAGGGAATTATCCGGAGGGCCTTTTATCTAGGGCCTTTCCTGTTTATTGTGGACTATTTTATAGGGTGTGTGTGCATACCAATGACTGTGGTGTCACTGTTAGTGTCAGGGTGTGCACTAAGTGAGGGTAATTTTAAGGCCTCCGGATTGTCCCCCTCAGAACATGAGAGAAGAGGCGATATCAGCACTCCAGTGTGTAATTGGGGCAGCTGTTTATACAGCGGTGTAAATATGTGCAGTTTATACAGCCAGTGTATCACTCTGTTCCTGATCACATTTAGGATGCAACCCTATCGCTTTGCAGACACTCATGAGCAAGTCGCCACACCAATAGGGAGGCCACTGCCCCCCTCTCAGCGTGACTCCCCAGACTCTCCATGGTATGCCTGAAAGTCCCTCAAGCGAATTTTGCGTGGTGCGTGCAATGTTACCAGGCCACTACAGGGAGCAGCAGTGGGATCTCAGGTCGGTCAAGCTCCAGATGTGGGACAGGCACACAGCACTCCCTCTCACCATTCCGCCCTCCCATACTCACAGGTGCTGCCAGTATCTGGGTGGCCGTCGGACAGGGCATCTCTGTTCCCACTCCAGGGTGCCCGCTCCTGCATGAAAGGTTCAGTGCTGCCCCCGCGCCCAATAAAGTGCCAGCAGTTTCAGGTCCTGCTCAGGAGTCAGCAATCCATCAGGCAAAACTCCGCAGGCCTACAAGGCGTGTCCACCACTCAAATGCTGAATCGCACGCTCAAGCAACTGTCGAAGGATATATGGGGGTACCCCATTACCCCGTCAGTGGTTAGAAGCTGCTCAGCGCGGTACTCCTTGCCACACTCTCAGGGAGAACATTGAGCAGTACAGGATGATTTAGCTGGCTAAAGTCTGTGGAGCTCCAATCTGTGCTTCCCATGTGGGCATCACCCGGGGCCTTTTTTATTTCAAGGGGGTCAATGTGGTCCCCTCCCTGAACCTTGCTAGGCCCTGGAGACCCTATCCCCAGGGGCCTTTTTAATTTAATGGGGAGGAGGGCCGAATGGTTCTCTTCCTCAAGCCTTGTTAGGACCTGAGGACCCCATCCTCGAGGGCCTTTTTTTTATTTTTAGGAGGGAGTCACGCCACATGGTCACTTCCCTGAGCTTCATTAGGCACTGGGGACCCCATCCCTTAACTCCTTATTTATTTTAAAGGAGAGGAGGGCCATGTGGGCCCTCTCCCAAGCCTTGCTTGACCCATGGGACCCCATACCCCAGGGTCCTTTTATTTTAATTAAGAGGTGGGGCTATGTGGCTCCCCTCTCTGAGTCTTGTTAGGCCCTGGGGACACCATTCCCTAGGGCCTAGTTTTTAATTCATGGGGAGGGGGCCCATATGGTCCGCCTCCCTAAGCCTCGTTAGGCTCTGGTAGCTCCATCCCCCAAGGCCATTACTAAATATAAAAGGGAGAAGGACTGCACAGCACCCCTCCCCGAGCCTCTTTAGGTCTTAGGGTTCCAATCCCCCAGGATCTATGTTAAAAGGGGCCTTCCTCCCCGGCATGATATTGGCCTCAGAGACCTCATCCCTCAAGGACCACTTTTATTTTTAGGAGGGTGGGGGCATACGGCCCCCTCCACAGATCAATTTCAGCTGTGGGGACCCCATCTCCCGGGTTCCAGCATTGTTGTGTTATAATGCATCATTTTTTTATATCACTGATGACATCTCAGGTGACAATGTGTTTTACATCACTGATTACATAATCCACCAAGTGTGCATTTTTTAAAAAGTTTACATAGTGGCAGGTAACTACTGTTTACTTTTCTACCTGATTTTGTACAGCCTGCATCCAGCTTATGAGTGTAAGTGTTTACAAAGCCCATGTGCTCCTAATGCATTTTAGGTGTGTAAAGGTATTAAACACGTTACAAATCTCCGTACTGAAGACTGACTGTGTGCATGTGACAGTTGATAAGTGGTGTTCAGCATGCTTCACTCAAGTTTTTTGGCTCTGCAGAAAAAGTTTCCAACAGGGCAAAGATTGTACATAAAACACATTAAGGCCCTCATTACAACCCTGGCAGACGGTGGTATTTTGGATAAAGGTACTGTCAACAGGCTGGCGGGACCTCTTCCCAGAATATGACATTGGTGGTTTGGCCCCATCCAAACCGCCAATGTACCACTCCATCCGCCAGGGCGGTAACAGGCGCCGGGCTGGAGACTTTAGACTCCAGCCAGGCCGCCATCACTGTCCCACCTGCGTGAATATGATCCCGCCTACCACCATGGTTTTTGTGGCTTTCTTACTGCCATGAAAACCATGGCGGTAGGCACTATCAGTGCCAGGGAATTCCTTCCCTGACACTGATAAGGGTCTCCCCGTCCCTTCCCACTCCCCAGAGTCCTCCCCCACCTCTACCCTTCCCCTCCTGACCCCCATGACATACACGCACATTCATGCACCGACATACACACGCACGCACACACTCATACCTACATTCACCCATGCATGCATTCATACATTCACACACACATCCACACTCACTGACAAACATACAAGCACCCAAGCATTCACACAACACAACATACATGCACACTCATACCCATTCATGCCACCTTACTGCCATCCACCGCAATGACCATAGCCGGAATTCCACCAGCCTTCTGGCGGAATTCTGGCTACGGTCATAATATGGCAGACGGTAAGTAGCCGCAGCAGCGGTGTTTTGGCAGCAGTCGGCAGCGGCAGTAGGCGGTCATTACCGCCATTGACATAATGAGGGCCTAAGTATTGTAAACAGCTTTGAGTTATTAGGCAGAATCATCCCAGCATGACAATTTCTCCATAATATAGACCACTGAGTGCACCAGGTACTTATCAATGTACATGTGCTTGTTTTACTTTAGAAGATGGATTACCTGCAAGTTTTCAAGTAGTATGAAGACTGCAGGTAGTGTGATCTTTCGGACCTTGGCTATTTTAAGTGAACAGTCTCTCTTTGGACACGTTTTGTATTGTGTGTACACTGTTCTTAGTAGGTATTTTTTAATACTATGAAATATGTTTCTCATGAGATTTTCACTGTCTAATAGTGTGGTACAGAGTTAACTCCCTCCATAGAGTAAACAATGTACACAGTTCCTATTTTCTTAATGAAATCCACTTCATTTCTCAATGTAGGTTCAATGACTTAAAAAATGTGCATTTGTCAAAAAGTTATGAATACACTGTACAATGCTATATTTTAGTAATAAAATGTACCACAGTGTATTTTTTATTTTTTATATACTTTGTTTTATTTTTTCTGTAACTAACACAGTTCTTTATAAGTACTACTACGGTTCTCCGTATTTTTTTTAATATAGAAAAATATAAATAAATTACACCTATTACCACTTTAATATAGTGGTAATAGGTAGGGAACAACAATAAAAACATACTACTTACCTGTATCTAAGGCCCTAACTGAAAACGCAGTTAACTGCCTTTTACGTTTTGTAAAGACGGCTATTAGACGATCATATACTGCTATTTTATGTACAACAGTATACCACAAAGTTACTGCAGCATAATATATAACTAAGTATTTACACACTTATAACTTAAACACTGCTTAAACTATTTACACCTACTGCCAACACATTAGCATTTACACCAAATAATCATTATTCCTGCTACATATATATTCCCCCACTTTTACACAATGGCCCTGATTACGACCTTGGCAGTTGGCATACTCTGTCACAAACATGACAGATATCCTGCCCACCATATTACAAGTTCCACTATATCCTATGGAACGTGTAAAACAGCGGGCACGACAACCGTCATGTTTGTGAAGGAGTATTCCATTTACCGAGGTCGCAATCAGGCTCTATGTCTGTTTAAAGTCTAACACCACACTGTATGCCGCTCCACTCTGCACCATCCCAAACTATGCTGTTCGACTCTACTTCACTTCACTCTACATCACTCCACAGTATGACACTCTACTCTATGTTAATCCACTGTACACCACTTAAGTCTTTGTCACACCAGTCTATTCTACTCCACTCTACACTCTACTGTATGCTATTACTGTCTACACAACTCCTTTCTACAGCACTCTAGTCTACCCCACTCACCTATATGCCCTTCCACTCTACGACACTCCACTCTACGTTATTCCATGGTACACAACTCCACTCTATGCCACTTCACTCTATGCTGTTCCATTCTATGCCACTCCAAACTGTGCCACTCCATTGTATGCTATTCCACTCTCTGTGACTGCACTGTACCTCACTCCTCTCTACCCCACTCCATTCTATGCCACTCCACTCTACGTCACTCTACTGTATGCTACTACTCTCTACGCCACTCCACTCTGTACTAGTACACTATAAGTCCTCTTCTGTATGTATTCCACTCTGTGGCATTTCAGTCTACGCCATTCCATTCTAAGTCACTGTACTCTACAAACCTCCACTGTACTGTTCCCCTCTATGCCCCTGTACTGTACACCACTCCAGTCTTTGCCATTCTTCTGTGTCACACTCCTTTCTACACCACTCAACTTTACACTATCACACTGTATGTAAATATACTCTATGCCACTCCATTCTAGGATATAGGCACTGTATGCCACTCCACTCTTCCCCACTCCACTGGATGCCCCTCCACTCTGCACCACTCCATTGTACGCTATTCACGGCACTCTATGCCCCTCCTCTATATGCTATTCCACTGTGTACTACTCTATGTGCGACTCCACTCTACGCCACTCTGTTGTGCACTATTCCACTCTATGCCACTCCAATCTCCACTACTCCAGTCAATGACACTCCACTGTATGCTACTCTACTCTACTCTATGCTACTCCACACTACACTATTCCATTCTATATGCCATTACCCTATACCTCACTCCATTCTACATTACTCTATGCCACTCCACTCTATACCATTCCACTGTACACTATTCCACTCTACTCCAGTCCACTCTACCTTTCTCCAGTCTACTTGACTCCACTGTATGCCACTCCACTCCACTCCACTCCACACCACTCCACTGTATGCTTTCCATTGTACACAACTCACTCTACGTCCATTCCATGCTATTTCACTGTATGTCATTCCACTCTACACCACTCCACTTAATGCCATTCCACTGTACACTGCTCCACTGTACATCACTCCACTCTATGCCATTCCACTCTATGCCACTCCACTCTACCCCACTCTACTCTATGCTATTTCACTCTACACCTCTCTAATGTATGTACTGTATCTACGCCACTCCAGTGCGTGATACTCCACTTTCTACCTCTCCACTCTGTGATATTCCACTCTATGATACTCCACTCCACTCTATGTTATTCCACTCAATGCCACCCCACTCTATATCACTCTACTGAATGCCACTCCACTGTATGCTATTCTTCCACAGGAGACCACTCCACTCCACTCAATGCCACTCCACTCTTCGCTATTCCACTGTATGCCACTATACTGTACTTTACTACACTGTATGCCACTCCAGTCTACCCCCACTCCACGTCACTCTACTCACAGCTATTACACTCGACTCCACTCCACTCTACATCACTCCACTCCACTCTATGCTACTCCACTGCACCCTAGTCCACTGTATGCTTTTCCAGTCTATATCACTCCACCCTATGTCATGCTACTGTATCCCACTCCATTCTACGCCACTCCACTCTATGCTATTTTACTCTTCGCCACTCCACTTTACCCCACTTCACTCTACAGCACTGTGCAAGATGCTAGTCCATGGTACGCTACTCTGCTGTATGCCACTACACTCAATGCCACTCCACTGAATCCCATTCCACTCTACACTACTCCACTCTATGCCAATCCACACTACACCACCTGAGTCTATGCCACTCCACTGTACACCACTCCACTCTATGCAACTCCACTCTATTCTATTTCACTGTAGGCCACTCTATGCTATTGCACTCTATGCCACTTCCACTCTATACAGCTCCTTTGTATGCCACTCCAATGTATGATATTCCACTGTAGACCACTCCACTCTACCGTACTCCTCTCTAAGCCATTCCACTCTGCACCACTCCACTGTATGGTATTCCACTCTACGCCCCTCCACTGAATGTCACTCCAGTCAACCCCACTCCACTGTATGCCACTCCACTCTATGTCACTCTACTCTACTCTATTCCACTTCAAGTAAATCTACTCTACATTATTCCACTCTATGCCACTACACCTCACAAGACTTTACTCTACCCGACTTCACTCTACACTGCTCTACTCTATGACACTCCACTGTACGCTATTCCACTGTATGCCACTTGACCCTACCCAGTTCCAGTTCATGCCACCCTACTGTACTCTGGTCAATGACACTGCTCCACTCAACAACAGTCTATGCCCCTAAACTCTACCACACTATACTCCACTCTATAGCACTCCATGGTGCAACAATCTACTACTGTCAATGCTTGTCTACAGCACTCTACTTTACTCTCTACCACTCCACCCTATGGCACTCCACTCTACACCACTTCACTGTATGCTATTCCACTCAGTACCTCTAAAGGTCACCACTCTATGCTAGTCCACTGTACACTACTCAACTGTACGCCAAGGTACACCAATTGACTCTACAGCTCTCCACTGTATGCCATTCCAATGTACACTCTTCCTCTGTATCCCACTGCACTCTATACCACTCTATTCTATGCCACTTCACTCTATGCCATTCCACTCTATGCCACTCCATTCTATGCCACACAACTCTATGCTATACCACTGCATGCTTCTCAAAAGTATGCCACTCTCCTGTACTCTATTCCAGTGTATGCCACTACACTCTATGGCACTCCACTGCACATCATTCCACTATATGTTATTCCATTCTATGACTCTAAACTCTACTCTGTGCCTCTCCACTGTACGCCACTGTACTGTCCGCCACTCCACTGCATGCCACTCTACGCTATTCCACTCCACACCACTTGACTGTAAGCAGTGCCAGTTTACAGAACTCCAGTCTATGCTATTCATCTCTACGCAACTGCCCTCTACCCCACTCCAGTCTACTCTACTGCACTCTACACCTCTCCACTCCATGCCACTCCACTTTACGCAAATTCATCATATGCCACACCACTCTATGCTATTCCACAGTACACCACTCTAGTGCATGGCACTGTACTGTATGCTATCTCACTCTATGCCACTCCCATGTATGCCACTCAACTCTACACTATTCCACTTTATGCCACTCCACTCTATTCTACTCTACACCACTACAATGTATGCCACTGTACTGTATACCACTCCACTGCATGCCACTCTACTCTACACTATTCCATTCTATGCCACTCCACTCTATGACACTCTTCTGTATACCACTTCGCTCTGCACAACTCCATTCTATGCCACACCACTGTACACTACTGCACTGTTTCTCACTTGACTGTATGCTATTCTACTGTATGCTATTCTTCTCAATGAAATTTCATTCTAGTCCACTCTACGCATCTCCACTGTATGCTACTGTATGGTAGGCCACTCCACTGTATTAGATTCCATTGTATGCTAATCTACTCTACGTTATTCCACTCTACCCCACTCCACTCTGTGCCACTTAACTATGCTATTCCTCTCTATGCCACTGCACTCCACACTATTTCACTCTACATCACTTGACTCCAGGGCACTCCACTGTACACAACTCTAGTCTACGCTATTCCACTCTATGCCTCTGCCCTTCATGATACTCCACTCTACACCACTCTACTATATTCCTCTCCATTCTACGCCACACCACTCTAAGCTATTCCACTGGATGCCACTTAGACTGTACACCACTCTACTGAATTCTATTCCACTCCAAACCACTCCAGTGTATGCTACTCCACTCTACACTATTTCACTCCATGCCACTCACTCTGTTCTACTCTGCTCCAGTCCACTCTATGCCACTGTATACTGTCTGCCACTCCATTGCATGCCGCTCCACTCCCCTCTATGCCATACTGTCTAGGCTATTCCACTTTATGCCTCTTGGCTCTACAATACTCTCTGTACGCTACTTTACTGTATGTCACTCTACTCTAGACAACTCCCCTCTTCACTATTCCATTGTATACCACATTAATGTATGCCACAGTACATGACTCCACTCCAAGCAATTCCACTCTACACAATTCTACTTTATGCCACTCCACTCTATAGCATTCAACTCTATACCGCTCCTTTCTACCCCACTCCACTGTATGGCACTCAACTCTCTGACACTCCACTCTATGCCACTCCACTGTATGGCACTACAACTTATGCTACTCCATTGTATGGTATTAAACCTCATACCACTCCACTCTATGCCACTTCTCTGCATGCTACTCCACTCTAAGGCACTCCACTCTACACCACTCCACTCTACTCTATTTTACTTGATGCTTCTCCAATCTACACCACTCAACTGTATGCTACTCCACTGTAGTCTACTCATCTCCATGCTACTCCACTGTGCACCACTCAACTGTACACCATTCTATGCCATTCTACTCTACGCATCTTCACTCTATGCCATACCACTCTATGCCACTCCACGCTAAGCTTTTCCAATGTATGCCAATCCACTCTACGCCACTCCACACAACACATATCAACTCTACTCCACTCCACGCTATGCCACTCCACTTGACATTTTTCTATTCTATGCCACTTGACTCTACACCACACAACTATATGGCACTCCATTCTAGCTTTTCCACTGTATGACACAGAACTCTACACTGCTCCACTCTATGCCATTCCACTCTATACCACTCCACTCTACTCCACTCCACTCTGGGCTATTCCACGCTACACAACTCCACTGTGTGCCATTCTGCACTGCTCCACTGCATGTTATTCCAATTTATGTACCTCCAATGTAAGCCACTCTACCTTAAAGTATTCCACTCTACACCACTCCAGTTTATGCTATTCCACTATTTGCCATTCCAATGTATGCCACTATACTAGTTGCCAATACACTGTACGACACTCCACTCTATACTACTCCACGCTACTCCACTCTATGATACTCTGCTATACACCACTCCACCCTATGCCAATATACTCCTCTTAACTCTATGCTATTCTACTGTACACTACTCAACCGTACGCCAGTGTTCGCCACTCCATTCTATGCAGTTCCACTCTAAGCCACTCCACTCCATGTCAATCCTTTCTATGCTATTCCACTCTAGGTGTCTTCACTCTGCGACATTCAACTCAATTCCACTCCACTGTACCCCACTCCATTATACTTTCTTCCATTCTACACAAATTGACTTTATGCCAATCCACTGTACACTGCTCCAGTCTAGGCTATTCTGCTCTATGCCACTGAACTCTATGCCTCTCAGCTCTACGTTACTCCAATCTATGGCACTCCACTCTATGCCACTCCAATCTACAGTACTCCACTCTATGCCACTCTGCTCTATGCTATTCCAGTCTATGCCACTCCACTCTATACCACTATGCTGAAGCCACTCCATTCTATGACACTCCACTCTATGCCACTGCAGTCTATGCTATTCCACTCTACTCCACTTCACTATATGCCACTACACTCTATACCACTCAGCTCTATGCCACTCCACTTTAAGCCACTCTACTCAATGTCACTCTACTGTACACCACTCTACTGCACACCAACTCACTCTTCACTACTGTAATCTATGCTATTCCACTGTACGTGACTTGCTTCTATCCCACTCTACAACCCTTCACTCTATGCTATTCTATTATGAGCAACTCCACTCCACACGACTTCAGTCCACGCTATTCCACTATATACTACTTGACTGTGTGCCACTCTAAGCCTCTCCACTCTGTGCTCATCCGTTCTATACTACTCCACTCTATGCTAATCCACTGTAGACTAGTCTACTGTAGGTCACTCCACTCTACACCACTAAAATTTACTCCACAGCATTCTACTGTAATCCATTCTATGCTATTTAACTCTACGCCACTCCACAATACCACACTCAACTCTACGCCATCCCAGTCTATGCTTTTCCACTCTACGCCCCATCAATGTACACCACTCTACTCTACTCCACTCTACCCCACGTCACTCCACTCTACGCTATTACACTATATGTTGTTCCACCCTATGCCACTTGACTCTATGCCACTCCACTGTATGCCTCTCCAGTCTACGCTGTTTCACGCTATGTCACTGCACTCTATGCCACTTCACTCTAGTTCACTCCACTCTACTTCACACCTTTCTATACTTCTCCACCACGTCACTCAACTGTACACCACACTACGTCACTTCATTGTAAGCTACTCAACACTATGCCACACTACTCTACGCTGTTCCACCTTACGCCAGTTAAGAGTACACTGCTCTACACTACTCCACTCTATGCTATTCCACTCTTCACCACTCCAACATATATTACTCCACTCAAAACTATTCCACTCTACACCACTCCACTCTACGCTATTCCACTGTACACTGCTGCACTGTATACCACTCCACTGTACACCACTCCACTCAATGCCACTTTATTCTGCGCTATTCCAAACTATGCCACTCCACTCTACAACATTTCACTGTATGCCACTCAACTCTACTCCACTCTATGCAATTCCACTGTACACCACTCAACTGTACACCACTGTACATCACTCCACTCTACATAATTCCACTCTCTACCACTCCACTCTATGTTATTCCACACTAGGGGACTTCACTGTATGGCACTCCACTCTATACCACTCCACTCCACACCACTCTACTCTACGTGACTACCCTCTACGCTATTCCACTGTGTGACACTCAACTCTATACCACTGTACTCCACTCCACTGCATGCCACTGTAGTGTACAGCACTTCGTTCTATGCCACCCTACCCTACGCCCTCTGCTCTATGCCACTCTGCTCCATGCTACTCCACTCTGTGCTATTCCATTGTACGCCACTCCACTCTATGCCATTCTACTGAGTGTCACTCCACTGTATTTCATTGCACTCTCCCTCATTCCACTCTACACTGCTCCAGCCTACACCACTCTGTGCCTCTTCACTCTACACTATTTGAGTGTACGCCACTGAACTGTACACCACTCTGCTCTTCATTATTCCATGTATGCCACTCGACTGTAAGCCACGTTATGCCCCTCTACTCTATGCTATTCCACTCTGCACCACTACAGTCTATACCACTCCATGCTATGCTAGTCCACTGTATGCCGTTTCACTATACCTCACTCCACTCTATGCCACCCCACTCTACGCTATTCCACTTTGTACCACACAACTCAACAGCACTCATCTCTACACCATTCCAGTCTTCGCTATTTCACTGTGCTTCACTCCACTGTACACACTGTACTGTACACCCCTTCACTGTATGCCACTCAACTCTACGCCACTTCACTTTAAGCCACTCCACCCTGCTACTCCACTCTACGCTATTCCAGCCTACACCACTTGACTCTATGCCACTCTACACCCTTTCACCCTACAATATTCCAATATATGGTACTTCAATGCATGTCACTCTACTCTTCACTATTCCACTGTATGCCACTCAACAGTTTGCCACTCTACACTACTCCACTCTATGTTATTCCACTCCACACCACTCCACTCTATGCCACTCCACTCTACGCTATTCTACTGAACAGCACTCCACTATATGCCACTTCACTCCACACTACTTCACTCTATGGCAATTCTCTCTGTGCTACTCCACTCTATGCTACTTCACTTTACGTCATTTCAGTCTGTGCTGTTCCATGCTACACACTTCACTGTACACCACTCCACTCTACGCCAATCTACTCTGTGCCTCTCCACTGTACCCTATTCCACTCTTTGCCATGCTGCTCTATACAACTTAACTCTAAGCCACTTCACTCTATGCCACTCCACTCTACGCCACCCCACTCTGCACCACCCTACTCTACATCACTCCATTCCACACCACTCTATGATATTCCCATGCACACCACTCAGCTGTACAGCACTGTATGCTATTTCACTGTACTTTATCCCACTTTGCGTTAATTGTGTCTACCACATCACTCTATGCCAATCCACTCCACACAATTCCCCATTTGCCAGTCTACACCACTCTTTTCTACACTATTCCACTTTATTCCACTCTATGCCACTCCATACTATGGGACTCCACACTACAGCAATCAACTCTACACCACTCAACTTTATACCACTCCACTCTACCACACTTCACTTCACGCTTTTCCACTCTAAGCCACTCCATTGTATACCACTTCACTCTACACTATTACACTCTATGTCATTCACTCTTTGCTATTCCATTCTACATCATTCTACTGTACACCACCGTACTGTACACTACTCTGCAATACACCACTCTACTTTATGATGCTCTACTGTATGCCACTCCACTCTACGCACGTCACTCTATGCTATTCCACTGTATGCCCATCCACTCTACAGCAATCCACTGTACACTATTCGTCTATACTATTCCACTCTACACCACTCCACATTATGCCATTCTAGTCTATGCCACTTCACTGCACAGCACTCCACTCTACACCACTCCACTCTGTGCCACTCCACTATACTCTGTTCCACTCTACGATATGACAAGCCACACCATTTTACTCTATGTCAATCCACTTTACTCCATTCTACACCACTCCAGTGTACCCCACGTCACTTTATGCCCTTCCACTCTTCGCTACTCCACTGTACGCCACTCAACTGTGTGCCACTCTACACCATTCTACTCTACCATTTTCTACTTTATGCCACTCCACTTTATGCTACTCCACTCTATGCCACTACATTTTATGACACTTTACACTATGCCAGACAACTCTATGGCCACTCCACAATACCCCACTTCACTCTATGTCACACTACTCTATGCTATTCCACTGTATGCCACTCGACTGTACACCATTCTATGCCACTCCTCTGTAAGTTATTTCATTCTATGCCACTCCAATGTACGCCACTCCACTGTACACTATTTCACTTGTCATGAGGTTAGTCACTAGACACATACTTACACTTATTTTTGTCTATTTTAGCTTAGGTTTGAGGCCTATGACCCTTCACCAAGTCACTTAGCATTTTATTTCTTTTATTATTTTAGCAAGGCATCTTTGTAGTGGTGATGTTTCATTATTTTTATATATTGTCTTTCTCTGAAAAATTTAGTTATTCATTGCTTTGCACAACATTTCATTCTGTGCTCTCATCACGGCTACATATGATATGTTCCCAGGTATTGCCAGCTCAGAGAGTACAGTGTCTTCTTTACACAGAAAAGGATGTGTTGTCACATCAGGGAAGTTCCTAGAATTACACAATGTTTATTATAAAACATCAGGCTTCCTTAGTATCCCTAGAGGGGACATTCCAGTCAGATTGTCATCCTATGATGCCTGTCGCCTTTGCAGTTTCAGCAGAAACTTGGAGCTTCCTCTACTGTCACAGAGAAGGATTTCCAGCAGACTAACAGACCTCTACTTTACCTTCAGCACAGGTGTGGGGCTCGCTCTACACTTCTGAAACTAGATGGGCGGAGAAGGCCTATCACTGCTACATGCTCTCATGTAGGAATCTTAGTAGTGTGTGTTAGGATATTGGTAATGTTACTGTGACAAATATGGTGGGACTGTTACTATGTTTCACTTTCTTGGTCATCGTTGTTATAGTGTCCGGGTTCATCACCCTTATAATTTCATGTATGCCTTTTTACATAGGATGCATTTGCTTCAATAAATCCTATTGAATCAAGATGTGCTTCTGCTTGTCATTACATGTGTGAGACTTGTGTAACTGAGAGAATAGGGCATGATCTGTTTCCATAACGACTTCCCCGAGAGGTCTAAGATTGTCATGTGATGGGCTGCCACAAACCACTTTTACCTACGGTACCTGTGATATGCTGCTAGCTAGCCAAAAGGGTTAGGCTGACAGCTGCAATATGGTTTGGGAATGGTGGTGCTGCCACCCAAAATTCAGCAGTCTCGTTATTTTAGTGAGTCTTATGACACACTCTATGCCACTCTACTCTATAATCTTCCACTCTACTTCATTCCACTGTATGCCACTGCACTGTATACAACTCTGCTGCATGCTACTCCACTCTATGCTAATTCACTGTTCGCTATTCTACTCTACTCTACTGTATGCTAGTCTACTATACGCCACTCCACTCTATGTCAGTCCACTCTATGCAATTCCACTGTACACCAATCAACTGTATGCAATTCAACTCTACACAATTCCACTCTATGCCATCCCACTCTACGCTATTCTACTGTACACCACTCCATTATACGCTATTTCACTATGTCCACTCAGTTCAATGCCATTCCACTCCACCCTATTGAAATCCACTCTGTGCTATTCTGCTCTATGCTACTTCCCTCTACACCATTCCAGTGTACGCTATTCTACTCCATGCCACTTTACCGTACACCACTCCACTCTGCACCACTCCACTATATGTTATGCCACTCTACGATATGACACGCTACACTACTTGACTCTATGCCATTCAACTCTACCCAACTCCGGTCTATGCAACCACACTCTACACCACACCACTCTACTCTATTCTACAATACGCCACTCACTGTAAACCAATCTACGCCACTCCACTGTACTCTATCCCATTCTATGCCACTTCATTGTCCACCACTTCACTCTATGCCACTCCACTCTATTTATGCAACCCACTCAACTTTATGCCACTCTACACCATTCTACTCTACTGTATTCCACATTACCCCACTCCACTCTACACCACTATGACACTTCAAACAACACCAGTCAACTCTATTCAGCTTCACCCTATACCACTCCATCCTATTCCAAAATACTCTACACTGTTCTGCTGTACGCCACTCGAATGTACATCATTCTATGCCACTCCACTGTAAGCTATTCCACTCTACCCCATTCCAGTGTATGCCACACCACTCTACAGTATTCCACTCTACATCAATCCCCTCTATGGTATTCCACCCTTCCTCATTCCGCAGTATGCCACTGACCTGTGCATCACTCCACTGAATGCCACCCCACTCTATGCCACTTCATTCTACACTACTCCACTCTACTCTATGACACTTTACTGTATGCCAGTTGTTAGAAATGGGGTCTCTGGTTGGCAGTCAATTGGCACTCTGTCCAAGCAGGGACCATCAATCTAGTCAGGATAGGGAGATACACACCTAGGATAACCCCCGCTCACCCAGTTGGTAACTTGGCACACAGAGTAACACAGTGAAAACACCACCAAAGTACTCAACACAAGTTTATAAACATAGCCAATATTTACCTGAGTAAAACAAGACCAAAATGACAAATATACAACATACACAAGCAAACATACACATTTTCAAAGATTATACTTCAATACAGCGCTCAGAAGCACAATAGCTCCAACTTGGGCTATCATGATGTCATTGACGGAGTTGTTCCCAACAATCCGACACCACTTGCAAAGAGGGTGGTGCCAGTCATCGAGCTGCACGGACCCCCAGGTACAGTGCTTTGGTAAACGAGGAAACAAGCCGGTACACGGAGTCCAGGAGGTGAGGCATCGCTGGATCCGGTGCGGTGTTGTTTCTTTACTACAGAGCAGGGGAGGTGATGCAGCATTGGGGGCGAGGCATTGTTTTTTGATGATCCGGCAGGGTTGATGAATCCGGCAGGTCAAGACGCAATGGGCAACCTCACAGGGTTCCGGTCACGTCACGGGGATGCAGGTGCCACGGCAGAGTCAGGTGTCACGGATGTCGGTGACACAGCACTTCGGGTCTCACGTATTCTCGGAACATCATTGAGACTGTGGCGGCATCGGGCCAGTGGTGTCAGCTGGAGTTCTCACACTCCAGCAGTGACTACGGAATCGGGTTGCAGGCAGGGGCGCGGTGTCATGCAGCAGTGCCTGTTCTGGAGTCGTCCAGAGTCAGGTGCATGGATCTTCTTGTTGTCTAACCAGAACTCACTTACAAGGGCCAAGGATTTGGATTGGCACCACTTGGCAAGTCAGGACCCTCAGCAGGAGTACCCAGGTGCTGGTAGGTGAAGTCTTTGATTTTCCTGAGTCTTCTTAAGGAGGCAAACTCAGTCCAAGCCCTTGGAGAAACAACCACACGCAGGATTTCAGAAAGCACAAGTCCAGTCCTTTCCCTCTTAACGCAGAAGCAGCAGGCCAGCACAGCAAAGCAACAAGCAGAGTGGCAGGTCCCCCTCAACCATCAAGCTCTTCTTTTGAGCAGAGATTCCTCTTGATCCAGAAGTAATCAAAAAGTTGGTGGTTTTTGGTCCACTACTTATACTTATTTCTGCCTTTGAAGTAGGCAAACTTCAAAGAAAAGTCTCTGTTGTTCACAAACTCCTGCCTTGCCCAGTCCTGCCCCCAGACACACTCCAGAGAGTTGAAAACGTCATTGTGTGAGGACAGGTACAGCCCTTTCAGGTACAGGTGTCATCTTCCCTCTCCCCATTGTAGCTCAGGGAGACTCATCAGGCTATGCAGGACACACCTTAGCTCCCTTTGTGTCGCTGACTAGAGGGAATTCACAAACAGCCCAACTGGCAGTCTGACCCATACATGGATTCCACATGCAGGCAGAGGCACAGAATGGTTAAGCAAGAAAATGCCCACTTTCTAAAAGTTAGAAAAGCATTTTCAAACAGACAATCTAAAAACAAACTCTACCAAAAGATGTATTTTTAAATTGGGAGTTCAGAGACCCCAAACTCCAAATCTCTACCTGCTCCCAGTGAGAAACTGCACTTAAAAGATATTTAATGGCAGTCTGCATGCATTTTGCAGTATTTCACTATCAGGACATGTAAAGCACACCAGTACATGGCCTACCTTTTAATTACACTACACTTTGCCTATGGGGCTACCTAGGGCCTACCTTATGGGTGACTTACATGTGGTAAAAGAGAAAACGAGACGTTTTGGGCCTGGTTTGTGGGTACACTTGCCAGGTTGAATTGGCAGTGCAAGACTGCACACACAGACACTGCAGTGACAGGTGTGAGACATGTTTATAGGGCTACTCATGGGGTTGGCATAATCAGAGCTGTGCTCACTAGTAGCGTTTGATTTACACGTCCTGGGCACATATAGTGCACTTTACTGGGGACTTACCAGTAAATCAAATGTGCCAATCATGGAAAACCAATTACCAATACAATTGAGACAGAGAGCATTTGCACTTTAGCACTGGTTAGCACTGGTAAAGTGCCTAGATTTCTAAAACCAACAAAAACTGGTCAGAAGAAATAAGAGGAGGAGGCAAAAGGTTTGGGGGGTGACCCTGCAAAAAGGGCCAGGGCCAACACCAGTCCACTCAATGCCACTCCACACTATGCAAATCCATTGTACAGCACACGACTATACACTACTGCATACCATTCCACTCTATGCCATTCCACTCTACTGACTCCACTGTATGCCTTTCCACTGTACGCCACTCAACTCTATGCCACTCCACTATACGCAACTCCATTCTACACTATTTCACCCTATGCCACTTGAATGTATGCCACCCGACTGTACACCACTCTAGTGTATGCTAATCCACTCTATGCCACTGCACTCTACACCCCTCAAATCTACACACTCCACTATAGGCCACTCCACTCTTTGCCACTACATTCTACAGGTCTACTTTCTGTCCTATACCACTATGCAACACTTGACTATACACCACTCTATGCCACTCTACTATATGCTATTCCACTCTACACCACTTCACTGTACACCACTCCACTCTATACTATTTCACTCTATGTTATACCTCTCTACACCATTCCACTGTGTGCCACTGTACTGTATGCCACTCCATTATATGCCACTCCATTCTACACGGCTCTGGTCTCCACCACTGTACTCTTTGCCATGCCACTCACCACCACTCCACTCTAAGCCACTCAAACATTTGCTATTCCACTGTTGCCCATTCCACTCCATGCCACTCCACTGTATGCCACTCCACTCTATGTCACTTCTCTCTTTGCTATTGCAGTCTATGCCCCTTGGTTCTACGCTTCATGCTACTCCCTTTCACTCTTTACTATTTTATTTAACACCAATCCACTCTGCACCACTCTGCTCTTCACTATTCCACTCTAGGCCACTCGACTTGATGCCACTATATGCTATTCCACTCTACACCAGTCCATGCCACTCCACTCTACACTATTCTACTGCACACCACTCCACTATACTCCACTCCACTCTACACCACTCAACTCTATGCCACTCCACTCTATTCCACTTAACTCTACAGCAATCTACTCTATGTCACTCTGCTCTAGGCCACTCCACTTTATGCTGTTCCAGCCTAGGCAGCTTCACTCTACACTACTCTACACCGTTTCACTCTACTATGCTATTCCAGTGTATGCCACTTCACTGTGTGCCACTCTACTCTTCGCTGTTCCACTTGGTGCCACTCGACTGTACACCACTCTACACCACTCCACTCTATGCCACTCCACTCTCTGTTATTCTACTGTACACCACTCCACTCTATGTTATTCTACTGTACACCACTCCAACATACGCCACTCTGCTCTACTTCACTCATCTCTATGTTCTTCACTCTATGTCACCGTACTGTAAGGAAGACCACTCTATGTCATTCCACTCTACAACACTCCACTTTATGGCACTCAACTCTACGCCATTCCAATGTAAGCTATTCCATTGTGTTCCACTTCACTGTACGCCACTTCACTGTATGCCACTTTACTCTACACCTCTCAACTGTATGCCACTCCACTATACGCCACTCCATTCTACGGTATTGTACTCTACGCCACTCCGCCTTAGGCCACTGCACTGTACTCCTCTCTGCGCCACTACATTCTACACTATTTCAGTTTATACCCCTCAATTCTATGCCACTCCATTGTACTGCATTCCACTCATAACCATTCTACTGTACACTACTTATCCTTTGAGTTTTTTTCACTGAATATACAAATCTTCATGAAGCGACTCAAAAAAATATTCTTTTTTGCCTAGCCTATGCATAGAATTTTTTGGGGTGATCAGTCAAGTGGGAGCCCGAGAAAAATGCATGGTTCCAAAACATAAAGGCCCTCATTATGAGTCTGACGGTCTTGAGACCGCCAGACTCACGGGTGCGGGGTGACCGCCTCGGTCGTGGTGGTCCGCCCGCCATATTATGACCATGGTGGAGCCGCCACGGTCGAAACGTCACCACTGCCAGGCTGCCGCCAGACAGCAGCATGGCAGTCTCGACGTTTGTAATCCTCCAAGGTGGCGCTGCATGCAACGCCACCCTGGTGATTATGAGCCCCTTCTGCCAGCCTTGTCATGGCAGTTTACACTGACAGGGAAACGCTGGCGGAATGGGTGACTGGGGGGCCCCCATGCACAGCCCTGTTGCGCAATCCAGTGCCCGAATTACCAGCAATGGAATGCACGACGGGTGCTGCTGCACTGCCACATTGCCGCTGGCTTCATTAGGAGCCTGCGTCAAGGTAAAGGCCCTGTTCACCATGCTGTTTCCGCCCACCGGCCCTGCGGTGAATGCATAATAGGGCCAGCGGGATCAGAACAACACTTGCGGTCTTCCGGTGGGATGACTTCGGCAGCCGCCTTGCGCCACCCGCCAAACTCATAATGAGGGCCATAATCTACATGCATTTTCCATAGACTTTTTTATGCAGTGCTACCGCAAAAACTGCTGAACAGAATTACACCACTTGAATGGCAACCAAACTGACACTAAGATAAATATATTATCGGTATTGGACATAGTAAAACAAGTGATGCTGAAATAATTACATTTTCACATTCAAACAAAGAGATAATATACTGATTTGTTCTTTGTTTCCATGCATTCTAAATGTTTAGAAGACATTGTAATTATAACTTTTTATTTAAACATTTAAAACAATCATGTTAGCAAAGAGTAAAACAGCATGAAATTCAATACATGATTCATAAGTATAAAATACAAACATAAATCAATTAAAACATTAAAAATTCAATTAGCTGAATTGTTAAATACAGGTAAAACATCTAAAGAACCATACTTCAGTATAGTAATATATTTTAAAAACATCAGCAAATGATCTAATACCAACAAACTGATGAAATCATTAACAGTATACCCACAAAAGTAAAGTTTTCCTACATCTAAAAGAATACTTTAAAAAAGAGCTTACTCTCAAACCTAGAGCCACAGCTATTCGGATCACAGGTGCAGCAGACATCCATTGCAAGGAAGATAGACCTATGGCGGAGAATCGTGGACAGGGTCAATGCCGTGGGACAGCACCCAAGAACCAGGGATGACATCAGGAAGAGGTGGAACGACCTAAGAGGGAAGGGACGTTCTGTGGTTTCAAGAAACCAGATTGCTGTACAGAGGACTGGCGTCGGACCCCCATCTCCTCCTCCACAACAAACAACATGGGAGGAGCAAGTCTTGGCGATCATGCATCCTGAGGGCCTCGCAGGAGTAGCAGGACGACTGGACTCTGGTAAGTCAAATCTTAACTATTATATCCCCCACCCTACCTGCATGCCATCACAAACTCCTACTCCTACCCTCACACCCATCACTCCAACACCTCACATATACCCCACCATCACAACCCACCCATCCCAATACCAAGCCCTGCATGCAACAACAATGCATGAACCCCCATCGCAGACCTGCATGGACACCCATCATCCCAGCATGCCCCATAGAGAGACTCACCCAGCCCACAAAATCACCAGTCACACAAGGCCAAGCCGACAGGGAAAGCACAATCATACAGGGAAACACACCCATTGCACAAGATGACACACAAATACATTAACAATGCATTTGCATCCCAACAGGCCCCCTACCCAACGTCACCGGAGAGGTGGTGCCAGCTACATCCAGCCCACCCCCAGAATAGTCCCACAGAGATGACAGCAGCTCTGCACGCCTGGATCACGATGACCATCTGGCCCATCAGGGACCTCTGGACAGTCGGGTACCCTGCCACAGTCCCAACCCACCACAGAGCCTCCCCCTCAGGAAACACTAGCACAGCACCCACCCAGCGGGCCCATGCCACTGTCCCCTGGACACATCAATCAGCGGTGTGTCCACCACTACAGGGACCCCAGGCAACCCCACAAACACAGGACAATCAGGGACCTGGGGTCAGTGGGCACACGGTTAAGGGGACAGAGGCACAGGATAACAGGGAAGCTGGGAGGACTGCTGTGTGACAGGGGGAGGACAGGCCCAGGGAACCAACCCTCCACGAGGCACTCTCAAACATCCTGGTAGCATACCACCATTCCCAGGAGACCATGGGCCAGGTACTGGCCAAGTTACAGGAGACCCAGCAGATGCAGGAGGGACAGTACCTGGGGATCAGGGAGGACCTAACTAAAATATACACCATCCTGGTCACCATGGCAGGGGTGCTGGCTGACATGGGCAAGACCATGAGGGAGGCAGTGGCACAACAAAGGGCCCCTGACACTAGCCAAACTGAGGAACAGCCTTCGAGCTCCAACCGCACTAGTGGACAGGAGGCCCCGCCAAAGGACCAACAGGCCACCAGCACCCCACCCCCTGCAGAAGGAGAACCACCCCGTAAACACTCCCTGCAATCCAGGCAGAAGACAGAGAACATTGTCAAGACCCCCGCCAGGAAATAAGACTCTCCTCATTGTCACCCTTCTGTCCCACTATGTCACCCAGTTCACCTTGAACTGCCGTTGCTCCCCTTCCAATGCCCCATTGGACAATGCACCTGTGATACCAATAGACTGGACTCTAACTGGACATTCCTCCACCCCCCCATACTATTTACACAAACCCCCATACTATTTTGCACAGAAAATAAACACCCTTGACACAGAAACCATACTGGAGTCAGTGTAATGATTATGAAGATGTATTATTGCAACATTATCAAAGCATTGCAACGTCTATGCTCAGTGAAATATACCACAGGATGACCTTTGGTGGGCAGTAGTACATATAGCAGTAGCCAGAATGGGGTACACAGATCTGAAAATAGTGATTCCAAAGGGAACAGTCAGTGTCCATAGACAGAGGGTAAGAGGATGCCATGTACAATGTCCAAATGTTTACTGTAATGTGCATTTGAGTTACAGTCTCTTACCTGTGTGTCACTGGAAGTACTGCTGTATAATGTTTGTTCTGTTGTCCACATCTTCTTCATCTGCCTCCTCTTCCTCACTGTCCACAGGCTCCACCACTGCCACAAGACCATCTCCAGGCTCAACCTCCTGCAGAAAAGGCACCTGGCATCTCAAGGCCAGGTTGTGCAACATACAGCATGCCACGATGATCTGGCACACCTTCTTGGGTGAGTAGTACAGGGATCCACCAGTCAGATGGAGGCACCAGAACCTGGCCTTCAGGAGGATGAAGGTTCTCTCATTAATCCTCCTTGTACGCCCATGTGCCTCATTGTAACATTTCTCTGCCCTTGTTCTGGGATTCTTCACTGGGGTCAGTAGCCATGAGAGGTTGGGGTAACCAGAGTCACCTGTAAATATCGAGGGACAACTGTTAGACACACACTAACACTTAGGGACAGCCCCATACCCAGACACCTTCCTATAGTGGGTGGGGACCTGGGGCTCACCTATTAGGCACACCCGGTGCCTCTGGAGTTGGCCCATCACATAAGGGATGCTGCTATTCCTCAAGATATAGGCATCATGCACAGAGCCAGGATATTTGGCATTTACATGGGAGATGTACTGGTCCGCCAAACACACCTGCACATTCATCGAGTGATAGCTTTTTCTATTCCTGTAAACCTGTTCATTTCTCTGGGGGGGAACAAGTGCCACATGTGTACCATCAATGGCACCAATGATGTTGGAGATATGTGCCAGGGCATAGAAGTCAGCTTTCACTGTGGCCAAATCCTCAACCTGGGGGAAAACGATGTAGCTGTGCATGTGTTCCAGGAGGGCAGACAACACGCTGGTCAACACATTGGAGAACATTGGCTGAGACATTCCTGATGCCATGGACACTGTTGTTTGAAATGAACCACTTGCCAGGAAATGAAGCACTGACAGAACCTGCACTAGAGGGGGGATTCCTGTGGGCTGGCCGATAGCTGACATCAGGCCTGGCTCCAATTGGGCACACAGCTCTTGAATTGTGGCACGATCAAATCTGTATGTGATAATAATGTGTCTGTCCTCCATTGTCAACAGGTCCACCAGGGGTCTGTACACCGGAGGATGCCGGCATCTTATCATCTGCCTCAGCGGTTGTAGCCTATGGAGGAGAACGATGATCAGAAAGTCATAGTTCCACATTGAATGCACAACTGTTGCTGATTTTAGGTCACAGAAGCACTATGTGAAGTCGAGAGTCAGTTGATGGGCCAATGTCTGCAGTGATGCAGTTAGGTGCCATGCCATGTGCCCCCCTGAAATGGCACCTGCCTGACCTTTGAGGAAGGACAATTGGAAATGAAGTAAGTTAGCTGGCGTTGTGCGCCGTCGCGGTAGGCGGTCGATGACCACTGCGCAACTTTGCATTGGTTATCATTGAGCCCTATGGGTTCCAGGAGCCAATGGCGATGTATGCCGGCTGTGACAGTACACACCGCCGCGGGCGTGACCGCCATTTTCTAACAACTCACTCACTTTCTACCCGACCGTCAACAGCAGAGGACATACACTGCAAGTGCTGCTGTGATCTGAGTCTGGCAGCGACAATGGCTACGGTGTCTGGGGAAAGGGCCCCTGTCTTCACTGCGGAGGAGTTGGAGAAACTGGTGGATGGGGTCCTACCTCAGTACACGTCACTCTACGGTCCACCAGACAAACAGGTGAGTACACTGAGAGCATGAGGTGTGGGCAATGCATGTTTTGAGTGGTGTGGATGTAAGCCACATGTTGGGGGTGTTGAGGCGTCCTGGCCTGAGTGCTGCATGAGAGGTGGTCAGTGTATGTGCGTCAGGGCATAAGTGGGAACTGGGGGGCAATGAATATGCTGGTCCGGACTGGTGAGTAATTTCCTTTCCTCCTGTCTTTTCCCTCCAGGTCCGCGCCCACCAGAAAAAGGGTATTTGGCGTGCCATCGCCAAGGAGGTGCGGACCCACTGGCGCAAGAGATGGGAGGACCTGCGCCGCTGGACCAAGAAAACGGCGGAGGCCCAGCTGGGGCTGGTCTCCCAATGTGGAAGGGGTGCCCGTCGCTCCCCCTGATGTTCCGCATCCTGGCGGTGGACTATCCGGAGTTGGATGGGCGCTTAAGGGCATCACAGCAGCCACAAAGGGGTGAGTACAGATTCTGATTCCTGACTTTGCACGCTTTAGGAGGTAGCTGGGTTGGGTATGTGGGCTGTGGGTGAGCCTAGGACAAGGCGATAATGGCAGGGTAGGTCCCTTGTGTGCAGGCTCTGAAGCACCCCAAACCCAATGGTGTAAGTGGGCATATACTACTGGGCTGGGTCCTGTGGGTGTCAGGTGTGCAGATGCTGGTGTTAGCCATTGTACCCCATGGGCTTGTGACTACCTTAGTGACTGGTTGGGCATGGCCTAGTGCATGGGGCTGATCCCTGTGTGTTGGGTACGCCAACGGTAGTGGTGTTGCTGTCACTGACCAAGCGTATCCTCTGTCTCCACCACCCTTTTTGTATTGTCACCCTTGCCTTGTGTGCATTAGCATCATCTGGCGGAGGAGCAGAGGCACCGGCGACGGAGAGAGCTGCATCCCACATGGCCCATGAGGGCAAATCCACTGAGGGTGAAGGCACCAGTGGGACAGAGGGCGAGGGGAGCACCACAACGGTACAGGAGGGGCGACCATTGACAATGACTCCTCCTCTGAAGGAAGCTCCACCCACCCAGCAGCCCCTCAGTGTGTTTCCTGTGCCCGCTCACCCAGGAGGGTGGGCATCTCCTTTGCCCCAGGCACCTCAGACCCTGCCCCAGTCAGCCCTGCTGCCCTCAGTGAGGAGGCTATTGACCTCCTGAGATCCCTCACTGTTGGGCAGTCAACCATTCTGAATGCCATCCAGGGTGTCGAGAGTCATTTGCAACAAACAAATGCATACCTGGATGGCATTCACTCTGGCGTGGCAGCCCAACAGAGCATTTCAGGCTCTGGCCTCAGCACTGATAGCAGCCATTGTCCCTGTGTTTAGCCTCCCCATCCAACTTCCTCCACCCAGTCCCAATCCCCTCAACCCCAGCCTATCCCAAGCACACCTTCAGACCAGCATTCACCCAAATCAACACACAAAAGTGGCTCAGGCAAACATAAGCACCACACCTTATCTCACAGGCACTCACACAAGCACCATGCCCATGCAGACACTGCAACATCCACTGCCTCCACCGTGTCCCCCTCCTCGACCGCCCTCCCAGTCTCGTCTCCACTCACACCTGCATGCACTACATCCTCATCCACTACCTCCAACACCAGCACGCCCATCACTACACACCCCTGATGAGCAGTCACCACCCCCACAAGCCTGTGTCCTCTCCCAGTGTGTCTGTGACCCCTCCTCCCAAAGTACACAAATACAAGCACCCACCCACCCAACAGTCATCTACCTCACAACAGCATCCAGCCCATGCACCTTCACCCAAACTCAGCAGAAAGACACCTTCTACAACCACTCCCACTTCCTCCACTCCCAAACCCTCTCCATCGTCCCAGTGTGTCTAAAAAACTTTTCCTTGCTAACTCTGAGCTCTTCCCTACACTCCCAACCCCCCCGTCCTTCTCCTCGGGCCAGGGTGTCAAGATCCCAGGCCAGCACCTCAGCCACCAAGTCGGCGTCCGGGGTGGTACCTTCAAGTCCCAGGGGATCAAAGGGGACACCCATCAGGGCGGCCAGTGTGCCAGCGACATCTGCAAAGGACCAACCCATTCTACCAAGGTGAAGAGGGTGCCAGCAAGCAGCATGTCCAAAAAGCAGGACCCAACCAGCAAGACCTCCTCCAAAACTGCATCTGCCAGTGCCAAGGTCCTAGCAGCATCTGGAAAGGTGGGGAAGGGCAAGAAAGCACAGGGCAAGGCACTTCAGGCCTCGGACCCTCCAGGTGAGGGACTGGTGACCACCATAAGTACTGACAGCCCAGCAACCTGTACCACGGATGGCACCGCCACCTGCACCACCATCTGCACCGCCCCCTGCACCGCCACCTGCACCGCCACCTGCACCGCCACTGCCACAACAACAGTCAGCAGCATCATCCCCAGTGGGCAGCCATCCGGGGCTGCAGGAGACAGCCTGGTGTCTCCCTCCACTATTACCAGCACCTGTACCACGGCCTGCACCGGCAGCATCTCCGCCGCAGACACCGCCGCAAGCACCCCCACCTGCGCCGCCATCTGCACCGCCACATGCCCAGCCAGTGCCATTATATCTGTCATCAGCAGCATCCCCAGTGGGCAGGCGTCCAGGGATGCAGGAGGTGGCCTGGACCCTCCACCCACCACTTGAAGCACCACCACCGGCACTACCAGTAGTTTGCAGCCTAAGTCACCTCAGGATGGAGTGTGGCTCTGCCTCCATGGAGTATCATGCTACCTGTTCCCTGCACATCTTGTAGCTCAGACACCCAGGTGAGGGAATGGGAACTGCGACACCCCAGGAACCGCATCACTGGGCACAAGGCCCCCTCCAGAACCAGTGGAGATGTGCATCCACTATCACTTTCCTTGGCAGGATGTAGGAGACTGGGCACATAGCCCCCTCTAGAACCAGTGCAGATATGCATCCACTATCACCTTCCTTGGCAGGCTGAAGCACACTGGGCACAAAGCCCCCTCCAGAATCAGTGGAGAAATGCATCCACTATCACTTTCCTTGGCAGGATGAAGCACACTGGGCACAAAACCCCCTGCAGCACCAGTGGAGATATGCATCCACTATCACTTTCCTTGGCAGGATGAAGCACACTGGGCACTAAGCCCCCTCTAGAACCAGTGGAGATATGCATCCACTATCACTTTTCTTGGCAGGATGAAGCACACTGGGCACTAAGCCCCCTCCAGAACCAGTGGAACATGTCACCTACTTGAGAGACTATGGCCTTGCACTCCCCAGGACCAAGCAGTGGGCAAACCACCCACTAGAGAGACTGTGGCCTTATACTCCCCAGGACCAAGCAGTGGGCAAACCACCCACTAGAGAGACTGCAGCCTTGCACTCCCCAGGAGCAAGCAGTAGGAAAAACCACCCACTAGAGAGACTGCGGCCTTGCGCTCCCCAGGACCAAGTAGTGGGCAAACCACCCACTAGAGAGACTGTGGCCTTGCACTCCCCAGGACCAAGCAGTGGGCAAACCACCCACTTGAGAGACTGTGGCCTTGCACTCCCCAGGACCAAGCAGTGGGCATGATGCCCCCTCCAGGAGCAGTGGCGTAGTACCATCTTTCGGCTGAGGTGCCACTCCCACCCCCCAGAGGTGCCTGTGTGTTTTCGAAATGATGTCCCTGAAGTGTTCTCTCCGTTTTGAGGCAGGAGTGAAGTGTGGGCTTTGCCCCTGTTTTTTTGGCCCACTGGTCCACGGACATTTGCAAAGGACAGTGTACGGCCCTCTGTGCATATTGTAAATATTTGTATATACTGTTGTTTACAATCGTTAACTTTATCTGCATTTTCTAAATATCACTGATTTAACTCAATTCCTTTTGTCCTTGTGTTTTTTCTGGGGGTTCCGGGGTGTAAATGTAATGTCGCTGCATGTGTTTGTGTGTATGGTGTTGTGTGTGAGGGTGGGGGTTTGGCGTGTTGCGTGTGTGTGTCACTCTCTTTTTCCTCCCCCTCTCCCCAGTGTGCTAGGTGCAGTACTCACAGTGGTCGTCGCCGCTGCCTTCTTTGGTGTTCCTGGTGTATTAGCAGATACACCAGCATCGGCAGGACCTGTAGTTCGGGCTCCATGGCGTCCTGGTTCTTCGTTGAGTATTGAAAGGTGAGTGGTTTCCCTTCCACCGACTGTTTCCGCTGTGCTTTTGATGGAGTTGGTACTGTCCCGGAAAAACTGGCGGATTGGTGCCTTGTAATACTGTGGGTGGTACATTGTCTTCCGCCTGTCTGTTGGCAGTGACCGCCGTGGTGTTTGTTGCTACCGCTGTGGCAGTCAGAGTGTTAAAGTGGCTGTCTGTGCTGGCGGTTTCCACTGTGGTCGTGATCCCATTTTATTTACCGCCGGCCTGTTGGCAGCATTACCGCCACTTTAACACCGATCACCAGGGTTGTAATGAAGGCCATTATCTTGAATCAAGGGTTCATGCATCTCAGTACTTTCTCTATCAGTATGACTAAATCCAAAAAGAAATTGTAAACCAGCTTCTACCTGATCTCCTTACCTCAGATGGCTTGAGAAAGATGGATGGGCTGCCAAGTTTTTGTGTGCATGTCACAGAGTACCAAAATCAAGGGATACGAGTGCCCAGATCACACAATAGACAATCCTCAATAACACTTTTATTTAATGATGAAAGATCGTAAATCCACATTGAGTAACACAATAGGAGTAGTGCTTATTTAACATGGTCCTGCACATAGTCCAAACCCAATTCTTGTTGGACTGAAAATGTGGACAATTCATAGGGATGTCCAAAATATACCTGCATACTTAGTTTTCTCTATCTGAAGATCACTACTGTCTCTCTACCCCCAAATACCAGCACTGTATGTCAATATAGGCATACATATCCTTTTGTAAATTTCCAAAAAGGGACACAGTTGTCTTTTTGGCAAAGCTGGAGACCGGATTAAAACGAAATCCATCAGATTGAATAAAATACTGTTTTCCAGCCTGTATACAGAGAGCTTGTGAATTTAAGGAGTAAAAAATAATCCATATAAAGGGAACTAATTGATCTTTCCTACATGAGTTCCAGTAATGGGGAAACAAATTGATTTAAGATTTTTAGGCCCGCAAGCCATGATGAAGGTTTTCAGAAGACTGGACTCCAAATTTAATTGCCCCATCAATTCAAGGATCACAACTAAAAGAATTTTCAGATCATTTGGAGTCCTCGCTATGAGTACTATGTCATCAACATCTAGTAGGATGGGTACTAGCCCACCTTTGATGACTGGCATATGCCAGCCAGTCTTGATTAAAGCAGCTTTGAGGCTGTTAATATATAACAAAAACAGGACTGGGATCAAAACACAGCCCTGACGCACTGCCTGGTACAACCCTAACAATATTGTTCATTCCCCATTTTCATCATATTTAGAGTAAGTGGAGAGATCAGAATGAAGGGCACCCAAAAACGAAATCAGACCCCTTTCCAGCTCTGAGGATTCCAAAAAGGCCCCCAACATTGGTCTGTTAACACTATCAAATGCACAGGAGAGGTCCGTAAAGGCATCCTACATATGTAGAAGTCAACATTAGTTGTGCAGTGACACTTTTAAGTATGCCTTACTGAGAGGAGTACAAGTCCCTACAGATTCATGGCAACAAAAAAGGATGAAGGTAAGGAAGCATTCATGCCTAAATGTTTCATTAGGAGTCTGTCTAATGAAATGATGGTTGACCACAAAAGCAACGTTTGTAAATAAATTATTCTGATCGACTAGTTAAGGTGCCCCTATATTGCTTTCTTCAAATGAATGATTTTCTTATTTAGTTTGGTTAAAATGATGTGCACAACCTGACAAAAACACTGCAGACTGGTGACAAAGAAGTGCAAAAAAGGAGTAAGTTCGGACCTGCTCCATTTATGCTAGATCTGGAACACCATCGCTGTTTACAACGGCCACCCCAATCTTCCTCCATTTTAAGAATGAGCTAAAAACACACCTCTTTAAGGAAAGAACACTGTCAAAATGAAGTAAGTTGATTTTCAGATGCCAGCTTCCCCTAACATCACACACTGACTGTATCTTTGCTTTTGACATTTACAACACTCCACATTGTTTTGCCTAGGTTCACACTACACAAGTACAATGCCACCATACTAAGTTAACCTTTACTCCCACCTTTTACATAATGTATGACCCCTTGAAATGAAATGTGCTTCCTAGACTAATTGATTATAAGTGTGTAAAATAATCTATGATAGACTTCAACTTTGTTTCAAATAGTTGCTCAGTATGTTAATAAATGTGTTAAAGGAAGTATTATGTTGTGACTACGTTCTTGTATTGACACTGTACAGCACTGGTTAATGGTGACTGTGTAATTCATGGTTGGTGTGATGGCATGGGATGGAAGGTGTGTCGGTGTATGATGGTTATTGTGTGCAGGTACAATGGTGGGTATTGCGGTGTGGGTTTGTAGTCAGTGTGTTGGCAAATGATTGTGCATGTGTGTGCACCTGATGGTGGCTTTGTGGAATTTTCAGAGTGGATGTATGAATGCATGTTATGGGATTTGGGCACAGGTGATGGGTCTGTGGTTGCCTGTTGGGGGTGTGTGAGTAAATACTGGTGGTTGTGCAGACATAGAATGGTTAGTGTGCAGTCATGCACAATGTTGAATACATGGCTGACTGATGGTGGTTGGATGAAAGTTTGCTGTGTTAGCATATTATGCTATGTTTCTTGGCATACGATGTTGATTGTGTGGACATATAAATGATAGTGGAAGTGTTGACATCTTTTGTAGTTAATTACATTTTAGGTTGTGTAATGTCTAACGATTAAATTGAAAAGGTGTGTGACGTTGCAATGACTGTATGCTGGGATAGGAGTCAAGGCTGACTATTTATAATAGGTTTGGAACACTTGATGAAAGTAGCATACTAACTAATACATGTCTTGATTTTTCAGGTTTTATGACAAAGCCTCTGTTGCCATAGTAACCTTAACTCCCTTTCAATTTTAGTATTTTAGGGCACATTATGTTTATATTTATATAGTTTGGTTGTGTAGATTTATGGCAGTGGGTGTGTTCAACCTATGATGGTGGATGTGTTTACATATGGTGGTGGGTGTATTGGTGTGTGATGGTGGTTGTGTGGACATATGATGGTTGACATATGATGGTGTATGTGCTGTGTATGTTTTTTGTGTGGAAGCATGAAGGTCAATGGTTTGACAAATAATGTTGGTTCTGTGGATGTATAACATTGGCTATGCTGGCATTGGATGTAGTTTTGCCTTATAATAATGATTGTGTTGGTGAATGATATTGCATGTGTGTTGGCTTATGACGGTTGGGGTGCTGATGCATATTTTGGCTTATGATGGTGGGTGTCCCCACCTGCGTCTTACTACATGTCCCTCTCTGCTCTGTACACCTGCAGCCTCTATTTGTGCCTCTGTACTCCCTGCAGCCTTTGTGTGTCCTCTGCTCCTTCCTTATTGGCTCTGTGTGTGCCTCACTGACTCTTACAGCTCCTTTGCATATGAATTGCAGCTCCTGTGTATTTCCCATCTGTCTGCGGTTCCTCTGAGTCCTCCACCTTCCCTTTGAGCATCTGCCCACCCTGCAGCTACTGTATGTTCTGGTCTACCTCATCCCTCCGATGATTCTTATGCCCCTCCACCCTTGAAGCTCCTTTATGTGCCCATGCCCCGCATACTGGCCCTCTGTGCAACCTTGTGCATTATCTTGTTGGTGTGTTGGTGCCTATATGCCCCATACAGCCCATTATTATGTATTGTTTATGCCCTGTAGGTCTCTGTGAGGTAAAAAACTCCTTCTTCCCCTTTGTGTGCTGCCCTGCCTTGATCCTTTAGCTGCATTATGAGGCCCTGCTACCTGCAGTCCATCTATGTGCCCCAACCTCCCCTCCATGTTCACTGGACACCCTCCATCCCTTCTGTATGCTCCTGCCTCCCCTGAAATCCTTGTATTCCACATTACCCTACCACCACTGCCCCTCTGTGTGCTCCTCCACTCCACTGCCTTTAGTGTCCTCCCATATGTGAGGAATTATATGAAACCTTCTCAATCTCTGTAATGTTTCTTTTCTTAAAATCTCTACCCAAATGTCACAAAAATTGGGAGCGTTTTTTTTTATACAGCCCTAGATTGGTGGATGTTTCTTTAGTTTCTTTGCCACCACCAATCCCCATACCATATTAAAAAGAAATCCTCTCACCAATGTCCGTGAACACTGGGAGAGATTTAAGAGAAATGTTGTAAAAACCCCTAGAAGAAGGGACCGTCAGGTCTTCTATCTTCCTCTGGCATAAGGTAAGGGTGGCTTCTTTAATCAAATAACACTATCCATTTCTTGTCCACAGATGGGGGTAGAATATGCATAAATTCCCACCCTGTTTGGAAAGGGGTTCCTTAGCCAAGAGTAGTGACATCCAAAAAGAAAAAAAAGGAGAAAAGAGAAGGTTATCTGGCAACTGCTTCTGTGTCTTGTTCCCAACTGAACGAGTCAAACATTACACAGAGGCAAATGACAAGTGACCCACTCCTCTGTGGACCACTGCACTGTGTAGGTAAGAAATAGTTGGCTGGAGTCAGGGTCACCAGTAATCTGCCTAAAGGTGAACAGGGTGATGGGATTGGTAGCAGCTCACCTGTTGTTTTTTATTTATTTTTGCTTTATGGTCTCTGGTGTTGCTGGGCAAGGTAAGAGGGGTATCAATGTCGGCCACTACTCAACCTTCAGGAAGATAAGGGAATGCGACAGGAATACACCTACTTGCCCTTAGTCAGGATGAGATGGTTTGGGCACAACTCATGGCAGCTGTAGCTACCCAAGTGCAAGATAAAATTGCCCTACAACTGTTGGACAAGGCCTATATATTATATATGTGTGTATTATTTCCCCTTTCTAACTCTCTTAATTTAACTGTTTATCAAATCCTGCTTTTTGTTTTTCCTGTGCTTTTTCTAGGTTTATTCGTACTTCCTACCAGAGACTGTGAACATTATTGTTGAGATTGATTGTGTAGTTTAGTAGTTCCCATCCCTTGCCCTCCCCCTTCCTCCTCCTCCCAGTGCTCAGCAACCATATCTAATAAGGTTCTGGGTTGCCTGCCGAAAACCAGCTCAACTGGGGAGAATCCAGTCGAACTCTGGGCATGGCTACAGATGGCAAACAAAACTAAAGGTAACTTTTCATCCCAGTCCCTACCACTTTCTGGAACCAGTTTCTTTAGTATAGTTTTGATGATGCAATTATACCTCTCAATCAGGCCATCTGATAAGGGTAGTATACAGAGGTACAGATTTGGAGTATTCCCAGGATTTTGCAAATCTGAGCCACCCTGGAAAATAACTCTATCATGGTTTTAGCTACAGCTGAAGTAGTCATGCTGGTCAGGGTTAGAGTCTCACTGTATCTAGTTGTGTAGTCCACATGGACCAGTACATACTGGCACCTTTTCGTAGAGTGAGGAAGGGGGCCAACTAAATCCATCCCCAACATTGTGAAGGGAACGTCAATGATAGAAAGAGGTCTTAATGGACCTCTTGTTTTGTTATGGCGTTTACTAATTGACAGCATTCATATGAAGTCCTAATATCAGAATAGGCTCCATGCAATAGAACCTTCTTAACAAAAATGCATCTGTTTTCTCCCTATCATGAGTCCACCTCCTACCTTACAATGAGCCACATATAAGACTTGTTGACTCCATGCCAATAAAACGCACTCAACAAAAATGCATCTGTTTCCTCCCAAGCATAGTGTCCACCTCCTACCTTACAATGAGCCACATGTAAGACTTGTTGTTGAAAAGGGAGAGAAACAAATAGCTGAGATTTCTTCTCCACCCCATTCCCATTCGTACCTCAGTACGACAGTCCCTTTTTTATGAAAAAGTAGCCTTAGCTGTCCCCGATCATCCAAAACAGCAAGAGCCCAAGCCTGAGATAAGTTGTTGTCCCCCTACTGTGTGGCCCTGAAGCTGCGCTGGTATTCCCACTTGTCATCTGTAGAAGAAAATACAGAACAGGTGTTAGTGTCTCCCTGGTCTATAAACAGTTTTTTATTCATATGTTTTTCTGACCTAGGTTTCTTCTTTTCTCGGCTTCTATGTGTTCTCCTTGCAAAGGGGCCTCCTTCAGCCATTCCTTCACCTTTGCCTCTTCTACTGTCGCTATCAAGTTTGATCAAATTGGTAAAAATCAGTCCCAATTATCAAATCCTCAACAAATTGGGAAATAATGGCTACTATTATAATGTCCAGGAGTCCCTGCCACTCTATCTTCACCTGAGCTACTGGATGTTCCTTACTATCCCCATGTACATAGGTGATGGACACTTCCCTACCAGGCAACATTGTTGGGGTCGACCAACGTTTGTCTCACGATTGAAGACTGGCAACCGGAATCAACTATGGCTCCTACAGAATGCCCGTTGAGGAATGCTGGGATTCAATACCCCTGATTATGTCTACCCATACGTAGCACATGTCCCTTTGAATACCCAATTTCCATAGGTTTTGGGGTAGGGTTTTTGGGGGGAAATGCCTGGCAATGTGGCCTCCCTCTCTGCACAATGAAAACATTGAGGGCCCTGTCCGAAGGTTCTTCCCTGCTAGATTTAGTGGTGTTTTGTTTTCAGGTTTTGGTCAGGCCCGAGTCTCAGTGTGGTTCTCCATAAAGAAGAGGTGAGAGAATGGCCCTTTCGAGTACCTATTTTAAATTTTGGAGATCTATGGTATACAGGCTAGCCAAATAGCTTTAGTGATTGTTAAATGCAGGTGTTGTCGTATCCACCCTCTTGTAGATGCGGGAAGGTCCCTTAGAAACTGCTCCCAATAAACTTTCTCTACCACTTCCTCTATAGTGGAAGTTTTAAGTTTTAACCATCTGTTTCCCAGGTCTTGTAAGCAATAAAAAAGGGTTTAAGATTATCATTAGGTATCCATTTTCCTTGTCTAAATCGGACCCTATAATATTCTGGATCATACCTTAGTCATTCCAGCATTATTTTCTTTATTTCCTAATATGGTGTAGTTCCTGAAAGGTTTGCAATTTGATAAACTGTCTGTAGTTCACCAGGCAATAAATGGGCTACAATTTGACTTCAACGTTCAGGGTGCCCAGCAGCTGAAGTGGCCACCCTCTCAAAGTCTGTGAAGAAAAAACACAGGGTCCTGACCATTTTTGGACTTTTGCAAGACCGAGCTAGGGAAGTTAGGATGGTCTTTCACATTGGTGATGACATCAGTAAGCTTAAGGATGGCTGAATCCAGTACCTGTTGTGTGTCAGCAGTCGAAGTCGCTTGCGTTTTACACACCACTTGTAAATTCTCTTGGCCTTGTGCCTGTTGCTCAACCACAAGTTGTAGGTGACTCTGCCTCTCCACCAACTGTTTAATCATATCTTCCATTGTAATGAGCTGAGTCATCTTTATGATCATTTGGGCCTTTTTAGTCCTACTTCTGACACCACTGTAAAGGGTTTGTCAAGAGTGACCTCACGCCGAAGTAATGGGTGAGTTTCTTCTATTTACAGAGGAAGATGTGCACAAGTGTAGTAAAGCACTGGGGCAATCAAAAAGACAAATGTTAAATTATCACTCTCCTTTTTTCAGGTGTTTCCGGACTGCCCCCTATTCTTGGTTGTTTAAAGAGGGGGAAGTCCAACCCGACCATGCAGTTTCCTCATCAATAATTTTATTGCAAATGTTGCAGTGATACCAAAGAAGATGTTATTACTGAAGTAATATATGGGGTAATTAACAGTCCATGGTGAGGGTGTGAGTTATAGTTACCTTAGGGCATGAGTTATAGTTACTTGAAATACCTCTAACTATGACCGCTGAATTCCTAGGGTTTTGTACGTTTCAAATGTGAGCCTAACTATAACGTCTCTGTAACCTTTGTTTTTTAAGTGAATTTCTATGTTTTATTTCAATTCTATTTCCTAACTATAGTGTGTTTTTTTTTTTACTTTAAGTAATTTTTATTACTTTACATTAATTCAACGACTGCCACTCACAGACAGTGGGGGTTGGCCACAGAGTATGCGGCCAACCCCCTATAAGCATCAAACCTCGAGCTACGCATGGCTTTTGGTTGTGCGTGGCTGGGGTTGGCTGTAGGGTCTGGCCTGCGACCAACCCTGTATAAGCACCCAAACCCGCGCCACACACATTCTTCAGCCATGCGCAGTGAGGGTTGGCAGCAGGATATGGCCGCAGGCCCTGTGGCCTACCTCCTATAACTACCCAGCCAGGTGCTGCGCATGGCCTTCGGTCGTGAGCGGTGAGGTTTGGCCACAGGGCCTGGCCTGTAGCCAAGCCCTGCAGCCTAACCCCTATAACCACTCAACACCACACATGACCTTCGGCCATGCTTTGCGTGGGTTGGCTGCAGGGCCTAGTCTGTGGCTTACCCCCTTTAACCACCAAACCCCACAACACACATGAAATACTTCTTTGTTTGGTGGAGATGTGATCATATTCCTGTGCATTAAGAACAAGTCTCCAAAACTGGTGGAAAACATGCCCTGGGGGCCTTTTAGTGAGCTGTCCATCATCCAGGAAAAAGGGCAGGAAGATGTTGCATAACACTGATGATATGGGATGGGTCCAAATAGTTGAAGCTTCTAGGCTATTTTATATTCTCGTAGTATCCCTACATAAAATATTGCCCTCAAAAGAGCAAGGATACAAACACCTCCATCCAGGATTGCAGATGACGTTTTCAAGGAGGAACAGCAGAGAAAACGCACTTGCTTTTCCTTGGCCAAGGGCAAGAAGTTAGGATGATTTGTACTTTATAGAAGTGAGTGTTTCTTTGTTTGGTGAACATGTAATCACATTCCTGTCTATCAAAAATGCATCTCCAATATTGGAGGGAAAAGAGCTCAGGGGGCCTTTTAGTAAGATGTCCATCACCCTGGAAAAAGGAAGGAAGACCTTGCATACACTAATGTATATCGGGTGGGGCAAAGCGGGGGGCTTCTATGTCATTTTACAAGGCTCATAAATATCTGGGGTAATTAGCAGTGCATGGCAAGGGCGCTTACTATAACTCTATCCCTCAAAATACACTGCTACTTACCGCAGATATTACATCAATCGTGATATCATCCATGACATTTGATAATAGGACGTGAGTTATAGTTACCTTAGTGGAAGAGTTATAGTAACTTGAAATAACTCTAACTATAAAAGCTGAATTTCAACGGTTTTGTGCGTGTAAAATCTGAACCTAACTATAACGTCCCCGTAACTTCAGTAACTTTTGGTGTTTTAATGAATTATATATATATATATATATATATAATGTGTGTGTGAGCAGTGGTTGTACAAGGCAGAGGTAATAATTAGAAAATTATTAGTGATTGAATTTAGAATGTTTGGGTCTTGCTTGGCTGTCGTTGATAAACTACCAAATAATCAATGAACAGTGGCTAAGCTTAGAGATATTTGAAGCCTCTTCTAGAAAGTTCAGCTATCAGTGGGTCCACGCTGGAATATGAATATTTCTGTTCTGCATTAACTTTTATGAAGAGGTTACTAATGAAAATGGGCAATAGTAAAGCTCTGCAGAGGCTGGTATCATTTTCTCTCAACAGAATATCCATAATAATTCATATGTCCATGTGATACATGAAACATGGGCTTGTGTACTGATATATCTACATATGTTTAATTAAAAGCACTCACATAAATATATCTGTATTTTTGTGTTTATTATGTGCGTGTGTATCTAAATGAACAAAGTAGTGGAAAGAGGTAATGAGCAACTCTGAGCATGTGTGCACATCCTGGGAAACCACTAACTTCCCTCGCCATCTACAGCAGTTCCAAAAAGTACTGTCATTTAAAAAGTGGTACTCCAGAACGCCGGAATCAAAATAATTAATTAAATTGTCAGCTAGGCAAAAGCCAAACGTGTTTCTACTTGCGCGTTTATGTCTACCCAATTTGCTTTCTCATAAGGGGCGAAATTTAATTTTTTAAAAGTGTCAACTAAAGTGCACTGTTCATGGTAACAATTTACTGCGAGCACACGAGAACAATGCAAAGGAGAAAAAAACACAGAAAAAAAGTTTGAACGGATTACACGTAGATTGACAAAATGTTAGATTTTTAGTGTGCCAGATATGGTTTTCATGGCTGTTCTGCGAGCTGTTGATTGTTCCCCTAACCATAACTGCACTTTACCTATGATTTTCAGGTGAATGTCTATTTCACAGGGGCAAACCTTGCTCCTTTCTATCACAACACTCAATAGAAAAGCTATTGTTTCACTAGTAACTCTGCAAGGTAAGCAACATACGTGGACCAACAACAAAGCACATAAAGAATAACAGTAACAAATATTTAGAGCCGATAAATTAACAATATCCATAACTTGCAAGCACCAATAGAAGGTTAATAGCAACTGATCTTGCCAGAACCAAATAGGCATAAACTCTCGTGGAATTAACAGAGGAAGTGGGGCAGCAGAACAATCAATTCCATCGAACTGTCTGGCATATAGAGTCATTCTTAGAAGGCCAGTACCAAAGGGCAAAGGTAGGACTCGTTTTAAATGTTGAATCCAGCATCATCCTCGAACGATGTGGAAAAGCAGTAGATCAATATCAAAATACCACTGAAAGGTCCACTAGCCTAAAGGACAAACTTGCTAAAAACACTGGCAGACTGAAAGAAAAAACGTATGGGAGAAAGCAACGGTGGGATAAAAATGTTATCACAGTGTCAGCTGCATTTCATGATAATCTAACGTAGTCGGCACAAGAAGCCATTTTACAATGAAGAATCAAAGCACAGGCCAGCAGAAACAACTTACAAAAGATAGCATATGACAGTCAGGCATCTCTTTGGGTACCAGAGGTTCCTTATCTCAACATATTTATCTAGTAACCACATAATTGTATTGTATTGTATTGTAATCGTATTTATATAGCGCTTACTACCCCTGACGAGGCGTCGAAGCGCTTTTCGATGAGTAGCACGCTACTCCGGTACCCAACAAGAATTAGTGATGATTAGTATAATTTAATAAGGAGTACAGTTTTAGTATTATTATGAGT
This sequence comes from Pleurodeles waltl, assembly GCF_031143425.1. Taxonomy (NCBI): domain Eukaryota; kingdom Metazoa; phylum Chordata; class Amphibia; order Caudata; family Salamandridae; genus Pleurodeles; species Pleurodeles waltl. Next base: position 989,489,729 of record NC_090440.1, read on the forward strand.
TAATTTGAGTTGCAGATATAAGAGTTTGTTAGTTAGATTGACTGGAGTAATGGAGGGGTGGAGGAGGAAAGAAATCCAGAAGTGTTAATTGGGAGTTTATCCTTCATTTACTCAATCCAAAGGCTTGAGATGAATAATAGGGGAGCGGAGGGGAAAGAGGATGTGGAAGGGTTAGGGAGAGCATAGAAGTAGGGTGAGATGAATGCAGGAGAATTTAGTAGGGTTGTGTGGGAGGTCACAGAGGTAGAGTGAGGTTTGGTGAGTTAGATGTGGAGGTGGAGGGGAAGAGCTTAGGCAGAGATATTTAGGAGATGAAAGTGGTCGGAGGGATTTGGGATGAATTGACGATCACAGTCTAAACATTTCCTTAAATAACTCTCTAATCATGTTTAGATTACTTTCCATTTCAAACGGCTTGTTGAATTGGTGAAAACCTGCGTTTGCTGACCCTGCATGGAATGTTGCAGGCTTCTAGTTTCTTTATTTCAAACGTATTGCCCATCAATCAAGGGGGAAACGTTACTTGAGGTAAACTAAAAGTATCATGTCCCTTTTAAGTCCCAGAGGATTGTTTCTATCTCCTACAGAAATAAAAAAAAAGTTAAACACAATCACACCACCCTGGGCAAGAAGGTATAAGTTTAATCAAAACTGCTTTAAATCTAATAAAGCAGTTTGTTTAGATATGTCCTTTACAAAAAGGTGTCTGATTGGGTCTCAATTGTTAAGGTTATATTTACATTTACGTTTAGGGTAAAAACCGTTGTTTTTCCATCATGTTCTCGGTTCTAAGCTGTTTCAAGAACAGTTTGAGAGCACCATCCATTTCTGTCACAGGCTGCACTTTTTGTTCTGTCCACTATTTACAAGAGTAAAGAGGATCTTTAAATGTTCTCAAACCAGTGCCGTCGGAAACAATAACTGAGAACCCACTTGGTACAGCGGGACAGCAGGCATCAATCTAAGATGTGGTCAGAATGCACACAAAGAGATAGACGTGACATTAATTTGCCAAAAGCAAGTTTCACTATTCACAGTAAGATCAGAAATCACTGAAAAATGACAAAAAGAAGTAGAAGAACACTTTAAAAATAATAGATCACAACAGATTAATGGATATGGTGGCTGGACATAGTCCCTGCCCCGTGCCCAGGAACTAAAAGCTGCACACAGTGATTTCTAGGGGACATGCACATTTGGTGCAGAACATGGCCGCAAACCACACCCTTTGCATGGAGTTATGTGCATGTTAAAGTGCCATGTGCAATGGCTTCTGGGAGTTTGGAATTGTGTGCAATTTGTGACTGGTAGCACAAGGCATATTCAGATGTGATGGCCAGATGCGAGAGCCTAGATGAGCCCCCAGGCAAGGAAAAAGCCTAGTGCACTGGGGTGGGTTCTAGGCATAGCTGGAGGTATTACTGGAGGTTTGGGGGCTCAAGGGGAGGACAGGATCATGGTGAACTCTTTGCATCAGAACTCTGCAGCAGGTTATGTGTGTAGTTGCTGGGTACAAGCCATGGCCTAAATTCAACCACTGCAGACTGCAAAGTTGCACATGAGGACATTCTGTGTGCATCAGAACATTGCTTTGGTCAAGAGCCAAAATGTTTCATTACATAACCTAAAACATGCTTTGAAAAACATTTGCATAATGGAAAGTTATTTTGCTCTTGTAAGAAGGGAAATGGTGTACATTATAAATAAAATGTGTCCATTTTTATTTTTTGGGCAGCACAACTCCAACCAGTGCACCATTAATGACCTCCGTCATGATGTTACAGACAACATACAAATGGCATCTAAAGCGTCATTGAAACTGCTAAGTGGGATCACCAGACCCATGGTACACTGGTCATGGCCAAGTCATCTTTTCGGATAGGAGTGTTAAGTGCAGGGCCTGACTTTGAGCCGCACTCTGAAAGCATGGCATGCTGCTTGCCATTCAAGTGACACTGTCCTTAGCAACCTTAGACACTTACCCATCATTATGAGCTGGGTATTTCTCCTGAAGTAATCCCTCCAGCTGACATAGCTCAAGTAACCATCACAAGGATGGAAATATGCAGGACTTGATGATTCCGAGCTCGGAGACACTGGGCCTGTTTCAATGCTGCAATGAATGGGCTGCTGCTAGATGGATTGCCCTCTCCCCCTGCAAGTCATCTGCAGCAGTACGGGGATGGGGGAGGAGGACAGATAATGCTACCGCAAGACAGGCACTAGCATCCCTGGACACCTAAGAATTGTACTTGGCTGGAGAAGGCCTCAGAAGTCTGCAACTTGAGGGAAATGGCGAGGGCAGGCCAAAGGCATGCAAAAGTTGAATTTCACACAAGGAAAAAGTGTAGAAGCCTGCACGCAATTCGCACATCAAAAGCAGTTGAGAACCTGCAAGTTGCCATTTTAGATTCCAGATTCAACCATCTTTTTGTAAATGATTCCCAAATCGATTGTGATTCACAACTTTCCTGTGGTGAGAAAAGAAAATCCACAGACACTAGGAGGCAGTGGTTTTCACACTTTTAAATGCCGCACCTCCCCAGTGAAAAATTAAAAATCATCGGGGGCCCCCTCAGAACTTTTCACAATTATTCTATTCAGATGGCAATGTATAAACATGTCTAAACTTATTTACACATTGCTGTTCTTTTACCTTTTTTTAAATTCAGTAAATTGTTTTCAGCTTAAATAAAGCACATTTATCTGCATAATGCTTTTTTTGGCCAGAGTAAATCGGTCTCTGTTTACATTTTATTTTTTCTTGCCTTGCCAATGCATATTTGTCTTTTCTAAGTATTTTTTTAATACAACATATGAGTCTTCTGTAGTGCATACTGCGAACTGAGCCACCTCTAGGTGCCTATGTGAGATCAGGATGTTTATGTCTGTTCATGACATGCACAACTGAGAACTTTGGAGTTCAGGCTGACGGCAGTGTCAGTGTCTGACATTGCATGGCAGTGAGTCATCAAGGTGTTCAGATTTCATGCCTATGGAATCATTAGATGATGACTTGTTCTAGGGATATGTCTATTGTTATGATCTGTCTTGTTGTAATAATGGACTGCACACAACTAAGCTGGTTTCACCAGAATATAAAGTAAATATTGTACCCTGACCTAAATGTGGTTCCATGGCCTTGGGTCTTCTACTAGTCCTAGGTGGACACCATAAAGTGGCCTACTTGTGATGTAAAAGTGCCTCCAGGAGTCTGGTTTCTTTTGGTCTTGGATGGACTCAATAGAGTGATTTACTGGTGACCTAAGAGTACGTCCAGAGATTAGGCTGTTGTTCCCCTAGAACTGAGTCAACCATATCCCCTTCAGTTAGCACCTCTTCTTTCTTCTGCCATGCAAGCCTTAGATCTCATCTCCATAAAGAATAATCTTCTTCAAAGCCAGTGGTATTTAGATTACCAGCAAAGCCAAGGTCTCTCCTAGAAAGCAGCACAAATGAACTTGAATGACACTTAGAGACATCTTTGTAAGATACTTTGTGTGGGTGTGTTTACATGCTGCTGTGGCATGCCTGAAACACACCCTCAGGGCATTTACTCACAACACAAAAAAATGTCATATGACACTGCACTCACACCAAACCACATGTGTGCACTGCAAGACACTGTCTTACCTAGTAGCCCACTAAGAAGGAGCACCTTAAGGACTCAGCAAGAGGTTCAAAAAGCAATATAGAAATGCTACAGTACCAACTGATGATAAGTGGTAAGGATTCATTAGAGATGGTGTCTCAGAAAGGCTCATAGAAGCTGTGTCATGGGCAGTCATGTCAGGGAATACTTCAATGATGTTGGTCAGCATGTTGATGAACTAGTCCCAGCTTAGCCCAACTTTCACAGTTATAGCTAGTCGCTTCTATTTCTGTCATAGCTTTCATGTATTCATTGGTAAGGGTTTTCAACTATTTATAAGTGCATTTTAAAATAATTATCTTGTATGCTTTATCCTGATACCCTACCAAGTGCGGATCACTGCTTTTGTTCAAAATGCTTTGTACCATTCCTTTTCTTTTAAATATTTATTAGAGAGAAACAATAAGTCCCATGTAAAGTCTTATGTAAATCCTGTCTTATTGTTAGCAAGGTTACTGCCCCAGTATGCATTAAATTGCACCATTCATACGTTTTCCATGAAATTCCTTAGGCGGAACCCATCTTCCCATCACTCCAAAACACATTTTATTTTCATCAATGTTACTTTTTTTTTAAAGTTCGCTAGTCATTCATGTTTCCGTAAGTTCCCAAAGAGAATTCCTAATCCTGTATAAAAACGTACTTACAAATTCCCACCTTTATACCAGAGACACTGTAGTATCTATTAAAATGAAACATATGTAATGAATGGTTGAAAACATTTTGGCAGAGAGCCAGAATGGGATCTTGCAAGTAGTCTTTCACAAGGATCCCTAAAACCCTTCTGCCTAGTCTGCTATGTGGCAGTGGGGGCTGGTAATTTTAGCAGTGGGGGGGGCAGGGGGTGCACCACATTCGCACATTCACTCACACTCATACGTTCACGCACATACACACACACACCCATTCACATCACTCACTCAGACACACATACATACATACATTCATACATGCACACATGCATGAAACAACCATCAAAACAAAACTTACCTTCACTGCCGCTCTCCATCTCCAGGCAGGAAGCCTTGGATGTCCCAGGAGGGTTGGAACTACTGCCTTCCCTCAGCAGTTGCTCACTCACCACAGAATGGGATAGGATCAGTGATACTGCTGACCTCACCCCACTCTGTGATGAGGTGTTACTGATTGACTCTTGGCACTAGGCTCTTCAGGGCTTAAACCTGAAGGACCCAGGTTTGAGTTAATCAGTGAAGCTCCCCCTTGTCACGAGAGGGAGGGCCTTGAGGCACTTTTGCCAGGCTGAGGACGTCACGCTCACAGGGCTGTTAAATTCGCAACCTGGCAAAGGCCAGCTCAGGCATCCAGAAGCCTGCACATTTAGCATGTCTAGATCCTGGCTTTCTGTCATGAAAAAGAAGAGTGTCTGTCAAGGTGTCCTTTGTTCAGCCTGACAGATACTTTTCTTGTCGGAAAAAAGGTGTGAGTGGCTCCTCTGCCCATACGGACGGGCTGTAGCTGATATTTGCACAGATGTGAATTAGGTGATGAGGAAAGCTGATTTCACATCCACCACCCATTCCCAAATTAATAGCAGGGTATGTTACAACATTCCTCTACAACTAAGACAGAGAATTCAAGCTCCGGCTAGAAGGTAGTATTAAGACAGGCAGAAAATGGGTTCCTAGCATTGCCACAAGTTGACCAACTAGATCCAGCAGAACCAAATATGAGCTTCTTCCACTTTTTAGACATGTTCATGTAGGACAGATTTTGTTTATAAGTCCAAACAGCAGATTTAAAAAATATTTTGGTGATGTTTGCCTGCTTCCCCATGTATCTTCTTGGCCCACCCAGAGTTCTTCATAGCCCTCCAAGATGCAGAATTCTAGCGCCTGGCCTGGGCAGGTAATTGGTGATTTATAGTGATGCTCCCATTCCACCATTCCACCAAAGTCGAGACAAAGTCAGATTCTGATGTAGTCAAGGCCTTAACAGTTATTATTCACGGATTGAGTTTAAAGTAGGCTGCTGGATAGGCTGTCATAAATCTTGATCAAATAGAAACAGAGAGCAATGGGGTGGTGATTGCAACTGAAATTTCTGGTTGAATTTGTGGAGTTTACGAATGTGAACAAAAACGTGGCAAGATTGAATAACTCCTTATAAAAGCAAAATGGCTGAATATTTAAAAAAATGTAGATTCGTGGAAAGATAAATGACAAACGTTTGGCGGGCATTTGAGCAATGATAGGCTCTGATGAAAGAAAAGTAGTCTGGTTTGTTGCACTGTGAACAACGTGTTCAGTTTTGCACCTAGGGGCAGTCAAGGGGTCGTTCATTACGAAAGGGAAAGCAAACGGGTGGTCGGCAAGATCTCAACAAACTATGCTTGCAATGATGGATTTAGAGAAGCTCAAATGCTAACCATATTACAGTAAAAGAAATAAAGCAATTGCTCATAAAAATAAAAATTCCAAGTGGATTAATCTGAAACTGAATTTTAAACATGCCAGTTAAATGTAATCAAATGTATGGCTTTATTCGAAAATAATCCAGAAATGTTCTACGTGCTGTGGTTAACAATGTAGATTAGTAAATGCTATTCACCCTAGGCTTGAATTAAACAATGTCTCCCATATAAAGCAGTTCGTGCTGCATACTTTATGCCTCCAAACATAAAACGTCAACCCACAAAGTCTTAATTTATTTATAGTGTATAAAATTTTCCAGAGAATAAAACATTCTCACAGAGAACAGTGATTCAAACACTGAAATGCTTTACCATGTCACTTGAAAGGGCAAATGACCAGAAAATACAATAGGATAGGAAAACCATAAGAACAATACTTAATTAATTAAAAAAATAAAAGATTGTGTAAACTCAGAACAGAAAAAAGAAAAGGCCATGTTACTTCCAGCTGTAGCGGATGAAGTAATGAATGCCTCCAGCAGATGCAGTCTTCTCAGCAAATTCTAATCTCCTCTCAGCAGTATGGGCAGAATTTCTGTATTTTCTGTATAATGGCATGAACAAAATTCACCCACTGTCAAGTTCTGCAAAATGCTCAGGCAGAGGAGTCAGTGTGGCCAATCGGCCTGTGGGGACAACTTGGTGCGCTTGGACCTCACCCTTGGCATAGCAGTACAGGTCTCTCCCCACGTCACAATGCTGGGGTTGATTTGTCTTACTTTGGCTCCTTTGCAGCCTCTCCCCTTCAGAGTAGCTTCTTCCTCGTGTAAGGACAGGTCTATTACCCCTTTAGAGCAGCCTCTTTACCCAGGTTCTAAGGAGCCAGTCCAGGCAGACTGGCACAATTTCCAAAGGTTACTGGTCCTGAACATTGCCATGGTTATCCCACCCATTAAGCTCAAAATGTCTCTTAATCACCACTGGTGTGGGGACCCTTGGTTCAGGAAAAGAAGCCCTGCACGATGACTTGAAGTTTCTATCACATGTTTACCAAAGTTGCAGACACTGTTTGTGGATTCTAATGTTCAGTCTTGAGACCAGCTTCAGGCAGTTGCTGACTTTGCACATAGTCAACTATGGAGGTTGGCTGTGTGTCTCAATCCTTGTCACAAGTGTGCCTCCAACACATTCATATAATTGTGTGTGCTCTGAGGCCATGGACAAAAATCAGCAGTTTGCCACTGTGAATTTGATTCAGAGGTGAAAGCTCTACACAACAATGCAGCCAGTGCTTAAAGAGTGTCTGTGCCCAAAGCTCTGCTCAGTGCCCTACGCAGGTGATATTAAATACTGCTGTGCCGAATACAAACACTGCGTTGTTTTGAATTCAACTCATGCCTCTTTAATCCGCTACCAGGCACTCCTTTCCCATTTTATCTCATTCTTGCAGGTTCCTGCTTTCTCCCTTTGTGACGGTTTGGCCATCTTTCTTTTCCTCTTTATTTCCCCTTTGTGTGTTTTTCTCTATCTTGCCCCTGGTAAATATCTGATGAGGAAAAATAAGTGCTGTCCCCCAAAAATGATTGCTGGTGGCCCAAACCAGCACCCACCGGCTCAAATTAAGCACTGTATGCAAGGAACCTTTCTCCATTCCAACAGAGATCATCATTAACAACAAGACAGTTAATGAGCTCACTACTCTGTCAAAAATGAATTATAACTAAAATAGAGCACATTTGATGAGAAAGAAAAATGGGACATATTACACCTAGAAAAAGTAATAATGCACACGTGAATGCATGTGTGCATTATGTATCATACAAAAAGCGATAAAACGATGCAATGCAAGCACGAAAGCAGACTGCAACAAGCATTTGCAATGCAATGGGTCTTGCATTTGCTTGAGCTCGAGCAATTAGCATTGTAAACTCCTAACCTGACTTTTCTTGCCACATAAATTGAAAATGAAAATAAAACAGTTTCACATAACTAACTGGACTTTTCTTGCCATATAAACTGAAAAGTAAAAGTTTCACCTAAGTCATCTGACGGCCGCCAGCAGTGCAAAGCAGACTCACAAAGGGAAATAAAAGTTCACTAGTAGTGAAAGCTATCGGCAAAAGTGCAATTATCTACGTAACCAGCAAAAGTACAATAAACCATGTAACAGGGTCAATGTCATGCAAAGCTCTCTACTTCTGCCAAGCGAGATCGCGCTGCGAAAAAAGAGAAAAAGTAGTCCAGAAACCGAACGGAAAACGTGGAGCCTCGTATGTTTTCAGTTCTTGATTGCTGCGCTGGAGGAGGGCTAAACACCAGAAAAGGCATGACTTATGCATGCCTTCACTAATGAAAGCAAGCAGATTTTAAAAGGCAAGCCCACAAACCAATAAAAGAGACTGGCGTCACATGGGCGTGGTTTGAAGCCCAAAGAGAGATTACAATATGGGACGGAGCACTTTGCGCTCGCCCCTAAAAAGGCAGGGTGACTGTAGCTCATGCTCACACTATACCTAGACAATTCTAAGGTTAAATGTATTCAGTGGTACGCCTAGCTGCTGAACTTTCAAAGAGGTTTGGTGTAAATACCTTAGCAACATTGTACCGAGCACGCAGAACCAAGAACGTTTCCTTTCTCTTCAAACGGGCCTCAGCGTTGCAAAGACATTGCCTAGAAGCTTTAGGTTTGACACGCCTTCTATATAATGATAGAATGCAATTTAACAGAGCCTCAAGACATTTTTCAATAAGCATAAAACATCTCTTATTTCATTTTTTCATCCCATTTATCTCCATTTTTTCAGCCTGCCTTATTTAAATAGATTATCTGTCATATAATATGATGGGTAATCTAGTCGATGGGAAAGGATGAAAATATGCACATATCACAATTTCAGCCATTAGACAGGAGAGTTATCCCTCGGGTTAGACAGATGTTATAGTGTGCGGGGGGTTGCGGGGTGGAGGTCACCTCCAGTGAAGTTTAAAACGAATTTCAACCGAATGATTAGAAAAACACAATTTACAGTAAGTGCTCCATATAGCAGCTAAAGGCATTCTAAACAATAGGAATCCTACCAATAGATCCTTTGTCGGCGTTTTACCGATCATCCTACTTGACCCTAGTCTGCCTTTTTACTAAATTTACATTGTATTAACTTGAAGCCAAAGTGCCAAAAATAGAAAACGCAAACATGTATTTTTGTCATCCATATTAAGGAAAATTGCTACTTATAATTTGCCTTTGGGCGACAAAGCAGTAGAACATTTCGATGGCCTCAATGTGACCACCCCCTCATCAGACAGTCGTCCAGTTAATAGTGAAAATCGGACCCACTCAGGGAAGTTTTTAAAGAAAGTGATTTATCGCCCAAAGCAAGATCATTATTAAGTAATATTTGTATATATTGATCCACTCGCAATGGTGCCGTGAACTGTTCCAAATGTATGAATGTCTAAAAAGGGGATACCGATTGTACCTTAAAACAATTACATTAGAGGCTATACATTGAAATGTGGATCCCTGCTGAGCTGCCTGGGGAGGGGCAATGAAAAATGTCCAAGGCTCCCTTGAAAGCCTGCAGCCTCGTGGGTCCGCCTTTGTGCTGTTCGTCCTAAGCAACCCCACTCAGCATAACTGCCCTGGATGTCATGTAAGGGATGCCAGAGGTCGCAGAATCCGTTCCTGGATCACGGGGGTAGCTTGACCATTTTTTTATTACAATAACAGTAAATATTATTATATTATTCGCTTTTAATGTAATAACAAAAATGGAGCACCAGGAGCTGGAAAGAAACCTTCTCTGGCAATTGGAGCAAGTAAAACATGCATTAAAATGTATATTGTGTGCATGCTTGCACGTGAGAGAGCTTGAGTGAGAGAGCGAGTGTATATGTGTGTGCACTTGTGTCTGTATGTGAGGATATCTGTGAGTGAGAGACTGTGACAGGTTGTCAGTAAAAATGAGTGTTAATAAGTGGGCTTCAGTGAGTCTGAGTGAGAGTAAGAGTGAGTAAGAATGAGTGTGAGGGAGCGTTAGCATGTGTGTGGTAATGAGTGTGAGCAATGACAGTGAGTGCAAATGAATTAAAATGAGTAAGAATTAAAATGAGTGAGAGTAAGATTGCACCATGGTGCAAGGGTGCCTGTGTTGCATGTAGGATTGTCTTTGTGCAGGAAGGGGCACTTTCCTGCACAAAACCAACTCTGAGATGCATTTTCCTCTATGTATGTTGCAGGATGCAGCACACATTAAAATAGGAAATCGAGGAGAAATAAAGATATTTCTACTCATTGCACCTGGGGAGTCTTAGGATTTTGGCAAATTCCGAAGTTTACCAGTGTTGCTAAATCTGGGAATGCATCAAAAGCCATGGGAGGAGCATGGGAACACCCACGCAATTCCCATGAAACTCCTCCCTAGCTCAGAGTAAAGCAATACAGCGATTTGCACTGTGTTGCCTTACTCCATATTTTTGAAGCCATTCAAAGCCACACAAGTTGGTGCAAGCATGGCGCAAACCCCTCATAAATATGCCCCTTAATTCTTTGCACATGGGCACCTGTAGCAAAATGCTGGTGCTAGCACGTTGGAGGTAATTCTTGGCATAATGGATGCCACACTGGCTCATGGGAGAGGAACAACTATGAAAAAATGTGGGCACTGATATATTAGATTTAATTTTTGACATAAAGTTTACTCATGGTGTATGTACGGCGCTAATGGCAAAATTCTAGTAGGCATGTTGTATGTAATTTTTGACAAAATGGGGCACCCACGACAAAATGCTAACCCAGGCTCGATACGGAGGCACTCAACAAAATTTGGAAAAAAATGGCTTCAGCTCCAAGGGAGGGTCAGGTCTCATTGGGTTGACACATTATGAAAAGGCTTTAACATTTATGAGTGCCCTTTCAGAGCCATGGCTTTTTAGGACATTAATATGAATATTGTTTTATTTTAAATGCACTATTTAACCATATTTTATTTCAAGATTTTTCCAGTGGAAGGCTTTTTCCTGGCTGCCTAGAACACCCTAGAACAGGTCTGGCTCACTCTTTTCACTCAATCACTATTATTCCTACATGCCAGCTCCCTAATAAGTGGTATCTAAAATAAACATTTGCCTGAGTTGTGTTGTTTTATAAATCATGCAGTTGCTATGGAACTTCAGTGATGTCAATTACTGTAATTTCATCAAATTGAACATCATGTGGTATCTCTTCTCAGGAAAATTCAGTGTCAAGGCTCATTTCATGTTGGTACTCAATAAGGGAAGTTTTCATTTGGAGACAATGGGAAAAAGTAAATGTTGCCATAAGGATACAAAAGGAAACAACCCAAGATAACAACAGTAAATGACTGACACTGGAAGAGGTGGATGGAGGGATGATTGTCGGGTCTGGAACCGAGAGAGGTGAGTTAGGTAGAGTCCCCCATTACCTGGTACCAGTCCCCCAGGTAATAGGGGACTGGTATCAGGAGAATCAAAATGAAGGATGGTTGTGGCGGACTGATGCTGAGAAAGGTGTGGTCAAAGCTGGTAATGAAGTAGTCATACTGGGAGAGGTGGAATCGGGTTGGTAACAGTCAAATGGTACTGGGAGAGGTGAGGTGGAGGCTGATAGTGGGTACTGTTAGGGGTGAGGTGGATTGGTTGGCACAACAGTGGACTGGGAGGGGTACAGGACAGCAGGAAGATGATAATAGGGAGCAGGTAGTAGGAGAAGCGGGGTAGAAGATACTAATGACACATTGATACTGGGGAAGTCTGGCGAACAATGGTTAGGTAGGTGGAAATGGAGGGGGTAGTTGGTTGAGGATGGTTATGGAGTCCTGATGTTAGAAGAGGTGGGGAGGATGGTGCTTTTGGGGGAGCTAACAGTGGGAGAGTTGAGGTGGAGAATGTGGGGTACTGGGATTTTCAGGGTTGTAGTGAATTCTTGTGAGGGTCAAGGGGAGGCGTGATTGAGGCTGACAATGGCAGACTGTTGCTGGGAGTGGTGGGGTGGAAGCTAGTAATATATGATGAGTTGTTCATGGTGGGTTAAAGTGGGTGATGCTGCAATAAAGAGGTTATTATTAGTGCATGTATTTCAAGGTGCTTTCATATGCAATAATAAAGAAATGTGAAGCAAGATTAAATTAAATAATTGCCTTGTATCTTACAATTTGGTCGAGCAAGATGGAAAGATTAATCTAAAGTTTTCTAGTTTCACATTGCATAATTCAACAACTAAATAAATAGCCCTTTTGCGTTCTCCTTTTACATCAAGCGTTAATGCTTTTTCTTTAATTCTTGGTATATGAGGTTAAAGTGTAGATCCAAGAGAAAGTTGAGCTGACCCAGAGCCTGGCATCTGCCTCAGTCTTGACTGGACCCTTAGGTGGCTCACCCACCTCTATCACACAGTGGCAATTAAGGAGAGGAAGGAATAGGAAGGACATGATTTGACCAATTTGGGAAGGAGGAGTATGAACACCACAGCGCAGAACTCTGTCTTTCAAGGTCCATAACGTTCTCACTACATCAGAATTAAGTGACTGGGCTATGAGACTGTGTGGTCTCATCCTCATGGGTAAAATCAAATGATTGTTGAGTTATAGTCCCATTTTCTTATCACATACTTACTCCTATAGTTTAATTTGATTTAAGTTCTTTCTAACTCTGTAAAAACTAAGGAGCAGAGATACATATACGTATGTTTGTCCGAGAGCACACAATTTGTCACAAGGAGAGACTGAGATTAATAAAAAACATATCTTCTGGTACCTTAGTTTTCATCTTGCTCATCACACAACAAGTGGGACGCGAGTGGTACTAATGTTGAGACACAGCGACTGCTCTCACCAAAGAAATGGCACTGTCCTGAGAACTGCCCAGACTTTTAATACCGAGTTCACAACCAACAGATTTTGGCAAAGTGGTAAAGCCAGGATTAAACATTCAGGCCTTAATTATAGTATAGCTGCTATGAATCGCACCTGATAAATAATGATACCATAGGGTAGGTTATTTACTCAGTGTGATGAATAGCAGCTATTATGAGTTTCTGGGGAATACCATGTGGATATTGGTGTTTAATGCACCAAAATTAGTATGATATGGTAAATACTGTATGTTTTCCCCCTGATAAATTTTGGCAGGTTTGACCTGCTGAAATTTAACAAAGGTTGAGGTATTTAATGCATCTGATAATTATTGGATGTGTTAAATACAACAAAACTCGTAATTTCGACCCCTTCACAACATTAGGTTTACGCAGGGATTGCAATAGTTACCCACTTGTAATCAGGGCCTTAGTCTTCTAGTGCCCTGGCTAAAATTTTCCCATTGTACCATGTCTAGCGGTGGAGTCTAAGGCCCTGACTACGAGTCTGGTGGTCCTATGACCTCCAGACTCGTGGTGGCGGTTAGACAGCTGCCAAAGCGGTGATCCGACAGCCACATTACGACTGTGGCAAAAGCGCTATGGCCTGACCACTGGCGCTGCCATTTTTTCTCTGGCCAGCGGCCTGGTGGTGCTGGTGGTCTTAATCCACCTCCATTCAAAGGCTGGCAGAGACAGGGTGCTGGGGGCCCCATGGGGGCCCCTGCACTGCCCATGCACTTGGCTTGGACAGAGCAGGGGCCGCCATGGACAGCTCCGTCGCACTTTTCACTGCTTGAATTATAGGCGGTGAAAAGCAGGAGGGCACTATCGCACCCGACAAACCACGACATTGCCGCTGGTTCGATTATGAGCCGGTGTCAATGCTGTGGGTAGTTTCCCGCTGGGCCAGTGGGCAGAAACGCTGTTTCTACCCGCTGGACCAGCGGGAAACTCATAATAGAGTCAGCAGGCAGAAAACCGGAGTGGCAGTCTTTCGACCCAAAGAGTTTGGCGGGGGAATGAGGCCCTGAGTGTTTGTGTCTGCCCACCTCATTGCATTGCACACCATGCCGACTGGGTCTTGTCAAGGGTTTTTACAGCACTCGTTAAATGACTCATCCTGTTTCAAACCACGCCAAGATTTACAGAAAGGAGAGCAAAGGTATAAGGCAATCGTGAGACCTAAAATTCTATTTCATTCCAATTCGATAGTAAAGTTACTTCCTTTGAACACTTGCACGTGTCTATCCCCGTAATCCCACCTTACAACCCCTGCCAACTTCCTGAGATCAGCGTGACCCTCAGTCACAACCACAGACCATACTTTTTGCCTCTGAGAATATGTTTGCGAGTCTCTGTGTACTACTGCCTCCGTCTTTCTCTGTACTTATCCCTACTATGTTGCCCCTACCGCGCCCTCCTGGTCTCCTTCCTACCTTTTCATCTCTCCCTTCCACCTTCTATTGATCCATTTTTTCTCCTCAAATTCTCCATGCTCCTATCTCCCCTCACACCCTCTCCCTTTGTCTTTCATCAGCAACTGCTCCTTTCTCCACCCCTCATTTTCTTTTCTCTGCTTCGGCCTCGCATCACTTTCTTACTCTCTCTCTATTCCCTCTTTCTCTTCTTCCCTCTGTTCTATTTCTGTTCGTGTCTTTTTTATCCTTTATTCAACTTCCTCTCTGCCCCTCTACCTCTGCTTTCCAGGTGCCTCCTCACTCTCCATACCCTCCTCCTCCTTCTTCCATCTCTCCACTTCTTTTGCTTCTCCTATCTTCCTCTGTCTCCCCCTCCACCTCTCCCAGGCCTTCTCTACCCTTTCCCTTGCTACATTCTCCCCCTCTTTCTATCACTTTCCCATCTCACTTCCAATCTCTCTCTCTCTCTCCCACCTTCTCCAATATTGTGTCCTGCTTTTCTCCCCTTATCTATCCCTTCATTCCTCAAGTCTTTTCTACCTCTTGATACCCTTCAGCCTTTCGCTCTATCACTTAATTCCCATACCTCCTCCCTCTTTCTCTTCTCCTTTATCCTTCCCCCTACCTCCAGCCGCTCGCTCCTTCACCCTCCTTGACTTCTTCCATTTTTATCCCTCAAGTATCTTCTTAGGTGCTGTGGTTCCTCTTAATGCCAGGGCACTGGATACTGTTACATGCGGAGGTTAGCCAGGGCCCTCTTAATCCCCCTGTGCTTTCTCTACATGGGCTCTGACTGGGGGTTTGCCTAGCTGCAGAGTCCGAAGAAAGTTTTAGTTTTGTGTAATTTTAAAAAAAATTAAGGGCTGATTCAGCGGCCCTTTGCGACTGCAAAAAATGTTCCTAGCGCCGAGAAGGTCAGTTGGGGTGCTGGCGCCATTCGATGGTATGGGATCTGTTCGTTATGCTGCGACTTGAAGCCCTGAAGACTACACGAGTTGACCTTTAATTCTGAGTATTAATACCAGACCGTAATTACCGATATCAGGGTTATCGGAAATGTCGGGTCAGGTATTACCAGTGCATTGTGACCGATCTCCCTCTAGAGTCTAGACCAATATGGAATGCGGAATAACATGAATTACTAGTCTATGAGATGCATGATGTCCTGAATTCCAGGCTGTTTTCCACGGTGGATATGTGGGTGGAATTACCATAAAACAAGTAATTCATGTTTTTCCTAAAATGGGACTCCGCCAAGCTCTTAGTGAGGGCCACAGTGCGCAGCCTCAATTAAATATTTCACCATCTGTGAAGACAGTAATTTATACTTTTTTAGCGCCGCATTTGTGTCATTTTTGACGCAAAAGTGGCGCAAACTTACAAAATATAATTACATTTTGTTATTTTGCATCCAAAAATGACGCAAGCGCAGCGCTAAAAAAGTAAAAATCAGGCCCTAAGAAACCAAGGTTTATTTTCATTTCTTTCTTTTCTTTCTGTGATTAAATGTAGTTTGCTCCTGAAAATGTCCAAAAAGTTACACTTAAGTCAGGATTTCATCACACTAACAGTGTGCGGTGATGTGATGAGAGAGAGGGCAAGGAAAGAGGATGGATAGAGGGCGAGTAAAAGAGAACGACAAACTTAACGGCAGACAGAGAATGCGTAGAAAAAATAGAGTGCAGTGAAAACAAAGAGACTATGAGAGAAAATGAAACACGTTTGTGAAAGAGACGCAGAGAGAGATGGGAAATGAGAGAAAAAGAGAGCGGGGAGAGACGAAGAGAGTAGAAAGAGAGAACAGAGAAAGAGAAGTATTCAATATAAAGAGAGAAAGTGAGACACATAAAAAGCAGAGAGTGGGTGTGGTTAAGGAGAAAAGAGAACTATGGCAGAGGACCAAGGCTGCTCTCCCTTGGGGCAAGGGTTGCCCTGACTGGCTGATACTGATACAACCGGAGCTGGAAGTAAGACTAATAAACACCAGTGCTTAATTTGTGCTTGTTGTTTCCGATTTTGAGGGCAGGGGCTTGTTTTTCAGCTTCAAGCATTTGCTGCGAGCAAAAGACACATATGGGACAGACGGAGGAAGGGAAAAACGAAAAAGCGTCACAAAGGGAGAAAGTAGAAAGCTGGTAGAGTGAGCTGAAGGGGCAGGGAGTGGCTTTGTATGGATTGAAGAGGCCCGAGATGGCTTCAGGATTGCGCCGCCTCAGTATTTCATGTTCACACATTTATTTGCAGCAGCCGCGTTTTTAAGAGGATGGCTTTGGGCACCGGCACCATTTTATTTACAAATTAAGCACTGATAAACACCCGTCTTTCTTCCAAAGATGACCCTGACCAAAGGGAGCAGCATATGGAAGAGGTTCAAAATGAAACGATCATCGGAGAAAACGTTTTAAAGATGCGACTCTCCAATGGGGGTGCGCACTAAGCTGGTTTGCACTGGAAGCATATATGTGAGTGACAATCACCAAAGTGTGACGAGGCCTTACTGCGCTACACCGGAGATTCAGTGGACACCTGAAACACGGACCACTTCCATGTGTAGTGTCCTTTCTCTGTGGCAATATACGAGGAGGCCTCCGATCCCCCTTGGGTACCAGTAGATTACTTATGTAGCTGCACCTCCTCTGTGTTAGTTTGCCAGGAGACCACTGCATTCCCGTGGGTAGGAAAAGAACATTACTAAGACCGAACATGCACAGAAGTTGCATCAAACACCGGTGGGCGGCACTGTGCGATTACACTCCCGTGTAAACCTAAGGATCTGATGTTACCATTTGTAAGGCGAGGCGTTTTGGGTTGTATGACGGAACCACGCATTCCGTTGTAACGCATGCCCTTACAAAGCGGCTGTTACAACGCGAATGCCATTCCAATGCATGTTTTCACAACGAATATGCCTTTACAACGAATTTTGATGTAAAAACATGAATGGTAAATACATATGTGTGGTAAAGGTTTCACCAGTAAATATAAGTATTTTACAGGTAAATATAAAAACTTTATATATATATCAGATATATATATACACACACACACACACTCTAAGTGTTTATATTTCCCTGTAAAATACTTACATTTATGTGGTAAAGGCATATGCTTTCCAAAAAATGAACAGGTAGGTACAAACATATATATATATATATATATATATATATATATATATATATATATATATATATATATATGTGTGTGTGTGTGTGTGTGTGTGTGTGTGTATTTTCTATATATTTACACACATAAATATATAAGAATGTGCATATATATATATATATATATATATATATATATATATTAAATCCACATATATATAAATATCCTTAAAACCCCACAACCCTTTAACCCATACCCACCCTGAACTCTAAAATTACCCTTGCCACCCAAAAACCCACACCCACCCTAAACCCTAAAAATAAAAAAAACACTCAAAACCCATACCCATCCTAAATCCTAAAAAAATCCCTTACCACCCAAAATCCCAAACCCACCCTTAATCCTAAAATTACCCTTACCACCCCATACCCACCCTAAACCCTAAAATTATCCTTGCCACACAAAAACCCACAACCACCCTAAACTATATATATATATATATATATATATATATATATATATATATATGACAGTACCTGCAAAATACTTACCTTTACAAGCAAAATCTTCAACACATATATGCCTTTACCCTTCATGCCTTTACAAAAGAATTTGTTGTAAAAGCATGCGTGGTAAAGGCATAATCTTTGTAAAAATGTGTGTGGTAAAGGTTATGCATTGTAGCGGTACTTGGGTTGCAATGACCACATGTAAATGTAACACGTGGTAACGGTTGCTTTGTAATGGCTGTTTACACTGCCAAGTGCTCAATATTTTTATTATATCGCAGACTAAGACATCTTTAATGACCAAAAAGGGTCCAGAGCATGCCTAGGCCCACTTATGCATCTCTGTTGGCCCTCGGCCAGCTCCAGGATCCTCGTTCTTCCAGGCCCTCTCTCCTCTGCTGCATTCATCTTCCTCTTCCGCTCTCTTCTTGAGCCTCTTTCTGCTCTCTTTCCTGCCCTTTTTGCTGCTTGTGCACTATATCCTGCCCTTTCTGCTGCCGCTTCCCACCTGTTTTTCTCACCTTCCAATTCAGACTTTTCCCTATTGGTTCATTTTCACCTTATTTCTTCATCCTTTTGTGTTTTCTTTATGCTTTTTTTCTGCCCTCTTTGGGCCACTTCACTTTTGCTGCTGCCCCCTTTTGCCATTTTCCCACTCTTTGATCCAGACCCTGCCACCACATCCTTCCCACCTTCTCCTGTGCCTCATCTGGTTCTCCCCTTCTCCTTCTTGCCTTTTTGCCAGCTCAGCCCACTCCCTCGTAATGCCTCTCCCAGGACTTACGTATTGGCGGCTGCAGAACGTCTGCGACACTGGCATGTCAAAGTTGTGCAAAAATCAAGTATGATGCATCCATCCATGCACGCATCAAGCACCAGGATCCTTGGTTTAACCACCACCCA
Source organism: Pleurodeles waltl (assembly GCF_031143425.1). Taxonomy (NCBI): domain Eukaryota; kingdom Metazoa; phylum Chordata; class Amphibia; order Caudata; family Salamandridae; genus Pleurodeles; species Pleurodeles waltl. Next base: position 989,508,558 of record NC_090440.1, read on the forward strand.
CAGCTACATTTCTACTGCCTTCTGAGCCCTTGACCATGGACGTCGCCATGAACACTGCCACCGCACCGTGCCACACTCCACGGTAGGACCTTTCACCCACACCCTCTACCACTTCACCTGCCACAGCACTCATGCCCTGACCCATCTCAGCAACACCGAGACCACTCGGCAAGCAACACCAGCTACCCACCAGAAAACATGCCACCGAGGTCTGGGACCTTATCGACAGTCTCGCACACAACATCGTCTTCCTCACTGAGACCTGGCTCAAGTCCAGATCAGCCCCCGACATCACCATCGCTGTACCAGCAGGATACAGAATCACCTACCATGACTGCATCAACAAGCTAGGTGGAGGAAGCGCCATCACCCACAGAGACTTAATCAAATGCACCACCACCAGGGACGACACCATCCCAGCAATGGAACACCTCAACCTTACTACCTAAACAGAATAGAAAGCCACCATTAGGAGAACCCTCGCCTTCCATCCACCGGGTCCTCGAACCATCTTCTGCAACATCATCACTGATTTCATCACCTTCCTCGCAATTGTCTCAAATGACTACATGTTCCTGGGAGATCTTAACTTCCACCTCGACAACATAACCAACCCTAACTCCACCAACTTCCTCGACAGCCTGAACATCGGCCTCACCTAACTGTTACACGACCGCATGCACATCGCAAGACACTGCTTGACCCCAAATTCACCTCCAGCGACTTCATCAAATACAGCCACACCACCAAACTCACATGGCCCAAACAGTAAATTGTCCACTTCATCATCTCGACCCCCATGCACTCCAATACAACCCAATGCCACCTGTCACAGCTGGAACAAGGCCTCAGAGACCAAATGGACCAACACCCTTGCCCTCAACCTGCCCAAACACCACAAAACTGTGAACCTGGATGTCAGAAGATTGAACACCTGGATCACTAACTGTATTGACATTGCCACCCCCATCAAGAACAAGAAACACAGAAGATACACCAAGCAAGTCAGCTGGTATACTGAGGACCTCAGGACAGCGAAGCACCACGACAAGCACCTTTAGAGAAGGTGGAGCAACAACAAAGACCCAGGTGACAGAACTGACTACAAATCAGCACTCAACCTATATCAACGCTAACTACATGAGACAAAGAAAAAAGCATTGGCATTGCACATTGAAGCTAACCCCAACAACAGTAAGTAGCTCTTCTGCACAGTCAGGGAATTCATCAACACCACAACAGGGACAAGCAATATCTTTCCCACTCAGGACCTATGTGACAGCCTTGCAGATTTGTTCCACAACAAAATCGCCAAAATCTACAAAAGGTCTTTTTCAATGACCAAACCTCCACACATACAACCATCCCAAGCCTAACCACCTGGAACCAGTTCACCACTCATGACACCATCATCATCATAAAATCCATCCACTCAGGGGCTCCAACCGACCTATGCCCCTCCACATCTTCAACCTAGGAGTGTTTAGGATCAGCCTCAAACTTTCCACCATACTCAACACTTCACTGGAATCTGCTACCTTCCCAGAAGACTGGAAGCATGCATAAATCAAACTCCTGCTGACGAAACCTTCAGCAGACCCCAACAAACTCAGCAACTACAGACCCATCTCCAGGCTCTCTTTTCCAGCTTAAGTCATCAAAAAAACATCAACCAACAACTCAGCATCCACCTAGAACACAGTCACCTCCTGGACAACTTCCAATCCAGATTCTGCAGCAACCAGAGAACGAGACAGTCCTGATCACAGCCAAAGTCAACATCCGGGCCCTTCTTGACAAAGGAGAGACAGCCACCCTTATCCTCCTCAGTCTCAGTGGCCCTCAACACCATCTCCACAACTTGCCAGACTTCACAACATAGGCATCCAAGGAGCCGGCCTCAGATGCATCGCTTCCTTCCTCACCAACAGAACACAACAAGCCCACTTTCTACCCTACACAATCAAACCCAAATCAATCATCTGCAGAGTCCCTAAAGGCTCATCACTCAGTCCCCACTCTGCGCTTTATCTACATGCCCCCCTGGCCAACATAGTCAGATCTCATGGACTCAACATTGTATCCTATGCCGATAACACAGAACTCATCATCTCCCTCTCCGAAAATTCCACTGCTGCCAGAACCACCTTTCACCGATGCATTACCTGTGTGGCCAATTGCATGAGGAATAACTGCCTCAAGTTCAACACAGACAAGATGGACGCCTCCTGGTGGCCCACAGAACTAGGGCCCATACAACCCCAGCTGAGCACACCAGGAACCTCGGTATCATCCTGGACAGAAAACTCATCATGAGGTCCCAAGTCAACACAGCGTCATCCTTGTGCTTCTTCATTGTGCGCATGTTTCAGAAGATTTTCAAATGGCTCCCCAAAACAAGAGATGCACTATCACCGGTTGACTAGACTATGGAAAAACCCTCTGTGTGGGCATAGAGGCCCACCTAGTTAAAATACTACAGACAATCCTGGATCTCTCTTGTTGCACCCACATCATCCCACCTCAAAAAACTCCACTGGCTCCCGGTTCAGAACAGATGCCAGTTCAAACTCTTCACCCTGAAGTTCAAGGCCCTGCACAACTCTGGACCCACCTACATCAACCACCGCCTGAGATTCCACAAACCCTCCAGACAACTCCAATCTGCCTCCCTCGCGCTGGCCCATATCCCCCATATACAATGCAGCAGAGCAGGAGGACGCTCCTTCTTCTACCTTGCAGCCAAAGCCTGGAATGGCTCCCCCCTGCACCTCAGTACCTGCCCTACTCTACAGTAGTTCATTACAACAATGAAAACCTGGCTTTTCAACTGAGACCTTGGTCCATGCCAGTGCCTGGGTACCCTCACAGGTGACAAGTTGTGCTCTACAAGTCAACTGACTGAGCTTCCCTGGGTCTACTTCTTACTAGGCCTACAACTTACTTGGTAAACAAGACCTCCTGTGTTCATACATTTTGTGGGACAAGATCTCCCCAGGCCCACACATTTCCTATGTTTATATATCTCAAGCTCCACATCTCCCGAGTTTGTCACATCTTCCGCGGGCCTCTATCTGGACAGTTCCACATTTCTGTCCTTGCACACCTGCTATTGAGTCTTTATCTTTTCAAGTCCACATCTTTCTAGGCCCACGCCTCTCCCGTGCCTATCTTTTACTGGCGGCCCTTTTCCAATGGTCTTCACAGATCCCTACGTACTCGCCCCTACTCGATCTCCATCTACTAGATCAGTATTTCCCACTCTTCCCCATAGCTCCCTAGCTCTACATCTCTCTGCGTTTGTGCACACCCCCTAGCCATTAATATCTCCTAACTCGACACATAACCCTTGGTTTTCCTCGTGCCGAGAACAAGTGCGCTCTTAAGAACGGCGTAGCTCAAAAAGCCACCCTTCATTGAACAGGCGGATGCTGCCATCTGCTGCTTGAAATTGGAACGGACCGGCATGTAGAAGAGAGCGTGCAGAAAGAGAGGGGGGAGCGAGAAATACCCACACTCGGTGCAGATCCTGCAGTCCGTTGCTTTTCCTAAACAGACGGACGGAGCCGTGTGCTGTCAAGAGCAGGAACCTGCTGCTGCATGGGGGTGCGAGGTGAGTGCCAAGGGTTAACGGCCAAAGGGAGTAATTGCCGGCTGGGAGCACAGCCCCAGCTGAGCAACAGGGAGAAAGAGGGGAACTGGCAGAGAAGGGCGGATGGAGAAGGCCTCCCTGCAACCCATTGCCGGTTGCAAGAAGAGATGATTGGGGAATCGCCGTAGGGTACCGCGACCATTAGACCACGCACAGTAGCGGTGAGAATACTGGTGAGAAGGCTAAGCTGCAAAAATAGGGAGCAAACCGCGAGGCAGGAGGAAATACTGCTGCAGAGCTGTGCCTTTCTATACTACCGGGTGTAGAATGGCTGTGGCATTGCTATTAAACACTATAGTGCAGTATTCCTATGGTATTGCCATCAGTGCGGTGCACATCAATGAGCTCTTTCTGTAGAAGTGTGCGCTTGGCAAACCCCGGCGCGGCAATACCCATGAAAATGCCGTCAATGTAGAACACTTAGTGCAGCATTTCTGTAGAACTGATGTGAGCTTGGCACTCTCTATTACAATATTTCTGTAGTAATACTATTGATTTTGGCCAGTAGCGGGGTGTGTCATACAGGTGACTCGGGTCCCTACAGTGCAGTGTTCCCATGTAGCTACTGTGGATTTGGAACTCTGTACTGCAGAGTACCCACGGCAGTAAACCCGTGGTGATTGTGGGCACTTGGCGCACTGTAGTTCCTGTAATGGTGATCGGAATGTGGCCTACTACAGCGAAGTGCTCCTATTAAAATTCAAGTGTGGCCCACTCGAGAGCAGCATTCCCATGCCAATTGTAGAATTTGGCGCAGTGAAACGTCTCTATAGACAGTAACACTGGCTCACTCAAGTGCAATATACTTATGGTGGTTTCATCCATTTGGCACAGAGTAGGACAGTATTCGTGTGGCAATGTATACTGTACGTTTGGAAATCTATAATGCAGTATACCATGCAATACTTTATATTACCTCGGTGATTGGGTGATTTTGGCACACGGTACTGCAGCATTCTTTTGATAATATTGTGGCCTGCTACTGTGAAGTACCACTATAGAAATGCGAATGTAGCACACAGCATTGCAGTTTGGCAAGCAATAGTGCAGTGTTTCTGTAGAAACATTGTAACATTGGCATTAGCGAGTGCAGGCTTCATGTGGTCATGCTATCTTGGTTCACAAGAGGATAGTACTAGTGTGGCAGTTATGTAGATATGGCACACTGTGGTGCAGAATCCGCAAGGTGTAGTGCTGGGGCTTTCATAGAAGATAGTGCTGTATTTTATGGTCGTGCTATGACTTTTGCTCACTGCATTCCTGGTGTAATGTCTGGATTTGGCATAAACTGTGTTGTACTTTGTTAATCGTTGTGTGTTGTCAGGAGGTAGTGCACTCTAGTCATACTGCAGCATTTCTGTCTGAGTGCTCTGCATTTGGTACACTATAATGCAGTATTTCAAAGGTAATATTTCAGAATTGCCATAAACTGGTGAAGTGTATATCTTTTGCTATATCTACATATATGTATATATTCACTGAAAAAAAAAACAAAGGTTACTGGAACGTTTTAGTAAGGTTCAGATTTTACACACACAAAACCATAGAAATTCAGCAGTAATGGTTATAGTTATTCAAAGTAACTATATCTCATGTCCTAGAGTAACTATAACTCGTGCCCAAACCATGCACAATTTTCTCATCAATAATTTCATTGCGAATGTTGCAGTGATATTGTCAATGATGTCATAGAAGATGTCATGAGTGATGTAATATGTGAAGTAATTAGTAGTGCATGGCGAGGGCGTGAGTTGGTGTGTGAGTGGCTGTATGGGTGTGTGAGTGGGGATGTGAGTGGTTGTGTAGGTGTGTCGGTGTGTGAGTGTGTGCAGTAGGTGTGTGAGTGCATGAGTGGGTGTGTAGGTGGTTTTGTTAGTCTGTGAGTGGGAATGTGAGTGGGTGTGTGAGTGGCTTTATGGGTGCGTAAATAGATGTGTGAGTGTGTGACTGGCTAAGTGAGTGGGTATGGGGGTCTGTGATTGGAGTATGAGTAGTTTTGTGGGTCTGTTAGTGGGTGTGTGAGTAGCTGTATAGGTGTGTGAGTGGGTATGTGAGTGGTTGTGTGGTTGTGTACGTGGGTGTGTGAGTGAATGTGTGACTAGATGTTTGGTTCAGTGAGTGAGTGTATGTGTTTTTTTTTAATTGGGGTGTGGATCTGCGGATCCACTATGGAGCTCAAAGGGAGTCACGCAGATCCTTGGGTGCTCACAATAATGTTTTTTGAACAATTTCTTGCCAATGGCAATCGCTCATAGACCCTTCCATCAGCCCCATGTGGTCTAGTTACCTCTACCCTGACGGCTTTTATCACTTTTGAATGTTATCTCCCCTGAAGCCCCACCCCCAGAGACCTGAGTTCCGATGCACACAATGGCAGCTTCAACCTTCCTCTTAGGTTGCGGCCAGCCAATCACAGCACTACTGTTGGCGCCTGGATCCGCTGTGGTGGATCCACATCTGTAGATATACATAAATCTGTTTACTTTAATAATTCCAAAACTACTGAACAGTTTTACACCAAATTAAAGAAAGTACTCTTTCTGAACCAAGATCTAGCTTCCTGCCAAATTTGGTGTAATTCTGTTCAGCAGTTCGGGATGTAGATGTGTCTAAAATCCCTATGGGAAATTATATGGGGAAAGACATTTCGGGACTACTTTTTCCCGGCCCCCACTTGATGGATCACCCCAAAACTTTCCAGACAGCAGCTGATGTGACTGGCAAACAAGGGGTGAGATTTATAGTTACCTTAGGGCACAAGTTATAGTTTCTTGAGATAAGTATAACTATAACTACTGCATTTCTATAGTTTTGTGTGTGTATATTCTATATTTATGTTAAGAAGCGATAATCTGTGGCCTGAAGTTACATTCCGGCACAAGTTATAGTTTCTTCAGATAAGTATAACTATAGGTATAACTATAACTGCTGATTTCTATGGTTTTGTATGGGTAAAATGTAAACCTAACTATAGCGTCCCTGTAACCTTTGTTTTTTGCAATGAATTTCTATGTTTTTTTGAACATATGTTAATATTTGTGTCAGGTTGCGGCAAGCCAATCAGGGCCTTGCTTTCCCTCAGGCTCCTAGGAGGATCCTCGAATCCACAGGTCCGCCTGAAAAAAAGGCATTTTTTTGCCCATGAGGCGTCCTAAGGGACCCCTGAGTGTCCTATGGGGTCAGGATGCCTTCATCCTGCCCCCTTATATGTTTTTACACAGTCCCCCCCCCCAGTCAATGCGAGAAACAAAATGGCGGCCGCAACCTTTCTGTCTAGTTGCGGTCAGCCAAACAGGGCCTTGCTTATCCTTCCAATCTGCGGAGGATCTAAGGAACATCCGTGAGGCTATATATACAAATTTGATTTTCATTAAATAACTAGAAAACTACTGAACAGATTTACACCAAATTACAAAAAGGCCTCTTTATAGACCAAGAGCTACCTTTCTGCCAAATTTGGAGTAATTTCCCCTTTTTCCCAGCCCTCAATTGACAGATCACCGGAAACTTTCTACACAGCAGCTTACGTAAGCGTGAATGCTTTTGAGAAAATTTTGGGCGCCAAAGTTATGAAACACTTTTTCTATAGAAAATAGATTCTAACTATAACTCCCTAGTGGCGACCACCACTAGGTAACACATAATATATATATATAGATATATAGATATATATATATAGATATATAGATATATATATATAGATATATAGATATATAGATATATAGATATAGATATATAGATATATAGATATATAGATATAGATATATAGATATATAGATATATAGATATATATATATAGATATATATATATAGAGATATATATATATATATATATATATATATATATATATATATATATATATATATATATATTATGTGTTACCTAGTGGTGGTTGCCACTAGGGAGTTATAGTTAGAATCTATTTTCTATAGAAAAAGTGTTTCATAACTTTGGCGCCCAAAATGTTCTCAAAAGCATTCACGCTTTCGTAAGCTGCTGTGTAGAAAGTTTCCGGTGATCTGTCAATTGAGGGCTGGGAAAAAGGGGAAATTACTCCAAATTTGGCAGAAAGGTAGCTCTTGGTCTATAAAGAGGCCTTTTTGTAATTTGGTGTAAATCTGTTCAGTAGTTTTCTAGTTATTTAATGAAAATCAAATTTGTATATATAGCCTCACGGATGTTCCTTAGATCCTTAGATATATATATATATATATTTATATTTTTGTGTAAATAGATAGATAGATAGATAGATAGATAGATAGATAGATAGATAGATAGATAGATAGATAGATATGGCACATTCTATTTCCTTGTTTACAATATAACATTGTGGATTTGTCTTAGCATGGTGCATTATTTGTATGGTAATGCTGTACTTTTGGTACTTTGCAGATGTGACAAAATGGAAGTTTAGTGGTAGTGCACACTACAATGCATTAGTCATGCTGAGCCCTTGGCACACTACTGCACAGTATTTAAACAGCACTGCTGCTTGTATCCACAGGGCAGTATTCTAGGGCAGCATTCCTTCACTAACATTGTTAGTGTAGCACAATGTAGCATAATGTTCAATGTAGCATAGTGTTTCTATGATGGTGTGATACATGTTATGTCATATTATGTATTATATATTAGAGTACAGGATTAATGTTACTTTTGTGTATTACATTATTCTTTAAAATTGTTTATATGTGGCTGATATTAGAACTATATTCCTGTGGTATTTTCCGGTTTATATACTCACAAATAGGAGAGGAAGAAAATCTACATTCAAGCACATCCTCCAATGCAGTAAATTATATCACAAGAGGTGCTTGATCACACAGAATAAACTTAAAACAACCTTCTTAGGTATTAGTTGCAGTACTCTATGTAGAGCAGAGGTATCTAAAATATATTGGAGAAGACCACCCACAATGTATCCTGCCTTGTTTCATCATAGGCATACTCACCACACCAGATTAGGTGAATATCACTCTGGCAGACTCAGCCTTGTAGGGCGTTTTTATACAATTCTCATTCCATACTTAAGCAGGGATCCAGTACTAAAAATATCTAAGGGGAGTTTCCTTTATTAAGTGGTACCTTTGATATGGTTAAAATAATGTTTCGGGAGGATTTTTCATGAAGTACAATGGTTCTTCAATGCATTCTTGTTGCTGACAAGTTTCAACCAATTTATAAGCCAACACAGATCCACAGTCTTCTTCAGGGCCTAATCACTTCCTACCTAGCTACTGCATACATCCCATGCATAAACATGAGGCATAAGGCTCTCATACCTGTCTTGTGCTATACCATTGTTTTACACCAGCCAGAGATAAAAGCGTACTGAAAAGGAAGAAAAACGACCAGTCAACTAAATCAGTGATTTTAAACAGTCTGGTAGCAATAATGTGTGATGATGTGTTCTCCCATAATAAATTCTCAATATATTCATCCCCAAGCATGGAAACTGCAAATAGACAAGCTAAGTGTGGGCTTTGCGTGTTTCTGGTAACACTACAAGACACAAAGCCCATGCCAATCCAGCAAGCAAAAGAAAGAACTACTCACTCACACCTCTTGTTTTAATTACTTGCCCTATTCTGGAATGTTACGCAGCACAATGATCAGGGGCACCTCTCCTGTAGTCACACACTGTGTTTATAGGTGCAAATATTTATTAATAAAGCAAAGAGTTAATCCTTTTGTGTTTAATAGGCTTGGAAAAGGGAAGGACGTTTTGTGCCCTTTTTAGTCTGCATTGATAGGAGAGGGTACTCAACTATTAATGTTCAGAATACGTCCAGGACCCTGGTTTTTTTGAATGAGGTCCACAAAATTCCTTAAAAGACCATAGTGATGACAAGGGTAAAATGATTACTTATAAGATACTTTTATGCAAATAGAACCTATGTGGGTTATCTCTTTGGTATAATCGTGCAGCCATAATACCAAATCCCAACTATATCGCTATAAAATAGATTTTTAAAGTTCTCATTAATGCATGGAAATGCTCATGGACAACAAATATGGGAAGAGATATCAGATGCAGCCTTGTCTTAGTTTCCATTGTGTGGCCCTAATATCAAATGCCAAGCCGCGTACATTATGTAGTACACTTCATATGTTAGCTTGTCAACCAGCCATCTTTGGGAACCACCAAGCATCCCCTAGCTTTACTGCGACTTTGGGCAATATTAAAATGTATTTAATAGCAATATGGTGGGAATTTGGTTTAAGTTACTGAACAAAAAGGACGCGTAGCTATTTTAGCTATTATGTCAGCTAAGCATACAGGAGCTTGGATTACTAAATAAATCAACATTTCAGCAATATACCCCAACTACTACAGATTTAAATAAACCTAACTTACTCATCTATTATTCCATTATTATTTTGCTCATGAATGTCAGATCCATGGTTACACATGATATCACCCAATTTGGAATATTTTAATAGGGTAACATTAACATTCTGGTGGTAGGAGAAATGTAGCTCCATGAGCATTCCATGAGCATTCCATTATCATTGTAATTCATTTGGTACCAAGAGACTATCTCATTCTTCAGAAAAATGTACAACCATACAAGGGGCTGACTGACTGTCACAGCCAAAATTGAATTTAAATTGTGACAGTTTATGTTACACACTTTCAAAACTTTTAAAATGATCACTAGTAAACTTCCAGAGAGCAATCAAACGTCATTGATCTTAGCTAACATACACAGACCAGCATATGTGAATTCCAGCTTTGCTGACTAGCTAACCAGCTTGATTAACCTAGTTTGTATTAATATCAGCCATACTTTCATTATGAGCCATATTAATATTTTGACAGATTCAAACAATAATTAGGTTATGCTACTTTCAATTTAATCTGTAAGACTTAACTCCCGAACATACCCAAACACATAGTGAATTTAGTTCTGGCCAATGTGTACGTCTCTATTCTACATACAACATTTCAACAACAAATGTGAAGTGATCACTGGCTAATTTTCTGTCAGCTGAATCATTCAATGTATCAGTTCAAGATGAAAGGAGAGGTTACAGTTCTCCTTCTATTTAAACACAGGATGGGCATTAGGTTTGGAGCCCTACCTTGGCCAATAATAGTGCCAGTGGTTGTTTGTATGGAGTGTCTAGGCCCCTCACTCATCTAAGCAATGCAAGGTAGATATACTATATTCAATTATTATGGATAGGGCTGACAGTACCCCTTTCCAATACTTGAATAGTACAACACAGGACCACACCAGATGAAGAAACCCTGCCGCTGGAGCACTGCACCAGTTACAAGTGAAGTCTTCTCTCCGGCCAAATGTATTTAATTTTATCTAGGTGTAATATGCTCTTTGTAAGAATGTATGGTGGATAATGTTGCGCTTACTGCTGGAGGACACCATGCCTGTCTGAGTGCAGGTCAAACTCCACGTCTCATCGGAGATCTCATGTCCTAACTCCCCCTCCCAGTGGGAACATAAAGTCAGCCTACCTTTGAAACACTGTATATTATACTGATGAGCTTTTCAGTGGTAGTGGCATCTAAAAGACATTCTAGAGGTGGAAACATAGCCGGCTCTTACGGGAAGAAAGGGAGTGATGATTTTCAGCTGGTGCACAGGCGACATTATATAAACACGTCTTGTAGGAAGCAAGGCTGCTTGCTTGTATAATCGTTCAGTGTAAGGAAGACATTGTTTCTATGTAAATTGCCCATTTCTCTATGCCCAGAGCTTGAATTTGTGTCGTAGTGCTGGGTTCATGCTTAATTTGCAAAAGGGGCTAATAACTCAGAAGGAGTCTGGGGAGTATAGATAGTCTGGTCCCACTCAGTCTATCCCAAGCCCTGATCGTACATTCGTCCATCAATGTATTGCACTGAGATCTAATAAGTGGCTTTCCTGGAAAGAGGGATGTGGAACCAGGGGCTTAATATCAATTTCTACCACAAAATGTGGGAAAATGGTTGAGGGAGTTATTGTACCAAAATAGAGTGTAGTGTGCCTGTGCACAGAGATATTATAGCTCAAAGTCAGGGGCCTCAAATCCACTGAAGTGAAACAGCAGGGTAAGAGTCTCCCATCCAATCCTGGGCTGTCTACCTGCCCACACCAGTCTAATCATAAGGGATCTAAGGATCTTAAAAGGGCCTATTGAGAGGCAATCATATAACTTCAGGATTAGATAAAGCAGTTTAGGGAGGGTCACCATTTTCAAAAGTCTCACCCAATCTGCCACTGAAAGAAGGAGCAAGATGCAATGAAAGACTTGCTCACCAAGTTGATCAATAGTTGGACCATCATTTTCTATTAGAACCACATCTCTTTCTTTATGCACCCAGATCCCAAAGTATTTGAAAGAAGGGGAACTCAGGTGTAAACTGAGGTGTGTTAATTATAAGGGGAAATTTCTGGGATTTATTCTAATTGATATGTTTAGCGCCCTCCCCAGCCTGGGCACCAGTCAATGGCCACGCCATACACACAGAGCTGAATATTACACGTCTTTATCCTTCTGCTTGTGACTGTGGACTCAACGTTCTAAATCAGTCTTTCATTCCCTTCCACTCTAACAACTATGTCACACTTCTACAGATTCCATTCTGAGCCAAAAAGGTTCCATCATAAAACTCGCAAGACAATAAATCTTCCTCTCTGTTAAATAAAACATTTTTTTTTTTACAAAATCTGTATACACACATATATACGCATGTACAACTCCATCTCTTCAATCAACCTTCTTGGCGCTTTGATCAGTCGACCTGATCTGGTAACTGGATGCTGGGAGCTGTCATCCTCAGTGTCAGAGATTTCTGAAGTGGTAACAGCAGTCGCTGAGTTCTCATGTTCAGTCTTTCCTTCACCATCTTGATTGAAAACTGATTAATTAAAGGCCTAAACTGAGAAGAGTCTCTGGTAACAGATTTCCCAGGGCACTGGGCAGTCACCATGTGTCCCTTGGTAGACACCACGTGGAAAGGTTCAGCATCATATGGAGCATCAGATTTCCTTCTTCGCATCTATCTGTCACTAAATCTCCTTTCCTAAAAGTGATATTTTTTGCATGTCACTTCTTGTTCGCATAGGCTTTCATTTTCTGCTTGTTACCAAGTCCCTTGTATGAATCTAGTTATCACTTCTTTCTCTTTTGTTAGTCCATTGAGGAAACTTGGTTGTCATTGCTCTATCAAACATCAAAGTCGCAGGACTTTTACCTGTGGTGAACGATAAGCTCATAGGCTGGAATTTACAGTTGTCAAACTGAGCTTCTTGAGAGTTGCACCCTGTACTGCTTTTTTTTTAGCATACTCATAAAAAGCTCAACAAGTCTGTTGAACTGCATTCACAAAGGTGTACTCTTTTTATGCTTTATATTTAGATGCTCCAGGAATTCTTTGAATTCTCAACTGTTAAAAGGTGGGCCATTATCAGACTTCAAAATGATTGGAATGGCCTATGTTGCAAAAATGCCATCTAATCTCTCAGTGACTTGTTAACAAGTTGTGAAGAGAGATCTTCGACTAAGGGAAAATGTGAATATTCGTCTACAATCACCATCAACTGATGTTCATTATCAAGTGCACTTTTGAAAGTCAAAGGCTGTTCTCTCCCATACGTGATTAGGGAGTTCTGACATGTTCAGAATAAGTTGAGTCACATTTGTAGAAATGCAGTTGCAGAGATGACAGGCCTTGAGTTCTTTCTCAAAGAGCTCTTTTTTTGTGGCAACAATACCATAATGTCCTTTGTGAGCCACTTCAATTATTTTCTGTTGCACACTCTCCAGAATCAGGATTCTCAACCCTCACAGTATAACTCCTCCTTAGTTATGGACAGTTTATCTTTGACATTTCTGTTTTTCTATTCACACTCATTGGCAAGAGGTCAAGTTTGTCAGTTCCATGACTGATGTGTAAATATGTCTTTTAATTTTAGCATGTCACTATCATGGCTCGTGGCAGTAATAATCTGGGCAACTTTGTGGGCCAACTGCTTTGGGTATGGACAACCTTATAACCACAACACTAGGCACTTCTCCTTGAACCACTTCACTGAGTGCTGTGATACAATGACTTTCTTTAGTGGATTCAGTAAGTAATTTATTTCTTCTTTTCTAAACGTTAGCTTGCACTTCCTGACACCTAGCTGATCCCTGCCTTGCAGCGCTTCTGTTTGCAGCATTATTTGGCAAGTTATGATTATCTTTGACTGCGCTTTATAAGCATGGTGGTACACGCCTTCAGTGTTAATGCTTTGTATGATGTACAATTTTATCTTGCATGACAGCACAGTACATTTATGTATAGCCTGACTGTCAGGTTCTCAGCCAACGGTGTGTAGATTCTTTGCAATGCTGTCTTAAACTTCAACTGCTTTACAGCGACTGGAGCTGTGCTTTGACTGCCCATGCATGAAGGGCTGATTCTGTACTTCGACTACGATACACATGACACACACAAGGCTGCTCTCCCTTGCCATATGCCTGTGCCATGGCATAATTCCCCCTATATTTTAATTCTTTGGCTGATACTTCATTGTATTCTGTGATCTGAAGACAGAGTTGCTCTAAAGTAGCAGCATTGTCTGCATGGGACAAAGCACTCTGGATCTACCTGATATTTACCTCCAGGTATTTTGAGTGATTTCAGAGTGTGCAGAGCACTCCATGACATTTGCCCCTAACCATGACTTTAAAGGCTTCCCACACCATGCCCATGGAGTCCACCATACCCTCACTGAGTTTGAAGAACTCTTGTATCTCTATGAGCAGATCATCTGCAAAGACACTATCTAATAATGCCTCAGGGTTTAAGCACCAGTAGAAACTAGATTATGATGCTCCTGGGACCATCATGAATAAAAGTACCGGAACATGGTCTGATTGAGTGTGGGCTAAGTGCATGACTTCACACACCTAATGTACTGTATCCCTGGCTAGTAGCCCAATCAGGACTTCATTTAATATATAACATATGAGTGGTAGGTACCTTCTTAGCTTGGGGTAACCTATTTGTCCAAATGTCAAACAGGCTGTGATCTTGCATTATAGACACCATATGTCTGCAGACCTCTCACCCGCCACCAGATACCAACTGTGACCTATCTATGTGATCACTGAGAACACAATTGAAGTATCCACCCCTGTGGAGTCTGTGGATAGGACTCTACCCCACAGAATATTGAAAAACCTAGATCATAGCAGTTTGCAGGAGTGAGCCTGGAATGCTCAATCACCTCCCACAGTATCACAAAGTGACCCTGAGAGTCACAAAGAGAGCCATTTGACACAAACTGCTTCCCTCTTTTTATGAAAATGTCTTCTTTGCAGGCATAGGAGGAGTAGAGTGAGGTTACACAGTTAGAAGACCAGCACTTAGCAAAGGCCACTTGTGCCTGGAGCATGAGGTGAGCCTCCAGCAGGAGCACAATATTCACACTATCCCTATTGAGGTAGGTGAGGACCCGTCTAGATTTCCAAGGATTATTTAGATATCGTACATTCCATGTCAAGCATATCAGGGGATTGTCCCTAAGGTATCCCATCTCACCAATTATACTGAAACAATGTAGATGACTATACACCATATCCACCCAGGGGTATAGCCACCACCTTCTGTTCAAGCAACCAGTTGTGAAGTTCAGTGTCTGCAGTATAATAACAAGTACATCTGGAAATAGTTCCCATCCATCCTCCCACCCACTCTGATAGCCCAATCCCATCTGGAAAAAGCCACAGCCAACAGGGATATTGGCAAATGTGAATGAAAAAACGTGAAAGGAGCAAATAAACACGTACTCTTGTAAGGTTGTAACCCTGCTGGTTTGCCATGAGAGGCAGTAACTCTTCCCCAACCATAGACATAGGGTGTCTGGAACATCCAATCAATCAGTATTTGTAAAGCATGGCTTATCAAGGCACTGTGGTGGGCGTGCTGATCATTCGAAGAGCTAGGTCTTGAGATCCTTCCTGAATTGCTTCAGTGATGCAGCCTGTCTGAGGTTGAGAGGGTGTGTATTCTATGTCCAGGATGCAAGGTAGGATAAGGATCATCCTCCAGCTGTGCTTTACTTGATTCTAGGGATTGCGGCGATGGCGAGATGGGAGGATCAGAGTTGCCTGGCAGAGGTGTAGAATGTCAGGTGGTGGTTGAGGCAGTCTGGTCAGATGTCGTGATGTGCCTTCAAGGTTTGAGTCAAGAGCTTGAAGGTGATGCGTTTGTCGACTGGGAGCCAGTTGAGGTCTCTGAGGTGGGCGGACATGTGGCTGTTGCACGGGATGTCCAGGATGAGTTTGGATGCCGCGTTCTGGATTATCTGTAGTCTTGCCTGTAGCTTCTTTGTGATGCCGGTGTAAAGTGCGTTGCCATAGTCCAATTTGCTGCTGACCAGGGCGTGGGTGACTATCCTTCTAATCTCAGTGGGGGTCCACTTGAATATCTTTCGAAGGAGCCGCAAGGTGTGGAAGCAGGCAGATGACAAGGCGTTGACTTGACGGGTCATGGAGAGCATTGAGTCCAGGATGATACGTGTGTGGTTGTGGGGGGATGGCATTTCCTAGGGCGGCTGACTACCAAAAGTCATCCCAGGCGGAGGGGGTGGAGCCGAGTACGAGGATCTCTGTCTTGTCCAAGTTGAGCCTGAGGCTCCTGGCTTCTATCCAGGAGTCGATTGCTCTCATACCGTTCTGGAAGTTTCTCCTGGCTGTTGATGGGTCGTCGGTCAGGGAGAGGATCTGCTGGGTGTCGTCACGGAGGAGACAACTTTTACTCCATGCTGTCTGACGACATTAGCGAGCAGGGACATGTAGATGTTGAAGAGGGTCAGGCTTAGTGTGGATCCCTGGGTACTCTGCAGCATTTTTCTATGGGCGCTGAAGTGTACGGTGGGAGTGTGACACTCTGGGTTCTTCCGGAAGGATCAAATCCATTCCAGTGCCTTGCCACAGATGCCGGCGCCATGGAGTCTGGTGCAGAGGGTGAAGTGGGAGACGGTGGAGAGGTCGAAGAGGTAGAGGGCAGCCATGTCTCTGTGGTCTAGTATGGCACGGATGTCATCTGCGGCTGCGAGGAGGGCTGTCTCACTGTTGTGGTTGCTCCTGAATCCAGACTGTAAGGGGTCCAGAATGTGGTTTGATTCAAGAAACTCTGTCAGTTGCATGCTGATGGCCTTTTCTGTTACCTTGGCTAGGAAGAGGAGCAGCGAGATGGGTCTGCAGTTTTTCATCTTCCTTGGGTCGGCAGAGTGTTTCTTCAGCAGTGAGTTGATTTCTGTTAGTTTCCAATCAAATGGGAAGGTGGCGGTTTCAATGGAGCGGTTGATCGTCCGGCAGAGCTCTGGTACGATGGTGGTGCTGGCCAGCTTGAAGAAGTGATGTGGGCATGGGTCCGAGGGTGTCCCTGAATGGATGGGGTTCATGAGTTTCCGGGTGTCTTCTGTGGAGATGGGGGTCCAGAGGTTCAGGGTCTGCGGTGTGGGGTCCTTGGTGATGCTGGTGGGTGGTGGGAGCATGTTTTGTTTTTTGAATCCTTTGTATTTGTCATGGATTTCCTGGTGAAAAAAGGTGGCAAGGTTGTTGCAAAGGTCTTGAGAGGGGGTGTTGTCTGAGGTGTCTGATCTGGGATTCATGAATTTCTTGACTGTGGTGAATAGCTCCTTGCTGTGATGTGCATTGGTGCTGATACATGCTTGAATGGCGGCATTCTTGGAGGCTATGATGCGCTGGTGGTGCGTGGTGACTGCATCTTTGTAGGCTTTGCAATCTGCGGTTGCTTTGCTGTTCCTCCATTTTCGTTCCAGTCATCTGCAGTTGTGTTTGGATTCTTGGAGTTCTGTTGTGAACCAGTTCGGTTTCCTTCGGTGCTGGTTTCTGGCAGATTTTCTTATAGGAGCTATAGTGTTGGCACATTCTGTAATCATGTAGTGCAGGTTGCGTGCTGAGTCGTTTGTGTTTTTGGAGTCTGGTGGGGGGAGTGGCTGAGGGCATTGTTGAGCTGGGTTTCAGTGACTTTGCTGCTGTTTCTGCCTGCAGGGCGAGGGGCATGGTGGCGTTCAGTGGACTTCGTAAAAGGGAAGTGGACACATTGGTGGTCGGTCCAGTGGTGTTCCGAAATGTTCGAGATGGTGATGTTGTTTCCAGCTGAGAAGACCAGGTCGAGGGTGTGGCCTGCTAAATGGATGGCAAGATTGACAAGTTGCTTGAGACCGAGGTTGGTGAGACTGTCGAGGAAGGATGAGGTGTTGGGGTCATTGCAGTTTTCAAGTTGGAAGTTGAGCTTGCAGAGTAGGATGTAGTCAGTGGCTTTGCTGTACTGGGGCCATAGTCCGGGTGGTCTGTAGACAAGCGTACCACCAAGGGGTGGTCTAAATTTGGGAGTGTAGGTGTTCGGTGGTGGTTGGCTGGTTCGGCGTCTCGATGGTGGATGAGAGGCAGAGGGTGTTCCTGTAAACTATGGCAAAGCTTCCTCCTGGTCGATTTTTTCTAACTTTGCGGGCAATTTTGTAATCGCCCTGAATGGCAGTAGCAATGTCCAGGGCTGAGATATGGGTGATCCAGGTCTCAGTGAGGAAGATGACGTCAGTGGCAGTTGAGTGGAGAAGGTCCCAGATTTCTACTGTGTGTCGGCAAGGGAGCAGGTGTTGAGGATTAAGCACTTGAGTTGTCCATCTGGTCTGTGGGCGGTGCCGTGTGGCGTGCAATGGCAGATGAGGGAGCAGAAGCAGCAGGAGAAAGGTCCAAGGGTGCTCCTTGGATCCACTTGGTGGCAGGCTGGGGTTCTTCCAGGATTGAGGGCATGCAGAACACTAGCGTTGTACCGGTGGATGGTGCAGGAACTAGGGTCTGTGGCGCTGGGTGTGGCCAGGCACTGACAGGCACAGACAGGCTTGCCTTTGTCGCGCCTTTGGTGTGCCAGCGGTGCACCGGCTGTGTGCAGACACACAGCGGCCACCATTAAGAAAGGGAGGAAGGGCAAGAAAGCCCTTCACAAGGACAGGGGGGCTGCAGGGGCAGCAGCTTCAGGGACAGGGAATAGGGGAAGAAAAAGGCACAAAAAGTCAAAAAGAGGAGAAAAAGGTGCAAAAAGTGGAAAGAAGGAGTAAAGGAGGCAGCAAAAAAGATGACAGAAAGCAAAGAGACACACACATACAGGTACAGATGACTAATAGGTCACCAGGGATGAGACGCAGGCGGGTGCCTGTGGGTGGATGTGGGCCTCGAACTGAGAGTCAGGCAAGCTCTGAGTGCGATGAGCAGCATTAACATGTGAAGCTGCACAGAGGGGAGAGAGCAGACGCTGACCAGGAAGTCAGAGGAGCTGCCCTCTCACTGCGCAGCAGCCACCATTAAGAAGGGGAGGGAGGTGGGAGGGTCAGTTCAGCTGGAAGGCAGGAGAGCGGGAAAGCACTTCGCAGGGAGGGTGGCAGGACCTCAAGGGCAGTAGGGACCCGAGCACGGGGGAAAAAAGGCGCAAAAAGTGGGAAAAAAATATATGCATGCATGTCACAATGATGTACATAGGCAGGACAATGCTTGGTATACGCATAACCAGTACCCAGCACCTAAATGACAAAATCCATCAAATAAGGAGAAAAGGCAAAATCACACATAACATTTGGAATTTCAGAATTGGAGACACGTAAAATAAATGTAATGGAGAGCCATTATCAGGGTTAACAAAGCAAGTTATAAACAATTCGTACCTGAGAACCAAGGGATGGGTGGCGAGTACCCACACCGACATGTCCATGTTTAATCCAACTCCTCTTGTGATGCAAGAGGTCTAGTAGAGCATCAGGGTGTGCCTCTCGGATCCGGATTCCCCTCTGACTTCCAGAGATAGCGGTGTTTCCAGGGTGTCTGCCTGCCTGCCTTCAGGAGTGACTGATCTCGTCCACTTGTGTGATTCAGAATGCAATTTGCACTGTTTGACATTTGCCTTGCCTATAATGTGCGACCGTGGGTCCAGGAGTGGTACAGGAATGCCAATGGTGTGTGCAGCAGCCTCTGTGCAGAAGGGAATCCCGATGTCAAGGCTGACACAGTCAGGCCAGATCTTTAGCAGGTCACTGTATATGTTCACAACTGTAATGTCCTATATCACCCACTACACAGGCCCGCTTCACCCCTGGATATAGTCCCAGTACTACGGGGGCACAAACAGATCAAGCTGATCTCCGCAGCTATATAGCTATCTGTGTGCAACAGGCCACCAGACTCCTTTGGTCATGAGCCTTCCCCATGGCGCTGGAGGGTCCCTCCCAGAGGCACCCCCCCAGTCTCCCAATCACCCTTGATCAGACACATTAAAGTTCTACAAACACACCATAAATACCCAAAAATAATTTCTGTTTGGGCGCTAAGAGCAAATTAATAAAGAAAATGCAGAAAATTCAAAATAAGGCTGGAAGAGTGGCATATGGATCCCTCAAATTTTTCCCATTGTGTGATTAAATCATTCAATCAAGTTAAAAATTGATTTCCATATCTTTCCACTTATGCACAAATTCCTTCATGCAACAGGCCTTCCTCAGTTTAGAAAGCCAATATTCTGGTACACAACACATGCTATCAGCTAACCTGACTTTACACAGGCATTTTTGTTGTTAGTCTTTGGGCATAAAAAAACATATTAGCCCTTGGGTTAAAATCGTAGACTCAGCCTCCTCTAAATAGCTGATTAATTATTAAACTAGCCCCTTAAAACTAGACTACAGACCTATCCCTAACTTACTTTTTAAGCAGGCCTTACACTCAAACACTTTGATACTGTAGTGCTCTTGATGCTAGATAAATTATTTGGTTTTGGTGTGATAATGCTTAGGATTTGAAACACTATAACCACACCTTGAAAATGGGATCAGTGACTTAATATCGATCACAACAATATCGTGCAGCACAAATATTGTGTCAAAAATATCAATGAAAAATATAATCTACCTATACTTATAATAATAATAATGGTTAGTACACAAATATCAGAACAAAAATATAGTACACACTAATATTGTTAAAAATAATACAAAAATATTGAAATATTGATTGTCATTTTATATATATATATATATTGTAAGCCAAAAAATTCACAGCACTCCAGATCAACCATTATGCTGCATTCTGGATATTGTATTCAAGCAATTTAAAAAAAAAATGTAATTACTGTTAAAAACAACTATTAATATATTCCAACAATAGGCACTTAATTTCTTTTTATCCATTTCTCCCCAAAAAAATGAACCCCTTCTTACCAGTCCTCCAAAATATTCATATCAATAAATATGTTCCGTAAATATTTTAGGTTTGTTGTTAATTGAGGGCATTATTCAATAACATACTCATTTTATCATCAGAAGAGGGCACAACATTATGCTATAAAACCCAGGAATATGTACTGTCTGTAATTCATTTAATGACTTAATTAACATTATTTAATTTTTTGCCAAACCTCAATGATTTCCTGAGCTTAATACTATAGCATTGAGTAACGCATTGTTACACAAAATATTGTTTTATCACAGCCATTCTTAAGCCCAGACAAAAGCGGTCATCTCAATGTAGGCTAAGTGCCAAAAAATCTCTACCCATATTTTAGTAACCTCAATTCTTTTTTGTGTATATCTGATATAATTAACCGTCAGAGCTTTCAATAACAACTATAGCTCATAAATGAACATATAATTCTTCGTCCGTATTTAGTCCATACGGTATTTTGGTACGAAGCTGAATAATATATCTACTTTCAAGTTGTGGAAGTTTTAGAGTCCTGTCACCCCCTCGATCACTCGTATTGATCTGTGATAGGCTGAAAAAACGAATTTCTCTCCAATCCTTTGTAAATTGTTTGATAAAATGTTTAGCCAGCATAACTCTGATCCTGATTCTTTATAGCTCTAATATGTTCAAGAAATCTTTTCTTTAACGGACAAATTGTGCTACCTGTATACCTTAGGCCACATTCACATTCAGTCATATATACTACATATTGGCTATTGCACATGATTCTTTGAGAGATGTGTGTCTCGTTTCCTTTGTAATCTATAAATGATTTTGTGTTTCTCGCAATCTGACACACTTTGCACCGGTTACATTTATAGAAACCCATAGTTTCACCGTTCAGCCAATTTTATTCACTGTTGGTGCTGAGTAATGACTTTTCACCAGCATATCTCTCAATGAGCCTGACTTTTAAAAGTTACTTGTGGTCTAGGCCCTATCTTATGTACAATATCTTGATCACTTCTTAGTATTTTCCAGTGTTTCCTAATAATTTTTTCAAAATCTTTGCTTTCCTTACTGTACGTGAGAATTAAACGAGGGGACACATTTCAGTTTCCCTCATGTTCAATGTTTAGTCTGTCAGTGTTTGGTGTCGAGGTATCATTTTTGCTCTTTTGACACCCAATTCAATATTTACTTGTGAATAACCTCTATGGCTAAACCGTTTTTTAACCTTGGCAAATTGACTTTCCATTTCCTTGTCATTGGAACAGTATCGTCTTGTTCGTATAAATTCTCCAAATGGAATGCTCTACAGTAAAGGTTTAGGATGAAAACTCGTCCCATGCAGGATGCTATCCGTTGAAGTCGCTTTCCTGAAATGTATCTGGTTGTCATCTATATGTACACGAATGTCCAGAAAATCAGTTTATCATTGATGTGTTATGTAAAACTTAATCCACAGTCATTATGATTCAAAAGTTCAAAATAAGCGGTAAATTCATCCTCTGTGCCATCCTAAATCAAGAAAAAGTCATCTATGTAGCACAACCATAAAACTATCCTATTTAGATGTTCCGAATACTTCTCATGCCATGCTATCTCTCTCTCCCACCAACCCAACGTAAGGTTCGCGTAGCTGGGGGAGAGAGATATTTCCGTGGCAGTCCCCCGTATTTGTTTGTAGATAGCTTTATCAAATATAAAGATGGTATTATTTAGACACAGTTCTACCATTTCTAAAGGTATTTAGGAATGTCTCATTTCTTTGATGTTTCTCTTTCTCAAAAAGTAATTTAATACATTTAGACCCACATCATGTCGAATCGATGTGTATAGAGATACTGCATCAACAGTCACTAGATTATACCTTGGCTGCCATTCTATGCCCTCAATGGTTCTCAAGAAATCTCCTGTGTCTTTAATGTATGAGCTTAGGGAGGTGACTAATGGAGCAATGTAGTAATCAACATATTTTGATATATTTTTGAATATAGAACCACACCCTGAAACAATAAGCCTTGCAGGAGGATTTTTTAAGGTTTTATACATTTTCGGAAGAAAATATATCGTTGGCATTATGGGATGGTTAGATCTTAAATATTTAAATTCTTATTCATTAATCAATAGCTCATTACGCCATTCTTCTAATTTACTAGTAACTAGCTGTTGTATTTGATTGATAGGGTTATTGGTCAGTTTTTCATAACTTGCCCCATCCCTTAATTGTCTCATTGCTTCTGTTATATAGTCTTTGCGATTTAAAATCACAATATTCCCCCCTTTATCAGCAGGCTTGATGATAACATGATCATTCTCAGCAAGTTGTTGTAAAGCCTTCCTTTCCATCACAGTTAAATTCTCATATTTTTGGGATGATTTGTTATGCTGTAATTTCTCCAAGTCATTTGTAACCATCTCATAAAATAGAACGATTTAATTTCCAGGTGTTAGCATGGGCCAAAATTTAGAATTCGGTTTAAAGTGACGGTATATATGATCATTTGTTCGAATTTCCATTTTTCTAATATTTGAATAATATTTGAATAGATGTTATATCATCATCTTCCAAATTATGCATTAAGTCATAACACACTTTCACATCCTGTATCTGTTTAATTATCAGACCAGTGTCTTCTTGTATAATTTGCTTCCCCATTGGTTTAGGATGATGTTTTGCAAAGTATTTCGCTAATTTGTATCTATCTTAGTCTCCACCCTATCAAAGTGATGTTCTAGGCAAAAGGAAAGACCTTTGTTCAATACTCTATTTTCGTCTTGTGTCAACGTATAATCAGACAAAATTATCACTAAATTCTCTTCTTCTATTGTCTCCATACCATTTATTTCTTCTGTCTGTTGCGCAAAGTGTAATTTCTTTTTTCTTTTCCATCTTCTAATTTTCCTATGCTTGATTGTGCACTTCTTGGCTGGCCCTGCCCTGACTGCATCCTCGGCCCCTGCCTTTTGATGTTTGTTGGTCTCTAAATATAATTTGCATTTCTTCCAACAATGTTGTTCTAATCCTTGGTTCACTGGTCTCTTCACCCTCACTTACATCAATGTCTGATTCACTAATTACTTCGGATATTGGTGGAATATTATTTTGGCTTCCAATGAATATTGTTGTTTAATTGTCTCAAATCTTTTAGCAAAAGTCAAAACTGTTGCATTCTGATAATCTTGTTCATCTCAAGGAAACTTTCTCTGTTTGCACATTTCTATCTCTGATTCATATTTATTCAGTCTGTTCTCCATTTTCTGTCTATATTTGCTTATTTCATCTTGACTAGTCATTGTTGTAAGTTTATCCTCAATTTCCTGGGCCTCCTTGGTTACTTCTTCTACATCGATTTTGGGATACTTAATCAAAATAAGCATCATATTGCGTGAGCAATTCATATTATTTTCACCCCATTCTGATAATTATTAAGGTTTGATATCTGGATGATTAGGCAGCGTGAAAATCCGTAGGCCTCTTGGCACCCTACCAACTTCTATATATTTCTCAAGAGTCAATACTTCCCAACTTTTATTTATCTCCTTACGATACAGTTTTTCAAGTTGGAAAAATACGTTTTGTATATTTGTAAAGTCTTTTGTTGTTTTCAAGCTATTAAATGGTGACTGGGATCCTTGAGAGGTGACAAAAAGAGTTTCTGCCTTAAGAGTGCGTTTTGCTGCTCTGGCTTCCATTGCAGAGTTGGATATTTCAACCAAAAAGAAAAAAAGTAAATTATCTGGAACTCATAAAATTGTTGCAAAATTACACTTTAAATATTTCTTTACACATGGACCCCTGGCCTGTATTCAGTAGGCTGCATCAATACTTTGTTGCACTGTAAAACGCTTCCTCATACATGTGTATGACAGAGTTGCATCTTTTTCATGAATATGAGGTTCAGCGATAAATACTTGCCAATACGAAAATTGAATTTTACCTGGGGAGACTCCTGCGTGACTTGGCGTCCTCCGACTCCAATCATGCGACGCTTGACCCTTTGGATGCCGATTCCTTAGTGAATAATATCACTTGTCCGTAATTGCCAGTTTATTGCTTGTTCACTTTCTTGTGTTTTCATTCCATCATTTGAAAAAGCTGCATTAATTTTCCAATGTGCAGCGTCTCTCATCCACTGTCAAGGATCAGTTGTATGCGATTTACTTCTTTCAACATCCTGATCCTTTTGAAATTCGAGTATCGGGTGCTGCCGCACCTCATTAATATAAAGCAATATGACCATATTGTTTTTTACATATATATATATATATAGTAAATCTGAAATATTTACATATCACATTAATATAGTTAAATTAAATAATTTTGAATAATATTTCAAAAAATATATATAACTGTATACCTATATAAACACCCGCACATATATGTTTACAGATATGTATATAATTTAACACTACTAATAAAAATATATATTTTAGTTTATATAAATTGTGTTATTATTTTTATTTACTACTATAGAAACATAAATATATAATTATAGTTTTGTATATATTTGTATATATTTTAATGAAACATAAAAATTATTAAAACACAAATACAAAACATTGAAATAAATTACTTAATTAAATATAAACAACTATGAATTAAAAAAATAAAAACATTACAAAAGTTAAACGAAATCTATATATCTATATATAAACAAATAACAAAATTAAACACATTTGTATATGTATATATATGTATGTAAATATATATGTGTGTCCACAAGCAAATAAAGGTAATAAACGCACACTCAGGACGTCAGGGACAGCAGCCTTGATCACGTGCACTTGTCAACCAATCAGAATAACATAAATAGAACATGTTCATAGGCATAGAAACAGGACAGCGAAAATAAACTATTTAAACAAGCAATGTTTCAAAAAGTTACTTCCGTAAACAATGTCAACAGAATTCATATACAAACATGAATGTTTTGTCTCTACTTGCATACTATATAAATTTTTAAAGGCTAATGTAATACCTACAGATCGTACTGCTGCAAAGGGACGTACATAAATACATATAAGGCAATGCCCAAATACCTCAAGACATAATGTTAAGTATTAATTTCAGAAACATAACAGTGTACATCAAGCAATAAATAATGCCAAACCTGTTCTGAATAGATTACATAAAAAATACAGGCTTAATGCCCAAGTGGGCAATCGCATATTCTGAACATGTAACTAATATGCGCATGCAAGGGAGGTAAGTGCGAAAGAACTCCTTATCTGTGAATCACCACACCCGTGCAGAACATATCTAAAGTGCAGGAGAGAGGAAGAAGAGACACAAAATTCCATATTGGAGCATCTTTTTCGGCCCCCTTCTTCCTGTAAGAAATATATAATTACATGTATAAGTATAAAATAATAAATACAAATAGATAAATATGAACTCATTATACATAGATACTATTGCTATAAGATCACATTATTAGTCTGGTATACTTTTTTGATGCACTTTTTTGGTATACTTATTTGTTTGTGAGAAAAAACATGAGTGGCTATTCCCTCATATAGGTGAATATTCAGTTCCTCATCAGTCTTTAATCCTTTTGGTATTTTAGGGCCAGATGTAGCAAATTGCGGCATTGCGTTTCACAATGCCGGATGCAGGATGGTGTCCCTGACACCATCTGCGAGTCGCAAGGGGGTCGCAATGCCGATGGAGGATGGTGTCCCTGACACTATCTGCGAGTCGCAAGGGGGTCGCAAAGGCCCACCTCAATAATATTAATGAGGTGGGTCGCAATTTGCGACCCCCCTTGCGAGTCGCAGCACTCACAGGAATGGTGGCCTACTGGAGACAGCAGACCACCATGTCTGTGACTGCTTTTCAATAAAGCAGTTTTTTTTTTTGTAATGCAGCCCGTTTTCCTGAACCCCTTCGCTGCCAGGCCTTTTCCCCCTCCTGTGCCGAGCCTTTTTTTGGCTATTTGGAGCAGTTCGCACTTAGGCCCTCATAACTTTTTGTTCATGTAAGCTACCCACGCCAAATTTGCGTCCTTTTTTTCCAACATCCTAGGGATTCTAGAGGTAGCCAGACTTTGTGGGTTCCCCAGAAAGAGGCCAAGAAATTAGCCAAAAAACAGTGAAAATTTCGTTTTTTTAAAAAAAAATTGAAAAATGGGCTGCCGAAGAAGGCTTGTAGTTTTTTCCCTGAAAAGGGCAGCAACAAAGGGTTTGCGGTGATAGAATCACCAGCTTCCCAGCTTTCAGGAACAGGCAGACTTGAATCAGAAAACCCAATTTTTCAACACAAATTTGGCATTTTACTGGGACATACCCCATTTTTACGATTTTTTGTGCTTTCAGCCTCCTTCCAGTCAGTGACAGAAATGGGCATGAAACCAACGCTGGATCCCAGAAACCGCAACATTTCCGAAAATTAGACAAAATTCTGAATTCAGCAAGGGGTAATTTGTGTAGATCCTACAAGGGTTTCCTACAGAAAATAACAACTGAAAAAGAAAAATATTGAAATTGAGGTGAAAAAAACATCAATTTTTCTCTAAGTTTTACTCTGTAACTTTTTCCTGCAATGTCAGATTTTCGAAAGCAATATACCGTAACATCTGCTGGACTCTTCTGGTTGCGGGTATATATAGGGCTTGTAGGTTCATCAAGAACTCTAGGTACCCAGAGCCAATAAATGACCTGCACCCTGCAGTGGGTTTTCATTCTATGCCGGGTATACAGCAAT
The DNA here is from genome assembly GCF_031143425.1 of Pleurodeles waltl. NCBI lineage: Eukaryota > Metazoa > Chordata > Amphibia > Caudata > Salamandridae > Pleurodeles > Pleurodeles waltl. The sequence continues at coordinate 989,536,116 of NC_090440.1, forward strand.
TCATTTGCTGAAATATAAAGAGTAAAAAATAGCTATCAAGAAAACCTTTGTATTTCCAAAATGGGCACAAGATAAGGTGTTGAGAAGCAGTGGTTATTTGCACATCTCTGAATTCCGGGGTGCCCATACTAGCATGTGAATTACAGGGCATTTCTCCAATAGACGTCTTTTTTACACACTGTCTTACATTTGGAAGGGAAAAATGTAGAGAAAGACAAGGGGCAATAACACTTGTTTTGCTATTCTATGTTCCCCCAAGTCTCCCGATAAAAATGATACCTCACTTGTGTGGGTAGGCCTAGCGCCCGCGACTGGATATGCCCCAAAACACAACGTGGACACATCACAGAAAACAGATCTGTTTTTAGCAAAGTGCCTACCTGTAGATTTTGGCCTCTAGCTCAGCCGCCACCTAGGGAAACCTACCAAACCTGTGCATTTCTGAAAACTAGAGACCTAGGGGAATCCAAGATGGGGTGACTGGGACCAGGTTCTGTTACCCAGAATCCTTTGCAAACCTCAAAATTTGGCTAAAAAAACACATGTTCCTCACATTTCTGTGGCAGAAAGTTCTAGAATCTGAGAGGAGCCACAAATTTCCTTCCACCCAGCGTTCCCCCACGTCTCCCGATACAAATGATACCTCACTTGTGTGGGTAGGCCTGGTGGCCGCGACAGGAAACGCCCCAAAGCGCAACGTGGACACAGCCAAACTTTTTAAGGAAAACAGGTGTTTTTTGCAAAGTGCGTATCTGTAGATTTTGGCCTGTAGCTCACCCGCCACCTAGGGAAAACTACCAAACCTGTGCATTTCTGAAAACTAGAGACCTAGGGGAATCCAAGATGGGGTGACTTGTGTGGCTCGGACCAGGTTCTGTTACCCAGAATCCTTCGCAAACCTCAAAATTTGGCTAAAAAAACACATGTTCCTCACATTTCTGTGGCAGAAAGTTCTGGAATCTGAGTGGAGCCACAAATTTCCTTCCACCCAGCGTTCCCCCACGTCTCCCGATAAAAATGATACCTCACTTGTGTGGGTAGGCCTAGCGCCCGCGACAGGAAACGCCCCAAAGCGCAACGTGGACACATCCAAATTTTTGAAGGAAAACAGAGGTGTTTTTTGCAAAGTGCCTTCCGGTAGATTTTGGCCTGTAGCTCAGCCGCCACCTAGGGAAACCTACCAAACCTGTGCATTTCTGAAAACTAGAGACCTAGGGGAATCCAAGATGGGGTGACTTGTGTGGCTCGGATCAGGTTCTGTTACCCAGAATCCTTTGCAAACCTCAAAATTTGGCTAAAAAACACATGTTCCTCACATTTCTGTGGCAGAAAGTTCTGGAGTCTGAGAGGAGCCACAAATTTCCTTCCACCCAGCGTTCCCCCACTTCTCCCGATAAAAATGATACCTCACTTGTGTGGGTAGGCCTAGCGCCCGCAACAGGAAACGCCCCAAAGCGCAACGTGGACACAGCCACATTTTTGAAGGAAAACAGAGGTGTTTTTTGCAAAGTGCCTACCTGTAGATTTTGGCCTGTAGCTCAGCCACCACCTAGGGAAACCTACCAAGCCTGTGCATTTCTGAAAACTAGAGACCTAGGGGAATCCAAGATGGGGTGACTTGTGTGGCTCGGACCAGGTTCCGGTACCCAGAATCCTTCGCAAACCTCAAAATTTGGCTAAAAAAAACACATGTTCCTCACATTTCTGTGGCAGAAAGTTCTAGAATCTGAGAGGAGCCACAAATTTCCTTCCACCCAGCGTTCCCCCACGTCTCTCGATAAAAATGATACCTCACTTGTGTGGGTAGGCCTAGCGCCCGCGACAGGAAACGCCCCAAAGCGCAACGTGGACACAGCCAAATTTTTGAAGGAAAACAGAGGTGTTTTTTGCAAAGTGCCTACCTGTAGATTTTGGCCTGTAGCTCAGCCGCCACCTAGGGAAACCTACCAAACCTGTGCATTTCTGAAAACTAGAGACCTAGGGGAATCCAAGATGGGGTGACTTGTGTGGCTCGGACCAGGTTCTGTTACCCAGAATCCTTTGCAAACCTCAAAATTTGGCTAAAAATACACATGTTCCTCACATTTCTGTGGCAGAAAGTTCTAGAATCTGAGAGGAGCCACAAATTTCCTTCCACCCAGCGTTCCCCCACGTCTCCCGATACAAATGATACCTCACTTGTGTGGGTAGGCATGGTGGCCGCGACAGGAAACGCCCCAAAGCGCAACGTGGACACAGCCAAATTTTTGAAGGAAAACAGGTGTTTTTTGCAAAGTGCCTATCTGTAGATTTTGGCCTGTAGCTCACCCGCCACCTAGGGAAAACTACCAAACCTGTGCATTTCTGAAAACTAGAGACCTAGGGGAATCCAAGATGGGGTGACTTGTGTGGCTCGGACCAGGTTCTGTTACCCAGAATCCTTTGCAAACCTCAAAATTTGGCTAAAAAACACATGTTCCTCACATTTCTGTGGCAGAAAGTTCTGGAGTCTGAGAGGAGCCACAAATTTCCTTCCACCCAGCGTTCCCCCACGTCTCCCGATAAAAATGATACCTCACTTGTGTGGGTAGGCCTAGCGCCCGCAACAGGAAACGCCCCAAAGCGCAACGTGGACACAGCCAAATTTTTGAAGGAAAACAGAGGTGTTTTTTGCAAAGTGCCTACCTGTAGATTTTGGCCTGTAGCTCAGCCACCACCTAGGGAAACCTACCAAACCTGTGCATTTCTGAAAACTAGAGACCTAGGGGAATCCAAGATGGGGTGACTTGTGTGTCTCGGACCAGGTTCCGGTACCCAGAATCCTTCGCAAACCTCAAAATTTGGCTAAAAAAACACATGTTCCTCACATTTCTGTGGCAGAAAGTTCTAGAATCTGAGAGGAGCCACAAATTTCCTTCCACCCAGCGTTCCCCCACGTCTCTCGATAAAAATGATACCTCACTTGTGTGGGTAGGCCTAGCGCCCGCGACAGGAAACCCCCCAAAGCGCAACGTGGACACAGCCAAATTTTTGAAGGAAAACAGAGGTGTTTTTTGCAAAGTGCCTACCTGTAGATTTTGGCCTGTAGCTCAGCCGCCACCTAGGGAAACCTACCAAACCTGTGCATTTCTGAAAACTAGAGACCTAGGGGAATCCAAGATGGGGTGACTTGTGTGGCTCGGACCAGGTTCTGTTACCCAGAATCCTTTGCAAACCTCAAAATTTGGCTAAAAATACACATGTTCCTCACATTTCTGTGGCAGAAAGTTCTAGAATCTGAGAGGAGCCAGAAATTTCCTTCCACCCAGCGTTCCCCCACATCTCCCGATAAAAATGATACCTCACTTGTGTGGGTAGGCCTAGCGCCCGCGACAAGAAACGCCCCAAAGCGCAATGTGGACACAGCCAAATTTTTGAAGGAAAACAGAGGTGTTTTTTGCAAAGTGCCTACCTGTAGATTTTGGCCTGTAGCTCAGCCGCCACCTAGGGAAACCTACCAAACCTGTGCATTTCTGAAAACTAGAGACCTAGGGGAATCCAAGATGGGGTGACTTGTGTGGCTCGGACCAGGTTCTGTTACCCAGAATCCTTTGCAAACCTCAAAATTTGGCTAAAAAAACACATGTTCCTCACATTTCTCTGGCAGAAAGTTCTGGAGTCTGAGAGGAGCCACAAATTTCCTTCCACCCAGCGTTTCCCCACGTCTCCCGATAAAAATGATACCTCACTTGTGTGGGTAGGCCTAGCGCCCGCGACAGAAAACGCCCCAAAGCGCAACGTGGACACAGCCAAATTTTTGAAGGAAAACAGAGGTGTTTTTTGCAAAGTACCTACCTGTAGATTTTGGCCTGTAGCTCAGCCACCACCTAGGGAAACCTACCAAACCTGTGCATTTCTGAAAACTAGAGACCTAGGGGAATCCAAGATGGGGTGACTTGTGTGGCTCGGACCAGGTTCTGTTACCCAGAATCCTTTGCAAACCTCAAAATTTGGCTAAAAAAACACATGTTCCTCACATTTCTGTGGCAGAAAGTTCTAGAATCTGAGAGGAGCCACAAATTTCCTTCCACCCAGCGTTCCCCCACGTCTCCCGATAAAAATGATACCTCACTTGTGTGGGTAGGCCTAGCGCCCGCAACAGGAAACGCCCCAAAGCGCAACGTAGACACAGCCAAATTTTTGAAGGAAAACAGAGGTGTTTTTTGCAAAGTGCCTACCTGTAGATTTTGGCCTGTAGCTCAGCCGCCACCTAGGGAAACCTACCAAACCTGTGCAGTTCTGAAAACTAGAGACCTAGGGGAATCCAAGATGGGGTGACTTGTGTGGCTCGGACCAGGTTCTGTTACCCAGAATCCTTTGCAAACCTCAAAATTTGGCTAAAAATACAGATGTTCCTCACATTTCTGTGGCAGAAAGTTCTAGAATCTGAGAGGAGCCACAAATGTCCTTCCACCCAGCGTTCCCCCACGTCTCCCGATAAAAATGATACCTCACTTGTGTGGGTAGGTCTAGCGCCCGCGACAGGAAATGCCCCAAAGCGCAACGTGGACACAGCCAAATTTTTGAAGGAAAACAGAGGTGTTTTTTGCAAAGTGCCTACCTGTAGATTTTGGCCTGTAGCTCAGCCGCCACCTAGGGAAACCTACCAAACCTGTGCATTTCTGAAAACTAGAGACCTAGGGGAATCCAAGATGGGGTGACTTGTGTGGCTCGGACCAGGTTCTGTTACCCAGAATCCTTTGCAAACCTCAAAATTTGGCTCAAAAAACACATGTTCCTCACATTTCTGTGGCAGAAAGTTCTGGAATCTGGGAGGAGCCACAAATTTCCTTCCATCCAGCGTTCCCCCACGTCTCCCGATAAAAATGATACCTCACTTGTGTGGGTAGGCCTAGCGCTCGCGACAGGAAATGGCCCAAAACACAACGTGGACACATAACATTTTTTCATAGAAAACAGTGCCTACCTGTGGATTTTGGCCTCTAGCTCAGCCGGCACCTGGGGAAATCTAGCAAACCAGCGCATTTTTGAAAACTAGAGACCTAGGGTAATCCAAGATGGGGTGATTTGCGGGGCTCTGACCAGGTTCTGTTACCCAGAATCCTTTGCAAACATCAAAATTTGGCCAAAAAAACACTTTTTCCTCTCATTTCGGTGACAGAAAGTTCTGGAATCTGAGAGGAGCCACAAATTTCCTTCCACCCAGCGTTCCCCTAAGTCTCTCCATAAAAATGGTACCTCACTTGTGTGGGTAGGCCTAGCGCCCACAAAAGGAAATGGCCCAAAACACAACGTGGACACAACATATTTTTTCGCAGAAAACAGAGGTGTTTTTTGCAAAGTGCCTACCTGTGGATTTTGGCCTCTAGCTCAGCCGGCCCCAGGGGGGGGAAATGCCCTAAAATAAATTTGACCCCCCACCCCCTCCAAACCCCCCTGCCCAGGAGCAACCCTTGCCTACGGGGTCGCTCCCCCTGCGTGACATTGGCGCCAAAAAACAAATCCCCGGTGCCTAGTGGTTTCTGCCCCCTTGGGGCAGATTGACCTAAAATCGACCAATCTGCCCCCAAGGGGGGCAGAAATGGTCTAAATACAGTTTGCCCCCCAGGGGAGCGACCCTTGCCTGATGGGTCGCTCCCCATCTCTAAAAAAAACAAACATACAAAAAAAAACACACAAAAAAAAATTTGCCCTGGCGCCTAGAGGTTTGTGCCCCCCGTGGTGGCAGATCGGCCTAATAATAGGCCGATCTGCCCCCAGGGGGGCAGAAATGGCCTAAAATAAATTTGCATCCCCAACCCCCACCCCCCCCACCAGGAGCGACCCTTGCCTACGGGGTCGCTCCCCCTGCGTGACATTGGCGCCAAAAAAACAAATCCCCGGTGCCTATTGGTTTTCTGCCCCCTTGGGGGCAGATTGGCCGAAAATCGACCAATCTGCCCCCAAGGGGGGCAGAAATGGTCTAAATACAGTTTGCCCCCCAGGGGAGCGACCCTTGCCTGATGGGTCGCTCCCCATCTCTAAAAAAACAAACATACAAAAACCAAAAAACACACCAAAAAAATTTGCCCTGGCGCCTAGAGGTTTCTGCCCCCCCCCGGTGGCAGATTGGCCTAATAATAGGCCGATCTGCCCCCAGGGGGGGCAGAAATGGCCTAAAATAAATTTGCATCCCCAACCCCCACCCCCCCACCAGGAGCGACCCTCGCCTACGGGGTCGCTCCCCCTGCGTGACATTGGCACCAAAAAACAAATCCCCGGTGCCTAGTGGTTTCTGCCCCCTTGGGGGCAGATTGACCTAAAATCGACCAATCTGCCCCCATGGGGGGCAGAAATGGTCTAAATACAGTTTGCCCCCCAGGGGAGCGACCCTTGCCTGATGGGTCGCTCCCCATCTCTAAAAAAACAAACATACAAAAAAAAAAACACAAAAAAAAATTGCCCTGGCGCCTAGAGGTTTCTGCCCCCCCCCCCCTGGTGGCAGATCGGCCTAATAATAGGCCGATCTGCCCCCAGGGGGGGCAGAAATGGCCTAAAATAAATTTGCATCCCCAACCCCCACCCCCCCACCAGGAGCGACCCTCGCCTACGGGGTCGCTCCCCCTGCGTGACATTGGCACCAAAAAACAAATCCCCGGTGCCTAGTGGTTTCTGCCCCCTTGGGGCAGATTTACCTAAAATCGACCAATCTGGCCCCAATGGGGGCAGAAATGGTCTAAATACAGTTTGCCCCCCAGGGGAGCGACCCTTGCCTGATGGGTCGCTCCCCATCTCTAAAAAAAGAAACATACAAAAAAAAAACCACACAAAAAAAAATTGCCCTGGCGCCTAGAGGTTTCTGCCCCCCCCTGGTGGCAGATCGGCCTAATAATAGGCCGATCTGCCCACAGGGGGGGCAGAAATGGCCTAAAATAAATTTGCATCCCCAACCCCCACGCCCCCACCAGGAGCGACCCTTGCCTACGGGGTCGTTCCCCCTGCGTGACATTGGCGCCAAAATACAAATCCCTGGTGCCTAGTGGTTTCTGCCCCCTTGCGGCAGATTTACCTAAAATCGACCAATCTGGCCCCAAGGGGGGCAGAAATGGTCTAAATACAGTTTGCCCCCCAGGGGAGGGACCCTTGCCTGATGGGTCGCTCCCCATCTCTAAAAAAACAAACATAAAAAAAAAAAAACACACAAAAAAAATTTGCCCTGGCGCCTAGAGGTTTCTGCCCCCCCCTGGTGGCAGATCGGCCTAATAATAGGCCGATCTGCCCACAGGGGGGGCAGAAATGGCCTAAAATAAATTTGCATCCCCAACCCCCACCCCCCCACCAGGAGCGACCCTTGCCTACGGGGTCGCTCCCCCTGCGTGACATTGGCGCCAAAAAACAAATCGCCGGTGCCTAGTGGTTTCTGCCCTCTTGGGGGCAGATTGGCCGAAAATCGACCAATCTGCCCCCAAGGGGGGCAGAAATGGTCTAAATACAGTTTGCCCCCCAGGGGAGCGACCCTTGCCTGATGGGTCGCTCCCCATCTCTAAAAAAACAAACATACAAAAAAAAAAACACACAAAAAAAATTTGCCCTGGCGCCTAGAGGTTTCTGCCCCCCCCCGGTGGCAGATTGGCCTAATAATAGGCCGATCTGCCCCCAGGGGGGGCAGAAATGGCCTAAAATAAATTTGCATCCCCAACCCCCACCCCCCCACCAGGAGCGACCCTCGCCTACGGGGTCGCTCCCCCTGCGTGACATTGGCACCAAAAAACAAATCCCCGGTGCCTAGTGGTTTCTGCCCCCTTGGGGCAGATTGACCTAAAATCGACCAATCTGGCCCCAAGGGGGGCAGAAATGGTCTAAATACAGTTTGCACCCCAGGGGAGCGACCCTTGCCTGATGGGTCGCTCCCCATCTCTAAAAAAACAAACATACAAAAAAAAAAACACACAAAAAAAAATTGCCCTGGCACCTAGAGGTTTCTGCCCCCCCCCTGGTGGCAGATCGGCCTAATAATAGGCCGATCTGCCCATAGGGGGGGCAGAAATGGCCTAAAATAAATTTGCATCCCCAACCCCCACCCACCCACCAGGAGCGACCCTCGCCTACGGGGTCGCTCCCCCTGCGTGACATTGGCACCAAAAAACAAATCCCCGGTGCCTAGTGGTTTCTGCCCCCTTGGGGCAGATTTACCTAAAATCGACCAATCTGGCCCCAAGGGGGGAAGAAATGGTCTAAATACAGTTTGCCCCCCAGGGGAGCGACCCTTGCCTGATGGGTCGCTCCCCATCTCTAAAAAAAGAAACATACAAAAAAAAAACCACACAAAAAAAATTTGCCCTGGCGCCTAGAGGTTTCTGCCCCCCCCGGTGGCAGATCGGCCTAATAATAGGCCGATCTGCCCACAGGGGGGGCAGAAATGGCCTAAAATAAATTTGCATCCCCAACCCCCACGCCCCCACCAGGAGCGACCCTTGCCTACGGGGTCGCTCCCCCTGCGTGACATTGGCGCCAAAAAACAACTCCCCGGTGCCTAGTGGTTTCTGCCCCCTTGGGGGCAGATTGACCTAAAATCGACCAATCTGCCCCATGGGGGGCAGAAATGGTCTAAATATAGTTTGCCCCCCAGGGGAGCAACACTTGCCTGATGGGTCGCTCCCCATCTCTAAAAAAACAAACATACAAAAAAAAAACACACAAAATTGTTTTGCCCTGGCGCCTAGAGGTTTCTGCCCCCCCCTGGTGGCAGATCGGCCTAATAATAGGCCGATCTGACCCCAGGGGGGCAGAAATGGCCTAAAATAAATTTGCATCCCCAACCCCCACCCCCCCACCAGGAGCGACCCTCGCCTACGGGGTCGCTCCCCCTGCGTGACATTGGCACCAAAATACAAATCCCTGGTGCCTAGTGGTTTCTGCCCCCTTGGGGCAGATTTACCTAAAATCGACCAATCTGGCCCCAAGGGGGGCAGAAATGGTCTAAATACAGTTTGCCCCCCAGGGGAGCGACCCTTGCCTGATGGGTCGCTCCCCATCTCTAAAAAAACAAACATTAAAAAAAAAAAACACACAAAAAAAATTTGCCCTGGCGCCTAGAGGTTTCTGCCCCCCCCTGGTGGCAGATCGGCCTAATAATAGGCCGATCTGCCCACAGGGGGGGCAGAAATGGCCTAAAATAAATTTGCATCCCCAACCCCCAGCCCCCCACCAGAAGCGACCCTTGCCTACGGGGTCGCTCCCCCTGCGTGACATTGGCGCCAAAAAACAAATCCCCGGTGCCTAGTGGTTTCTGCCCCCTTGGGGGCAGATTGGCCGAAAATCGACCAATCTGCCCCCAAGGGGGGCAGAAATGGTCTAAATACAGTTTGCCCCACAGGGGAGCGACCCTTGCCTGATGGGTCGCTCCCCATCTCTAAAAAAACAAACATACAAAAACAAAAAAACACACAAAAAAAATTTGCCCTGGCGCCTAGAGGTTTCTGCCCCCCCCCCGGTGGCAGATTGGCCTAATAATAGGCCGATCTGCCCCCAGGGGGGGCAGAAATGGCCTAAAATAAATTTGCATCCCCAACCCCCACCCCCCCACCAGGAGCGACCCTCGCCTACGGGGTCGCTCCCCCTGCGTGACATTGGCACCAAAAAACAAATCCCCGGTGCCTAGTGGTTTCTGCCCCCTTGGGGCAGATTGACCTAAAATCGACCAATCTGGCCCCAAGGGGGGCAGAAATGGTCTAAATACAGTTTGCACCCCAGGGGAGCGACCCTTGCATGATGGGTCGCTCCCCATCTCTAAAAAAACAAACATACAAAAAAAAAACCACACAAAAAAAAATTGCCCTGGCACCTAGAGGTTTCTGCCCCCCCCTGGTGGCAGATCGGCCTAATAATAGGCCGATCTGCCCACAGGGGGGGCAGAAATGGCCTAAAATAAATTTGCATCCCCAACCCCCACCCACCCACCAGGAGCGACCCTTGCCTACGGGGTCGCTCCCCCTGCGTGACATTGGCGCCAAAAAACAAATCCCCGGTGCCTAGTGGTTTCTGCCCCCTTGGGGGCAGATTTACCTAAAATCGACCAATCTGGCCCCAAGGGGGGCAGAAATGGTCTAAATACAGTTTGCCCCCCAGGGGAGCGACCCTTGCCTGATGGGTCGCTCCCCATCTCTAAAAAAACAAAGAAACAAAAAAAAAAACACACAAAAAAAATTTGCCCTGGCGCCTAGAGGTTTCTGCCCCCCCCCCTGGTGGCAGATCGGCCTAATAATAGGCCGATCTGCCCACAGGGGGGGCAGAAATGGCCTAAAATAAATTTGCATCCCCAACCCCCACCCCCCCACCAGGAGCGACCCTTGCCTACGGGGTCGCTCCCCCTGCGTGACATTGGCACCAAAAAACAAATCCCCGGTGCCTAGTGGTTTCTGCCCCCTTGGGGCAGATTTACCTAAAATCGACCAATCTAGCCCCAAGGGGGGCAGAAATGGTCTAAATACAGTTTGCACCCCAGGGGAGCGACCCTTGCCTGATGGGTCGCTCCCCATCTCTAAAAAAACAAACATACAAAAAAAAAAACCACACAAAAAAAATTTGCCCTGGCGCCTAGAGGTTTCTACCCCCCCTGGTGGCAGATCGGCCTAATAATAGGCCGATCTGCCCCCTGGGGGGGCAGAAATGGCCTAAAATAAATTTGCATCCCCAACCCCCAGCCCCCCACCAGGAGCGACCCTTGCCTACGGGGTCGCTCCCCCTGCGTGACATTGGCGCCAAAAAACAAATCCCCGGTGCCTAGTGGTTTCTGCCCCCTTGGGGGCAGATTGGCCGAAAATCGACCAATCTGCCCCCAAGGGGGGCAGAAATGGTCTAAATACAGTTTGCCCCCCAGGGGAGCGACCCTTGCCTGATGGGTCGCTCCCCATCTCTAAAAAAACAAACATACAAAAAGAAAACATACAAAAAAAAATTGCCCTGGCGCCTAGAGGTTTCTGCCCCCCCTGGGGGTAGATCGGCCTAATACCAATAGGCCGATCTGCCCCCAGGGGGGGCAGAGAAGGCCTAAAATAATTTTGCCCCCCCTACCCCCACACCCCCACCAGGAGCGACCCTCGCCTATGGGGTCGCTCCCCCTGCGTGACATTGGCCCCAAAAAACAAATCCCCGGTGCCTAGTGGTTTCTGCCCCCCTTGGGGGCAGATTGACCTAAAATCGGCTGATCTGCCCCCAAAGCGGGCAGAAATGGCCTAAATACATTTTGCCCCTCCAGGGGAGCGACCCTTGTCCAAGGGGTCGCTCCCCATCTGTAAAACAAAAAAACAAAAAAATCCCTGGTGCCTAGTGGTTTCCGCCCCCCTTGGGGGCAGATCAGCCGAATCAAAATAGGCTGACCTACCCCCCAGGGGGGCAGAAATGGCCTAAAATAATCCCCTCCCCCCCACCAGGGAGCGACCCTTGCCTAAGGGGTCGCTCCCCTTGCGTGAAATTCACGCAAAAAAAACAAACTCCCTGGCGTCAAATGGTTTTTGCCCCCCTTGGGGGCAGATTGGCCTCATCAAAATAGGCCAATCTGCCCCCAAGAGGGGCAGAAATGGCCTAAATATAATTTGCCCCCTAGGGGAGCGACCCTTGCCTAAGGGGTCGCTCCCCACCTAAAAAAAAAAGAAAACATAACAAAAAGAAAAAAAAAAAGAAATGATCCCTGGTGCCTAGAGGTTTCTGCCCCACCTGGGGGAAGATCGGCCTAATAATAGGCCGATCTGCCCCCAGGGGGGGCAGAAAAGGCCTTCCCAAAAAAATGCCCCCCCTGGGAGTGACCCTTGCCCAAGGGGTTGCTCCCGTTGCGTGAAATTCGCGGAAAAAAAAAATCCCTGGTGTCTAATGGTTTCTGCCCCCCTTGGGGGCAGATTGGCCTCATCAAAATAGGCCAATCTGCCCCCAAGGGGGGCAGAAATGGCCTAAATATATATTGCCCCCTAGGGGAGCGACCCTTGCCTAAGGGGTCGCTCCCCACCTAAAAAAAAAAGAAAACATCACAAAAAAAAAAAAGAAAAAGAAATGATCCCTGGTGCCTAGAGGTTTCTGCCCCCCCTGGGGGCAGAAAAGGCCTTCCCAAAAAAATGCCCCCCCTGGGAGCGACCCTTGCCCAAAGGGTCGCTTCCGTTGCGTGAAAAGCGCGAAAAAAAACAACTCCCTGGTGTCTAATGGTTTCTGCCCCCCTTGGGGGCAGATTGGCCTCATCAAAATAGGCCAATCTGCCCCCAGGGAGGGCAGAAAAGGCCTTCCTAAAAAAATGCCCCCCCTGGGAGCGACCCTTGCCCAAGGGGTCGCTCCCTTTTGACAGTTTCATTCAAAAAAGAAAAAATCCCTGGTGTCTAGTGGGGTTTCAAAAGCCGGATTGCAAGCAATCCGGCTTTTGAAACCCTGTGAGAGACTTCAAAGGGAAGGAAATACATTTCCTTCCCTTTGAAGCCTCTCGGGGCCTCCCCCATGGGATTGAAAGAGAAATGCAAAAGCATTTCTCTTTCAATCGCGCTGGAAGCTCTGCTTCCAGCGTGACGGGGAAGACCCTGTGACTAATCAGCGCGCGCACGCGCGCTGACGTCACAGGGGGGCTTGGGGGGGTCGGGGTGGGAGAGGAAGGGCTTCCCCTTCCATCCCTGACTTTAGGGGGGTGGGGGGAAGCACACAGAGGGAGCGAGAGCGCTCCCTCTGGGCTGTGTGCCGAGGACGTAGTGGTTACGTCCTCGGCACAGCAGCACTGTGCCGAAGGACGTAACCACTACGTCCTCGGCACAGAAGGGGTTAAAGGAAAACAGGTTGCATTGCACACGAAAAAATGAAACGTGTCAGTTTCCTTTTTTCAGGGCCATTCACAAAGGGGAAGGGGTCCCATTGGGACCCCTTCCCTTTTGCGAATGTGTTACCACCAGTGTGACACTGGTGGTAACTGCGAAGTGCTTTGCGACTGTGTTCGCGGTCACAAAGCAATTATACATTGCGATGCGACTCGCAAATAGGAAGGGGAACTTCCCTTCCTATTTGCGACTTGCATTCCCATTTTGCGAGTCGGTAACCAGGTTACCGACTCGCAAAATGGGAATGGGCATCGCGATGTGCTTTTTGCATGTCGCAAACAGCGAAATACGCTGTTTGCGCCATGCAAAAAGTTTGCCACATCTGGCCCTTAGTTCCTAAATCCAATATATACTTGGATTCCTTTTTTCTCAATAATAACAATCCATCACCCCCCATGACTAAATGGCACATGTTCTATACAAAAAGAGGAGTGCAGATGATTATCAGAATTGTGTTTCTCTTGAAAATGTCTAGCCACCGGATAGTGTGAATCATTAGATGTAATAGCTCGCATATGTTCAAGAATTCGCTTTTTCACCATATGTTTGGAATTTCCCACATACCACCTGTGATAGGGACATTTTACCACATAAATAGAAAAAGGAGTGCTGCATCTAAGCAATTGTTTAATCTGTCTCAAATCCCCAGGTTTAGATGTGGGAAATTCTTTACGCATTACGCTGTTGCGGCGGCCTTACAATGCCCACATGGAAAAAATCCCTGCAAATTATGATCTTTAATTTGAGGGACAGTAGTGACATAATTTACTCTCAACATATCATGTACATTCCGCCCACTTCTATAGGTAATTTGGAGTCTCCTATGTATTGTGGAACCAATGGTTCTATTATCTCTGAGAATGTCCCAATTCTTCGTAACAATCTTCTTAATCTCCACTACATCCGCATTGTGTGTCATGATAATTCTAACCTCATTTTCATCAACTACTTTGTCCAGTCATTTGTTGTCAAACAGGGTCTGTGTTCTCTCTACCCCTTTAACTTTGTCACAGGCCTTTTTAATGACCCAGTCTGGTAACCCCTTTCCTTAAATCTAGTAATCATGTTATTAAGCTCAATGCTAAATACTTCCTCAGTATTTCAATTGCATTTAGCCCTCAGCAGCTCACCATAGGGACTGCTCCACTTCAACTTTTCAGGGTGATTACTAAGTGCGCAAAGCAAACTGTTACCTGCAGTAGCTTTCCGGAACAGTTCAGTATTGATCCTATTGTTCTTAGTCTGTATCTGTACATCTAGAAACTCAATAGACAGTTTACCCATATTAGATGTCAAAACAATATTATGGTAAATATTATTCAGTTTTTCCATGAATCTAATTGCCTGCCCTTCAGTGCCTTTCCAGATGGTAAACAAATCATTCATATATCGAAGCCACAACATGACTTGTTCAAATTCAGGATATCTCTCTACATCCTTGAATATCTCTTCCTCCCGCCATCCAAGGAACAAATTAGCAAACCTTGGAGCAAAACAAGTCCCCATAGCAGTCCCAAGTATTTGCTTATATAGGATGCCATCAAATAGAAAAATATTATTCTTCAAACAGTATCTGATCATTTCATTAATCATATCTGTATGTGCCAAATACTTGATCGGTCTTGCTCTCAAAAAATTTCTACATGCTAAAATTCCCTGCTCGTGGTCAATGATGGTATATAGGGAATTGACGTCTAAAGTTATTAGTATGAAATCATCTTCCCATGTTACACCTTCAAATTTGCCTAGGAAATCCGTTGTGTCACGTACATAAGACGGCAAACTAATAACATGTTCTGGAAGGAAGAAATCCACATATTTAGGAACATTTTCCAAAGCACTATCACATGAGGACACAATTGGTCTACCTGGAGGATGTTCTCTATCCTTATGTACTTTCAGAAGAAGATAGTACTGGTAACTTAGGAAAATCTTTCTTAGGAAGACAGTACTTCTCCCATAACACCAAACCTTTATCCTTCCATTCAGTAAGATATTGTCAAATACCCATGATACTATTAGTATAAAGTTCTTTGGTAACAATGGTATAGAACTGTTTGTCATTTAACTGATGAATGGCTTCATCAATATACATTTTTCTACTCATAAGCACAATATTGCCACCTTTATCAGCCGGGCAGATGATAGTGTTGAAATCTTCTGCCAAAGATCTTAAAAACATTCATTGTTTCAAAGTCAAATTCGGGTTTCATCTTCTCTTAAACCATGTCTTGTGTCTAAATTGTATGAGAAATGTAGATACCGGTTTAAAAGTTAAAGGTGCTCCTTGGTCATATATAATGCCCAGATCTTCTAAGATTTGATATAAATCTTTAGGGCACACCTGACTCATCTCATTATTTTCCAACTCAAATAGAGTTAGACGGGTATCTATATCACTAATACTTAGAACATCATAGGTCCCTACAATTTCTTGGGAAACCACTAACTTTTCTGATAAACTTAAATAAATCAATTTGAGTCTCAGGATAGTTGAAACATTCAATGGGACAAAAGGATAAACCTAAACACAAAGTTGATTTGTCACTAACCATCAATGTATGTATGTTTAGATAAGTTAATTATCTTTCTATTCACCATTTCTTTATCCATTATATTTCCACATTTGAGCTTCTTGTTGTTCTCCCTGTGTGTCCAGAATTAGTTGTTACTTTGTTTCCTATTTCTGAGTCTCTCTCACCTCTTGAAACTCTTCCCCGTCCTCTTCCTCTTCAGCCTGTTGCTCGACCGCTGTACTTTCGTGGTTCCCCCTTTAGATTTTTTACAGTCTGTCTGCCTTCGTGTAACAGGTGATATTCATCTAAAAAAGTCACTGGTTTACCACCCAAGTCAATACTCAATGTCTCATTATCTGTGGTGCTAGAGGTATTAGTCTCCCGTTCACTTCCTTGTTCACTTTGGGATGTGGATGGTTCAACACTTTTTTCTAAACTTGTGTTTACTGATTTACACAAATGGTCATATTTCCTACTAAAAGTCAGGATTCTACCACTCTCATAATCTCCCATTACTCTATGTAACTTCTGTTGTTTCCTTATTTTGATGTCATCTTCAAATATTTTTAGCTGTATAGTCATTGCCTCGAAGAATTGTTTAATGATCTCTTTCTTGATCTCAAATTTAAAATGTCTTTAATTTTCTTGATCTCCTGTAACATTACTTCTCTATCACACCAAGCATACTGGATCAATATTTCAAGCATGCATCTTGAACTTGTCGTTGAACTTTCAACCCATTCTTTCACCATCTCCGGATTGGGTGATTAATATGATGGAGCGGTATAAGTTCGTAAACATCTCAGGACCATCTCTTGATCAACAAAATTCTGTAAAGATGTTGCTTCCCACCATTTAGATATTTCGGTTTTACACCGGTTTTCCAATTTTTGTAATAATCTATTGAGATCATTGTTCTGCTCTTGATCTTACAAAGAAAGTCCCCCTTTCACAACAGTTCTCGCAAACAAAGCCTGCGCTACCCTTTTTCCCTTTCTCAATCAGTATCATCTTGCATCCTTCAAACAATTCTGTGTATCAAATGCTGGTGCAAATTATCATATAGTATAGGATATAACTCCCACACCCAAAAACTAATGCCCACTGCATTCCCGGAGTAAAATACTCAGTTCCCCTTGCAGCTCCAACACATAAAAAATCACTGCACAGTATAGAATTATTTTGTGATGCAGGAACCGCTGTCCCGGGATCCAGTGCATCCGGCCCAAGTGGTGACACTAGCACCATCAGCACCAAATACCACAGAAATGGAACCAGCACCTACCTTTCAGTCGAGATTGATGTAGTGAAATGTTTCCGATTGTAAGTTCAGCGGCTGTCACTGCTTCTCCATACGTTGTTTCTCCTGTTGTCGTGCAGTGCCGCCGTCATTTTCCACTAGATAATGGCGGCCGGCCAAGTCGAGCCCTCCATATATATATATAGTATTAAAAATAAGTGTTTAAATCAAAATATAAAACATATACTATTCCCACTCCAGTCTGTGCAACAGTAGGGAAAGTGTTAGAATTAGGAGGGGTTATTTTTACTATTCCCACTCCAGTCTGCTCTTCAGTAGAGAAAACATTGAACTTCTGAGGGGTTAAATTTAGTGTGCCCCATCCAGTCTAAGCAACAATACCTAAAGCGTTGGACTTCGAAGGGGTTAGATTTACTATTCCCTCTGCAGTCTGTGCAACAGTAAGGAAACTGTTGGACTCCAGAGGGGTAACATTTACTATCCCCATTCCAATCTGTGCAACATTTGGAAAAGCGTAGGACTAGGAATGCTTTAAAGATTTGACACACCATAGGATAACATTGATGCCGCAAATTGATCACACTCTTGCCCCAATCATAAGTTCCATGATATGTCGGAGACTGAAATGCTGAAGCTGGAATTATTGTTTCTACCCAATATTTCCACCTCAATATGATGCAATTTGGAGTTTGGATGTCTGGAATGGAGAGTGGCATGGCGGCCAGAATGTAGAATAACATGCGCACTTGGAATTATCAGGCTCTTTCCTCTATGTTTATTCCTGATATAGGCCCTCATCACGACTTCAGTGGTCTTTTCCAAAGACCACCGAAGCCTTCAGTGGCAAAATACCACCAGCTGGGTCATCTTAAGCCCGCCCTAATACGGCTGATCTCTGAATTTCACCTGAAATTGGGTGGAATTCCAAGACCAGTCGTGCTGGCAGTCGGCAGTTCAGAGGCGGTGCCACCACCGGTACTGCCACGCCAAAAAGAGACCGCACACTGTATTACAACCTGTAATATGGTGTGGCGGTGTCCAGATGGCAAGGCAATGCCGCCGGTGGAAGCGCCAGGACCCATCCCCGCCCGGATGACTTACTCGACAGAGAAAGTAAGTGGATCGTCTGGCAGGGAAGGGTGTGTGTGCGTGTGTGAGTGCGTGTGTAAATGTTGTGAATGTGGGGGAGAGGGTGTGTGTGTGTGTCTGTGCGTGTCTGCGTGTGTGGGTGAGTGTGTGAATGTCGTGAATGCGGGGGGAGTGGGGTGTTTGTGTGTGCATATCTGCGTATGTGAGTGTTTGTGGATGGGGTGGGGGTGAGTGAGTGTTTATGGATGGGGTGGGAGGTAAGTGAGTGTTTGTGGATGGGGTGGGGGTGAGTGAGTGTTTGTGGATGGGGTGGGAGGTAAGTGAGTGTTTGTGAGTGGGGTGGGGGTGAGTGAATGTTTGTGGATGGGGAGGGGGTGAGTGAGTGTTTGTGGATGTTGGAGGGGGTAAGTGCATGTGTGCAGGTGTAAGCGAATGAGTGTATGAGTGCAGTTAAGCGGATGGAAGGGGTGAGTGTGTGTATGTGTGTACATGTGTATGTAAGCAGACGGGAAGGGGAGGGAGGTGCAGTTATGTGTGAGTGGACGGGAGGGGGTGCGTGTATGTGTGAGTGAACAGTGAGAGCGGGTGAGTGCAAGTATGCAATGCAGGGGGTGAATGTATGTATGCGCTGGGGGATAGGGGAGTGAATGTATGTATGCAGTGCAGGGGATTGAATGTATGTATGCAGCGGAGGGGATAGGGGAGTGAATGTATGTATGCACTGGGGAGGGCGGAGGGAATGTGTGCGTGAGTGCGGTGTTTGTGTATGTATGTTAGTGTGAATGGGGGTATATGATGCAAGTGCTTTGGTGGGTGGGGGTGTGTTTGTTTGTGTGTAGGAGTATGTGAGTGCATGTGTGCAGGTACGTGGACGTGTGTGCGAGTGCATCCTGGCAGGTGTAAGTGAATGAGTGTATGAGTGCAGTTAAGCGGATGGAAGGGGTGAGTGTGTGCATGTGTGTACATGTGTATGTAAGCAGACGGGAGGGGAGGGAGGTGCAGTTATGTGTGAGTGGACGGGAGGGGGTGCGTGTATGTGTGAGTGAACAGTGAGAGCGGGTGAGTGCATGTATGCAATGCAGGGGGTGAATGTATGTATGCGCTGGGGGATAGGGGAGTGAATGTATGTATGCAGTGCAGGGGAGTGAATGTATGTATGCAGCGAAGGGGATAGGGGAGTGAATGTATGTATGCACTGGGGAGGGCGGAGGGAATGTGTGCGTGAGTGCGGTGTTTGTGTATGTATGTTAGTGTGAATGGGGGTATATGATGCAAGTGCTTTGGTGGGTGGGGGTGTGTTTGTTTGTGTGTAGGAGTATGTGAGTGCATGTGTGCAGGTAGGTGGACGTGTGTGTGAGTGCATCCTGGCGACAGGAATGCTAATTCCTGTCACCAGGGTTGAAGACCACCAGCTATTTCTATTGGTACGACTGGCAGAAAATGTTGGCGGTCTCCCACCTCATGATACCACTAGCGGTATCACACCATCCTCCGTGCTGGAGGTGCTCACCTCCAGCCTGGCGGAACACGGTAATATGGAGAGACGGGTGGAGGCTTGGCGGTTTGGCTTTGGCCAAACCACCAAACTCCTAATTTGGTGGTATTCACTGCCGCCGTTCGACGGTGACACCGCCACAGTGGCCCTGGCTGTCATGGACCACCAGGGTCGTAATGAGGGCCATAATTTATCATACGTCCTGAGCATTTTGGTATTGTGAGCGAAACTCCTTTCTGTAACGGATCCTATGTTGGGTGCAGTCCTTTTAGAATTATATATCTAATTTCTTTGAGTTGTCATCTGAGCTGTTGGTAACCCACTGGCAAAGGGGAAGAGGTCCCAAAGAGACCTCTTACTCTTTGAGAATGTAAATAATATTTTATATTATGGACCACTGCCTACTTTTAAGAATGAAATTGCAAAGTTTATTTTTTTCTTTTTAAATGTATCCCATTTTCTTTTGAGGAAAACCGACTGCAATAAAAAAAAAGATTTATTAAAAAGCAATCACAGACATAGTGGTCTGCTGAGCTCAGCTGGCCACCATCCCTGTGATGGCTATGATTCCTAATGAGTCACAAATTGCAGCCTACCTCATTAATATGCATATATAATTATTTTTATTCCAAGTTCAAAGTTTCCAAAATCGGTTACCATACATTCATTCAGTCATTCTTCAGTGGGAAGGTAGTCCATAATCTGATGAAAAATAAAAACAATAAAAAGTGTAGAAATAGAGCAATCCCTGGTGAAAATCATTCTGGCTTAAGTTGGTAAATGTACAATCAGTTCCTGCATAACACTGAAACTTTTTTAAGCACATTCTGTGGCACAGCGTAAATCTAGCACCCCTATCCAGTTAGCCACTGGGAATGCCTGGACAGTAGGAGACACTGAAGGTCTACATGATTTTCATGATTTAAAGTGTGGGGTTAAGATCTCGGATCCCATAGATTTATGTGGAAGTAGAAATGATGACCACATGATGAACAAGTCATTGGTATCTTAAACTCAATAGGGATCAGCCCTGATAAGCATAGTGAGAATGATTTTAAACCACAATCAAGGACTATGGGGGTCATTCCTACCCTGGCGGTCTATGACCGCCAGGGTAGGTGACGGAGGAAGCACCGCCAACAGGCTGGCTGTGCTTCCGGGGGCATTCTGACCGTGGCGGTAAAGCCACGGTCAGAAAAGGGAAAGCCGGCTTCCCGCTGCCCCAGGGAATCCTCCACGGCGGCGCAACTGCACCCGTCGCACCCCTTCCACTCCGCCGGCTCCATTCGGAGCCGGCATCCTCGTGGAAGGGGGTTTCCCGCTGGGCGGGCGGCCTTCTGGCGGTCGCCCGCCAGCCCTGCGGGAAACTCAGAATGACCGCCGCGGTCTTTTGACCGCAGTACGGTCTTCTGGCGGTTCCCGCTTGGCGGGCGGCGACCGCCGCCCGCCAATCTAGGAATGAGCCCCTATGTCCTCTATAATGTATGATATAATGAATATCTCTCAGAAAATTCCTGTTAATGAACTGAAACATTTAAGACACAAATGGGTTCAGTAAAATCTTACATGGCCACAGTTTAACACACTGAAGAAACTGAGCTGAGAGGAGGACATAGGGCCTGATTACTCACGGTGATGGTCAGACCTCCATGGGAACATGGTTTCCGACAGGCTGATGGTGGTCTGAGATGTACTCAGCCACAGCAAGGCTGAACTCAGTACTGCCCGGCTGATTACAATTCAGCTTTCTGCCAGCTTTTCTATGCCGATGACCCCGCCATGTAAAAGCTGGCAGAAAGCCAGTGCCGGGGGCCATAGGGAGACATGGTATGGGCAGTGCAGAGTCCCCCCTGCCCACCACCATCACTTTGCAGACAGTGCACATTCTGATGGTGCTGGTGTGCTACAAAATTGGCCTCGGCTCCCATAAAAGAGCTGTGACCAATATCGTAGCACCGTCCCCTCCAGTCAAACCGGTGGGAACGTATAATACAATGACCCTGCCGGTCAGTCCGGCGAGAACATCGTAATCCGCTTCGGGGGGATGCCACTGGTATGACGGTGGTGTCCTCCCCATGGCTTTGGCAGTCAACTTTTAGTCGTAATCAGGCCCTTAGTAATTAAACCCTCTACAAAGGGGTAATTTCATCATTTGGGCAAAAAAGGAAGGTCTACACCATCCAGGTGACCTCATGTGTGGCTCCATTAGTTCTGAGACAGTTGACCTGCATTCCCATAAGAAATTGGCACTTATATATAAGGATTTGTTTACGTTCAGACTAATTGGTTTATGCAAACACAATAGAATGTTGCTTAAAATATTGAATGTCTCTCTGACTGAAAATGCATTTCTATATAATGTATTACTGTACAAACAAATGTGTGGTACGGCGATGGGCATCTGCCCCCCATTTTGTGAACATGGGCTTGTGGATGGACCAGGTGTTCATCTATCCTCTGTATGAAACGTATATGCCAAAGGTAGCACTTTGACTACATTACACTAATGACCTGTTTCAGATTTGAAATGGGAGTGTGTATGACTTGTTGGACCTTCATGATCTACTGAACAAGAACAACACCAACTTATGTTCCTTGATATGTTACAACTACCCATTCAATTATTGGATTTAGATCTCACAATCAGGGACAGCAAGTTAGATATTTCCAAAAACAATAAGCGGTAATACACGCTATTAGTAGTCCATTTCAGTTCAGTAAACTTTATTCAGCTGAAACACAGCCATAAAAGTATACATCAACATGAAATAAATTAAAACGAACCCATTGTTCCATATTTACAAAAAATTACCCATATAATAAAACACAAATTCATCAAATTAAGCTAAAGTACAAGTGTATAATGTAGCAGTCTGGCCTGGTTTGTAGTCGGTACCTAAGGTACTTACACCTTATACCAGGTCCAGTTATCCCTTATTAGTGAAATGTAGTCAGTGTCTAGAAGCCAGGCTGTCTAGAGGTAGCTGTAGGCAGAGCAGCCAATGCTGAACTAGGAGTCAAGCAAAGCTCTTGCAATACCACTGTAGTCACACAATACTCACACGCATGAAGGAGAATACTCAGTGTTACCAAAAATAAAGGTACTTTATTTTAGTGACACAATGCCAAAATTACTTTGGAGACTATACTCCCTTAGGAGGTACGCAAATTACACAATATATACACCAGTAAACAAAAACAGGTCAGTAAATAGTCAGAAAATAGTGCAAACAGTGAAAATTACAATACGTTGTAATGGGCCTAGGGGAACACAGACCATAAAATAGTGGAATGCGAAAGTCGGTTTTCCACCTAGGCAAGTGTAGTGTGTAGAGGGGTGCTGGGAGTGTAAGAAAACACCAAAGGTAAGTAAAATACCAGAGCCCAGGAAAGCAGGAGTAAAACACAGCACGTTTCCTAAAACACACTAGAAGTCATGATAGAAGACAGTGCAAGAACCAGAAGTGACTGCAAGACAGCAATGAAAGGTTCATGGACCTGAAGAGCTGCGGAAGAAGGGGACCAAGTCCAAGAAGCACTGAAGAACAGAAGCCCCTGCTAACCCCGATGAAGGTGCAAAAGAAGAACCACCGGTGAGAAGACAAAGTTAGAATTGCACAGACAGATGCGGGTTCCTGGTTGGTGCAGAAGATGTCCCACACTGGATGGATGAATGCAGTCTGGTTTGCATCGCTGAATCCTGCCAACAAGCACTGGCACACGCAAAGCTCACAATTAGCGGAAAATAGCACTGCCCGGGTCCAGGAGGGACCTGGTGGCCTCTACCCAGGAGGGGGAGACAGAAGGGACTCTCTGCAACTCAGATAACCCTCAGAAGACCAGGCAGCATACACAGGAGTCCCACAGCATGGGGACAAAGAAGGTGCAAATGGAGGCCCACGCAGCACAACACAAAGGATTCCCATGCCGCCGAAGAACCACTCAGGAAGCCGTGCGTCGCAGGATGGAGTGCTGGGGGACTAAGCTGTGCATGAAGAACTTCTTGGAAGGTCGTACACAAGCCTTAGCAGCTGCAAGTCACGCTGTGCATGGGGATACTGTTTTGCATAGGGAGGCAAGCCCTTACCTCCACCAAAGTTGGACAGCTGGACGTTGGGACTGCCTGAATCACTTTAGTCCACCACCCGTGTAGCTGGATCCACGCCTGTCGTCTGGAGAGGGGACCCAAGCCACCTGTCATTGCTGCAGAGAGGTGCCTGCTGCAACAGGGAAGTGACTCTGTCACTCCATGGGAGATTCCGTCAGTTCTTCTGGTGCTGACTAAAGACAGGCAGTCCTCGGAGGATGCACGACCTGGAAACTGCTGCAGTTGCTGGCAGGGGCTGAAGATACAATGTTGCAGAAGTCGTCTTAGCTTCTTTGTTGCAGTTTTGTAGAGTTCCTGGAGCAGTCAGCGGTTGATCTGTCAGTAGAAAATGAAGTAAAGGATGCAGAGGATTCCTGCTGGAGTCTTGCAATCCGAATCTGAAGAAACACCCAGAGGAGAGACCCTAAATAGCCCTGAGAGGGGGTTGGTCACCTAACCAGGTAAGCACCTATCAGGGGGGGTCTCTGACGTCACCTGCTGGCACTGGCAACTCAGATGCTCCCAGAGTTCCCTGACCATCCTGAAAACAAGATGCAAGAGCCCAGGGACACTCTGGAGGAGCTCTGGGCGGTGATGGACAGGGGAGTGGTCACTCCCTTTTCCTTTGTCCAGTTTCACACCAGAGCAGGGACTGTGGGTCCCTGAACCGGTGTAGACTGGATTATGCAAGAAGGGAGCCATCTGTTTCCTTTAAAACATTTCCAGAGGCTCTGGGAGGATACCCCTCTTATGCCGGTGACACATATTTCCAAAGGGAGAGGGTGTAACACCCCTCTCCTAAAGGAAATGCATTGTTCTGCCTTCCTGGGATTGAGCTGCTCAACCCCCAGGAGGGGTTTGAGGTGGCAGCAGCTGGGGATGCAGTGAAAACCTCAGAAGACTGGTTTGGCAGTACTGGGGGTCCATGGTGGAGCCCCCAGGGTGTCTGGAATTGTAAACCAATACTAGAATCAGTATTGGGGTACAATTCCCAGTTGTTAGACACCTTACATGGCCATATTCAGAGTTGCCATTGTGAAGCTGTACTTAGGTATTGACCTATGTGCAGTGCTAAGTTAAAATGGCATCCCCATACTCACAAAGTCTGGGAAATTGGGCCTGGACAACATGGGGGCATCTCTGCTAGTGCAGGGGTGACCTCACACACAGGTACTTTGCACCGAACCTTCAGGGTCTTAAGGTTTGATATATAGGTGACTTATAAGTGCCCTGGTGCACTGAAAATGGATGTGAAATAGTGCATGCACTATTACACACAGGCTGCAATGGCAGTCCTGAAGAAGCCTTTGTATGGCCTCCTTATGGGTAGCAAAATAAATGCTTCAGTCCGTAAGGATCCCCTGGAAACCCAGTGCCCTGGGTACCTAGGTACCATATACTAGGTACTTATAAGGGGGTTCAGTATGCCAATTTGGAGTGAAATACTGGGTTACCAGTATGTAAGTACAAATTTGGAACCAGAGAGAGCATAAACACTGGAGTTTTGATTAGCAGGACTCCATTGACACAGTTAAGCATACTGACAAAAACACTGAAACAGACTTACAAGTAGGCCACAAACCATGGGCACAGGGGTCCTGGCTAGCAGGATCACTGTGACACAGTTAAAACACACTGACAAACTCTGACAAACAGGCCAAAAATGGGAGTAACCATGCTAGAAAGAGGCTTCTTTCTCACACATAAAACGATGTCTAGATTGCAGTTCTACCATAAAACAGAATAGACACAATTTAAAAGCAAGTAAGACATGTAGTAAACATCCAATTGACAGGATAAAGGTAAAAGACACAAAAGAATATTTTAAAATCCAACTTCCCCTAGAGTGCACAGCCATACGAAGAAATGAGCTTACACAGATACAGGTCTCATCATCTGGCAATTGTTGCAAATAATGGTAAGCCAGAAAGCAATGTCAAAAATTCCTACAACACAAAAGGGGTACTAAAAACTGTTTGTTGTAGATTTTATAAAAATCACAGAAAAAAAGTCACATCACTGAATGGGCATACTTTAGATTCAAGCTTACTCTGATACCATGTAGGGAAACAGGGGGAGTATTTGATTGTATCAGCTTTAAAACAAAATAACAACAAACGTTCTCAACTCCCACTGGTGTCCACAGGTAGCTGGGGAGGGGGAGTCCTCAAGATTAAAATTCAAATTACTCCCAACTGTTGGTTTCAAGGATTCTGTGTTGGCCCTATCTGCTTGCAACTGCAAAAGTAACAGTGCTTGCCCCTGCTTTCTGTCAGGAAGAGTTTGCAATACTGGGTCACTGAAGGCAGTATTTAAACCAATACCTGTTAAAGACTTTTTTTTACATAGGCTAACCAGGGAATGGAAAGGCCTCTATTACAGGCCAGGCAGTCAGTGACGATGCTCCTAGTAAGTGAGGCTTCATCCAGTTTAAAGATGGATAGCCACAGGAAGGGTGGACATGTACGAATAAGGTCACTGAGATATGTTAAACCGAACTAGTTGTGGTAAATGTAATGAGGCGTCGATACGGGAACAGTAATTTTTTCCTGCAGAATCAGTTTTCTTCCCTCTGCAAGGCCGTAGGCTCTACGATTCCCCAGATTCCAGCCCCATAACTTGCCATTGGCACACATTGGATGGAACCCAGTGGAGATGGAAGCCTCAAAGTGTACCCGCTGCTCTTAATAGCTTCATCCTACTCTGTGAGCTATGGGGGGGCCCAAGAACCTCTTGAATTAAATGTGACCCCCTAGCGGGAAGAAGTAATAGTGCCTGTGATCGAAGATAAATGTGTGCTTTTCATACTCCAATGCATTATAAAAGATTTAGCATAATTTGTTGATAAATCAAGGTGCACCATGAAATGTACAAAAGAATCAACTAATAATCGCAGGGCTTTGAGGGTGCGGGCTGTTAACACAGCATCAATCGCATAAAGTAATGTAAGGAGGGGTGCACCATTTATCCTGGGAACACCAGTGATACACTCAGGCCCTCATTATGAGGCTGGCAGTCCTCAGACCGCCAGCCTCGAGGTCGCAGTTGGACTGTGCCAAAGCAGCGGTCCGATCTCGATATTATGACCGTGGCGTTACCGCCACGTTTGGACCGCTGGCACTAACACTTTTCGGCTGCCTGATGGCCTGGCAGTGCCAGCGGTCCCAATCCACTAGGGCAGCGCAGCTCTGGGGATTACGACGTCTCTCTCCGCCGGCATTTACATTGTGGTTTCACCGCCATGTAAAGGCTGGTGGAGACGGGTTGCCGGGGGACCCAAGGGGCTTCCGCACTGCCCATTCACTTGGCATGGGCAGTGCGGGGGCCTCCCTGGACAGACCCATTGCGCAAGTCACTGTCTGCTTTGCAGACAGCGATTTGCGCAACAAATGCTGGTGCACCCGACACACAACAGCATAGCAGCCGACTCTGTTATGAGCTGGAGTCTATGTTGTTGTGCATTTCCTGCTGGGCCTGTGGGCGGGACCCAGCGGGAAACTCATAATAGGGGCTGTGGGAAGTCTGCCGCATAGGCAGTAACCCAACCACTAGAGTTTGGGGGGGCGGCCTTTTCCACCTGCCAAACTTATAATAAGGGCCTCAGTAAGCTGAGGACTAAGTTTATTTATATCTAGAATAAATAACAAAGGTGCAAGCATGCAACCCTGATGAACTCCCCGTTGAGTACTAAACTCTCTTAAAAGTTCCCCATTTTGACCAAACTTGACCCTGGCTTTATTGCCCATTTGTAAGGATACTAGCGAATGTACCAAAGTTGGATCCATCCCCATCTCAAAAAGGAGCTTTCACAGCTTGGACTGGTTCACACAGTCGAAAGCCATTGACAGGTCCATAAAAGCAAAGTATAGTGATGACTGCTTCAGCACTTTATACTTCCCAATAATTAAGTGCAAATTGAGACACTGCTCCACTGTACCTATTTCAATGAAGAAACCATATTGACAAACATTTTTAAAATGGTATAATTAACCCACTTCAGTATCCTGTTATATAAAACCCTGCCTTGAATCTTTGCTGCTATGTCAATCAATGATATAGGGCAGTAGCATTTTGGTGGGGATCGAACTTCTTTCTTAAAGATAGGGACACTGACCGAAGTGACCCAAGAGGCCGGTATTGTGGTGTGGGTTAAACTGTTAAATATGTCAGTCAGCAGTGGGACCCAGAAGTTCCAAATGCATTTAATCATGTTAATTGGAACCCCATCCAAACGCAGTGCTTTCCCTCCTTCACTCCCCTGAAAAGCAACAGTAACTTCCTGTAGAGAATTTGTAACAAATGAGGTAGGGTCTTTGTCTGCATTACCCCTCATAGTTAGCGTTTTTATCTGCATAAATCTGTGAAAAGTGGGTCACCCAGGCCTCACGGTCTACTTGACAACTGATAGACATAGTATTCTAGTTAATGGAACACAAAGGGCCTAATTATGAGTCTGGTGGTCAGTAGATCAGTGATCCCAAAGGGCTGACGATAGGTGCAGGTTGCAATCAGCCAGGGCGGCGCTGCACGCAGTGTCGCCCTGTTGATTACAACCTGGTTCTCCGCCAGCCTTGTCATGATGATTTCACCACCATCAAAAGGCTGGCAGAGAACAAGTGCAGGGGGGGGCAGGGGGGCCTCTGCACTTCCCATGCCTGTGGCAATGTAAACCATCAAGACCTATAGGATTAATGTCCCAGGTCCTCTCCATTAATATGATATCATATGTTTTGATAAATGACTGCCAGTATGGGAGCTGTGTCTTAGAACAGAGACCAGCAATGCTCCAACTAAGTATTTTTATCGATGAGCTACAAATGTGAGTTACTGAAGGTGCTGAGGTTTCCATAGGATCATCCCTCATAGGTGTGAGCTCAATTAACTGCGTGCGACCCACACACAGGGTCCATTGTACAGCAATCAAGGGGTAGGTAGATGCGAGTTCACTGTGCTGGGTTTATTAACCGTTTCTCTGTCATCACCCTTTTGCATGGCCAAACAGCTCTACCCCTTAGTTATACTTAACGCAGACATAGTCCCACACCTCCGTTGCTATGTATCATAGTTGTAGATCCCACAATGCCATTAGTGGGGCTTTTTTGTGAAGGGGGCACAGGGATACCCATGTTCCGGCCCTAAATGGTAGCAAGCGACAAATCCACTGTAGCACCCTCCCCCTGCTTTCCAATACAGAAAATGGAAATAGCAGAGGCTTCAATAATGTTCTTCTAAGAACAAGATGCAGTGTGAGAACTGAGCAAAGCTGCTATATGGGCTTCAAAGACAGCTAGGCGTTCCTTTAATGGGTTTAATTGGTAGTCATCCAGTGTCATTGAAATGTAACATTCCATATGGTGAACTTATCAGGTTAAAAACAATTTGTAATAACCCAAACATTTTGAACAGGCCAATAGGGATGCTTTACCAAGACTACAAATGAGGGGTTATTCCATGAGGTCCTGTGAATTGCCACAAGCTATATTGATATACTAAATATGGAGGATTTGATCAATGGATACAGACCCAATCACAATGTAGCACACCAGATTATTGCCATTGGATTAGTAGTTCCATTCACTGTCCAGTTACAGACCACTAGGGAGGTGTTTTCAAACCATTGGTCCATCTTAAATAATGATAACTTTATTGGACCACTGCTACCTAATACACCAAGAATGACTTTCAGCAAAGGTATTTACAACAGAGATATTTTTGGTGAGCAGTAATTTATTCTTAATAACAATCCATAATTCCTTAATTGCAAAAACAGTGGGATTTTTCATATATGGTCGAGGTTAGGCATACAAGAATAGTCAAAATGTTGCCCACTGTTTGTTTGCAACGAGCATGTCTTTAACAGTTTTTAACATATGAATCAAATTTTGTATTTTTTTGGTTTTTGCAGTGTATGAACCATAAAAATTTAAAACAAATCTTAAAAAGTAGGCTATTCCAAGGGAGAAACAATGTAAAACTACGTTTTTTTAAACTGCCCAGCAAAAACTTTGGGTGACCTTTGAAAAGTGTAAAACTTGGGATGTGCATAAGTTTTCCCAATTTTACAAGTGAATTTAAAACACTGATTATCTCTACTCTGAATTTAATGTCAACAATTGGCGAATGGCCATGCTAGAATAAAGATAAGGCACTATCTTTGGGGTTGAGGACCTACTCCTCAGTAGCACTTGATGTTTTGGGGGGAACCTTGTGCATCCCTTCACTGACACCACAAATGCAGTGTACACAAATTGGATGTACACTAAAGGCAAACTGGCAAACCAGAGCAAGGTGTTATAGACTCCTGAGCAGCTCAAGCGCAGCAAAATTGGATGTGGCTACTTAGCACTGGCACTCTAGTACTTCTGTGTATGAGTATGTGTATTTTGAATTTGATGTGGGTGCTTAGCACAGAACCTCTAACCATAGACTTGGGTGCTTAGGGCCAGTGCACTAAGGCCCATATTTATAATTTTTTATGCAGAACTTCGCAAACGCAGTTTTGCGTAAAAAAAGTTTACAGCTGGCTTGCGCCATTCCTGAAGACAACCTGTTGCCATATTTATAGAATGTTGCAACCCAGCAGTAAGGATCGGCTAGCATCAAAATAAAAAAAACTCTAACCAGGGGAGGGTGGCGGTAGGGGGAAATGGCGTTAGGGCACCAGAAATGATGCTAGGCTGGTTAATGCCAATATATATGGCATTAACCAGCCTAGCGCCATTTCTTGACGCAATAGCACCTGAAAATGACTCCTGTCTCAGGAGTCATGCCTACCACCCCAATGGCCATCCCCAGTGGACCAGTGTCCCTGGGCATGGCCATTGGACCCAGTGCCATGCAGGGGGGGGGGGGGCCATGAAAGGGGCCCCCAATGGCGCACAAAAAAATAATTCTACTTACCTATACTTATCCATACTTACCCAGGATTGAGATCCCCATCCTCTGGTGTCCCTCTGGTGTGGGTGGGATTGTTCCTGGTACTTGGGGTGGGCATCTGTGGGCCCATTCCATGGTGTTTGACCACGGAAATGGGTCCACTGCCACCCTAACGCCTGGTCTGATCCTGGCGTTAGATAATTGAACTCAGCAGGCTTAGCGCCATTATCTGGGCCCGGCTACTCCTTGCGCATGGTCTCTGCGCCGTAGTATAGATATGGCGGTAGGGGTTTAGAGTCATTTCTAGGACAGGAACGGCTACCTTGCATCTCATTGACGCAAGGTGGGTTGACGCATCCTAGAAATAGCGCTAAGCCCAATATTTTGACACTAGACGTGTCTAGCGTAAAAGTATTCATATGGCGATAGGTTTGTGCCATTTTAGCTTCAAAATAAATGATGCTAAAATGGCGCAAGTAGAGTATAAATATGCCCCTAATGTTCCTAGTAGAATGAATGCTCTGAACTTCAGTGTGGGTTTTCAATGCCAGTTCCCTGCTACTTCTAGTAGTATTCTGAGCTTGAATGTGTGTGCCTAGCCCAGGAGCTCTAGTGCTCTTTCTGCTCAACATATTCCTTTGTCAACCTCAGAAAAATGAGAGTTTGAGTCCATTTTAAAGGGACTTGAACCAGTGACCTTAGGACATACATAAAGATCCTAAATAGTGTTGACACCTGTCCAGTTATCTTCTGGCACCACTGGTATTTAATGTCCAGCTGGTACAAAAATAAGCAAATCACCTAAAGCCGATATTTTTACCCTTTATCTGTACATACTTCAAACAGCAAATACAAATAGAAAACACTTTTAAATGTGTTCTGTAGCTATAATAACGATCTCTAACTAATGTTTAAAGTAAACAAAGGCAGAAACGTCAATGTACAAATGAATACATTTAATTTTCTTTAAAGTCCTATTTAGTATTGCGTCTCTGCAGACTTAAAACAACAACAAAAATCTGGTATTTTTCCTCTTGGAAAGGTGGCGACCCTAACCCCAAGTGCAAGCAGTCAATGAACTATCTTACCATACATATATTTAAAAGGTTTGGTGTCTGTTTATATGCTAGTTTTAACTTCTTTTAGTATTAAGATTTGGTAAGCATGTATTTTTAGAATTAATTATAATGTGTGGTGTATTTTTGTTTCTCTGACACCTTAGAGAGGTCAGTGGCTGAGCTTGAAGTAAAGAGTACTTTTACCTAATTTAACATGCAAGGCCTTCTTTAAGGCAGTGTGACCAGTGCGGTCGCACTGGGTGCTGACCTAGAGGGGAGGCACTGACCTCAGGGGTGCCCCTCCTGTGTTTTACAATGACTTAAGATATAAAAGCACCTGCTGCAGGGTTCCTTGTACATCTAGCCTTCAGGAAGCAATAGAAATTTCAAGATAACTCTTGTGATTAATGTTCTTGCAAGAGAGTGATCATAGTTTTGTCTAGTGGTAGTTTTAACTTGCCATAAAGTAGCCTTCGGGTGAATATGCCTGCTGCAAAGAAACGTTCTGTATTTTATGTAAATAGCTTAGAGAATTAGTAAAGGCAGCCTTTACCAGTGCTTAAAAACAAATGAAATGTATGTGAGTGAGGGAGGGGCTATGGAAAAATGAGGGGTACTTTTGCTGGGTGGTAGTGAGGGAATCCAAGGAGAAGGTCATGGGGGGATGAAGGCGCCAAAGAATATTGTCACACCAGATGCCACCTACACTAAAGTTGGCCCTGCTAATATGTGGTGGCCGCTTTGTCACACTGGCGACGAGGAGTCCCGTGGACTGAACCTTAACATGACAGTGATTCCTTGTGTAGTAAGGTTGCCCTCCTGAAGTTGTGTTGGAGGGAATCTACAGGCTACAGAAGTATTCAGGTGCACGTCGCAGTGATGTGCTGATGTAGAGTGCTTCACGGTTGCTCCTTAGCATTGAAAAGAGGGCAGGGGAGTTCCGACATCTATTGAGAGAGACGCCACATCCAGAAACACACGAGCCATTCTTGTGTGTGGAAAAGGTACTTTAATGAGACAGGTGCAGATCTTGCAATACAAACCCTGCCATCTAGCCATGAAAACTATTTAGACACGGCCTCAATAAACATTATGACAACTAACCATCCACCTCCTCCTCCCAAAAAAACGCCCTCACATACCAAATGTCAAACACAAACTCTCCAGTCTCTCCTAAATTCAGATTTTGCCCAACCAAACTCTTGCGTGTCCTCCAAACATTTCCTTCCTCTTTGTTCTCCAATTGCCCTCTCCTAACCCCCTCAGATTTCTCGGATGGGTCTAAACATGCCCCATTTCCTTCTAAATAATTTTTGAACTGTCCAACTACCGTCCAACAAGTATGTGCTTAACAGTGACACTACTCAGCTTAATCAAAACCAATTTGTACCAGTCCCACAAAAAACCGACTCGGGCCTCAAATGAGTTACATCCTACCAGTAAACCTTGCCTATGCTAGGGGTGGGTGGGAAGGAACAGCTTCCTAGCTCCTGTTGACCAGTGTGTACTTTCAACTTTTCTACACTAAATATCCCTACGCGTGTATGAGCTCTACTTAAACTCCTCTCCTTCTGCTAACCTAGCCAATCCCTGCACTTCTTTATCTCGAACTATGCCACCTGGCCAAAATGCCCAGGGGTGTATGGCTAAAAGGCAGCTCCTCAATCCCCCATTGCCAAAAGGATTACCAAGCTAGACGCTGAGTAAATTCTGTCATGTCAGTGCGCAGAACTTTGGTATTGGAATGCACCGTGAAATCTTGCAGATGCTGCCTGTTCTTACATGGATTGCATCTCTTGTGCCTGTGGTGTTGGATTGGGAGCTTTGACAACTGTGCACAGAAGGCTCTGTGTGGTCCGCATGGGTCAGTCTCCATGTGCTTTAACTGATGCACAATCAACTGTTGCCTAACAGATCCTCTTGTGTTCAACATATTCATCAGCAGTGAGCCTTGCACATGACTAGACATAGGCTGATAGGCCCTTATTATGTACACAGTGCTCTATCCAGGTGTGAATTTACTCTTTGTGCACTTTGCTGGTAAGTGACTGTAGTATGTGTGCAGTGATTTAGCAGTACAAGACTGTCTACTTTTACTTAAAATATATTATATTTAAAAGGATAAAAGGAACATTGTGCACCATTCTGTTTTTTTCTTATACTCCATTTTGTTTCAAGAAACCTTTGCACTTTCTTTCACATGAATTAGGATCGACAGATTTCAACCACAACAATGTATTCTTCATGAGTCTTCATTAGTAATAGAATGTTATTATTATTCACCAAAACATAGATTTTTATCATTTGAACATATCACATATTGATTTTGTATTATATGTAGACAAGCAAAATGTAATATCAACTCCATTCTTCTCATAACATCATGGGGAACCCAATTTAAGTTGGAATACATGGAAAAGGGTATTTTTAAAATTATTCACATGCCTGTGGACTAATCTTAGTGCTGAAAGGAAATTGGCACTTTTTACACCTCTGTTCAGGAGCAGAAGGCCTGGAAGATTTGGATAACTTGCCAGAGCAATCACAAGTATATGTCCATGGTCTGAAAGAATTAAAGATAGCTGTA
Organism: Pleurodeles waltl; assembly: GCF_031143425.1. Taxonomy (NCBI): domain Eukaryota; kingdom Metazoa; phylum Chordata; class Amphibia; order Caudata; family Salamandridae; genus Pleurodeles; species Pleurodeles waltl. Next base: position 989,569,888 of record NC_090440.1, read on the forward strand.
AAGAAACGATACTATCTACCAAGAATTAGAACTATTGTGGAAAGATAACATCTTGAGTGACACGTACAAAAAGAAAATTAATCTGTGGAGGAATATATGATTGTGTGAAGAATGTTAGCATCTTCCTGTAAATGTGATGCTCTTCTGGAAGAAGGCATAAGGGACCAGCTTGCACTTCATTGTAAATTTGAAAAAATGAGGGAGGAGTTGTGCCTCACAGATGAGCCACCTTTAGCTGATGTTACACTGAGTGCTGAGTGCTATTCAACACATGTTGAGCTGTGTGGAAAAATTAAGAGGTGACATCAGTAAGGATGTTGATGTGAGTGTTGTAGAGAGTAATGGAGGATGGAAAGCATCACCATGTAAAGGAAATGTTTCAGATGTGGGCAAGAAGGCCATATGGCTAACGAGAAAGATTTCTCATCAAAGCAGTTTGTAAAAAGTGTGGCAGACACTTTGTCAGTTGTTGCTGGAGTGAAAGTAAACTGAGGAGCAATGTGAAGGAGGTCTGTGATGAGGTGGTCCTGCAGGTTCGTGATCTATTGGATTGTGTTAAAATCAGTAACAGCTATGTTGAGTTTATGTTTGATTCCTCCTCCAAAGTAAGCATTTTTTCTTTACAAGTATATAAATCATTTTATGAAAGGAATGTGTCTCTCGAAAATGAATGTTAAACCAGTCTCCGGTGGTCACCCAATAAACATGTCGAGGTATTTTCATGTTCCTGTTGAAAATAAGAGATTTGAGGTGGTTACATCAGAAGGATCTTGGTGCCTACCTTGCTCCTAATGGAGTAAATCCAGTATGTGTCTTCCAGGTTAGAGAAAAATTTAGTATTTTCCAAGCAAATTTCCAAATATTTTCATTTCTATGTTGGGATGTCTTAAGAATAATGTTCATATAATAAAATAAGAGCAGGTGCCAAACCTGTTATGGCTAAAGGGAGGAGGTGCCTTAAAAGAGGAATTGATGAGACTCTGTTAGGGTAGCATCACTTTGCCCGTTTAGGCAACAGAGTGGTTAGCACTAGTGTTTTTAGTGTGTAAGGCCAATGAGGACATAAGACTGTGCATTTGTCTAAGATGTCTTATTAAGGGTAGGTGTTCCTGGTATATCTATCCTACAACAAGTGTTATGGTGTAGGTAGCTCTTCCCACCATACATCTTAGACAGACTAGTGTGTCTACAGTACACATTACATAGAATAGGAGTGATTGTAGAGTAGTGCACAGTATATCTGCTCCATGGCTGAAGTAGATCAGCAAGGACAGTGGAGAGGAGTGGCGCATGCTTGAGGCATGGCATATAATGCCAAGGGATGTGGAGAGGAGTGGTGTGTGCCTGCAACATATCTGACAAAGAAGAGCAGGGCCCTTGAAGAGGATTACATGTTCCTGTCACAGATCTGACCCACATAGCAGGGCCCCTAGAGGAGGACTGGATATTCCTATCACATATCTGACATTATGAAAAAGGGCTGAGAGATATTGGACTGTGGAGAAGTGACAAGTGTGAAGCATGGGCAGTGAAGAAGAGCTGTGTCCCCCTGTGTTCTCTGCTATGCATATGCCAGGGCTCTTAAGAAGGGTCAAGTGCTCCTTTCATATATCTGCTCTTGAATAGTAGGGGTTGTGGGACTAAGGCTGAGAGTACTTGTCCTTCCTCGACTAGCAGAAATTGTGAATAAGGCCTGATATTTACTTTTACATATCTTCCTGAAAGTAGAAGTGGCTGTGAACACTAGGTGATATTTCCTGTCAAATAAACTGAAGGCTTTTTGTAGATTGTTCTGTTTTCGTCTGCTGTGTCTGCTAAATGAATGAATGAGCGCTTCTTTTTTAGAGAGTAGGTATTTTAAAGCCTGCAGTTTACTGTCACAAGATGCCATAGGGTGGCCCTGGGAAAGGTGGGAATGGTATTTCAGACCTGCTTCCTCCTCACGTACACCCACACCCCTCCACCATGTGGTTTATGAGGGGTGAACTCTAGTACTCAGTCTGGGGGCTCTACCTCTGGCAAGTCACTGTATTAACCTCTGCTCTCTTCTCCACTGCATTCTTCCCCTCTGTCTCTCCAGGAAATGGAGTCTGACGAGTCAGAGCTGCAGAGGCGCTCTTCTGACACAGACAGCACTCCTCTGAGTCCCCCCACTTGCTGCCGCTGCCCACGGACCTGCTGCCTGTGCTGCACCTGTCTGTGGTGAGTAGCATTCCTGCCAGGTGTTTGAGGCCATTTACAATCAGCTATTGTATCACTGTCCCCCCATAAAAAAGCACCTGGACTATCACCATAAAATGAATAGGCACTGTACTTCATGAAGCATTCATCACCTCCACTGTGAAGCCTGTCCTATTATCTCACCACATGTCTTGCACACTGTAATACAGTCTTTCCCAGTATCTCAGCACTCTTCCCTTACAATGCAGTGGAGCCTGTTATCTCCTCTCATTGCTTGTTCCTTACACTGCACTGTAAGCTCTTTAAGTCTCTCATCATCTGTCTCATACACAGCAAGGCAGTCTCTCCTTCCCTCTTCACATGTGTTGCACACTACAATTCAGCTTCTGACAATAACTCATCATTGATCTCATGCAATGCCGTTGAATCTCCTTCCTCCTCACATATTACAATGGACACTGTCCCAATACCTCATCACTGGTCTCACACACTGAAATGAAATCTCTCCCAATTCCTCAATACTGGTTTCATACAGTGTAATGGAGTCTCTCACATCCCATAATCTGTGGTATCATACTATGCAGTGTAGTACAACTCATCTGCATATTACTGGTCTCACACTGTGTATTAAAGCATTATCATATCATCTTATTGCTTGTCTCATGCACTGAAATAGAAAGTCTACCAATCGCTCATCACTTGTCTGTACACTGCAATGGAATCTCTCCCAATCACTCATCCCTTGTCCATACATTGTAATGGGGTCTCTTCCAGCTGCTCATTGTGGGCCTCATACATTGCAATGAAAGTTCTCCCAATTCTTCAACTAGTACACTGAAAAAGAAGCATCTGCTTAGTTCCTTTTCACTGTCTCATACACTGTAATTGAGCCTCTCTCAATTCCGCTTCACTCAACTCAGTCACCGTTATCTAGTTTTTCTCCTCCCAGCCCTCGTCTCTGAGCCACATATACTGAAATGGAGCCTTTCTCAGTCCGTCAACACATTTCTGGTTCACCATAATGGAATCTCTTATAGTATCTCCACACAGTCCTCTTAAACTGCAACGGAACCCTTTTCATTGCCTCATCACTGATCTAATCCATTTCAACACAATGAAACCCATTTCATTATACCTGGTTTCATACATTGTGATGTAGTCTCGCTTATTCATTTAACTGTGGTATCTTACCCTGCACAGGAGCCTCATTTATGCCACAAACCTTAGAGCCATCTTATTCAAAAGCAAATATGAACTCCCAGGCTGATCAAGGAGGCCTGTTGCCATGTCACAAATTAATATGGTGCACATTGCTTCACTGTCCCTCCTGCAGGCTGTAAACATTTTATTGAGTCTCGTTCATTCCAACATAACTGTCATTTCATGTTTCAGTGGAGCTTTTGAATTTCTGCCTGAAGGCTGTTGTCCATTCACTGCATTTCACCACAGTGACTCTATACAAACTTTAGCAAAGTTCCTCTCTTTCCCCACACTACCGCTTCTTACTCTCCAATTGTCTACTAAACTTCTGCACACTTCACTGGCCTTGGGTACATCTATGCAGCCTTGTCTTGGCATAACTGGCCTCGTACACTTCACTGCAGTGCCACTCACTCCTTTGTAGCCAAACTTGCACTCTGTAATGGAGTCACACTTTCCACACATTTTGCATTGCATTTGTGTTGATTTGCTGCATCAGTGTCCCCACCCAATTAAAGTCTTGCATATTCTTCAGCGTTGTCCCACTCATCTTCAAATGTCTCCAACTAAACGGATTTCAACCGCTTCACAAGATTCTGAATTTCCATGTACCAGTCCTCTCATGCTTCAATGGAGAATAACTGGTTTCCCTCAACCTTAGGTGTTCTACATTCAAAGAGAGTCTACTCAGTGCCCCCACACACTGGGCTCACATAGTACAATTAATCTTATCATGACGCACATACAAGTTGGATGCGATTAAATATTTAGGCCCCATGCAATTCAATGGAGTCTTGAAACTATCCTACATACTATTGCTTATTCACTTGAGTGGAGTTCAATCAGCGCCTCACACAATATGCATTGTGCATTTTAGTGTATTTTCAAGGTCAGATTTTTTTAGGTCTAACTTGGCAATGAAGCTGGCCCGAAACCTTTTGTTACCAATGTTTTAAATTGTACATAGAGATCTCAAAGAACTATTTCTCTCCCCATGCCGTTGGCTGTTTAGTGCATCCTTCCACTTTCTACAGAGTACTTGTATTTCTATGTATGAGGGGCTTTTTAATATAAATAAAAGCATACTGAATCATCAAGTATTATGTTTTTTTATCTCTTAGATGCATTGCACACAGACAGCAGTATTTTGTTTTACTGCAGCAGATATTTTAACATGCTAGCCAGGATTCAAAATGGAAGACAGGCCTATTGGCTTTGTCAATGCTTTTAGCAATCACTTCAAATATTGATTTTAAATAGTGGCTCCCTTAAAAACAGTACACAAAGCTTACAGTGTTTTAGAACATAAAATAAGATACCTCTATGATGGTGGGAAGTGTGAGTATGCTGGACAATACATCAAATGTTTGGTCATTGATGAAGCTAATAAGAACTTTTGGCAAGTGACATTGGCATATGTACTTTAGTTTAGTCTAATTCATTCACAGATGACTTGATTCATAGAACATCACAAGACCCGTCTGCACATCACAGATCCGATATACCTCAAAAGGCATACATGTTCCTCATCACCTGCCTCTGGAGCTTCCCTGGATCCCCTGTTTGCCCATTATTACTTTCCTTATACACATTAATGCACCCTAATTCTTCACAAAAATCTCAATGTAATTTCACCAGTGCAGCTTCACAGTCTCATGGATCTCTCACATATAAGATAAAATGATCTGGCATTCATTAGCTGTACCCCTTATAGACATAGCCTTTAGCTAGTGTTCCCAGTAGTTGCATTTGCATACCACTGTGCTCCTCACTGAAGGCAGTCCCTATGTTTCTCCAGGCTACCTAATACTGACCAACCTCTCCTATGTCTGCTGCAGGGGCCTAGCAATGAGAATTCGCAGAAAGGAGGGCAGCCTCGCCAGGAGAGCAGAATCTATCACGAGACTGGAGAGCCCTCAAAGGATCGAAGAGAGGTGGGTTTAAGCAGCCCCCCATAGGTTGGGTACATGTTTTCATGGCTTCAATCGTGCTCAGTGGAATGAACTTGTGTGTCATAATACATCAGAGCTAGGTACCTGCTCTGAATGGCCTTCGCAGTGCCTGTGTTGGACACATGTTGCAAACATTTGAAATTGCAGCATGTTGAAACAAACAGCCAATTGTAAGGAAAATTAGGGATAAACCTATTCCAAAAGCTGGGATATTTTAAAGAATGCTCCGACTAAAAATGAATTTTTAAAACAAATTGGCAGTTTTTTTTCTATCAACAGGGGCTTTAATCACCTAACTATGTAGTGTCAACAGGAAACCAGCCATATTTGTTACCAGATCATAGAAGAAAGAGCTCTTACCAGATACTTATGCACTGGATTTTGACTCTAAAAGCTGCCTTGAAAATCCAATTAGTTTAACATGCCAAAGCGGATCATTCTTATTTTATGGATTTAAAAGCTAACTTAAGATTTCACAGTACAATTTCAAAACTAGCAATTAGAAAACTGAAAGCATATGACTAAACGTATATGGGGTCTGAAATGGTAATTCTGTAGGCAAGAGGGTCAAACGTGTGAAGCAACTGCATCATTTATTGATGGAGAGTGTTAGTATTCATAGACCTTGTTATTGAATGTAGAAATGTTCTTTGTTGGTTGCACTGTATTTTCTCTGCTTAGATGTGATTCCGCTTTTATGGTAAAAGTAACTCTTCAAACATACTTATGTTAAAACTGTGCAAACGTGCAAATTGAAAGGGAAATATAGCAACAAATTTACTGTGAGCGAGTGTATACAAATGGGTTGCACTGGTATTTTCACAGAAAGGGGACACCTGATATAATATCTATGCATATATCACAATTAGCTATAATATGCTATGTCCATTTGATTTAAGTTGATTTAAATGTAAGATCAGTAGACTGTAGAACTTTCACCCAAATGAGTATGCTAGTGCTTTAGGATCCTATAGAAATATACCATGATACAGTCAGAGAAAGCAGATGAATAATCAGCAAAATGTAATTGTAAATTGAATTTTTAGAAAATAAAATTACCTTAAATTGTATTCAAAGGGACAAATGGTTTTCAAGCAAGAGAAAAGCTTAAGGGAAAGAGGTCGACATTTGTACTTCTAAAAAAGGGAAAAAATCTGTGGCTAGCTGGATCTGACGCTTGAAAAGTGGCAGAAGTAAAATACCTCCAAAAGAGCTAAAAGGTTGATTGGGAGTGCTGTGTTTAAACTTTTGCTGTAGAAATTCAGGCCCCGTTTTATAAAAAGGTGTGATGTACCATGCACATAGTTTTTTAAATGATTAGTTCTGGCACAGGCAATCAATGAAGGGCTGCCTTGTTGGGAGTAAAATGTGACAGTTTTGGAAGACTAAAAATTAGTCTAATGGCCGCTTGCTGGATTTGAGTTAGCCTTCTTACTAATGTTTTGAGCAGACCAAAATAAACAACATTGTTATAATCCAACCTTGCTCATTTTACTGCTTTAATCATAAACTGACAAGATTTTAGGCCTAATTAAGGAGTGATGTTTGTCAACACTTTAAGGTGGAAAAACCGTGAAAAGAAAATGTTATTAATTTGAGGTCCTGAGGTAAACAGCCCATCATAGTGGAACCCCAGATTACAGATTTCTTTTAATGGTTTGGGGGAAGCGGCAGTTCGGCCAGCCAATATTCTCTTATTTCTAAAGGACTTGATCTTCCAACCAAAAGAATCTCTGCTCTTTCAGTGTTAACTTTGAGAAATGTAGCTGACATCTATGATATAGCTGATATCAGGCAAGTACAGAAAGATTTATGTTCAATGGTGTGGATTTCTTGAGGTTTACTGTAATCTGGTTACTACCTGTGTACATTTTGAAACTGAGGTTAACGGTTCTCATCAGTTTCGCCTGTGAAATCATGCAAATGATTAATAATATAGGACTCAATTAAGTTCCTCAGCATCTCCACAACAATATCTTAAAACAAAAATGGTGAAAGGGAGACAGCTTGGAATCTTAACTTTTTGGTCAATATTTCTCACCACAGTTTCATGAAGACTCTCTATTAATATATAATTGGAGATGGTATCAAAAGGTGCCAACAGGTCAAGGAGGATCAAGGCTGCTCATGCTCCTTCCTGGTCTGCCAACAGAAGTAGAAGGTCCAACACTGTAGCTAATACTCATTCAGTACTGTGTGTGGCTCTGAAGCCTGCTTGATAAGAGTCCTGTATATTTTCTTGCTCATGTGCTTAATAAGTAGACAATTCACTACTGTTCAATCATCTTTATTAGTAAGCATTGCCAAAGCTAATAGGTCTCCCTTGCGGGACCTATTGGCGTTATAATGTTTTTTTAACCATTCTGCAAAGCATCCCTGATGCTGTGCAGCATGGCTAAAGAATTTTAAAAAGCCGTTGACGCTGTCACCCGCATCATTTTGAGGCGTGTGCGCACAACAACTGCGCACACCTACAATATGATGAGTGTGTGATTTTTGTGCCTGGTTAGTTACCAATCTGAGTTGGATTGGTAGCTAAAAAGAGAAAAGCGCAAATGCAGTTTTTTTAAAGTGGGTGGTGGAAGAAACCCAAGTGGAGGGGGACAGTGGAAGCAATATGCTCAGTGTGGGAAGTAGAGGAGAAGAAACTGGTGAAAGAGCAACCTGGGGAAGAGTGGGGAGAAGCACATGTGTGAGCAGTGAACAAGGAGGTTCATGGTAGTAGGGAAGAGAAGCAAGAGGCGAGAGAGGAGGGCATGGGTGTGAAAGTAACACAAAGGGCTGGGTGGGGAGGAGAAGCAACAGGTGAAAGCAACATGTAGTGGGCAGGGAATATCAGACCGGTGGGTGAGGAAAGTATACAAGTACGAGCAAGACATGAAGGGGATTGGAAGAAGTGCACTTATGACAAAGAGCATACGGGGTGCAGGGGAGGCAATTGGAAAAAACATGCACTCTCATGGAGAAGTTAACTGAAAAATCAAGTGGTGCTTGAAAAGTAAGCAGTAGAATCTTAGAAGCCAGGCATTCAAAAGTGATGGTAAAGAGGCAATGATCCATGACAAAGACAAAATTGGATATCTCCAACACAAATAAGAAGCAGGCAATTGAGAGTGACATTAGAGCCAACCAGTAGCAAGCAATGGGCAGGCTCCAAGCCTCTGTATGTCATTTGTAAGCCCACAATACATCTTGCAACAGACAGAGCTGTCTAGTAGGAAAGACTGAAAATGGTAGCATTTAGAGAATGATCCATATATGAGCTACATATAACATAGTTCCTGGGTAAGGGGGAGAATACTTTGCTCCAATAGTTTAAAAATATGAGCAGGACAAGGATCAAGTTGAGAGCCAGACTCAATAGCTGGCTTTAACTGGAGAGTTTTACTTTCTGAAAGTGGGTGCTGGGTAAAAGGGAGAATACTTTGCTCCAATAGATTGAAAATGTGAGCAGGTCAAGGATCAAGCTGAGAGCCGGACTCAATAGATGGCTTTAACTGGAGAGTTTTACTTCCTGAAAGTGTGTTGTAAGAGGTGACTTTGATGAAAGATTAGAAGACACCACTGGATATTCTTCTAATTCTTAAATTGTAAAATGGATTAATGTATTTAGTGGTTTTCTCACGAAAAAGGGGAACTAGTATCACATATCTTCTAGGAGGATACAATGGAATTTTGAAAATATTCATATCCTCTGGGAGGATACAGTAGAGTTTGGACAATATTCCTGATTAACTAATGAGGTAATCAATTTAAAAATGTCTGTGATAAAGTTAACATTATTTATTTTGTCAGCTTATTAGGAAGCCTGTTTTGTTACTGGCTTATGGCTCTTATGACAGTAGTGTAGCATTATAAGCAGCATGATTGGCTGAAAAGTAAGATCATCTCTTAATTTCTCTCTTATTTTACATGTCAGCTTAAAATCTCTTAAATCTACTTACACCAGTGTGCTAACTGTTGATTTCACCCTACAAATGATATATCTTTGAGGAATTAAAAAATGGATCCACTTTATGCTGGATATGTTCAAGCAATGGGAGTAAAACCCAAGACTTCCATGGGTCTAATGTCGCTAAAAATCAAGTCATTTGTATGACCTGGTTGATGAGTGGGCTTGTGTATTATTTGGTTAATATCTAAAGATATTATCATTCTAGGATGTCTTTAGTAGCAGCAACAGCGGGATTGATGGTACAATTCCATAATATAACCACATTATTTGAACATTGAACATAGGGCATCAATAAATCTATCAGATCAGTGCTACAATGTGTTACTGGACCTGGTGGCCTGTAAAGATGTATGAATATGATGGAGTATGTGGAAGAATGCATTTAAAATTCAATACAATGGAAGCAGGGAAGGTTACCCACACTACAGTATATGCCAAGGGGAGCTTGATAGTGGAAAGAATATGGAGCTAATCGGCTATAAATAAACATAGACATATATAGTGACTCTGCAGGGCATTCAGCCAGAAGAGGACGCAGGTATAGGAATAGATTTGCTCATGGTAAGCGTGTACTCTGCAAAGTGACAGGTTATACTTATGCAAACTCCCATTTCACAATGTGCAAACATTTGCAGAGTAATTTGCTGTTGACCTTGCAAGTTACAGTGTATACACTGAAAACCTTTGCAGGTTGTAAAAGAATGAGAAGAGCAAGGAGGTGTGGCCCTCCTTGCAACTGTCTATCATTTAAAGCACTGAAAGATCAGTGCTCTCCAAAGATAGACTTGAACAATTGCTAAAGGGAAAACTGGACACATGTTCTTTTTGGCCGCTGCTGGGATCTAATGGGCGTATTTATACTTCTTTTGCACTGCATTAGCGCAATTTTTTTTACGCTAATTCAGCGCAAACTTAACTCCATACTTATATTTTGACGCTAGACCTGTCTAGCGCCAAAATATTGGAGTAACAGTCATTTTTTGGATGCATGAAACCACCTTGCATCAATGAGATGCAAGGTAGGCGTTCCCGTCCCAAAAATGACTCTATGGCCACAGGACCTTATTTATCCTCCTGTACAAAAAAGGTGCACGGTGGGAGGCGGGCCTAAATAATGGCACTAAGCCTGCTTAGCGCCATTATTTAATGCCTGGGTCAGGGCAGGCGTTAGGGGACCTGTGGACCCATTTCCATGTCAAAAACCATGGAAAGAGCCCACAGGGGCCCATCCCAAGCCCCAGGAACACCCCACCCACACCAGAGGGACAGAGGATGGGGGGACCCCATCCCAGGTAAGTAGAGGTAAGTATTTTAAATATTTATTTAAAGTGCTATTGGAGGCCCTGAAGTAGGCTCCCCTACATGGCATGGGTGCAGTGGCAATGCCCAGGGGACCCTTGTCCCCTGTGCTGGCCATTGGGGTGGTGAGCACGACTCCTGTCTTTTATAAGACAAGACTCATGTGGTATGGATGGATTTGCATCAGGAAATTACGCTAGGCTGGTTAGAGGCATTTGTGTACCTCTGACCAGCCTAGCATCATATTTTGGTGCAAAACTCCCTTCCCCCATACCGCCACCCCCACCCGGCTAATGTCATTTTCCCAGATGTTAGCCCACCCTTTGCGCCAGCTTGCGGGATTCCATAAATTTGGTGCCTGGCTGGCGCTCTGGAATGCTGCAAGCTGACACTATGGGGGTCATTCTGACCCTGGCGGTCATTGACCGCCAGGGTCAACGACCACGAGAGCACCGCCAACAGGCTGGCGGTGCTCTCAAGGGCATTCTGACCGCAGCGGTTTGGCCGCTGTCAGAAAGGGAAAAACGGCGGTCTCCCGCCGGTTTTCCGCTGCCCTCAGGAATCCTCCATGGCGGCGCAGCTTGCTGCGCCGCCATGGGGATTCCGACACCCCATACCGCCATCCTGTTCCTGGCGGTTCGCCCGCCAGGAACAGGATGGCGGTATGGGGTGTCGTGGGGCCCCTGGGGGCCCCTGCAGTACCCATGCCAATGGCATGGGCACTGCATGGGCCCCCGTAAGAGGGCCCCACAAAGAATTTCAGTGTCTGCTTAGCAGACACTGAAATTCGCGACGGGTGCAACTGCACCTGTCGCACCTTCCCACTCCGCCGGCTCCATTCGGAGCCGGCTTCCTCGTGGGAAGGGGTTTCCCGCTGGGCTGGCAGGCGGCCTTCTGGCGGTCACCCGCCAGCCCAGCGGGAAAGCCAGAATGGCCTCCGCGGTCTTTCGACTGCGGAGCCGCCATATGGCGGTTCCCGCCAGGCGGGCGGCGACTGCCGCCCGCCGGCCTCATAATGAGGCCCTATATTTTTTCACTCAAAACTGCGTTTGCGCAGTTCTGCCTCAAAAAGTATAAATATGGACTTGAGTGTGCACACAACAGTCCTCTGTCTGATGCCTGTTTTGCAATGCAACACTTTCTTTGTGATATCGTGTCCTTTGTCCCTTTTAAGAACATGTGTTGTGATGCCAACGCAGTGCAAATGCTACCATGGTGGTCTGTCTCATAGATATTCATGAGCTTGGCATCTTCAATTCATTTTACATAACTCTATGCACTCTTCTGGACTAGTACATACAGTATAGCTCAAATGTTGGCATGGACACTGCAAAGTGCTGTACAGGCACATTGCCATGCTGTGACCTTTCAAATGAATGCATCTGCTGGAGGGTTCCAGAACGAAGGCCTTTGCAAACTTGAAAAGACTTAAATACCAAACTTAGTCAATTTCATAAAGTGTAAAGATAGTAAAGTGAAGAAATGTAATACTGGAAAGAAAAGGGCATATGTATAGTGACAGACACAATAGTTGGGAACTGCAATGTCACCCAGGGTCATCAGTGCAAAACCACCCCCCTCCGGGCAGGGCATCTGGCTACAGGATATCATTTGGTATGTGGCTACATCCATAGATTAAAATGGACTGTGGAAGTCCTGCACAATTAAAACTCTTCTGAAGTGAAGTCAAGTAGCTCCCACAATAGGGAAAGGACAAAGTATGGCAATTTAGGGCCTGATTTAGAGGCTCACAGATGGGTTACTCGATCACAAACGTGACAGATATACCATCCACTGTATTACAAGTGCCATTGGATATAATGCACTTGTAATATAGGGGATGGGATATCCATCACATTTGTGATGAAGTAACCTGTCCGCCCAACTCTAAATCAGCCCCTTAGTTCCAATCTGTGGGCAAAGTTTAAAGCTTCACCAAGTCCTTATACACCTGAAAACTATTCTCTGGATTGGAAAAAAACATAAGTGACATAGGGCCTGAGTACAACTTTGGAGGAGGTGTTAATCCGTCCCAAAAGTGATGGTAAAGTGACGGATATACCACCAGCCGTATTACGAGTCCATTATATCCTATGGAACTCGTAATACGGCTGGTGGTATATCCGTCACATTTGGGACGGATTAACACCTCCTCCAAAGTTGTAATCAGGCCCATAGTGTAGTTTGGTTATTATAGTGATTATGGGCCAGATGTAGCAAAGTCCAATTTTGCGAATCGGAAATTGTGAGTCGGTTCGACTCGCAATTTCCGATTCCCAAAATTTGATGCAGTACGGTGTCTGAGATACCGACTGCGAGTCGCTATGGGGTCGCAAAGCCCCACCTCATTAATATTAATGAGGTGGGTCGCATTTTGCGACCCCATAGCGAGTCCCTGCACTCACAGGGATGGTGGCCTGCTGAAGTCAGCAGACCTCCATGTCTGTGACTGCTTTTTAAATAAAGCAGTTTTTTATTTTTATTTTACAACCCGTTTTCTTTAAAGGAAAACGAGTTGCAAAATAAAAAAAATAACGAAACCTTTTGGTTTCGGTTTTTCAGTGGAGGCACTGGCCCATTGGACCACTGCCTGCTCTGAAAAACACTTATTGGCAACATTCACAAAGGGGAAGGGGTCCCATGGGGACCCCTTCCCTTTTGCGAATGGGTTACCACCAGTGTGACACTGGTGGTAACTGCGAAATAGCGATGCGAGTGGCAAATAGGAAGGAAACACCCCTTCCTATTTGCGAGTGGCATTCACAATTTGCAAGTCGCTACCAACTCTCAAATGGTGAATGTGCATCGCAAAAGGCTTTTTGCATGGCGCAAACTGCGATTTTCGCAGTTTGCACCATGCAAAAAGCTTTCTACATCTGGCCCTATGTTCTTAATCCTATGTTGTTTTTTGGACATCATTCATTGTACTTACTGATTGTAAACATGTTTCTTTTACAATGTATTCCATGTTCCAGTTCTGCTCATTTGTGGATCTCAACCAACTGTTTGAGAGTTAGTTTGAGTTGGAAGTCACAGTCACTGTTGAAAGTGGACTCCTCTTTCTGAAATTAAAACACCCTTCTGACTTATCTGGCATATCTTATTTCTACACAACATTTGACAATGAGGATGAAAACTGATATATAGGAGCCCACCGTCAACATTTCCACAACACTTACAACAAATTAGTCAGGAAGATGTACCTTGTTCTGGAGCCACTCTTTTCAATAATCAATGATCTGCTACAACTATTGTCAATCATTGGCTTTCTTCCACATTGTATTTTCGGATAGACTTGGTGCCGATACGTTTCCGATACGTAGCATGGATTGCACGAGCCAGTGAAATTCACTTAAATATACACTGGATGTACACCCTCATGCTCTGCTTCTCATCAACGTCTTACACCACTCCATGCTCATTGGAAGATTAACCAAATTTCGCAAAATATTACAGGGTTGTGATCACATTAAATGTGTCAGCCATCTTGGATTGGGAATGATTCCCATTGAGTCTATGTACATTTTCAACAAGATGCATTATCAAGCATTTTGCATTGGTTAGCACTCAGTACAGGCTGGGTGCATCCGGAGAAACATCAGCCTGACAATTTACGCATTAACTCTTTACTACCACTTGGATGGTGTGTAACTTAATGATGCTTTACACAAAAGTGAAGCTGATTTTCTTTCAAGTTGCTTTCAGAAAGTAGGAGCTATATTAACCCTATAGGTGCGGGTGTCAGTGGCCGACGCCCGCACACCCTCCCTGGTGCATGTCATGACCAGTGGCTGCTGCCAGGGAGGGGTTTGACCAGAGGATTTTTTTTTTATTTAATACCCTCTTGGGAGACACGGAAGAGTTCTGTGTCTCCCCCGCACCCATACCAGCCCATCTGTGATGTCAGCGCTCCGCAAGGCACGCTGACGTCACACTTCATTATCCCCACCAGAGCAAGAAGCAGCTGATAAGGCCGCTTTCTGCTCCGGTGGGGAAAACCATTCGGGAAGGCCTGATTTGAAAGGGGAGATTCTCTAAAAAGATACAAGAACACTTTTTAAGTTGTAGGGAACCAACATTAAATGAAGTAATAGACATTGAAAAAGTATTTAGCGTTCAATAATATTGAGCAAGGCTTATAATAATTCATCTATTAGTTTTGTGGAAAGTAATGAGTCGGTCAATGTGCTGTCCTTGAGAGGTACGTTCATAAAAAATGCTATGCAAGTGGTTTACAAAGTTAGACCCATACCATTGAGTGTCAAACATGATCTTAAAAAGCTGCTTGATAAACAAGAATTGGAAGGTGTATTGCTACTACATACTACATACTACATACTCAGAATGAGTCAGACCCATCGTTATTGTCAGGAGACATTTGCCTGTGTGACAACCTTCACAAACTTAATAAAAACATAATCAGAGATTATCACCGATTGCTCAAGATCCTGGATTTGTTGGCCAGTATTGGTAATGTGAAGTATTTCTTATTGCTAGATCTGAGGTCTTCATACCACCAAATACCACTTGCTGCAGAGTTGCAAGAATGAGCATATACATTTTTGAGTCTATCCTTTGGCATAGCATCAGCAGCGAGTGTTTGTTTCAAAGATAGGCACCATTTCATCAGGCATCACAGGTGTACAAGCATTCCAAAATGATGTACTGATATTCACAGACACAATATTTTAGAGAAAACTTTGGCAATTTTTAAGGAAGTTATTATAACCTTAAAAGATGAAAAATGGCAATTCATAGAAAGAGGATTATTTGGGTCACTGAATCACATCATCAGGCATCAAACCCAAGTTATCACTTATCCAAGCAATAAGGGATGGTGCACCTCTCAAAGACAAAGATACTCTCAAATCTTTATTAGAAATGAGTGAATAATACTCAGGATTCATTCAGGGGTATGCTGTTGTGGTGCAACCTTTACAGAATCTATTGAGGAAAGGTGTGAAGTTTATGTGGGATGAGTCTTTTAATGGAAGCATTTGAAAAAGTCAAACAATTAATAGTTTTGGCTCCAGCTATGTCACCTTTTTCTCCTGGTCAAAAGTGTTTGCTCACTGTGGATGCTACTCATATGGGTTTTAGGCGTAGCATTGTCACATTATGACTTTGCTGGTCTGACGGTAAGACCGCCCTTGTGGCGGCCGCCAAAAGACCACCATGTTGTTGGTAATCCGACCGCCAGATTAAGAGTTACACTGTGAAGTCCGCCAAAAAAAAGCCAAATTTGCAAAACCACCAGGACACTGGAGGACGAAAAAGAGGCGGTCCCAACACCAGCACTGCCACGCTGACAAAAATCCTCCCATCATATTACAATCCACAAATCACAACAGCAGTTCTTCCTTGGTGGAAAACCATTGACAGTGCAAACCGCAGCGATCTGAACTCACATCACACTGAACACAACACCACATTGGATAGTTTGAGTATCCCACACCTGACACACATCCACACACTTGACACACCTACACACTCCACTACATAACACACCCTTACACAACCCACAATCCTTTGCAACCAGAACACCACAGAGGAGGAATTACCATCACAGGTTTTCTATGACAACTTTTGTCACCTGCACACATTGCACCACGCAAACATCACACACCTGCACAACATACACAACACACAATTTACCTTCACACAGAACACACAGTGACCATCACCCACTCACATCACAGCACCTACACCTCATCACTTACTTTTTGTTCAAAAATTTTATTTTAAACACTACCTCACTGTCTTTACCACCAGTACCATGTCCCAACAAAAACACTCATGTTTCACTGATGATGAGTTGAGCGTCATGGTAGACAAAATTGTCATGGTAGAGCCACACATGTTCGGAGCACAGGTCCAGCAAACATCAATAGCTACGAAAACTGAGTTGCAGCAAAGATTAGTCGGCAGGGTCAATTCTATAGGCAGCTATCCACATACAAGGGAGGACATCAGGAAGAGGTGGAACCACCTAAGGGGGAAGGTATGTTCCATGGCCGTAAGGCACCAGCTGGCGGTCCTCAAGACTGGCGGTGGTTCTCCACCTCCTTCCCCCTCCCCCTGCTTTCACATCTTGGGAGGAGAAGGTCTTGAACATCCTGCATTCTCCTGAGGACCTTACAGGAATACCTGGGGAAGTGGAGTCCGGTAAGTACCCGCAACATTCATGTCACCCAATTGTTTTGTCCTACATCCTCACTCACCACCTTACCCCACCTCAATTAACAAACAACCCACCACCCCTCTTCCAAATGTCCCAATACCCCTGTATGACATGCCACATGTCCACTAAACTCACCTGGCTCAGCAGCCCTTGAGAATGGCATGTGAAGTACTGAGAACTGATAGCACTACAACTCCCAGAAGGCAATATTCCACCATTAAAAAAACCTGAACAGTGCACCAAATGTGAGATATCATGCATATGAAACTAACTACCTATCTAACACCTCATGAATGTTCCACTGTGAAACAGTTTATGGCAATGACAGCAGTGCAATGGCCCACTCCTACTATCATTAAAATCAAAACACAGCTGAGTGACCCATCAAACTGCCCTTAAAGAAAAAAACTAAAATGTAATTGACTCACCTGGTGGGGGGGATATAGATGCCAAAGTTAATGCACATGCAGTACATCTAAATAGAGGTCAATGCCAATTGCTTACACCTATACTGTGTCCCTACTATGACACGGTTGTGCATTGTGCAGATTTTCGTGACATGTATCATGCCAGACACTTCACTAGGCAACAAAGGATAACACCCATGTCAATAGTCAGACAATATAAGAGGGTATCAGCAGTCTAATACCTACCAGCATAGTTTATCATCTTTGTGCATGGTGTATGGTATTGAACATTTAGAGTATCATGTTGTACTAAGTAGGATTTGGCAGCAGCTGTCGTTGTAATTTCTCTGGATTATGTTAAGGCACTATGTGCATCTCACACAACATCACTTATACTCAAACTGAAACATCACGTGCAGCAACTCTGTGTTCTACTTCTCCCACAGGTAACCTTGCCATTGTCACCATGCAGAGGATACCAGAGACTGCCAGTGCACCTCTGGATGAAGGCACCAGTGAGGACCACACCCCTGGATATGTGGACACTGAGGATGAAGCTTGTCAGTCAAACAGTCTCCTCTTGTCACCCCTGACAATAATGGTCCTGCCACCAGTGGGAGTGATCACACTGTGCCAGGAGCACAGGCATGTAGGGGTAGGCTGGGTGGGAGGGATGGTAGGGGCCAGAGGATGGGGCTCAAAGGGACAATACTGACTAGGAAACCATCTCCCAAGTATTGGAAGCCTACCAAAATTCCCAAGGCATGATGGGCCAGGTAGTCACCATGATGGGGGAATTCCAACAGCTGCAGAGGGACAACCACCAGGAAGTCATGCAGCAGTGGCAGGCACAAAATGCCATCCTGGGTTCCATTGCTGGGGTGATGAGGGACAATAACACTACCTTCAGTAGGTCTGCCACACAACATCATGCCTCTTCCACTAGCGTGTAATGACTCTTCTGGCCCTTCAACATCTGCAGCTGCTATTGGAATGGAGGCCCTGCCAGGGGAAGGACATGCCTCAGACACTCCACCCTCTGTAGCCTGCCCCCCTGCAAATAGGGATGTACACCCAGACATCCAGGAGGAGCAGATGCCAATACCAACCCCCCTGGCAGGAAGTGAAGCTCTCCTGATTGGTTCCCCTTCTGTGCCACAGAAACATCTTGTTGACTGTTCTAAAACCTAACTCCTTTTGTCTAAATTGCAAGGACACTGGACTTGTGTTTTCAAATGGTGTAGCAGCTACCCTGATGATTTCAGCCACCATGACTGAACAATTCACTATTTACTTTGTGTTATTTCTGTTTCAATTCACACATATTGTTTTGCACTCCTCAATAAATACAATTTAAAAACAAGTTCTGTGTAACTGTCAATGATCATGTATGACAACTCTGTTATCAATATGTCCCTCTGTATTGTACAACCTTTGTTATGGAAATCACACATGTACTGTATCACCATGAGACTCTTTACATTGGGATTGTAACATAGACATAAGCCAAAACAGCTGTATTGGACATCACACATTTATTTCTGGATTTACAAAGAGCAAATCGAGTACTGCTAGTGACATCACATTGTCAGCCTAGGTATCATACATTACTAACCCACAGGTTACAGAAGTTAGGGACATGTCAGTCTTCCTACAAGCCTGGAGCCATACAGATTGGTCCTTTGTATCAACAGGTAAAGCCTTATCACATACCCCTACCTTAGCTTCCTAATAATCAATCCCCATGATATAGACAGAGATCAGTACTGATGTCCGCAGTCCTGGAACCTTTCACTTACCGTGATCACGTACCTGTAGGCTTGCCACTCACCTATGTCAGTCTACAGACATGCACATTGGCCTGCAAAGTAGTAACACACTGACAGCTTTGTTCAAGACAGGTCACATACAACAGATACCATTATGAAGGTAGAGACTGTAGTTTAACATTTTCACGTGCCAAACACATACGGACACATACATGACACCATTTGACCACCTCCAGTACCAAACAGGTCTTCTTGGTGGGAAAACATACTTCCACCCCAGTATCCTGGCAGTCTGGCCATATTAGTTATACTCCACATACTCATGCCAATCAGTACCTGGTTTCATCCATGCCTACATCTCATTTCCGTGTGCAATTACTATCTGCCTGTGACTTGCCAATCATGAAGAGCCATACAGAAACTCAAAAAATCTGTGATTGACATAGATAAGGGGTAGGGCATATGTGTAAACAAACATCAATCCTGATAAGTCATTTGTACAAATGTGACTTTGCTTGTGCAGTAACATCTCATGACACTGTATGTCACAATGTACTGTACACAATACTTATAATCTGCATGCATACCTGATGCAGACTTCACAGATGATGGTAAATAGGAGTTGACATACCAGCCAACAATTGTAGGTTACAACATGAAATCTCACTTTTAAGAAGACATCACATACCTTGAGTTAGTTGAAGTACTGATTGATGAGATCTGCCCTGAAGTCTCCAGCTTCATCTGGCTCATACTCACTTGGCAAATCTGCATTTCCACCCACAGGTTCTGCTGGCTCCCCCTCATCTCATACGAATGGGATCTGACGTCTCAGGGCAAGGTTTTGGAGCATGCAGCAGGCAACAATTATTTGACATACCTTGTTGGGTGAGTAGAGGAGGGCTCCTCCAGATATGTCCAGGCAGTGAAATCTTGCCTTCAGTTGCCCAAAAGTCAACTCTACAACACACCTTGTCCTTCCGTGGGCCTCATTGTAGCGGACATCCCCATGCGTGGTTGGGTACCTGGCTGGAATCAATAACCAATGACGGTTTGTGTGGCCAGAGTCCCTTGTAAGGAATAGTTACAACAACACAAACATATATCTTGGACATGCACATTTGTGATAGCATGAGATAAACCTTGCAAACACACATGTCAGATATGACTTACAAACCAGTCAGGACCTTTCTGTGTAGATTTGTGCCATCAACAATGGGATATTGCTGTTCTGCATAATTAAGGAATCGTGGATACCTTGAAGATTTGTGGAATGTACTGGTCTGCCAAACACACCACTTGGATGTTGATAGAGTGGTAGTTTTTTCTGTTCCTGTATACCTGTTCATTGGCACTCGGGGGGACCAAGGCTACACAGGTGCCATCTATGGCTCCAACAACATAAGGAATGTGTAAGCATAAAACTCTGCCTTCACACAGGTCAAATCCACATGTTAGGGAAACCTGATGTAGCTGTCCAGGTATTTCAACAATGCACCCTGTACATCCTTCAAAACAATACTTTACATTGGCTGAGACATCCCTACAGTTAGGGCCACTGTATTTTGAAAGGACCCAGTGGTCCAGGAAGTGTAGCACTGACATGATTTGAATGATGGGAGGTATGCTATTGAGGTTGCGAATGGCAGGCATCAGACGTGGCTCCAACTGATCACAAAGATCCCGTGTTATATGCCTGTTCAGGCGATAGATCTGTATAATGTGTCTCTCTTCCATGGTGTCCAGATTTACTAGTGGGCGGTACACTGGATGGAAAAAATTAGATTGTAGGTGACTTTAACAATGTACACATAATGAATATGTTCAAATAGAAGACACACATATTTACATATGATGTCAGATACAACATAAGACATTAGAAGTTCAGCATATTGCTATGCATCCATGACAGTCCCCTTGGTTCACATTCCCTGAATCCTCTGGTGCACTATACATGCATATTTATCTGTGACTGTCAGTGTTTGGTAGTCCAACCTAGTTTACATGTGAAACATATTTTTGCACCTACACTCCATTGTCGTTACACACAGGATGTTGAGAATAGGTTAACATTTCCATTACCACCAACTCCTCTGTTACCCAGACTTTACTATTCACATGTACAATTAAACCACTAAACATGAAGGCAGCACTTACTAATAGTGCGCACAACATAGAGAATTGTCAATGACGCAAATTCCATTACTTTTCCCATACATATAATTGCCTCAAAATGGCGGCTGCTTTACTTACTATACTGGACAGGAGGAAGTGACTTACCTCCGGCGGATGTCATCATGGTGGTAGGCGGTCACAACCACAGTAGACATTGCCATTGGAACACATTGCTGCCTTTGGCAGACCTGGGCCAATGGTAATGTCTGCCGGAGGTGACGGTCATGTATGTGGCGGACGTGACTGCCATCTTCTGCAGTTTTGCTCACTTGGCTCCTGACACTGCTGCCATCAAGACCTCCACTACCTGAACTTCTCTGTACTGCCTCTGGGAGTTATCATGCCATGTCCTGCAGGTGATAGTGCCCCAGCCTTTACTCCAGAAGAGCTCGACAAGCTTGTGGATGAGGTCCTACTCCTGTTTGGACAGCTATATGGTGCACCAAAAGAGCAGGTGAGTCCAATGGTATACCAGTGTGTGAAAGGTGGATTGTATGATGGTGAACATGCAATGGGAGGTAGTGAGGGATTTGGCAATCATGTCTGGGGGCATGGAAATATGTACATGTGCATAGGCAGACATACAGTAGTGATACATGGTAGCTAGTGTGTACTCTAACTTCCTTTATACATAATATAGATTGCAGCATGTACAACAATAATGGTGTGAGAAATGTTCATAGAGACATACCATGTTATTGATAAATGTAGCCTGGTGATATGTGTCTAGCCAAAACCAGGTACTGTTCATGCATGTTGCTTGGGAGACTCCCCTTCACACATAGGCTGGCTGCAGATGGTAAATTGTGAATGGGTTTTGACCCAGAGGAAGGGTATGTTTGCGTACTTACTGTGACTGAAGTGTTCTGACCAATTGTGTTGCGATGGTGCATGTGGACATAACTTTCAACTTTTGTCTGTGTCATCCATGCAGGTCAATGCCTATCAAAAGAAGGGACTCTGGTTTGGCATCACCAAGCAAGTGCGGACCATTGGGGTGCACAGCCGGCGGAGCACCCACTCTAGGAAGCTGTGGGATGACCTGAAACGCTGGGCCCAGGAGACCGCAGAGGCCCAACTGGGGATGTCCTCCCAATGTCAGACCTTGACCCCCCAATGGCCTGCATTTTGGCAGTGGCCTACCATAAGTTTGATAGGCATTTGAGAGCAGCACAGCAGCCACGAGGGGGTAAGTACTGACTACACACATGTACATCCCTCTGCCAGTTCAGTGTATAATGTGTAAGTATTTAAGCTGTGACAATGTGGTAAGTGCTAAAAGCCAAAGGTCCCCTAGGTACACCTAGGTGTACAGGTTATAACATTGACATACAGGTGTGGTGATTCTATTGTGTATAGGGAGATAAAACTCTGCAATGTGAACCATTTTGTATTGAAGCACATGGTAATGCACATGTGACAGTGTCATATGTGTACCACTATACTGCTCTATAAATAACCTGCTGCCTCATCCTTACCACCTACTGATCCATACTCCAGAAATCCTGTTGGTAAGTTGTTCAGGTCTTCGGGCTCTGTCCATTCCTATTCCACTGGATCTAGCTCTACATGCAACATAGGGGCTGACAGGTGAGAAACAGGACAAGTATTCATGAGTTGTGAACTAGATGTAACGTTTATGTGAGGGTGTGATCTAAGTCGGAAATTTCACATGGAATACTTGCTACACTTACTCAGAGGTGTGGGGAGGTATCCCCATTGTGAAGTATGGACTGTACATTGGAAAGCTTTGATGTATAATAAGGGTGAACATCCTACATGATGAAAAGCATGGTGGTATTTCTTCATTCCTAGTGCAAGACATGTAATTGAAATGTGAGTTCAGACTTTTTGTCCTATGTACATGGTATTGTGAAGGTAAGTGGTTGCCTGCTATTCCCTTAGCCAGTGTATTGTGGGCATGCTCCATAGGGCAATACATCCCCTAAATGGTACAATATACACAGTTTTTTGCCACATCATGTGACCATTGGTACGTTCTACCATTTTTAAGCTCTCTGATCCAAGTTTGACATACTTTCTTTAGCTAGTTTGAATCTATTTATATGGATGTTAGTATGGCTAAGTTCAATTTGCACCGACTTCATTGTGTTGCTTTTTTTGAAGTTGACATTCACATGTTGGTGCAATGGTATATGTTATCAGTCAATTCGCTGGACTTTAGGTGTATGTCTCAATCATGGTCACTTAAGAGGTTGCTTATGTCAGTGTAACTTTACTCCAAAGATGTAAGGTTACTCCTATTTGAAGTGCTCATAGTGATGTTGGGATTTTGATATTGTTGATGTGAGGTTGATAATCATCAGTATCAGTAAAACTGTATTTGGCCTTCATGCACATAACATGTGTCCATTGTATTGAAGGTGTTGGCATGGTCCCTGGGGTTTTCTGTTGCTAAATCCTGTGTGCTGAGTAGGCCCCTATTTCTGTACATGACTTTGTTTACTATGTGAGAATTACTAAGTCGAGTAGGTCCACAAAGTATGTATCAACCTTTGCAAAAAGACTATTGTTGCATGTGTTGTTGAAATGGATTTGAAATCTATTATACTACAACTTTGGATATGTCAAATGGAGTAGGTGCATCTGTGGTTTTTGCCTTTGTGAATATCGTAGACACAGTTGCATGTTATGAATGTGATTGCTAAGCAACATGCTGTGTTGTAATTGGAATTTGATGAGGTAACTTTTATAGGACATGACATCTGGTAACAGACTGAATGAGTGTAGATTTGGAGTATGTATGAATGTGATATTAAAGTCAATACTAATTCCCATTGATAGAATGTTGTTTCGTAGTGATGCTCTGTATAGGGACACATTGTTAATGTTGACAAATTATCTTGCGCAGGTATAGTTTGTGCAATAGCTGTAATGTATGTGTACCTAAAGAATGTGATGACCCTAACTCTCTCTCTGTTTGTCAGCATCGGCAGGTGAAAGAGACAGCCAAATGGGGAAGCTGCTGGCCACGGGGCCTGAAGTCATGATACCACAGACACTGAGGGACTCAATGGCCTGGACAGTGAGGGGAGTGCCATGGGAAAGACAGGATCCAGTTCTTCACCTTTGGAATCCTCCTCCAGTGGACACGCCCTGGCGGTGGCAGACCCCTCTGGGAGCAACCCAGCACCATCTAAGTCCACCACACCCCTTATTACCACTGCCCTCCCTGTAGCTCCCCACCTAGTTGGCCGTGCCCGCTCACCCAAGAGGGTGGGCATCTTCTTTGCCGCAGGCACCTCTGCCCTTGTCATCCCTGCTGCCCTCAGTGAGGAGGCTATTGATCTGCTGAGATCGAACTCTGTGGGTCAGTCGACCATCGTGAATGCCACCCAGGGACTGGCAACTCAGATACAACAGAGTAGTGCGTTCCTTGAGGGCATTCATGGTGTACTGGCTGGCCTACAGAGATCCTTTCAGGCTCTGGCCTCCACACTGAGGGCAGCCAGTCACTCTTTGTCTCCCACCCCCCTCCACCTTCCTCTTCCCAAACTCAAACCCCCCTTCCCCTACCCAGCCAAAGCACACAGAAAGACAGCCATGCATCCACCTCAATGTCCAAACGTAGCGCAGACAAACTTAGGCACACCACCAGCATGTACACAAACAACATACAGATGCAGACGCAGCAACAGTCACTACCTGTCCTGACACCCCACCACCCCCAGCATCACTGACACTACACCTGAAACACCTGCAGAAACCACACAGATCCAGCCACTACACCTATCATACCCACAGTCAGCACAATAGCAGACCCTCATACATGCACCCCAGTCACCAGACCCCCAGACACCACAACCACTGGCTCTCCTACATGTGGCACATCCACCATACCTGAAGTCACCACCCCAACAGACAGTCACCCACCCACCATGGCATCCCCCAGCACCTCCACCTCCCTTCAGTCCCATACACATAAACACCTACCACCCACAAGCATACCTCCCTCAAACAAGCACCCTTGACACCCACGCATACACCTCAGACAACCACTCCCTCACCCTCCACACCCACACCCCCTTCCGTCCCTGTGTGTCCAAAAAAGTGTTCCTTTCATGTTTTGACCTTTTCCCTACTCCTTCCCCCCCCCAAGACCTCTAAATGCTCGGTTTCCCTCCCGTGCCCGTCTCTTCCACCTCCAAGGCCTCCCCTACCCCTCCTGCAACTACCCATGCTGTTCCCCCGCCAAGAAGTCTACCCCTCCCAAGAGAACACAACCCTCCCCTAAGTGTGGACCTAAGCCCCCGCTCCCAAGCCCAATCCCAAAGGACCCCCTCCTAAGCCTAGGCCCAAACCACCCTTTACTCCCTCTATAAACCCTGAGGTGCCTGCCTGCCTCCTTGAGGCCACTACCTGTCGAGTTTACATGGGAGTCGGGAGTCAAGTTCGGGGCATGCAGATGTGCATTGTGCGCGTGTTGCACATTTTCAAATTGAATTGGCCTTTGGCCTTGGACATTTCATTAGCTATCTATTTTATAATTAATGCATCATTGGACCAACCAGTTGTTGGTTTTGACATTACATATTTGTTCTGTATTGTTTTTCTTAGGGCAGATTTGTTCATGGCTGACATTGTGTGTGAGTATTTGTGTGTAAGTGGTGCTTACACTACCTGTTTTGTCTGGGCAGCATGTGAGGTTGTGCAGTGCTTTTGCCCCCAGTGATGGGTGTGTGTTGTGTGATGGGCATGTGTATGTTGGGGACATGTTGTTTTCATGGTATTGTGTGGTGTTTGTGTGGACATGTTTGTCACAGTGTTGTGTGGCTTTGTGTGCTTTGAGTGTGTGCATGTTTGGTGCATGGTATGTCAGATACGATGTGCTGTGTGTTTGCTATGTATGTCAATTGCTGCGTTGTATGGTTGTGTGATTGTGTGTGTTTGTTCCCTGTTGGTAGTACGTTGTGTTGTATGTTTGATTTGTCACTGGGTAGTGTCTATTGTGGGTGCTTGCCAATACATTGATGGTGTAGCGGTTGTGGTGTTGTGGGTCATTGTGTGTAACTGGGCCGGTGCTATGTTTCCAGGAGTCGGTGTGTGTTTTTGACATAGTGTGTGTACTGTGTACCTGCAGGTGTGTATGTGGCTGTCTGTGAGTGTGCGTGTTAGTGTCAGGTTACGTGTGTGTGTCACCCTCGCCCTACGTTCCCGATGTGTGAACGTACGAACTTTGGCAATTTACAACAGTGACAGGTAAGTGTGTATACTTACGGTTGCTGTTGTGGTCTTCTGCATTGATTCTGGAGTCTGTGGGCGAGTAGGAGCACCCGGATGATGTGAAGTTCTGGTTCCATGGTGGCTTCTGACGAGCATTGCTTCCTGAAGGTGAGTGTTTCCTTTTATGCAGTTTGTTTCCGCCTGGGTTTCTGTGGTGGTGAGACCGTGGCGGAAAACTTGGTGGTGTGCAGCCTCGTAATCTACCGTTGCTCATGGCGACCAGACCGCTGTGCCAGCGGTGCATTGGCTGTATTCTGTTGGGAATACTGCCATGGTCATAAATTGGCAGTCTTCTGTGCCACCCTGTTGGCAGTCTGACCACCAACATAGCGGTCTGGAGACCGCCAAACTTGTAATGAGGCCTTTGGGTATTAACAGAGAACAAATTATTCCTTTCCCATCTCGTTGTTTAAAACTAGCAGAATTACATGACAGTACAACTGAATTAGGATGTTCGTGGGCTGTAGAGAAATTTTAAATACTGTCATGGGGCATGCATTTTGCAATTTCTACACCCCACAAAACACTAATTCATATGCTAAATGGAAATGGTTCTGGAAAGGCATCATCCAAGTTAGTTAGATTGTTATTGCGTCTACAAGAATTTAGGGGCAGATTAATGGAAAGTGGCACTGCACCGAGTGCACCCCCCTACCTCCACCATATGTTCACTGTATTTAAGATACAGCACACCATGGCGCAGGGTAGGGGGCAATCAAGTCATTTTTAATGACTCTATTGATGTACTCTGCAGGAGTAGCGCCAAACTCCTGCCAGCTGCTCCTTACCACCTCCCCTCATGGGGTAATGCCCCCTATGCATACATTATGCCTGGTGCAGGCATAATGTAGCGCAAAGGGTTACAGGGTGGCGCAATGCACTCTTTGGGCCACATTAACGTTAAAAAAAAATACGTTAATGTGGTGCAAGGTGGCACTAGGGGCCTATAAATATGCCCCTTAATGTCATAGTGAAATACATTGCTAGAGGAAAAAGCAGCAGTGCTAATTGCCTTTTGAGAATGGCTTCGGGTATTGAGGAAGATGAAGAATTAGGGGATGATGTGGAATGTGTGATGGCTGTGATCAAAGACATTTTAGACTCCACTGGTTTCATTTCTTAAAAAGATTGGTTGAATGCAACAGAAAAAGATGATGTCTTGGCATCAGCCATGGAGTATGCTATGAAAGGGTGGCCCAAATAAAGAACTTTGCCTTCAACCCTAAAACCTTTTTCACAAGTAGAAAGTGAGCATTCGATTTTGAAGGGAGTTTTAATGCAAAATGATGTTTGTATCCCACCTCCCTCAATTTGTGAGATATTAATCAAAACAGCTTGTGAGTGACATGTTGGGTTGGGTGGAACTTGCAAATATCTCAACCAATAGTTTAAGTGCCCATCAATGCACACTCAAATTTCTACGTGGGTAGCCAACTGTGAAACTGGTTTGCTGTTGGATAAAAATTGGAAGACTTGCCAGACACCTGTACACATGATGCCCTTGCCAGACGATGTCTGGTGTAAGGTTTCCGTTACATGTCTGGTGTAAGCATTCAGTTAAATGTCCATTGGAGATCCTCACCAATGACATGAAGTAGTTATTAGTCTTAATTGACTACTTTTGTAAGTGGGTATACTTTGAATTCACATTTTTCCTGAGCGCTGGAAATGTGACTAAATTTCTAAAGTACGTTTTTGACATTGAAGGTCCTCCCAAAGAGCTGATAACCAATAAAGGTACACATTTTACCTCACTACAGTTTAAGGATTTCATAGACTCTTCAACCATTTAAGAGTGCCTGATATTCTCCGTCATCCAATGGATTATATGAGAGGGTGAACAAATTTGTAAAGGAGGTTATTCAGTCTGCTTTAACCATTCGAGCACCAGTGCAGGAATTTTTCAAAAAGAAGTTGTTGACATATCTGATCACTACACAGAAAGAACCAAGATTGAAGTTGTGTCCTGATTGGGTACAGGGATTAAGATTCAAAAGTGATGGATGCTATTGCAAAGGTATTAAAGATGTTGCAAAGAAAGCTGAATGCCAACAGGCTACTCATGAATCCAAATTTGATAATATTCAGTAAGAGACCAAAGGCCAGATGTAGCAAAGGGTTTTTCCCATTTTGTGTCAATGGGAAAATGTGTTCGTACATATGGCCCCAAATGTTTCATCCTGGTGATGGGGTCTTAATTAGCCAGCCATATAGAGTTAAAAAAAGAAAAGTTTGTGTACACAGAACCTGTGCAAATAGTCAAAGTCTCAAAAGATTCAGTTTTGCTTCGCAGGGAAGGATGGTGGAGCAAAAGATGTTTAGTGAAGTTGTGTCCTGAACCAGCAAAAAAATCATCAGTCACAAAAGAAGTTTGGGTGATCAATTGTTTCAAGATAATTCATGGTTCTCAATAGCTGATGATTTGGGTGACAACAAGTTAGGAACAACTTTATACCACACATTACCAGTTGAAGGTAATGATAGTTGAAATTCTAGTGTACCTGAAATTAGTTCTTCCTTGAAGTTATCTTATTCTGGTGAATTGGGGAAAGATCACAGTGCTGATATGCATGTTACTCAGAGTTTTTCAGATGTACATCCAGTATCAGTTTCAACTGTACAAAACACTAGAGCTTTGCGAAATGTCCCCATGCTTTCAAGCTTCAAAGACTTTTATTTGCATTGACCAAAACTTAAATTCAGAGTGCATTAATTATAGCACTGCATTGATTGCAATGTCTCATTAATTTTGTAAAGGGAAGAGATGACACAGTGTGGTTATTATAGTTATTATAATCTTAGTCCTATGTTGGTTTCTGTATATCATTCATTGTTTTTGTCAGTTTACCATGTATTCCATGTTCTAGCCCTGCACACTGTGGATTCCAACCGACTGCTCAGGGACCAGTTTGTGTTGGAAGTCACTGGAGGTGGACTGTTGGACATGGGCTCTTCTTCATGCAATTAAACTACCCTTCCAACTTATCTTGCGTCCCTCATTTCTTCATAGCACCCATATATGATAATGCTGGTAAGGAGCAGAGAAGGCTGGGCTTCTTTACCAATGCTTGCCATTGGATGCCAGATTTTTTTGTATTTGTCATAGCATTAAAAATGCAGACCAGGGATCTTTAGAAAAACTACTCTGGAAAGAGGTGTCAGTGTGATGCTTCACTACAACTCTTCTTGGAGAACCTTTTAAGATCTATCAATAAAATGTTTATCCCTTGAAAAAAATTAAAACTGAATGTATCCCATGCAACTTTCAGAAATATACTGAAAAGAACCTAAGGTTTTATCATTTGAGCCCACCTTGCTTGGGTTTCCCCACTAACAACATCTGGGTTTTATGATAGATTCACACACACGTAATAAACTTAAAAAATATGACTGATCCCATCGTTCTCATTTAAATTATATTACATGAGACTTCTCTTTTCTTTAGGGGAGCAGCAACAATCCAAGAAATATTTACCTCCCACGATCAGTTGCTGATATTGTGACTATAAAGAGTAGACCCTCCTGCATGTTCTTTTCTTATGCACAGTTTTCTTCACTGAGCATAGGATGTTTTTTCCATACCTTTTTTGTTAGACTTGGCATTCGTAGCTGTCTTCTGGCCAAGGCCATCTCTTTCAACTGCAGTGGAATGCAGCTACTGAGTGGCTTTCTTAAATTTATGCTTGCCATCAACAAGGCATTATTGTCACCTACAGTCGTTTGATTTTGAGCAGCACATTCATTTTATTTAGAGGCTGCAAGGAATAACATGAACTTGGCTGGGAGCTGCCACGCGTGAGAACTGCATCGCAATCAGCCATTTGAATTTTATCTTGTGTGATCACTTGGTCGTCTTCAGGCCAGCTATTATGGCTGCAGGGAATCATCTTGAAGTACCTTTTTGTGCTGATCTTAAGTTACTTTTAATGTTTGTATTCATATGGTTTTCAACAACTATTCAATGAAGGGTATTAATTGATTACTCTTGGAGGGAGTGGCTAGGTTGAAAACAGTGCTTTTTGATTTACAGCCAAGCAATGGAAAAGAACACAAATGCAAATATCATCTAAAACTAGTCAGTGTGGAACAACGTATCTTAACTTAACTCTATAGCCTGCTGCTAAGGGCTATTCCATATGTTAAAGGCCCTGATCCTGAGATATAGTCGCAGGCTGGGCCCAGTAACGAGGGAGAAGACCTTTAACAGCTGGTATAGCCCAAGGCAGAAGAGCTAAAAGGCTATTAGAATATTCCACCTACTAAGGGTAGAATGCTCTAAATTCAAAAAGGTAGAAACATGCAGACAAACATGGGAACGTTGGAGCTCCGGGCTTATACCATCCATTTTAAGATAGGTGCTACACCATTGTCTTCAGTGGAGGTCCCAACACTTCAAAGTTCTAGTCAAGTGTAAAAACCTCATGAAACAAATAGATGATGGAAAATAAATCCCCAGATACAATGGGCACCTAGCAAGGCTGCATGGAAATAGAAGACGTTTTTCTCAGGAACATGGAAAGGCTAATCATGTACACAGGATGCATGCAGATGATTGGATTGAAAGATTAGAAAAAAGAGAAATATTTTCAATTTTAATATGAAAAGCAGAACAATCACAATGGTACAGTAATGGTACAGTATACTACGGGGAGATGTAATTGGACAGCAGACAAACTCAAAGGCAAAAAACTAGACTGAACCATGGATTTGTAGGCAACAGATGTCTAGTAGCTCTGCCAGGGTCACTCTGGGACAGAAAATAGGCCTAGGCAACAAAATAAAACCGACCCCACATTAGTGAGTTATATAGTTAAAAAGTGGCCCATGTTTGCAAATTGGGGTAGTTTTGAACTTCAAAAGACGTGCTGTATTAGTGTTTTGCACGGGATGGAAGACTGCTTGGACTGAAGGTTCCTGCAGGCAATGTTTGTTTTAATATCAGGGAAATAAAATAAAAAAACGGCCAAGTAGATGATAAAACAGATCCACAAACAGCCCAAAAAAGGTCACACACTGACCTGTCAGACCAGCCCTTCAGGCACTGCCCGATCGCCCTATAGGCCAGTCCAACTACGAACACTGCGAAGAGAAGCACTGTAACATGTTGAGTTGAAGGTAGGAAGTGCAGAAAAACAATGGAGTTAGAATTGAGGTGGTCGAGAAAGGCAGCCTGATTAGGTTCCAAGGTTGATGACGCTGGTGTTCCAAGCATTTAGAACGTGAGTATTTGCTGTACTTAATTATGCGGAGAGGAACATAGGTTTTACATAAAAATAAGGTGCAAGGCAATAAATTGGCTATGGAAGAAGATGCACCTCTTTTCACAATCATTTGATGCTTACCTCTGTTATAAAGGTAACTAAATTGTAACTTTCTGTGAGCATTTTGGAAGTGTATGCCTGTTGACTAAGACATTTATTCTTCATTTGAAGTTACCATACCAACCTCTAGATCGTTTTTTTTTCTCTTTAGGGCAGTGTGCTCAGGATGTTTCCCACTAAAACTATAAGCTTCGAATCCTGCTGACTGCAGAATGCTGATGTCCGTTATGAACCCAAATGTTTTTTGTTGTTGGTGTCTTCCATCGAAGCGTGATTCAGAGTAATACAATAAGTGCTTCCTGGTGCATCTGAAGGCTTTAGGGTAGTGGGAGTTACAGCTTTAAGTCATTAAGCATAAGCAAATCCCAGCTTTGATCCAGGTCCCTGTCCTCTGGTAAGTGGAAGTCAAAGCCAAAATGGAAGTTGTGACAGAAGCACAAGTAATCCAGGTGTAAGAGCTGCCTGTTGCTCCCACTCAGGGGAGATGGGGTCACACAGTCGACCTGTCAAGTACCAGACTGCACATTTGTTATTTTCCAGCTTCATTCCGCAGTTGGAGCTGGTGCATCACCCAAGCTTCCCGGGCCATCTCCGACACCTACAAATGTTAGAGGCCTTCAATGAGGTAATGTTGCAAATATTCTGGATAATTTCAGGCCTCCTGAAGCATCTTCAGCCTTGCAGATTTGCTGATGCTCCTAGTCTAGTGTTCTCCGTCATGCCCATCCCCAGTGCTGACTGACCCAGTTACTTCACATGCCTTTCCTTAACCGGGTGCCAGGGCATGCTGCCAATCCCTTGCCAAAGGCAATGTTGGGCCCACCTGTGTCAACAATAGTCTCTGCTTCAGAGATGCCAGCTCTGGATCCACCTTGATCCCTATACAAAGCAGTGT
Organism: Pleurodeles waltl; assembly: GCF_031143425.1. NCBI lineage: Eukaryota > Metazoa > Chordata > Amphibia > Caudata > Salamandridae > Pleurodeles > Pleurodeles waltl. Next base: position 989,602,467 of record NC_090440.1, read on the forward strand.
TCAGCAAGATCCCAACCGTTGTTCTACTATGAGATTACCAGCCAGTGGTGCCTTGGTGCCACTAGCTTCAACATTTCAAGGCCTTACTCATCATTGGTTCCAATGTACAAGAAATTCATGAAACACATGGAGATGAGAAAATGGCTGACAACTTGCACCTGCACTACGCTGATGATGGTCTTTACCAAGATCTGTAGATTGCAAGTTGTCTGCATAATTCGCCTGAAACTGAATTTTAGTCCCCACTCCCTCTTTCTGAAGAAGCTTCCTTTGCTGTGGTGGTACACAAAGACGGCTGAGTTTTTTGAGCTGTATTTGCCTATGGTAGAAACTAAGGCTATTTTACTGACCAAAATTGTGAGCCTGGGCCTTCAGTTTTAGAAACGTTACTTACTTTAATTGCAGCCTTGATGCTGTGCCGCTATTAAGTCGTTGCCAGGAATCAGAGACCTGCTCAGGGTACCTCCATCCTTTTTGACTCTGCATCTTTCTCTAGAAAATCTTGTGGCCCAGTCTTCAGCCAGCAAAATGAACCTCTATGCCTTTACTATTGCTCCACCTTATAGAGAATCTAAGCATATTGACACACATGCCAAGATGTAATTTTCCTCTGCCAACTTTGCCTTAACTCTGTGAATGTGGTCTGTCGGTACACCTTAACCCAGCCATTTCATGACAGACAGGATGCACCAAATTACATCTTGCGGTCCAATCTGTACACTAGGCTGCAAGTTTAGCACTAGTGTGGTGTAGTCACACCTGGATAAGCATCATGGGTGTGTTTGGAGACATACAGGCCTCTCTCATGCACGTGCCTTTGGATGCCTCCAGACTGCTTGGAGATGAGATAAATTCAGGTTTGACAATGCACCCTGTACATCCTTCAAAACAATACTTTACATTGGCTGAGACATCCCTACAGTTAGGGCCACTGTATTTTGAAAGGACCCAGTGGTCCAGGAAGTGTAGCACTGACATGATTTGAATGATGGGAGGTATGCTATTGAGGTTGCGAATGGCAGGCATCAGACGTGGCTCCAACTGATCACAAAGATCCCGTGTTATATGCCTGTTCAGGCGATAGATCTGTATAATGTGTCTCTCTTCCATGGTGTCCAGATTTACTAGTGGGCGGTACACTGGATGGAAAAAATTAGATTGTAGGTGACTTTAACAATGTACACATAATGAATATGTTCAAATAGAAGACACACATATTTACATATGATGTCAGATACAACATAAGACATTAGAAGTTCAGCATATTGCTATGCATCCATGACAGTCCCCTTGGTTCACATTCCCTGAATCCTCTGGTGCACTATACATGCATATTTATCTGTGACTGTCAGTGTTTGGTAGTCCAACCTAGTTTACATGTGAAACATATTTTTGCACCTACACTCCATTGTCGTTACACACAGGATGTTGAGAATAGGTTAACATTTCCATTACCACCAACTCCTCTGTTACCCAGACTTTACTATTCACATGTACAATTAAACCACTAAACATGAAGGCAGCACTTACTAATAGTGCGCACAACATAGAGAATTGTCAATGACGCAAATTCCATTACTTTTCCCATACATATAATTGCCTCAAAATGGCGGCTGCTTTACTTACTATACTGGACAGGAGGAAGTGACTTACCTCCGGCGGATGTCATCATGGTGGTAGGCGGTCACAACCACAGTAGACATTGCCATTGGAACACATTGCTGCCTTTGGCAGACCTGGGCCAATGGTAATGTCTGCCGGAGGTGACGGTCATGTATGTGGCGGACGTGACTGCCATCTTCTGCAGTTTTGCTCACTTGGCTCCTGACACTGCTGCCATCAAGACCTCCACTACCTGAACTTCTCTGTACTGCCTCTGGGAGTTATCATGCCATGTCCTGCAGGTGATAGTGCCCCAGCCTTTACTCCAGAAGAGCTCGACAAGCTTGTGGATGAAGTCCTACTCCTGTTTGGACAGCTATATGGTGCACCAAAAGAGCAGGTGAGTCCAATGGTATACCAGTGTGTGAAAGGTGGATTGTATGATGGTGAACATGCAATGGGAGGTAGTGAGGGATTTGGCAATCATGTCTGGGGGCATGGAAATATGTACATGTGCATAGGCAGACATACAGTAGTGATACATGGTAGCTAGTGTGTACTCTAACTTCCTTTATACATAATATAGATTGCAGCATGTACAACAATAATGGTGTGAGAAATGTTCATAGAGACATACCATGTTATTGATAAATGTAGCCTGGTGATATGTGTCTAGCCAAAACCAGGTACTGTTCATGCATGTTGCTTGGGAGACTCCCCTTCACACATAGGCTGGCTGCAGATGGTAAATTGTGAATGGGTTTTGACCCAGAGGAAGGGTATGTTTGCGTACTTACTGTGACTGAAGTGTTCTGACCAATTGTGTTGCGATGGTGCATGTGGACATAACTTTCAACTTTTGTCTGTGTCATCCATGCAGGTCAATGCCTATCAAAAGAAGGGACTCTGGTTTGGCATCACCAAGCAAGTGCGGACCATTGGGGTGCACAGCCGGCGGAGCACCCACTCTAGGAAGCTGTGGGATGACCTGAAACGCTGGGCCCAGGAGACCGCAGAGGCCCAACTGGGGATGTCCTCCCAATGTCAGACCTTGACCCCCCAATGGCCTGCATTTTGGCAGTGGCCTACCATAAGTTTGATAGGCATTTGAGAGCAGCACAGCAGCCACGAGGGGGTAAGTACTGACTACACACATGTACATCCCTCTGCCAGTTCAGTGTATAATGTGTAAGTATTTAAGCTGTGACAATGTGGTAAGTGCTAAAAGCCAAAGGTCCCCTAGGTACACCTAGGTGTACAGGTTATAACATTGACATACAGGTGTGGTGATTCTATTGTGTATAGGGAGATAAAACTCTGCAATGTGAACCATTTTGTATTGAAGCACATGGTAATGCACATGTGACAGTGTCATATGTGTACCACTATACTGCTCTATAAATAACCTGCTGCCTCATCCTTACCACCTACTGATCCATACTCCAGAAATCCTGTTGGTAAGTTGTTCAGGTCTTCGGGCTCTGTCCATTCCTATTCCACTGGATCTAGCTCTACATGCAACATAGGGGCTGACAGGTGAGAAACAGGACAAGTATTCATGAGTTGTGAACTAGATGTAACGTTTATGTGAGGGTGTGATCTAAGTCGGAAATTTCACATGGAATACTTGCTACACTTACTCAGAGGTGTGGGGAGGTATCCCCATTGTGAAGTATGGACTGTACATTGGAAAGCTTTGATGTATAATAAGGGTGAACATCCTACATGATGAAAAGCATGGTGGTATTTCTTCATTCCTAGTGCAAGACATGTAATTGAAATGTGAGTTCAGACTTTTTGTCCTATGTACATGGTATTGTGAAGGTAAGTGGTTGCCTGCTATTCCCTTAGCCAGTGTATTGTGGGCATGCTCCATAGGGCAATACATCCCCTAAATGGTACAATATACACAGTTTTTTGCCACATCATGTGACCATTGGTACGTTCTACCATTTTTAAGCTCTCTGATCCAAGTTTGACATACTTTCTTTAGCTAGTTTGAATCTATTTATATGGATGTTAGTATGGCTAAGTTCAATTTGCACCGACTTCATTGTGTTGCTTTTTTTGAAGTTGACATTCACATGTTGGTGCAATGGTATATGTTATCAGTCAATTCGCTGGACTTTAGGTGTATGTCTCAATCATGGTCACTTAAGAGGTTGCTTATGTCAGTGTAACTTTACTCCAAAGATGTAAGGTTACTCCTATTTGAAGTGCTCATAGTGATGTTGGGATTTTGATATTGTTGATGTGAGGTTGATAATCATCAGTATCAGTAAAACTGTATTTGGCCTTCATGCACATAACATGTGTCCATTGTATTGAAGGTGTTGGCATGGTCCCTGGGGTTTTCTGTTGCTAAATCCTGTGTGCTGAGTAGGCCCCTATTTCTGTACATGACTTTGTTTACTATGTGAGAATTACTAAGTCGAGTAGGTCCACAAAGTATGTATCAACCTTTGCAAAAAGACTATTGTTGCATGTGTTGTTGAAATGGATTTGAAATCTATTATACTACAACTTTGGATATGTCAAATGGAGTAGGTGCATCTGTGGTTTTTGCCTTTGTGAATATCGTAGACACAGTTGCATGTTATGAATGTGATTGCTAAGCAACATGCTGTGTTGTAATTGGAATTTGATGAGGTAACTTTTATAGGACATGACATCTGGTAACAGACTGAATGAGTGTAGATTTGGAGTATGTATGAATGTGATATTAAAGTCAATACTAATTCCCATTGATAGAATGTTGTTTCGTAGTGATGCTCTGTATAGGGACACATTGTTAATGTTGACAAATTATCTTGCGCAGGTATAGTTTGTGCAATAGCTGTAATGTATGTGTACCTAAAGAATGTGATGACCCTAACTCTCTCTCTGTTTGTCAGCATCGGCAGGTGAAAGAGACAGCCAAATGGGGAAGCTGCTGGCCACGGGGCCTGAAGTCATGATACCACAGACACTGAGGGACTCAATGGCCTGGACAGTGAGGGGAGTGCCACGGGAAAGACAGGATCCAGTTCTTCACCTTTGGAATCCTCCTCCAGTGGACACGCCCTGGCGGTGGCAGACCCCTCTGGGAGCAACCCAGCACCATCTAAGTCCACCACACCCCTTATTACCACTGCCCTCCCTGTAGCTCCCCACCTAGTTGGCCGTGCCCGCTCACCCAAGAGGGTGGGCATCTTCTTTGCCGCAGGCACCTCTGCCCTTGTCATCCCTGCTGCCCTCAGTGAGGAGGCTATTGATCTGCTGAGATCGAACTCTGTGGGTCAGTCGACCATCGTGAATGCCACCCAGGGACTGGCAACTCAGATACAACAGAGTAGTGCGTTCCTTGAGGGCATTCATGGTGTACTGGCTGGCCTACAGAGATCCTTTCAGGCTCTGGCCTCCACACTGAGGGCAGCCAGTCACTCTTTGTCTCCCACCCCCCTCCACCTTCCTCTTCCCAAACTCAAACCCCCCTTCCCCTACCCAGCCAAAGCACACAGAAAGACAGCCATGCATCCACCTCAATGTCCAAACGTAGCGCAGACAAACTTAGGCACACCACCAGCATGTACACAAACAACATACAGATGCAGACGCAGCAACAGTCACTACCTGTCCTGACACCCCACCACCCCCAGCATCACTGACACTACACCTGAAACACCTGCAGAAACCACACAGATCCAGCCACTACACCTATCATACCCACAGTCAGCACAATAGCAGACCCTCATACATGCACCCCAGTCACCAGACCCCCAGACACCACAACCACTGGCTCTCCTACATGTGGCACATCCACCATACCTGAAGTCACCACCCCAACAGACAGTCACCCACCCACCATGGCATCCCCCAGCACCTCCACCTCCCTTCAGTCCCATACACATAAACACCTACCACCCACAAGCATACCTCCCACAAACAAGCACCCTTGACACCCACGCATACACCTCAGACAACCACTCCCTCACCCTCCACACCCACACCCCCTTCCGTCCCTGTGTGTCCAAAAAAGTGTTCCTTTCATGTTTTGACCTTTTCCCTACTCCTTCCCCCCCCCAAGACCTCTAAATGCTCGGTTTCCCTCCCGTGCCCGTCTCTTCCACCTCCAAGGCCTCCCCTACCCCTCCTGCAACTACCCATGCTCTTCCCCCGCCAAGAAGTCTACCCCTCCCAAGAGAACACAACCCTCCCCTAAGTGTGGACCTAAGCCCCCGCTCCCAAGCCCAATCCCAAAGGACCCCCTCCTAAGCCTAGGCCCAAACCACCCTTTACTCCCTCTATAAACCCTGAGGTGCCTGCCTGCCTCCTTGAGGCCACTACCTGTCGAGTTTACATGGGAGTCGGGAGTCAAGTTCGGGGCATGCAGATGTGCATTGTGCGCGTGTTGCACATTTTCAAATTGAATTGGCCTTTGGCCTTGGACATTTCATTAGCTATCTATTTTATAATTAATGCATCATTGGACCAACCAGTTGTTGGTTTTGACATTACATATTTGTTCTGTATTGCTTTTCTTAGGGCAGATTTGTTCATGGCTGACATTGTGTGTGAGTATTTGTGTGTAAGTGGTGCTTACACTACCTGTTTTGTCTGGGCAGCATGTGAGGTTGTGCAGTGCTTTTGCCCCCAGTGATGGGTGTGTGTTGTGTGATGGGCATGTGTATGTTGGGGACATGTTGTTTTCATGGTATTGTGTGGTGTTTGTGTGGACATGTTTGTCACAGTGTTGTGTGGCTTTGTGTGCTTTGAGTGTGTGCATGTTTGGTGCATGGTATGTCAGATACGATGTGCTGTGTGTTTGCTATGTATGTCAATTGCTGCGTTGTATGGTTGTGTGATTGTGTGTGTTTGTTCCCTGTTGGTAGTACGTTGTGTTGTATGTTTGATTTGTCACTGGGTAGTGTCTATTGTGGGTGCTTGCCAATACATTGATGGTGTAGCGGTTGTGGTGTTGTGGGTCATTGTGTGTAACTGGGCCGGTGCTATGTTTCCAGGAGTCGGTGTGTGTTTTTGACATAGTGTGTGTACTGTGTACCTGCAGGTGTGTATGTGGCTGTCTGTGAGTGTGCGTGTTAGTGTCAGGTTACGTGTGTGTGTCACCCTCGCCCTACGTTCCCGATGTGTGAACGTACGAACTTTGGCAATTTACAACAGTGACAGGTAAGTGTGTATACTTACGGTTGCTGTTGTGGTCTTCTGCATTGATTCTGGAGTCTGTGGGCGAGTAGGAGCACCCGGATGATGTGAAGTTCTGGTTCCATGGTGGCTTCTGACGAGCATTGCTTCCTGAAGGTGAGTGTTTCCTTTTATGCAGTTTGTTTCCGCCTGGGTTTCTGTGGTGGTGAGACCGTGGCGGAAAACTTGGTGGTGTGCAGCCTCGTAATCTACCGTTGCTCATGGCGACCAGACCGCTGTGCCAGCGGTGCATTGGCTGTATTCTGTTGGGAATACTGCCATGGTCATAAATTGGCAGTCTTCTGTGCCACCCTGTTGGCAGTCTGACCACCAACATAGCGGTCTGGAGACCGCCAAACTTGTAATGAGGCCTTTGGGTATTAACAGAGAACAAATTATTCCTTTCCCATCTCGTTGTTTAAAACTAGCAGAATTACATGACAGTACAACTGAATTAGGATGTTCGTGGGCTGTAGAGAAATTTTAAATACTGTCATGGGGCATGCATTTTGCAATTTCTACACCCCACAAAACACTAATTCATATGCTAAATGGAAATGGTTCTGGAAAGGCATCATCCAAGTTAGTTAGATTGTTATTGCGTCTACAAGAATTTAGGGGCAGATTAATGGAAAGTGGCACTGCACCGAGTGCACCCCCCTACCTCCACCATATGTTCACTGTATTTAAGATACAGCACACCATGGCGCAGGGTAGGGGGCAATCAAGTCATTTTTAATGACTCTATTGATGTACTCTGCAGGAGTAGCGCCAAACTCCTGCCAGCTGCTCCTTACCACCTCCCCTCATGGGGTAATGCCCCCTATGCATACATTATGCCTGGTGCAGGCATAATGTAGCGCAAAGGGTTACAGGGTGGCGCAATGCATGCATTGCGCCACCCCCTAAATACGGCACAGGATTTTGGCCTCTTTGGGCCACATTAACGTTAAAAAAAAATACGTTAATGTGGTGCAAGGTGGCACTAGGGGCCTATAAATATGCCCCTTAATGTCATAGTGAAATACATTGCTAGAGGAAAAAGCAGCAGTGCTAATTGCCTTTTGAGAATGGCTTCGGGTATTGAGGAAGATGAAGAATTAGGGGATGATGTGGAATGTGTGATGGCTGTGATCAAAGACATTTTAGACTCCACTGGTTTCATTTCTTAAAAAGATTGGTTGAATGCAACAGAAAAAGATGATGTCTTGGCATCAGCCATGGAGTATGCTATGAAAGGGTGGCCCAAATAAAGAACTTTGCCTTCAACCCTAAAACCTTTTTCACAAGTAGAAAGTGAGCATTCGATTTTGAAGGGAGTTTTAATGCAAAATGATGTTTGTATCCCACCTCCCTCAATTTGTGAGATATTAATCAAAACAGCTTGTGAGTGACATGTTGGGTTGGGTGGAACTTGCAAATATCTCAACCAATAGTTTAAGTGCCCATCAATGCACACTCAAATTTCTACGTGGGTAGCCAACTGTGAAACTGGTTTGCTGTTGGATAAAAATTGGAAGACTTGCCAGACACCTGTACACATGATGCCCTTGCCAGACGATGTCTGGTGTAAGGTTTCCGTTACATGTCTGGTGTAAGCATTCAGTTAAATGTCCATTGGAGATCCTCACCAATGACATGAAGTAGTTATTAGTCTTAATTGACTACTTTTGTAAGTGGGTATACTTTGAATTCACATTTTTCCTGAGCGCTGGAAATGTGACTAAATTTCTAAAGTACGTTTTTGACATGGAAGGTCCTCCCAAAGAGCTGATAACCAATAAAGGTACACATTTTACCTCACTACAGTTTAAGGATTTCATAGACTCTTCAACCATTTAAGAGTGCCTGATATTCTCCGTCATCCAATGGATTATATGAGAGGGTGAACAAATATGTAAAGGAGGTTATTCAGTCTGCTTTAACCATTCGAGCACCAGTGCAGGAATTTTTCAAAAAGAAGTTGTTGACATATCTGATCACTCCACAGAAAGAACCAAGATTGAAGTTGTGTCCTGATTGGGTACAGGGATTAAGATTCAAAAGTGATGGATGCTATTGCAAAGGTATTAAAGATGTTGCAAAGAAAGCTGAATGCCAACAGGCTACTCATGAATCCAAATTTGATAATATTCAGTAAGAGACCAAAGGCCAGATGTAGCAAAGGGTTTTTCCCATTTTGTGTCAATGGGAAAATGTGTTCGTACATATGGCCCCAAATGTTTCATCCTGGTGATGGGGTCTTAATTAGCCAGCCATATAGAGTTAAAAAAAGAAAAGTTTGTGTACACAGAACCTGTGCAAATAGTCAAAGTCTCAAAAGATTCAGTTTTGCTTCGCAGGGAAGGATGGTGGAGCAAAAGATGTTTAGTGAAGTTGTGTCCTGAACCAGCAAAAAAATCATCAGTCACAAAAGAAGTTTGGGTGATCAATTGTTTCAAGATAATTCATGGTTCTCAATAGCTGATGATTTGGGTGACAACAAGTTAGGAACAACTTTATACCACACATTACCAGTTGAAGGTAATGATAGTTGAAATTCTAGTGTACCTGAAATTAGTTCTTCCTTGAAGTTATCTTATTCTGGTGAATTGGGGAAAGATCACAGTGCTGATATGCATGTTACTCAGAGTTTTTCAGATGTACATCCAGTATCAGTTTCAACTGTACAAAACACTAGAGCTTTGCGAAATGTCCCCATGCTTTCAAGCTTCAAAGACTTTTATTTGCATTGACCAAAACTTACATTCAGAGTGCATTAATTATAGCACTGCATTGATTGCAATGTCTCATTAATTTTGTAAAGGGAAGAGATGACACAGTGTGGTTATTATAGTTATTATAATCTTAGTCCTATGTTGGTTTCTGTATATCATTCATTGTTTTTGTCAGTTTACCATGTATTCCATGTTCTAGCCCTGCACACTGTGGATTCCAACCGACTGCTCAGGGACCAGTTTGTGTTGGAAGTCACTGGAGGTGGACTGTTGGACATGGGCTCTTCTTCATGCAATTAAACTACCCTTCCAACTTATCTTGCGTCCCTCATTTCTTCATAGCACCCATATATGATAATGCTGGTAAGGAGCAGAGAAGGCTGGGCTTCTTTACCAATGCTTGCCATTGGATGCCAGATTTTTTTGTATTTGTCATAGCATTAAAAATGCAGACCAGGGATCTTTAGAAAAACTACTCTGGAAAGAGGTGTCAGTGTGATGCTTCACTACAACTCTTCTTGGAGAACCTTTTAAGATCTATCAATAAAATGTTTATCCCTTGAAAAAAATTAAAACTGAATGTATCCCATGCAACTTTCAGAAATATACTGAAAAGAACCTAAGGTTTTATCATTTGAGCCCACCTTGCTTGGGTTTCCCCACTAACAACATCTGGGTTTTATGATAGATTCACACACACGTAATAAACTTAAAAAATATGACTGATCCCATCGTTCTCATTTAAATTATATTACATGAGACTTCTCTTTTCTTTAGGGGAGCAGCAACAATCCAAGAAATATTTACCTCCCACGATCAGTTGCTGATATTGTGACTATAAAGAGTAGACCCTCCTGCATGTTCTTTTCTTATGCACAGTTTTCTTCACTGAGCATAGGATGTTTTTTCCATACCTTTTTTGTTAGACTTGGCATTCGTAGCTGTCTTCTGGCCAAGGCCATCTCTTTCAACTGCAGTGGAATGCAGCTACTGAGTGGCTTTCTTAAATTTATGCTTGCCATCAACAAGGCATTATTGTCACCTACAGTCGTTTGATTTTGAGCAGCACATTCATTTTATTTAGAGGCTGCAAGGAATAACATGAACTTGGCTGGGAGCTGCCACGCGTGAGAACTGCATCGCAATCAGCCATTTGAATTTTATCTTGTGTGATCACTTGGTCGTCTTCAGGCCAGCTATTATGGCTGCAGGGAATCATCTTGAAGTACCTTTTTGTGCTGATCTTAAGTTACTTTTAATGTTTGTATTCATATGGTTTTCAACAACTATTCAATGAAGGGTATTAATTGATTACTCTTGGAGGGAGTGGCTAGGTTGAAAACAGTGCTTTTTGATTTACAGCCAAGCAATGGAAAAGAACACAAATGCAAATATCATCTAAAACTAGTCAGTGTGGAACAACGTATCTTAACTTAACTCTATAGCCTGCTGCTAAGGGCTATTCCATATGTTAAAGGCCCTGATCCTGAGATATAGTCGCAGGCTGGGCCCAGTAACGAGGGAGAAGACCTTTAACAGCTGGTATAGCCCAAGGCAGAAGAGCTAAAAGGCTATTAGAATATTCCACCTACTAAGGGTAGAATGCTCTAAATTCAAAAAGGTAGAAACATGCAGACAAACATGGGAACGTTGGAGCTCCGGGCTTATACCATCCATTTTAAGATAGGTGCTACACCATTGTCTTCAGTGGAGGTCCCAACACTTCAAAGTTCTAGTCAAGTGTAAAAACCTCATGAAACAAATAGATGATGGAAAATAAATCCCCAGATACAATGGGCACCTAGCAAGGCTGCATGGAAATAGAAGACGTTTTTCTCAGGAACATGGAAAGGCTAATCATGTACACAGGATGCATGCAGATGATTGGATTGAAAGATTAGAAAAAATAGAAATATTTTCAATTTTAATATGAAAAGCAGAACAATCACAATGGTACAGTAATGGTACAGTATACTACGGGGAGATGTAATTGGACAGCAGACAAACTCAAAGGCAAAAAACTAGACTGAACCATGGATTTGTAGGCAACAGATGTCTAGTAGCTCTGCCAGGGTCACTCTGGGACAGAAAATAGGCCTAGGCAACAAAATAAAACCGACCCCACATTAGTGAGTTATATAGTTAAAAAGTGGCCCATGTTTGCAAATTGGGGTAGTTTTGAACTTCAAAAGACGTGCTGTATTAGTGTTTTGCACGGGATGGAAGACTGCTTGGACTGAAGGTTCCTGCAGGCAATGTTTGTTTTAATATCAGGGAAATAAAATAAAAAAACGGCCAAGTAGATGATAAAACAGATCCACAAACAGCCCAAAAAAGGTCACACACTGACCTGTCAGACCAGCCCTTCAGGCACTGCCCGATCGCCCTATAGGCCAGTCCAACTACGAACACTGCGAAGAGAAGCACTGTAACATGTTGAGTTGAAGGTAGGAAGTGCAGAAAAACAATGGAGTTAGAATTGAGGTGGTCGAGAAAGGCAGCCTGATTAGGTTCCAAGGTTGATGACGCTGGTGTTCCAAGCATTTAGAACGTGAGTATTTGCTGTACTTAATTATGCGGAGAGGAACATAGGTTTTACATAAAAATAAGGTGCAAGGCAATAAATTGGCTATGGAAGAAGATGCACCTCTTTTCACAATCATTTGATGCTTATCTCTGTTATAAAGGTAACTAAATTGTAACTTTCTGTGAGCATTTTGGAAGTGTATGCCTGTTGACTAAGACATTTATTCTTCATTTGAAGTTACCATACCAACCTCTAGATCGTTTTTTTTTCTCTTTAGGGCAGTGTGCTCAGGATGTTTCCCACTAAAACTATAAGCTTCGAATCCTGCTGACTGCAGAATGCTGATGTCCGTTATGAACCCAAATGTTTTTTGTTGTTGGTGTCTTCCATCGAAGCGTGATTCAGAGTAATACAATAAGTGCTTCCTGGTGCATCTGAAGGCTTTAGGGTAGTGGGAGTTACAGCTTTAAGTCATTAAGCATAAGCAAATCCCAGCTTTGATCCAGGTCCCTGTCCTCTGGTAAGTGGAAGTCAAAGCCAAAATGGAAGTTGTGACAGAAGCACAAGTAATCCAGGTGTAAGAGCTGCCTGTTGCTCCCACTCAGGGGAGATGGGGTCACACAGTCGACCTGTCAAGTACCAGACTGCACATTTGTTATTTTCCAGCTTCATTCCGCAGTTGGAGCTGGTGCATCACCCAAGCTTCCCGGGCCATCTCCGACACCTACAAATGTTAGAGGCCTTCAATGAGGTAATGTTGCAAATATTCTGGATAATTTCAGGCCTCCTGAAGCATCTTCAGCCTTGCAGATTTGCTGATGCTCCTAGTCTAGTGTTCTCCGTCATGCCCATCCCCAGTGCTGACTGACCCAGTTACTTCACATGCCTTTCCTTAACCGGGTGCCAGGGCATGCTGCCAATCCCTTGCCAAAGGCAATGTTGGGCCCACCTGTGTCAACAATAGTCTCTGCTTCAGAGATGCCAGCTCTGGATCCACCTTGATCCCTATACAAAGCAGTGTTCAGCAAGATCCCAACCGTTGTTCTACTATGAGATTACCAGCCAGTGGTGCCTTGGTGCCACTAGCTTCAACATTTCAAGGCCTTACTCATCATTGGTTCCAATGTACAAGAAATTCATGAAACACATGGAGATGAGAAAATGGCTGACCACTTGCACCTGCACTACGCTGATGATGGTCTTTACCAAGATCTGTAGATTGCAAGTTGTCTGCATAATTCGCCTGAAACTGAATTTTAGTCCCCACTCCCTCTTTCTGAAGAAGCTTCCTTTGCTGTGGTGGTACACAAAGACGGCTGAGTTTTTTGAGCTGTATTTGCCTATGGTAGAAACTAAGGCTATTTTACTGACCAAAATTGTGAGCCTGGGCCTTCAGTTTTAGAAACGTTACTTACTTTAATTGCAGCCTTGATGCTGTGCCGCTATTAAGTCGTTGCCAGGAATCAGAGACCTGCTCAGGGTACCTCCATCCTTTTTGACTCTGCATCTTTCTCTAGAAAATCTTGTGGCCCAGTCTTCAGCCAGCAAAATGAACCTCTATGCCTTTACTATTGCTCCACCTTATAGAGAATCTAAGCATATTGACACACATGCCAAGATGTAATTTTCCTCTGCCAACTTTGCCTTAACTCTGTGAATGTGGTCTGTCGGTACACCTTAACCCAGCCATTTCATGACAGACAGGATGCACCAAATTACATCTTGCGGTCCAATCTGTACACTAGGCTGCAAGTTTAGCACTAGTGTGGTGTAGTCACACCTGGATAAGCATCATGGGTGTGTTTGGAGACATACAGGCCTCTCTCATGCACGTGCCTTTGGATGCCTCCAGACTGCTTGGAGATGAGATAAATTCAGGTTTGACACCGTTCAAATATCCTTGGGTTTGCTAACTCCAACCTGCAAGTTTCACCAGCAAATCCAGAAGTTCACAGGTTATTCACCAGGGCCTGACTTATTGCCAAAGGCAGCCATTCCAGCCTATCTAGCAGTTTACTCAGCCTTTTTGGTGCCTCAGTGGCTGTGGTGTTGGTAGAGAAAGGACCAACAGCATATTGGCCAGTCCTAGTCTTTATCTTCCCCTGCTGCCCCCATAGTCAAATCACTCTGATTCCATTCCCCTTAGGGCGTCACTAGGTAGAGGGTGGCATAATGTTTTTACTGACGTACAATTACCCTGCCCCAGTGATTCCTGCAGGTTGTAATCAAGGTTAACTACCCCACTGCAGTGCCCCCCCCTCTTCAGTTTCCTTTTTCACCTAGACCTAAGCAAAACATGCCTCCATCCTTGCTAGAGAAGTTTTCATTACTGCCCAGTGGGGGGCATCAGTCCTTGTCGTTGAGGAGAGTGGCAGCAGTTGTTACGCTTCCTGGTTCCTGGTGCCCAAGAGTATCTTTGATTCCAGAAAACTTTCCTTGGGAAAATGCCAAATTCAAAATGTGCACCGTGGCCCAGTTTCTTTCCATTCTTGACCCCAGAGGCTTTAAGGTGACCTTGGACTTGTATGACATGGCACGTTCCATACCTTGACTAGCTGGTAAAGGCAGGCTCTTCACAGTCAGTTGCAAACCACCTGCAAAAGACTGTAGGAAAGTACCTTCTTTTTGCATGGTTACCCCCACTTTTTCCATGTTGACAGTATGTTTTGACTGTGTTCACTGGGATCCTCCTGACCAGGATGCCAGTGACTGTGCTCTCTCCCTTTAAACTTGGTTGCTTGGACCACAAACACCCCACAATTGTGTAGGAAAGTGTACTCTTTCTTGGCATGGTTATCCCCGTTTTCTGCCTGTTGTCAGTGTGTTTGACTGTGTCCACTGGGATCCTGCCAACCAGGACCCCAGTGGTTATGCACTCTCCCTTCTAACTTGGTAACTGTATCATTTTCTTCCATTTCCTTTGGGAGAGGGGGGTAACTCCCTTTGGAAATAGGTGTTACGCTTGCTGGTTCCTGGTGCCCAAGAGTATCTTTGATTCCAGAAAACTTTCTTCCGTGCATAAACCAGTCCACACCACTTCAAGGACCCCAATCCCTGCTCTGGCACGAAACTAGACAATGGAAAGGGGAGTGACCACTCCCCTGTCCATCACCACCCCAGGGGGTATGCTCAGAACTCCTCCAGAGGGTCCCTGGATTCTGCCATCTTGTTTCCAAGGTTGGCAGGGAACTCTAGGAGCATCTGAGTGGCCAGGCAGGTAACATCAGAGCCCCCTCCTGATAGGTGCTTACCTGGCTAGGTTGCGAATCCCCCTTTCAGGGCTATTTAGGGTCTCTCTCTTTGGGTGGGCCCTCAGATTCGGCTTGCAAGACTCCAGCAGGATTCCACTTCAACCTCCACTTCGAATTATAGCCACTGGAACTGTGATTGGACCCTCTAGAAACCAACAAAACTGCATTCCACGAAGAAGACTCTTCTGCATCTTTGCTGCCAGCTTTGCAACATTTCCCCGGCTGTGCACTCTCAGGAGCCAGTAACTCTTCAGCCTGCGCAAGAAGAAGGAATCTCCCTTGGAGTGAAGGAGTCACTCCCCTGCATCCGCAGGCACCTGCTGCAATGATGACCGGCTGCAGGGATTGTCTCTCATCCTGAACTGCGTGGATCCTGCATCATGGGTGGTGGTCCGGAGTAGTCCTCAAGATCCCCTCTGCCAGCTGTCCAACTTTGTTGAAGGTAAGCCTTTGTCTTCCCATGCAGGACAGTACCTCCTTGCACCACGTCTCTTGCAGCTGCCAAGGCTTGTTTGCATCTCCTCCAAGAGATCTTCAGGCGAAATGTAGCTCCAGTTCCCAGCACTCCTTCCTGCGACGCTCAGCCCTCTGCGTGGTGTTCCTGCGGCATGGGATCCCTTTCTGTGATGCTGCATGGGCTCCTTCTGCAACTTCTGTGTCCCCGTCCTGTGAGACTCCTGTGGGTGCTGCCTCTGCTCCTGTGGACTCTTTGCAACGCTGAGGGTTCCCTTTGAGTCCCCTTCCTGGGTTGAGTCCTCCTGGGCCTTGCTGGTCCCTGGCAGCACCTCTTTTCCTCCAGCGGCAAGTTTGTCTTTTCTAAGGCTTGTTGGTGGAATTCCTGCACCGACACCCTTCTGTAATCTTCATTCCAGCATGGGGCATCTTCTGTATCCTTCAGAAACTTTTCTCTGGCTCCAGGGCTGCAGTGCTGACCTGATCTTCATCACCGTCAACCAACTCCTGCAAGTACAGCTGGGTGGGTAGTAGCTCCTACTCCTACTGGATTCTACTGTGACACTTAGACTTGGTCCCCTTTCTCCACTGATCTTCCTCTCCAGGAATCCCCCGCTGATCTCCTGCAGTCTTGTCTGTATGTCTTCTTTTCTTCTTTTCCCTCCTTTTGGGTGGTTTGGGGAAATTCCAGTGATTTACTCCTGCTTTCCTGGTTTCTGTAGGGGTATTGTGTTACTTACCTCTGTGGTTTTCTAGTACCCCCCAGCTCCCCTCTACACATTCCACTTACCTACGTGGTGGTCCTGTGTTCGCATTCCATTTTTTTAATATGTGGTTTCGGCTCCCCCTTGGGTCACTATTGCTTATTGCTATCTGCACTGTTTTCTAACCTTTTCTATGCCTATTACTGATTACTATTGTACACATTTAGCTGCTCATTACAACATTGGCGGTAAGTGCCACCTACTGCCGTGGCGACGGCCGCCAAAAGACCATAGCCGCGGCTAACAACCATCCGCCACATTATGACCACAGACGGATTTCTGCCACGAGAAGGGCGGAAATCTGGCTGTGGCCATACTGGCAGACGGTGTTAAGGTGGCACTGCTACCACCAGCAGTACCACACCAGTAGACCGCCGCCAGCCGTATTATGACAAATAATATGGCCTGGCGGCGTTCTGCTGGTTGGCGCTGCTGGAGGTAGCAGCACCCCATCCCCTGCCGGAAGACCCCCTGGATTCAGGTAAGTTGGGTTTCCGACAGGGGAGGAGGGTGTTGTGTGTGCGTGGGGGTGTGGGCATGAATGTGTGAGTGTGCGTGAATGTGAATGAATGTGTAGTGTTGCTTGCGTGTGTGTGTGCATGTGTAAGAATGCGTGAATGAAGGGAAATGTGAATGCGTGTCTGCGTGTAAGTTTGGATGTGTATACGGATGTGTGCGTGAATGAATAGATGCATGCGTGTATGACTGTGTGAGTGTGTGAATGCGTGGTGTGTGCCTGCAAGTGTGCCTGTTTGGGGAGAGGGTTGGAAAGGAAGGAGCGTGGAAGGAGGGGGGTGTTGTCTGGGGTGTGTTGGGGGGGTGGGTGCACCTCCTACCAGTGACAGGGAAGCAATTCCCTGTCACTGGTAGGGCCTACCACCATGGTTTTTGTGGTGTTACGAACGCCACAAAAACGATGGTGGTAGGCAGCATCATAATGCCGCCGGCGGGACAGTAGCGCCCGCCGGGTTGGAGATTGTTATCTCCAGCCCGGCCGCTGCTACCACCATGGCTGTCGCGCCACTGCCCGCGGCACGAGCCGAACCTTCGGCTCGGGCGGCAGCACGCGTTTATCTGACGCGACGCGCCCCCAGTCTGCTGTGTGTTTACAGAGGCCCCAAATTGGGTATGGGCCTCATTCTTTTGCTGTTCACCGCGTTGTCAGGTATGTCTGACGCCCCGACTCACGTGTTCTTTTCTTCTTTTCTTCTTTTCTTGGACATCTGGTTGTGCCTTCCTTTATGTTTTTTACTCCTTCCCATGTTTCCTTTCTCTCCCCAGCATTCCTTGTTCCCTATTCTCTATGGTTCCTAGTCCATTCTGTTCTATGTGCTTTTCCCTATCTAAGATGGTGTCCTTTTACTTCCTGTTGGTCGTTTCCTGATTGTTGGTATTTAAGGGCTGTTGTTCTTTCTCTCCTTGCGCTGCAACACTTTCTGTTTGGATGGTGTCTTCGCTCCTGCTTCCTCGTATTCCTGTGCTGGTTCTCGTCAGTTCAGAATACTTTTTCCTTGCTGATATTCTCTTCGTTTTTGTTCCTGTTTTAGGAACATTCTTTGTGGAGGTTTTTTCCCCTTTCAGGGTTTTTTTCCCTCTGGCGCTACTTCTGAGGGGCACGGCCTGCTCTTGGCGTACCCATTGCCCGCAGCACCGTGGCTACCAGAAAGAGTCGCCCCTACTTGGGACAAGGCCGAACCTTCAAGAACAGGATCCACGCCACTCGCTCTGCGGCCTCCAGGGTAAAGCAGCACGTAAGTCGTGACAATGGCGGTCAGTGTGGTACATTGAGGGCTTGGCTCCAGCCAACCCGCCAATGTCATAATGTGGCGGTATGTACCGCCAGCCTGTTGGCAGTACTACTGCCACATTTCCGCCAACTGCCGGGGTCTTAATGACCCCCTTAGTGTGTTTACATATCTTCTAAAGGACTACTGCCTTTTTAGTAATTTTGGTATTGTCACTAAAAATAAAGTACCTTTATTTTATTAACACTGTGGTTTCTTTCATGTGTGTAAGTGCTGTGTGACTACAGTGGTATTGCATGAGCTTTGCATGTCTCCTACATAAGCCTTGGCTGCTCATCTACAACTACCTCTAGAGAGCCTGGCTTCTAGACACTGCCTACACTTCACTAAGTGGGGATACCTGGACCTGGTATAAGGTGTACATACCTTAGCTACCCACCAAGGCAGCTTCCTACAATTTGGCATAATGGTGCCCCCTTATACGTCCATACTATATGGTACCTAGGGCATTGGGGCACCAGGGCCCCCCCATGGGTTGCAGCATGTATTATGCCACCCATGGGGAGCCTATGCAAAGTGTATCTTTAGGCCTGCCATTGCAGCCTGCGTGAAAAGGTACATGCACCTTTTTCACTTCAGGTTACTACATCAGGTCACTATAAGTTACCCCTATGATAAGACCTCCTAGCCCAGAGGGCAGGGTGAAGTTACCTGTGTGTGAGGGCACCCCTGCATGAGCAGAGGTGCCCGCACGAACTCCAGCTCCATTTTCCTGGACTTCGTGAGTGCGAGGACGCCATTTTATGCGTGTACTGGACATAGCTCACTAACTATACCCCGCTACATAATGGTAACTCCAAACCTAGGCATGTTTGGTATCAAACATGTCAAAATCATACCCCAATACTGTTGCCAGTATTGGTTGTTTGCACTCTGGGGGCACCTTAGAGGGCACGCAGCATTGCTCCTACCACCTGTCTGGGGTTTTCCGGGCAGCCCAAGCTGCTGCCACCCATCAGATGTGTTTCTGCCCTCCTGCTTCTTGAACAGCTCAAGCCCAGGAAGGCAGAACAAAAGATTTATTTTGGGAGAGGAAGGCAACACCCTCTTCCTTTGGAAATAGATGTTACATGGCTTGGGAGGGGTAGCCTCCCCATGCCACTGTATGCCTTGAAGGGCACATTTGGTGCCCTCCTTGCATAGACCAGTCTGCACCAGTTCAGGGACCTCCAGTGGTGTGAAACCGGACAATGAAAAGGGAAGTGGCCACTCCCCTGTCCATCACCACCCCAGGGGTGGTGCCCAGAGCTCCTCCAGATGGCCCCTTGTTTCTGTCATCTTGAATCCAAGGTGGGCAGAGGGCTCTGGGAGCATCTGAGTGGCCAGGTCAGGCAGATGATGTCACAGCCCCCTCCTGATAGATGGTCACCTGGCTAGGTGACCAATCCCCCTTCCAGGACTATTTAGAGTCTCCTTCTTGAGTGGGTCCTCAGAGTTGATGTGTAAGATTCCAGCAGGATTCCTCTGTAATGTTTACTTCGACTTCTGGCCACTGGAACGGCAACTGGACTTCACAGAAACTTGCAATCTGCAGCTCCAGCTACATCTTCGCCCTGCAACGTTGTTTCTCCGGCTCCTTCCAGTAACTGCAACATTTCCCCAGCTGTGCATCCTCTGAAGGCGGCAAGTCTTCAGTCTGCACCAAGAAGCAAGAAGAAATCTCCCTTGGAGTAAAGGAGTCACTCCCCTGCATCCACAGGCACCACCTGCAATGACCACCGGCCTTTCTCCTGCAACTCTGCATGGATCCTGCAACACAGGTGGTGGTCCCCCTTGGTCCCCTCTACCAGCTGTCCAACTTTGGAGGTGGTGAGTCTTTGCCTCTCCTTGCAGGACGGTACCCCTGTGCATGTGACTCTTGCAGCTACCAAGGCTTGTTGGCTCATCTTTTGAGGGATCTTCAGGCTCCGTGTACCCCTGGCCTCCAGCACTGTTCCCTGGAACACATGGTCTCCTGCCTGCTGCTACAGCGATGTGGGACTCCTTTCCAGGTGTGCTGAGTGGGCCTCACTGCAACTCCTGTGCCTGCTGCCTGTGAGTTACCTGTGGGGGTTGCATCCACTACTTCTTGCTCTCCTGACTGCTGGGGTATGCCTGGGACTCCCCTCCATGGGTTGAGTCCCCTCGGACCTTCCTGGTCCCCAGCAGCTTTGCAAATCTACCAGTGTGGTACCTAAAGGAAAATACAGAAATAAACAAGCATGGAACAACTCTTCATTATCTTTTGACAGATAAATGTTCTATGGCAACCTTGGTTGTATAATCCTGGCTCATAAATATCCCTTAAACACCTTCATGAAAATTTGACCTTCCATTCACTTATGTTTTTTAAATCGACCTCTGCTTCTTTCTGCCTACCTTCTGTCTCCCTCATCTGTATACAAGTTCCTCTAAAAATCTCATGTCTCTCTGCCTTAAAGCTCTTTTGAAACAATAACAATATTAATTCCAGCTAGTAATTGTGCCTCATGTAGCCCCTCTAATAATCACATCAAAAGAAACAAGCCCCCACACAACATGCAAACTAACCCCAATAACCAATTGACTGAACACTAACTAGGCTTTGAGTAGTGTGCTACTCACCAGAAATCACTTTGATGCCTCATCAGGGGTAGTAAATGCTATACAAAACAATATATATATGTATATATATATATATAGACAGATCAAAAATCTAGAAAATACACAGCCCAAAACAGTTGTGTTCATGTCCATAAACTCTAGCAGTGGCCAACACAGTGCTGGCGCCATCTTTTATGTGTTCTCAGACTTCCTCTTCTGTGATTCCACTGGAAATACAGTGCTTAGCTTACAGGGAGTGCAGAATTATTAGGCAAATGAGTATTTTGACCACATCATCCTCTTTATGCATGTTGTCTTACTCCAAGCTGTATAGGCTCGAAAGCCTACTACCAATTAAGCATATTAGGTGATGTGCATCTCTGTAATGAGAAGGGGTGTGGTCTAATGACATCAACACCCTATATCAGGTGTGCATAATTATTAGGCAACTTCCTTTCCTTTGGCAAAATGGGTCAAAAGAAGGACTTGACAGGCTCAGAAAAGTCAAAAATAGTGAGATATCTTGCAGAGGGATGCAGCACTCTTAAAATTGCAAAGCTTCTGAAGCGTGATCATCGAACAATCAAGCGTTTCATTCAAAATAGTCAACAGGGTCGCAAGAAGCGTGTGGAAAAACCAAGGCGCAAAATAACTGCCCATGAACTGAGAAAAGTCAAGCGTGCAGCTGCCACGATGCCACTTGCCACCAGTTTGGCCATATTTCAGAGCTGCAACATCACTGGAGTGCCCAAAAGCACAAGGTGTGCAATACTCAGAGACATGGCCAAGGTAAGAAAGGCTGAAAGACGACCACCACTGAACAAGACACACAAGCTGAAACGTCAAGACTGGGCCAAGAAATATCTCAAGACTGATTTTTCTAAGGTTTTATGGACTGATGAAATGAGAGTGAGTCTTGATGGGCCAGATGGATGGGCCCGTGGCTGGATTGGTAAAGGGCAGAGAGCTCCAGTCCGACTCAGACGCCAGCAAGGTGGAGGTGGAGTACTGGTTTGGGCTGGTATCATCAAAGATTAGCTTGTGGGGCCTTTTCGGGTTGAGGATGGAGTCAAGCTCAACTCCCAGTCCTACTGCCAGTTCCTGGAAGACACCTTCTTCAAGCAGTGGTACAGGAAGAAGTCTGCATCCTTCAAGAAAAACATGATTTTCATGCAGGACAATGCTCCATCACACGCGTCCAAGTACTCCACAGCGTGGCTGGCAAGAAAGGGTATAAAAGAAGGAAATCTAATGACATGGCCTCCTTGTTCACCTGATCTGAACCCCATTGAGAACCTGTGGTCCATCATCAAATGTGAGATTTACAAGGAGGGAAAACAGTACACCTCTCTGAACAGAGTCTGGGAGGCTGTGGTTGCTGCTGCACGCAATTTTGATGGTGAACAGATCAAAACACTGACAGAATCCATGGATGGCAGGCTTTTGAGTGTCCTTGCAAAGAAAGGTGGCTATATTGGTCACTGATTTTTTTTTGTTTTGTTTTTGAATGTCAGAAATGTATATTTGTGAATGTTGAGATGTTATATTGGTTTCACTGGTAATAATAAATAATTGAAATGGGTATATATTTTTTTTTGTTGAGTTGCCTAATAATTATGCACAGTAATAGTCACCTGCACACACAGATATCCCCCTAACATAGCTAAAACTAAAAACAAACTAAAAACTACTTCCAAAAATATTCAGCTTTGATATTAATGAGTTGTTTGGGTTCATTGAGAACATGGTTGTTGTTCAATAATAAAATTAATCCTCAAAAATACAACTTGCCTAATAATTCTGCACTCCCTGTAATTTGTGCCACTGGTTGCAGGTGGTGACAATGTTGCTCATTTATGGGCACAGGGACTTATTTTTCATAATTAGACTTTGGCCCTAGTGGTGCTGAAACAATTTTCAGACTGGGGTGCTGTCATCAGTTTTACACCATTGAAAACAAAAGGATTGTGAAATAATAGCCAAACATCACACAAAGAACAAGTGTAGCAACCGAGACAGGAGAGTTGTAAGGGTGTGATTTGTGGCCAGTGGTGCATTTTGGAGCAAACTGTCATACATATTTTACTAAAGCATGGCATGGTAGAACACTGTCAATTCCTGACAGCACAGTTTTTCATTAAAGTGGCCACTAAATTTGCACAGACATATAGGGGGTCATTCTGACCCTGGCGGTCTCTGACCGCCAGGGCCACGAACGACTGAAGCACCGCCAACAGGCTGGCGGTGCTTCATTGCCCAGCCGCGGTCGGAAAACGGGGTCCGGCGGTTTCCCGCCGGATTAGCCCCGGCTGGGCGAATCCTCCATGGCGGCGCTGCAAGCAGCGCCGCCATGGGGATTCCGACCCCCTTCCCGCCAGCCTGTTTCTGGCGGTTTTCAGAAACAGGATGGCGTGAACGGGTGTCCTGGGGCACCTGGGGGCCCCTGCACTGCCCATGCCCCTAACAGGGCCCCAGTATGCTTTTCACTGTCTGCTTAGCAACTGCACCCGTCGCACACCTGCAACACCACCGGCTCCATTCGGAGCCGGCTTCAGTGTTGCAGGCCCTTTCCCGCTGGGGCGGCGGGCGCTCCCTTGGCGGACGCCCGCCGGCCCAGCGGGAAAGTCAGAATGGCCCCCGCGGTCTTCTGACCGCGGAGCGGGCAATTGGCGGTTCCCGCTTGGCGGGCGGCAACCGCCGCCCGCCAAACTCAGAATGACCCCCATAGTCCTTCATTACGACTGCGGCGGTCTTTTCCGAAGACTAACCAGTGCTGGCTGGCTTCCGACCGCTGTATTACGACTGCCGCCGGATATCCCCACCACCGGTGGTCGGATATCCGGCAGCATTCGTGACGGCGGTTGGCGGCGCTTAGGCAGTTCCACTGCTGGCACCCCCATGCCAGAAAAAGACCGGCCACAGAATTAGGACCCATAATTCTGTGTGGCGGTCTTCTAGTGGCGGGGGCGCTGCCGGCTTTCTGAGCGCCGGGTCCCGTCCCCTCACTGAGGAGCACCTCGTCGGACGAGGTAAGTGTCATCCGCAAGGGGGTTCAGGGTGTGACTGGGTGTGTGTGAGTTTGTGCGTGCAGGTGCGTGTATGTTTGTATGTGTATTTGGTGTGTGTGTTTGTGCGTGCGGTGAGGTACGTTTTGAGGGTGGGTGTGAGGATGTGTGAAGATGAGTGAGGGGGTGGGGGTTGTGTATGTATGTATGTAGTTGAACGGAGGGGGTGGGGGATGGAGAATGTATGCGTGCGTGTGTGATGTGTATGGATATGTATGCGTGTCTATGGGGTGAATGTTGTGAGTGCGTGTGTGAGTGCAGGGGTGTCTGTGTGTGACTGTGTGTGTGTGGGTGCATGCATGCGGTGTGCGGAAGTGTTTGGGAGGTATCCCGGTGACAGGAACACAAGTTGCTGTGTTCGGGATACCTTTGCACCAGCATTTGTGTGGTGGTGAGACCACCAGGAAAATGGTGGCGGTGTCCCGAGTCAAAATAACCTTGGTGGTTATTCGACTACCGCTGGGTTGGAGGTGGATATCTCCAGCCTGGTGGGCCACGGTAAAGAAGCGGGACGGTTGGAGAAGCTGCGGTTTTGCAGTGGCCAAACCACTGCAGTCGTAATATGGCAATCTTCGCCGCTGGTCCCACTGCGGTGAGACCACCACTGCAACCCTGGTGGTCCATGGACCACCAGGGTCGTAATAAGGACCATAGTTCACTACAACTCACAAATTATAGTGTCTGAAATTCAGGTTACAGTTAATATAATGTGCCCACCGCCAAGTGTCTTGATTTGTTTTGATCCTGTTAATATTTGTTTCCATCACACTACGGAATATCAAAAGTAAATACAGCCTTTCTTTTCACACTCAGCAAAACTGTAACATAGCTCGCATTACAAAATCCTCTCACTTTGCAGCCAGAGAAAGAAAATCTCCATGTTAAAAGAATAAGCAGCAATTTGTCAAAAAGAAAGAGCCTGACATTTGACCACTATGACAAGATATTTATTGCTTATTCAAAAACTGAACTCCAGCATGGTTATTTGGGAATTTGGGAGTGGTGCAGCACCGCCCCTACCTCCCTGCACCAGTGCCCCTACTTCCAGCACTTATGTCCCAAATCTAGAGAGAGAATGCAGCAGGCGCGGCACATCCTTTAGGGCGGAGGGGCCACCCCCCCCACCTTTTGCCCCTCATGAAGAGTGTCTGTCAGGCTGAGCAAAGGTCAGTCTGACAGACACTCTTCATGTTCAAGTCAGACACCCAGGAACAGACATGCGCGATTTGCGCACACTCCTGGCTGCCTGAGCTGAACTTTGCTGGGCTGAAGAGGTCACAGCTCCTATGGGTGTGACCTCCTCAGCTCAGCAAAGATGCCTTGATGCCCTCCCCCGGGTAAAGAGGGAAGCATTACTCATTGACTTCAACCTGGGCGCTTCAGGTTTAAGCCCTGAAGCGCCAAGGGCGAGTGTCAATCAGTGACACTTCGTCACAGAGTGGGGTGGGGTCAGCAGTCTCACTGACCCCATCCCACTCTGTGACGAGGCTGGGACTGCTGCCTTCCCTCATTGGCTGACTTAAGGTCAGCCAATGAGGGAAGGCAGCAGTCTCAACCATCCTGTGACCTCCGAGGCTGAAGGTAAGTGTGTGTGTGATAGTTCTAAATTAATTAATGTTTGGTGTGTGCGTGTATGTTTGAATGTTGATGAGTGTTGTTAATGGATGTGTATGCGTGCATGCGTGTGTGTGTGAAAGTGTGAGTGTGTTTCCCGCTCCCCCCCACTTCTTGTTAAAACTGCTGGCCACCAATGGAAGGCAGAAAAAAAAGAAAGAGGATGTGAAAGATAGGAGAACAGAAACAAATGGAGAATGTGGGGATGAAAACGACTCTACAACAGTGAGAGACAGGATGTGTAGGGCAGAGGAAGAAGAAAGAAATATGAGGTGGAATCAACTCAACATAGTCTTAGTATTTGGTAATCTCAACTTTCGGCACCCTGCATTTGGCAGGGTTGGTGGCAAGCTCCTAAGCAAACATTTGGGTGTCTGCATATATTCCTTTTTTATAAATTAAGCGCTGTCGGAACGCATGTGAGCTTTAACACGGAATGCACAGAGTTGTAGCTCATGGCAAAAGAGTTCAAAAATTCGGGATGTGTACCATGTAAAGATGAGGTTACAAATAATACATTTTCAGAGTGGTTAGGCTGTGATAGCGCGTCCAGTCCTTATAAATTACTTATGCTTGGACACGCCGGAGGTCGGTGAACCTTTTGACCGGGTTGAGTTCTCCTCATCCAAAGAATTGTCAGATCCCTCAAATCAATAATCAATAATCATTTATAATCAATAACCAATACTCGATTAGTAATCAATCAACAAATTAGTTAAACAGAAAATCAGTGATTAGACACACCATGACCTTTCAGTCATGAATAACCACACCTGTTTATTAAAAGTTAATGAGTTTATTTCCCTATATTAACAAAGCTAACACAATGTAAGTAAGTCTCAAAATCAAATGATACACATATACGAACATTACTGGCAGTCCATAGCGACGGAAGAAACGCAATCTACGCAAAACTTGGATTATAATGCACTCAGCTATAGCAATGCAAATCACTAATAAGAGTAACTGAAATTGACTAATTGCATACATCGGTCAGCATAACGATTTCAATTCAGCACAGTGCATCAAATGAATACCTCAACTAACTTCTGATTAGCATTGGCATGTGGGGCTTCATGCAAAATGAATTTAATCAACATAAATTTAGAAAACTTCTAGCTTAGGCTCTGTCAAAAATAAGCAGTTGGTACCTAAGAAGGAAAATACAATGAACAGTACATTTTATCCTTTTATAATTACCAAATACAATCAGCACTCAAGGTAAGTCTTCATCCTTCAGGTACTGGTTCGATCAGCATGGGGCAGACTTCAAGGGGGGCAAGTTTAAGGCAAGTTTCCCTTGCAGCAGCAAGGAAAATGGGGGGCAAAAGTTATTGTATGGGCAAGGCAAAGTAAAGTTAAAGTCTCTAGGGTGAGAATTCTTTAAAGTCTCTCTCTGGGATAGAGAAAAAGCATCAAAGTGTCATCAAAATGGCTTCTGAAATCTGGATTCAAAATGGCATAAAGGAAAATGGCTGGCTTCTCTTCGTCCGGTGGGATTAAGTAAGAAACGTTCCAAATTCTTCAGGTTCTTCCATTGGAGGGTCCATGGGGTGGTTTCTCTTTAACCAATGAATAGTGTCCTTCTCTTAATGCTCATCTACGCATAAGGTGTCATTGGAGTTTTGGAACACAAGTAGCAACAAAGTTGCCAATTAATTCTGCATCAGTGTCCTCATTGTCTGCACCTGCAGAAACTGACCTTGCTTCAAAGGGGATGAAAGTTGCCTAGCATGCAACTTTGAGATAAGTGTATTAGTCATTCTACTGGAAAAATACAGCTTTTAAAGGTTTAAAACACGTCTTTGTTAATACAAGTCAAAACTACGCATTTAAAATTGAGACCAGGCGACTAGGCCAAAGCCTCTGCTAAATTTAAGCTAAGCATATAACAGTTTAACGAGAAAATCATAGAATATAGCTGCAATTATGACACATTAATACATTTGTCGGTTTTCCATGATTAATTAAGCTTCTTTATACTAATGGCGACCTACTTCGTGGGCACATTTCTAAATACATAATTTTTCTTTGCTAAAATCACATTGTCTTATACGATTTTGTTACATGATATATGAATGTTTGTTAGTCTTTCTTTTTCTGCTTCATCAATCCCTCCTCTGATGACTAATTATGTCATCACATTAAATCTTCCATCACAAATTTTATTTCATTAAAATTCAGTTTTATTAATTTTGCATTTCAGTCATTTCCCTTTTCCTTTTTACTCCCTTTGATTTTTCCCTGTATAATTTTACCATTTCTTTTTGTTCTTTCTTTTCAATTCTTCTCTTGTTTCTT
This sequence comes from Pleurodeles waltl, assembly GCF_031143425.1. Classification (NCBI taxonomy): domain Eukaryota; kingdom Metazoa; phylum Chordata; class Amphibia; order Caudata; family Salamandridae; genus Pleurodeles; species Pleurodeles waltl. Next base: position 989,630,309 of record NC_090440.1, read on the forward strand.
GATTTCAATATTTTAATAGCTTTACATATTCCCCAAATACCTATAAAGCAAATTAGTATTATTAATATCCCTTTTACTATTTTCAGTAATATTCCGTTCCAAATGTTGCTGAGCCAATTTCCCACGGAAGCAAATCCTTTTCCAACTTCTTCCCATACTCCTGGTTCTTTCAATTCTTTCAAATCTGTACTATCGTTAGTTAAATTTGTAAGCATATTTCTAATTTGTTTACTGTTGTCTGGTATATATGAGCAACAGTGACGTGCACTAAGCATTTTGCAAACACCGCCATTCTTTGCTAAAAGAATGTCTAAAACAAGCCGGTTTTGAAGAGTCATAGCTCTTTCTGCAGCAAGTTCAGTATCCATCAGGATCATTGCCCCTGAGAAATTTATCAGCATGTTATCCACAATAGTAGACAACTTTCGTATTTTGATTGAATTCAATATAACTCCTACTGAAGGAATTATTGCTCCAAATATGTCTCCTACCACACCAGAAGCTGTCTCCCTTTTCTGAATACCATGTAATTCAGACAGCTTTGGAAATTTCTTTAAGTCATCTAGTTGATAAATCTTTGGAAAAACTATTCCCAAATAACATCTCCCATACCATCCTTTTGGAAGGCGATAATAGGCATTAAGTCCACAAATATAGTATACCCCCTGGAGTAGCTGGACCTAGTCCATTTAACATGAACGTCTATTTACTCTGGAATAAAAACACGTGTTTACATTCACTCGTTCCTACAAAGATTGTGTCATAATATGATTTAGGTCTATATATACAAAGTTTCCCTATGTGTAATGCATCTAAAGCTAGTTTCCCTTGTGCCTTTATTGCGGCAAAAGCATAGTTATCTACAGATGTCCTTTTATTTAATTTTTCCTTTACCATTTTCTTTCTATCTTCAGTGTGATCTAAAACGCTTTTCTCTACGGGTGGAAGTAAGCATGTAAGATTTTCTTTATGAGCGTGAACTGTGGAAAAAGGTGATAATGGTTCAAAGAAACCTCTAACTAATTTTATATAATAATCTCTTGCTACTTTACTCAAGTACTCAATTATGGGGACATATGAAAATACGACATCATGATTGGAGTAGAAGTATTGAATATACTCCTGGCCATAAAATCCGGTTAGTAACAAACTACATGTTATTCCCTACGTAAGGGGCATGCTATGATATGTCACCCCTTCTATTACTGAGGTAGGGATTTGTGTACATATATAACAATCTTTTGCGTCCATTGCTCAACTTACTCATTCAGCAAGCGATAGAAAACATTAGATGAGAGTTCTCTCTTGTCATGTAAATATTTTTCGTCTTGTTCGAGTTTCTTCAAAGGAGTTAATTCAGTAGTAGTTTTAAAAGTAGAAGCATCATTCGTGTCTCTTTCATTCCCTCCATGCATTCCAAGAATTATTGCCATAATTATTAGTACACATGCAATTATTAGACCTATACACATGTATTTACAATATTTCATTTTATGTCCTTGTGTAGTATTGTCTGTCATGATCTATAATCAGAAAGTTGAAGATAGTTTATCAAATCAAATTTGCAGATATATATATATAGGATCAACGAGGTCAAAGTTCACATGGTTTTCTTTAGCAGCTTAGTCTCTTATCGGTTTAGCAGTTTTGTCTCAAAATCAGTTTCAAAAGTCAATCAGGTTATCAATGTCTTATTCGGTAATGTTCATGAAATTTCACTTTTTAAGTACCAAAGTGTTGTTCTGCTTCTTCATTTTCAAGACTAAGAGATAGAAATTTGTCTGACCAATCGTTAGTGGCTGTGTATGCCCACTCTGGACCAGAATATCTTCTGCTTGCTATTCTTTTCCTTTTCAATTTTGCATCTCCTTTCGATTCCCTTTCGCTTATGTCTTGTTCTTTGGCTGTGTCTTTTTCTTCATTCAATGTGGTTATGATAGACACTTCTTTTCTTTTCTCCTTCAATTTTGGCCATTTGTTTTCATTTAATGTTCCTTTATTCTTTGATTTCACTGGTGATATGCTTTGTCTCCGTTTCGCCTTGCTTTCACCTGATGGACCTGCAACCGGTTCTGGAAGAATTGGAACAATTTCACTTTGCTCTGTCTTGTCTCCTTCACCTGGGAGGTCAGTCAGGTTTTCTCCTTTTTTTCCTGTATCGTCTGCTTCTGGGAAAGCCCTCCTCTTATTAGGCTCTCCTGCTTCTTCATCTGAGATAGGATCTTTGTCACCTCCTGAGGCTTCTTCTCTGTTGTCCTCAAAAGGATCGACTGCGTCTTCCTAAGAGAATATTTCTTCTGTCTCAATTTCTTCTTGTTCGATTTCAGGTTCTCTTCGTTCTGTCTCAGTGCCTGGTACTTTCCTGTTATTTGTTGGTAATTTCAGTGCTTCAATTTCCTCTTCTGTGGGACACGTCACCCTTTTCGTGTGACTGGCGTGAATCCAGTTGGGAACTCCTGCACACTTCACAGCGGTGGTAGTTGTCAGAATCACTTGAAAAGGTCCTTTCCAACGGGGTTCCAAACACGACTTTCTCATGTGCTTCTTTACCACAACCCAGTCACCTGCTTTCAGGGCGTGTCCTGGACCTTGGATCTGTGGCAAGGTGGTTGCCTCTACCTGGTGAGGAAAAGAGCGGACCACATCAGCCAGACCTTTGCAGTAGTCCAATACCATATAATCTGTAATATTTACAAGGGCATTCACAGGAACTGCTGGAAGTCTCATGGCTCTGCCCATGAGAATTTCATGTGGTGATAGTCCAGTTTTTCTATCAGGTGTGTTTCTCATTGACATTAACACCAAAGGCAACGCGTTAGGCCATTTCAAGTTTGTGGATGTGCATATTTTCGCCATTCTTGATTTCAGCGTGCCATTCATTTGCTCCAGTAGTCCTGATGCTTCAGGGCGGTAGCTACAATGCAATTTTTGTTCAATGTTCAGTGCTGCACATAGTAATTTGATTACTTCGTTATTGAAGTGACTTCACCTATCTGATTCTAAAGAGATCGGAAATCCGAAATGTGTTATTAGTTCTCTCAAGAGTAGTTTTGCAACTGTGAGACTGTCATTTCTGCGTGTAGGGTATGCTTCAATCCAGTGACTAAAAATACACACAATCACCAACACATATTTCAAGCCTGCATGCATAGGCATCTCAATGAAATCCATTTGCATCCTGCTGAACGGCCCACCAGCTTTTCCAATGTGGCTCAAATTTACTACTGTTCCCTTCCCTGCGTTCATTTGTTGGCAAATGACGCAACGATGGTAAACTGCTTCAGCAACTTGGCGAAATTTGGGATTAAACCAATCAATTTTGAATAATCTAATCATGGCATCTCTTCCAATGTGTGCTTGTCCGTGATATAGCCTAGCTATTTGCGTCAAAAGACTGTCTGGCAAAACTAATCTCCCTTCACTTGAAACCCACAAACCATCTGTTTTTTTTACGCATTGTAATTTACTCCATGAGAGTTTTTCATCCTTACTAACATTATTTTGTAGGAATTTCAATTCTTCTATTGTGTCTACAACTTTTAGAGCAAAGGCTTCATTTGGTTCAAGTTCTGGCTCACTTATCAAATTCCATTCATCTCTAAGCAATATACAGTTCAATGCGCAAAACCTTGCGACTTGATCTGCATATCCATTTCCCAAAGAAACAAAGTCTTGTGATTTTGAGTGTGCACTGCATTTTACCACTGCTACTTCTCCTGGTAACTGGATAGCATGTAACAATTCTCTTATTCTTTCACCATTTTTCACTGGTGATCCTGAAGAGGTCATAAAGCCTCTTTGTGACCACAATTGTCTAAAATCCTGCACTATTCCAAACCCGTACTGACTGTCAGTGTAAATGGTGACTTTCATTAATGCGGAGAGTTGGCAAGTTCTAGTAAGGGCTACTAGTTCCGCTACTTGTGCAGAGTAAATTCCTTGAAGCCAAGATGCTTCTAGAACACCAGTTATTGTACATACAGCATATCCTGCTTTCAACATTCCTAGTGCATCTCTTAAACATGAACCATCAACAAAAATAATCTGATCATTTTCTTCCAATCGAGTATCTTTGATATCAGGTCTTGGTTTAGTACAAAATCCAGTCACTTGAAGACAGTCATGCTCTATATCATCAGCATTTTCAATTTCAACATTTTCATGTGCCACGCCAGTGCATTGACCTCACATCCCATTGTCACACTTCACAGGTCAGACAAAGTTGCTGGATTTAATGTAGTGCATCTTTTTAACTGCACATTAGGTGATCCCAAAATTATTGTCTTGTACCTTGTAAGCCTAGCACCAGTCATGTGCTGTGTTCGGGAATGTGTCAAAAGTATTTCGACTGAGTGAGGGACCATAACTGTTAAAGGATGTCCCATCACTATTCCTTCACTTTGATTCAGGCTCATACCAACTGCTGCTACAGCACGCAAGCATCCTGGTAAGGCTGCTGCGACTGGATCCAAATTAGCTGAAAAATAAGCTACTGGTCTGTTTACCCCACCATGGGCTTGTGTCAAGACAGACAAGGAACATGCATCACGTTCATGCAAAACAATGTGAAAGGCTTTGTGTAATCAGGCATACCTAAAGCTGGAGCTCTACACATGCATTCCTTTAATTCAATAAAGGCATCCATTTAATCTCTTTTCAACATTATTTCATCCTGCGCATCTTTCTCGGTCAGTTTCAGTAAAGGTTTGGCTAGAGTTGAGAAATTGGGAATCCATTGGCGACAGTAGCCCACCATTCCCAAAAACTTTCTCTCCTCTTTTCTTGTTTTGGGTGGACTCATTTGAAGTACACTCGTTATTCTTTCTTTCATGATTTTTCTCGACCCTTTTTCTATTTGGTGACCCAAATAATTCACTTTCTTTTGGCAGTATTGCAATTTCGAAGGAGACACTTTGGGGGTCATTCCAACCCTGGCGGTCGGTGTTAAAGCGGCGGCTAACCCGCCAACAGGCTGGCGGTTTTAAAAAATGGAATTCTGACCCTGGCGGAAACCGCCAACAGAGACCGCCACATTAACACTCCGACCGCCATTGCGGGACAAACAAACAGCGCGGTGGTCACCGCCAACAGACAGGCGGGAGTCAATGTACCGCCCACCCTATCACAACCCACCAATCCGCCACATTTTCCGGGGCGGTAGCCCCGCCGATAAAAACACGGCGGAAACAGACATTTCAAACGGAAAACGCTCACCTCCATACACCCCACGAGGAATCTGGACAGCATGGAACCCGAACTACACATCCTACCAGCTACTGTATTCCTGCTCCTCTACCAGCAGCACGAACGCCGGCGCAGAAGACTACGGTGAGTACTGCACCTACGACACAGGGGAGGGGGGAAGGGGAAAATATTACGGGCACACATACGCTACACACCCACCACCACCCTCACCCACTACAACACACACATCAATGCATAGCAATACATCACTGTTACAACCCCCAAACCCCCCGGAAGAATGCAAAGACAAAATGAAATGATCATAAACAGTCGCATATATTGTATTATCAGCATATAAAAATATCACACATTTAAAACTAATATATACATAAATATTAAAAGTCTGATAATTTTAGCAGTCATTGTCCGTGGACCACTGGGCCCAAATCACTTGGGCAAGGCCCACACAGGATACCTGACACCAACGGAGAGAACACTGCAGGGGCATCAGATAGAAAAACTACAGGCACCTCAGGGGGAAGGGAAGGGGGGGCACCTCAGCCACATGAGTACACGACGCCAGATCCACGAGGGGCCTCCATGGCCACTGTCCCATCCTGGGGAGTGCAAAGCCACAGTCCCTCAAGTCCATACAGTGGGTGGTTTGCCCACTGTACCATCCTGGGGAGTGCAAAGCCACAGTCTCTCAAGTCCATACAGTGGGTGGCTTGCCCACTGTACCATCCTGGGGAGTCCAAAGCCACAGTCTCTCAAGTCCATACAGTGGGTGGCTTGCCCACTGTACCATCCTGGGGAGTGCAAAGCCACAGTCTCTCAAGTCTCTACAGTGGGTGGTTTGCCCACTGTTACATCCTGGGGAGTGCAAAGCCACAGTCTCTCAAGTGGATGACTGTGTCCACTGGTTCTGGAGGGGGACTGGTGCCCAGAGTGCTTCGTGCAGCCCTGCCCGACACAGATGCAGCACTGCCCCTTCCACCAATGGGCCAGCGGTGCTTGAGATGAAGGGCCCAGTTCAGCGGTGCTTGAGACGGCGGTGCCCAGCGGAGCGGTGCTTGAGATGAAGGGCCCAGTGCAGCGGTGCTTGAGATGAAGGGCCCAGTTCAGCGGTGCTTGAGACGGCGGTGCCCAGCGGAGCGGTGCTTGAGACGGCGGTGCCCAGCGGAGCGGTGCTTGAGATGAAGGGCCCAGTGCAGCAGTGCTTGAGATGAAGGGCCCAGCGGAGCGGTGCTTGAGATGAAGGGCCCAGTTCAGCGGTGCTTGAGACGGCGGTGCCCCGCGGAGCGGTGCTTGAGATGAAGGGCCCAGTGCAGCGGTGCTTGAGATGAAGGGCCCAGTGCAGCGGTGCTTGACATGAAGGGCCCAGTTCAGCGGTGCTTGAGACGGCGGTGCCCAGCGGAGCGGTGCTTGAGATGAAGGGCCCAGTTCAGCGGTGCTTGAGATGAAGGGCCCAGTTCAGCGGTGCTTGAGACGGCGGTGCCCAGCGGAGCGGTGCTTGAGATGAAGGGCCCAGTTCAGCGGTGCTTGAGATGAAGGGCCCAGTTCAGCGGTGCTTGAGACGGCGGTGCCCAGCGGAGCGGTGCTTGAAATGAAGGGCCCAGCAGAGCGGTGCTTGAGATGAAGGGCCCAGTGCAGCGGTGCTTGAGATGAAGGGCCCAGTGCAGCGGTGCTTGAGATGAAGGGCCCAGTTCAGCGGTGCTTGAGACTGCGGTGCTCAGCAGAGCGGTGCTTGAGATGAAGGGCCCAGTGCAGCGGTGCTTGAGATGAAGGGCCCAGTTCAGCGGTGCTTGATATGAAGGGCCCAGTTCAGCGGTGCTTGAGACGGCGGTGCCCAGCGGAGCAGTGCTTGAGATGAAGGGCCCAGTTCAGCGGTGCTTGAGATGAAGGGCCCAGTGCAGCGGTGCTTGAGATGAAGGGCCCAGTTCAGCGGTGCTTGAGACGGCGGTGCCCAGCGGAGCGGTGCTTGAGATGAAGGGCCCAGTTCAGCGGTGCTTGCCCTGTTCAGCGGTGCTTGCCTTGGCGGTCCTTGCCCTGTTCAGCGGTGCTTGCCTTGGCGGTCCTTGCCCTGTTCAGCGGTCCTTGCCCTGTTCAGCGGTGCTTGCCTTGGCGGTCCTTGCCCTGTTCAGCGGTCCTTGTCCTGTTCAGCTGTGCTTGCCTTGGCGGTCCTTGCCCTGTTCAGCGGTGCTTACCTTGGCGGTCCTTGCCCTGTTCAGCGGTGCTTGAGTTGGCGCTCCTTCATTGCCCAGCTGGGCTGTGGCTGGCGCTCCTTCATTGCCCAGCTGGGCTGTGGCTGGCGGGGCCCTCCTGGGCAGCTGGGCTGTGGCTGGCGGGGCCCTCCTGGGCTGCCGTACCGGGCCTCTGGGTGTCCTCCTGCACACCTGGGATGGGGCTGGTGGGGCCCTCCTGGACAGCTGGCCTCCTGCCGGACTTGTCGGGCGTGCTGCCCTTCCCACCCTTCCCTGGTCGTCTGTGGCCCTTTCCCACCTTTGGCGATGTGCCAGGTGGCACCCCACTTCCAGCCGGAGCCAGGGTAGGGATTTTGGTCCCTGGTGTCCTTGGCCTCTCGCGCCGGGCACTGGTAATCTTTGGGTGCTTCTCCGGGGGTGGGCTGGCTGTGGCTTGGCTCCTAGCAGAACTAGTTGCCCTTGAGGGTGGGGGACTCCACAGTCCTTGGACAACAGTCTTGATAGGTCCTGGTTTGGTGGTGGCTGAGGTGCTGATTGCAGTCTTATGAGATGGACGGGGTGGGGGAGTTGTTGGAAAGAGGTCAAGTTTTGAAAGGAAAATCAATTTGGAAAGTGAGGGACGGCTAGGTGTAGTGGGTATGGGAGTGGAGGAAGAGGATGTGGTTGTAGGAGTGTGAAGTCTGGTGTTTTTGGGTGCAGGTGCTTGGGCTGGAGGCTGTCGTGAGGTGGATGGCTGTTGGGTGGGTGGCTGCCTGCGTTCGTGTGGTTTGGAAGAGGGGGTGACAGACACACTGGGAGAGGACACAGGGGACGTGTAAATGGTTGTGGGGGTGGTGACTGCACGTGTGCGGAGTGTTCTGGTGGGTGTGCTGGTGATGGACGTAGTGGCTGAAGATGTTGTGCATGCAAGTGTGAGTGGAGACGTCACAGGGAGGGAGGAGGGAGACGAGGAGAAGGGGGACACAGTGGAGGCAGTGGGTGTTGGTGTGTCTGCATGTGGATGTTGCTTGTGTGAATGCTTTTGTGATGTGTGGTGCTTATGTCTGGATGAGCTTCCCTTGGGTGTTGAGGTGTGTGCAGGCTGGTCTGTAGGTGTGTCTGGGATAGGCAGAGGTACAGGGGATTGGGTCTGGGTGGAGGAAGTTGGAGGGGGAGGCTAGAGACAGGGACAATTGCTGCCGTCAGTGCTGAGGCCAGAGCGTTGAACGATCGCTGATGGGCAGCCTGACCCGAATGAATGCCCTTCAGGTATGCATTACTCCGGTGCACCTCCCTTTCTACACCCTGGATGGCATTCAAAAGGGTAGACTGCCCAACAATGATGGTCCTCAGGAGGTCAATGACCTCCTCACTGAGGGCAGCAGGGGTGACAGGGGCAGGGCCTGAGGTGCCTGGGGCGAAGGAGATGCCCCCCTTCCTGGGTGAGCGGGCACGGGGCAAACGCTGAGGGGCTGCTGGGAGGGCGGTGCTGGTGCGCTGGGTGGCGGCTGTACCTGTTGTTGCGGGGGGCACGGATGTTGCCGCCACCACAAGGGAGCTCCCTTCAGAGGACGAGTCGCTGCCACTGACATCAGCACGAGTCCCTGCTGTGGAGCTCCCCTCGCCCTCCGTCCCACTGGTGTACTCAGAGTCCATTGCATGGCCCTCCAGGGCCATGTGGGATGCAGCTCCCTCGTGCTCCGATGCCACTTCTCCTCCGCCTGATGATGCTAATGCACACATGAACAGGAAGACCACAAAAAAAGGGGGGGGGAGAAATAAAGACATGTTGAGTGCATGTATTACCGCTACCGTTGGCGGAGAGGACAGACACATAAGCCCCCTGCACTATGCTGCGCACTTGGGGTCCACTACTCAATCAGTGGGACATGGCCTACAAGCCTATGGACGACAACTGCACACATAGATGACACAGGGCCATGAATAGCTGTACTTGGCACCCTACAGAGGTGGGGGGCGGGGGCACAGGACCATGCCTTACGGAGGGGCCTAGCCTACAGAAATCGCCCTGGCCTAGAGATACCCACAGCCCACCTCCCCCACCCAGACACCTCCACTGCGCGCAAAGTCACCAGAATGAGAGTGTACTCACCCCCTTGTGTCTGCTGTGATATCCTCACGTGCCCATCCAAATCGGGGTAGGCCAACGCCAGAATCCGGGACATCAGGGGGGTCAACTGACGACTGGCACCCCTCCTATGTTGGGAGGCCATCCCCAGCAGAGCCTCCGCCGTCTTCCTGCTCCCGCGTCGGATGTCCTCCCACCTCTTCCGGCAGTGGGTGCCCCATGCCTCAATCGCTCCCCTCCCCACCATCTTTCATCCACCCGACTCAACCCAGGCATTGCCCACAAAGCATGGTCCCAGTGTACTTACCTGTTGGTCTGGAGGACCGTAGAGTAGCGCATACTGGGGGAGGACCCCATCCACGAGTTTCTCCAATTCTTCAGAAGTGAAGGCAGGGGCCCTTTCCCCAGTCGCAGCAGCCATTGTCTCTTCCAGACCGAGGTCACAGCAGCACTTGCAGTGAAGGTCCTCTCCTGTGGAAGATCAGGTATTGAGTGATTAAGTAGATAGAAAATGGCGGTCACGCCCACGGCGGTGCGTACCGCAGTGGTGCGTACCGCGACCGCCTGCGCAAATCGTCATTGGCTCATGAAACCCATAAGGTTCTATGTTAACCAATGCGGCTTTGCGCCGCAGTCTTCGACCGCCTACCGCCATGGTTTGCCACGCCAGCGCATTGACCTCACATCCCATTGTCACACTTCACAGGTCAGGCAGCCGCCATTTCAAGGGCCCACATGGCTGAATTTCTACTGCGTCACACATACCTAGGCCTTTCCTCAACACTTATACAAACCATTCAATGCATAGTGAATCGTGTTGTGTGCAAGCTGTGGGAACGTACCTGTGGGTTGATTGACTCTGTGCTCGCTGTTGTCCTTTCTAGGCACCGTCCGCTGGGCAATGCGAGGAGATGGAGGAATCTTCCCGTGTACAGACCGCTGGTGGACCTGTCGACAATGGAGGAACGACATGTCATTCTGACATACAGGCTTGACCGAGCCACTATACATGAACTGTGTGCCCAGCTGGAGGCAGACCTGATGTCACCCATCCGCCAACCCACAGGGATCCCCCCTCTAGTGCAGGTGCTGTCAGTACTCCATTTCTTAGCAAGTGGGTCATTTCAAACAACAGTGGCAATATCATCAGGGATGTCTCAACCTATGTTTTCCAAGGTGTTGTCCAGAGTGTTGTCTGCCCTGCTGAAACACATGCGGAGCTACATCGTTTTCCCTGAGGTGGGGGATTTGCCTACAGTGAAGGGCGATTTCTATGCCCTTGGACATATCCCCAACATCATTGGTGCCATTGATGGGACACATGTTGCTTTGCCCCCCCCCCCAGCAGGAGTGAACAGGTGTACAGGAACAGGAAAAGTTATCATTCGATGAATGTACAGATGGTCTGTTTGGCAGACCAGTACATCTCCCATGTTAATGCCAAGTTCCCTGGGTCAGTGCATGACGCGTACATCATGCGGAATAGCAGCATCCCTTACGTGATGGGTCAACTCCAGAGGCACCGGGTGTGGCTATTAGGGGACTCTGGTTACCCCAACCTGTCCTGGCTACTGACCCCAGTGAGGAATCCCAGGACCAGGGCAGAGGAACGCTACAATGAGGCCCATGGGCGGACTAGGAGGGTGATCGAACGCACCTTTGGCCTCCTGAAGGCCAGGTTCAGGTGCCTCCACATGACAGGTGGATCCCTAATGTACTCACCAAAGAAGGTGTGCCAGATCATCGTGGCCTGCTGTATGCTTCACAACCTGGCTTTGCGCCACCAGGTGCCTTTTCTGCAGGAGGATGGTCCAGATGGTGGTGTTGTAGCAGCTGTGGAGCCTGTGGAGAGTGAAGAAGAGGAAGCCGAAGAGGACGACATAGACAACAGGAACACAGTAATAGAGCAATATTTTCAGTGACACACAGGTAAGAGTACACACCGGCATATTACATTTACTTAAAGACTCCTACCTCTCTACTGTCTGACTTTTTCCCCCAGTGTATGGTAACTGTGTTGTGACTTTCCCTTCCGTTTTCTGAGCTGTGGGCCCCACTGCGTGACATCTGCTTTGTTTCCCCATGGACTACAGCTGTGTGACAGCGGTTAGTTGGCATCACAATGTGAATAACAATTTTGGCACTGTCATGTCTAATACATTTGTTAAAATCACAGACAGACTCCAGATTGTTTATGTGCAATAAGTGTGTTTATTCAAGTGCTCTAATTTGGATGGGTGGTTGCAAATCGGTGAGGGGTGATGGTGGAGGATTGTCCATGGCAGAGTCCAGACTATCAGTATCACAGGTGCATTGTCCAAATGCCTGTGGGAAGTGGAGCAGGGGCAGTTTAAGGTTGGACAGGGTGACAATGTGGGACAGTGGGATGACAATCAGGGCGGTATCCTTTGCTGGCGGGGGTCTTGACATGTTACTCTGTCTTCTTCCTGGATCTCAGGGCCCGCTTGCGGGGTGGTTCTCCTTCTGCAGGGGGTGGGGTTCTGGTGGCCTGTTGGTCTTGTGTCGGGGCCTCCTGTTCACTAGCGCCGGCGGAGGTGGTGGGCAGTTCATCGTCCTGGTTAGTGTCAGGGGCCCGTTGAGGTGCCACAGTGGTCCGCAATGTGGTGATTAACTCATTCAGGGCCACTACGATGGTACCCATGGCGGAACTGATGTTTCTTAGTTCCTCCCTTAACCCCATATACTGTTGCTCCTGCAGAAGCTGGATTTCCTGAAACCTGGCCAGGACCGTCGCCATCGTCTCCTGGGAGCGGTGGTATGCTCCCATGATGGAGGAGAGGGCCTTGTGGAGAGTGGGTTCCCTTGGCCTGTCCCCCCCTGTCGCACAGCAGCCCTCCCAGTTCCCCTGTTTCCCTGGGCCTCCGTCCCCTGGACCGTGTGCCCACTACCACTGCCCCCAGGTCCCTGTTGTTGTTGGGGTGGTGGGTTAGCCTGGGTTCCCTGTAGTGGTGGACACACCGCTGATTGACGTGTCCTGGGGACAGAGGTATGGGCCCGCTGGGTGGGTGCTGTGCTGGTGTTCCCAGAGGGGGGAAGGTCTGCTGTGGCCTGTGGCTGTGTGAGGGGAACCGACTGTCCCGAGGTCCCCGATGGACCGGGCTGGTCATCTAGATCCAGGGAGACAGAGCTGCTGTCATCACTGTGGGCCTCTTATGGGGGTGGAGTGGACATTTGTGGACCCTCCTGCGCGGTGACCTGCGTTCGGGTCCTGCAGGGGTATAAAAGTATGGTTATTGCTTCTGTGTGTGCCAATGGCGTGCAATGGGTGGGTGCCCGTGTACCCCAGTGCTGGCATTCCTTTGTGGGGGCTGTTGTGACGGTGTTTTGGGGGGGGGGGGTGATGGGTATGTGCATTGGGCATGCTTTGGTGATGGGTGGCCATGCTTTGGGGCCGCATGCAGGGCTAAGTTTTGGGATGGGTGGGTTATGATGGTGAGACATTTGCTAGGGGTAGTTGTGATGGGGGTGAGGGTGAGGGTGGGGGTATGAGTTGGCATGCAGGTGGGGTGGGGGGGATGAAGTAGTGATGATGAGACTTACCAGAGTCCATTCCTCCACCGACTCCTGCGAGGCCCTCAGGATGCAGGATGTTCAAGACTTGCTCCTCCCATGTTGTAAATTCTGGGGGAGGAGGTGGGGGTCCGCCGCCAGTCCGCTGCACCGCGATGTTGTGCCTTGATACCATGGAACGCACCTTCCCCCGTAGGTCGTTGCACCGCTTCCTGATGTCATCCCTATTTCTTGGGTGCTGTCCCACAGCGTTGACCCTGTCGACTATTCTGCTCCATAGCTCCATCTTCCTGGCAATGGTGGTGTGCTGCACCTGTGTCCCGAACAGATGGGGCTCTACTCATACGATTTCCTCCACCATGACCCTGAGTTCAGCATCTGAGAACCTGGGGTGTCTTTGAGGTGCCATGTGGTGGTGTGGATGATGTGTGGGGTGGAGTGTGTAGTGATAGGTGGGGTGCTATTTAGTGGTGTGTTGTGTGAGGTGCGTGGAAGTTCTGTGGGTATTGGTATTGTGTGCCTGTGGATGCTTGGTAGTTGACTGTGGTGTCTCTCGCCTTCTCTCTGAATTTCTGGTCGTAGGGGTTTGTGGGTGATGTGGGTGTGTGTTTTATATTGTATTGGGTGTGTGGGAGTGGTGTGTGTATGTGTATCAGGTGTGTGTATTTCAAATTGTCCAATGTGGTAGTGTTTTGTACGAGTATGTGTATTTCGACCGCGGCGGTGTGTACCGCCAATAGAATACCGCGGTTGAAAGACCGCTGCGTGGATTCGTGGGTCGTAATGGCATGGGCGTATTTCTGTTGGCGTGACGGTGGAGGTTTGGTCATCGCCAGTTTATCGCTGACCTTTGGTGTGGCGGACTTTTGTGGATGTCGGTATTTTGGTGGTTTGCCTGTTGTGGGTCAGAATAACCGTGGCGGTTTACCGCGGCCGCGGCGGTGTTATGCCGGTCTTCTGTCTGGCGGTAAGCGCCTTTTACCGCCGAGGTTGGAATGACCGCCTTTGTGTCTATTCCTTCCCAAATGGTTCAGTAGGGCAATAGTGTCAACTGTACAGTCATTTTCTGTTTTGGATGCAATCAGTAAATCGTCAATATACTGTACTAAGGTAGATTCAAAAGGTAATTCCAATAATTCCAGATTTTTCTTTAGAATCTGATTGAAAATTGATGGTGACTCCGAAAACCCTTGAGGAATTCGACACCAACTGTAGACTCCGTCCAGGATTTTGAAACAAAAGAGAAATTGGCTGTCCTCATGAAGAGGCACAGAAAATAATGCTTGTGACAAATCGATGACTGTGAACCACTCTGCATCACAGGGAATTTGAAACATTATTACAGCTGGATTCAGTACTACAGGACAACATTTGACTATTATGTCATTTATTTTTCTCAAATCTTGAACAATTCGGACCTTTCCACTTGGTTTTATTAGTCCCATGATTGGTGAATTACATGGACTACTCAGTACTTCTTTCAGTACTCCCTGTTTCACAAATTCGTCAATGAGTTGGGCGACTTTCATGAGAGTTTCTTGTGGCATATGGTATTGTGGAGTCTGAGGAAAATTTACATTAGGTTTTACAGTCACTTTCACTGGTTCTGCTCCTTTGATCAATCCTACTTCTTTCCCTGTCATATCCCACACTTCCTTCTCAACAGTTTCTTGTAAATCAGCGGGAATATCTGCTTCAGTGAGCATAGGATAAAGAGTAATCAGGGGATACTCTTCATCAACAGTTTCCATTTCTTCTTCTTCTAAACTGTCCTCTTCTTCCTCATCACTGTTTGTCTGAATTTTAATTCCATTATGTGAGCACATAATCGAGCATCCTAGTTTGCATAATAAATCTCTTCCTAATAGGGATATTGGACTTGAGTCACACACCACAAATTTATGTAACCCTTGAAAGTTACCAATTTTGACTTGCACTGGATCTGTAGTTGGGTTTGTCAGATACCGATTTGCTACTCCCACTACTTGAACTGTTCTCCCTGAAAGTGGCAAATTTGGTACTTCGATACTTCTAACTGTAGAGCGTGTAGCTCCTGTGTCAACCAAAAATGAAACGATGTGACCCATAACTCTTCCTTCCACATATGGTCCCTTTTGATCAACTTCCAAAGATGCTGCAAGCATACAATTTCCCTCCTCATCTGAACATTTCACTCTCCCATTCATTGTTTATTACGTTCTCACTGTGTAACGGGAATTGGTGTACTGTGTTACTTTGATTCATTCCTTGACCTGTAACCTGTTGAGGAAGCATTACTTGTTGCTGATTCATTGGTGCTAAGGGTACTTGCATTTGCTGATTAGGTACCATAGGAAACTGCTGTTGCATTGGCTGTGATTGTACCATTTGTACACGAGGCATTTGCACCTGCTGTTGTTGTATAGGTTGTAGACCTTGCATCTGATTTACATTATTTTGGAAATTTGTATTTGGACCTCTCAATTTTGGTCCTCTCATATTCTGAAATGTATTGACATCATTGTTTTGCTGACCTACACCTTCCTGCACCAACATTGGGCACTCCTGTTTCCAATGTCCGACGATTCCGCACGTGTGACATGGCATCACTTTCTTCATTGCCTGTATACCATTAGGAATCACGACAGTATTTAAAGCAGGACCATTATTCACAAAACCTGCTCGGCCTCTGCCTCTCATCTGTGGCTGAAACATAGCATTTCCTTGCTGTTGCTGCTGCGGCAACTGTTGCTGGAAACCTTGTAAACCTGTCTGAGCTGCTCTAATCTGCATCACCATCACTTTTTCTTTCAACCTTTTCTGCTTTGTCTCAATCTCATCACTGCAGTATTTTGCATAGTTCAACACTTCATCGATCGATTTTGACTGCCAACAAATCAAATGCATTTTAATCATCTGGCTAATTTCGGGTCTCAATCCTTCCACAAATCTGAATACAAAATGGAGCATGTCCTTTGCCTCAATCGTTTCCGTGCCACTATAATGTTTAAATGCTTTCAACAATCTCTCATAGTATGCATGTATCGACTCTTTAACTTCCTGTGCTGTTCTGTCAATTTTCTGCCAATCTACATTTTTCGACGCAACTTTTGTTTTCAGATACTCAATCACTTTATGGTGTATGCTCATTACCCTAGGCGATGGTGCACCTGTGTCCTTATCTCTTTCTGGTTCACTTGTTGGCCAATCTACAGCCCTTTTACAATCTTCCCACAAATCTGCCGGAACTATAATTTCGAATAAAGTATTCAGGTCTTCCCAAAGACATTTTGCGAGTTTCACGAATCTATCTGTTTGTTGATACCATTCGATCGGTTTCTCTCTTAACTTAGGGTAATCATCCGTAAAAGATTGAATATCACACCTGTGCCATGGTACATGGATAAGTTTTCCTCCTGCTGTTTCTCTCATTGGTAACATGGTTATAAGATCACCATTCTGTTGTATTTTATCATTCTGATCTGGGGTACTTTCTTTCTTCTTATCCTTTTTCTTAACCCACCTACTCTCCCACTTGTCTAAACATCTCCAAACCTGCGCGCTTTGCAATATTTCTTTAAGGTGTGTTTTCATTCCTGCAGACCTCATGCGTTCAAAATCTTTTGCCTCAAAGTCTAACCTATAACTTCTGCTCAAGTGCTTTGTTTTATTTATGTCTATTTTGTGTCTGTCTGCAATTTCTTGTAACCTCTTATGTATGCTGCTTACTTCTCTTGTAATTCTAGGGCAAATGTATCTCAGCTCTTCTTCTGTGTATGATTCTAACCTGTTCAGACCCATCATTCCATCTACGAGTTCACCTGCTTCCATGCCCAATCTTATTTAATTCAAATATTCTTCTCCTTTCCCCTTGGGTGTACTCTGTGAGGTATTCAGACTGTTCAACCATTGTGTTAACTGTTGTGCGTTCAGTCCCATTAATGTAGCATCTATGTCTACTGCTACTGATGGTTTCTGTAATGTTTCTGTTTTTGAAGTTTGCGGTATTATTAGTGGTGGATTTGACCTTACCACAGTTGACGGAACACAAATTGGAATTGGACTAAATTCCAACAAAGACCCAGATCTATTTGACAGTGTTCCTATGGGAGTCATTTCTTGAGTATTTTCTATATATCTTCTTCCTGTCTCATTCTGTGTCATTACACCTTGATCGCATACACTTGGCTTTGCTTGTATATATAATGGTACTGGTGGACCTACAGTAATATGCAAAGATATTGCATCCGGATATTGGTGGTCATTACAACCTCGGCGGTCTTTTTACAAGACCGCGTAGGGACCGCCGTGCGGAAGACAGCCAGTAGTGGCGGTTTGCCGCTCGGCGTATTATGACTGTTGGCAGCTCTCCGTCCTTTTTCCGACAGAGAGCCGCCAACAGCCATACTGGCGGGCGGCAGGGAAGTGGAGGTTGCTCCACCTTCACCGCCATGCCAACAGAACACCGCCCACCGAATCACGTCCTGTGATTCGGCGTGGCGGTGTTCTGTTGGTGGTGTGGTGTCGGCGGAGCAGCCCCCATGGCTCCCGTCCCCTCCCGGAGGATCGACGGAACAGGTAAGTCGATCGTCCGTTAGGGGAGGGAGGTGGGGGGGTGTTGTGTGTTGTGTGGGTGTATGGGGGTGTGCGTCTGTGTATGTAGAGGGGGTGTGTGAGTGTGTGTATGCTTGCAGGGGTGTTGCGTGTTTTGGGAATGAGTGCGTGTATGCCTGTGGGTATGTCTGTATGGATGTGTGCGTGTATGTTTGTATGTGGGTGTGCGTGTCTGACTGTGTGTGTGGATGTAGACATGTATGTCGGTGTGTGTGTGTTGGTGGTGCCTGCGTGCGTGTCGTGTGTGTGTGAGTTCTGTGATGTTGGGGGTCGGGGTGGGGAGGGGGGCCCTGCCACCTTTGGGGGGTGGCAGGGGTGGTGGGGGTGTAGGGGAGGGAGTCGGGGTGGGGGGTGGGGGAGACCCCTATCTGTGCCAGGAAAGGAATTCCCTGGCACTGATAGTGCTTACCGCCATGGATTTCATGGCGGTTCCAACCGCAGGAAATCCACAGCGGTAAGCCGGGTCGAAATACCGCCGGCGGTATAGTGACGGCCTATGGGCTGGAGACCCAGGTCTCCAGCCCGGTGGTCGTCTCCGCCCTGGCGGGCGGAACGGAGAACCAGCGGATGACCATGGCGGTAACCGCCATGGTCATAATACAAAAAAAAAGACCAACAGCCTGTTGGCGGTCTTACCGCCGCTTCTCCGCCTTCCGCCAGGGTCATAATGACCCCCTCTGTCTGTTACTCGTATTTTGTGGCATGTTAATTCCCACATTATGGTTCATCATTGCTGACATGTCTAACTGTGTTTCTGCTGTTTGAATCTACTTTGGCATTTCTTGCATCTGCTTTTGAGGCATTAAAATTTGTGTTGGTTCGGTTTGAATCAATGTCGGTCTTTGGTAATTCTGTCCTCTCTGCACCATTAAATTAGAAGTTATTTCCACATTATGCTCATCATAATAACGTCTTTGGACCTGTGGCTGATAATCATTAACATGTTCCAGTTTAGTCATGTCAGGATATATTCTCTGAACTTGTGGTATTTCTTGTGTAAAAGGCATATCAGGACTACTTTGCCTCTGCAATTTTCTCAAATTCGGTGTTACAGTACCCTGTATTGGTTCTGGAGGGTCAGTACTAGTGCTTGGGCCATTTTCGCTTTCCACATATGGTGGTGGACGGTCATTTAACAATTACAGAATGAATTCCTCATCGTCTGATTCGTCTGACCTTTTCGAGGTTCTCTTATTTTCTCTATCTTTGGACTGACTCCTGTTTGTTTTATGGGTAGCTTTCTTTCCTTCCATCTCTGCTTCGTCAGTAATTGCTGGAAACAATTTAATTCCCTGCAATATATCTGATCTCCAAACCTTTTGAGCACTGTCCCATCTAGCATCCGCTAGTGTCTTTTCTACTTTTCTCACTCTTGTCTCAAATTTCTTTTGTAGTTGCCTTCTAGCTAATTGTTCCCAAATTGCTAATGATTCAAACTTTGCTGGTCTTCGAGGTATTTTCATGTCATATAGTGCAAATCTTAAATTCTCCAAGACTCTTAGATTAAGGGGGTCATTCTGACCTCGGCGGTAAAATGCCCTTACCGCCGGTCATAAGACCGCCATAACACCGCCGCGGCCGCGGTCAACCGCCACGGTCATTCTGACCCACAACGGCCAAACCTCCAAAAATCCGTCCTCCACTGCAGCCCGCCACATCGGCGGGCAGCGATAAACTGGAGATGACCAAACCTCCACCGTCACGCCAACAGAAATAAGCCCATGCCATTACGACCCACGAATCCACACGGCGGTCATTCAAACGCGGTATTTCATTGGCGGTACACACCGCCGCGGTCAGAATACACACACATCACCAAAACACAGCCACATTGGACAATTTGAAATACACACACCTGATACACATACACACACCACTCCCACACAATCAACCAACTATAAAACACACACCCACATCACCCACAAACCCCTGCGACCCTAATTACTGAGAGAAGGAGAGAGAGACACAGCAGACAATCCATAGCAAGACACACTGAGGCACACTACACCATCACACACACCACATAGTAGCACAAAGCACCACTCACCAACACACTCCTCATCACATACACCACCCCACACCTCACCCACACCACCCCATGGCACCCCAAAGGCACCCACGCTTTTCGGACCAAGAACTCCGGGTCATGGTGGAGAAAATCCTAAGAGTGGAACCCCAGCTCTTCGGCTCGCAGGTGCAGCACACCAGTATAGCCAGGAAGGCGGAGCTATGGCAGCGGATCGTGGACAGGGTCAACGCGGTGGGACAGCATCCCAGGAATAGGGAGGACATCCGCAAAAGATGGAACGACATGCGGGGGAAGGTCCGATCGATGGTCTCCAGGCACAACATCGCGGTCCAGAAGACTGGCGGCGGACCCCCACCCACCCCTCCCGAATTTACATCGTGGGAGCAAGAGGTCTTGACCATCCTGCATCCTCAGGGCCTCGCAGGAGTAGCCGGAGGAATGGACTCTGGTAAGTCCAATCTCAACTACTATATCCCCCCCACCCCACCAGCATGCCAACCCACACCCCCACCCTCACCCCCAACCCCCCAGCACACATCCTCCCTGACAATGTCTCACCAGCACAACCCACCCATCCCAACACCAACTCCTGCATGCCAACACAAATCATGGGCACCCATCACCTAAGCATGACCACTGCACTAACCCCTCCCCCCCACTAAATACCCTCACAACACCTCCCTCCAGGGAATGCCTGCACTGGGGGACAAGGGCACCCACAACACGCATGCTATTGCACACACAGAAATAATAACCAAACTCTCTTACCCCATGCAGGACCCGAACGACAACACACCAGCCAGGAGGGTCCAGAAGTGTCCATCCCACCACCGGAACAGGCCCACACTGAGGATAGCAGCTCTGTCGACAGTGAACCTGATGACCAGCCCGGACCATCGGGGACCTCTGGGCAGTCGGTTCCCCTCAGGCAGCCACAGGCCACACCAGACCCGACCCCCTCTGCCGACACCAGCACAGCTCCCACCCAGCGGGCCCATGCCTCTGTCTCTAGGACAGCTCAATCAGCGGTGTGTCTGCCACTACAGGGCACCCAGGCTAACCCAACACCCCAACAACAACAGGGACCTGGGGGCAGTGGTGGCGGGCACACCGTCCAGGGGACAGAGGCCGGGGGAAACCGGGCAGCTCGGAGGGCTGCTGTGCGACAGGGGGGGGAGGAGAGGCCCAGGGAACCCACTCTCCAAGAGGCCCTCACCACCATCATGGGGGCATACCACCACTCCCAAGAAACGATGGCGACGGTACTGGCCAGGTTCACTGAGATCCAGGCACAGCAGGAGGAACGCTACATGGGTTTCAGGGAGGAGCTGAGAATCATCGGGACCGCAATGGGGACCATCGTCCTGGCCCTCCACAGGATAGAGGACGCGTTGCGGGACCATGGTGCACCACACAGGGCCCCTGTCACTAGCCCGGACCAGGAACAGCCTACCACCTCCGCCGGCGCTAGTGGACAGGAGGTCCCAACACCTCGACAGCCCCCCAGAACCCCACGTCCTGCTGAAGAACAACCACCCCGTAAGAGGAGCCTGAGACCAAAGAAAAAGACAGAGTAGGATGTCAAGACCCCCGCCTGCAGGACATACCCCCTCAAGTCTTCCCACTGTCCCACATTGCCACCTTGTCCAACCATGAACTGCCTATGCTCCATCCTTCCACAGGCAAAAGGACAATGCACCTGTGAGACTGAGAACTGGACTCTGCCATGGATATTCCTCCACCCCCACCCATCACCCTAAGAATCACATGTACCGATATCTAGCACTGTAAATAAATCACATTTTGCACACAAATCTGTTTTTAGTCATGCTGTATTATTGACAAATGTATTACATATTACTGTTCGATTTCTGTTCTGTCAATTAGTCATGACAACATACCAATGTCAATACGCTGTATTTCATGGGCGAACCAAGCAGAAGTCAGGTACTGAGTCAGACAGCACTGAGAAGGGAAGGGAAAGGCAAAAATCAATGACAAACATCTGTGGGGAACTACAGAAAGTACAGATGCAGGAGGCTATAAGCAATTGTGAAATGGCGTGGGTGATTCTTACCTGGGTGTTACTGGAAATACTGTTGTATCACTCTGTCCCTATTGTCTGTGTCGTCCTCTGAGTCTTCCTCCTCTTCACTCTCCACAGGCTCCACGGCTTCTACAACACCACCATCTGGACCATCCTCCTGCAGGAAAGGCACCTGGCGTCGCAAAGCCAGGTTGTGAAGCATACAGCACGCCACGATGATATGGCACACCTTCTTTGGTGAGTACATTAGGGATCCACCTGTCATATGCAGGCACCTAAACCTGGCCTTCAGGAGGCCAAAGGTTCGCTCAATCACCCTCCTAGTACGCCCATGGGCCTCATTGTAGCGTTCCTCTGCCCTTGTCCGGGGATTCCTTACTGGGGTCAGTAGCCACGGCAGGTTGGGGTAACCAGAGTCACCTATTAGCCACACACGTTGTCTCTGTAGCTGCTCCATCACATAGGGGATGCTGCTATTTCGCATCACATACGCGTCATGCACGGACCCTGGGAACTTGGCATTTACATGGGAGATGTACTGGTCAGCCAAACAGACCACCTGGACATTCATCGAATGATAATTTTTTCTGTTTCGGTACACCTGCTCATCGTCTTTTGGGGGTACCAAAGCCACATGGGTCCCATCAATGGCACCAATGATGTTGGGGATATGTCCAAGGGCATAGAAATCACCCTTCACTGTAGGCAAGTCACCCTCCTCGGGGAAAATGATGTAGCTCCGCATGAGTTTCATCAGGGCAGACAACACTCTGCTCAAAATCTTAGAAAACATAGGCTGAGACATTCCAGATGACATGGCCACTGTGGTCTGGAATGACCCACTGGCCAAAAAATGGAGGACTGACAAAACCTGCACCAGAGGGGGAATCCCTGTGGGTTGGCGGATGGGGGACATCAGGGCTGGCTCCAGCTGGGCACACAGTTCATGGATAGTGGCACGGTCAAGTCTGTATCGAAGTATTATATGGCGTTCTTCCATTGTCGACAGGTCCACCAGCGGTCGGTACACGCGAGGATTCCTCCTTCTCATCGCAAGTCCCAGCGGACGGTGCCTAGGAAGGACAACATGGAGCACAGAGTCAGGCAAACCACAGGTACGTACAGACAGCTTGCACAGTTAAAGAATGGCAATGGGTTGAAAGGCGTGTATGTGTGGCAATGCAAGGCCTAGGCCTGTGTGTCGCAGTCAAAATTAAGCCATGTGGGCCCTTGAAATGGCGGCTGCCTGACCTGTGAAGTGGGACAATGGGATGTGAGGTCAATGTGCTGGCGGGGCACACCGTGGCGGTAGGCGGTCGAAGACCGCGGCGCAAAGCCGCATTGGTTAACATTGAAGCCTATGGGTTTCAGGAGCCAATGACGAAGTGCGCCGGCGGTCGCGGTACGCACCGCCGCGGTACGCACCGCCGCGGGCGTGACCGCCATTTTCTATCTGCTTAATCACTCGAGACCTGATCATCCACAGGAGAGGACCTATACTGCAAGTGCTGCTGTGACCTCGGTCTGGAAGATACAATGGCTGCTGCGACTGGGGAAAGGGCCCCTGCCTTCACGTCTGAAGAGTTGGAGAAGCTCGTGGATGGGGTCCTCCCCCAGTATCCGCTACTCTACGGTCCTCCAGACCAACAAGTGAGTACACCGGGTGCTAATGGAATGGGCTATGCCTGTGTGGATTGGGGTGGATGTAAGTTGGTGGGGTGGGGGGCGAATGAGGAGTGCAACGCCCGACAGATGAGAGCATGTGCCATATGGCAAAGTGGGTGGGTGGGGGCCAATTACATCTAACATGCAGGTCATTGATGATTTCCTCCTTTCCACCCTGTACATGTCTAATAGGTCAGCGCCCATCAGAAGATCGAGATTTGGCGTGCCATCGCCAAGGAAGTCCGGACCTTGGGGGTCCACAACAGACGGGGCACCCACTGCCGCAAGAGGTGGGAGGACATCCGCCGCGGAACAAGGAAGACCGCAGAAACACTGCTGGGGATGGCCTCCCAACCTAGGAGGGGTGCCAGTCGCACCATGACCCCCCTGATGTCCCGGATCCTGGCGGTGGCCTACCCTGAATTGGATGGGCGCTTTAAGACATCACAGCAGACACAAGGGGGTGAGTATCAGCACATTCTCCTATCTTTCTGCGCAGTGGAGGCGTCTGGGTGGGGGAGGAGGGCTGTGGGTGACATTAGGCCAGGGCGCTTTCTGTAGTGTAGTCCTCTCCCTTAGGCATGGCCCTGTGCCCCCTGCCCCCACCTCTGTAGGGTGACAAGTACAGCCATTGAAGGTCCAGCATCTCCCATGTGCGCGTTTGACGTCTCTTGGCCTGTTGTCTTAGTCAGTAGTACTGAGTAGTGTACCCCGAATGCGCGGCTTAGTGCATTAGGCACCTGTGTCTGTCCTCTCCGCCAACGGTGTTGACATTGCATGCACTCAACCTGGTCTTCTTTTTTCTCCCCCCACCCTTTCTCTTCATCTTCTTGTGCATGTGTGCATTAGCATCATCAGGCGGAGGAGATATGGCATCGGAGCACGAGGGAGCTGCAGGACACAAGGCCCCGGTGGGCCCAGGAACAGACACCGAGGGCACCAGTGATCCGGAGGGCGAGGGGAGCACCACGACGGGGACCGCTGGTGAGAGCAGCGAAAGCGACACGTCCTCGGATGGGAGCTCCCTAGGGGTGGCGGCAACATCCGTGCCCCCCGCCTCTACAGGTACAGCCGCCACCCAGCGCACCAGCCCCGCCCTCCCAGCAGCCCCTCAGTCTTCGCTCCGTGCCGGTTCACCCAGGAAGGCGCGCGTCTCCTTCGCCCCAGGCACCTCAGCCCCTGCCCCTGTTGCCCCTGCTGCCCTCAGTGCGGAGCTCATTGACCTGGTAAGGACGCTCATTGTTGGGCAGGCGACCCTTTTGAATGCCATCCAGGGTGTGCAAAGGGAGGTGCAACAGAGCAATGCGTACCTGGAGGGCATTCATTCGGGTCAGGCTGCCCATCAACGAGCGTTCACTGCTCTGGCCTCAGCACTGACGGCAGCCATTGTCCCTGTTTCCAGCCTCCCTCTTCTGACTGCCTCCAGCCTGTCTCTGTCTCCTGTTCCTCAGCCTATCCCATCCACACCATCAGACCAGCCTGCACACACCTCAACACCCAAGAGCAGCTCAGCCAAACACAAGCACCACAGATCCCGCAAACACTCACCCGAGCAACACCCAGATGCAGACATGCCAACAGCCACTGCCACCCCTGTGTCCCCCTCCTCCTCGTCTCCCTCCTCCCTCCCTGTGACGTCTACACTCACACCTGCATGTACCCCAACATCAGCCAGTGCTTCCATCACCACCTCACCCTCCAGTACAGTCCACACTCGTGCAGTCACCACCCCCACTGCCATGTACACGTCCCCTGTGTCCTCTCCCACTGTGTCTGTCACCCCCTCTTCCAAGACACACAAACGCAGGCAGCCACCCACCCAACAGCCATCCACCTCACGACAGCCTACAGCACCAGCACCTTCACCCAATGACAGCACACCTGACTCTCCTACAACCACCTCCTCTACCTCCACTTCCATCTCCACTTCTCCTACCCTTTACCTTGGCCCTAAAAAACTTTTCCTGGCTAACCTTAACCTCTTTCCCCCCGATGACCTCCCCCATCCATCTTCAAAGAGTCCCAAGAGCACCGCAGCCACCACCAGCCCAGCTTCGGGTGTCACTGTTGTGCCTGGGTTCTGGAGCCCACCCTTTGCCAGCAGTGACACATCGATCAGCAGCAAGGACACGTCCAGCCCCCCCCTGGCAAGAGGACCCGCAAAACCAAGGACCGCCGTGCGAGGACCGACAGGGCTGCCCCCAAGGAGCAATGTGCGGCCACTTCACCCCCGACACCATCTAGGGGAGGCAAGGGCCCGAGAGCCCCATCAAAGGAGCGGAAGGCCAGCAGGAGCGCGGAGAAGGTGGACCCCACATGCCACATCCCAGCTGGGAAGGAGGACACTAAGGAGGCCAGGAGTCCGTCCCCGAAGGGTCCAGAAACGTCACGGTCCGAGGGCGACTGAGCAGGGAGTCGAGGCCAGGTCTGGCTCCCTTGACCTGCTGGATGAGCACCGCTGAACAGGGCCCCGCCGTGGAGAAGAGCACCGCTGAACAGGGCCCGCGGTGCAGAAGAGCACCGCTGAACAGGGCCCCGCCATGGAGATAGGCACCGCTGAACAGGGCCCGCGGTGCAGAAGAGCACCGCTGAACAGGGCCCCGCCGTGGAGAAGAGCACCGCTGAACAGGGCCCGCGGTGCAGAAGAGCACCGCTGAACAGGGCCCCGCCGTGGAGATAGGCACCGCTGAACAGGGCCCGCGGTGCAGAAGAGCACCGCTGAACAGGGCCCCGCCGTGGAGAAGAGCACCGCTGAACAGGGCCCGCGGTGCAGAAGAGCACCGCTGAACAGGGCCCCGCCGTGGAGATAGGCACCGCTGAACAGGGCCCGCGGTGCAGAAGAGCACCGCTGAACAGGGCCCCGCCGTGGAGAAGCGCACCGCTGAACAGAGCCTGCGGTGCAGAAAAGAGCACCGCTGAACAGGGCCCCGCCGTGGAGATAGGCACCGCTGAACCGGGCCCCGCCGTGGAGAAGAGCACCGCTGAACAGGGCCCCGCCGTCTCAAGCACCGCTCCGCTGGGCCCTTCCTCTGAGGCACCGCTCCGCTGGGCCCTTCCTCTCAAGCACCGCTCCGCTGGGCCCTTCCTCTCAAGCACCGCTCCGCTGGGCCCTTCCTCTCAAGCACCGCTCCGCTGGGCCCTTCCTCTCAAGCACCGCTCCGCTGGGCCCTTCCTCTCAAGCACCGCTCCGCTGGGCCCTTCCTCTCAAGCACCGCTCCGCTGGGCCCCGCCGTCTCAAGCACCGCTCCGCTGGGCCCGCCGTCTCAAGCACCGCTCCGCTGGGCCCTTCCTCTCAAGCACCGCTCCGCTGGGCCCGCCGTCTCAAGCACCGCTCCGCTGGGCCCCGCCGTCTCAAGCACCGCTCCGCTGGGCCCTTCCTCTCAAGCACCGCTCCGCTGGGCCCTTCCTCTCAAGCACCGCTCCGCTGGGCCCTTCCTCTCAAGCACCGCTCCGCTGGGCACCGCCGTCTCAAGCACCGCTCCGCTGGGCCCCGCCGTCTCAAGCACCGCTCCGCTAGCCCCGCCGTCTCAAGCACCGCTCCGCTGGGCCCTTCCTCTCAAGCACCGCTCCGCTGGGCCCTTCCTCTCAAGCACCGCTCCGCTGGGCCCTTCCTCTCAAGCACCGCTCCGCTGGGCACCACCGTCTCAAGCACCGCTCCGCTGGGCACCGCCGTCTCAAGCACCGTTTATGGTTCACTGTGCCCACCATGCCTCCTCCTTGACCAGTGGAGACTGTCATCCACCTGATGGACTGTGGCTTTGCACTCCCCAGGATGGTCCAGTGGGCAGCCCACCCACTGTAGAGACATTGAGAGACTGTGGCTTTGCACTCCCCAGGATGGTCCAGTGGGCAGCCCACCCACTGTAGAGACATTGAGAGACTGTGGCTTTGCACTCCTCAGGATGGTCCAGTGGGCAGCCCACCCACTGTAGAGACATTGAGAGACTGTGGCTTTGCACTCCCCAGGATGGTCCAGTGGGCAGCCCACCCACTGTAGAGACATTGAGAGACTGTGGCTTTGCACTCCCCAGGATGGTCCAGTGGGCATGGTGGCTCCTCGTGGATCTGGCGTCGTGGACTCATGTGGCTGTGGTGCCCCCCCCTTCCCTTCCCCCTGAGGTGCCTGTAGTTTTTACATCTGATGCCCCTGCAGTGTTCTCTCCAAAGGACTCAGGTCTCCTGTGTGGGCTTTGCCCTTGTTTCTCAAGACTTTGGCCCACGGACATGCTGAATTCGTAGGATGTGCAGGACTTGTTACTTCAGTTATACACTGATGTGTATGTCATTAGTTTTGTTGTGGATATCTTTCATGGTTGTACTCTAATTTTCTGGAGCTTTTCGGTACATAAATATTTATTCCAATTATGATTACGTCCTGGCATTTTTCAGGGGTGTTTGGGTGGTGTCACTGTGACTTGGTGCTCTGCATTGGTGAGTACATAGTTGGGGGGGGGGGGGGGTCGCATATGTGTGTGCCCGTGACCTTTCGTCCTCCCCCTCCCGTGTGTCGTAGGTGCAGTACTCACCGTTGTCGTCTGCGCCGGACTTCGTACTCGTGGTAGATGAGAAGGTAGACGAGAGCAGGTAGGATGTTTAATTCGGGTTCCATGCTGTCCTCCTTCCTCCTGGAGTGCGTAGTGGTGAGCGTTTTCCCGTCCGTAGTCTGTTTCCGCCGTGTTTTTATCGGCGGTGCTCCCGCCCCGGAAAAGGTGGCGTATTGGTGAGTTGGAATAGTGTGGGCGGTACATTGTCTCCCGCCTGTCTGTTGGCGGTGACCGCCGCGCTGTTTGTTTGTACCGCCGTGGCGGTCGGAGTGTTAAGGTGGCTGTCTGTGTTGGCGGTTCCCGCCAGGCTCAGAATCCCATTTTTTTTACCGCCAGCCTGTTGGCGGGTTGGCCGCCGCTTTAACACCGACCGCCAGGGTTAGAATCACCCCCTAAATGTCCCATGGATAGGAAACGCTACACTTCCATGCTTTTCTGTTAATTTACACCATTGTTTTAACCAAAGACATGGTGTGACACCCTTTTCTTCAATTACGATGTAAGCTGGTGTACCCTCAGGCGGTGTTTCTTCTCCTACATTTGCTTTAATATATACATCTCCCCTCAAGGCACTCTTAAATGCTTTGAAAAATGTCATCTTTCCGTCCTTTATTTTCTCAAAATGTGATCAATAAGTGACTTTAATTCCCAGAATACTCTTTGCTTGCCTTTCCCCACCAATTGCGCTTCACGGACTGAGTCCAATCCGTGCGTGACCCTTCTCACCAACCAACCTATCCCAGCGCGGCTCCTAGGGACGCCACACTCACACACTGCGGCTGACAAAGTCTTGCGGCTTGTCCTCCTTCATTCAGCTTCACTCAAAACTAATTTCTGCAATATATCGCGAGCACTAATCAAAAAGAAGAAAACAAATCTGTCGGTTTACTACAGGAAAAGGTAATACAATCGCTTCAGAAACCTTAGGGATTTTTCACTAGCCTCGGCAGTTATTCCATCTTTCTCGGTTTCCCACTTTCGCAAGCAAAATTTGACCTGCAAACTTTACTCTCAACTGATCAATGAACTACTCTAGTGCACCTTAAAATTCGTCAAATCTCAAAGTCGAAAATTTTCTTTCATTCCTCAATATTCGTACTGACCACGCCCGATCAACCTATTAAACCGAACAAATTACAACATCAATCAAGTGTCTCATACACTTTTCAACATACTCCGGAGTCTCTTGACCTCGCAGTGCCTGTCTCAACATCAACAACCACGTGGACAATTTTTCCTGCACAAAGGGCTACACACATATGAAGTTCGACGTCTTCCCTACTCTCACACTTTGGAGTACCACTCCTCTAAAATTTTGATTGGAGTTCATAACCCCTAAAAATACTCACAAACTTCACAATTCATCTGCGGCATAAGCTATGCAAGTGTGAAACCCTAACTTCACTCACACGGTCACTAGGAACGCCAAAAATATTCTCACACCTCCATTTCCTCCATTTGCAAGCTCCCAGATTCCAGGAAAGTCATAGGGGATTTAGGGCATCATCATCTCTCCAAATTGTTTTATTAAAGAAAATTCTAACTTGAATCCGTCTATTGTTCGGATGGGGTCCCAAAGGGCCAAACCATCAAGCTCTGCTACCATCTACTGATAGCGTGTCCAGTCCTTATAAATTACTTATACCTGGTCACGCCGGAGGTCGGTGAACCTTTTGACCAGGTTGAGTTCTCCTCATCCAAATCAATAACCAATACTTGATTAGTAATCAATGAACAAATTAGTTAAACAGAAAATCAGTGATTAAACACACCATGACCTTTCAGTCATGAATAACCACACCTGTTTATTAAAAGTTAATGAGTTTATTTCCCTATATTAACAAAGCTAACACAATGTAAGTAAGTCTCAAAATCAAATGATACACATATACGAACATTTCTGGCTGTCCATAGCGACGGAAGAAACGCAATCTACGCAAAACTTGGATTATAATGCACTCAGCTATAGCAATGCAAATCACTAATAAGAGTAACTGAAATTGACTAATTGCATACATCGGTCAGCATAACAAGATTTCAATTCAGCACGGTGCATAAAATGAATACCTCAACTAACTTCTGATTAGCATTGGCATGTGGGGCTTCATGCAAAATGAATTTAATCAACATAAATTTAGAAAACTTCTAGCTTAGGCTCTGTAAAAAATAAGCAGTTGGAACCTAAGAAGGAAAATACAATGAACAGTACATTTTATCCTTTTATAATTACCAAATACAATCAGCACTCAAGGTAAGTCTTCGTCCTTCAGGTACCGGTTCGATCAGCATGGGGCAGACTTCAAGGGGGGGCAAGTTTAAGGCAAGTTTCCCTTGCAGCATCAAGGAAAATGCGGGGGCAAAAGTTATTGTATGGGCAAGGCAAAGTAAAGTTAAAGTGTCTAGGGTGAGAATTCTTTAAAGTCTCTCTCTCTCTGTGATAGAGAAAAAGCATCAAAGTGTCATCAAAATGGCTTCTCAAATCTGGCTTCAAAATGGCATCAAGGAAAATGGCTGGCTTCTCTTTGTCCGGTGGGATTAAGTAAGAAACGTTCCAAATTCTTCCGGTTCTTCCATTGGAGGGTCCATGGGGTGGTTTCTCTTTAACCAATGAATAGTGTCCTTCTCTTAATGCTCATCTACGCATAAGGTGTCCTTGGAGTTTTGGAACACAAGTAGCAACAAAGTTGCCAATTAATTCTGCATCAGTGTCCTCATTGTCTGCACCTGCAGAAACTGACCTTGCTTCAAAGGGGATGAAAGTTGCCTAGCACGCAACTTTGAGATAAGTGTATTAGTCATTCTACTGGAAAAATACAGCTTTTAAAGGTTTAAAACACGTCTTTGTTAATACAAGTGAAAACTACGCAGTTAAAATTGAGACCAGGCGACTAGGCCAAAGCCTCTGCTAAATTTAAGCTAAGCATATAACAGTTTAACGAGAAAATCATAGAATATAGCTGCAATTATGACACATTAATACATTTGTCGGTTTTCCATGATTAATTAAGCTTCTTTATACTAATGGCGATCTACTTTGTGGGCACATTTCTAAATACATTATTTTTCTTTGCTAAAATCACATTGTCTTATACGATTTTGTTACATGATATATGAATGTTTGTTAGTCTTTCTTTTTCTGCTTCATCAGCTGCATACATACGGATTTGGGAGTTTGAAGCAAGCCAGAGACTTTGTGGTCACAAGCCCACTCAACCCCCCACTCGATGGCTAAACTGCAGAATTTCACCAAATCAAAGAGTGTACCAGCGTTATTTCCAGTCTCTCTATCCTTTCAGTCTTTGTTCCACTCACTTTATAACAATTTCCTGTGATGCTAAACATTTTACTCTTCCTAACAGTGGTAGTGACAATGGCCCATTTCTGATGTACACTCAAAGTGCAGCCCTGTTTTCGAGGGCAAACGCTTGACACATCGGTATTCATTTAGAAACCCATGCTGTGTCATATTAAAGGCAAACCCAATGAACTGCCTTACGGTAACAAGGAGGCCTCGCGTCTATAGTATTATCAAACTTTAATAACACAAAGATGCCTTTTCCGTATAATTGTCTCAATGGAGAACAGTGACTTGTATAAGTATTAAATATTGTTCGTCCTTGCCTCCTAATGTTCAGTCAAAAAGAAGAGGCAAATATGTAATATGGCATAAACAGTTTATGCATTTAGAAAATGCCAGTATTTTTAGATCCTATAACATGCTCCCTCTCAAAAGAACGGGAGTTTTCAATATTATTTGTAGGTGCTTTGGCTGTCAAATGAGAGGTGCTCTCAATGTAAGACCAATCAAGCTTCAGTCTTGTATTGTCCTATTCTGAAGCCTATGCTTGCCACCAATCAAATATTTGGCGGATGAAGCCATAAACACCTGAGCATGTATGTTTATTACTCTGCAATCCAAACACATCTATGCAGAGGGTGTACATCCTGTCCACTTAAGACCCCGCCCCGCGCATCCACAAATAAATGCTTGTGTATGACTCCCATGCATGTTATACATTTCATGACAACATACAGGCAATGGAGTCTATGCAGATCTTTAAAATAATGCATTCTCTAGCCCATATTACATCTACTATTACATCCACCAAAGGGTCACTTTCTTCTTCAGTTCATGGCTGCTATCATACTCCCATCACCTTATTCCCAAGGTCCTCACTGTTCCTCGCTGCAGATTTTTTCCCTGGCTCGGTATTCATTTAGAGGTTTCTAGAGGCATATTTATGAAAAAGTGGTGCATCAGTCCTGATGCGCCACTTCTCTTGCATCTCTTGTATCGCCCTTGCCCCACCTAATGACATCATGGTTGTGCTGTATTTACAATATGGCTCACCATGGCGTTCATTACCTCAACAGCGTCAGAATTATCCTTAAAATGTTGATGCTAGTGCAGCAAAGCACAGGAAGCCCATTGATTTTAATGGATGTGTCATTTTCATGCCTGCCTTGAGCAAGAGTTAAAAATGACGGGAAAAATGGTGCAGTGAAATCTCCCTGTGTCAGAACACCCCCTTGTATAAATTATGCCTGGCGAAGGCATAATGTGTCGAAAGGAGTTGCCAAGAGGAGTAATGCATGCCTTGCACCTCTTTGTAAATCTGGCGTGGGGAAAGGCCACCTTAGCACCAAAAATTGACCCGATGGCGGCACTAAGGCAGCATAAGGGGCTTGTAAATATGCCCCCTAATTTCATATTGTGCTAAATATATGAAAACTGCGCTACATGCCAGTGTATGACAGTGCACTGCATATAGGCTTTACTTAGATGAATGGCTGAGGTGCAGTATCTACGGGCATACAGGCTAGCTGTTAGTGTCATGGACCTGAAGACACTGGCTATGAAATTTTTAGCGTTTTTTCTAATATGCCAGCTGCCTTTGCTAAAAGGTGTGAGCAAACTGCAGAGACAGGACACCTTATTCACCCCATGCACTCTCCTTCGCTTCCTTCTTTATCTTTTGTTATCTATGCCATTGTTCTCTTTGAATACAACACCCAATAATTCAGTAGCCATTATCTGTACCATTATTGCAGTGACCATGAACTTCCATCTAGGGCCTCCCTTCACTTCATTGTGCAACTGATTGAGAGATTGGTCACTGCTGTTTGTTTCAGATGGCCTGCCCAGACCAGAAGAATCACATGGCCAAGCATCTACATAAATATGTGTTTGAAAACATATATATAAGTATTAATATTGTTAATAAGCACATTTCTAGGGTAGGTTCAAGAACAAGCGAACAGAAGTAAATCTAACTGGGAACACCATGGAATAGGGTTTCACTTGTTCATCTTGGGTGAGATCCTATTAAAGGGTCTGTGGGAAGGACACCTTTTTCCGCCTTTTCCTTACTCCGCTCTCTTTTGTTCAGCAGCAGCAGTAGCCTTACACTGGATGAGGTCACCTCCTGGACTCGGTCTTTTGATCTCTTGCTAGAGAACCCAGCTGGCAGAAGTGTCTTCGCACAGTTCCTTCAGACTGAGCACAGTGATGAGAACATGTTGTTCTGGCTGGCCTGTGAGGAACTGAAGAATGAAGAGCACGAGGCACCAGTCACAGAGATTGCCAAGAAGGTCTACTTGGATTACATCTCTATCCTGTCTCCCAAGGAGGTAAGATGTGCATTATAGCTGCACCCACACCATCTATGAGCACCCCAATCCACATTCGTTAAAAAGAATGTAATTAACCAACCAACCAGTTGATCACCTACTAACAAGAGAAATACAGGCGTGGAAAGCATTGGCAAATAAAATTGATGTCATGGACCCTATTGTCTTCCAAGCAAATGGCACAGGAATAGGAATATGGTTAATGTTAATGCAGTTCAGGGATATTAAGAGGAATCACATCAAAAGCATCAAAGCTGGGATCTTTAGAAGTACCACGAGATTACATTTCACTAGTAAAGAGATGATCAAGAAAATTCTTATTCCTTGGAAGCTTTAAAAAACAATGGGCCAGATGTAGGAAAGGAATTGCAACTCGCAAACGGCAAAAACTGCCGTTTGCGAGTTGCAAATCACATTTTCCTATGCAGAAATGCATTCTGCGAGTCGGACCGACTCGCAAAATGCATTTCAGAATCGCAAATAGGAAGGGGTGTTCCCTTCCTATTTGCGATTCCTAGTGGTATGCAATACCATTTGGTGTTGCAGTTACCATCCACTTCAAGTGGATGGTAACCCACTCGCAAATTGGAAGGGGTCCCCATGGGACCCCTTCCAGTTTGTGACTTGACCCAAAAACATTTTTTCAGGGCAGGGAGTGGTCCAAGGGACCAATCCCTGCCCTGAAAAAATACCAAAACTAAAGGTTTCGGTTTTCTTTTTAAGTGCAGCTCGTTTTCCTTTAAGGAAAACGGGCTACACTTAAAAAAAAGAAAAACTGCTTTATTTAAAGCAGTCACGAACACGGAGGTCTGCTGACCACAGCAGGCCTCCATGTTTGCGAGTGCCCATAGTCGGTATGGGGCCGCAATTTGCGACCCACCTCATGAATATTCATGAGGTGGGTCATTGCGACCCCATACCGACTTGCAGACGGTGTCTGAGACACCGTTCTGCATAACATTTTGCGACTTGCAAACAGCGAGTCGCAATGACTCGCTATTTGCAAGTCGCAAAATGTTATTTTGCTACATCTGGCCCAATGTGTTTGAAGCATATCCAAAACAAGAGGCTGCAAATATTAGTTTAATGGGCAGTTGTTCCTATCTCTCGCTAATACCAAATGAATGCATAGCGTTCAAAAAGGATTGCAAGGTGACCTTATTTGACTTGACTATGAAGAAACACAGCTATGAAATAAAAGCTTGAGAGAGGTTCTGCAAGGCAGAAACACAGTCATAGATGATCAAACCATGATCATGAGGTCTCCGATGTGAGGCCTACTGAAACCTTGTTGTACTATAAATTGTAGTTTATGTCCATTGCGTCTTCAAGTGGAGTAGATGTGTGATCAACTGCAGACATCCACAGCACTAAAATTTCACACTTGTAGGTTGTTGGTTCTCATCGCTAGCCTTATGGTAGAGAAGTTCCAAGTTGGCTTGATTCCTAGATATTCCTGTTTAGGGAGATAACTAGAAGTGGGCGAACTCACCATCCTAGTATAATGTATTCTGTATTCCTCAATGACAAAAAAAGTATCCATTACTGTATGCTAAAGTCATTCCGTCCATGATTTACTGTTGAAGTACATATCGTATCAATCTTGGAACCTAACTGCACCTCTCTCTTATCAACCTACAGGTCAGCATTGATGCAGCTGTACGGGATGCCATAAACAAGTCGTTGGCACGGCCAAGTGCACACATGTTTGATGAGGCGCAGGCACAGGTGTATGCACTGATGCACAGAGACTCTTACCCCAGGTTTCTGAACTCTCCACTGTACAGATCACTGGTGCAGAGGCTGTTCACACAGGAACATGACACGTAGCAGGCATTGATCCCCACTGTTCTTCAGAAGGAAGCATAAAAAACTGCCACAACCGTGACTGACTAAAATGCCAAAAGAGACAATTGGGTTGACTGTATGTGCAAATCTCAGCTGTGAAGAGACAGTGAGAATGGCAGGTATTTCATACTAGTGCGCGATATAGACACTCTTCCTAGTTTAATGGTTGGACAATATCAAGGAACATGCTTCAAAGAAAAAAGCAACTAACCACTCAATGGAAGACACTGGTAACATGTTAAAAAGCCTCACTCTTTTACCTCACTCCTTGACATGTGTTTTTTGCTTTGGTTTGGTAGCCTGGGCAATGGTTGTTGGAATAAAGATAAGGGCATCTGATTACAACTGCTGCTTTCTCTTACTGGTCAGGCAGCGAGGATTCCTGCATTAACAAGTTTTCAAACCAGACAGTATTCACTCCGCAAAGGCATTTAAATTCTGAAGCCACCTATTTTTATCACCGACATTCGCTGAAAAGTGCCCAGACATAGAAAGCACGCAAGGGCACAGAAAATAATTGCTTTATCAGTGGTGCAAACCCTCTTGCACAAAAATAGGGATATGGCAAGTGCACATAGTTCTTTCAAAATCACAAGATGTATTCCTGAATTGTGAAATGATCAGTTCATAAAAAAATCATGTCAGATGTGGCATGCTTAAAGTGGCATTAGGGTGGCCAAAGGTCTACATTGTGATATGACAGATTTGTCTCTAATAAATTGGTTTACTTTTCTCACATCCCTCTAGGCTGATTTCACCCCTGATTGCTTGCAAAATGTCATTCTGGAGTTTGTTTGAAATTAGATTTAAGGGAACGAATGGCACCACGGTTTTTGTTATATCCACAAGTCTCCCTCAAAATGTCCTGCTCTGCCTCCTGTTCATATGTATTGAAACCCTCAAAAAAACGATTGGGAAAGGTGCCTACCTTGCTTTTGCTTAATGCTCTCTTTCTACTCACCATCTTTGTCCAGGGTGGCTAGTCAATAGGTATAAAAGGGACATCGCATACAGGAAAGTGATTCTGAACAGCCAGTACTGCTGAGTTTGCAATTCACATGTCAGTGAATACGACATGTGACTGATTCCATACTCTCTCCCCCTCGACCTTACCAGCCTTTTAAAGAATTTGCCTTTTTTTAAACCCACTGAGCACTCTCAAAGTCTATTCTCCTCCTTCACATGGATACTTTTGGATCTGCAGCTTTTGCAACACAGATTTGAGTTTTCCATGGTTAACATGGTTGTTTCAGAGTAAGTGAGGAAAACAAAATGGCATAAGAGATCAGGATTGTATTCGAGTGGATGTTTGTATGGTAGAAGGCTTTAACTTTCATGATCTATCATTTTTCTACAAATATCAACAATGTTGATTTCCAATTTTGTGGAAAATGTGGCATGCAGTTTCTTCGAGCTTCACAAGTTTGTGAAAGTCCACTTGCCTCCTCCTGCACAGCACGTTCCACCCATCAGCTACTGTAATATAAGTGACCGGTTAACATTGGCAATCAATTGGAACAACACAAAAGGATGATGGACGGAGTCCTGAAACTTTTCGAACTCTCATTCCCAGTCACAATAACTACATTTTGGACCACCATGTACAACTTGGATAGGTGGAGCCTTATTTTCCATTGCTGTATCCCAGCTGTCAGTAGACTAGTAAAGTTCAGCTCTATTTTCTATGTCCTGCCTATAAAGATTAAAAAAGTATTTTTATATCGCCCTTCGTATGGCATTACTGACATTTGTAAGTAACATAAATAACATAGTTAACTAATATAGTACTAAATTTACTGACTTTGCAAGTCTAAGAGATATGAATTGTCCTTTCCGAATTTCAGACATTTCTGGACCTATTCACAAAAGTGCATTTACACACTAGTAAATCAACATATTTAAATCTACTCTTACACTTTGCAGAAAATGTACTACTTTTGTCTACTCACCATTTCTGAGTAGTGTAATGCATTTCTCCAGCCCCCTGAAAGATTTGAAGATACAGTTGCTACTAATAATTTTCATACATAGCCAGACTTCACCATCATTGGGACTGATATCTCTCTATTTCTAAAGTATAGGGAAAATGTGAAAAGTGAATTAAACTAAAAATAAATTCCAAAAACATATTTTAATTAGAATGTTTATTTTGAAAAAATTCACCTAAAGTAAAAAGTTTACAATTATTTATTATGTATTAACCCTTACTAAATGTTGCATATCGAATTAATTTAAATTAATTGAAATATATCTAGAATAAAGTTACGAATATATTTAAACTGAAAAAGTTATAAAACTATGCTATCATAAAATAGTGTTTATTTCTCAGCTGCATATTTTGTTAACATCAAATAAAATAACATATATTTGTAAAAAGTAAAAAACGAATTTATTTTAACATTATTTCCTATGGGGCTCTATTAAGTGCAGTTTGTGAATAGCAATAGTTGTACTGTTTTTAGGGTGGGCGGATGTCTGTCTCTCCCTTCACCCCTCCTTAGCACTTCCTAAATCCCTCCCCACTCCTTCCTAAAACTCTCCTATTCAGTGATTGATACCACCCATTTTTAAGCCATTGCCACAGTCCCTCCCACATTTGTTACTAAGTAGTAAACTTACATGTGTGAGGTTCTCTCCATAGAAAGTCATATTCACTAAGGCAAACTTACATGTGAGTACGTCAGCACATGTAAGTTCACACATGTAAGATTTCCCAATACTTTAGCATATGGCAATCAATTCCCTGGTGGAAGAGATCTCCCTTGGGTATACTCTAGGGAAAAAGTAAAAACGTTTATTTAACTTGAAATAATAAGAAAAAAAAATGTTGTTAAAAATTATTGTAAATACATTTTATATATTCATTTTTAAGGTATAATAAACCACAATTTGCTACAGTATTAATAACTTAGGGCCTTATTACGAGTCTGGTGGTCAACAGACCGCCAGACTCGCAGTGGCAGTCGGACCACCGCGGTTGTGGCTTTCCAACCGGCACATTACAAAGTTGGCGGGCAGACCTGCCAACCTACTGCCTTTCCCACCAGGTTCTCGGATCCCGATGGGATGACGGCGGTCAAGGTTGTAATCAGCCAGGGCAGCTATGAACTGAGCGCCGCCCTGCTGACTACAACCTTGTTCTCCGCCAGCCTTTTCGTGGCAGTTCAACCGCCATGAAAATGCTGGAAGAGAACAAATGCAGGGGGTCACGGGGGGCCCTGCCTTGCCCATGCCCATGGCACAGGCAGTGCAGGGGCCCCACTGCCCAGCACCCTCGAAATGTGCACTGCCTGCTATGTAGACAGTGCGCATTTCAAGGGTGCTGGGGCCCCCTGCGTGCAGCAGCATTGCCCCCACCTCTATTATGTGCCGGTGGCAATGCTTCCGCACCTTTCTCACTGTGTTGATGGGCAGGAACCTTGGTTCTCACCCGTCAGTACAGTGGGAAAGTCGTAATAGGGATGGTGGGGAGACAGCCACCTCCACGGCGGTCTGACGGTCTGCAAAGCCGACCACCAAACTTGTGATCAGGCCCTTCATTAAAAATGGGGTCCCTGGTTGGCAGTCAGTTTGCACTCTGTCCAAGCAGGGACCCTCACTCTATTCACGGCAAGGGACATACTCACTTAAGATAACCCTGGCTCACCCCTTGGTAGCTTGGCGCAAACAGTCAGGCTTATCTCAAAGGCAATGTGTAAAGTATTTGTACCAGCACACACAAAAATACAATGAAAACACTGCAAAATGGACACCTCACCAGCTTAGAGAAATAGCCAAGATTAATCTAAATCAAACAAGACCAAAACAACAAAAATCCAACATATACAAGTCAAGTTATGCATTTTTAAAGTAAAAAGAGTCTTACTTCAGAGAAAACTATTTATGCGTTGATGTTACACAGAGTACCTGGTTTCGTCAAAAATAA
Organism: Pleurodeles waltl; assembly: GCF_031143425.1. Lineage (NCBI taxonomy): Eukaryota > Metazoa > Chordata > Amphibia > Caudata > Salamandridae > Pleurodeles > Pleurodeles waltl. The sequence goes on from NC_090440.1 coordinate 989,669,578, forward strand.
AGCCGCACTAGCGAGCATGCATCAGAAAAGTCAGCAATTAGTTGATTCCTTACTCGCAAGTGATGCAGTGCGTTGTTTCTTCTCCAGTCGGGTAGGCGATGAGTCGTTTTTCTCTCCCGCAAGGGAGCGATGCATCGATCTCCAGACAGGCACATCAGGTCCGGGCAGGTTCACGTCAGTTTCGACGCCCAGCTATGTTGCAAGTGAAATCCAGCTGCACGAGGATGAGAATCTGCACTGCATGGGGTTTGTGTCAATTTCAGCAGTCGCAAGTGGGTGTTGCATTGTTTCTCCAGCCGCGATGCAGGTGATGCGTTGATTTCCCAGCTGCGTTGCAGGTGGTGCGTCAAACTTTCCCCACATGGCTCCTGTGCGTGGATTTTCACCTTGGTTCCACAAAGGTCCCAGGGACTGTAGAGGGCACCACTTGGCAGGGTAGGAGTCTCAGCAGAGAGTCCAGGAACTGGCAGAGAAGATCTTATATGGCCCTGAGACTTCACAACAGGAGACAAGCTCAGTTCAAGCCCTTGGAGACATTTCACAAGCAGGAATATACCACAAAGTCCAGTCTTTGTCCTCTTTCAGGAAGAAGCAGCAACTGCAGGCCAACCCAGCAAAGCACAGTCACAGGCAAAGGGGCAGTACTCCTCCTCCAGCTCTTCAGCCCTTCTCCTTGGCAGACGTCCTCTTGAATCCAGAAGTAATTTGAAAATCTGTGGTTTTGGGTCCACTCCTTAGACCCCTTTCTGCCTTTGAAGTAAGTAAACTTCAAAGGAAAGTCTCTGTTGTTCACAAGATCCTACCTTGCCCCTGTCTGTCCCCACACACACACCAGGAGGATGGAGACTGCATGGTGTGAGGGCAGGCATAGCCCATTCAGGTGTAAGTGTCAGCTCCTCCCTCCACTCTAGCCAAGATGACACCTCAGGATATGCAGGCTACACCACAGCTCCCTTTGTGTCCCTGTCTAGTGAAGATTAAAAAACAGCCCAACTGTCAGTCTGATCCAGACAGGGAATACACAAGCAGGGAGAGTCACAAAATGGTTTAAGCAAGAAAATGCCCACTTTCTAAAGAAAAAACAACTTTACCAAAAGATGTATTTTTAAATTGTGAGTTCAGAGACCCCAAACTCCAGATTTCTATCCGCCCCCAAAGGGAAACTGCACTTAAAAGTTATTTAAAGGCAGCCCCCATGTTAACCTATGAGAGAGATAAGCCTTGCAACAGTGAAAAACAAATTTGGCACTATTTCACTGTCAGGACATGTAAAACACATCAGTACATGTCCTACCTTTAACATACACTACACCTTGCCTGTGGGTCTACCTAGGGCCTACCCTAAGGGTGCCTTACATGTACAAAAAGGGAAGGTTTGGGCCTGCCAAGTGGGTACACTTGCCAAGTCGAATTGGCAGTTTAAAACTGCACACACAGACATTGCAGTGGCAGGCCTGAGCCATGTTTACAGGGCTACTCAGGTGGGTGGCACAATCAGTGCTGCAGGCCCACTAGTAGCATTTGATTGACAGGCCCTTAGCACCTCTTGTGCACTTTTCAAGACGCTTACTAGTAAGTCAGATATGCCAATCAGGGATAAACCAATCACCAATACAGTTTACAGAGTGAGCATATGCACTTTAGCACTGGTTAACAGTGGTAAAGTGTCCAGACTCCTAAAGCCAACACAAACTGGTCAGGAAAAATAGGAGGAAGCAGGCAAAATGTTTGGGGTGACCCTGCAAAAAGGGCCAGGTCCAACACCCTTAATTTAAATTTAAAATGCAATTATGTTAAATATATTCATTTAAATTAACATTTTGTTTGGAAGTTTAAATTAAACAAATTCCCTCCGAAAGTAAAAAATATATATTTTTATTATGTATTATTTATTATTAAAAGTGATGTGTAAATGTAAATGCGTTATATTTGAACAAAATAAAGTTATGTTAATTTTAAATTACAATTGTTATTGAAATATGTTAAAGTAAAATAAAAATGCTTTATCATTACACACATTTTTTACATTACAAAGACATTTTTATCTTTAACTATTTAAAATAATTTAATTTAACATTATCACTTATTATGTTTTATTTTAAGTCCCTACCTCCATACTTTTCTACAAATGGGTATTACAATACCTGTGAGTGGCCATGTGTGGTGCTGGACTTATTCCAGCTCTGGACAGAAGTACATTACTTCTGTTTTGGATCATTTTTGACTGTAGTACCTTTAGAATTGCAGTTTGTGAAAAAAAAATGAATTACTCTTTTGTAGACTGGTGCACGTCTCTCTTTAAACCCCACCGAACCCTTCCTTAAGCCCTTCGCCCTTAAATCCGTCAGTATTCCCCATTTTCCAGTATCTCCTCATATTTATGTTGTCAATGAGATCCACATACAATTATTTGCAAAAAACATGAGCTACAATAAATTCCATTTAATTTCAAGACAAACATGAAACACTTAAAAACACAAAGAATTCTAAGACATATGATTTCATTTTCTGGGGACAACATACATTTGGAAGCTCTATCAACAGAAAATGAACCATATCTAATAAAGAGGGGTTTGACAACTTAATTGGGGCACACAGTGCAATGCTAGGAAGTTAAAAACAACATGGTCAAAACTTGAGCTCCATTGTTACATGGTTCGCACAACTTATCCTTGACATTTAGCTTTTGCCAAGCCCCAATAACAATCTGCAATGGTAATATGTTCCTTCCTGACAATAGGAATATTTAGGGGGCACCATGGTTCAAATTCCATGACAAGTTAGGCTGCAGATTTTCTCAATACAAGACAAAACAATCAGGTTATATGTTACCTTTTTAGAACAATGATCGAAATAAGATCCATACTGACCATGAGTATAGCAGAGTGGTGGTAATACTTTAACTGTAACAGTGACGTAGCCTCAGTTTATTTAGCTAAATCTTAAATTGCTAAAAAAATTAAATTTTTAAAATAGACTGCCTTCTCTCTCTTTTTTTTTTTTTAAATATGTTTTTATTGTTATATCACTCAACAAATAAACATAAAAGAAAAATAACGGTGATTATGATACGATGCAAAGGGTGATACACTCTGCTCAACCCTTGGCAGCCACATTTACCAATCCCGGGCAGATGCCCCTCCCAGCGCTCGCACACGCAAGCGCGGGAGCCCCAGCATGGGTGCGCGCCAGGCCGAGGGGACAGGGACCGGGCAAAGCGTTAGTCTAATCAACCTTGTGAATTCAAGAATCTACGAACAGTGGGTGTAAAGAAGAGCCCAGTGAAAGGGTCGGGGGCCCAGTGAGCGTGCGCGAGGAAGGGAGAGGGACAGGCGGGGGGAAGCATAGAGACGGTAGGCCATAGACCCCCATCCACTCTCTGGCGACCGACTCCCAGGGCGTCAACCCTGCCGCCTGGCACGCTGACCTGGGGTGAACAGAGAACCCCAGGGGGAGCCAGTCCTCAGGCGGTCAGGGGTAAGGGGGTGGGAATCCTCAGGCAGGCAAGAACGGGCAAGGTTGCAGGTCCCTCTGGAGGGAAGGCAAACCCGGCGCACGCGCTCACGTCTAGCTAGTACGTTACTAGTACTATCTCTGCGTGTCCCTTTTATATTATTTTTATTTTTTGTTCTTTGTTGTTATATGTTTATTTGCCAGTAGTGTGACTGGGCATCCACATGTGTCAGTGTGATCTTGTGTGCGTTGGAGTGCATCCTTGTAGTGTTTGTAGTAGTGTTTGGTTATTTTGACGTATTTGTTATCACTTAAGCACTGGAGTTGTCGTTTAGTGAAATATTCATGGCGGTCACTCGTCGTCTTTGCTTTCTATGGCTGTTACAAGGGAGTTCCAAGTGTTTAAGCCCTTAACCGGGATCCCTTTGACCAATAGAAGCTGCAGCGTCTGCGCCTCGGCCCAGCGCAGCAGCTCAGCTCACCACAGATCAATCCCCGGAGCGACCGGGGCTTTCCAGTGCATAGCTATGAGGCGCCTGTACATCACCAGTGCCAAAGCTATGCATCTGAGTGATTGCTTCCGGTTTTTAGGACAGGGGCCTATTCCCAATAAGCATAATTCAGGTGTAGGGGGGAGTGTAATGGCCGTCCATTCTGTCAGCAGTGTTATTATGTCATTCCATACAGTTCGGATTGGGGGGCAGTCCCAGGTCATGTGGAAAAAGTTGGCCTCGGGAGTAGAGCATCTGGGGCACGTCTGCATCGATTGAGGGAACATGCGCGTGATACGGTGAGGTGATAGGTATGTTTGGTGCAAGTAATTAAACTGGGTATAATGGAAACGCGGGTTGCGTGACACTTCTTTTATCATTTTCATAGCCTGACTCCATGCGGGCTGTGATAGGGGTTCTGTCAGCACGCTATCCCATCTGTTTTTTGCTTGTTCTTGTCTGTGTTCTAGGTGGGTGGTAAGGATCGTGTATGTTCTAGATACGTTTTGTGGGGCGGCTATGCTTCCTAGCAAGTCATGAAGCGTGGGAGAGACGTTTGGTTCTGAGTTTCTGCAATTCCAGCAAGAGCGTAATACCTGTCGCACTGTTCCGAATGCTATGAAACTACCTTGCCCCAAATTATATTTGTCAGAGAGAGCATTGAATGTTAGGAGGTGCCCTTCATTGTATATGTCGCCGACTGTGCGTATGCCCTTGTCGTACCACCCTCCTAGACCCTCCTTGGAAGCTATCTTAGCGAGTTTCGAGTGGGCCAGAAGTGGAATCCTGGGGGAGTACGGTGGCTTTTGGTCGCCGGCTAGGGCGTAACGGCCTCATATCCAGTGCGCGGTTTTCAATAATATATTTCGTGGATGTTTGGGGTACTCACAATTCATGAGGTAATGTAGTACTCCCAAGTTTCCCAAAGTTGAAAGGATCAATTGTGATTCCGCACTATCGGGGCATCCAAGCCAGGTAGATGTCTATTGCAGGAGGGCAGCTGCATAATATAGTTCAAATCTGGGTACTCCTAGTCCACCCATAGTTAGTGGTTGGTATATTTTAGTTAGTGCCACGCGCCGCCCGCCATTGCCCCATATTAGAGCTGTTAAAAGGCTATTTAGGGGTTTAAAGAAGGAGGCTGGTAAAGCCAGTGGGAGGGCCATAAAGAAATACAGCAGACGTGGGTAGAATTATCATCTTTGCTATGGCCACTCTACCCAGAGGCGAGAGTGGAAGGGAGCACCAGAAGGGAAGGGAGCCTCTAATGGATCTGATCGCTTGCCCAAGGTTGCCGTCCCTGAGATCGCGTGTGTCGTGGGATATATTTATGCCCAAATATTTAAAAGTGGTGTGGCACCACTTCAAATCGCACGGGTTGGAAAGCATCCTGTGTGCCTCGGGGACTGGGCGCATGGGAAATATACACAATTTTGTCCAGTTCACCTTCAAACCGACTAGTGAGCCAAATTTACGCAGTAGTTTCAATAAGTCGGGCAGAGATTCATTGTGATTGCGGAGGACAATTAGTGTGTCGTCTGCGTATAGGGACACTATACGATATGTATGATCATCGCGGACGCCCCATGACGGGGCGACCGCCCGCAGACGGGCTGCCAGTGGTTCGATGGCAAGAGCGAACAAAAGAGGGGATAATGGACATCCTTGTCTGGTGCCTCTTTCTATATTGAATGATTGAGAAATCGTGTCACCAGTTTTAACCCTTGCAAATGGGTTAGTGTAAAGAACCTTTACCCAGTCAATGTATGCCCGTCCGAAGCCCATGCAATGGAGTGTTTCCAGCAGAAAGGGCCACCCTAGCGTGTCAAATGCTTTTTCTATGTCTAAGGACACTGCTACACGGTGGTAGTCGCCCTCTGGAGAGTTTGCCATTAGGCGCAATAAGTTCCAGATGTTGCTGAAGGTGCTACGACCCGGTATAAAGCCGGACTGGTCTTGGTGGACCAAGTCTGTCATACATGGGAGTAAACGATTGGCTAATAGTTTACAGAGTAGTTTACAGTCTGTGTTCAATAGCGAAAGCGGCCTGTATGAGCGTACATCTAATGGGTCTCAACCCGTTTTAGGCAGTACCGCTATCAGTGCCTCCCGGCAAGTGTCAGGCAGTTGACCACGTTTCAAGGCTTCAGATAGAATCGCAAGATATGGGGTTAATATTTGAGTCGAGAACGTGCTATAATATTCCATGGGTAGACCATCGCTGCCGGGTGCCTTGCCTTGTGATAATTGTTGTAGTGCCCATTGTATTTCCGTAATATCTATCGGCCTATCTAGGTCCGCTGCTTGCATGGCAGTCAGGCAGTTTACAGTAATATAGTTGAAAAACTCATTCACTAGTGCTGTGGAGGGTGGGGGGTGAGCTTTGTATAGTGTGCTATAATACTCCCTAAAGGCACTATTGATATCTGCTTGGGTATTTACTATTAATCCTGTGTCAAGGCGGATGGCCCCTATAGGAGAGTTCCGGTGCTCGGACCGTGTGAGCCATGACAGTAGTTTGCCTGATCTATCCCCTTCCGCATGCGCACGGGCCATGTAGTGACAATAATCAAAAAGCCTTAGACGCTTATCTATTTCGTACCATTGCGCACGCGTTCCAGTAAGCTCAGCCTGGGTGATTGTGCCACTAGCGAATTTACTTTCGGAGGAATGGACTTCCTTCTCTAGATTGCGAAGCTCACGTACTAGTGTTTGACGTACTCCAACCGTCATTGAAATGCATGCTCCTCTTATGACTGCCTTGTGTGCGTCCCATTCGTTTGCTCTGGAGCTCATTGACCCGTCATTTTGGGTGAAATAAGAAGAGATGTGTGTGGCTAATTCTTTTCTAAATGGCGGGTCCTGTAGTAACTGAGTTTGCAGGCGCCAAGTTGGGATACAAGCGCGTGGCCTACCCCATCTGATGTGGGCAATAAGTGGAGAATGATCTGAGATTACCCTGGCAGTATATTCGGCGCCCATAATTCTATGTGTAAGGTCCTGTGTGGTGAGAATGAGATCTATGCGGGTGTGAAGAAGATGTACCGGGGAATAATAGGAGTATTCCCGGTCTTGTGGGTGTAGATGTCTCCAAGAGTCTATCAGGCGGCGATCCGACATCCACAGCCGCAGTGTCGTGAGTTTTTAGTTATTGAGGTGGCCGCTATGGGGGGTTTGTGATCTGTCCATGTCAATTTGTGGAACGCAGTTCATGTCCCCACCTCAGATGCATGTTGAGAATAGGTCATTTGATATGTGTGAGATCATTCTTTATAAAAAGTCGCCCTGTCCAGCATTCGGGACATATAGCCCATTAATCACTAACATCTCCCCATCCAAGTGGCCTACTAGTTGTATGTACCTGCCATCCCTGTCGGTTACACTGCGTTGTACCACATAGGGGACCCCTGGGGCTATCCAGATCAAGACCCCCCTGGCGAAAGATGAGATTCCAGAACCATAGACTTGTCCCGCCCAGCTCTTTGCTAGCCGTGGGATATCTTCAGAGGGGATATGTGTTTCTTAGAGAATGGCTATGTGGATATGGTGTCTTTTTAAGTGTGCGTGGATCCTATTGCGCTTTTTTATTCCCGCCATGCCCTTTACGTTCCAAGTCATTATATTATATATTGGTTCCTTATTCATTATGCTGGATTAAGTTCTAACGTGCCAGTGTTGTGACCCCAGGATCCCAACCCCAGTGTCGTCTGCTAATCACCGTCAGCCTGATGCGCGCGATCCCCGTCCATACCTCTTGTCCACCCCGCACACCCGCCCGCCAGCCATCACGGCTCCGAAAAGGGAGGATAGTAAAAAGATGGGATAAAAAAAGTGGAGGGAGAAAAGATAACGTAAAAAAGGATATTTCGGGTAAAGCCCGGTTTTAAACAAAGTGGCACAACCGGTGCCTAAACAGCAGTCTGAGAGGTTAAGTTCCACACGGGTATAGTTAGGGTGGTGGGGAGCGTGTGTTGGTTGAGGTCGGACATCAGGTGGCCCACCTCCAGGATAGTTCTTTCCCTGTGTGCACCAAGTTGTGGTCGCGTCTTCCAGCGGTAGCCCGATGAGGTACTGATGGGACGGCAGTCAGTCTGGCCCCGTCTCGGGGCAGTCGCGTATCTCCATGCGTGGTTATGGGGAAAGAGGGGCCCGCCTCCCCTCGCATAGCATCCGGAGAGAGCGCGACGCAGACGCGCTCCAGGGCACTAGCGTTCGTCCGCCGAGCGCGGGGTGAGGTCGGGCCAACCAGAAGGGGGGAGAGGGCTGAGCTGGATTCCTCTCCAGGAGAGCCGCTGTCGGTGATGTCTGCTTTGCTCTTGGTGTCGGTTTGGGATTGGGTGAATGTGCTAGTTTCCCTTAAACTTTGTGCTTGATGGGCTTCCATTTGTGACTTTGTTGGGTGCAATGTTGTTTTGGCTTTCTTTTTCCTTCTGGCACTGGGAGTGATCCATTCTTCGGTTGCTTCTTTTTCTTTGGGCGAGCTGACCAGACCCTTTGCGTGGATCCATGTCCATGCGTCCTCCGGGGTGGGTAACATGAGTGTTTTCTCGTTGATGATTATACGCAGGCAGGCTGGGAACATAAGAGAGTAGATGATATTATGTTCCCGCAGATGTTGTTTTATCTTGACATATGCTGCTCTTTTACGTTGTACTTCCATCGCGTAGTCCGGATAAGCAGATACAGTGCTGTTTTCCAAGCTGATTGGGTTAGAAGTTCTGAAATGTTAGAGGACTGAGTCTCTCTCTCTCTATGATTAAGAAACCGGGCTAGCAGAGGGCGTGATGGTGCTCCGGGCCGTGGGGGCCTGCCCGGGATTCTATGGGCTCTTTCTATCACTGGAGCTTTAGTGGCGCCTTGTATGTTCATTATGTCTTTCAGCCAGTTCTCTATGAAATCTTCAGCTTTAGGTAGTTCCAGGCGTTCCGGGATGCCAATAAATCTGATGTTGTTGCGTCTTGAGCGACCTTCCGCTTCCTCAGTCCTTCGTTGCAACCGCGCTAGTTCCGTTTCCATTTGTTGGATTTTGTTTTTCATGTCTGCTACCTCTGGTTGGACAGTTTTTAGCGATAATTCTGTGTTTTGCACTCTGTTAGTTTGCGGTGGTCAGCGCGAAGCAGCGAGACTTCCAATGCCGCAGCGTCTATTTTCCCTTCCAGTGAGGTCTTGGTCTCCATTATTGCTTGCATGATTTTGTCGAACTGTAGAGAGTGTGTGTGTAGAGTTTCGCTCAGTTGGAGCAGCGTTGCAGATTGAGTATCAGAGAGCCCAGCAGCAGGGGGGGGATCCCCATCCATGGGGGCCCCCGGTTTGGGGTGTTTCGGTTTGACCATAGCGCCCTCCGTGCAGCGGGGGAGGATCGGGCTATACGAGGTCACCAGCGGGCCCAGGCGGATCAGGACAAGCAGCTTACATGCAGCGAACGGATGGTTCGGAGGTGGGCCGGGTGGTGCTACTGTGGTAAGACTCACTGGAAGGCAGCCCGGAGTTTGGCTTTTGAGTGACGCCACTAGCTGTTTGAGTCTTTATTGTTGGTGGAGGCCCAACTTTTCGTCATCACCTACTCAATCCCCAGTGTCATCTCTGGCACTGCCCCGGTAGCCGCGGTTTCCTCTTATTGTGGTTTGATGTTTTTTATCTTGCGCCAATGTTGTCCTTGCTCTAACCCCCTGGTGCTTTGTTAATTTAATTGTCTTTCTTCTTGAATTTATTTCTTTTGTCTTTTTTTATTTACTTTTCCCAAAGTTTCTCCTGTGTGTGTTTTGCTTCACGTGGGGCTGCACTCACGGTCACCGCCGCAGTGCCAGAACGTCGTTCCTTGCCAATCCTCCACAACAAGGTCGTGGACAGGCCTGTATTCTTTTCTGGCGTGGGGGAAGGGGTGGCCGCTACCGGCAGGCCGCCTCCCCCAGCCCAGGCCTCCGCACGTACCGCGCCTCAGTTAGCAGCAGGCCCAGGAAGAGAGTTTTCACTGTCTTGCGGCAGATGGGGCGCTCTGGCGGGCCACCCGGAGTCCGAGCCTCCCGCAGGTAAGCACACACGGCCCCAGCCCCAGGTAGAGGGCGGACGACCCCAGCCGGCCATAGCTCCCGGTCCAGGTCTCCATGCGGCCGGAGCCCGCCCCCACAGGGGCCCGGGACCTGCGCGCCACCCCCACGTGGGGAGAGACACACCGGCGGGCCGCCCAGGGCGCTACACCCTGACCGGGGCCGCTCCCACCCGCCACGCGCGCTCCGGTCCGTGGGCCACCCAGTCGGGGTGCGGCCAGGCCAGAGGATGCGGCACGCGAGAGTCGCGTATAGGGAGGCGGCTCGCTGCTCCTCTAGGAATTTAATGGGCGTCAGAGCCCCAGCATCTTCAGAGAGTTTTGGGGAGGGCCGAGGGGGCCTCCCGGCTGTTGCTTTCGAACCGCACCCACCTCAGCCAGGACAGTCATTCCTCGGAGCCGGGGCCTCGACAGCGCCCTACTCTGCGCTCCACAACAGGGCCACCGCAGGACCAGCTCACGCGGATCTAGAAAGTGCTGGGCTTCCCCCAGGCAGGGGGGAGAAGCCTCCTTGTTGTAGCGCACATCAGGGGCCAGGAAAATTGTGTAAAAGGTGGGCCGTGAGCGGAGCTCTTTGTTCAAGCGTCCGCTCCGGCCACCATCTTGGCCACGCCCCAGACTGCCTTCTCTCTTTTAATGAAGATTTCTAGATACACTAATTTCTACTAATAATTAATCGTAAGACTGCAGCAAAGCTTTGCACATGCTACTATTTAATCCCGACTCCAATCTGATGGCCTGGGTCACAGATAAGATGTTCAGATTATACACTTTACGCAAGATATTTCCCTAAATAATATTTTTTTTAAAGATCTCTTCTTTCGGGTAGCTATAATTTCTATTGCATACATAATGGTAGGAGGTACTTTTAGGCGATATAATATTAACCAATGGAAAAAATGGCCTTGCTCCCAAGGATTGTAGACTGTTGCTTGTGAGGTTGCCTTTCTAGTGAAATGCTGCATATGTTTCTTTTCGTTTAAATTAGTAGAAAAATCTCTAAATATAGATGTGAGTTTACAAGGCACCATACATAGTTGATCCTTTTTGATAACTTTTTCCATTAAGTATTAGAATTTAACTTTTTGCTGTATTTAGCTCTGAAAATGTCCTTTGGCATAGTACTATAGGCTTTCCAACTATTTGGAGGTATATCTAACATTAGTATGGGGCTGATTACAAGTTTGGCAGTCGGACGAGACAACCGCCAAACTTGCGGGGATGAGGAGGCCGTCAACCCGGCTGCCTCACCCCCCATCATATTACGATGTTCCCACCGGGCTGACAGGTATTAAGGTAGGTAAGGCCAATATCATAGCACTACAACACCCTCGGAATATGCACTGCCTGCAAAGGAAACAATGCGCATTCTGAGGTACTGCACAGGGGGCCTCTGCACTGCCCATGACTGTGGGCCCCTGCACTGTTTTCCGCCAGTCTTTTCATGGCAGGGTCCAAGACTGGTGGAAACTGGACTCATGACCACGACTCCAACCGCTGTCAGCCCTTCAGGAACCATGTTCCTGGTGGGGACGGCGGTCTGACCGTCAGGGTCGTAATGTGGTGTTTGGACCACCTGGAGTGCAGAGGTCTGACAGCCACCAAGGCATTGGCGGTCCTAGGACCACCAATGTCATAATGAGGCCCTATATCATCAGTGTAAAGTAGACTTGACAATTTTTTATCTCCTACTCTTGGGGGTCCTCCTTCTGCCATAGAAAGGGCCAGCCAAATATCTTAAATATAAAGAGAAAGCAATAGGGGTGCCAATAAGCAACCCGGCTTTAAACAGTTGTTAGTAGCAATTTTGGATGAATGGCCCTGGTCTCCAGTAAAACATGATGTCATGTTGAAGTGTGCAAAGCTACAATTAATCATAGTAAAACAGGAGACTCCTGGAATCTGCAGTGTCTTTCAGTGGGAAAATGTATCAACTCTGTCAAAAGCAGTGGAGAATTCTTTTAAAGCTATTTTCTGTAATTATTTGAGAAAATTACAAGACACCTTGTTATATTTGGGTACAACAATACTTGCCGTCCAGGAACTTGGAACTTCTCCATATTGATTACAATGTTTAAAAATGTGAATTAAAAATATGGACCAAATAATTTATTCTTCATCACAGTAACAGCACCAGGCAATCTTTCTTTTAAGAAAAAAGTCCCTATCTTTTCAAAGGAGAGGGGTTTCATATTCATATTTCATTACAGTACTTGGATATTCTGTTTATGCAATGTGGTCTAAGCCACTGAAATAGCAGCATACAAATTTTAGAAATGCCTAGCAAATGCCTCATTGCTAATTGAGATTAGTTTAACTTGTATTGTGTTCCACTAGACTCAGCAAAACATTTTCAATGGTGTATGTTCTTATTGAATACAGGCTCTCTGAGTTCAATCCATTGCTGTTCTGCATGATATTTATGTGAGTTTTGTGGCTATTTTGTCTCTTTTTAGGAGGCTAATTGTTTTTCTTCTCATTGGAAGAAGTTCAAAAATGATTGTCTAACTAATCTATGTATGTCTCTAGTAAGGTTACATTCTAAGGTGAAACATTTCTCAATTAAATTGGACTTAGTAACCTTACACACCTCTGATGTTCCTACTAGAAAGGACTTCATGAAGGACTCAAACTTTATAAGTGAATTCTATGCAGGCTCGAACATATCATCAATAGCTATTTTTATCCTTTCACATATTTTTACATCTGTTCCAGTACATTCTCCATTTCAAAGCACAGTGTCTCCCCTTATAATTCCAAGACTTTGTTTCTTCTAATAAAAAATCAGTATTAAAAAAAAGGACTTTATGGTCACTATACAAATTAGCAATACTATTCAATCAGATAGAAACCCAAAAATAGTGTAAGAGGTAATAACATAATCTATTATGGAAAAACCCTTGCTACTACAGTGAGTGTACCTTGCATGAGCATTCTTTTATAATCTTCCATTTGTGATCAGACTCCCATTATCTCTTATTCACTACTAAAATGTATATTTGCATGTGTGGAGACTCTGCAGTCTGAGCAGAGATATCAATGCAGAGGTGTAAGCTCCACACGTAGGTTTGTGAATATCATTTTATAGTATGTTTAGTAGAATTATTGTAATGCTACAAAATTTACTACTAATTCCAGTTTGTTAATAGGACCCAGAAAAAAAAGAAGAGGTGGAGATTTCCACCTGTAGGTTTCTGGATTGCATTTTGCAGTAGATAAGTAGTACTATGTAGTATTACTTTGTGAACTACAAAAGGCAGTCTGAAAATCAGGCCGTCATTTTCAGTTCATGGTTGAGGTTATCACTATGGTTTTAACTCACTGAACCATATTATAATCATTTATTTATTTATCTTTAGTGCAGATAACATCAATAGGAGACAAAGGTGGTCATTACGAACACAGTGGTAAACACCGCTGACCGCCGTGGCGACGGTAACAGAAGAAGCCATTGGCGGTGAACAGAAACCCGCCATACAATGAACAAAAATTCTGATTCTGACAAAAATCACCAGTCCACCAGTCTCCGCCAGGACCTTGTCAGCAGAAATCCTGGACCTCCCATCTCGCCACCGCCGAGCACACCCATACCTGCCCTCCAAATAATGATGCACAAATCACCTTGGCGGTCAGTGGAGGCCGAACGACCATTGGCGGTGCAGACCGCCACGGGCGGCAAATGGGCCCAACAGTAAGAAGTGCACACATTGGATAAGTTAGAAACCCACACACCTGACACACATCCACAAAAGCATAAAACACTCACAGACACACCCCACAATCATGTAGGCCAGCGAAGACAAAGAGCACCAGAAGCAGACACCGAACGCCACAATCCACAATACTTACACCCAACCGCACAAAAGCACCCTCACCGTGATCCACAACAGACATCAGTCATGACACTCACCATGGCACTCCCCAAACACCCACCCTTCACAGAAAGGGAGCTAAGGACCATGGTGGATTAGATCCTGAAGGTCGAGCCACAACTATTCGGGGCTCATGTGCAGCACTCACCCATCACCAGGAAGATGGAGCTATGGCAGACCATTGTCAACAGGGTCAATGCAGTGGGACACCATCCATGCAACAGGGATGACATCCGCAAGAGATGGAACAACCTGCGGGGGAAGGTCAGGGCCATGGCATCCAGGCACCACATTGCAGTCCAGAAGACTGGGGGAGGACCACCACCAACACCACCGAATACACTGACTTGGAGGAAAAGGTACTGGCCATCCTGTACCCTGAGGGACTCACTGGACTCACTAGAGGAATGGACTTGGGTAAATCGTCTACATTTACCCCATATCCATCACACCCGGAATACATGCACCACCCCACCCCTCCAACACCCACCAGGACCACTACTCCACCCTGGCCACAATCACTACATCCTGTCACCCTGCATGCCCACAAACCCACTAACAGGCCCACATCCCTCCCCCTGTGCACAGTCACCCACCCCTGCAAGAAAACACAATGGCCTAAAACACCAACAATGCACCTCCACATCCCAAGGTAAAAGTAATGCTAACCCCACCAAAGCATCCTGCATGGTCCCAAAGTGTGTAAGCTGCACAAACCCACCAAGGCGCGTGCCCCCATCCGACCATGCACACGTAACAGACATGTCCATTTCCCCCAACAGGCACCACCACCCATGCCACCCTGACGGACAGGACAAGGAGTGCCAGTGCCCCACAGGGAGACAGAGGCACCTCACAGGACACTGGGGATGGAACCTTGGACACTGATGAGCAGGCTGGTCCCTCACACAGTCCTGGACTGTCACCATCCACGAGCCCCACCCAGGATACCACTGACACCTCTACCACACAGCCCATAACATCAGGCCAGGGCAACCGTCCACACACCTGTGTATCCAGGCCACAGACTGGTGGAACACAAGTACAGAGGCCACAGTCACCCCCTACCAACAGGCAGTAAGACGATGGCCCTAGTACAAGTGGCACCACCAAACCTGTACAGGGGACACAGGCACAGGGGGCTAGGCCCAGTAGGAGGGCATCACTTGCCCAGGGGGGAGGCCACAGGATGGGTGCAGCAGCCCAGGACATGATTTCCGAGGTCCTGGGAGCCTACCACCATACCCAAGACAGATTGGCCCTAATAGTATCCACCCTGGAGCAGAGTCAGAGGATGCAGCAAGCACACCACCAAGAGGCCATGGAGCAGTGGAAACTGCATAATGCCACAATGGCCAGCATAGCAGGTGCGCTGCATCGGCTTGTCCAAACATAGCCTGAGGCCCACACAGAACAGGAAGCCCCCACTACAGCACAGGAGACAGACCGGACAATAAGAGCATCAGCAGTAACTTCACATGTAAAATCTTCTGAGGTAACACAGGGGAGATCCATCTCATCCCCTACAGGCCAACAACAGGTGCCCAAACGGACACTCAGGCCAAGATATGGGACAAGAACACCTGCCAAGAACAAGGCCCCCTCTAAGAAGTGACTTTGCAAACAATTGTCCATCAACTATCCCACACAATCAACCACCAAACAGTGCTACCAAGAATGAAAAACACATGTAAGCATGGATGAACCTACCAATACTGACAACAATGCTGTCGCCATGTTGCCATGTCTGATAACCACCATTGACCCACTGCACTCACTGTAAATTGTACAATTTTATCCCTGCACCAAATAAAATACATATCACACCTGTTACAATGTCCTCTGTCATTATGTGTGAACAAAGTGAAGTATGAATGCAACTGGTTGACAACTCCTTTATTTGTAGCAATGATTGCACCACTCGCCTTATATGTTGTTCTGCCTAAATCTGTTTTGAAACAAATTCACAAAATTGTATTCTGTCCTATGCAGACCTGGACACAGTGGCAAGTTGTATATTCCACCTCCCCCCGGATGAGGCACACTGACAGTATGATGCACAGACACCAATCACATCCAATTGTCCCAAATAGTTACTGGAAGTAGAATTGTATCAGTTGGGTCGTGGAATTGACATCTTCCCCTTCCTCATCCTCACCATCACTCTCATCCCCTCTCTGAGGAAGCTGGTCTAGATATACAGCACCCTCCTCCTCCAAGAGGGGGATAGAATTTCTCACAGCCACGTTGTGCAGCATGCAGCAGGCCACCACTATTGTACACACCTTATCAGGCCTATAGGCCAGGGAACCGCCAGAGATATGTAGACAACAAAATCTAGCCTTCAGGAGACCTATTGTGCGTTCTATCACCTTCCTTGTACGTCCATGGGCCTCATTGTAATTCCTCTCTGCATCCGTCCCAGGATTCCTCACTGGTGTCAGGAGCCAACGCAAGTTGGGATAGCCAGAATCATCTAGAAAAAGGTTAACAACACCACTTAAAATGGCAATCCTCAGAGGCAGCCAGGCTGTCTGTCTGCAAAGTGGCAATAAGTGACAGAAACACCTCCCTATGATCCACCCCCTGTCCTCTTGTAGTTGTTCCATCTTCTATGGCACACTACTGTTCCTCGGCACAAATTAATCATGGACTGAACCAGGGAACATGGCATTCACATGTGTGATGTACTGGTCTGCAGTACACACCAATTGAATGTTCATGGAGTGAAAGTTTTTCCTGTATCTGTACACCTGTTCACTCACTCTTGGGGGAATTATAGGTATGTGGGTGCCATCGATTAAACCTATCACATGGAGTATGTTGGCAAAGGCATAGAAGTCCGACTTGATGGCATGGAGGTCAGTACTTTGGGGAAACCTCACATAGGACTGCAGGTGTTGTACAAATGCATTCAGGAATCTTGTCAGTATAATGCTAAACATAGGCGGTGAAAAACCAGCACCTATGCCCACTGTCACTTGAAATGAGCCCCTGGCCAGGAAATGGAGTGCAGAAAGCACCTGCACTTCAGTAGGGATGGCATGCTGATTACGATTTATTGGAGTCAGTGCAGGATCCAGTAACTCACAAAGTTCAAGAATAGTTGCACGGTGAGTCTGTAATTGATAATGATGTTACACTCCACCATGGTCCGCAAATCCACAAGTGGTCTGTACACCGATGGGGCCCTTCCTCACCACAGGGGTCTGTACCTAAGAGGATTTGGAAACACATGTGAGGAACACACATACATGGACACACATTGTCAGTCATTGAGCACTGCTGCCTTGATTGTCACGACACAAATGCATAATGTGTATGACATAACATCAATTTGGCCACAATGATAGATCAGGGCTTGTCAGGGGAAGCAATGTTAATTGTCACATGCCTATGTGTTTTTGGGGAACAGTAGGGCCTGCATTGTGCAGATGTGAGTTTTATAACTGTATAGTTTTGCCAAAATGTCTGCCCCCTGTAATCCTTAACTGTCGTTGTGGAAGTGACCTCATACCACTAGCGGTTGATGTAACAGTGTAAGGCAGTGTTTACCGCCGTCCGCAAATTCATTGGTTAACATGGATGTCAATGGGGAATCTTAGCATATCATGATCGCCGCCGGCAGTGACAGTGCACACCACCATGGTGAGTACGTGAACTCGTCACCCCAACTTCACTTGACTCCCTGATCTTGTGCAAGCAGATAGTCCACTGAGTGTACTGCTGTGTCCTGCCTCTGGTCATGGAAGTGACACGTGTTGCAGGGGAAAGGGCCCCGGCCTTCACCCAAGAGGAATTGGAGAGGCTTGTGGACGGGGTCCTGCCCCTGTACGCCAAGCTCTATGGACGGCCAGAGGTACAGGTGAGTAGGAGGATTGGGGGCCATGGATGTGTGTAATGGTTGGTGTTGGCAGCATACATGTGTGCACCTCTGACCCTGGATGGGCCAGGGTTCCTGACATGCTGCGTGTGTTTGTGCTGTTAGTCCCTTTGTACTGTCCGTCCCATAATGGACATATAGCCAGATGTATACGTTTGGCCAGTGCCTGACCTCTGTGTCACCTTTCTGTGTGTCCCTTTTAGGTAAGCGCCCACCAGAAGTGGGCACATTGGCATGCCATCGCCAAGGACATGCGGACCCTGGGAGTCTACAACCGGCGGAGCACCCACTGCAGGAAGAGGTGGGAGGACCTGCAGCGCTGGGTGTGAAAAATCTGTGAGGCCCAGCTCGGGAATTCCTCCCAACGGGGAAGCGGTGCCCGTCGGGCACTGACCCTCCTTATGCTACGCATACTGGTGGTGGTGTACCCAGACTTGGATGGGCGCTTGAAGGCTGCACAGCAGTCACAAGGGGGTGAGTACATATACCATATATTTGACCCTTGATGGCTGTCTGTGTGTGCATTCTGGTTTATGCTGCTTAGTTGCAGGGACTCTGACTGATGTCCATCTACAATAGGGCCCCCGTGAGGAGTAGGGGATGTTTTGGTCTGGTCTCCTACACGTCGGTTCCTTAAGTTGTTTGGGGGAACGGCTGTAGAGCAGTGTTCTGGGCAATAGTCAGGGGCATCGCCATGGTATAGCGGTAGGTGCTTCCTGTTTGTGGGTCTTCTGGGTGGGTGTATGTATGAACCACTATGTTCACTCCATTCAGCTATTTACAAATGTCTCTGCTTTTTTGTCTCCCCATCCCTGTTCTCTTGTGTTGTCTGTGTACATCAGCATCATCTGGCGAGGGAGCTGAGGCACCGGCGAGTTGGGATGCAGCGGCCCACAGATCCTCGGAGGCAGAGTTGTCCGACGCCAAGGGGACCAGTGGGTTGGAGGGCGAGGGGAGTACCACGGGAAGGCAACTACCACTGGAGGTAGGGACTCCGATTCCTCCTCCGCTGAGGGCTCCCTGGCGGTGGCAGACCCTAGTGGGCCCACACCTACTGTGACATCTTCCGCCACCTCCCATTCCATCACCGCCCTCCCATTTGCTCCCCATCGAGTTACCCATGCCCGCTCACCCAGAAGGGTGGGCGTCTCCTTCGCCCCCAGGCACCTCTTCCCCTACCCCAGTCAGCCCTGCTGCCCTCACGGAGGAGGCTAGTGACCTCCTGAGAACCATCTCTGTAGGGCAGACAACCATCGTTCATGCCATCCAAGGGCTAGCATCAGAGATGCAGCAGACCAATACCTAACTGGATGGCATTCATGGTGCTGTGTCTGGCCTACAGAGATCTTTTCAGGCTCTGGCCTCCTCTTTGATGGCAGCCAGTGTCCCTGGTCATTCCTTCCCCCCTCCAACCTCCTCTACCCGTTCCAGCACCGCACTCCCTTCACCCATCCAAAGCACACATTCTGACATGCAGGCACACACCTCAACACACAAGAAGCACACTTCCAAACACAAGCACCACACCTCCCACCACAAGCATTCACGCAGCCAACAGACACATGCACACACAGCAACATCCACTTCCCCCAGTGTGCTCACCTCTTCTGCCTCCCTGTCTGTCCCCTCTACATACACACCCCAAGGCACTGCACCTTCATCCACTGTTGCTGACACTATTTCTGCAGTCACCACAATAGCACACATCCATACCTGCACTCACCACAACTACTTTAGTTGACACATGCAGCACACTTACCAGACTTGCAGACACCCAAACAACATACATACACACTGGCAGTCTGTCTTGTCCCACTGTGTCCACCCCCCTCCTAAAACACACAAATGTACAAAAACACCCACCCATCACACCACAGCATACTGTCCAGTCACCTGCACCCACATCATGCACACCTACACCACTTACGACCACACCCTCTACCTCCACTCCCACGCCTTCCTCCAGGCCCAACCCAATTGCACCCAAAAAACTTTTCCTCTCCTGTGCTGACCTATTCCAACCCACTGGCCCTCCTCATCTCGTCCCTAAACATGCACACCTCCTTGCACTGTCCACTCCTTCCACGTCACAGCCCGCCCCTGTCCGCCCTTCTCAATCCCGTGCCCCTTCCCCAGAGAGAAAGAAGCCCCATGCTGAGGCAATTCCATCTGCCTCCACCCAATCCAAGCACACTCCCCCACCTTCCAAGGCCAAACCCAAACCCCCTCCGACCGCAAATCCAAGCCCCAGCCCCATCGTAGATCCCCACCCCCACCACCACCTGCCCCTGTTCCCTGGATGCCCCATTGTTGCCCCTATGAGGTGGAAATCCGTAGCACTTGTGGGAGTCAGGTTGGGGACATTGTGGCCCATGGGACTTGTAGCACTGTGGACTGGCCATTGGCCTTATTTACAATTTGTTTGCTTAGAGAGCTGAATTAAACTTTTATGTGTGCCCTGTGTTTTGGCGGCACACTCTGGATCCCTGGTCTCTCGTTTCATTGTTTATGGATGTGGGGCACATGTATGTACTTTGTACAGGTTGGATTTGCCTTGTGTCGGGTAAGTACCTCTAGCTGTGGGGTGTATGGCTTGTGCTGCTGTGAAGAGTTGTGGGTGCATTGCGGGGTGGGTGGAGTGGGTGGATATGTAACTGTGCACTTTCTTGCCTTGTTTCGTAGGTTGCGGTACTTACCCTCGTCGTCTTCGTCGGCGGTCTTGGTCGTGGAGGTACATGGCAAGTAGAAGGGCTGGCATGATCTGCAGCTCTCTGTCCATGTCTGCTTCGGCGTGTTGTGTGAACTTCCGGTGAGTGTTTCCTTATATTTCGTTCGCTTCCGTCTGGCTTTGCGTGGCGGTGGTCCCCGCCCCGGAACTGACGGCGGTCTAGTGGTTCATTATTTGATGGACGGGTTGGGCCTTTCCGCCGCCCTGTGGGCGGGCTCTGCCATCGTTGTCAGCACTCCTCTTCTGGCGGTGGGTGGTTTTCAGGATGCCTGTGTTTCAGTTGGTTCATTATTTGGCGGTCCGGACCGCTCCTCTGCTGGAAGTTTTTACCGCCGCCGGCGGTGCGGTGTTTACCGCCGTGTTCATATGAGGGCCAAAGTGCTTTATGTAAGACACATTTGGCATGCGCAAGAGATTACATTTTTTTAAACCAAATAATCCATAAAAAAACCTCATGAAGAATGCAATATTCCATACTCAAACAGAAGTATTATAAAACAGATTTGAGTATTCAAAAATAGCCTGAAACTCCTGCTTCCGCAACATCAATACCACTTGATGTTAGTATGTTAGAAGTATTTTACTGTTTTGGGGAAACTTGTAACATATCTTAATGTGATTGACATTTCTAGCCATGTGAGGAAAAAAGTCCACATTTAAAATTCCATGAAAGCAAGGATTTCTTCTTATTATTTTCTTCTTATTTTTATTCATGATTCTGTGTATGCACTAGATCATGGGTACTCGCAAACATTTTCCCAGGGGCCAAAAAGTTTGGTCTGTGACGCACCTGGGGGCCGCATTCATGCCAGGGCTGTGGCGGTCAAGTGGGGTGGCTGGGGGAATTGGGGGCAAGGTAGGTGTAGGAGAAGCAAATGATATACATCTAGTGGCTGAAATAAACAATGGAAAACCAGAAAACCTGGAATGAATTCTGGCTTACCCACTTTTCCAAACTGTGTGATCCTAGGAAATTGTTTAGTCTCACTTCACTCCTTTTTCTGCATTATCACATTTAAGATGACCTCGAAATACATGATTCATGGTGTGCGCTGCACAAAACCTGCTTCTAGGTTTGATATAATAAACTATAATGTTGTTAATGTATGATAGGAAGCCAGGCCACCCATAAAGTGCACATTCCAAGTGACTGGCCTCTTCAATTTACTATTGGTTTTGTTCTCAGGATAAGGGAAATAATTAATATTTCAAAATAAATTGTACTAAGGCAAAAAGGTTCTGCATGTTAACTAAATACACTTTTTAATTTTGAAGAGACTGTCTTAGTTCTACACTTGTGCTGCAAGATGTCTTTAAAAATGAAGATGTTTCTAAAGTTAAGTGCAGGAGTCCCTAGTTACTTCCTTTCTTTAACACCAATTAAGTTTGAAATAAATAATTGTGTGTGTATTTAATATTTTTGTTGTTCGTGAAGAATCGAGCAAACAGCTGCCAGTGCTCCAGTTGCCAAATGGGCCACATGTAAAGGTCAGAGGAGCCGCATGAGGCCCGCAGGCCGTACTTTGAGTATCCATGCACTAGATATTCTATCATTCCATTAATTTGACATCAATACATACAGCAGCCCACACATGTTTTGTGGAAACCCATTTCCTTGATGCTGCAAAGCTACATCAAAGAAAAACTAAAGTTACTTTTATGTACCATAAAAAACAAAATCACTAATGCTTAAGAGCAAAGACCATTGGTCAGTCCACCTGAGTTCATGCACATTTCTCTGCCCAATCCTAACTGTAATCACTGCCAGGGAACCTCCACAGGAAGGAGCATCAAGTAGGCAGGAAGGAACCTCAGGGAACATCCTTGGGTGGATAGGGAGCGGATTTAGGATGGGCAGGTTTGGGAACGGGGTCCTTTTCTTTGGACAGGTGGGCTTCTTCTTGTGGGGGGAGAATGGGTGCTTGAAGGCGGGGGCAGGTGTGAGAGGGGAGGACCTGGATGTGGAAGGGATAGGTTGGGATGTGGGTGAGGGCCTCTTGGGTTTGGGAGGGGAGTAGAAGGTAACAGGGGAAAGGGCAAGGTCAAAAAGGAAACTTTCTTTGGGAAAATGGGTCTGGTCATCGGAAGGGGTTGGGGATTTGGAGGTTAAGGGAGTGGTTGGCTTGTCTGTGGGTGTAGATGCCTTGGGTGTGTGCGTGTGTGAGGTATGCTTGTGTTTGGGTGGTGTATGTTGTGTGTGTGAGTGTGGGTGTTTGTGTGTCTTGGGGGGCTAGGAGATGGAGGTGCTGGGTAATGTGTGAGTGGTAAATGTGTGTGTTTCTGTTGGGGTAGTGTCTACGGGTATGGTTGATGTGGTGGATGTGTCTGTGGGTATTCTGTTGGTGTCTGGGGTTATGGCATCTGAGGTGTGCGGGTCAATGGGTTGTGAGCTGTTGTCTGGGTATATGGTGGGTGTGGTGAATGTATCACTGGGTGTTGTGGTGGTGTCTGTTGATATGGTGGCTGATGTGGTGTCTGTGGGTGAATGTTGAGTGCCTGCGTGCCAGTGTGCCTTGTGGTGTTTGTGTTGATGTGTGTGCCCTAGTGTGTGTGTTGAGGTAAGTGCGTACGGATGTGTGTGCTTGGGACAGGTAGGGGAATAGGGAATTTGGATCTGAAAGAGGGAGGTGGTGGGGGAGGTATTGTGGTGGGTTGATGGCTGTCATCAGTGATGAGGCCAGAGCCTGAAAAGATCTCTGTAGGTCAGACATGTCACTATGAATGCCTTACAGGAAAGCATTTGTCTGCTGAAGTTAGCTTGCCAACCCCTGGATGACATTCACAATGGCAGTCTGCCCCACAGAGAAACTCCTCAGGCAGTCAATAGCTTTCTCACTTAGGGCAGCAGGGGTTTCATGGGCTGGGGCAGAGGTGACACCTACCCTCTTCGGTGAGTGGATACAGCCAACTGGGTGGGGAGCAACAGGGAGGGTGGCAATGGAACTGAGGGTGGCAGACAAATGAGGTACAGGAACAGGTCCGCCACCACTAGGAAGTAGCCACTGGAGGTAGAATTGGATGATGACGAGGTTGTTCCTGTGTCCTTCGTGGCACTACACTCACCCTCCGGGCCACTGGGTCCCTCCTTGTTGGTGGTGTTATGACTGGAGGTACTGTGGCCAAATGCTTCCCCACTTGAATGAGCCCTATCTCTTTTGCTTGCCTGGGATGATGCTGCAAATACAAAGAGGAAAAGGGTCACCACATGTTCCTGATCACACTTGAACAACAGCTGTGATTAGCAAACATTACCATGATGTCAAATAGGCCCCAACAACAAACTACTTCAAAGTGGCTCTTATATGTACCATAATATATGCATGCATGCCACATGTACTGTCAACATTTGCCCGCAGGAAAATCAGGATCACAGACAACTACAATTGCAAGGCTTGAAGTTGTGCAATCACAGTAAGCATTGAACAAGTAGGAGACCACATCACCTTCAATGCTTTGCCTTATGGAGCATATCTCAGTTGCCTGTTGTCATACAATAGTAGGCCAATACCAAGTTCATTCCCATAGATCCCACACAAGGTTATACATACATCTATGTGTCACACACACAATAACACAACAATAGGAAATGATGCTCCAATATCCTGCCACGTTGCTGACAGCAATACAGTTGCCTGGAGAAGGTGACATGGAAATACTCATGTCACACTGGAAACATGTCAACAATGCACACTTCACCATGTTTAATTTGTCCTAAAGGAGTCATGGTGGTAGTACTAATGTTGCTCAGATATTCTACACATTTGTCATGGAAATGTTCACTGTCGACAAAATGTACAAATTGTAATGGAGAAATGTCTCTATAAACCACATCACAATGAACCAGGTAGCCCAAGGGAAATCACCACTACTGTCTGGCACCCCCTTACAATTACATACTTTGATTACATCAGTAGAAGCCATTACTCCTTTGTATGCTGGAGAGGCCCAGGGATTTGCAAGTACTTGTAGAAGTCTCTCAACATATTGCCCAATGGGAAGCTACATCACTTTCTCCATTTTGAGCCTGCAAACCCAGATGTCTGTTGATGAATGGTTGTATCCAACCACATGTGATTCTAGCATAACTACAAGTCACTCCATGATGTATGCCAACAGCCAGGTAACAAACCTTCCCCATTTCACATGTGCAGTGCACTTTGCCACATGATGCCACATCAATGGCATGGAATATTGTATGTAAAATATCTAGTCCTACCTTTCATGTCCCTCACTGCTACTGCAGTTGCACATGTCAAATGACATGAAATGACAGGTGAGAGTATATGTGAGCCAACAATCAATGGTAACATATTCCTGTCTGTGGCACCACATGAAATGTAGCCCCACTGCATATGACTAATTTCAAACATAGGTTGCCATGCACATATATGTGAGGGAATACAGAAATCATCCCATGAACAAAGATAAACCAAGCATGAAACAGCAGGGTACACATTTTGTCAAAAGAGAAAGGTATACATGCTAATATGTCTGCACAAGGAATGTCGGTGACAGTGATGGCACATAAATGGTGTCAGTGGACATTCCCCACTTAACAAGGGAAAGTTTTGATCTGTAGCTGCACTCAAAGAACAATGTATCCTCTGTCACATGTATTATGGTCATCTTCACATTACAGACAGTAGAGAGGCACCAGCACTCATCACACACTGAAGACAAGTAGCCTCTGGGGAGTAGATGCCAATATACTTGTTGTCCCTGGAGATATTTTTTTTTGTGGACTGTACTCAGTTGTGTCCTAGGTCCCTGTGCTGATAGGCAAGGCACATCAGTATGCACCACATTACATATCTACACAAACAGTTACCCATCTTGTGTGTCGCCCATCCCCAGTCATCAGGGGAGATGTCATAATCTAACACATCAACTTGGCTATAAGACAGGCAGGACTATGTCCTGTACTCACCCGCTTGTGGCTGCTGTGCTCCCCTCAAATGCCCATCAAGGTCTGGGTATGCCACCACCAGAATGCCGCTATTAGGGGGTCATGCTCAAGCGTGCACCCCGCCCACATTTGGAAAACAGCCCCACCTCGACCTCTGCAATCTTCCGGCCCAGTGTCTCAGGTCCTCACACCTCTTGCGACAGTGGACCCTCAGCCTGCTATGTACCCCAGGGTCCGCTTCTTCTGGGCGATGGCTCTTCAAGTCTCCTTCTAATGAGCGTTTACCTGTATGGATGCAAGAGACAAATCAAGTGATTATAAACACAGTTTTTTGCCCAAATGGTTGTGTCACACAAGTCAGAAACACCAAGCACAAAATGGGCAACTTGTCAACATACCACAAGTGTAAAGTACAAAGGCCAATAAGTACAGGGACATGACTACACACTTTTGGATTCATGTGCACGCTAACCCACTAACCTGCTCATGGCCTATCATGACTAAGCAAGCCTACTGACATCAGGTAGCCCATGTTCCAGCAACTACCATAGTACAGACTTCACCCTTACACTTGAGTGACAATAAAAGGGCTGGCATGGTTGGTACAGAAAGTTTCTTCCCTGTGCTTGTGTGGACATGTGGCCTACCACGTGCAGACACATGTCTCTTCAGGGTGGGTTTCTGTGGTATGTACCTATACCACAGAACACTCCTTTGGACATATGTTTCTAACCTACAGAGATGGCATCCAACATATACAGGTAAAATTGTACAGTTTCTGCTATGTAACTAAGCTACTGAGTCACATGTCATGGCCTTACAGGAATCTATACACTATCTGCACTGTGGATCTGTCATTTGTGCAATAAGCCTGTACAGGATAAATATGACTTCTGTGAAGGTGACAACAGAGTGTGGGAGGAAGGGATCTGCCATAAGTCAAAGACACATATTGACAATGACGCAAAATGCATATATGGCCTAGTTGACCTACATGACACTCACATTTCCATCACTTCCTTCCATGACAGTACATCATGTGGCCATCAGCAATATGGCTTGTGTGGCAACCCGAAGAGCACAATGAGTCACGATATGCCTTCCAGATAACAGTTTGGCAAGACCAGATGTGGGGTGAAAGATCTGTGGCACAATACCCATTGCTTTCAAGATCCTCAAATAACTCAGACAAGATGCATACACAGCTCATGCCGTCATGTGCATACATGTTGTCTAACATTTACAACCATCATAAAAAAAGATATGTATTTGGATGGCAGTAAAGTCTCCTTGCCTAGTTATGTGCATCCAACACAAGGAGGATCCAGGACAACAAAAAATATCAAACAACACACTGCGAATAAACACAACATATAATACTGGTCACCAATACCTG
Organism: Pleurodeles waltl; assembly: GCF_031143425.1. Classification (NCBI taxonomy): domain Eukaryota; kingdom Metazoa; phylum Chordata; class Amphibia; order Caudata; family Salamandridae; genus Pleurodeles; species Pleurodeles waltl. The sequence continues at coordinate 989,696,353 of NC_090440.1, forward strand.
CACTGTGTACATCCCATTGATGCCACACAGACTGCAGCAACAGGTACACAAGACATTTAACTGGCACACAGTGGCACATTGTAGCCTGTGAGGAAGGAAAGGATGGTGCTGAACCTAGTCAATTGTGCCTATGAGTTACATACCTGCTCCTCGAGTGAGCCATAGAGCTGACCATACAGGGGAAGGACCTCCCTCACAAGCCTCTGTAGCTCCTCTGGAGAGAAGGCAGGGGCCCTGTCACCTGCTGGAAGTGACATGATTGCTCCCAGAGGTGGCACACAGCAGCTGAAGTGGTGGAGATGTTGGCAGCAGTCTCAGGAGTTAAGTGATTGATTTTACACAACGGCACGTTCATGTACGCCATGTACGAGGTCATCCCCGATGTCCGACACAGCCATTGGGCCGCGACTGCCACAGGCAACGTTAGCCTATGGCTGTGTCTGCTGCAGTTGGAACCACCTACCGCGGATGACGTCCGCCAATGGCCACAGGCAGTTCCTGATGTCCATTGGAGTAGGTCAGGCATCCACCATTTTGGTGGCTTGAAAAACTATGTGGCTCTGTATATGTGTCACAAAAACAATATAGGTTTAATATCATCACAAACATCCTCAATCTGCCTTGTTGTGTAGGTCTGACTACACAATCACCCGTGTAGTGTGTTGCAGGGCACAGATGGCATATGACGGCATATGATGGCGGTGCACGGGCCACCACTGCTGACTGTATTTTTGGCAGTCAGAAAATACAGTCACATTTCGAAGGGCAATTGTGTAGCAGATAGTTGGGTGTCACCCCAATCCATGTTATGGACACGTGTTCACAACCAACGGTGTCACATTTGACCCTTGTGTAGTTGTCAGCTGTGATGTGTACTGGGTGTCATATTTATCCAGTCAGAAATGCTTTGTCACATGATATTGTTGGCATGCATCATGTATGTTACTGTGGACAAAGTGACTAATGTTCAAAATCATGTCTTTTCAGTCAAAGGTACACACAGGTACCCTGAGACAGGAAAGATGTGGCAACCTCCTATCTACCATCAATTGCCAGACCTTAATACCATGGAAGAATGCCACGTCATCCAGTTCTAGCATCTAAATAGGCAAACAATAGTGGATTTATGCCATCAGCTGGAGCCAGATTTGAGGCCAGCTAACAGTAATCCATACTGCATACCACCCATTGTACAAGCCATGTCAGTATTGCACTTCCTGGTCACAGGGTCCTTCCAACATACACTGGCCCTATCTGGTGGTATTTCCCAAACTATGATAAGTCTGTTTTTTAAAGGTTTCCTACCAGCAATGTTAAAACACATTGACAGCTATGTCAGGTTCCCCTGACAGGAGGATTTAGCCAATGTGAAGGCTGACTTCTATGGTTTTGCCCACCTTCCACATGTGGTGGGGGCCATTGATCAGTAGCAGCTGGTGACATTTGAAAGTGGTGGGGCGTAAAAGTTGGGTATGACTTTTATGTAGCGAGTAAAGCTAGCAAGCTTAATGGACAAAAGTGGGGTCCAGTGTGGGTCCTATTCCCAAGAAAACATTTAAAGAAGATTGGCAAAACACTGCATTTGAAAGCAAATTATTTTAGTATAGTCTTGAAATATTAAACACAATAAAAACTGACCCATGTTTTACTGCATTGATATGTTAAACAGTTACTTTAATGTGCAAATTGTACAGCATGAGAACTTCAGCCCTTTAAAGTGTGTACTTGCCCAGTGTCTTGCACTGCATGCGGCATCAACCTAGAAAGAAGGTTCTCTAAACAGGCATCAGGAAGCACCTACAACTGCTGGCTGCAATCAATAATGCAGAAATATGTGCAGACAGGTCTTCAAGTCGGCTGAAAAAAGTGGGAGCTGTCTAAAAGGAACATGTAAAATAAATTTCTGTGATTTCCATAGTGTGCCACCCGAGCTGTATATTGGTTTCTCTCTTAGATGTTACTGCATCGAGAACTATAACACAACTGACATACACTGGTACTATTGGCTTTGTCAATGGTTGTTAGCTGTTTAAGATCAATGAGTAACAACAATGATTTGTTATAAATATTTAACATTGGAAATGTTTAAATTCTGAAATTGTGAGACTGTGAAATAAATATTATTGAGCCCAGTGGAAAGAGTTTGGCCTTCAGTTATGTGTGCTTTATTATATATATGTATGCCCTTTTTCTCTGCACATCTCATCCATCTGCACGTTTTCAACCTCCTCTCTCGTATTCAGCACCCTTTTTTCACTCTCCCCTGAATGCACTTCCTCACATCTCCCTCATCTTACCACCCCAAACATACTCTGCACTCATTCATTTCTAAGCACTTTATTTCCTTTTGCTTTTGCCTTCTGAATATTTTGCCCTCTGTGCACCTCCTTCATACACATTTACACTGAATTCCAATTGTAACTGGTGTACATGACCATTGTTCTGTGTACTTTGCAGAGATGCCAACCCACTGACAGCACATTGCTTTGCCTTTAGCCAGCACTATCAAATCCCCTCATAAACACCTGGCACGAGTCAAAATGTACACTATACAACAGTAATAAAATGCAAGAAACAAATACAGAAACACAGTATAATGATACAGCTGTCTCTCTGGGGAAATGCAACATTAAGTAAAACGTGAAATATAGGAACTAAGGGCCAGATGTAGCAAGCAGTTCTTCCCATTCTGTGTCTATGGGAAAATGTGTTCGTACATATGGCCCTAAATCACTGACACACATTTCCTTAACGTTTTTAACATTCATTGTTCATGAATCAATCCAGGTTTTTGCCATTAATGTTAAGGGCATGAAGAAAGGGACAGTTTTAACACATACAGCAGATAACTGCCTTTACTGTAAGCCCATATTTCTTGCTTTGAGCTTGAGTCGGATATTTGGATCAGCTTTGCTAGGGAACAAAAATCCTGCTCGTATTTTGGATCAATTTTGCGGGGGGAAAAAATACAGCAACTCGACATTTGAAGGGGCCAGCGATCTGCAGCCAGGGCCTGGGATGTCACAGTGGGGGAGGTTAGTGTTAGAAGGGGTCTTAGTACAATAAAAAGAACACAAGATTAGCATATAACATTTACCATTACTGAGAACAAGGAACCAAATCATACATGCTTGCAGCCACTCCTACTTGTAACAAATGGGAAAGGGTGGGATCTGTGCCTGTGAATGATGGATGCCTGCCCGCATGCTGGGTGAAGACTCCGACGCCCGAAACCATGACGCTAAAAGCGTCACTGGTCTATAGTGGATAGCACCATAGGCCACAATGGAATTTAAAGGCTTTAGAGCAGTCAGCCCTGCGTCATGCATCACAGTGGAGAAGTTGATTTACTGCCTGGCTTCCATCTCCTGCTTCAAAGCAAGGCAGGGCAGGCAGTCTAGGACAGACAGCCCAGACTTAAATGCATCGATTTGTTTAGAGATATGATCGTATCTTCAATCAAATCGATCTGTTTAATATTTTTTTATATAAATGTGTAGGAATTTCAGAGGGGCGCAGCCCCTCAGCCCCAAAGGAGAACCCCTCCTTGCCATTGATGGCACACATGCTGGCTAGGTTCCATCACAGCCCATGATTACTTTATAATGCGTAATAGCACCATACCCCACCTGATGTCACAACTGCAACCAGAGAGGGCCTGGTTGGTTAGTAGGCCACATCCATTCTGATTGTGTGTGAGCAATTTCAGGTGCTACATTCATGAAGTGAGTGAATCATTGTTGCACTTATGTCCCATTCCATACAAGGAGACTCGGCATATCCAAACTGTCCTTGGTTATTGACACCTCTGAGGAATCCAACTACGCCAGGGGAAGTCCCGTTCAATGAGGCTCATGGAAGAACACGTTGGGCAGTGGAGCTGGCTTTTGGGCTTCTGAAGGGCAGATTTTGCTGTCTGAACAGGGCTGGTGGAGCCCTCCTCTACTCACATGGGAACGTGTGTCAGATCACTGTGGCATGCTGCATGGTTCACAACATCGCCCTGTGGAGGAATATCATGCAAAGGCTGTCGGAGACGGGGCTGTGGGCCCCCTGGGGGCTCCTGCACCCCCCCCCCATGGACAGCCCATCACGCTTTTCACTGCCTGATTTACAGGCAGTGAAAAGTGCGACAGGTGATGTCGCACCCGGCACACCACACATTTCCGTCGGCTCCAACTTCACCAGCAAGCAGGATTTTCTATTGCTATTCTGGCAATACTAAACAAGACAGGGCTACTCCTTCCAGATCAGCATCTACCACTTAAAAGTATCTGAGAGCAGTTTTAATGCTAGTCTCTGGGAGGAGCAGGCCTCACAGTAGTGGGAAATGAATGTGTGAGTTTTTCACTAACAGGACATGTAAATCACCTAAGTACAAATCCCGCCTTTTTCTTACATAGCACCCTGCCCAATGAGTTACCTAGTGCCTGCTTTAGGGGTGACATATATGTAGAAAAAGGGGAGTTTAAGCATGGCAAGTAGTTTTAAATGCCAAGTCTAAGTGGCAGTAAAACTGCATACACAGGCCTTGCATTGGCAGGCCTGAAACATGCTTAAGGGGCTACTTATGCGGGTGGCACAATTAGTGCTGCAGGCCCACTAGTAGCATTTAATTTACAGGCCCTCGGGACATGTAGTGCACTTTATAAGTAAATTAAAAATGCCAATTGGGTATGAACGAATGTTACCATGTTTAGGGGAGAGAGCACATGCACTTTAGCACTAGTCAGCAGTGGTAAAGTGCACAGAGTCTAAGACCAGCAAAAACAGGGTCAGAAAAATGGAGGGAGGCAGGCAGAAAGTTGGGGGATGATCACCCTAAAACAGTCAGGTCTACCATGTGCCATGACTTGTGCCAACATTCCTTGTGCCTACATGTTAGCATGTCTCCCTTTCTCTTTTGACAAAATGTATACGCTGCTGTTTCATGCATGGTTTACCTATGTTCATGGGATGATTTCTGTATTCCCTCACATACATGTGCATGCCAACCTGTGTTTGAAATAGGACATTTGCAATGGGTCTACATTTCATGTGGTGCCACAGACGAGAGTGTGTCACCATTGATTGTTGGCTCACACATACCCTCACTCGTCATTGGTATGTGCAACTGCAGTAGCGATGAGGGACATAGGCCCTCATTCTGACCCTGGCGGTCGGTGATAAAGCGGCGGCCAAGCCGCCAACAGGCCGGCGGTCTAAAATATGCAATTCTGACCCTGGCGGGAACCGCCAACACAGCCCGCCAACTTAACACTCCGACCGCCACAGCGGTACAAACAAACAGCGCGGCGGTTCCCGCCAACAGCCCGGCGGCAGACAAAGTACCGCCCACCCTATTACGACCCACCAATCTGCCACCTTTTCCGGGGTGGGAGCACCGCCGATAAGAACACGGCGGAAACAGACTACGAACGGGAAAACGCTCACCTCTACGCACTCCACGCGAGATTCCGGCAGTATGGAGCCAGAGTTACAGGTCATCCCCGCACTCCTATTCCTCCTCATATACCAGGAGCACGCCCGGTGGCGCGGAAGACATCGGTGAGTACTGCACCTACGACACAGGGGAGGGAAAAGATTACCGGCACACACCCACCCACCCACACCCACTACAACACACACATCAATGCATTTCCACAGATCACTGTCACAACCCACAAACCACCCCCCTCCGAAATAATGCAAAGACCAAAAGAAGAGATCATAAACGGGCAGATATATTGAAATATGTACGCCATTAATCCCAAAAAATAAATAAACTATGTACAAAATATATACAGCTACTAAATGTAGTCCAACCACTGTCCGTGGATCACAGGGGTCCTGTGCAAAGGGGCAAGGCCCAGTCCCACGACAAGAACTCCACGGAGAGAACACTGCAGGGGCATCAGAAAGAAAATAGGACAGGCACCTCAGGGGGAAGGGAAGGGGGGGCACCTCAGCCACTTGAGTACACGACGCCAGATCCACGAGGGGACTCCATGACCACTGGGCCATCCTGGGGAGAGCAAAGCCACAGTCCATACAGTCCATACAGTGGGTGGCCTGCCCACTGGGCCATTCTGGGGAGAGCAAAGCCACAGTCCATACAGTCCATACAGTGGGTGGCCTGCCCACTGGGCCATCCTGAGGAGAGCAAAGCCACAGTCCAAACAGTCCATACAGTGGGTGGCCTGCCCACTGGGCCATCCTGGGGAGAGCAAAGCCACAGTCCATACAGTCCATACAGTGGGTGGCCTGCCCACTGGGCCATCCTGGGGAGAGCAAAGCCACAGTCCATACAGTCCATACAGTGGGTGGCCTGCCCACTGGGCCATCCTGGGGAGAGCAAAGCCACAGTCCAAACAGTCCATACAGTGGGTGGCCTGCCCACTGGCCCATCCTGGGGAGAGCAAAGCCACAGTCCATACAGTCCATACAGTGGGTGGCCTGCCCACTGGGCCATCCTGGGGAGAGCAAAGCCACAGTCCAAACAGTCCATACAGTGGGTGGCCTGCCCACTGGGCCATCCTGGGGAGAGCAAAGCCACAGTCCATACAGTCCATACAGTGGGTGGCCTGCCCACTGGGCCATCCTGGGGAGAGCAAAGCCACAGTCCATACAGTCCATACAGTGGGTGGCCTGCCCACTGGGCCATCCTGGGGAGAGCAAAGCCACAGTCCAAACAGTCCATACAGTGGGTGGCCTGCCCACTGGCCCATCCTGGGGAGAGCAAAGCCACAGTCCATACAGTCCATACAGTGGGTGGCCTGCCCACTGGGCCATCCTGGGGAGAGCAAAGCCACAGTCCAAACAGTCCATACAGTGGGTGGCCTGCCCACTGGGCCATCCTGGGGAGAGCAAAGCCACAGTCCATACAGTCCATACAGTGGGTGGCCTGCCCACTGGGCCATCCTGGGGAGAGCAAAGCCACAGTCCATACAGTCCATAACAGACCCCACTGCCACTGGAGGAGGCAAGTTGGCCAGAGGACATCCTGCAGCCCTGCCCGAGATAGATCCTGCCCTGCCACGTCTGCCAAAGGGCCAGCGGTTCTTGCCCTGAAGGGCCCAGTTCAGCGGTTCTTGAGACGGCGGGGCCCAGTTCAGCGGTTCTTGAGACGGCGGGGCCCAGTTCAGCGGTTCTTGCCCTGAAGGGCCCAGTTCAGCGGTTCTTGAGACGGCGGGGCCCAGTTCAGCGGTTCTTGAGACAGCGGGGCCCAGTTCAGCGGTTCTTGCCTTGAAGGGCCCAGTTCAGCGGTTCTTGAGACGGCGGGGCCCAGTTCAGCGGTTCTTGCCTTGAAGGGCCCAGTTCAGCGGTTCTTGAGACGGCGGGGCCCAGTTCAGCGGTTCTTGCCTTGAAGGGCCCAGTTCAGCGGTTCTTGCCTTGAAGGGCCCAGTTCAGCGGTTCTTGAGACGGCGGGGCCCAGTTCAGCGGTTCTTGAGACGGCGTGGCCCAGTTCAGCGGTTCTTAAGACGGCATGGCCCAGTTCAGCGGTTCTTGAGATGGCGGGGCCCAGTTCAGCGGTTCTTGCCTTGAAGGGCCCAGTTCAGCGGTTCTTGCCTTGAAGGGCCCAGTTCAGCGGTTCTTGAGACGGCGGGGCCCAGTTCAGCGGTTCTTGAGACGGCGGGGCCCAGTTCAGCGGTTCTTGAGACGGCGGGGCCCAGTTCAGCGGTTCTTGCCTTGAAGGGCCCAGTTCAGCGGTTCTTGAGACGGCGGGGCCCAGTTCAGCGGTTCTTGCCTTGAAGGGCCCAGTTCAGCGGTTCTTGCCTTGAAGGGCCCAGTTCAGCGGTTCTTGAGACGGCGGGGCCCAGTTCAGCGGTTCTTGCCTTGAAGGGCCCAGTTCAGCGGTTCTTGCCTTGAAGGGCCCAGTTCAGCGGTTCTTGAGACGGCGGGGCCCAGTTCAGCGGTTCTTGAGACGGCGGGGCCCAGTTCAGCGGTTCTTGCCTTGAAGGGCCCAGTTCAGCGGTTCTTGAGACGGCGGGGCCCAGTTCAGCGGTTCTTGAGACGGCGGGGCCCAGTTCAGCGGTTCTTGCCTTGAAGGGCCCAGTTCAGCGGTTCTTGAGACGGCGGACGGTCTATGGCCAACTGCTAAATGCCTCGTGGTGCCCTCCTGGCCAGCTGGGCTGGGTCCTCCCTGGTCTCCAGTGAAGGCAGGGGCCCTTTCCCCAGTCGCAGCAGCCATTGTCCCTTCCAGACCGAGGTCACAGCAACACTTGCAGTATAGGTCCTCTCCTGTGAAAGTTCAAGTCGCAAGTGGATAAGTAGATAGAAAATGGCGGTCACGTCCGCGGCGGTGCGTACCGCGGCGGTGCGTCCCGCCACCGCCGGCGCCCTTCGCCATTGGCTCCTGAAACCCATAGGCTTCAATGTTAACCAATGCGGCTTCGCGCCGCGGTCTTCGCCCGCCGCCCGCCGCGGTGTGCCACGCCAGCGCATTGACCTCACATCCCATTGTCACACTTCACAGGTCAGGCAGCCGCCATTTCCAGGGCCCACATGGCTCAATTTCAACTGCGTCACACAGGCCTAGGCCTTGCATAGCCACTCAGACACGCCATTCACTGCATAGAGAATCGTATACTGTGCTAGCTGTGAGTACCTACCTGTGGGTTGCTTGACTGTGTGCTCCATGTTGTCCTTCCTAGGCACCGTCCGCTGGGTTGGGCGAGGAGACGGATGAATCCTCCCGTGTACCGACCGCTGGTGGACCTGTCGACAATGGAAGAACGCCACATTATCCTGACCTACCGTCTTAACCGTGCCACTATCCATGAACTGTGTGCCCGGCTGGAGCCCGACCTGATGTCCCCCATCCGCCAACCCACAGGGATTCCCCCTCTGGTGCAGGTCATGTCAGTACTACATTTCTTGGCAAGTGGGTCATTTCAGACAACCGTGGGAATTGCTTCCGGGATGTCTCAGCCCATGTTTTCAAAGGTGTTATCCAGAGTGTTGTCTGCCCTGATGAAATCCGTGAGGAACTACATCATTTTCCCTGAGGTGGGCGAATTGGCTACAGTGAAGGGTGATTTCTACGCCCTTGGACATATTCCCAACGTAATTGGTGCCATTGATGGGACCCATGTGGCTTTGGTTCCCCCAAGAGACAGGGAGCAGGTGTACAGGAACAGAAAAAGTTACCATTCAATGAACATCCAGGTGGTGTGTTTGGCTGACCAGTACATCTCGCATGTAAATGCCAAATTCCCAGGGTCAGTGCATGACGCCTACATCCTGAGGAATAGCAGCATCCCTTACGTGATGGAACAGCTACAGAGACACCGTGTATGGCTAGTGGGGGACTCTGGGTACCCCAACCTGTCGTGGCTACTGACCCCAGTAAGGAATCCCCGGACCAGGGCAGAGGAACGGTACAATGAGGCCCATGGGCGTACTAGGAGGGTGATCGAACGCACCTTTGGCCTCCTAAAGGCCAGGTTTCGCTGCCTGCATATGACCGGTGGATCCCTAATGTACTCACCTAAGAAGGTGTGTCACATCATCGTGGCCTGCTGCATGCTTCACAACCTGGCTTTGCGCCGCCAGGTGCCTTTCCTGCAGGAGGATGGTCGAGACGGTGGTGTTGTGGCAGCGGTGGAACCTGAGGAGAGTGACGAGGAGGAAGACGACGGGGCTGAAACAGACAACAGGGACAGAATCATTGAACAGTACTTCCAATAGGACACAGGTAACATTTCAAAGATAATTTAGTAAATGTTAACTACTCTGCAGCATCTCTGCTGCCTGTCTATTTGCCCCAGTGTATGATGACTGAGTTTTGGCTTTTCCCTCCCTATTTCAGATCTGGGGTCCCCACTACGAGTCCTGTGCTTCGTTTCCCCATGGACTACAGCTTTGTGGCAGCTGTTTGTTGACTTCACCATGTACAAGGACATATTTGCACTGTCATGTCAATTACAATCTATTGAAATCACAGCCAGACTCCTGATATTTTGGTGCAAAATAGGTGTTTATTGAAGTGCTCAAAATGGGATGGGTGGTTTCAAGTGGGTGGGGGCTATGGTGAAGGAATGTCCATGGCAGAGTCCAGAGTAACAGTCACACAGGTGCATTGTCCAGAGGCCTGTGGAGAGATGGAGCATGGGCAGTTCGAGGATGGACAGGGTGACAATGTGGGACAGTGGGATGACATCAGGTGGTATCCATTGCTGGCGGGGGTCTTGACATCCTACTCTGTCTTGCGAGATCTCAGGGCCCTCTTGCGGGGTGGTTCTTCTCCTGCAGGAGGTGGGGGTCTGGTGGGCTGCTGCTGTGCGGGGGCCTCCTGTCCACTAGCGCCGGCGGAGGTGGATGGCTGTTCTTGGTCCCGGCTAGTGGCAGGGGCCCTTGGGTGTTGTTCAGTGTCCGCCCTGCTGTTTACGAGGTCCTGCAGCAGCCCTACCATGGTAACCAGGGTGGTGTTGATGGCTCGGATGTCCTCCCTGTACCCCCGATAGTGTTCCTCCTGCAGCACCTGGATCTCCTGGAACCGGGCCAGTACCGTCGCCATCGTCTCCTGGGAGCGGTTGTATGCTCCCATGATGGTGGTGAGGACCTCGTGGAGAGTGGGTTCCCTGGGCCTCTCCTCCCCCCCCTGTCGCACAGCTGCCCGCCGAGTTGCCCTGTTTCCCTGGGCCTCTGCCCCCTGGCCGGTGTGCCCACTACCACTGCCCCCAGGTCCCTGTTGTTGTTGGGGTGGTGGGTTATCCTGGGTGCCCTGTAGTGGTAGACACACCGCAGATTGACGCGCCCTGGAGACAGAGGCATGGGCCCGCTGGGTGGGAGCTGTGCTGGTGTTCCCAGAGGGGTTAGGGTCTATAGTGGCCTGTGCCTGTGTGAGGGGAACCGACTGTCCAGAGGTCCCCGATGGTCCGGGCTGGTCATCGGTGTCCAGATCGACAGAGCTGCTGTCATCGCTGACGGCCTCTTGGGTGGGGGGTGTGGATAATTCTGGCCCCTCCGCCGCGGTGTGTTGACGGTCGGGTCCTGCAGGGGTATAGAGGTATGGTTATAGTTTCAATGTGTGGCATATGGGTGTATCTGTGGGTTCCCGTGTCCCCAAGTGCTGGCATTCGTGTGTGGGGGCTTTGGTGAGGGTGGCTTGTGGGGGGGATGTGTATATGCATTGGGCATGCTTTGGTGATGGGTGTCCATGCTTAGTGGACGCATGCAGGCCTAGGTTTTGGGATGTGTGGGTTGTGATGGTGAGACATTGGCGGGGAATAGGTGTGCTGGGGGTGGGGGTGAGGATGGTGGTGGGGGTGAGGATGGTGGTGGGGGTGAGGGTGGGGGTGAGGGTGGGGGTGGGGGTGAGGGTGGGGTTCGAGGATGGGGGTGAGGGTTGGGGTCTGATTTGGCATGCAGGTGGGGGGGAAGCAGTATTGAAGCTTCAACTTACCAGTATCCATTCCTCCGCCGACTCCTGCGAGGCCGTCAGGATGCAGGATGTTCAAGACTTCCTCCTCCCATGATGTGAATTGTGGGGGTTGAGGTGGGGGTCCTCCGCCAGTCTTCTGCACGGCGATGTTGTGCCTGGATACCATGGAACGCACCTTCCCCCGTAGGTCGTTCCATCGCTTCCTGATGTCTTCCCGATTTCTGGGGTGCTGTCCCACTGCGTTCACCCTGTCGACAATCCTCTGCCATAGCTCCGTCCTCCGGGCAATGCTGGTGTATTGTATCTGTGTGCCGAACAGCTGGGGCTCTACACGAACGATTTCCTCCACCATAACCCTGAGTTCTTCGTCTGTGAAGCGGGGTTGTCTTTGGGGTGCCATGGGGTGGTGTGTATGATGTGTGGGGTGGAGTATGTGTATTTAAGTGAGTTGAGTGTGGTGGTGTGTGTTGTTTTGTGTGTGGATAGTGTGTGGGTGATGGTGTTGAGTGGCTGTGGCTGTTATGTTTTGGATGCTGGTGTCTCGCTCTTGCCTTCTTTACGAATTTTTAAGCGTAGGGGTTTGTGGGTGATGTGGGTGGGTGTTTTATATTGTATTGTGTGTGTGGGAGTGGTGTGGGTATGTGTATCAGGTGTGTGGGATTCAAATCGTCCAATGTGGGTGAGTTTTGTTCGTTTGTGTGTATTCTGACCGCGCCGGTGTGTCCTGCCAATGGAATACCGCGTTTGAATGACCGCCGCGTGGATTCGTGGGTCGTAATGGCATGTGCGTATTTCTGTTGGCGTGGCGGTGGAGGTTTGGTCACCTCCACCTTTCCGCCGACCGCTGGTCTGGCGGTCTGTTGTGGCGGTCGGATTTTCGGAGGTTTGCCTTCTGCGGGTCAGAATGACCGTGGCGGGTTTCCGCGACCGCGGCGGGATTATGGAGGATTTCTGACCGGCGGTAGGCGCCTTTTACCGCCGAGGTCAGAATGACCACCATAGTGTGTATGACTAGATTGTTTTAGCCACAATGTGCATTTCCATGCCATTGATGTTGCACCATGTGGGTAAGTGCACTGCACATGTGTAATGTGGAAGGTTTGTAAGCTGACTGTTGGCATGCATCACAGAGTGACTCGCAATTATGTTGGGAACATATGTGTTTGGGTACACCCATTCATCCACAGACATCTGGAATTGTATGACCAAAAGGGAGACAGTGATCTAGCTTCCCATTGGGCAACATGTTGGGGTCTTCTACTAGTACTAGCAAATGCCAGTGCCTCTCCAACATACAAAGGACTAATGGTGTCTACTGATGCTATCAGAGTATGTCATTATGAGGGGTGCCAGACATAAGTGGTAATTTCCCTCGGGCTTGCTGATTCGTTCTGTTGCGGTTATTAGGAACATATCTCCCTGCAACTTAGCTCTAGGGTGTCCATTTCCATGCCAAATGTGTAGCATATCTGAGCAACATTAGTACTACCTCCATGACTCAATTGAGAGAAGTTTCACTTGGTGAAGTGTGCATTGTTGATATATTTCCAGTGTGACATGAGTATTTCCATGTCACTTTCTCCAGGCTACTGTACTGCTGTCAGCAACATGTAGAATTTTACAGCATCATTTCCTTTTGTTGTGTTTTTTGTATGTGACAAATAGATGTCTGCATGACCTTGTGTGTGCTCTGTAGGAATGAAGTTGGCATTGGGCTACTATTGTATGACAACAGGTAACTGAGGTGTGCTCCATGAGGCAGAGCATTTAAGGTGATGTGGTCTCTTACTTCTTCATTGGTTACTGTGATTGCAAAACTTTACCCATGCAATTGTAGTTGTCTGAAATCCTGATTTTCATGTGGGCAACTGTTGACAGTTCAGATGGCATGCATATAGGGTGGGACATGTAGGAGCCACTTTGATGTAGTTTGTTGCTGTGGCCTACTTAATGTCATGGTAATGTTTGCTAATCACAGCTATTGTTCAAGTGTGTTCAGAAACATGTGGTGACCCTCTTTTATTTGTATTTGCAGCATAATCCCAGGCAAGCAAAGGAGACAGGGCACAACCAGTTTGGGAATCATTTGGCCACCGACACTGCGAGACCCAGTGGTCCAGAAAATGAGGGGAGTGCCACGGAGGAGACTGGCTCTACATCCTCATCATCTGACTCAACCTCCAGTGGCCACTCCCTAGTGGCAATGGACCCATCAGGACCTACTCCTGTACCATCTTTGTCCACCCACAGTTCTATCACCACCCTTCCTGTTGCTTCCCACCCTGTTGGCCGTGCCTGCTTACCCAAGAGGGTGCTTTGCCACAGGCACCATCACCCCAGCCCCTGTTACCCCTGCTGGCCTGTGTGAGGAAGCTATTGACCTCCTGAGGAGTATCTCTGCGGGGCAGACTACCATTGTGAATGCCATTCAGGGGTTGCTCAGCCAACTTCAGAAGTCCAATGCTTTCCTGGAATGCATTCATAGTGCCATGTCTGGCCCACAAAAGATCTTTTCAGACCCTGGCCTCCTCACTGCTGGCAGCCAGTCTCCCCCCGCTTTCCTCCCCCCTCCACCTCCCTCTTCCCAATCCAAACTCCCCATTCCCCTACTTTTCCCAAGAACACATATGCAAGCACCCACTTCAACACACACAAGTAGCAAACATAAACACAAACACCACAAAACACACCGGCATGCAAGCACTCAACATACACCTAGAAGCATAGCATCAGCCACCACTTTACCAGACACCCCCACAAACATACACACCACATCCAACATATCCACAGGCACCACAACAACAGCCAGTGACACATCCACCACAGCCAGCAAACCCAGCAAACCTGCAGACACCAGCACAACACACACACAAACTTCCACAACATCCAGCATATCCAAAGACACCACACCAACAGGCACACACATATCCACTACTGCCACATCACCCAGCATCTCCACCTCCCAGTCCCCCAAGACACGCAAACGCCCACACTCACACACACAACAGACATCACCCAAACAGAACCATACCTCATACATGCTCATACACAAGACTCCTACTACCACACACCAGACAACCACTCCCTTAGCCTCTGAATCCCCAACCCCTTCTGATGACCATCCCCTTGTTCTGAAGGAGTTTCCTTTTTAAGCTTGTCCTTTCCCCTGTTACCTCCAACCCCCCTCCCAAACCCAAGAGACCCTCCACCCACATCCCAATCCATCCCTTCCACCTCAAAGTCCTCCCCTGTCACACCTGCCCCCCTACAAGCACCCATAACCCTCCCCCAAGAAGAAGCCCATCTCTCCAAAGAAACCGTCTACCCCTCCCAAACCCTAATCCACCTATCCCAAATCCGATCTCACAACACCCACGGATGATTCCCGAGGTACCTGCCTGCTCACTTGATGCCCCTTGCTGTGGAGGTCCTTGGCAGTGATTGAAGTCAAGTGTGGGCACAATCATGTACATGAACATTAATTGGACTGGCCAATGGCCTTTGATCATCTTCATTTCAAATCAATAAACCCAAGTAGTTGTTTCTTGGGTACACATCTGTCCTGCAATTACCTCTCTAGCTTTAGGCTGTTCCTGAGTAACTTTTTGTTGTATGCCTTCAGTTGTGTGTGTTTCACCCTGATTGCTGTTTTATGTGCTGTTGTTTGCAATATCTGACTTTGTGGGCAGTGCTGGTGTCACCCAAGACAAAGGTAGATGATGACTGTATGGATATGTGGGTGTTACTCCAAACAGAATGTCATTGTGTTGTGTAATGTTTTGTATGAGAAGTATTTCATCTTGTGTGGTCCAATGTCAGCATGTATGGTGTTAGACATATCCCCCTGATATGGATTGCAGATTTGTCTCATGTGTGGCAGCTTGAGTTTTATTTGTGCAGACATGGAGGGTGTTTAAATGTGATCGCTTCCTTTGCATTTGGCACTGCATATGTCCATTTTGCTGTGTACCTTGCAGCTAGTTCATCTAAACCTAGATGTATGGCCCACGCTGTTGCAGTTGTATGTGCTTTCTTGACTTGCACTTCCACATTATGCAGATGGACATGTCACTTGGCTCTAGTATTGTTTGTCCCTGAGATGCCTGAAGGGCCAGTTCCTGTGCAAATGTTGTTTTAGGGGCATGTGCAAAGTGTTATGTGTCCCAGGTCAGCATTCTTCCACAAGTGCTCCTGATGCCCCCACCCCTATTGTGCAAGTATTGTTTGCATTGAGAGCTTTGGATATTTGTCTGTCTCACTATTGTGCATCCCTTTGTCCTTCTATTATGTTGCAATATGGGTGATGTATGGGTCCATTGCAGGGCTGTTTCATGGGAGGGGTGTTTGTTTTCCGTGACACGTCTATACACATGTTGTTAAATCTGACAACAGTTATTTTCATGTGTGCAATGTAAGGGTGTCAGTTGTATTGGTAGATGTGATGTTGCTGCATTGCTGCTGTTGTGTGACACAGTGTTGTGTACACTTCACTGTCCTTGTGCCTAAGATGTGCAGACGTGTGTTTTTGTGTAGTGTGATAGTGCAGTGTGAGTGACCTGCCCAAAGGGGGAGTTTAATTTCTGTGAATGTGTCCTTCTGGGTGAATGACACTGACTGTGTACACACTGACACATGTACTTGGTGCCTGTAGCGTGGGCGCCATAACATGATGGACAACAGTGCGCCGATCTTTTGTTAAGGTTAATGGTACAGGTAGGCGTGTGCACTTGGATTTTGTGCTCCATCGATGAGCAGCAGCAGTGGCAGGACGTGCGTGATGTGCTCCATTGTGGCAGAGGACATGTAACGCTGCCTGCTGGTGAGTTCCTACCTTTATACTCTCCGTTTTTGCCTGCTGGTATGTGGTGGTTGGTCCGTCACAGTCACAGTGGTGGTGTGCAGTATCATAATGAGTCTGGCACAAACACTGTCTCCATCGGCCTGTTTGTCCTGCCTTGTCACTGTGGCGGTTTGTGTTGGCTGGCGGTGCCGGTAGGAACCGCAGTAGTCTTTGCTCCATAGGCCCACCAGGATTGTAATACAGTGGTCCGACCGCCAAGCCAATGGCAGTCGGACCGCTACCGCCACTATGGCAGTGCACGGACTCATAACCAGGCTCTATGTAAGCAAGCAAATGCCTCCGCCTGTCCTATATTTTTCTGTGCAGAGATCTCTGCCCCATTTGTGGTGTCTCTACTCACGTAGACATATATTTTAGTTGTAAATGTGGAAGAAATGGGGCAGTGGCTGGAAAATGGGAATTGTTATGATTAAAGGGGAGAGGGCTTAGGGAAAAATATGAAGAGGTTAGAGGAGGGCTATGGCACGGTATGGGGAGGCACATGCACCCACCCACTAAAGAGTTAGCCATTCACTAAGGTACTGCAACACTTTCCCTTAGAAAAAAGCAGAGGAAAGGGACTAAAAATGAAACCACTTAGGAAATAATGATAAATTTGATTATTTAAAATAGTTAAAATACAAATAATGTTTATTTGCTGTAAAGAAATTATCTAAAAATAAATCATTTTTTATTTTAGTTTAATGTATTTTAAAAATCTTTTTTGAGTTTAAAAATTATAGTTTCATTAATTTATTCTGTTCTATTCTTGGCATTTCTAAAGCGCATGGCTACCCAACAGGCCTCCCAGCGCTCATAGATCATACCAGTCTCAGTATCCTCAGCAACATTAAGTGAACCACAAGTTTTTTAACTTCTTTCTGAAACTTAGTTCATCCTTCATCTTTCTTAATGTTATAGGCAGCGCGCTGCATAGTCCGGGAACCAATCTGCAAAAGATCTTCATCCACTTCTAGGTTTGTTGATCTTGGGAACTTTTATTAGCCATACAGCAGAGGAAAGTAATGTTCTCTCTGGAGTATAAGGACAGACCAAGTGATGTGATAGCTGAGGGCCCTTGTTGTGTAAAACCCAATAGGCTATGCAAAGAGCCTTAAACTGTATCCTCTTAGAAACAGGCAGCCAATACATAGAAACTAATGCAACAGAAACTGAGTTGTGTTTAGGTATCTTCAACAGTATCCGAGCAGCTGTATTTTGTATAATTTGTAGCCTTCTAATAAACTGAGGACTGTCTAGGTAAATAAAACAAATTAACATAGTCCACTTGTGATAGCACCAATCTTTGCACCACCACTCTCCGCACAGGAAAGGGTAGCATTACCAACATTTTCCTAGGTGTCCTCAATGGACCAAACTAGCTAGCGACTAGCTTCCTAGCCTGACCCTCTAAGGTGAGCTTGCTATCTATCCATCTACCCAGACTTTTTATAGCTGATATGAGGGGGGGAGTGGTTCCCTAAAAAGTCTGGCCAGTGCATCACAGTCCAAGGAGTAGGGCTGTTCCCAGCTACTAATACCTAATTTTTGCCTCCATCCAGTTTTAGGCAACTGGCTGACATCAATTCTGCTACTTCATTTAGGCAGACATTCAGCTGATTAGAGATGGCTGCTGGGTTTCGGTTGAGCAAAATGACAATCTGTATGTCGTCTGCATATGACACCATTGAGAACCAATGTGAGCGTACAATTTCTACCAGAAGACGGACATATAGATTGAAGAGGGTTGGACTTAGTGAGGACCCCTGAGGCAGCCCACACTTTAGGGGGTACAATTTTGAATATAAAGGTCCTCATTACAAAGCTGGCGGTCTTGAGACCGCCAGCCTCGTGGTGGCAGTCAGGACCGCCGCTGCTGTGGCATTCCGACTGCCACAGTAAGGCCATGGTGGTTAGACCGACAAGGTACCGCCAGCACCGCCGGGATCCATGATCCCAACAGGGTGGTGGTGGCGGAGATCGCAATCCTCCAGGGCAGCGCTGCATGAAGTTACGCCCTGCTGATTATGACCTTGGTCTCCACCAGCCAAAAGGCTGGCAGGTGCAGGGGTCCCCATGCCCAGCACCATTGCAATGTTCACTGCCTGCTGTGCAGTTTTAGTAATTCACCTTAAAGTCCCAAACCTCATTGAATTGTTTGACTTCCATCAGCAGAGTTAGGATCTATGGCATTGGTTTAGTGAGGAAGCACAATATGTTTTCCACGAAAGGAAATTGCATGGTTAAGCCTTCGACATTGAGGTTGTTACTTTATACATGAGAGGTTAAATTGAGAGTGCAAGAATGAAAAAGAATTGGTTGCAACCATACCACATAGGACAAGAGGCTCCGACTCGTGCAATTGAGCCTTGAGCTTCGAGGGGCATTTGAAATTAGTTTTTATGATTGAAATAATTTTGGTCTTATGTCTGAATTCTCTACAATGTTAAAGATGAAATCCCAACTCACCTTATCAAATGCTTTCTCTGCATCAAGCAAGAGACAGAGCGGTTCCGTGACAGGATATCATGGAAAACAATACTGACTCACCAAAAGATTGCCAAAATAATATTGATTACAAAAGTATCACCATTCCATACTTAAGCAAAAATAACACAAATATCAATGACAAAAATATTGCTGTGAAAAATATCACATTTTAACACTACTGAACTTGCAAATATCAACACAAAAATATCACCTTCAGTTTAAATATATACACAATATCAAAAATATCAAAACACACATCGACTACCATAATATCGCCTAACAATAAAGAAAAAAAATCTTACATCACAAACTGCTTTTTGAAAAATAAATATAGATGAAAAATAAGAATAAACTACACAAAAAGTAATGATATATTAAAATAAAAAATATAAAATTATCATCACATATCGGTACATATATTCACCACACATTTAGTATTAAAAATAAATACATTTTTATAAAAGTAAACATTATGATATTAAAATAAATTTTACAGCACACATTAAAAAATTAATAAAATAAATGTAACTTTTGAATATATTGATAATGCAACAATGCCACAAATGCACATATTTAAAAGTAAAACAGAAAAACTAAATAGTGGCAACTACAAAAGGCAATAACTTGAAAAAAACTTAAAGGAACACACAAAGTAACCAGTACAATAAACTGTACAACAAGTAACCACTAAAAATGTAAACATAATTGAAAGAAAGTTATAAAAAGGGCACAAAATCTCCCTCTTCTTCACAGGAAAAACTTAACGACTGCACCAAATGATGCTCTGCAGGACTGCATGAAGAAAAGCCAGAAGAAAAACTCTGAAAGAGACCCAGGAGACATTGGCAAGTACTTGTATAAATTAAATGAACTACAAAATAACTTTCCATAATTTTAAAATGTACATCAAAGGTACATCACTAAACCCACTCTATTCTAACGTCCCTGTAAACCTTTGGCTTTTTAACTGAACTTCTATGTTTTCTTAAATTCTATTTTCCAACTATAACATCCCTGTAACCTTTGGTTTTTACAGTGAATTTCTACGCTTTTTTTAACGTAATGTAATTTTCATTACTAAGCGTTAATCTAAACTACCACCGTGCATGGCCTTTGGCTGTGCACAGCAACAGTTGGTGGCAGGGCCCAGCTTGTGACCAGGCCCTGCGATCAATCCCTATAACAACCCAACCCCGTGCTGCGCACAGCAATGGCCAACCGCTATAACAACCTCCCCCGGGGCTTGGCCTATACATTTAGGTTTTTTTGGGAGGGGGAGGGAGGTCATGCAGGCTCCCTCCCTAGGCCGATATCGGCCCTGGGGACCCTATCCCCCGGGGCCCAGCCATGTGACATGGTTAGCCCCGAGTCACAATGTTGGGGACCGCAGGGGGAACCTGAAGGCCCCCGCGATTCCAGCTGGCTCCCTGTCTCTTGAAGGAGCCAGCATTGCTGTCACAGAGAGGGAGCTGCTAAACATACAGCTCTCTTCCTCTGAGAGAAATGTTTCCTCTGTTTCCCTGCCTGCATCTCTCCCCCCTTATTAGATTTGTAAAAGCCCTGGGGAGGCGGGGGTCCCTGAGGCTGCAGGGGGCCCAAATGGCCACCCCTGCATTTTAGCTGTTTGGGGGGGGTGTTGGGCAGCCCCCGTATTAGAATACTTTAAAGCCCCGGGTGACCCCTGCGTCAGATTTATGTAAAGCTCAGGGGATCCCCAAGGGCTGTGGGGGGGGCTGGCAGCCCCACATTAGATTTGTTAAAGCCCTGGGTTAGGTGGCGGTCCCCGGTGCTGCAGGGAGGGCATGCGCCCCCCACATTAATTGTCATTAAGCCCCGGGGAGGTGGCAGTACCTGGGGCTTTGGGGAGCCAGGCTACCGCATATGGCGAACTACTTATACTGCAAAACCCTCCAATAGAAAATAATGGAGCCAGGGACTTAAAATAGAACCCCAAAGGAAAACATGGTAAAATACATGAAAATATTTAAAATAGAAATATAAGTGAATATAATTCAATGCTAAAACTTTTTACAAATAAATCATATATTTTACATTTTATCTTAACATATTTTAACTATCTTTTTGAATTTAAAAATGCACCTAACATTCATTTTTATTAAAATATAATTCAAATAGTTTTAATTAATTTTATACATGACTTTCACTGATTATTAAACATACAAAAAATATAATATTTTTTTTACTTAAGGTGGGATGTTTTAAAATAAAGCAATAAAAATAATTTAAATGTAATTTATTTAAATGGATTGAGTATTTTATTCAAAATTAAGCTAATATTGCTATAGAATAGTTTTTGTTCTGTTTGACTTTATAGTAAATCTATAAAAATGAACTTACATTAAATGATAGTTAATTATTATTTTTATGTTAATCTTTTTTGCTTTTACCTATACATTACCCTAGGGATATCCCCACTCCGACTTCAGAGTCTCCCTATGGTAAGGTATAGGCAGGACCACTGGAATTGTGTGATTGTTTGACTGCAACATTTTCCGTCTGATTATAAATTTGTCACATTTGTCACATAATCCATCATCTGCTGTGTATTCAGCAGATTTTAGTAATAAAAATGTTCCTAGCTCAAACAGATCCAAAGTTACTAAAAATGCAGCAACACATGTTGTGCAGTGAAAAGCCCTTCACTAAGGTGAAATGGTCACCTTTCATTTGGAAACTGCTGCATTTGGGTGTTAAACCTGTGTTGACAAGGTCAAACCTTCACCTAGATAGTGTTAACATGTGTACAAATAACACATAAATGAAGTAATACTATCAAATAATGTGCAGTATTAAGCTGCTTAAGTTGCCTATCCTTCCCACCACATAATTCCAGTGGCCCTGACTATAGGGAAAAGTAAAACATTTATTTGACAAAATAAAATTAGCAATCATATTTCTACATTAAATAATGTTATATTAAAAGTAGAACAAAACAAAAATAATACTGCAACATTAATAACTGATTTTAAAAATAATGGTTTAATTATTTTCAATATCCTATATTAAATTAAAATATTTTCTGAAGTTAAAGTTAAAAAAAAATCTCACATCAAGTTTATTAATGATTAAAAATGATTAAAATGGAGGCATAAAATTTAAAATAGAGAGCTATTTAAAATAGTCAACTCCTTCATGAATCCTGCCAAAAAGCACACTACACTTTTTCAATCTGACCCCCGCTGTAATATGCTGGCTAATTATTTTCTTGAAAAAGTCAACAATATTTACACTATCTTTGCAGAGAAAGTAGAGCACGGCAATTCCTTCAATTGGTCCCCTCAGGACAATGTGCTCAACGAGGAGTTATCGGGCTTCCCTCATGTTAGGAAGGAAGTTATAGAAGGGTTGATGAAGACGCTGAATTCTGGCACCCTGCTGGATCTGGCTCCTCCCTCTACACTCATGCAAGGGGAAAATGTAATCTACCCTGTTTTAGCAGACATTTTCAATCTGTCACTTCCTGGAAACATGCAGTCATAAGACCTTTGTTAAAGAAACCTTTGTCAGAGCCTCTAGTGATGTGGGCGTAGTCGCAAATCTGAAGAATAGCATGGAGATTTTACAAAGACATGAATTCGATCTGGGTTAGAATATTTAGGTGTGGCTCCTCCCCTAAATGTCTATGACAGGTTTATGACTATCATGTTCTACCATTGTTAGACACCCTTTTTTAAGAATGTTTATACATGGGAAAAGCTAGAGATCTACAGAATAGAAAGGATTAACTGCAATATGGTAAACTTCATGCCCTAACTGCTTTTTTGTGATTAGGGCTTTCCCCATGATGTTTGAGTCTTAAACATTAATGATTATCCAGGGGGGAGTGGCTGGCCATTGACCAAGAAGGCTGCTTCAACTGGGAGCTCCAGTTCCCAACTCTCATGAACTTCTACAAATAACTGCAATCTTTTGTCCAACAAGAGGAACTTCATCAATGCTTCTACCTGTATGCATGGCTGTGATATTTTGCTCCCTCTAGGAAAGGCTGTTTGCACCTGTCTGTGACTGCTTGAACTGGCAGAAACTGCTGCCTAAGGCAGCTTACAGTGTGGAGGCCTGGCTCACTGATTGACTCATTCCCTGAGGGGCTTGACAAAGCAACTTTATTCCTTGGCCTCCAAAAGTACTGTTACCAAGCAGGACCAGCGGAGGATCTCTGGTATCCTGCTTGTGAGAAAGTAGCCTCTTTCTAGCACGGTTACCCCCCGTTTTGGCCTGCTTATCAGTGTGTTTTGACTGTGTCACTTGGATCCTGCTAGTCAGTACCTCAGTGCTTATGGTTTGTGGCCTACTTGTCTGTCTGTTTCACTGTTTTTGTCAGTGTGCTTAACTGTGTCACTGGAATCCTGCTAATCAGTACTCCAGTGGTTATGCTCTCTCTGGATCCAAGTTTGTATTTAAATACTGGCAACCCACTATTCCACTACAAATTAGCATACTGGACCCCCCTTATAAGTCCCTAGTTTATGGTACCTAGGTAACCAGGGCGCTGGGGGTCCAGGAGATCCTTATGGGGTGCAGCATTTATATTGCCACCCATAAGGAGCTCATACAAACACTTCTTCAGGCCTGCCATTGCAGCCTGGGTGAAATTGTGTAAGCACTATTTCACAGCCATTTTCACTGCACCAGGTCACTTATAAGTCACCTAAAAGTCAGGCCTTCAGACCCTGAAGGTTGGGTGCAAAGTACCTGTGTGAGGGCACCCCTGCACTAGCAGAGGTGTCCCCACATCATCCAGGCCCATTTTCCCGGACTTCGTGAGTGCGGGGATGGCATTATAAGTGTGCACTGCATATAGGTCAATACATATTTGTAGCTTCACAATGGTAACCCTGAATATGGCCATGTGAGGTATCTAACAACTGGAATTGTACCCCAATACTGATTCCAGTATTGGTTGCACAATCTCATTCACTCTGGGGGCTCAACCATGGCCCCCCACTACTGCCATACCAGTCTTCTGAAGTTTTCACTGCTGCCCCAGCTGCTGCCACCTCACAGACATACTTCTGCCCTCCTGGGACTTGAGCAGCTCAATCCCAGGAAGGCAGAACAATGCATTTCCTTTAGGAGAGGGATGTTACACCCTCTACCTTTGGAAATAGGTGTTACAGGCATGGGGGGGTATCTTCCCAGAGCCTCTGGAAATGCTTTGAAGGGCGCAGATGGTGCCCTCCTTGCATAATCCAGTCTACGCTGGTTCAGGGACCCCCAGTCCCTGCTCTGGCGCAAATCTGGACAAAGGGAAGGGGAGTCACCCCTCCCCTATCCATCACCACCCCGAGAGGGGTGCCCAGAGCTCCTCCAGAGTGTCCCTGGGTTCTGCCATCTTGGTTTCAGGAAGGCCAAGGAACTCTGGGAGCATCTGAGTGGCCAGTGCCAGCAGGTGATGTCAGAGACCCCTCCTGATAGGTGCTTACCTGGTTAGGTGACCAATCCCCATCTCAGGACTATTTAGGGTCTTTCCGCTGGGTGTTTCTTCAGATTCGGATTGCAAGACTCCAGCAGGACTCCTCTGCGTCCCTTGCTTCACCTTCTACCATCGGATCAACTGCAGAACTGCTCCAGGAACCCTACAATTTTCAACAAAGTGTCCACAATGACTACTGCAACTCTGTAACTTCAGATCCTGCCAGTAACTGCAACAGTTTCCAGGTTGTGTACACTCCAAGGGCTGTCTGTCTTCATCCTGCACTAGAAGGACCGAAGGAATCTCCCGTGGGGTGACAGAGTCACTTCCCTGCTTCAGCAGGCACCTCTCTTTAGCAACAACCGGTACGCTGGGTTCCCTCTCTTGGCGACGAGTGTGGATCCTGGCACACAGGTGGTGGACCAAAGTGACCCTGACTGTCCAAAGGTCCAATTGTCCAAATTTGATGGAGGTAAGCGCTTTCCTGCCTGTGCCAGACAGTACCCATGTGCACTGCGTGTTTTGAAGCTCCTAGGGCTTCTATGCGCTTCTCCAAGGAATCCTTAATGCACAGCCTAGCCCAGGTTCCCAGCACTCTATCCTATGATGCTCAGTCCCCTGAGTTGTTCTCCGGCGGTGTGGGATCCCTTTGTGTAGTGCTGCGATGACCGTCATTTGCAACTCCTTTGTCTCCGTGTCCTGGGACTCCTGTGGGTGCTGCCTGGTCCTCTGTGGGCTCCCTGAAGTGCTGAGAGCCCCCTCTGTCTCCTTGTTCTGAGTTGAGACCCCCAGGTCCCTCCTGGGCCCGGGTAGCGCCTTTTCCTGCCAAATGCATCTCTTGCGTGAGTCAAGGCTTGTTGGCGGGATCCAATGATGAAAACCAGCCTGCATCTATCTACTCAGTGTAGGACATCTCCTGCACCAAGCAGGAACCCGCAGCTGTCTTCTTTGGTGCATTACTGACTTTTTCTTCCAACCAGAGGTTGCACTTTTGCACCTTCATCGGGGTTAGCAGGGGCTCCTGTTCTTCCTGGACTCTTCAGCTGTTCTTGTACTTGGTTTCCTCTCTCCGCAGGTCTTCAGGTCCAGGAATCTACTGTTGGTGTCTTGCAGTCTTGCTTGGTTTTTGCATTATTCTTTATCACGACTTCTAGTGTGTGTTAGGAAACTTGTTGTACTTTACTCCTGCTTCCCTGGGCTCTGGGATGGGGTATTTTACTTACCTTTGGTGATTTCTTACACTCCCAACACCCCTCTACACCTTACACTTGCCTAGGTGGGAAACTGACATTCGCATTCCACTATTTTAGTATATGGTTTGTGTTCCCCCCTAGGCCCATTGCAACCTAATGTGATTTTGACTACTTGAACTATTGTATGAATGTTTACTTACCTGATGTTGGTTACTAGTGTTTCTTTTGTGTATAATACTTACCTCCTAAGAGAGTATGGCCTCTAAGATATATTTGGCATTGTGTCACTAAAATAAAGTACCTTTATTTTTGGTAACACTGAGTATTGTCTTTCATGTGTGTGAGTACTGTGTGACAACAGTGGTATTGCAAGAGCTTTGCGTGTCTCCTAGTTCAGCCTTGGCTGCTCTGCCTACAGCTACCTCTAGACAGGTTGGCTCCTAGACGCTAACTACATTTCACTAATAAGGGATAACTGGACCTGGTATAAGGTGTAAATACCTTAGGTACCCACTACAAACCAGGCCAGCCTTCTACACTGTTCACCCTGCAAAAACAATCCAGTCAGCACCAGTAGGTGCATGATGTGAGTTGGAGATCCTTATGTGCAGTAGCGTAGGAGGATACTCTGGTCCCAAGGATCACCTGTCTGAATCATAGTTTAGGTCCCTATTAACAGCGACAAGTGACAAAGCGCATAAAGGTCTCTGTCTGTCCACCTACCAAAGCAGCATTTTCCTTTTTGGATTTGCGATGAGGGCCTTGACAACAAGCAGCCCTATGGTTGACACTCAGCTGGCCCTCATTTATGTAAGGTTATCAGTCCCTAACATATGGACCACAAAAAGAGAGAAGTATGCCTTGCTGTCTTATTTGTAGAGAACTGTTAGCAAATTGAGATGATTGACATTTGCCTTGAGACTGGAGGACACAATGCACGAGCTCACTCTTGATCTCTGGGCATTCCATGTATTGCAAAAGCTCATATTTGTGTTCTATAGGGTCCCTGAACTCCCGTTAGGGTCCCTTCCACTCCCTTTTAGTGACCATAATGAGTACAGCTAATTGAGCAAGACTGACCTTAAACAGCCCAAAATCTCCTTTGATGCCAGACAACCAACAAAAACCACTGCTGATGAGGAGATACCAATGCAGGATGGTGTTGCAACAATATTTGCATCATTGGCTTGGCCAAAACCACAGAGACTGGACGGCTAGAGAACTTTGTTGAGAAACTTCTGGATGAGATGTTCAACAGGTCAAACTTCTCTGTGATGTTTGTTGTGGAGGGAGCCCATGATTATGTGGACTTTTGCTGCCAACAGGGCACCCACCTGCACCCTATTATTGCACATCTAATAATTTACAGGGACAGGGATGTGGTGTTAAGATTTGCCAGAGAAAAAGAGCACTTGGAAGTCCATTTGAACTACTTTATTGATTTACCCTGAACCAAATGAACATCTGCAGAGGAGATGATACTTCTGAGGGAATCAAACATCAGCTACACAATAAACTACCCAGTTAGACTGAAAGTGCAGATTGAAGGTCACACCACGTATTTCGTCTGCTCTAAGGAGGCGATGAAATTTGCTAAGGCTAACTTGAACAAGCAATGAAACAAGGGGGAAGGTCCATTCCATGGCATCCAGGCACCAGCTCTATGTCTAGAAGACTGGCAGTGGTCCCCCATCCTCCTCCCTTACAACTCACATCCTGGGAGGAGAAGGTCTTGGCCGTCCTGCATCCTGAGGGCTTGACAGGAATACCTGGGGGACTGGAGTCTGGGAAGTCACAACACAAAAATATCTCACAAAAATGTTTTGGCATGCATGCTCACTGCTCACCTTTTGCCACCTTCAGTATCACCCCACTCCCCAGCCCATTTTCCATCTGTCCATTGACCCTGGTCTGGCATCCCACGTGGAAAGTAGACACACCTGGGGGAACAACATCACTGACTATTGTATGTAGTACAGGGATTGACAGCACTACAATTCCCAACAGGCACTGTTCTACAATTCCAAAAACCAGAACAGTGTATCCTACTCAAAATTACCTTGTCAACTCCCCATTGGAGTGTACCCACCTGAGAGGATGACATTGGTATAGTGTGTGTAGTACAGGCATTGACAGGACTGAGAAGACCAACAGGCACTGGTACTGTCACTCCACTTAGCCAACACAGTATCCTCTGCTCCAATGACCCTTGTCCCTGAACTCCCACTGAAGTGTACTTACCTGGAAGGATGACATCTGTACAGTGTGTGTGTTTAGTACAGGCACTGATGGGGCCGATAAGTCCAAGAGGTTTTTGTACTGTCACTCCTACTCAGCCAACACAGTGTCTTCTCCTCCAACGACCCTTGTCCCGGAACTCTCCATTGAAGTGTACTCACCTGGAAGGATGACATCTGTATAGTGTATATGTAGTACAGGCACTGACAGGACTGATAAGGCCAAGAGGCACCGGTACTGTCACTACAAACACTAGAACAGTGTCTGGCAGGAAAACTATTACCAGCGTTGTTAAGTTCTTCCCTCAGCAAAATCAATTCCCCTTTTCCTTGTACCCACGTTAGTCGCAGCGGCGTCCTCACTCCCGGTGGCTCTTGCGGAGGCTGTTCTTAGAACTAGCTTCTTCAGGTTTAACTGCCAATCTAGATGGAGGCCGCAAATCCTTGTGAGGTCAGTGCTCTAGTGTTTCTACCATAGTCTTGTGCTGAAGCTTCCCTCCAGCTGTTTCTCTCTGGGAGCCCTGCACTCCAACTGTCATCCTGAGGAGAATGAGCAGTGTTCCTGAGGCGCTTTGTTTCATAGAGAATTCTTCTAGTTTTGAGTAATTAATTATTTTTCTTGTTACGATATGCACACCAGCTACTTTTTTCCTTTTGAAGAAGCTGAATTTTTTCCTTCTTCCAACAACTGGCTATCGGCTTTCTGAGGAGAATTTGTTTTGGCTTAACAGAACTTCAAGCAACTGCAGTAAGGAATCCTTTTGTATGATTTCCAGACTTGCCAATATATATATGTACATATATATTAAATAACTCTTTGCTTTACAGACTTGTAAGTGTTAGAGACAAACCTCAGTGCTCAGACTAATTCCTAGAGACTGTGATTGAGAAAACTGAACCTTGAGAAGGAGTTTTTGTTTCCTGTAAATGACATTAGTAGGTTGTATAGTTGTGAACTTTTGAACTGTTTTCCAGAGAACCTTGGAAACCTCTGCCTCCTGGAGAAAAGAAGATATTAAGTTAACATTGTTCTTTTAGAGAGAGGCTAGTCTCTCAAAAGATCCAGGTTAGTAGAACGATAGAATGGGGTAAATGTGAATGGCTGAACAGTTGAATGCACAGTAGGAATGTACTTATCTATGCTCATCACCTGACTGCAGGTCCTTCCTTTAAAGAAATCCCAATAAGAAGAAAGGTGCAGGTTTTTAGAGACACACACTGAATATCCTATCTTCAAGTGGGAAACAGGCTGGAAATGAATCTGGAGGCGGTCTCTCTTTTTCTATTCCCATTCCCCTTTCCCACAAGTGGACGCAGGGTTCAAATAATCAGTTTAAATCTGAGCACGCATTTGTTGGAGGAAGTTGGGTAAAAGGCATCTGCTCCTGTGGAAGTTTGAATGAATGGGTAATCTTCTGACAGTGTCCCCTTCCCTGAAGGCAACAGTATTTTAAATCTCAAATGATATGTTTTCACTGGAGGTGTTGGCATCTGTCTGGTAGTGTGAAGCAGTTAGAGTCACAGGACTGCATCTCACAGCCGGCATTCCTCCCCTAACTAAAACAACAAAACTGTGTCCTTCATCAAAATATATATGTGTACCAAATCGTCATTCAAGTGTACACATGTGGGAGGAAACCATCAGTATAGTGTGTGTAATACAGGGAGGTACATGGATGCAACTCACAGGGTACTCCCTTATTGTCACTCCATAAGCCAGCCCAGTGTACATTTGCAAATGTACCCTTATTTGGGAAATCACACATGACGTGTACTCACCTTCTGGGGATGGCATAGAACAAGTGCATGAAGTACAGGGAGTGACATGACTGCTAAGGCCGGGAGGCTCTGTCTCCCTGAATCTAAACACACGCCCAGTGTGCATGTGTCCACATATCCTTGTTCGTCAACTCCCAATGGAAGTGAACTCATCCTGTGAGGATGACCTATGTATACTGTGTTTAGTACTTGGAGTAACATGAGTGTAGATCCCAGGAGGGCCAGTTCCTGTAACTCTAATAACCAGGCCAGTGTCCATTTTACATTGTGCATCTGTCATGCAGTTTACCCACCTGGAAGGGACCTAGATAAAGATCATGGTACACTCTGTGATGTGGCTATCCACCTAGATCCATCTTGAGTAGATAAGCCAAGATGAAAATATTGTGGACAGGAAGGTCAGCTCAACCTGTGTGCAATAAAAAACAGAAAACATCAAAGGCGTCAAGATGCATCACCTGAATTGTATTGGCAGCAGACACATTCACAGTATACTGGCCACTTGATGACAACAATCACATATGCAACAAAGTTCTGGGTCTGCCTGCATAAGTGTCAACTAGGCCATACAATGATCTCAACCATGTTCTGCCTGGCCACTGTTTTGCCTGCACTGCTGGCAAGAGGTAAGTATATGACCATCCTCCCAAGTGCTGATGAACTCATACATTCTGCAGCTGGTTGACTGAAATGGAATTGGTATATTACTCAAATGTCAGGTCAATACAATTGACAGCATGTGTAACTGCGTTATAAGGAAAACCTGAAAATCCAATGTGTACATGACCTTTGCTAAATGTCACTGTAAACTGGTGGAGATAGATGTCACAATACAACCTGTAACATTGTATCTCTCATATCAACAAGTCTAGCTGCCACTGGGAACACCGAGCCCACTCAAGAGACTGCCACTACCCCCATGAATGAACCCTCCAGTGAGGACAACACTACGGGGCATCTGGACATTGAGGACGGTTCTGGCCCATCATGGCAACCTGGTCATATGACACCAGTGAGCCACACCGTTACCACATTGAGTCCTCTCAGGCCGGTTGCATCTACATCGCAGGCAGCCATTCACCCCCAACCTGTGTGCCAAGGACTGTGACAACCATCTTATGCCCCCAGTGCAGGATCCTGAGTCACAGCAACACACCTCTGACAGTGATGGTCCTGGAACCAGTGGTAGGGGGAAAGCTGTTCCAAGGGTGCAGGCATGGGGAAAGGGTGCGTGGGAACAGTGTTGTGGGCCCATAGCATGAGGCTACTGGGGATGGTCCTGGCCAGGACACCATCAGCCGTGTCTTGGGAGCCTATCAAGAATACCAAGGCGTGATGGGCCAGGTACTTGCCTAACTCAGGGAGATCAAACAGCCGCAGTGACTTCCATCGTGAGTCTCTAGAAAAGTGGGAGGCCACCAACACCATCTTGGCCTCCCTACCAGGGGTGTTCAGGGAGATAAGCAGTAACCTGGTCAGGGACTGTGAGCAACACCACACCCCTTCCTTTGGCCTCGCAACATCAGTCCCCTCAACATCTGTGGCAGCCACTGGAAGGGAGGCCCTGCCAGAGGAAGGACCTGCCTCAGACACCCTTGCCTCTGTAGCAACAGAACCCCCCGCAAGAAGGGACTTCCACCCAAGCATCCAGGAGCATTGAGTAGCAAGACACCAACCATTGCCAGCAAATGACCTCTTCCTGAAGGAACTCCTTTTTGTGCCACATATTCACTCTGTTGACTGTTCTTTGACTAGCTTCCATTTCTTATGGTAGTAGGACACTGGACTTTGGACTTCAAATGTTATGGCATCTACTAATATGATTAAATCCACCATGGCTGCTTCCCCCGCTTTCCTTTCCTATTGCATCTCTCAATAATTTCCTGCACCTATGTCAATATACTCACCTATCACTAACCATTATCTGCTACCTTCTTTTCCACATTTTGAAATGTTGAAATGTAACCCCATGTGATGCACATGAGGAAGTCACACGATGGTAATGGAAGAAGGGATAATTATCGGGTAGTGTCATGCTGAGGATTACTAGCAACACAATGATACAAGTGTCTGGTCACACCAAACATTGTGTTGTATTGTACTGTACAGCACGTAGGCTGTTAAAATGTCTGGAATGTCATAGTCAAGAATGTCTGAACGATATTGAGTCAGGCTAAATACTGTACCCCAGACCACAGAAGAAAGGGCTTTGTCAGACCTCATCCCATAGAATAGGCTAACAGATTGGTGAATGCTGTCACCAGCTTGAGCCTTATCACATACCAAAACCAAGTCTGCCAACATAACATACGCCATGGCACAGACAGAGGACAGTACAAAAGTTGCTGATCATAGGTCCATCCCATTGCAATGACCAAGCATCTGGCAATATGATACAAACCTATGTCAGTGTTATGGCACAGGCACTGTGGCCTGCAAGGATGAAATACATCTACAGCTACAAAAAGGTCATACAGTATCATTGTCAACACAATGTGAAGGGAGAATACATAGATTGCACTTGATGAGAACATATTTTAAGACCATATGATCATACACATGAGACAATTGGACCCATACATCACATCAAACCAGTGTATAGTGCACTTCAGAATTCCACCCACCCACTGTGCAAGCTGCATTGGCACAGGACTCATACACCCTACATCTGTGACCAACATTACCTGGATCAATACATGTCCACTTCATATGTCAGAACAGCATGAGATACCTGCCAATGTCACAACTCTGAAATGCCCACATGAGGATGTCAGGGTGAAGGTACCCGGATAAAACCAATACAAGGAATTTAGGTGGTCATTATGAACATGGCGGTAAACACCGCCCCGCCAGCAAATAATGAAGCCCATGAGAAACAAGTAGAGGTCCATCCACACACCGCCATCTCGGTAGTCCTGACGAGGACGGAAGAGGCCACCCACAGGCCGACGGAAAGGTCCTACCCGCCCACCAAATAACGAAACAAAAGCCCACCATCAGTTCTGCGGCGTAACCACCGCCAGGCAAAGCGTGGCAGAAGTGAACAATATAAAAGGACACCCTCACCGGAGGCACACAGAACACGCTGACGCAGACATGGAGATAGAGTTGGAAATAATGCAAGTGCTGCTCCTTGCCATATACCTCCAGGACTGTGCCCGACAACGAAGATGACGATGGCAAATACCGCAACCTAGTACACATGGGAAGAAAGGGCACGGTTACACACCCACCCCACCCATCCTGCAATGCATTCCCAACTCCTCCCACATCCCAAGGCAAACATAGCACAACAAAATGTACTTAATAGACATAAGCCAAGAAAGACCTGAACCAAAGTACACACATGAGCACATCACCCCTCCATAGTGAAACGCTGTACAACATCACCATATTGTGCCTACAGCACTACTGGACACTGAAACTTTATTAACAAAGACATCAGGTCATGTCCAAAGAAGGCCATTGGCCAGTCCAAAACAAACAGCCTGAAGGGCCAAAACAGGCCAAACTTGCCCCCCACATGTGCAAAGGGTACTCCACTTGAAAGGGGCATCAATGGGGTAGCCAGGCACCTCGGGGAACAGGGGAAAGGGTGGGGACATACGTCTGGAGGGGGGGGGGGGCTTGGGATTAGGTTTGGGAGGTGGAAGGGTTTTGGGCTTGCCCTTGGAAGGAGGGGGAGTGGGCCTGGACCGGGGGGTGGCAGAGGGACCTGGGGCAACACGGGGCTTCTTCCTTCCTTGGGAAGGGGCACAGGAATGGGAAGGGCGGACTTGGATGTGGAAAGAGTGGAGTGGGGAAGGAGATGTGCACATTTAGGGACGAGACAGGGTGGGCCAATGGGTTCGGACACGTCAATACGGGAGAGGAAAAGTGTACAGGAATTGGAAGAACTATCACTCCATGAATAAACAATTGGTATGTAGTGCTGACCAGTACATATCAAATATCAATGCCAGGTTCCCTGGCTCAGTCCATGATTCCTTTGTTTTGAGAAACAGCAGTGTACCACATATGATGGAACAAATACAAGGGGACAGAGGATGGCTCATAGGTGAGTGTGTAGTACACTGGATCTGTACATGGCTGACAGCCAGGGTATGTGCATGTATAGTTAGATTATTAAGGTCCTGTATCGCCCACTTTTGCAGGTGATTCTGGCTACCCCAACTTGCAATGGCTCCTGATACCTGTGAGGAATCCCAGAACAGATGCAGAGAGGAATTATAATGAGACCCATGGACATACTTAGGAGGGTGATTAAGCGCACCATAGGTCTCCGGAAGGCTAGATTTCGTTGCCTCCATCTCTCTGGGGGATCCCTGTGCTATGTCCCTGACAAGGTGTGTAAGATAGTGGTGGCCTGCTGCATGCTGCACAACTTGGCTGTGAGCAAAGCTATCCCCCTTCTGGAAGAGGAGGGTGCTGTCCAACCAGCCCAGCAACCTCAGAGAAGGGATGAGAGTGATGGTGAGGAAGTAGAGGAGGAAGATATCAACTCCAGGAACCAGCTGATACGCCCATACTTCAGTGACTATAAGGTACTGTTCAATGATGCTGATGTATTCACTGCATAGTTTCAGTCTGACTCATGTAATTGGTGATATGGCGTCTCTAGTCAGAGACACTGTTAACTGATGACTGGAGTGGCATGTGCCAGGTAACCCATTATTATGTACAGTGTGACATACTTCAGACACTACAGTGAGTTGGATCCCCTCCTGAAATAAAGGTATGATTCTGAAATTAACTGGCTAATGCATACACACTTGCTATTGATATCTCATATTGATGAGGAACGTACAATTTGAGTGCATAGGTGTATTTATTAAATGCCATTATAGTAGTGATCAATGAGATCTGTCTGCAAGTCTTCACCTTCCTCTTCATCACTGTCATCCGCACTTGGCATTTCATGGTTCTCACCATGTGGCACTGCTAGCTCCCCCTCATCTGGAATATATTGGATATCTCTCCGCAGGGCAGTGTTGTGAAGCATGCAGCAGGCCACAATGATCTTACAAACATTTTTGGGTAAGTAGAGGAGGGCTCCACCTACCTTGTCCAGACACCTAAATCTGGCCTTCAGGAGCACAAAAGCCCACTCCACAACATGCCATGTCCTTCCATGGGCATCGAAGCGGACTTCCCCTGGCATAGTTGGGGAACTCACTGGCGTCAACAACCATGGACAGTTTTGGTATGCAGAGTCCCATGTTATGGAATGGGCCATATGTGCAACTATGAGTCCCTCTCATCGAACATTTTGCAGCAGACATTGCACACAAACAAACAGAACATATTTGACTTACCAACAAGTCAGGTCCTCTCTGGGTACAGTCGTGACATCAGCTGGTGGATCGCACTTTTCCACATAATGAAGGCATCATGGACTGAACCCGGATAACAAGCACAGACCTGTGAAACGTAGAGGTCCACCAAACAAACAACTTGGACATTGGTAGAATGAAAGTTCCTTCTGTTGCTGACTTGTTCATTGCCATGCAGTGGGATCAAGGCAACATTTGTATCATCAACGGCTCCCACCACATGTGGGATGTGTGCCAAACCATAAAACTCAGCCTTCACATGGGCGAAATAATCATGTTGAGGAAACCAGGTGTAGCTGTCCAGGTTTTTCAACATTGCTGAGAGTACATCCTTCAAAACAAGACTGAACATAGGCTGGGACATCTCACCAGATAGTGCCACTGTATTTTGGAAGGATCCTGTGGCCAGGAAGTGCAACACTGCCATGACTTGTGCACTGGGTGGTATGCTATTTGGATGATGAATGGCAGGCAGCAGATCTGGCTCCAACTGACGACATAGATTCATGATTGTTTGCCGATTCAGACGGTAGATCTGGATGATGTGGTGTTCTTCCATGGTCTGAATGTCAGGCAGTGGACGATAGACAGGAGGTTGTCTGATCCTCCCCTCCCTGGGTACCTATGTATGACAAGAAATGATTTTTACCATCATTCAATGTATCCTTTGCAACATACGTGATGCATGTCAATAAACTGTGACAAGGCATGTCATAGGTTGAGGACATTAACCACAGTGCACATCACAACTGTTAATCACACAGAAGTAACATGTTACCCCCTTGCTTGCAACACGTGTAGAAATCTATCTGGTCATCAACAATTTCTGCATGAAACCTACCACTCTGACCGCGACTTCATGTCCCAAGCTTTAAAATGACCTTTGTGGTGGGGGGTGAAGGGGTGAGGACTGTGCCCCAAAGCAATTTGCCATATGTGCCTACCAAAGCACAGAAATGGTGTCTGAGTACTAAGACCTACATGACAGGACAAGACAAGCACTCATCACTGGAAAAAACAACATTTTTAGAGTTCAGGCCTCTAAAATAGTGTTTGTCTGACCTCCTCCACTGGACATTAGGAACCGCCATTGACCGCCGGCGGACGCTGTCATAGTGATAGGCAGTTGCAACCGTGGCTACATTACTGTGTGTGTGTTTTGAGTGCACCCTGATCTACCTTATGTTGGATGCACAAAACTAGGTGAGGTGACATCACAGCCATCTACATACATCTTGTACCACATAGATGTTGTCAATGTGAGACAACATGTATTTGCATGACAGCATAAGCTGTGTATGCATGTTGTATGTGTGAGGTGTGTGTAAAGGGAGCTATGTGCATGTTGCCACTGATATTTCAAACTACATTTGTCTTGCTAAACTGTTGTTTTGAAGGTATATCCTGACTCACTCTGCTCTTCAGGTTGCCACATACACAACACAAGCCAAACTGTTGTTGGCTACATGATGTACTGTCATGCATGGAAGTGATGGGAATGGAGTTTCATGTAGGTTCTGTCTGCTCAGCCTGCAGAGACCACAGCCTGTCAAATGTATCTCCCAGTATGGGTCCAAGTCTAGGCTATGCAACTGTGGCACTGCACCCACTCCCTGTAGCCCAGTCGATCCTATTATGTGGCCTTGCAGCTTATTGAGGCTCTTTTCCTGATGATTATGAAAATGGTTTTAGAGGAGAGTTAATGATCTGTGACCAATCTGTACTTGGTATCATTGTCAAAGTGCGTATCTGTCCCCTGACAGATCCCTTACTCACACAGCCCTGTTGTCACCTTCATACAGGTCAAATTAGTCCTGTGCAGGCTTATTTCAAAATGATAGCCCCACACTGCAAACAGTGTATTGATTTCCTGGAAGCCATGATATGTGATTCAGTAGCTTGGTGACATGGTAGTAAATGGACAATGTATGCCTCTGTTTGTTGGATACCATCGTTGAAGGATGGACAGATATCCAAAAGCATGTTCTGTGGCACAAGTACATGACACAGAAGCCCACCCCCTGAGGTGGCTTGAGTATGCATTTGTTAGTCCACATGTCCCCACATAAACAAGGTAGACACTTTCTCTACCCACCATGCCAGTCCCCTCATTGTTACCCATGTGTAATATTTGAGTTTGCACTCTGGAAGTAGACAGTAGGAAATGTATGCACAGAATCATTCTCATAGAGTGTGAGTGTTTTAATGCATTCGTGCCTAAGGAGTCTACCTTTCAGAAGCCACAGAGGTGTGATGTGTTCCATAGTTCCTCAGATCTCAGTCAGATTGCTAGATCATATCCTACTAGATGTCAGTTGACCTACCTAGTCAAGGGAGGACCTAAGCAGGGTGGTGGGTTGGTCTGCAGATTGGGAAGTGTTTGTAGTTATGTCTCTGTATTCAATGGCTAGTATGTACCACACTTGGGCAGTTTTGAGCAAAAGTAGAATGTTCTTAGCTTTTTGTACTGACATGTATGTGACTCAGCCATTTTGGATGGGACTTGTGGACATCATTTCTTGTGTTGTCTTTGGCATCCATGCAGGCCAACGCCCATCAGAAGAAAGGGATATGCAGATCATGGAGGCCCATTTGGGGCTGTCCTCCCAATATGGGTGGGGTGCTCTTCGAAAAATGACCCTCCTGATGGCCTGCACTCTGGCAGTGGCCTACCCAGAGCTTGATGGGCGCTTGAGGGCAGCATGGCATTCACAAGGGGATGAGTACACAGCAAACTCCTGCCTGTCCCATTGCTAGATGATTGAGTGAGGTACTGACTGCTAAACCAAACACTTTGGGATGAGCCTGAGGAGTGTCTCTGTGGGTCAGTCCGCCATTGTGAATGCCATCCAGGGATTGGCAAGTCAGCTCCAACAGTCTAATGCATTCCTGGAAGGCATTCATAGTGCAATGACAGGCCTACAGAGATCTTTTCATGCTCTGGCCTCCACACTGATGGCAGCCAGTCACCCCCTCTACCTTCCGTCCCCCCTCCAACTCCCTCTTCCCAGCCCAAATCCTCCTTTCCCCTACCTACCCAAAGCACACAAAAAGATTTGTAGACATCCACCTCAACAGACAAACGGAGTGTACACAAACACAAGCACCACAAGACACACTGGCACGCACTCTAACAACATCCACCCACAGACACGGCAACACTCACAACTTCCACCTGACACCCCCAGTACCCACACACATGACATCAAGCATACCTACAGACACCACTACAACAGTCACTGACACAGCCACCACACCTATCCTACCCGCAAACTCCAACCCAGGAGACCCCTAGACATACACTACAAGCACCACACCCACAGACACCACAACTACAGACACACATACATGCACCACATCCACCATACCTGCAGTCATCTTCCCAATAGATACCCCCCAACAGGCACCCACCACACCCAAGCATACTTCCCATAAGCACGCACCCACCACATCCACACGTACACATCAGACAACCACTCCCTCAGCCTCCAAATCCCAACCCCCTTCTGATGACGGTCCTGAGTGTCTAAAAACTTTTTTTCTTTGCTCTTAACTTTTGCCTTGACCCCCCATCCCAGACCCAGAAAGACCCCACCCAACTCCAAGGCTGTCCCTTCCACCTCCAACGCCTCCCCTGACCCCCCTACAGGTAGCCATACTTCTCCCGTGAAGAAGAAGCCCACCCCTCCGAAGAAGAAGCCCACCCCTCCCAAGAAGAAGTCCACCCCTCCCAAGAAGACCACCCCTCCGAAGACCAAGCCCAAACCCCCTCCCAAATCCAATCCCCCAAAACCCTGAATAATCCCTGAGGTGCCTGCCTGCCCTTTGATGCCCCTTGCTGTGGAGGTTACATGGCAATTGTGAGTGAAGTTTAGGATCAACACTGCCATTATTGGACTGTTATATGGACTGGTCAATGGCCTTTGGACATTCCGAGTTTTTATAGTTAATAAACCCAGACAGTCATTTTTGGGGGGTATAGATTTGTCCTGCAATTCCTTTTTTAGATTTATGTTGTTCCTGAGTGAATTAGGTTGTGTGCCTCCAGTTGTGTGTGTTTGAGCCTGCTTGCTGCTCCATGTGCTGTCGTTTGCAGTATGTGAGTTTGTGTGCAATGTTGTTGTCCCCCAAGAGAAGTGTATATGTTGTGTGTATAG
This sequence comes from Pleurodeles waltl, assembly GCF_031143425.1. Classification (NCBI taxonomy): domain Eukaryota; kingdom Metazoa; phylum Chordata; class Amphibia; order Caudata; family Salamandridae; genus Pleurodeles; species Pleurodeles waltl. Next base: position 989,735,181 of record NC_090440.1, read on the forward strand.
GTATGCGTGTATAAATGCAATGATGGTATTATGGCATTGTGTACGGTTTTGTATGGTAAGTATTTCTTTTTTTGTTGTCCAATGTGGGCATATATGGTGTTATACTTGTCCCCCTGATATGGCTCATGTATACATGTGATAAGTGTCATCTTGAGTTTTGTTTGTGCAGACATTGAGTGTGTAGCTGTGTTTGCATTTTCCTGTGCCCATTTCCTGTGTCCATTTAGGTGTGTATCCCTTGCAGCTAGTTCCTGTAGAGGTATGTCCAGTGCTTAATTTGTAAATAAAAACGTGCCGGTGCCCAAAGCCCTCCTCTTAAACATGCGGGTGCTGCAATTAAATGTGCAAGCATGGACTACTGAGACAGTGTAAATCTGAAGCCGTCTCCGGCCTCTTCAATCCATTTAAAGCCTCTCCCTTCCCCTTCTGCTCACTCTTGCAGCTTTCTGCTTTCTCCCATTGTAACGCTTTTTCATTTTTCTCTTCCTCCGTCTTTCCCATGCGTGTCTTTAGCTTGCAGTAAAGGCAGAAAAATAACTGCCGGCCCTCAAAAATAAGGTTTGGTGCTGTGCACCGGAAACAACAAGCACAAATTAAGCACTGGTTTTGTCCCATGCAGTAGGATTTGTATGTGCTTTGTTGACTTGCCCTTCCCCGTTGTGCAGATGTGCATGACATTTGGTTTAAGCATTGTTTGTCCCTGAGACCCATGTAGGGTCATTTCCTGTGAATGTGTTATTTGGGGGCCTATTCAAAGTGTTATATGTCCTAGTGCAGTCTCCTTCCCTAAGTGACCCAGATGACCCCATCCCAACTGCGTAGGTATAGTTGTCATGTTTTTCTAAGTTTATTTGTGTCTTTGTGTTTTGTGCCTGCCATTGTGCTTCCATTGTGCTGTGATGTGTGTGTCCTTTGCAGGGTTGTTTTCTGATGGTGTTGTCTGTGTTCCATGCCACATCAATACTTATGTGTGTGAGGACAGTCCCTGGCCAATGTGGAATGTGAGTGGGTGAGCTGTATTTGTATATGTGCTGGGGGTGTGTTGTTGTTGATGTGTATGCCAATGTCGTGTAGCCTTCAGTCTCCCTGTGCCTGACCTCTGTGGCTGTGCGTATTTGTGTGGTGCTGCAGTGCTGTGTGAGTGTGCTGCCCAAAGGGGATGTATTGTGACTATGTACATGTCCGTGCTGATGTATGTTTGTGAGTGTGTGTTGTTTGCGATGTGTACCTGCTGCCCGTGGCATGACCCCCTATGATGTGTTTGCCAATGCTGCAAGCTGTTTATAAGTTTGGCGATGTACAGTTGTTGGTGTCCACGGCAACGTTGACTTCATTGTCTATCGATGATCATCAAAGGCGGCATGACATTTGTGAATGGCTCCATGGCAGCATCGGACATGTAATGCTGCCTCCAGGTGAGTGTCTTCCTTTTTACTGTCCGTTTCCACCTTCTGACACATAGTGGTTGGACCACCATGGTCACATTGGCGGTGTGTAACCTCGTAATGAGTCTGGCGGAAATGCTAGCTCCGCAGGACTGGTTGTGCGCCCTCGTGACTACGGCGGACTATGCTGCCTGGTGGTGCCGGTGGGCCACTGGTGGTCTGTTGATACGACAGGCAAACTCGTAATACGGCAGTCACACACCAGACCAATGACGATCTGACCACCACCATGGCAATCCCTGGACCGCTAAACTTCTAATGAGGCCCTAAATCTTACTCTTTCTACTACAAAGTCTATGACTTATATTCTTGGAAAGATCTAAGGCTGGTTTTGAGACAGGTACTACCCTGAATAGACAGGATCATATATTTACCATACACCTTGACAGATCATTTCCTTGTCCTTCTTAGTGTCAAACTGCTTTGCACTTTAGCACAACAGACACTGTGACACTTCCCTTTGGAGGTGCTCGGGGCTCAGTTTTCCACACAGACATGACGGCTGCAATATCCACATTTTTTTAAATAAATGTTGGTTTTATCTCTGCCTTCTTGACTGTTCGGAAAACAATTAAGGTTTACATCAGAGGTATATCAAAGTGCAAGCAAGCTGGGGTATAAGAGTCCATTGGTACCCAGCCAGACAAACTTGAGGATTCCTCTGGAAGCTGAGGTGAAATATGAGGCTTGACAAGACTTTGAAGCTTATACTGAGCTTACTAACCTACATTCAAAATGTACAGAAACTGTGGAGTAAAAATGTATGTACAGTTGTAAAAACATTAGGGCCTAGGATTATGGAGTCAAACACCTAGTAGGATTCTGGCTACTTTAGAAAGCACAACCTCACACCATAGTTCACTTGTTTTCGCTCCCAACCAGAAAGACACTCTCTGGCAAGGATGAAATTGTTTCTTGCTTTGTTGAGTACTACAGTAAGTTATACTAATCTAAACTGTCCCTCACAGAGGATGAAATCTCAGAGCGCCTATAAGTTATTGAAATAGCATTGGGTGAAGTTAGTATGCAAAAGTATATGCTAGAAACCAGTCACTGACATTAAATCTGAGATGGATACTTTACAGGTATTAAGGCACTGGGCGTGGATGGGTTAGCTGCTGTTAATTCTTGAAGGATCTCCTGGCACCACAAGTCCTGGTGTTGTATGAGGAGGCCCTGATTGGGGTGTCCTGTCTCCCATGACAAGAGAGGCCTTCATCATGACCATTCTGAAGCCTGCCAAAGTCTCTCCGGTCCAGATCGGTCAGTATAGGCCATTCTTCTAAATAAAGATGGACATCAAAAAAGCACAGGCAATCACAAATAGGCTAAACCAACTGATGGAACTATTGATATTGCCTGATTAAGAATACTGTGACAAGGCCCATTTACACCTCCTTTATCTTTAGCCTGTGTTAGCCTGCATACTCTTTTATCTCATTCTGCTAGAAAGTGTGAAATTTTAGACATGTCCAGAAGTGTTAGTATCATCTCCGTCTCCTACTAGGCTGACATATTTTTGTTGTTTAAGTTATGGTCAGTTGCATAATAATATAGGCACTTACAGAGAAAGCTAAATGCCTACATGTGAATCAAGATTATGCATTCATCACCATATTTATTTTGTCTTGTTGGGACTAGGTGTGGTGGAATTTTTAATACCATGTTGGAATTGGAGGAATTCTCTTGTGGAGGCTACTCTTGTAATGCAGAATTATTAATAAATTCCGCTGCTCTGCTGGCGGAATTAATCACATTCAGCACTGAATTTAAATGCGTTCTTACTTTCCCACAGAGGTGGCGAGGAGACTATCTGTGTCAGGTGATACTGCACACTTTCTATGCTAAATATGTCAGTTCGCTCATTTTAAGATTCAGGCTTGCCTGTGCTTTGTTATGGCACATGTGAGCCTTTGTGTAATCTAGGAGGAATACACAAAGCCCAATTGTCAACTGCAGCCAGTCATGTGACTCAGAGACAGCCTGCAGACACCAAAGAGCTAAGGCAAGAAAATGCCAGCTTTCTAAAATTGGCATTTTTATAATTGTAACTTAAAATCCGACTTTACCATAAGTTAGGATTTTTCATGATGATTCCAGAGGCACTTAGCATGATCTGATTACCTATTGCCATTTCGAAATTACACATAAAATGTAGTAATTTGACTCCAATGTTAACCTATGGGAGAGGTAGGCCTTGCAGTAGTGAAAAACAAATGTAAGAGCTTTTCAGCGCCAGGGCATATAAAACGTGAAAGTACATGTCCCACTTTTGCCCTCTGCTCTCTGGGCTGTCCTGGGCCTGTTGTAGAGCTGACTTAAAAGTGTTAAAAAGGAAGGTCTGGGCCTATCAAAAGGTTTACTTTGCCAGGTTGAAATGGCAGGTCCCGCACACACACACACACAGGCCTGAGACATGTTTAAAGCACTGCTTATGTGGATGGCACAATCAGTGCTGCAGACCCACTAGTAGTATTTAATTTACAGGCCCTGGGCACAGGTAGTGACGCTTTAATAGGGACTTGCAAGTAAATTAAATATGCCAAATGGGTATAAGTCAATCTTACCATGTTTTAAGGAGAGTGCACAATCACTTTAGTTCTGATTTGCAGTGGTAAGGTTTTCAGAGTCCTTAGGCCAGCAAAAACTAAATCAGCAAAACAGGAGATGTGAAGGCAAAAGGTTAGGGGGAAAACAATGCCAAGGATTCCAAATCTAACCCTAATCACCAGCAATACTTCCTCATCATTAACCTTGATACAATAAGCCAGTTTATCATTTTCCAAAAATAATGACTGCACAGCCCTGAGAAAAATAACCAGAACCCTGTCTCCTACAATGTAAGTCCCCAAAATGCACCTTTTCGTTTTCCAGCACTGCGAGAAGGTTACATGCTTTTAGCTGTCACTGTAGAGAAAAGTGGCCTTTGATCAAGCAAGGTATGATACATTTGAAGAAGAAAAGAGGTTGTTTTTACCTTTGTTGTTCGAGCCTTCTTCATCATTTAAATTGTACAACCTGCCACATGCCTAATCAACTTGGAATCATTCTGCAGGCAGCCTCAGAAAGAGAATAGACAAGTAGAGCGAGGATAGAGACTCAAAACATATTACTGCCACTACTTGCCAGTGATTTGGGATCCAAGCAGTGTTCATTTATAAAAATGAAAACTTTCTGTACAATATGAATATGTTTCTTAGGAGGTTGTCACTACATTACAGATTTACTGGCCTTCTAAATACCATTTGTATGTCTTTGAACTCTTAACTGTGCCAATGTGTTTAGAACTGCCTTTAAGGCCCATTCGGTTAAATTCAATGGTTTTTATTAAATTAAGCCTAAAAATAAAGCATTTACTACACATTTTCCCAAAGGTGCTTGATGGAGAGTACACAAGTATAATTGCATTTATATTCTGTTCAGTTTTCATCAATTTTATTACGGACAGCGCTTTCAACACATAATTTGACATGCATTTCCTGAAAAATTCCCAATGGTACTTTCTCACTGTGCTTTTAATAGTACATTTCCTACTTCTTATCACAGAAAGCAGACAAGGTAGAAAACATCAAAAGGTACTGCCAAATGTGTTATCTTCTTTAAAATCTCCCAATATTGTGCTTTTTTGAAAACGATATTGTGGGGGAGCCACAACCCGGTCCACCCTAAGTTACCTTATGCTATAGTTATTCTTAGGGGACAGGCCCCCTACAACATTTACCCTGGCTATGGTCCTGGTGTTTCAGGGCTGCCCTACAGGGTTTGGGGCTGGGCTGCTATCCCACCACTTCCCAGTCCCATTTACCATGTTTTCAGGCAGCAACACTGGTGAGCGGATGGGGCTGACCTATTTGTGATTGGCTTGGTACCTGGTAGGCTCTCTACCAGCTCTTGCCTGTATTGGCTAGTGCTGACTAGCAGTGAGCCCAGCTTAAACATTCAAAGTTTGATGTGACAGTGCTTTAAAACCATTTGTTTTCATATAATTTTAAATTGTCCCTGCAGCTCCACCATCACTAGGAAAGTTGCGAAGGGCGGTAGTGAGAGCTCTTTAAAACAATATGAAAAAACAATGTTTTAGGTTCTGTCCTGCCATCCTCTTCCTGAACAAACTGGGCAGGCCACTGGTAAAAATGGCCAGTACACCAGAAAGTGGCCAGAAGGGGGAAGCAATGCAGAACCACGAGTGGTAGAATGATGTCTGTTCAGGCGGCCCTTGAGGTGGGGGCTGGCATCGGCACAGTGGCACAAAAGGGCAGTGCCTGATGCTGCCAGAAGGTCTGCACATACAGAAGCGCTCGGTTTCAACCATCACATTGCATCGTGCCCAATGCCCACCCACCATATCATTAGGACAATAGACGAGATCTTCATTCTTTTGTGGACACTGGGCACATTTGCACCACCTCAATATACTATGCCAGCCCAGCCACCTACATCATAGTTGGTATCATTCAGGACTAGCCTAGGCTAGGCTACTGGGCCTGGCTCCATCGCTGTGCAGATGATTGTGTGACTGCTGAAATGAATGCCTGCCAGCCCTGCAGAGCACTTGCCAACCCTTTGTGGCCATTAAGACAGGCTGGATTTTTCAAGTGAACTCAATCGCAAATATATCAATTTGGCTAATCCACATCACACTAAATGTGTCCACAGGAAAGGACATAAGAAGAGAATCAACTGGCTTCAAAACCAGGTGGATGTTCATGATAAACAGGTGTAATGTGAACCGTGTCTAGTTTTAATACAAGCTTCTTAAGTAATTAATTTCAGACCTCTACACTACGTTGCTTTCAAGGACTTGCCTGCAATTAGGGCTCTCAATTTTCCCTTTTCACTTATTTTTACAGATAAATACCGACAGACAATATCTATTTTCATGTCTGTATTCCTATTTAAATACGGAAAAATAAAGACAATAGGTCTTCTTTGGGTGATACTCACTGTTGTCAATCATGAGTTTCTGGTCAATAGGTGTGCAGATTGAAAAGTAGGGGAGTTAAAAAAAGAACAAACGATTTCCTAAACAAGCTTAAACAAGTGCAGATATAGAGCTGTTTTTATATAACTATGCTGTACTGTTTGTAGCCAAACCCTGTCCGGCATTCAAATGAGTGTATATTTATCAGTTAAATAAATGTGAAAATGTACCCATTGCAGCTCCATTTATAAAGTAAACACAAATTAAAAATGGATAAATACAGAAATAATGAGCAACAAATGTGGATAAAAACAAACAGAAATGTAAAAAAATAAATACTATAAAAACGTGGAGCCCTACCTGTCATCATTTTCCTGCACAGAGATCTGGGTTTCACATTTTAACAGGGTCAACACTTAGACTCTTGTAAAGCAGTAGGACATCTATGAGAAATCGGTAGACTATAGTTTTCTGAAAGGAAGGAATCTTCTTACTAAACCACGAAGGTTGACAAGCCGGGGCTGCTATGAAGCTGACCCTGAGAGATGTACAGCAATGAGGTGTCCAATTGTGAAGTACTGCAGTGGAAATGTGAAGCTGGGGATGAGAGATAGGAGATGGGAGGTGTGGACAGTGGAGTGGGGCTGGAGATGTAGTGTACTGTGAGGGAAGCTGGGAAGTGTGGAGTTATGAAGTATTGAGTTATATGGTATGGAGCTGGATGCAAATCTAATCTGTATGACTATGGTGTTATTAGTGAAGTGATCAATGATATAATTTGAGATGTCATCAGTGATGTTCTCAGTAATACCATTTAAAAAGTCATAGGTGATGTAACATGCAAGGTCATAAGCAGTGTATGGCAGGGGTGCAAGATATAGTTAGCTCAGTAAATTAACTTGTGAATTCCAGGATATTTTTGTTTTAAACTTTACTTTTTATTTCATTTGAACTCCTGAATAAAAACATCACTTTAACCTTTGTTTTTTCAGTGAATTTCTATTTTATTTTGTACATAAGCTAAAATCCTATTATGATACCTAAATATAATGCCACTTTACATTTTGGATTTTTCAGTGAATTTCGGAGGGTTTTTTGATGTTCAATCTTGAGCATATGCCCAAACTCCTTGGGCAGCCTGCAGCCAAAGGCTGTGCACAGTGACGATTTAGTCATAGGGCCCTCCCACTGGCCGTGCACTGTGCCCAACCCTGCCGCAGTATGCCAAACCATCCGCACATGGCCTTTTCGCGTTTGGCCATACGCAGTGGGGTGGCCCTTTGCCAAAACGTCACTTGCAGCCACCACCCACCTCACATTGCCTTTGACCAGGCCCTGTGCCTAACCCTCTGCTTGTGACCAGTCTCCGCTGTACACATCCTTCAGTTGTGAGCTCCCAGATCGCATTCTCTTCTTTTTGTTGTTGTCATTCTTTCAGATTATTTCAGGGTCTTGGATTGAAGGGCTGAAACGTGAAGCCTGCCTCTACTTTCTTAACTTTGTAAATACTCAATGTGCTTTCTTCTTAATACCACACACCATATCACAGCCCGAGTTGTAAAGCTTATTCTTGTTCTCTTCTTTTCCTTTACGTATGCTTGACATCATACCCTATAGCCAGTTGCTGGTATTCGCAAGTACTGTGAATCAATACATCTTGTTTCCACCTCATTATGTTTTACAATTATAGGTGCTGTTGCCTTCACATTTCCTTTTTTTCCCTTTCAGGCATTAATAACACCTAAATTTTAGCTGTTTCTGTGTGCATCCTCCTCTCTTGAAAGGTACCACTGCCCCATTTGGGCTCCCAAAGTTACTTCATTTTCTACTGGTATTCATCATTCATTATGTACCACATTTTATATCAGGCAAAGCGCATCCTACTTACTTGAGACTGCAATGGGTGCCATCTTAAAATAAACAAATGGTTTATTTACTTCTACTATGATTATTAAAGATTTTTAAAGGAGTAATTGTTCCAGAGAGCAATCCGTTAAATACAGCACAAGACAGAAATTTAATAATTATCTACAACTCTGTACAGACATCATAGAATTTGAGAGTTTACTGGAAGGAAGATTTGACGCAAACCCTGTCCTTCCAAGAGAGTTTGTCACTGAAACTGCACAAAACAGACCTGAGAGGAAAGGAGGGAACAAAACTAGTGAAGTGAGAGAAGACATGCTTCTTCAGCGACTCGTACATGGTGAAGTCAAATTTCAACTCAAGTCAGGCCTTCACTGAGCCTTTTGTGGTGATCGTAGAACTATGAAGTGGATGCTTAGACTTCAGCATAATGAAAAAGTAGATCAGCAGTAATAGCCAAACAAAGGATATGGTTAATTTATCAGTGTGTACTAAGGTCATCCTATGGCAAACCCCATCACATCCTGGAATCCGGGCATCGTTGGACAACACATGCAAGATGGAAGACAATGCAGCACAAATATAACCAGCTAGAAAGCAGAAAACACAAGAGATTGTGAGGGGAACTAAACAGTATAGGTGCAGGAATGTAACGCTGATAAGCAAAATAAGGGAATAGTAGAGCCACAACAACCCAAATGCAGTATTGCATGGCACAGTTTCCATCCTCTTTATACTGCTACTATCTAGCATAACCCAGAACTGCTGTATGATCTGAGGCTCTTAATGGCCAAATTACCTGAAAATATTACCTCTCGGAACACGCTAGTCATCTTCCCAAACACAAAAGGCCTATTCTCCCAAGTAGCCAAGCCCTGGGATCCAGTTTCTTTCTAACTGTTCCCGTTGACTCATGTACGAAGGAGGAGCATTTACAAATATTGATAATTATTATGAATTATTGTGCAAAGCTAATGATGCTTAAAACACGTCGTTTAATGAACCATTGTAGTAGGAGATCATGTTTAAAGTTGCTAGATCAATCAATCAATCAATCATTGAATTTATAAAGCGCGCTGCGTACCCGTGAGGGTTTCAAGGCGCTGGACGGGGGGGGTGGAGGAGAGAGCTGGTGTTACTGGTCGAAGAGCCAGGTCTTGAGGAGTCTTCTGAAGGTGAGTAGGTCTTGAGTTTGTCACAGGTTGGTGGGGAGGGTGTTCCAGGTTTTGGCGGCGAGGTATGAGAAGGATCTGCCACCAGAGGTCTTTCTTCGGATGCGGGGGACGATGGCGAGGGCGAGGTTAGTGGAGCGGAGCTGACGGGTGGGGGTGTAGAAGCTGAGTCTGTTGTTTAGGTAGGATGGTCCGGTGTCGTGGAGCGCTTTGTGAGCGGGGGTAAGAAGCTTGAAAGTGATCCTTTTGTCCACAGGGAGCCAGTGAAGGTTTCTCAGGTGGTGGGAGATGTGGCTGTGTCGGGGTACGTTGAGGATCAGCTGGGCGGAGGCGTTTTGGATACTTTGGAGGCGTAGTAGGTCTTTTGCTGGGATGCCTGTATAGAGTGCTTTGCCGTAGTCCAGCCTGCTGCTGACGAGGGCCTGTGTCACTGTTCTTCTAATTTCTGTCGGGATCCACTTGTAGATTCTGCGGAGCATGCGGAGTGTGTTGTAGCAGGAGGAGGAAACTGCGTTGACCTGTTTAGACAAGGTGGGGGAGGAATCGAGGATGAAGCCCAGGTTGTGAGCGTGGTCGGACGGTGTCGGCGGGGTTCCTAGTGCGGTGGGCCACCAGGAGTCGTCCCAGGCGGAGGGGGTGGGTCCGAGGATGAGGACCTCCGTCTGGTCCGAGTTCAGTTTCTGCCGGCTGTTTCTCATCCATTCGGCGATGGATTTCATTCCCTGGTGGAGGTTAGTTTTGGCGGTGTGGGGGTTTTTGGTGAGTGAGAGGATGAGCTGGGTGTCCTCGGCGTAGGTGAGAATGTTGAGGTTGTGTTGTCACTTGAGCGAGGGGGGCCATGTAGATGTTGAACAGCGTTAGGCTGAGGGATGAGCCTTGGGGGACGCCGCAGATGATGTTGGTGGCTTCAGAGCGGAAGGGGGGGAGGCGGACTCTCTGGATTCTGCCAGAGAGGAATGAGACGATCCAGTCGAGGGCTTTACCTTGAATTCCGGTTTCGTGGAGGCGTGATTTCAGGGTGCGGTGGCAGACTGTGTCGAAGGCAGCAGATAGGCTCCAGCAGGATGAGGGCTGATGTTTCGCCGTTGTCCATTTGACATCTGATGTCGTCTGTGGCGGCAAGAAGGGCGGTTTCGGTGCTGTGGTTTCATCTGAAGCCGGACTGGGAGGGGTCTAGGATGCCGTTGTCTTCAAGGTGGCTAGTTAGTTGTGTGTTGACGATTTTTCAATCACCTTTGCTGGGAAAGGGAGCAGGGAGATGGGTCGGAAGTTCTTGAGGTCGTTGGGGTCTGCTTTGGGCTTCTTGAGGAGGGCGCGGACTTCGGCATGTTTCCATTTTTCAGGGAATGTCGCTGTTTCGAAGGAGATGTTGATGACCTTCCGTAGTTGGGGGGCGATGGTGGAGTCGGCTTTGTTGTATACATGGTGGGGGCAGGGGTCTGACGGAGAACCTGAGTGGATGGAGTTCATGACCTTGCGTGTCTCTGTGTCGTTCACGTTGGTCCAGGAGGTCAGGTGATTTGCACAGATGGAGTGTTCGGGGGTGGGGTCTGGCGTGGGAGTGGCGTCAAAGCTGTTGTGGATGTCGGTGATCTTCCGGTGGAAGAAGGTGGACAGTGCATTGCAGAGTTCTTGGGATGGAGGGATGTCGTTGATGTTGGCGCTGGGGTTGGAGAGTTCTTTCACGATGCTGAAGAGCTCTTTGCTGTCGTGTGCGTTGTTGTCCAGGCGGTCTTTGAAGTGGGATGGGTTGGCTTGTCTGATGAGTTGGTGGTGCTTGCGGGTGGCGTCCTTGTGGGCTGTGAGGCTGTCAGGTGTGCGTTTGAGGAGCCATTCCTTTTTTAGCTTCCGACAGTCGCGTTTGGAGTTTAGGAGCTCGTCGGTGAACCAGGCGGCTTTTCTTCTGGCTTGGTTGTCGGTGAGTTTTTTGAGTGGCGCGAGGGTGTTGGCGCAGTCGTTGATCCACAGGGTGAGGTTGTTGGCGGCGGTGTCCGGGTCTGTGGAGTCGGGGGTGGGTTATGGGCGAGGGTGTTGGTAAGCTGGTCTTCTGTAACTTTGCTCCAGCATCGGCGGGGTGGTTGTTGGGTGCGGTGGTGCTCGGTAGGTTTCTTGTAGGTGAAGTGGATGCAGTGGTGGTCGGTCCAGTGGAGTACGGTGGTATGGTTGAAGGTGACGTGGGCGCTTGAGGAGAAGATTGAATCAAGCATGTGGCCAGCGATGTGGGTTGGTGTGTTGACGAGTTCTCTGAGGCCGTGGTTGGTGAGGTTGTCGATCAGGGTAGTGGAGTTGGTGTCGCTGTTGTTCTCCAGGTGGAAATCTAGGTCCCCGAGGAGGATGTAATCCGTTGAGGTGAGTGCGTGGGTGCTGGTGAGGTCGGCAAGGGATTTGCTGAATGGTGCTTGTGGTCCAGGGGCTCTGTAGATGAGCATTCCTCTGAGAGTGGTGTTGGGGTCGGTGTGGAAGCGGAAGTGTAGGTGTTCGGCGATCTTGAGGGAGGATTTGTGGGCGATGGCTATGCCTCCTCCGATTCCGTTTTTGCGGTCCCTGCGGATGATCTTGTAGCCGCCCGGGATGGCTATTGCGATGTCGGGCGCCGAGGAGTCGTTCCACCAGGTTTCGGTAAGGAAGGCTACGTCTGGGGCGGTGGAGTCGAGCAGGTCCCAGAGCTCGATGGCGTGCTTGTGTGCGGAGCGGGTGTTGAGGAGTATGCAGTAGAGGTGGTTAGTTTCGGTCTTTGTTGGTTTCGTTGTTCTGTCGCAGGTGAATCTGCAGGTGCGGAATGCAAAGGGTTCGTGGGTGTTCCTTGGTGAGGACTGGGAGCATGCTGTGATGCGGCCGGGGTTGAGGGCGTTGAGTTGGTCGGCCGGGTAGCGGCGTCTGGAGGTGCAGGGGTCTCGCGGACCAGGGGGGGTGGCGCTGGGCGCAGTCCAGGCGCAGACGGGATTGCCTTTGGCGTGCCAGCGGCGCGGCCGCGCCAGGGCTGGCATAAGAGGTGGGGAGGGGAGGGTGGGAATGACAGCTGGGAGGCGGGAGGGCCTGTCCAATGGGATGGCTGGGGGGAGGGGCCGCAGGGGACGCAGCGGCGGGAAAAAAGCTTAAGCAAGCGGTGAGAAGGAGGGGGAGGTGGGAGGGGCCGCAGGGGATGTAGCGGCAGGAAAAAAAGCCTAAGCACGCGGTGATAAGGAGGGGGGAGGCGGGAGGGGCCGCAGGGGACGCAGCGGTGGGAAAAAAGCCTAAGCAAGCGGTGAGAAGGAGGGGGGAGGCGGGAGGGGCCGCAGGGGACGCAGCAGCGGGAAAAAATAGATAGATAGAAATGAAAAGCTGAGACACTGCCATATTAAAGTTAACAAAGCTAAATAATGTAGATACAGGGCCTGATTTAGATCTTGACAGAGGGGAATACTCAGTCACAAACATGACGGATATCCCATCCGCCGTATTGCTATCCCATTATATCCCTGGGAGATTGTAACATGGCAGACGGGATATCTGTAGCCATTCGCTGAGATCTAAATCAAGCCCTTAGTGTTTCATTTGATCTTGACCTTTTAACAAGTCTTGTTTTTCATCATGAATGGCTGTTATGCAAAGTGTTTTCTTATACAGATGTTTCTACTACTACAAAGACCACTGTTAGCTAATTAATAAACTTGTTATTCAGAAGATTAGATTTGATAGGTTAGATATGAAGGTTCACACATGGGAATGTAGACTTGATTGGGGAGATGAATTATGTGAAACTCAAAAACATAATAAGACATAGTTGCAGTCTTAGAAGTTACTGTCTGAAGAATATTGTGTTCCTTTGAGAAGACAGGGAGTGAATGCGTTCCCGTGGGCTCATCAGAAGCTGAATCATCAACTGAAAAAAGGAGAAGCTACAAGGAATTGCAACAATATTTTGTCTGTCTATATTAGTGAGTGTTCCTAGAGTAGGTTACCTCAGTCAATCATCATTGCATTTCCGTTTGCCCTGTTCCACATTGCTCTGAGACTCTATTGAGTTTATTGAACCTCCCTTCATGAGAAGATCTGCTTAGATGGAATATTGAGTTATTGAGCTGACATTTAATGCTATAGCTTTGTGCTTTATGATTAATCTTGAATTCAGAACTCTTTATAGATTTCTGTTCTGACACCTTTTGATTTCTTTCTCATTTCCTAGAATAGGGATTTTTTCCTTTGTGGAACATGCTTAATGCATTTTATGGTGATTTATTGAATGCTAATTTTGATGATTGATATTTGACAAATTAATGACTGAGATTAATAAAATCTAACATGTGACTTTAATAAAGATGATTTACGAAAAGATTTGAATAATAAAACCCTTTAACCCATACCAAACTCTCTTCATTGGCTGATATAGTTAGAAAATGTGATGATTTAATGTGATGTATACCGCTTGATTTATTCTCACTAAATGGCAAAGGTTCATCAGCCTGAGAAGGATTAGGGAGTGGGGGTTTAGCCCTAATGATGATAAACTGAGAACTTAATTGAAACAATCCCCGCTCCAGCAATGGAGAAAGCATCTTGTCTTGATTCATGTTTATACCATAGCAGGGTTGGAATGGGACAAATATAGGCACAGGCACCAAATTAAAAGGGACCGCTATTAGTGAATTACATAGCCCTGCATAAGTATTTTGCGATGACTGGAGATGCAGTAGATGGCCAGCAGTGCCCTAATGTGTCTCACTGTGCCCCATTTGCACTCCACAGCACTTTGCTGAGTCCGCCTTCCTGCCGGTTGAACTAATCTAGTGATTTCCTCCTCGCAGTCCGTCAGGTCCAGTCTTCGCATGCATAAATAGACAAGCCCTAACTCATCAAAGGTTTCAGACCTGTCGGCTTCCCTTGCCTGGTTTTGTCGGCTAGTCGAAGCCGTTGTGTGGACGCTGCTGCATGCAAACAGGTACAAGGAGCTCTCGTCCTCGTAGCTGCCACTGGATCAAGATAGGCAGGGACAAGAGAGTGAGGCTTATGATCTGTGCAACTCTCCCTCACTATAAACCAATTCATGCGCAACTCAAGACATCACGCCCCATCCCCTCCGCCAAGTCCTGTGGTGATGGGCGAGTGGAGAAGCAGTGGTGTGGGTACATTGGAAACTGTAGCCACAACCCCACACTCAGGCGCCCCAGGGTAATGGGTCACTTTCTACTGGACTGAAGCAGCAGTGGAGTTCGGCAGCCCCCTGGGTGTCTGAGCAGCCCTATTTAGAATTGCTCTGCTCACCTCCATGATCTGAGGAAGGGGCTAGGAAAGGTGCCCTAAACATAGCCTGCTTCACCCTACACCTTGCCTGCTGGCCGCGGCAGGCAGGGATCCCAACCATGTGGTCGCATCACAAAGAAGAAAATATCGGTGACTCTGTTCACCATTGGCACATGGAATGTGCACACGCTCATGAATAGCTCTAAAACAAATAGACCTGAGAGACGGACAGCACTTGTTGCAAGAGAACTTGTCAGGTACAACATCCAGATCGCAGCCCTCGGCGAGACCAAGTTCCCAGATGGAGGCCAGCTGACAGAAGTCAAAGCCGGTTATACCTTTTTCTCGAGTGGCCGCGGCAGGGATGAACGTTGTGAAGAAGGTGTGGGTTTTGCCATCAGATCTAATCTGATCAGCAAATTAGCCAGCCTCCCAAAAGGATTCAAAGATCGAATCATGTCTCTGCGGCTCCCCCTCAAACAAAAGCACCACGCTCCCTTCATCAGTGCATATGCCCCTGCCATGACAAACCAAGAAGAGATCAAAGACAAGTTTTATGAAGACTTGGAGCACCACATAGCATCATTGCCCAAGGAAGACAAGCTTGTCATCTTAGGCGACTTCAATAGAGCTTTTTCTCGAGTGGCCGCGGCAGGGGGAAAAGACCAATAGGCCACTGAATGTCAGCAAGTTAGAACGGCACTCTGTGTGCCAGAACCTCAGTGAGGACCTCGACAGTAAGCTTGACCAACTCAGCCTTGGCACAAACTGTGCAGAAGGGGACTGGGCAGCTTTTAGAGATGTGGTCTACAACACTGCTATCGCTCATTTGGACCAGAACACATGCAAACACCAGGACTGGTTCGATCACAATGATGAAGACATCCAGAAGCTGCTGGATGAGAAGCGTGAAGCCTTCAGATTCCTCCAGCAAGACACTACATCTGCCTCCAAGAAAGTAGCCTACAATTCCATCAAAAGCAAGGTGCAATCAAAGCTAAGAGATGCAAGGCTCCTGGCTCAGCAGAAAGGCATATGAGATCCAGAAGTACACTGACAGCAACAACTCTGAGTGTTTCTACGATGCCCTGAAGCCCATCTGCGGGCCACAGCCCTCTGGAACATCACCACTGGTTAGTGCTCACTGACAAGAACGCCATCCTCAAAAGATGGCTGAGCACTTCAACTATGTTGTGAACAGGCTTACCTCTACCAATGCTGAAGCCATTGACCGCATGCCGCAAATCCCTGTCAACACCTCCCTGGCAGAACCTCCAAAGGAATCAGAAGTTAAGGAAGAAATTAAGCTTCACTCCAATGGTAAAACACCTGGCTCTGACTCCATCTCATCGGAAATTTATAAGGCAGGGGGGCCAGTCTTGATACAGAAGCTCGCCAATCTCTTTTAGACCATGTGGCAACAGGACATTCTCCCTCAGGAGCTCAAGGATGCCTCCATTATCCATCTATACAAGAGAAAGGGAAACAGGCAGTCTTGTGACAAACACAGGTCATTGCCGGCAAAATCCTTGCCAGAGTCCTTCTCAAGCGCCTCACTCAACACATGGAAGATGGACACTTGCCACAGAGTCAGTGAGATTTCAGAGAGGGCCGAAGGACAGTGGACATGATATTTGCAGCACATCAACTACAGGAGAAGGGCCAGGAACAAAACAGGGACCTTTATACAATGTTCGTGGACCTAGCCAAAGCTTTTGGCATTGTCAGTCGTGAGGGGCTCTGGCGGATAATGGAGAAGTTTGGCTGCCCAAGCAAATTCATCAGTTTGGTGTGCCAATTCCACAACGGTATGCTTGCTCGAGTACTGGACGATGGAGACTCCTCCGATGCCTTCCCAGTCACCAACGGAGTCAAGCAAGGCTGTGTACTGGCACACATGCTGTTCAGCATGATGTTTTCGGCCATGCTGTCAGATGCCTTCTGCGATGACGAAGAAACCAGCATTAAGATCAGATAAAGGACTGATGGCAGGCTTTTTAACCTGTGCAGGCTACAGGCCAAGACCAAGGTTGAAGAGGACTCTTTGCACAATTTCCTGTTCACAGATGACTGTGCACTCAGTACTGCCACAGAGGCCCAGAAGCAGCAGAACATGAACCGTTTTTCCACTGCCTGCAGAAATTTTGGCCTCACAATCAGTACCAAGAAGACTGAGGTCTTGCATCAGCCTGTGGTGCAGAAGACATATATGGAACCAACTATCACCGCTGATGGAGAAATCCTGAAGGCTGTTGACAAGTTTACATACCCCCGCAGCACACTTTCCAGATCTGTGAACATTAACGATGCAATAGACACACGCATCGCCAAGGCAAGCTCTGCATTTGGGTGGTTGTGGGAGTTAGTGTGGGAGAGGAGAGGCATCAAACTGTTCACAAAGCTGAAGATGTATAAGGCAGTGATACTGTCCACTCTACTGTATGCCTGTGAGACATGGACTGTGTATGAGCACCATGCTAAAAAGCTGAATCACTTCCACAGGAAGTGCTTAAGAAGGCTGCTGAAAGTTAACTGGCAGGACAAAGTTCCAGACACAGATGTCCTCTCTCAAGCTGATCTGCCAAGTATCTACACCCTGCTGAGGAGAGCCCAAGTCAGGTGGGCAGGCCACCTTGTACGTATGGCAGACACTTCTCCCCACAAGACTGTTCTATGGTGAACTGGAGGAAGGCAAACGCATAAAAGGTGGGCAGAAAAAGTGCTTCAAGGACACACTGAAAGTCTCTCTGAAGAGCTTTGGCATTGACCCAGACTCCTGGGAAATCCTAGCGCAAGACCGCCACACCTGGCGAAGCTGTATCAACAAAGGCGATACCTCCTACAAGCAGAGCAGGATTGCAGAGGCACAGAGGAAGTGTGAGCAGTGCAAATTCATAGCCAACTCTTTGCCAATCAACCCAGCAGACCACTTGTGCCCGACGTGCAGCAGAACTTTCCGAGCCGCATTGGACTGACCAGCCACATCAGGATACACCGTACCTAGTCAATCTTCTCAACGTGATGTCCTTGGTCGTCGTCGACGACGGACGACAAAACAATAATTTTGAAAGGAATGAAAAATTGCATAGATTTGAGCTGCTGCAGGCAGTGTTTGTGTTAATCTTAGGGAAATCAACAGAAAGAAACGGGTTAGCCGACCATAAACAGGCCCTCAAACAGCCATAAAAGCAGCCCACAAACTAACTCTGTCTATGTGTGTGTGATGTCTGTTTCCTATCTTGCTTTTCCACATTACCTACTCTCATGTTGAAGCAACCAGACAGTATCAGACCGGGGGTACCTGCAATTGCATGACACCTCTCAATGTCAACTATCTTGAGTTTTTGGAAACAAAAAAATATAAATTCACATATTCACTGTGGTTGACAGAAACTAAATTAAATATTATGATAAAATCTTTTGGACATTGAGAAGTAGAACAAATATAAGAAATGCAATGAGGTGCAACACAGAAAGCTGATCATATATCTTTTGTCTCCTTATTGTGATAGTTTCCCGGTGGCCACTGCTGGAAGCCTGGATAACTCAGTCATTTAAGCCCAGTGGCTACAAACTGCAACCCTTTAATTTCCGTGATTTCTAGGCATTCCTGTGCATGTTACTGCATATTTATAATCCAAAGACCAGATCCGTTAACTACAAGTAATCAGGAATGCAACCTCATGTTGACAATTCAGTTAAATTGCCAAAATGATAGTTCATAAAGTGTTAGTACTTAGTTATTGGGAGTATGAGGGGTCCAATATACGTTAATGATAATGTAATATAATTATGAAGGAAAAGACCAGGTGAGGTCCAAAGAGGAGCCTGGGTTACTAGTTAACCCAGGGAATTTCCAGTCCTAGGGTTTGGCTAGCACCCAAAGTTCATCAGACCTGTCAACATGTCCACACTTCGTGAGTGTCTCTGACTATCAGAGGCACACACCCCGAATTTTCTGTCTACATCTACAGTATAAATGAAAGGTAGAGAACCCTTTATTGCGAAATAAAGGAGGAGTGGAACCATTGTAGTAAATCATGCAAACAGCAGGACCATCAATTATTCTTGTACGATGACTCAGCTGGCTGCTCGTGCAACCGCAAAAAATCTTGCTACTTATCCTCACAATCATAAGCTTAGATCTACACAATTTGTCTCAGAGGCAGTGCTTAATTTGAGATGGTGGTGGTCGGCGGGTGGCACTGGCACTGGCACTTATTTTTCCCATATCAGATATTTACAGAGTGCAGGAGTACAAGAGCGGGAAAAATACACAGATTGGAAAGGTGAAGAAAGAAAAAGATGACAACCCCGTCACAAACAGCAAGCAGGAAACTACAAGTAGAAGAAAAAGTGGCAGGGAGTGTCTGGATTAAAGACTACTGGCTATTGGTATTCTGTGCACTGATGTTTAATTGCATCGACCGCCAGCTTCTGAGCAGAGCTTCGGGCACCAGCAGTCTTTCTTTCACAAATTAAGCACTGCTCAGAAGTTACCCACACGGTTAGCATTTCGGCGCAGGTGGGGGGAGAGACAAATTATATTTAAAAAAAGAAAACCTACCTTAATCACGCCGCATCGCCCACGACGGTCTTCGAACTCCACTGCAGGCACAGGCTCCCAGCCTGCCCTGCAGCCAATCCTGCACTGATTTCATGCTACGAGCAGCATGAAAGCAAAGTTAGGATTGGCCGGAGCACCCTGGTTTAGCAATCCGAGGCTGACTGGGAGTCTCTGCCTGCTGTATCCAACCCGGCAACACAGTGTCTGGTTGGAGAAAGCTCAGTGCACATGTGTGTTTGGCTGGCCCGAGACGGCCGGCCAAACACACATGCGCAATGAGGGGAGTGCTGTGCTCTCCCCCTCTGTGCTTACCCTCACCATGGCCCTGCCCCTTGAAAAATAAAACGCTAATAAACATAGTTTATTATCGTTTTATTTTCAAAGTTTTGCAGCTGCTGCTACTGGCAGGGCTGATGCCCCTCCTCCATAGTGGAGGAACCAACGCTGTCACACAGAGGAAATACTTGCAAACTACTACTAAAGGCAGGACTGCAGGAGGAAGGTGACCTCAAGAAGTTGCACTTCTTCACTATTGGCAGCAACTTCCTCTTTGCCCATCATACGCAGAAGCTTCAATGACATTACGTCAATTGTACTGGATAGATTGATGGGCAATATAGCAAACTCTGATGCTACAAGACAGGTAGCTTAATAAGTGAGGGTTATGGGACTGACAAATATCTGGAGATTAAAACATGTTTTGGATAGGGAGTACACATACTTCATCTTCCAACGTAGGTTGGATTATTTGTGGAGGTCCCACACATAAAAAAGGTTGATTGCCTAGCGAGAGGCATTTCTGATCACTTCCCCTTTTCGTTAATAATTGCACTGTGAACAAAGCAGTGCCAAGTAAGACGCATGAGAACTTAAAGAGAGATACCCACACTGGCATGGCAAAGCTACTACTACTTATGTCACAAACACCTCCAGGTTGGCAGCATTACAGATACTATTATGTGAACCATACAAGGCAGTAATTAAGAACAGAGCCAAGGATAGGATAAAATATAGAAAAAAAGTAGACTCAGAAAAACACACACACACAGGAGGAGCTATAACAAGAAAAACATAATAATGAGCACCCCTAGACCCTGCCCAACACAGGAGCTATGTGGCTGAAATATTATCCAAAAGGTCTTTAAAGAAGTGATTGATGTAGCAAGAATGCATTACATTTGTACACAGAAAATGTTATGTGAGGTAGGGAATAATGTATAACGTCTGCCTCGGCAGAGCTGACGGAGGAGTCAAGATGGGCTAGAGAAATTGTTAACAAAGTTGACATGGCCTTCCACAGATGGGGACATAGTGTAGGCCTTTGCTGACTACTGCACATACTTACAAACGATGACTTAAAAAGAGTCTGAAATAAAAGTTTTCCTTATTGGTGCACATTCTTCAGTGTTATCAGATGAGGACAGGGGTCAATACGTGAGGAGGCAACTGTTGAAAAAGTGGTTGAAGCAAAAGGGGAGCTGCAAAATTTAAAAGGTCTTGGGGTCCAAAGGGCGGCCCACTGTCCTGCTTAAGCATATGCGGACCTAGGTTATGCCTCATCTGATGGATAAGTATAGGAATGTGTATGCAGAGGAGGAGCTTCTGAGAGATCTTAGACATGCTAATATTACTGTCATTCATGAGAGTGAAAAACCCAAGGCGGATAGCTCATGGTACCATCCAACATCACTCCTCAACATAAGATGAAAATATTCTTTAAAGTGTTGGTGAACAGGCTTTTGAAATTTGATACAGGGCTATTCCATCAGGACAAAAAAAGTTTAATCAGCAAGACTGCATCTACCTATGACTTATAATTGGTTGGGAAACCCTAGACACAAAAATCCACTAATGATGATGTTAGTGCATGACTCGGCTGTACGTACCTAAATTCCTGGGAGAGCGACATATCATAGTCTTCATGTGATCCTCTCCCTGGATGTCAAGAACACTTTTTGATCACTTGATTAGTGTTACCTGTCTTTGGTCCTGGAACTCTCCTACCCGGCGTACTGAGCCTGCGCCCATACATGAATGGAGAGAACAGATGTTTACTCCCTCAGCCTTGCAAACACCCACAGTATCAGGGCAGGACTGCAGGGACAATGTGCAGGTAGATTTACAGATCCAAAAGGGAAGAATGCAGTCTACAGACCATCATTTTGTGGCAACTTTCACAGTATCCATGGGACGACATACACTCTGGACATGGTATCTTAGGCACATAGCACACACCGACTTAACCTCGTATTGACATGGCCACTAGAATTATGTGGCAGTTGAGGACAAACATGCGTTTTTATAAATTATGCTGCAATTTAAAGTAAAGCACATTCTGTGGCTGTGTTTTTTTTCCCTATTTTGTCATTCAATACACATCATTACTGCCTGGCAAAAGTTTTGAATCGTTAGTATCAGTTTAGAGCCTAACAGAGGAGCCCACAACTAAAATGTGACCAGTGAACCTCTGCAAAGAGCATGCCACTAAGTGGCACTGAGTACAGCACTTTTTAAATCACATTTTCAAAATGAGCTGCCCATAAATGATTGCCGAAGAAACGAAACGTGAAAGCTACAAGGAAAAAAATACCAACTGGCGCCGAAATGTCAATGCCTGACCATGTTGTTGATAACATTTCCACTTTCTAATTGTGCTAGAAAAGGCTCTTGGGGGCTAAAATAACATACAAAAAGGTCAAAACCTGATAAAAGATGAGTTTCAAAGTTCAAACCTTAGAAGGGAAAGATATGGCACCCATTTTCTTATTTAGTAAAGGTAAATCCCTATATAATGGTGGGGTGACTGCTTCACAATACCAATCACTACTAACATTTAATTGAACTTTGTGAGGAAATATATTTTGAGTCTATGGCTGGTAGAACGAATCTGGAGCGAGACTTGGAATGTTACGTTTAATTTATTTTGTTTTTGCAGTGCGAACACATTATGTGCGTGATGAGAAACCTAATCGAGTATGCCTACTGGACGTTAATTGCCATCTGTGCAACCACGGCTTTTGAAATACAGCCAGGAGTCCAGGAGAATGTTATGTTTCATCTGAAAGTGATATGTACAAACTACGCTATAAACATTATGAACAAGTTTGGCAAAACGCACCTTGCAATACATCAGTTCCGAACCACTACTGGGCACAATATTCAGCATAAATAGGGTCATTGCGAAGTCATGGCCAATTTATGTGACAGTGCATGGAGAAAATGATGTTTAAATCTCAATTGCAAATATTGCAATACATGTTTTTCTTTTATAGGGTGTCTGCAAATGAATGTAATGTATATAATTGTGCAAATAAACGTATATTTCAACCTGGTCATGTGATAATGTTTGCAAAAATTAGTGTATCGGAAGTCATGGAACAGCATCAATAGTTCCGACGTTTTAAGTAGCAAAAGCCTATGCACAGCAATTTAGGGAATTACTGCACTGTAATATATAAAATTGGGTGCAAGAGTGCCTTATGTGCAGAAATAGGGCCTCTAGTTGGCAGAGCTATACACCTTTGTCCAAGTATGGACCACAATCCTAGTGAGGGTAAGTCACAACACAATCCAAATTATCCTGTGTGCACCCTCTGGTAGCTTGGCACAGCACTGGCAGGTTTAACTTAGAAGGCAATGTGTAAAGTATTGGTGCAATAACTCATACAGTAATACAGTGAAAACATCTCAAAAGTACACCACACCAGTTTAGAAAAATAGGTAATATTTACCTGAATAAAATAAGGTAAAAATACCCGAAACTCCAATGTACATAAGCCAAGATATGAATTTTAAAGATTAAATCTGAATAAAGCGCTCAGAAACGCAATAGCTCCAACTGGGGTTATCACTACGTCATTGACGGAGTTGTTCCCAGTAGTCCGATGCTACTGGCGCCAGTCTCGGAGTCCCACATACCCCGAGCACAGTACCTTTGAAACCGAAGAAACAAAGACGTTGCACGGAGTCGGGTAGGTGAGGCATCGCTGGGGATGGTGCAGCGTCGGTCCCTTATGCGTCTGGGGAGGTGAGGCATCGGTTCTGTATTGTGAGGCAGGGGAGGCAAGGCGTCAGTTCCATCAGGTTGCAGGGGAGCTGATGTAGTATCAGGGGCGAGGCGAGGCATCGGTTCCTTCGGACCTGGCGGGGTCCATGAATCTAGTTGGTCAAGACGTGATGTGTTGACTTTGCAGTGCCACAATCACACCGGGGGACGTCAGCGGCATTGCTGCGACGTTCAACTTGTGCTGCAGGCCGTGGTCATTGCGTGCAGCAAGGACCACAGAGCCAGAGCAGGCAGCAGTGCAGTGTCGGGCAGCAGCATCGGTGCTGGTGTCACTGAAGTCAGTGAACTAGCTAGAAGCTAGCAGATGAAGTCTTTAGTTAGCCCTGAGACTTCAGAACAGGAGGCAAGCTCAAGCCAAGACCTTGGCGGGCACTTGTGGGGAAGGCAGAGTCCTTCCAGCAGAGTCAGAGGCCAGCAGGCAGCAGAGCAACAAGCAGGGCAGCAGTCCTTCTCAGCAAAGCAGTCCAGATGAGTCCTTTGGGCAGCCAGGCAGTACCTCTAACAGAGTCCAGGTGTAGGTCCAGAAGTGTCTGATTTGGTGGGGTCAAAGATCCAGTATATATGTCTTTGTATGTCTTTCAAGTGGGGAAAACTTCAAAGAACGGTTTGGAAGTGCACACGTTCCCCTTTCAGTCCAGTCCTATCTGCCAGGATCCATGTGGGGGGTTATCAGTCCTTTGTGTGCAGGCAGGCCAGTGACCTTTCAAGTGTAAGAGAGATCCCCTCCACTCTTCCTACCCAGTGAGAACCATTTAGTATGCAGATGAATGCAGATGTGGCTGAGTGTACTGTGTTTATGGTTGTCTGGGTGGAATGCACAATGGGATCTGTCAACCAGCACAGACCAGACATGGTTTGGAGATAGGCTGTGGGACACAGATGTCAGTAATTGCAGAGAAATGCCCACTTTCTAAAAGTGGCATTTCGAAAATAGTGATATTAAATCCAACTTCAATAGTAAGCAGGATTTTGTATTACCGTTCTGGCCATCCTAAACATGACAGGGCTACTCATTTCAGATCAGACTCTACCACTTAAAATTATATAAGGGCAGTTCTAATGCTGGCCTATGACATGAGCAGGCATCACAGTAGTGAAAAACTTATTTGTGAGTTTTCTGCTACCAGGACATGTAAAACACATAAGTACGTGTCCTGCTTTTTAGTTACATAGCACCCTGTCCTATGGGTTATTTAGAGCCTAGCTTAGGGATGTCTTATATGTAAAAAAAAGGGGGAGTTTAAGGCTTGGCAAGTCCTTTTAAATGCCAAGTCAAAGTGGCAGTGAAACTGCACACACAGGCCTTGCAATGGCAGACCTGAGACATGATTAAGGGGCTACTTATGTAGGTGGCACAATCAGTGCTGCAGGCCCACTAGTAGCATTTAATTTACAGTCCCTGGGCACATATAGGGGCATAAGTATACTCTGTTTTGCGCCAAATGTGCATCAAACAATTTGACGCACATTTGGCGCAAACCGTGCACTATATTTCAACTTTGACGCCCAAGCCCACGGACGTCAAAATTCCTCAGTTTGCGTCATTTTTGGGATGCGGGAAACTGCCTTGCGTTAATGACATGCAAGGTAGGCGTTCCCGTCCCAAAAATGACTTTAAGGCCTGTGCGCCTTATTAATACTCCTGCCTCATTTTCATGCACAGGAGGGGGCGGACCTTAAAAAACAGCGCACAGCCTGATGTGCGCCGTTTTTTAACACCTGGGTGAGGGCAGGCGTCAAGGGACCTGTGGGCTCACTTCCATGGTCTCTGACCATGGAAGGAGTCCAGAGGTGCCCTTCCCTGCCCCCAGGGACACCCCCTGCCACCCTTGCCCGCCCCTGTAGGAAGTCATGGATGGGGTGACCCATCCCAGGAAAGTACAGGTAAGTTGGGGTAAGGATTTTTTTTTATTCTTTTAAAGAGGCATGCAGGGCCTCATTTGGGCCCCTCTAAATGCCACTGTGCCCAATGACCATGCCCAGGGGACACAAGTCCCCTGGGCATGGCCATTGGGCAAAGGGGCATCATTTCAATGGGGGTTGTGCGTCAACAAATGGTGCAAGTCCAGTATGAGGCATGATTTTTGCCTCAAACCTGACTTGCACCGTTTTTGGACACACAACCCCCATTTTCCCCTACGCCGGCGCTGCCTGGTTTGAGTCTTTTTTTTTTTACTCTGACCAGTCCGCAGAGCCGGCTAACGTCATTCCTTAAATAAGGCGCCCACATGGCGCTTAGGAATGGCGTTAGCCTGTGGTACAATTGTTGACGCAAACCAGTGCCGGCCTGGTTTGCATCAAAAAGTATAAATATGGGCCATAGTACACTTTACTAGGGACTTACAGGTAAATTAAATAGGTTAATTGGGTATGAGCCTACCATGTTTTAGGGAGAGAGAGCACATGCACCTTAGCTCTGGGTCGCAGTGGTAAAGTGTCCAGAGTCCTAAAGCCAACTGAAATTAGGTCAGAAAAAGAGGAGGAGGAAGGCATAAAGTTTGGAATAAACCTTCAAAGAGGGCCATTTTCCAACATGCAGGAATTAGTAACTATGCCATGCTGCACATTAATATTAGTTAAGGTGATATTGCGCATTATGATCCAACATGTGCAATATGGGAGGAGAAAATATAGATTCCACCTAAAACATGTATAAAGGGGATCGGTTCACTAGCGTGGGTTGGATTTTTTACATTCTTCTCATGCAGTTATGATAAGAAATAAACTGCCATCCACAGGATGTAGTACAGGAGAAGGTATTACAATGATCTGAAAGAGGGTTCCACCTCCTTGACAAGATGTTTAGAAGGTTTTGAAAGTTTTGCACTGGAACGTAAATTAAGAGAAAAACATTTTGTGCTGGTTAGGTTCACCCAGCGTGAACTGTTTGTAATTCTCCCCCTGAGAATCTTCTGTTGCTGCGTTGAGTTCGATTCTTAGTTACAGACATGTCAGAAAGATATTTGGCTTATGACACAAATGACCTTTGACCTAAAAATATCTTCCAACATCCATCCAAGACACATGGGAAATATCTGGTTGATTCAGGTCACTGGTCCAGTCTTGGACTTTGTCCACATTATTTTAAGGCTTAAATGATCAGGATACAGCATCAATCAGATCTATCATGGATGTCTGACTCAAACAATCTGAAGTGTCCTACGACACTGCTAATTTGGGAAAAAGAGTAAATTTTCCATCACGGTGCACATTTTTGACAATCCCAACACTTATCCTTTACGAGTGAATGGTACTGAAATTTCACTTTTAGAAATTACAATTAAACAAAAACTTGTATTAGTCCCAAAAATGTATATGTAGACGAATGCCGGATTTTAAAAAAGATACATTTTCCATCCTTTTTTTAACACAATGGTAATTTTTATTGCAAAGCATTCGCTGGTTTTCTTTGACTCCGATTCTGTCTATTTCTTCTTTGAAGCATTAATGCATTAATGTTGAAAAAACAACACCAAGTTTCAATTATTTGAAAAAAAGTAGAACATGCATCATTTTACAGCTATATTTCCTTCTTGCTATTTATTTTAATACCTACAGTAGTCCATGAACAGGGAAACACTTTCTTCTCTGGGTTGTAACATCATGGCCAGCTAACGTCTTCACATCTATACAGAGACTTTGCGATAGAATAATGGATGAGTGAATGACTCCAATAATAAGGCACAATGCACACCCAGAAAAGAACACCCAGAGACTTCACTGCCCAACCTTCAAGCTAGTGTAATACTACATTTATTAGAAAACACACACAAAGTAAAATCTGTAGGACCATGAGACTAATTCGCATGTATGGGGGGTGTAAAAAGGCCTATGATGCTGACGCAGTCTGACCTCATGGGAAATCTTGTGATCTGCTGTAAGGCTCCATCTGCGAAAAGCTAGGAGGGTTAATGTAGTGTGTAGTAGGTCAGGATGCTACTGACCTGTAACTGCCCCTTCCTCAGCTCTACTGCCGTTTCAGCGGCACTACCTGGGCTGGTAAGTATTGCTTTAAGATTTCACTATAACCAGTCCACCTCCAAAAGGGCGTGGGGTTGTATGGAGAAATACATTTGCTGAGGAGGATATACATTTTAAACCCATTTTCACTTAGCCCATCATTAATTCTATCGATTTCTCTCTTTTCAAGAGCCTCCCATCATACAGACTAAGATGCATATTTTACAGTGGTAGCTTTTTAAAGCACAGCATTAGAAAGACAATTAAAATAAACAAATTGGGCCACCCATACTACTTATTTCTAATATTTCATCTACCCCGTCCCAAGCCCTCTCATCGTCAATTCATTTCTACTACACCTGTGTAACAGTGTTCCCCAATATTGTCAAAATAATCACGGTTCCTGTCGCTGGCTCGGCAGAAAAGACATAATAGTGAAAGCGCTGAGGGTGAACTGGCCAGACCCCTTCAGACCTGCAGTCATTCCTTTTTTAACATTCTAGGCTCTTCTGCCTTTTCTTTCCTGGTGAAAGTATCTCATCAAAGGAGGGGGTGAAGCGACGAAAGGCCATCAGCAGAACTGAAATGTACAAGAGAGAAGGAAAGAGAAGGCATTCATTACCAACGGAGCTTCCAGCTATCTGCTATGACATAGGCTGTCCGCGTGGCCACCAACAAGAGTTCTTTGATGGGGGCAGTGGTTAATTTAAAAAAAAGAATAATATTAAAAATAAGTGTAGAGGTGCAAACATTTTCTGGGGAGCCCATCACCAGTGCTGCAAAATGCCAGCTCTGCTTAATACCAATGCTTCCAAGTCCTGACTCCACCTCATACCTCTTTGTACGACCACCCTACACTCCCCTTGTCCTCACCCTTCCCCTACAGATTACTTTCAATGTCTTCTTCCTCCTTATGTCTCCTTTTGTTCTTTACATCTCCTGCTAGGAGTCAAAAACTGGGGATGATAAATAATTCGAGGTCGCTGACAAGGGATAGCAGTTCCCAACACTTAAGTACTGGTAACCAGTGGTCGGTAAAAAATAGACATTTTAGAAAGTTCTCAGACAAGCAGATGCCTACAGAGGGCGCCTAAGGTCTGTTCAGTCAGCTAAAGTGCATGAGCACATTATTATGAGCTAACTGAGTGAGGGTAGAAAGACATGAAAATGGGCCAATGAGAACCCCCTAAACAGCGAGAGAAAATCATTTGTACATTAAATGAAAAAAGTGAGTAACATCCCCAGATGGTACCACAAATCACCTTTTGTCACCAAATAGCAGGAAAACGTGCACATTTCCGTTGTCTGGCATGCTTGATAGAAAATATTGGTATATCCCTAATATGTTGGCATGAACCAGAATGGCATCTCAGTAATAACGACGATAAAAATGAGCATGAAAGGATACTAACATTTATTTAATGTAGTCCTACCATTTGTGTGACATTCTCCAAATGGCAGGGACGTTTATTTTATCATTTATAGACGAAATGTCTCACTTCAACAGACACACAAAAATGCGTTATCTGTATGCTAACTTGAATGTAGTGATATTGTCAAACATTTACATGAAGGAACAGCAGGCTGCACTCTTAATGTATCAGATATGGAGGTCTAGATATGGTTTCTCCATGCAACACTATGCCTGCACATCTTTAACCTATCCCCGACCATTTTGTGTTTACAAAAAAGACACAAAACCTGGCTTTTTGACAGATATGTAATATCACTAGCGTTGTCATGATCCCCTCTGTTAGTTATCTCAATTTCAGGCACAAAAAGAAAGACCACATTTGGGTGCATGTTTTTCACTTCGATGGATAGATAGATAGAAAGATAGACTCATTGTACCATCCAATATGACTCCTCAATTTAGAGATGAAAATATGCTCTAAAGTGGACAGATGGATGGATAGATGGATAGATGAATAGATAGATGGATGGATAGACTGAAAGCGCAAATAGATACAATGACCAAAGTCGCCCATTCACCTGCAGAGCACCCCTCTTGCAGCTCCTTACCACACTCTTTCGGCATGCCTTTTTATGAAAAGCCTATTTTCCTCCGCACAAGTCTCAGAAGTTCCCAGATGTGTTGGTCACTCCCTCCCACTCATCCTACCCTGCTCTAAGCTATGTCCCCTGAGTTTCTCGCTAATCTCTGTCTCTATCAGGCTCCCCCAGACCTACAAAACCAAGTGAACCATCTACGGGTAATGCAGGGCAGGTTGCAGTATTGCTAAAACCCTCACCAAGCACTGTAGGGAGTTGGTTAAACTTAATCAATACCTAAGCTCGGAAGCAGGAGGCAAATCACCAAATATCTGAGAATGGATATTTGCCAGGTTTCGAGTGGAATGGATAAACCACTCGAGGAAACTCAAAAAGATCACTTCAAAGACAGTGAATCAAGACTGCATACCTTCAAACGAGCAACATATCTAACAAAGTAATTATTAACCGTTCATCTTTCTGACAGGTGAGAAAACCCATGCTAGAGAGTCTGCTCTCTCATTTTAAGCAGCCTTGCTACCATTCAACGGCAACCAGCTTCAACGAGTCTGCAGAGAAGAGAAGAGCACTGCTGAGCAGCACAACATCAAGTAAGGAATGTCCAAGTGAAGTCCAAAAAGCCAACCAAGCAAGCTTGAGTCATGAGATCCCGCTCACTCACTCAATCTAATGTCCAACATGATATCTGAGATACTTCTTTAGCATCCTCCACTTTTTTTGCAATTTGCCTTTGATTGTCCCCATGATCACAGCCATATCAACACAGCCAACTTTTATGCCAAGTTTCTGAGCCATGCTGAACCCATCTGAGCTTGGTTTCATCATCTTTACAAATCTTTGCCTGAGCTCAAGACAAAGCAAAACTAAACTCACACCCATCTGTACACTTCTTAACTTGATGCCGTGCCCCATCAATGACCCTGTTTCCTGTTGCTACTTGTGCATCCAAACAATAGTTGAATACAATAGTTGAAACCCACGTCCTTGATTTAGTTCCTGTCACAATACCTTCTGCTCCATGAGTATAAAAAGTTTCTCTATGAAACCACCTTGTTCCCTGCTATTACATAAGCTCATGCTGCACCGCTCTTTATAATTTACCTTGAATTGGCTTACATTAAGGGCTTTCTTTACAAGGAAATGATGCAGCATGGCGCTGCAAGACAGTTTGCTGCACCCCGCTGCATCATTTCTGTTAGAAATGGGGTCTTTGGTTGGCAGTCAGGTTACCCCCTGTCCAAGCAAGGACCCTCACTCTAGTCAGGGTAAGTCACACACAATCCAAATTATCCTGTGCCCACCCTCTGGTAGCTTGGCACTGAGCAGTCAGGCTTAACTTAGAAGGCAATGTGTAAAGTATTTGTGCAATAAATCATACAATAACACAATACAGCACCACAAAAATACACCACACAGTGTTTAGAAAAATATATAATATTTATCTGGGTATTTGCAGGTCAAAACGATAAAAGATGTAATAAGAAATTGTAGAGATATCACTGAAAAGTGATATGAAGTGTCTTAAGTCTTTAAAAAGCATGCAAAGTCTCTTTCAAGTACAAAGTACCTGGTTTGGAGTGGAAAATCTCCGCAAAGGGCCGCAGAGGAGGAGATGCTTGGAAAAATGGTGTGTGCGTCGGTTTTGCCCCTTCACACACGGACTTGCGTTGTTATTTTTCACGCGGGGAAGACGTGTGTCATTTTCCGCCGGCAGGCAGTCTCCTTCTGTGGGTCACGGGATTACCAGATGTCCCAGGGTCTGTGCGTGGAATCCTGGGCTTGTTATCCAGCTGCGCGTCGTTCCGGTGGGCTGTGCATGGAATTTTCTCCCTCACAGCAGGCGTCGTGTCGATTTCCTTTCTGGAAGTAGGGCGGCGTTGTCCAGGCGGGCCGTGTGTCGAAGTTTCAGTCGCACCGCAGGCGTCGCATCGATCTTTTCCTTGCGGGGTCGAGCAGCGTCTTTCCGGATTGGCGTGCGGTGAATTTTTCACTGCGGAGCAAGCTGAGTGTCGAATTTTTCGTCGCACAAGGCGTCCAGTTGAAAGAAATAAGTCTTTTTGGTCCTGAGACTTCAGGGAACAGAAGGCAAGCTCTATCCAAGCCCTTGGAGAGCACTTCTGCAGCAAGACAAGAGTTCAGCAAGGCAGCAGGCCAACAGCAAGGCAGCAGTCCTTTGTAGAAAGCAGTCAGGTGAGTCCTTTGAGCAGCCAGGCAGTTCTTCTTGGCAGGATGCAGGTTCTGGTTCAGGTTTCTTCTCCAGCAAGTGTCTGAGGTGGTAGGGCAGAGGCCCTGCTTTATACCCAAATGTGCCTTTGAAGTGGGGGAGTCTTCAAAGAGCGGCTTAGAAGTGCACCAGGTCCCCTTTCAGTTCAATCCTGTCTGCCAGGGTCCCATTAGGGGGTGTGGCAGTCCTTTGTATCAGAGCAGGCCCTCCACCCTCCCAGCCCAGGAAGACCCATTCAAACTGCAGATGTATGCAAGTGAGGCTGAGTACCCTGTGTTTGGGGTGTGTCTAAGTGAATGCACAAGGAGCTGTCAACTAAACCTAGCCAGACGTGGATTGTAAGGCACAGAAAGATTTAAGTGCAGAGAAATGCTCACTTTCTAAAGGTGGCATTTCTAAAATAGTAATATTAACTCCAACTTCACCAGTCAGCAGGATTTTGTATTACCATTCTGGCCATACTAAATATGACCTTCCTACTCCCTTCAGATCAGCAGCTACCACTTCAACAATGTATGAGGGCAGCCCCAATGTTAGCCTATGAAGGGAGCAGGCCTCACAGTAGTGTAAAAACGAATTTAGGAGTTTCACACTACCAGGACATGTAAACTACACAGGTACATGTCCTGCCTTTTACCTACACCGCACCCTGCTCCAGGGGTTACCTAGGGCACACATTAGAGGTGACTTATGTGTAGAAAAAGGGGAGTTTTAGGCTTGGCAAGTACTTTTAAATGCCAAGTCGAATTGGCAGTGTAACTGCACACACAGGCCTTGCAATGGCAGGCCTGAGACAAGGTAAAGGGGCTACTGGAGTGGGTTTCACAATCAGTGCTGCAGGCCCACTAGTAGCATTTATACTACAAGCCCTAGGCACATACAGTGCACATTACTAGGGACTTATAAGTAAATTAAATAGTCCAATTGGGTATGATCCAAAGTTACCATGTTTAAAGGGAGAGAGCATTTGCACTTTAGCAGTGATTAGCAGTGGTAAAGTGCACAGAATCTAAAAGCCAGCAAACACAGAGTCCAAAAAGTGGAGGGAGGCAGGCAAAACGTTAGGGGTGACCACCCTAAGGTATGTCAGGTCTAACAATTGTCCCCCCCAGCTGAAAGTGGGGAGAGCTGCCCGACCTCCTGGGAGCTCTCATCGCTAAGGCGGAAATATCTGGAGAGACCATCAGCATTGGCGTGGTCAACCCCTGGGCGATGCTCCACCGTAAAGTCCATCCCCTGTAGGGAAATGGACCACCTCAAGAGTTTTGGATTCTCACCCCTCATCTGCATGAGCCATCTGAGGAGCCTGTGGTCTGTCTGAACTCGGAAGTGAGTCCCAAACAGGTAGGGTCTTAGGGCCATATGTACGAACACTTTTTCCCATAGACACAGAATGGGTAAAAACCTTTGCTACATCTGGCCCTTAGCCTCTTCAGTGCCCAGACCACAGCAAATGCTTCTCTCTCAATAGCACTCCACCTCTGTTCCCGTGGTAATAGTCTTCTGCTAATAAAGACTACTGGTTGGTCTGAGCCCTCCTCATTTAGCGGTGCTGAAATGCAAGGATGTGTCATATTTACATATATGATACATCCCTATACTTTCCTCTGCGCTGGTGCACAAACAGCTGCCTAGCACCAATGCAGGCACCCTTACACCATTGTGCAAGGGTTTCTGCGATGCAGGGATGATTGTTTATGTGCAGGACGGCACACCTTCCTGCACATAAAACATTGTTAATGGCGTTTTACTCTTTCTATGTGTGCCGCAGGACACAGCAGGATGGAGCACACATAGAAAGAGGAAAAAACAGTGAGCAATAATGTTTTTTTCTCCTTGTGGCACCATTTTAATGACACCCCTGAGGTGGCATAGGAATCTGATGCATCCCCAGTCTTGTAAATCTGGAAATGTGTCAGATTCTGTCTGGTTCCAAGGGTGTTGCGTGGGAACACCCTCAGCAACACCCATAGTATGCCCCTTTCACGCAGAGTTATGCGTGAAAGTGGTCCATATTTACAAGGCCATGAAATGTAATGCAAGGTGGCTTTCCGTGGCCATGTATATATGGTCCAACACAATGTGTCACCAGAGCATTAAAAAAATAACACTGTGGTGGTGCCTTGTGCTGCTAGTGCCTTGTAAATGAGGCCCTAAGTGTCAATTTTGGGGTTTTCCCAAAATCCTTTTTGCATTTCGCAATCATCCCTTAATTTAAGTGCAGAAAAATCCTAATTTTCCTATAGACATGCTGGTGGGCTAGTGGCTGATTTCTGAATTTATCTATCAAAACAAAGAAACAATGAAGCACATTCAGCTGCTAAGGCCCTGGGGCATCACAGAACCGGATCAACACCCCCTGGTACGCACACTTCATGTTGTGAGAGGACGACATAGACTCACTACCTAGTTTGCTCGCACATGCCACGCAAGATCCTGTAGCTGCAACATATCACCATGGGAGAGAGACCTGCATAGAGAATTCTCTAGCAAAGAGAAGGAGAAAGTAACAGAATATCCCAGCAATGTATTGCGTATTGCAAAATTTCAGTACATTCAGGATAACAAACTACATAGGGCCTGTCTCACACCAGCCTCCCTCACCCACGTTTGGCCCTAGGTCAGCATGCCCAAGATGCCAGCAAATGGAGGCTGACATGAGCCACATGTTTTGGGCCTACCAGGAAGCAGAGAATCTATGGGCTTCTGTCTCAAATGAAATAGAACAGGTAACTGGCCATACAGATCTACACACAATAGAGGGGTGATTGTTTGGGCTTTTTAAACGGCCACCAGAAACTAAGACTGAGAACAGATTCATTGACCTGGAGTTATAATTGGTCCGTAGACTCACTGCTATGTATTGGAAGGACCCAGCGTGCCCTACTGCGATGCACTGGTGACCAGCGACCCTGAAATGGGGACGTGCTAATGTTGTAGCACTGAGGCATGAGGAAGTTTGAGCCTTGCGCAAGAACCACATAGCAGCAGAATGGGAGGCACTACTACTGGATTTACAAATGCACTCAGAGGTAGCAGAAAACTCTCAGAATGGCTCCTGATGACTTGATTATGATTGCCCCCCTCCCCTCACCCTATCCTCAATATACTCTTCCAAGCTTCCCCCTCCCCCCACACTAGTCTTTCTCAAAAGCAGTTTTGGAGATGTATGTCTTGCTGGAGTTGGCAATGCCCCATCTGGTTAAACCAACACTTCAGGTCCATATGTAGCATTTCACGATTGGTTACTTCTTTTTGTATTATAGCATAGTTAGAAAGAAATTTGAACCGCTTACTCCTATACTTGATGATGTTATCCTGTGATGTGCATGATGGGATTCCTAAACATACATATGTACAAAGACAATGATCTGGTAATTGTCATTTGCCATACTGTGTACAAAATCAATAAAAATGGTTAAAAAAAAACCAAAGAAACAATGAAAGTCGCTCTGCAGAAATCATAACATTTTTGAAAATTTACAAATTGGGCTAAAAAATGTAATGGCCAAACAGAT
Organism: Pleurodeles waltl; assembly: GCF_031143425.1. NCBI lineage: Eukaryota > Metazoa > Chordata > Amphibia > Caudata > Salamandridae > Pleurodeles > Pleurodeles waltl. The sequence goes on from NC_090440.1 coordinate 989,770,153, forward strand.
AACTGAGCTAGCTCTCTACACCATTATGTTACACATCTATGCTTTTGCAGGCAGAGATCTACCTTGTTTATATTTTAAAAAACAACCTTTATGGTGCATTACCAAATAATGTTCATAGGGCATGCATAGGTATAATAGTATTTCTGGTAAAGGCTAAGTTTTCCATAGTCAATAAATATCTCAAATGACGACTGCTGTGAATATAAGTAAAGGGTCTGCTTGACTGGCAACCTTTAAAGCCAGCAAGCAAACCTGTTTAATTTGTTCCTACGGGATGACCTACTAAGAACAATAGCAGATGGTCCAAGATACTTGAGAAGCATCGTTTTCTAAGAAAAGCAAATCACATTAAAGATATTATGTGAAAAAATCAAAAATATCAACGTTTTCTTGAAATGTCCTACAAATTTCAAGTTGATTCTTTAGGCTGGAAGTTTTCTAGCAGAAATCGAACACTTTTTATATTTTGGGGAGATGTTGAGAACTGAACAAAAGCTGCATTTTATCAATCTGATGAAAAGATTAGAGAATGTGGCAGTGGTCTAATTGCATACTGTTCTAGAAGCCAGTATTCATTCTGATGTATGCCAAATGGCCTTTTCATATGATAAGGCAGTTAAAAGCCTCTGTTGGATACTTGGGATAAGCTGTTGTAGATGATGGACCACTGAAGTACAGCCATCCTTGGCATTTGAAATGTGCCTGTTTGCTTGCAGAGAGAAAGGTCTGGGTCGGGAGATGGATGGACAAGACATTATATTGATTTAAAAGTTTTTCAACAAAAAAAGATAGCAAGTAGTCAAGGTTTGTCCTTCTCAATCGAAAGACAAGTCTTGCGTGTGAGTTTTCCCAAGGTTTATGCTTACTGCAGGTTATGTTAAAGGTGTATCATATTCTCAAATTCAAACTCCCACATTAGCTCTTAGTGGAAGTGTAATGCTACATTCATGAATCTTAACTTTTCTTGAAAGAGTCTCCTAATGGAGCTTTTTAATTCCCCTGTAGGAATGTAGATTCCAGTGGAACTTCATGAAAACTGAAGTGATATTATATGCTTTAAATGAATTAGACATGTGATCAACCTTACAATTGCTCAACATCACCTGATGGTTTAGATCATTGGTTTGCAGAACAATAAGGAAATTAAGGGGATTTTGGGCAGAGATAAGGTCTCAAAATTTCAAGTAGCACCAAATATCTTTTTTTCCCAATGCTGTCTACAGTTCACATTGATGCCCATACCATTTCACCATCATCCTTGTTGGTGCAACATAAACTTAACATTTAATTATTTCAATTCCCTTTACTATTGACTTGAAACAAAATTGTTCCATAAGTATGTGAATGCACAGAGTACTGGAGTGCAGCTGGTGAGAGAACTTAGAAGGAGTAGGCATGTCTCACATGACTGGAGGTGATCCACTGGCTCACAGTGATAAGTTGTATCCAGTTTAATATGGGGATTTACGGGCTCATTACAAGTCTGGCGGTTAGACGAGCCGAATGCCAAACTTGCAGGGATGAGGCGGCTGTCAGCCTGGCTGCCTCACTCCCGCCATATTACGATGTTCCCACTGGTTAGCCCGGCAGAAACAGTGCTACGGTATTGGCCTCGGCTTTCTCACACCAGCACCCTCAGAATGTGCACTGTAGGCAAAGCAGACAATGCGCATTCCGAGGGTGCTGGACACAGGGGCCCCCTGCACTGCCCGTGCCATGGGCCATGGGCATGGGCAGTGCAGGGGCTCCCTGTGGCCCCCGGCACTGTGTTTCTGCCAGCCTTTTCATGGCTGGGTCCCGCCATGAAAAGGCTGGTGGAAACTGGAATAGTGATCGGCACGGCGCACTGAACTCAGCACCGCCGTCGCTTACCACAACTCCGACCGCCGTCAGCCCGTCGTGAACCATGTTACTGGTGTGCACGGCAGTCCTCTGATGGTACGACTGCCAGGGTCATAATGTGGCGGTTAGACCGCCTGGAGTGCAGTGGTCCGACTGCCACTGCAGCACTGGCAGTCCTAGGACCACCACTGTCGTAATGAGGCCCTTTGTTTTTTTAAAGTCTCTAAGACAAGGCATATCTTGGAGATTGGCATTTCTACTACTTAGAGACAACGACCCCTCATGAGTCTCTATGAATACTTTGCTGTTGGATGCTTCCTTTCTATGATGCCAATGTTTATACTCACCTCTGACAGCATACGATCTTTATGGCTCAAGTGGCAAATATATAGAATGGGTTACAGTTGACATCGTGGCCTCTTCCTCCCTTTAGTTCTTCCAGAATCTGCTAGTGTTTGCATCTATATATTTTAATCCATTATGACAGATTGGCCGCCGTGCATAAGAAGGCCATTAGTACCACATAAGTGTGCATACTCAGTCATTCAGGAGTTCCATTTTGAATATAACATTTGGCTGACCCTAATCTGGCGCTACAGAGATATATCTCATACCAGCTAATGAAATCATTCAGTAACAATGCCTTTTTGGTTATGTTAGCCAAACAGAAGGCAGCTATTTTTTTATAAAGTTGGAACCCCATGTTGGATAAGGTGTCTCCCGATTTTGAATACTGAATGAAGATTATATGCTACGTTTTCAACAATTTTGTAACTCCCTCGTTTTACTTGACTTTATGAAAAACTAGAGTCTAGTTACACAGATTGAAAACTGATGGTAAATAAGTGACACAATATTTTCATAATACTTTGTGCTTATTTTGGCTTGCTTAACAAGTCTGCTGTATTACTTTACATATTCATTTATTGTAGATTCATCCCTGCTAGCAGGTTCTGTTTTTATATAAAATAAAGGCATAGGACTCTGTTAATTTTCAGCAAAGTCCGGAGATCCAGTGGTAAAGGTTTTGGCTGGGTTCTCACAAAACTAAACATGCTAACAGGGCAAGGTGCATAAAGATAGAGAGTGGCAGACTTGCTCCTCATATTAGAGCTACTTTCAGAAAAGTTTTATTCAATTAAAATACGTATACCAAGAGACAAAAAAAATAAAACTTACTAAATTAACACATTTACAATTATTACCACAAATGGAAGCATGTTCTATGCTATCCAATAGTTTTTAAGTTCATTGTATGAGCCCAGTTGGCATCACCTTTGGCAGAACAGAACGTGTGGCCATTGATCATGTTCTACGTTCAGTTCCCTGGCCCTTGGAACACTCTAAGCATTGGTTATGTGAGGAAAGGTATAAGGTATTTAGCCATTTCCACTGGGCACTGAACACAGTTCCTTCAGAACTAAGAAGATAAAAGGCCCATTAACTTACTTATGTGACAGTGCAATCAAGTTGTTAAATGGCGTGTTTGACAGTTTGAAGACATCTTTGTTTTTAGTCTTCAGTACCCTGCATGCTGGAATTTTAAGTTCCACTGTAATCATTATAAGTATTTGGTCCTTATTTTGCTCTACAATGTTACCCCCACCGCTGACTCTTTTGGTTTTGCTAACCACTGTGTTGTCTCCAAAATCCCTTTCTACTTTATAAGTATTGAAAAACTAATCCCCTCACTACCTTCCTCACTGACGTCTCATAGCCTGCTTGATACTCTTTAATGAGTTTTCGTATGCTGCACAAAACGTGTTCAACTTCATAAACGTCTTCACAATCATGCTTTCTTTGCTCTCATTCTTCTCTCTCTCTCTCCTGCATTTGACACTGTTGATCACAACACTCTGCTGCCCACGCTTTGCAATCTTGGTGTTGGAAAATGGCCCTCTCTGAAGGGTCACCCCCAACCTTTTGCCATTTACCCTCCACTTTTTGCTGAATCTTTTCGTTGGCTTTAGGACTCTGAGCACTTTACCACTGCTGACCAGTGCTAAAGAGCATGTGCTTCTCCCCTAAACATGGGAACATTGGTGTATAAACAATTGATATATTTAATTTAATTGCAAGTCCCTTGTAAAGTGGTATACAATATACCCAGGGCCTGTAAATAAAATACTTCGAGTGGGCCTGCAGCACTCATTGTGCCACCCACACAAATATTGCTTTGAACATTGCTCAGGCCTGACACTGCAGAGCCTGTTTGTGCAGTTTTACTGTCACTTCAACTTGGCTTTTAAAACCCCTTGCCAAGCCTTAAACTCCCCCTTTGTTATGCAAATGTCACCCCTAAGGTAGGCCCTAGGTAGCCCATAAGGCAGGGTGCTGTGTAAGTAAAAGGTACGGCATGTACATTTACGTTTGCATGTCCTAGTAGTAAAAAACACCAAATTTTGTTTTTCACTACTGTGAGGCCTACTCTTCTCATAGGGAATTCTTTATTACACTTTTATGCTGTAGTTCCGTATAGAGAAGGAGTAGCTTTTTCATATTTCATGCCATTGGAATGGTAATAATAAATCCCCTTTACATGTAAAGTTAGATTTAACATTACTATTTTAGAAATGCCACTTTTGGAAAGTGGACATTTCTCTGCTCTTACCCCTCCGTGTGTGCTTGCAGCCTGTCTCCAATAAACGTCTGGAGTGGATGAAAATTGTTCTTTGTGCATTCCCTCTAGACAGCCAAAAACACATGAAGATTTTATGTTTCTGAGCACTCATCTGCATTCTGGCGGTTCTTCCTGGGCAGAAAGAGAGGGAGGGCTTGACACTTACACCTGAATAGGCAATGCCTGTCCCTACAGAAAAGCTGGATTACCTCATACTGATAGTCTGGAGCCAGGGCTGGAGGAAAAGGGCCTCTGTGTACTTCAAAGACCTGAGTCACTCCCACTTCAAAAGCACAACTGAGTATATGTACTGGGTCTCTGACCCTAACAAATCAGGCACTTCTGGACCTACAACTGGACTCTGTCAGAAGAACTCTGTGCTGCATCGAGGACTGCTTTTCTGCTGTGCTGCCCTGCTGCCTGCTGCTCTCTGACCATGCTGAGGGACAGCTGGATTCTGTCTTGCACCCAAGTGATCTTTAAGGGCTTGCTGGCATGCCTCCTGTTGCTTGAAACTCAGGGATATCAAAGTCTCTAACCCTGTGCTTGGTTCAATGGAAGTGGACCTAGATACTTGCACCTGGAAAATTGATGCATCTCCAGTCTGCTTGGAGCAGAATCGGCGCATCAACCCTACTGCGCGAATAAACTGGTGCATCACTCTCAAAACCAATGCACTGCCTTGACAGCCCAATGCTTGGAACTGGGTGTTACCGTCAGCTTGGAGAGATTGACACATCTCCTCGACTGCTCGGAGAAACTGGCACATCGCACTTTGGAACCAAAGCATATGGGCACTTCATCTTTAGAACTGACGCATCGCAACGACTGTGTGAAGAAAATTGGCGCATCACCTTGACTGTGGCCCGACACATCATTCATCTGTACCCTGCATCTCTGTTGCGACCAGGGTCAAGGTACTCTGTTCACCGGGCCTGTGTGGGTCCTGTCACCGGCCTGTGTTCCATCGCGGTCAGCTTGAACTGTTGACTTTGCCCCAGTCTAGCTTCACCAGATAACCCACATTCTGGTTTTTCCTTCTAAACACTCAACCTCTTTTTTATTTTTTAAAAATTCATAACTCGACTTCTACTTATTGGATTTTTGTTGTTTTGGTCTGTCTTGATTTAATTATAATAAAAGTATTGTGTATGTTTCTAACCTGGTATGGAGTCTTTTTGTGCTGTTTTCATTGTGTTACTGTGTGTTGTGTTGCACAAATATTTACATAATGCCTCTTTATATTATACTGACTGCTCTGTGTCGATCTACCAAAGGGTGAGCACAGGTAATCTTATAGAGTGTATCTGACTTACCCTGACTAGGATTGTGGTTCATGCTTGTACAGGGTGCATACTCTGACAACCAGAAACCCAACTTCTAGTATTTGGTGTCACAGACTCAGCATTAAACTGCTTTCCACCCTATCTTTTTGATCATTCTCTGTATCACAGTCCTGCCAACTAAATACAAAAATTACACTGAGTGACAAGGCGACGGGGCCTTGGAGGGGACAGGGCCTGGTGCTGAGAAGCACCTAAGAGGCACTTGTACCCCCCACCCCTCCTAAAAAAACATAAGTATGCTGAGGCTGTTGCAGATGCCCTGGGATGTTTCCACATTCATTAATGGGTGTCTGCAGTTCAAACCCTCTGAAAAACCCCTACAGTTGTTTTCTGCTTCTTTTCACAGCCACCATGTGATATCGGCTTCTAACCATGTGACCGTGTGAATGGAGTCGATATCTTGTCTCACATGGTGGCAATGTGGGAGTTGGCAGGTCTGGTATCATCCTGCTCCTCACTCTGTATCCACTTACATGTAGTCCTTTTAAAGGACAAATCCTGGGCCCTCTCTTCTACTCCTTCAGAACCCCTTGCATTCACTACCATCCTAGACACACAGATCCCCACTTGCCTCACTATCATCTGTTATTCGATGGCTATCAGATCACTTATGCCGATCTCACCCAAACGTGGAATCATCTTTTTTCCTCCCACTACATCACCTACCACCCACCCCAACCTTTGTACTTTCCTCCAGACAGCCTACCTCAAGCATCATTAGCTAGAAGCCATAGAATACACTTTACCGTTCAATAAACATGGAACCATTCTGATGCAACACAGCTACAGCAGTCAGTTTAAGTTACTGAACATCTAAAAAACAGTGTTCTAGTGCATCTACTCAGGAGACAAGATACTACACTTTGTCACAAGGAGCCTCTGCAATCTCCCCAAACATACTCATGCCCCCAGCTCCCATCACTAAGCTGGCTGAACATTTTGTTTTCAGGAAGGTACAGTGAAGATTTGTCATTTAAGGAAGACTTCTGAAAGCTATCTATGCTACATTACTTGAAAGAAGGCTGATTAGAAAATTTTAAGGTGTCATTATTTCGACATGCACAGTGTATAAGAAAAACACATTTTTCCAAAACATGTTAGGATCTTGAGACCTTCTTGGAATAAACTGAAAATGGGATGCCACAGAGGAAGCATCAGTGTCATCCTTGGCCAAGACACTCTGATACTGTGGAATTCCCGAAATACATAACAGCAATGTAAAATGAGGTGGGTTTCTCATGAGAATTACAACCCCACAGTGCATCTGCACTGTGAACTAATCAGAGCAGTGATGCTTTAAATTTGCATTGAAGAACCCAACAAAGCAAGAGATTTCTAGAGACAATATTAGTACTACCGGGGCCATGTTATACATTGCACCCAGGGGCTGCCCACTATGTAGGCCCGAGGCACAATTACATTACGGAGGAGGCCATAGATGATTGTACATCCCTTCTTTAATACTGATAGCACTGGTGCTCCTGTTGCACCAGCACTATCATAAGACAGTGGTACCTCATTTGCATTGGGACAAGGCCCCCGCTTTGCCTCTGGGCCCACAAAATATTATGGAGACAGGCACCAAGGAAAACATGTCTTTAGGAGGCACACCAAAAGTACATCACAAAAAGGTGGAGCTCTTTCAGTATGCCTCCTAAAAGCAGCCCTCGGGAAGGGACAGGGGGTTTCTATTGACACCCAGCTATCCCCCAGGAGGCGGGTGCAGTCACTCGCTGCACCCGCCTCCAAGGGGGTCTCTTGGCCCTCTTCAGACAGGTTGCCACCTACACCATGAAAAACGTAGCAGCTTTTAAACAAACAGCTGCTCTCTATTTCACTTGAATGCACTGCCCTGGGGGCAGCGTATTGCTTGAAATACGGAACATTGTCCCTGTTTGTGTTTGGCGCACCTTTTGAAAGGTGCATCACAGCACAAACATGGAAAATGTGTCACATTCATAATACGGACCCAAGAGAGATGACAGTGACTGGAGTGACCTTATGTTTATGCTCTTTCTGATACAATTTCAACCAGAGGTCTCTAACACCAATGAATGGCATTCAACAAATGACCTGGGGCAGCAGAAGTGGCATTATACAACATTTGGCACCGAATATAATCACAAGGTTTAACCATTGCCCTTCATTAACCTCCACTTTTCTTTTGTGAGTAGTAGAAATTACTGCAAACTACCATAGTACCAAATATAAACATGGATCTGAGAGCACTGCTGCCTTCATACACCTGGGTACCAGGGGCACCCAACTCTGCACCAAGGATACCAAAGGGCAAGCCTGTGGGTAGAAGTGGCTACTATTGGCTGACCCTTACTTGATGTCCATGCGACCACAAGGTGCCTATGAACTCAACCTTGATTACTGCTCAAGCATAGAGGAGTATCTTGCTGGTGAAGAACCGGTTGCTGTTGGTTATTCAGATGCCCTGTATAGAAAAAATCTGAAATACCAGATCCTAATTGTATAAACGTGCCTTACAATTTCAAAACACAGACAATGATATAGTATCAATCTTTCATTTCAAGGTCAAATTAGGCTAAAGGGCCAGTGAAGGAAATGACCGCTGTTAGAAGTTGGGTCTTTAGTTGGCAGAGGTATATACCCTTGTCCAAGTAGGAACCACAATCTTAGTCAGGGTAACTCACAACACAATCCAAACTATCCTATGCTCACTCTCTAGTAGCTTGTCACCGAGCAGGCAAGCTTAACTTAGAAGGCAATGTGTAAAGTATTTGTGCAATAACTCATACAGTGACACAGTGAAAGCACCACAAAAATCCACCACACAGGTTTAGAAAAATAGATAATATTTATCTGAATAAAATAAGATACAAGTGACAAAAATCCAATATGCACAAGTTGAGCTACCACTTTTTAAAGGTTTAAATGAGGCTCAGTCCGTATTTATACCCTTGTAACACACAGTACCTGGGATGTGTCAGAAATAACAATGCACGGAGGCCGCAGAGGAGGAAATGTGTTGAAAAAAAACATGTTGAGTCAGATTTTCTGGCACGGCACAGATGCTGCATAGTTTCTTTCCATGCTGCAAGGTGATACATCGATTCAGGAACGCAGCCTTGGTTTCTCACTGCAATGCAGGGATATTTTGATGCCCAGGGACGATGCGTTGAAAATCCTTGACGGGCTGGTAGAAGAAGCAAGCGCTGCACCGATCCAGTAATTGATGTGACAAAATTGCAGCCGTGAGGGAGGCACTGCATTGATTTCTGCAGGCATTGTGTTGATTTTCTGACACACAGGGATTTTCTTCTCTGGGGTGAAGTCTTTGTGGCCCTGGGACTTCAGAACAGGAGACAAGCTCAATTGAAGCCCTTGGAGAGCACTTGTGGGGAAGGCAGAGTACTTAAAGCAGAGTCAGAGGCCAACAGGCAGCACAGCAGTCCTTCTCAGTAAAGCAGTCCAGATGAGTCCTTTGGGCAGCAAGGCAGTCCCTCTGACAGAATCCAGGTGTAGATGCAGAAGTGTCTTATTTGGTGGGATCGGAGACCCAGTATGTATACCCAAAAATGCCTTTGAAGTGGAGGAAACTTCGAAGAGTGGTTTTGAAGTGCACACGTTACCCTTTCAGCCCAGTACTGTCAGCCAGGACACCTGTGAGGGGCTCTCAGTCCTTTGTGTGAGGGCAGGTCACTGGCCTTTGAAGTGTAAGAGAGAGTCCCTCCACCCTTCCTGCCCAGGGAGACCCATTCAGTATGCAGATGTGACCTCTGTTTATGGATGTCTAGGTGGAATGCACAAGGGGAGATGTCAACCAGCACAGACCAGATGTGGATTGGAGACAGGCTGGAAAGGCAGTAACTGCAGAGAAATGCCCACTTTCTAAAAGTGGCAATTCTAAAATGGTGATATTAAATCCAACTTCTCCAAAGCAGGATTTTCTATTACCATTCTGGCCATACTAAATATGATAGGACTACTCCTTTCAGTTCAGAAGCTACCTCTTAAAAGTATCTGATGGCAGGTCTAATGCCAGTCTATGAGAGGAGCAGGCCTCAAAGTAGTGGAAAACGAATTTGTGAGTTTTTCACTACCAGGATATGTAAAACACATACGTACATGTCCTGTCTTTTACTTACATAGCACCCTGCCCTATGGGTTACATAGGGCCTACCTTAGGGGTGACTTATATGCAGAAAAGGGGAGTTTAAGGCTTGGCAAGTAGTTTTAAATACAAGTCTAAGTGGCAGTGAAACTGCACACACAGGCCATGCAATGGCAGGTAGTAAAGTGTGCAGAGTCCTAAAACCATCAAAAACAGGGTCAGAAAAATGGAGGGAGGCAGGCAAAAAGATGGGGGATGAACCCCCTAGGGCTTTCAGGTCTAACAGGTGAGGCCTAACAACTTCCCTATATTAACCACCAAGGTGCCTGGGGCGAGTGGACGAGACCAGCTCGTCCTGCACCCAACCCAAGGGGGAGCGCTAGCCTCAACCCCCCCCCGGCAATCTGATGACGTCAGCGCGCTCACAGCGCGCCGCCGTCATCAGAAGCTGCTGAGGATGCACTGGAAGCCATTTGCTTCCAGCGCGTCTAAAGAAAGGACCCGTTTCAGGTGAGTCCTTCTTTTTGGGGGTTTTTGGGGGGAAATCAGTTTTTCCTTTCCCCCGTGCCTGTTTTCAATGGATTCCTGCTTCACGATCGGAGGCAGGGCCCGCGATCGTGAAGCAGGAATCCCCACTAGGCACCAGGGATTTACTGTGAATTTTATTTTGGGGACCGACCGCTTGGGCAAGGGTCGCTACCCTGGGGGGCAATAATAAATTGCCAGTTTTTTTAAGCTGATCTTCCCCCAGGGGGAGGTCGAAACCCACTAGGAAACCTGGGATTTTATTTTCATGATGTTTTTGGGCAGTGACCCCTTAGGCAAGGGTTGCTGCCCTGAGGTCAATATTTTTTTGGTATGTTTCGCCGCCCCTGGGGCTAGATCAGCCATGTTTTTGGCTGATCTCGCCCCGGGGGGTTGAAACTCACTAGACTCCAGGGATTGTGTTTTGGTTTTTTGTGTCTTGGGGGCACCCCTTGGGCCAAGGTCGCCCCCCAAAAGGGGTGAAATTAGTGTTGGCTATTTCTGCCCCCCTTGGGGGCAGATCGGCCTATTTTTTTTATGCCCATGGAGCAGAATCCACTTAGGCACCAGGGATCCTGAGTGTGTGTGTGTTTTGTGTTGGGAGGGCGGCACCTTTGGCAAGGGTCACCCCCTAAAGGGGACATTACTGATGGGCATTTCTGTCCCTTAGGCCCATCTGCCCCTAAGGATGGCAGAAGCCACCGAGACGTCAAAGATTTTTTTTTTTGGTTCCCTTTGTTTTTGTGTGTGCTGGGGGTGCCCCCTTTGGCAACAGTCGCCCCCCCCGAAGCAGACACAGAGCTGTTGGCCATTTCTGTCCCCCTTGAGGGGAGATTGGCCTTTTGTTTAGGCCCATCTGCCCCCAAGGGGGGGCAGAATCCACTTAGGCACTAGGGATCTTGTATGTGTGTTTTTTGTGTGGGGGGGCAGCCCCTATGGCAAGGGTCGCCCCCCAAAGGAGGGCACATTACTGATGGCCATTTCTGCTCCCCTTGGGGGCAGATCGGCCTATTTTTTTTTTGGTCTGTCTGCCCCCAAGGGGGCAGAAGCCACCAAGATGGGAATTTTTATTTATTTTTTGTTCCCTTTCGTTTTTTTGTGCTGTGGGCACCCCCTTTTGCACCCTTTGGTAAGGGTCGCCACCCCAAGCAGGGTACAGAGCTGTTGGCCATTTCTGCCCTCCTTGGTGGCAGATCAGCCTATTTTTTTTTTAGGCCCATCTTCCCCCGAGGGGGGCAGAATCCACTTAGGCACCAGGGATCTTGTGTGTGTGTGTGTGTTTTGTGGGGGGGGGTTGGCCCCTTTGGCAAGGGTCACACCCCAAAGTGGGGCACCTTACTAATGGCCATTTCCGCTCCCGTTGGGGGCAGATCAGCCTATTTTTCTTTAGGCCCATCTGCCCCCAAGGGGGGCAGAAGCCACTTAGGCACCACGGACAATTTCTAAGTTCTTGGTGGCGGGGTGTTTGTCAACTGGCGAAGTATTTGAATTTGTGATTATAACAGTTTATTTTTTCTTTTTGTTCTAGTTCAAAGCTTTTGCTTCCTTTGCTGTGGATGCTTGCCGTTTTGGCAGTAGTTGTCCTGCGGTTTGCATAGTTGCATGTTTTAGGTAAGTCAAAGCAATTTACTCCAAAGAAATATTGTTGACATGCATGAATTACGTTTGTAGGTGGTGTACTAAATGCAGGACTGTGTGTGAAATTGTCCTTAGATTTGAGCACAATGATATTTGTGTTGTCATATGTCTAATTTTCTTTTTTCTTTTTTCTGTTTAGTGGGATATCATTGGTGATTGCTGAGTAGTTGCTAGTGAGTAGCTTTTTCAGGCAAGTGAGTGGTATAGTTTTTTAGTACATAACTCTTTGTGATAAAGCTACACTTTGTTTATTACTTATTTTAGTGCTGGTTGTTGTTGGCAATCCATTTGTTGTTTGAAAGGATCATGGCTAGCCGCAGAGTGACCGCTCAGCAGGTTGTTGGCATGCTTTTTGAGTCGTCTTCTGGCCATGATTATGAGACTGACTCTGCATCGGAGGCAGAGGAGGAAGTGAGAGATTCTGGCAGTGAGTTTTCTGTCCGAGAGGATTCTTCTGATGAGGAAGCCACTCTCAGATGCTCAGAGGAGGGCATTGATGTGCCAAGAGGGCAGCAGCCTGGGGCTGAAGGGTTTCCCATTAGAAGACCTGAAACCTGGATTGCCCCAAACATGGAGCAGCCACAGTTACCTGCATTTACTGGTCTCCCTGGGTGTAGAGTCAATATGAAAAACTTTTTGCCTGTCAATTTCTTTCACTTGTTTATGGATGATGTATTTTTGGAAGAGATTGTTGAGCAGACTAATTTGTATGCGGAGCAATATTTGAGGGATAACGCTGCCAGACTTAGGCCTCAGTCTAGAGCTACTCAGCGGGTTCCCACATATCTGGAAGAGATGAAATGGTTTTTAGGTTTGACTTTTTTGATGGGGTTGATAAAGAAGCCGTCACTGGCTTCTTATTGGTCTATTAGTCCCTTGATGGCAACGGCTATATTTCCTGCAACTATGACTCGTAATTGCTATTTGCTTCTTCTTCGTATGCTGCATTTTGTAGACAATGCTTTAGCCTTGCCAGAAGATCACCCTGATTGTGACCGTCTTTTTAAGATTAGGCCTGTCCTTGATCATTTTGTAGATCGATTTTCAGAGGTCTATGTTCCAGGCAAAGAGATAAGTGTGGACGCGTCTTTGGTCCTGTTCAAGGGGTGTTTAGTTTTTAAGCACTACATTCCTAGTAAGAGGGCAGGGTATGGAATTAAATTGTATATGCTGTCAGAAAGTAGTACAGGATTTGTGTATAATTTAAGTGTCTACACTGGTAGGGATTCCAGTATTGACCCCCCTGGTAGTCCGCCCACTTTTGGAGTTAGCGAGAAAACTGTGTGGTAACTTGGTAGACAACTGTTTAACAAAGGTCACCATTTGTACGTAGATAATTTCTACACTGGAGTGCAGTTGTTCAAGGAGTTGTTTAGAGTGGACACTGTTGCTTGTGGCACAATCGGTTCTAACTGGAAAAGCTATCAAAGGGAGCTTGTCTGTAAAAAACTTGAAAGGGGACAGTGCAGTGCCTTGCAGAATAATGAGCAGCTAGCTCTGAAATTTTCAGACAGGACGGATGTGTACATGCTATCTACCATCCATGATGAGAGTACTTCCCCTGTGACTATTTAGGGTCAGGTTGCCGAAATGCGCAAACCTGCGTGCATTTTGGACTACAATAGACACATTGAGACACATAGACACAGAAGAGCAGTGTAAGGTTCCAACCTCTGATCTACTCTATCAACACCACCCGTGTTGATAGAGTAGATCAGAGGTTGGAACCTTACACTGCTCTTCGTAAGTCTTATAGTTGGTATAAAAAGTTGGCCCTACATTTATTTAATTTGGGAACTTTTAATGCTTTTATTGCATTCAAGGATTGCTCACCTGAGTCAAGGATGAAATTTGTTAAATTATAGGATTCAGTGAGAGAGAGCCTTATTGTGGTGGAACAGACAAGAGTTCCTAGAGTAGCAGTGGTGGAAGATGTGGCTAGATTGAAAGATCGCCACTTTCCAGATCACATTCCTCCCACTTCCAAAAAAGACTTGCCCACTAAGCAATGTAGAGTATGTGCCCAAAGAGGTATCCGGAGGGAGAGCCTGATGTACTGCCCTGATTGCCATTCAAAGCCTGGGCTGTGTGTGGCCAGCTGTTTCAGGAGTTACCACACCCCAAAACATTTTTGGGAAATACCGTGAGCGTAAACTGCCTGTTTTAGATTTTCAGATGTTCAGTTTCACATTTCTGTCATGTTTTCAGTTAAAGCTTTTGTGTTTGTAGTTTTGTACTTATTTTATAATTAGTTAGTGGTTTCTTTGTTGTCTATAAACAAAAAAAAAGTGATGGTGGTGTGCATGGGGTGGTGATTGGCTGCGGTGTGCGTGGGGTGGCGCTTGGCTGGCAGTGTGCGTGGGGCGGCGCTTGGCTGGCGGTGTGTGTGGAGTGGCGCTTGGCTGGCGGTGACAGCTAAACGTCAGTCCACACATTCCCATCAGCTGGTATGATTGCTGTATCAGGCATGTGGGGATATGTAAGTGATGGGCCCTCGAGTGGTGCTGTCTGTCGATGCGAGTATAGTAATGTGCTGGGCCTGTGGCTGGCAGCGTGAATGGTCTTGTGCATGTCATGTATGAAAGGTGTGTGAATGGACTGTAAAACGGTTGGTGCCTTGACGCGGCTTTACCGCTCAAGAGCTGTGAGTCATTGGTTCAGCCTTTTGGCCTTTCAGTTATTAACAATGCATTTCACTTTTGTGAAATCTCTTGTTCATAAAATTTGATCTACTGAACCATCACTCACCAAGTCCAACCAGTATGTGTGGTAAAAATGACAAAACCTGCTCCACTGTAATCAGGCGTCGCAGCACACCTGTGACAAGCTAGGTGTCTCAGGTGGGACCCCGATGATGAAGCATGCCTCCAACTTGGTTGGTGGGTGAGGGGTCTTTTTTAACATAACCTAAGTGCGCTCCTTTTCACAATTTTAGTGTTTGGAACATGACAGAAGTACGTGGACACATCAAAATGATATATTACAAAACTACCTGTGTTTGGAGGGGAAGGGGCACCTATGTTTTTGGTCCCAGGTGTGGCCTTCATCCAGGGAAACCTATCAAACCCAGATATTTTTTAAAACTAGACACCCCAAGGAGTCCAGGGAGGTGTGGCTTGCGTGAATCCCCCAAAATTTCTTAACCAGACTCCTCTGTAAACCTCAAAATTGGCTTAAAAAAGCATATTTTCCTGACTTTTCATTGTAGGATTACCACTCCGGCACAAAATTCCTACTCCCCAGCGTTCCCCTCAGTCTCCCAAGTAAAATGACACCTCACTTGTGTGGGTCCTCAAAGCATAGTCAGCCTAAAGATGTATAAACAAAAAATATGTGCTTATCAACTCGCTGTGCTATCCCCTCAATCTCTTCAGGTTTTTGGCCTTTTTCTGTTGCAGGCACCTGGCC
Organism: Pleurodeles waltl; assembly: GCF_031143425.1. Classification (NCBI taxonomy): domain Eukaryota; kingdom Metazoa; phylum Chordata; class Amphibia; order Caudata; family Salamandridae; genus Pleurodeles; species Pleurodeles waltl. The sequence goes on from NC_090440.1 coordinate 989,785,616, forward strand.
CACCCACACAAGTGAGGTATTCATTTTATCGGGAGACTTGGGGGAATGCTGGATGGAAGGAAATTTGTGGCTCCTCTCAGGTTCCAGAACTTTCTGTCACTGAAATGTGACGAAAAAGTGTTTTTTTAGTCAACCTTTGACATTTGCAAAGGATTCTGGGTGAGAAAACACTGGGTGATTCAACGCAAGTCACACCTCCCTGGACTCCCTCCGGTGTCTAGTTTTCAGAAATGTTTGGGTTTAGTAGGTTTCCCTATATGGCTACTGAGCCCAGGACCAAAAATGCAGGCCCTCCCCCCCCCCCCACAAAAAAAAACGGTTATTTTTTATTTTTATAATTTTGATGTGTCCACGTTGTGTTTTGGGGCATTTCCTGTCGCTGGCACTAGGCCTACCCACACAAGTGAGGTATAATTTTTACTTGGAGGAACACAGAATAGCAAAACAAGTGTTATTGCCCCTTGTCTTTCTCTACATTTGTATCTTCCAAATGTAAGACAGTGTGTAAAAAAGACGTCTATTTGAGAAATGACCTATAATTCACATGCTAGTACGGGCACCCTGGAATTCAGAGATGTGCAAATAACCACTGCTTCTCAACACCTTATCTTGTGCCCATTTTGGAAATACAAAGGTGTTCTTGATACCTGTTTTTCACTCTTTATATTTCAGCAAATGAATTGCTGTTTACCCGGTATAGAATGAAAACCCACTGCAAGGTGCAGTTCATTTATTGCCTCTGGGTACCTAAGGTTCTTAATGAACCTACAAGCCCTATATATCCCAGCAACCAGAAGAGTACAGCAGACGTAACGGTATATTGCTTCCACAAATCTGAAAATGCAGAAAAAAGTTACAGAATAAAACGTGGAGAAAAATAGCTGTTTTTTTTTACCTCAATTTCAATATTCTTTTATTTCAGCTGTTATTTTCTGCAGGAAACCCTTGTAGGATCTACACAAATTACCCATTGCTGAATTCAGAATGTTGTCTATGTTTCAGAAATGTTTTGCTTTCTGGGATTCAACATTGGTTTCACACCCATTTCTGTCACTAACTGGAAGGAGGCTGAAAGCACACAAAAATGTAAAAATGGGGTATGACCCAGTAAAATGCCAACATTGTGTTGAAAAATTTGGTTTTCTGATTCAAACCTGCCTTTTACTGAAAGCTGGGAAGCTGGTGATTTTAGCACCGCAAACCCTTTGTTGATGCCATTTTCAGGGAAAAAAACACAAGCCTTCTTCTACAGCCCTTTTTTCTCTTTTTTTTTTTTTTAAAAAAAAGAAATTTTCGCTGTATTTTGGATAATTTCTTGGTCTCCTTCAGGGGAACCCACAAACTCTGGGTACCTCTAGAATCTCTAGTATGTTGGAAAAAAGGACGCAAATTTGGTGTGGGTAGCTTATGTGGGCAAACAGTTATGAGAGTCTAAGTGCGAACTGCCCCAAATAGCCCAAAAAAGGGCCTGGCACCTAAGGGGGGAAAGGCCTGGCAGCAAAAGGGTTAAGCTAAATCCCTTTCAAGTGTCTCCAAAGACTTTTTATGGTTGCACAGGGAGCTCCAACTTTATTTTGCCACTCAGAGATAGGTTTAAAATATGTAGGGGATTGCCGGGTTTTGGGCCATTATTACCCTGATTACAAAATTGGCGAACCTTGGATTTAGAATTATCAAAATGTATTCTTCAGGATTGCCTGGCCTTGGACAATGTGGAGTCCATACCCTGGCTTGGGTATCTGAAGAGCACTTTGAGTGGGCTGGGATTTAAATTCCAAGCTCAGCCAGAACCCAAATAAACTCAACCTATCACGAACATGCACAGCTTAAGCGTTGGTGACCTTGGGCCATATGTCTGAAAATATTTTGCACTCGCAAACGGTAAAATCGGCAGTTTGCGAGTGCAAAATAGTGGTCTGCAATGCATGAAAGGCATTCGCAGACCACAAAGTAGAAATCGCAAAAATTGCAATTTTTTGGTGTTGCGACCTGGATTTTGCGAATCGCAATTTGCGATTCGCAAAATCCAGGTCGCAAGGCAATGCTGCAAAAAATCGCAAATTGCGATTTTTCGCAGAATGGTATTTTGCACATGCAAAATACCATGATCTGCAACCAGGTGGTAACCTGGTGCAAAATTTAAAAATGCAGTAAAACTGCATTTTTAAATTTAACATGTAAAGCACACATGCCCTTTTGGCATGTGTGTACCTTACATGTTCAAAAAATAATAATTGGGGTGCAGGAGAGGGGGCCTTACGCCCCCAGCAACCTGGCCTTTTGAATTTTCAAAATTGCGATTTCTGATTCAGAAATCGCAATTTTGGAAATGCAAAAAATTTGCAGCTATGGGCCAACAGGCCCATAGCTGCGAATGGGGCCGGTATCGCAATTTGCGATTCGGTAATAGCATTTGCGATTTTTAAGAAATCGCTTTTACCGAATCGCAATGGGCCGTGATCATACATCTGGCCCAAAGTGCCCAGCTCACCTCTCTGGCAAACTATCAAGCTATCGCACCTAGCCAAGAAACTAACTTGCTCGTTTTTTATATTTAAAAACTCACAACACAGATTCTACTTGACTAGGCCCCGTTAGGTGACTTTCCATTTTCTTCTAGCTTTTCTAGTACAAGGAGGATGGCTTGAGAACATTCCCCCCACACCTTGTGATAATACCTCTAGGCAATCCACAGTCCCATTTTTACTTTTCTGTGCACTTTATAAAACAGTTAAGATCAACTTTTTTACCCCCACTTCTGCGTCTGCCCAGTTTTAGTTCACACCAGGAAGGTTTTAGATTTTTATTAAACCTCAATTGGCCAGAAATATGCCATGCTGCTGCCAGTTTTATTACCGGGGCTTTTTTGACAAGGAACAAATATTACTAATCGGACATCCATGGGGTGAAGACTATGAATCTGCTTAATAGCACAGAGGTACTTGAGTTTTTATAAAAGTGTTTTATTTGCTTAACACGTGAAATGAACTGTATGTGAAATTTGGTTATGTGGTATGCTCTTTTATGGCTTCTTTTAGCCGAATAAAGTTTCTATGTGGTGTGTATGCCTTATAATTTCTGTGAGCCAGGATTGAACTCTGTGAGCTAGAGTATAATGACAGAAATTATTAAACATATTGTTTACACTAGGCTTTGAAGGAGGGTAGAGCCCACTGTCGTCCTTTGGATGAGACCTCGGCCTCTGTACTTGGGAAGGAGTGAAAGAGTGTAAAGAGTTTAGGGTTGCCCACCTAAGGTCTGTATGCAGTGGTCTCGCTTGTTCAAATAACTCGTCTTCTGAATAATAAGCCCACTATAAACTACAGTTAATACCTTGGATACTGTCATATAAATTCGTCCAGACTCTCCTAGCAAACAAACTATAAATATATATAGCACAAATTATGCGCTGGAGCAAGTGGAGGCATGTACGCACAGTTTTCGCCATCCCATCACAAGTCTATGATCTTCAGCAAGAGGCACATACCTTCCATCGATTCCCACACTCATTGCATAGGACGAAGGTGGTCATCGGCTCATCTGCACTGCGCGTCTGCACCTGAGGGAATATAAGACAACATATCAGAGTTAACAAGATTAGTGGTGGTGCACCCTCCTGTACAAGGGATGGGTAAGAATGATACGTCAGAGATGTACCATTAGGAAGGTTTAAGGCTAAGACTTCCCAGTGAAAGATCTGTGAGTATCCTTAAGGTCACAGGTTTGAATTTCAGCTGGGTCGTCTCATTGTTAAAAGAATCTCAGGGTGATAAAATTAACATCATCAGTTACCAGTAAGACCTGCTAATAACGTGGATCGGCAAAACAGCTTGCTGTTTGCACTATGTAACTGGTCCTTATTTTGTGATGGTTGGAGGGACTGATCAGTTACAACTAATCTATATAGCAAATCTAAGATGCAAAAAAACACTGATGCCAACAGCCAGATCCAAACCTGACACATCCAAGGCACCTGACTTGTATTTTGTGCTATCCTTACTGGCAAGGTGAAGTACAAACATTGGTACGTGCAGCCTTAAAGAGATAGATCTCACAAAATGTCTGAATTAGAATGCATTTGTTGCCCCGGTCGGAGTGGTAATAATCTAGTGTGGAGTTAAAATCACCTGGACTATGACAAAAACTCCCCACTAGGACTGTACATCATACAGGTTCAAGACTAAGGGCCTGATTACGACCTTGGGGGATGGGATACTCCATCACAAACGTGACGGACATCTCGCCCACTGTTTTACAAGCTCCATAGGATCTAATGGAACTCGTAATCTGGTGGACGGGATATCAATCACGTTTGGAACGGAGTATCCCATCTGCCAAGGTTGTACTCAGGATCTAAGTCTCTAATATCTCAACATTTGTCTTTGCCAACCAGGAGCTGGTGTAAGTGAATGAATGCAGGATTGCGATGTCAGAAGATTTCTTTGTGAAAATACATGAGCTGTCATTGTGGAAGACCATTATGGCATGCTGCCCCTTGCCAATATAATCATGGAAAAAGTTATCATTTCTGAATGTGCACCAAAAAACGCTCTTCGTGAATTGGGAAACATTTGTGCATTTTTGAAAAGGTATATTTGAAATGGCACAGTCTACTAATGACACTAAAACGAACTGCCTGAATGCAACCACTCATTTATTCTACTCTTCCTGGTTCTTCTCTTCCTCTCTGAACTAAGTTATCCAGGTGCCACTTCCTAGCCTCTCACTCGGATTTGTCTTTTCTTAGCAGATTTCGAGTTGTTATGATATGTGAGGGGGCGGCACAGAGGATAGAAAAAGAGATTCTCGGGACCCTCCCGAACACGCTCTGTTTTTCCTTACCATTGAAACTGGGAAATACGTGGGTTAAGGTACCTGCCACGGAGATCTATGAGAACGCAGCACCTTCGGGAAGTAATACTGGTGAGTTAAGTCTGCATTTGCAGAACATATATTTATGCCATCTCTGGTCACAGGTTTGATGTGCCACAAAACAGCACAGAGAGTTAACGTACCTGCTTCAGAGCCTGGTGTACAATAGCTAGGTCTCAGATTTGTGTTTTACGTAAGACAGCTCAGAGGGTTAATAATGCTGTAGAGATGCTTGCGTTACCTCCAGGTCACAAGCTACAAATCTGGTAAAATAGCTGAATGTGTAATACAGCCGCTTCAAACAACTCCATGTAACTTGCAAAGCCTAAGTTTGAAACCTTAAGGGTTTTAACTTAATCTTTCATTATTATAACGTTGATGAAATGGGTTCCATTGGGTAGCACTCATTAATAAGTGCCAACAAATTCAGTTTGCATTGCATGCTATAGGAATGCTCATTTTGAAATAGATCTACAGACAAACACGCCGACCGTTCTCATAGTGCACAAAAAGGCCTGCCTATCTTCCATTCATACTGAGCTTGATAAAGTCTAAAAATAACTTTTAATCTCAGTTTCTGTCTTGACAGCTTGTGAAGAGGCATGCTGAGTCTATCTTGGTTTTCCTTGATTATCAGGTCGTTAGGCTTCAACCCTGCTTGTTATGAGCCCAAACTGCTCCCAGCACAGTAAAACTCAGACAAAGAGAGTTGATTGTCTGTTAAAGGAGGCAATTTCATCCCATCTGCAGGCTGTTGCTTTGCACCGTGAACATACAGTGAATGTGCAGAGGCTCTGCTGCTCTGTTCCAGAGTCAGCGCACCTCACAGGGACAATTTGTTGGCGCCTGCATAATTTCCAAATCCAGTTTCAATGACATCTGCTTAATTCAGAATCCTGTTGCATCCCATTTTAACACAGCAGTGTGCTAATAAATTACTACCATTTGAGGTTTACACTGTGCATATTTACAAGTGTGTTTTTGAACTTTCTCAACACTGATGCAATTTTTTGAGTCGAGCCTACCAGATACCACAAGCTGTCTGTTTGTAAAAGATATATTGTGAGCTTACAATGAACATCCACTGAGCTTAGAGCTTGTGTTTGTCCCTCCCCAAAGCATAATCACTTTACCATCTTCGTGATTGGATGACGTGTTTCCTTATACTGATCACTTTTAGGAAACTGTTTTTTTTTTCTTTAAGAACTGTATTCTTTCTTTTATGAAGGTGCCACTCTCCCAACACCATTGTGCTCTTAGCATTGCCAGCCATTCAGAAAAAGCTTTGGCAAAGCCAATATGTCCCACTTATGCAAAAGCTATTGGCTTTGCCAATGTGCTTTAGCCATCTTGTACACCAGCGTGGCTGCTGTTTAGCATGGTTAAAAGTTAATGTCATAGAGGAGAGTGGTGAGGAATGTCCTAGAGTGGAATGGCGAAGAGTGGAGTAGAGTGCTGTAGACTGGAGCAGCAGAGAGTGTTGTGTATTCGACTGGCATAGTGTGGAGTCGCGTAGAGGCATACACTGCAGTGGCACAGAGTGGACAGGTGTAAAGTTCACTGACATAGAGTGTCGCAGAGTATAGTGGTACAGAGTGCAGTGGCATTGAATTCAACAGCATACTATGCAGCATCATGGAATGCAGTGGCATAGATTAGAGTGGTGCATAGTAGAGTGCAGAGGTGCAGGGTGGAGTGGTGCAGAGTGGAGTGGCACAGAGTGGATTGCTGCATAGTTGAGTGGCGCAGGATAGAGTAGAGTGCAGTGACAATGAGTGCAGTGGTGTACAGTGCTGTGGCATAGAGTAGGGTGGCGTAGAGTGGTGCAGAATGGAGTGGCATAGAGTTGAGTGATGCAGAGGGCAGTGGCGCAGAGTAGAGTCAAATTACATAGAGAGCAGTGGTGTGAAGTGCAGAGTAGTGTCGAGTGGCATAGAGAGCAGTGGCGTACAGTGCAGAGTACGTTTGAGTGGCATAGCATGCTGTGGATTAGAGTGGTGCAAAGTAGAGTAGCACAGAGTAGTGCAGGTAGAGTACAGTACCGCAGAGTGCAGTGACAGAGTGCAGTGGCGTAGAGTGGAGTAGCATAGAGTGTATTAGTGCAGAGTAGAGTGGCATATAGTTCAGTGGCAGAGTGTGCATTGTTGCAGGGTAGAGTGCCAGAGTGCAGTGGTGTAGAGCAAAGTAGAGTGGCGTAGAGAGCAGTGGTATAGAGTACAGTGATGCAGAGTGGAGTGCAGTGATGTAGAGAGCAGCAACAGAGAGTGCAGTTATGTAGACTGCATTGGTGTGAAGTGCAGTGGTTACGAGTAGAGTTGCATAGAGTGAAGAGGTGCAGAGTAGAATTGAGTGGTATGTAGTGCAGTGGTGTAAAGTAGATTATTTCAGAGTAGCGTAAAATGGTGCAGAGTGGAGTGGTGCAGATTAGAGTGCAGTTGCATAAAGTGGCAGTTGATTTATTTGCATGCATTTCTTCCATTTCACTGCCTAGATCATGCTATTCTAAGAGGGAGGCCCTGTAATACCTGTATAGCATGTCTTTACATCTTTACACAACAAGCAAGCAAAGACTCATGTTTATGGATCTATATTATAGACCAGCATATGAACTGCACTGCTAAAACCTTCCATATTATCTATACATTGCGTCCTCACTATCCTAGTTACAGAGTTCCTTGGACGATGACATCAAGGAATGGTCTATTTTTTTATGCACTGTATACACTCTACACTGTTCTACGCTACAGACAAGCCTAGATCGTACCATGATGAGAAGTTTCCTATTATCCATATTTTGTTTATATACATCTCTATGGCAAAGACCTTTCTAGGCCCGGCCACTAAGAGTTCCCATATTATTCATGCTACAGCCCAATCTACGCCACATCACACCTAGACTTCCATATTACCTGTACATTGTGTATGTGTACTGCTGTGCACTTCAGAATGGGCTGCTGCTGAAATAGAAATGAAGAACGCCCACAGTTTTGGCAAAGGCCTGACTTTGCTAGTGCAGGTGTATTAATAAAACTTATTAATGAGTGTTGATGTATTCTGAATAAATGATTTATGTAGAAGATATAATAACGTAGAAAAATAATGCACGCATTTGGAAATGTGATTACGATGAGTGGCAGTCAATGCTCACAACGTGTACTTACTAGAGAATTAATATTGTGAAATGTTGAATATGTTTGACTAATGTAGTAATATGTCATATTGAGGGTTATGCAGTATGCTTTAGCTTTATTAATTGTGGGTCTTAACTTGGCGATTGTCCTGGCCTACTTGCCAGGCCTCATGTGAAAGCTGTATTTCTTAAGGTTTAATAAAATGGCTGTCCTAGAGAGTTAAACTGGGATTTATATTGTATTGTTTAAGTGTGCTCATAACAGAAGCTTTCTCATGAGAACCAACTGCTAGAAGATGCTGTTCGTACTAATGTAGCATTTTATGTGTAATGTGTGTGAGAATGACTTTCTCAGGAGGAGAACAATGGAGGTACTGATTGGAGTGGAAGCTGCAACAATATTGGTACCTGACAAGCAGGATGATGAGGACATTGCATGACAAACCAATCAATGACATGTGAACAGAGTAATAGTAGAACTCATAGATTTGAAATTTTTGTTTTACTGTACAAAGTATGAACTTTCGATTAACTGACCAATAGGGATTTGGGAAGTAGTGTTAGTAGTTTTAATATAACAATGCTGCATTGAGAGAAAACAGATCCTTTGCCCATTTCCTTGCTGACTGTAAGGTCAATATTTCTTGTGCGTCTTGACAAGAGGCGTGCTAATCTTTAATGCTTAGAGACTTTGCTTTTTCTGAACTTTGATGCTGAATCGTGATGCCTTTCTGATCGACTGATGTCTTGAGGACGAAGACTGACTCTGCTTGCTGATCCACACTGAGGATAGGTATTATAAATGAGACTGTTGATTATTGTGCATATTGCTTTTCCTTTCTGGGAACCAACTGCATTGTTTTGATAGAGCCATAGTTAGCTGTTTTTCCAAATTTGTGTTACTAAATTGTTTTGCATGAAGCCCAACATGTTGATGCTAATCTGGTGTTAGGTAAGGATCCAGACTAATGAAATCATGCTAATAGGGATTAATTATTGATGAATTTCTCTGCTAAACTTAATGTGTGTGATTACATTGATGCAGTTGACTTTGCTACTGACTTGCACCATAACTTTAGAATGTGTTGTAGTTCAAGCTTTGATTAGATTGCGTTTCTTCTGCCGCTTTGGACAGCCAGTATTGTTTCTGTATGTGTTTAATTTGATTTTGAGATTAATCTACATGATCTTAGCATTGTTAATTTAGGGAATTACATATTCTAACTTTTACTAAAAGGTGTGGTTATTCATGACTGAAAGCTCATGGTGCGTGACAATTACTGACTACATTGGTTATTACTGTTATTGATTTGTTGATGATTATTGATTATTGTGTATTGGTTATTGATTATGTACTGGAGCTATGGTCAGAACATCTTAATTGTGAGTCAAAAGGTTCATCAACCTATTTGCGTCCCCTTGTAAGTTTACTTATTAAGGTCAGATGCGCGAACAACTTCTAAATAAAATGAAATGAAAATGTCTTTGCCAATACTTATTAATTCTGCGGCCTAACTCCCACCCTCAAAATTCGATTTAGTACTCCCTGATAAATCTTTTAACTAAAAAAGCAACTTCATATTTTGATGCCAGTTTTCCAAACATCAAAGGTCCAGGACACAATAAGGCATGTACTTCTGTAAAGCACGCGCTCGCCTCTAGGTTTATTTCTGCTGAAAAAAGAATGTTTATTGTTACTTAACGCAGTGGTTCTGACTTTTTCAACCTAAAGTTGATGAAAGACTAAGTGGAACTGCCAGGATTAGAATTTTTGAGCTGAAGCCAAACATGGATCCTTGCAAAAAATAAATTAGTTCACTCACTGGGCCATCTGACCCTCTTGCCCTCCCCTCGCCAAGACTGCCTTAGCTTACCTGGTTGTAAGTACAGTTTTTCTTCTTGCACTTGCCACACTGTAGGAAGTCTGACTGAGTGCCTCCAGTCTTTGCCATCTGATGCTCCCGAATTGCCTCCTGCGTCAGGGTGCTGCGCAACTCCTTCAGCTCATCGCTCGCCATTTCCTGCAGGGAACACTGCCAGGTCAATGCTGTGAAAGACGGGTCATGACCTTAAATGCAAACCAGGCAGAAGGAACTCGTTGCGAGGAACTCGTTTATGCTAAATGAGATGCCAGCACAGAGACTGCCTGGGGCTCAATGGTGAGCAGTTTATACTGCACTGCGTATAGTTGGAGACAGCACTTTGAGCTGCTGGGGTTTCGGGATGAGATTGTGATGTTGTTGTCCTACCCCCGAGGCTGTACTGGCAGAGGGATAGAAAGTCAGATGAGAGTCTGCCTGGTTTAAGGTCACATAACTTTCTATTTCACTACAGTTGCTCTCAGCAGAAAGAGTAGGGACGTGGTTGTGGGAGGGAGGGAGGGATGTCTTTTTCTGCTTCCACTTTCTTTAAAATGCCTTGCGTACATTTATAGACACCTGAGCTGCATCACGTTTAGTCAATAAAAGGAGTTATTCACATCCAGTTTCAGAACGGCATTCAGCATACCCGAGTTTCCCTCCATTTTTTGGAGCTTCAGACCCAGAAGTTTTTCTTAAGACTCCACCTCACCAACTCCAGGAGTTTCAGTGTGGTATTGCTTCCTCGGATAATGATATTAAAGTCATCTGGCAAGCCTGCCGACAAATGCTTCAACAAAAACCGAGTCGCCATTTTTGCAGAGAAGACTATGAAAATCTAGGCCTATATCAATGATAAAAAGGAAACATCCTAAATGCCCCTATCGCACCATTAGAAATTCGAGCTACATTATTCTTTTGCTCAATGTTGAGTATCATTCAAGTTCTCAATGCGTTGAGGAAAGATTAAGGTATCACACCACTGAACAATTAGTGTACATTGTCTGCAACTGAAGACCACATCACTATGGTACTATATATGAGGGATGAGCAATGAATACCTACCATATGCCAAGTTACCAAGGCACTGAAACAAAACATCATAACCTCAATGCTGAAGAAGATGGAAGGCCCAAAGATCAATCGCCAGATTCATATTCAGCAGGATCATGAAGAGGAAGAAATTGCATGGCACCTTCAGGAATTTCTGTCAGGGTCGATTGGGAAGGAAAACAGATCTTAGCACTAGAAATGGCCCTCATTAGCATATCAGATTGCTAAAAAGTGGCTCACAATTGCAAATCGGGGCAGCTTTGAACTTTTAAAGGCATACTGTGTAGGCTGTGCAAGATATGGGAGACTGCATGAATGGGTGCTTGCTGCAGGCAACATCAGGGAAACTGGCAGTAAAAACACAGTCCAGTAGACCATTAAATAGGCCCACAAACAGCCAAAAAACTACCACATAATGACCATGTTAAAACAACCCTTCTGGCACTGTCAGATTGTTCTATATTAAGGATAGGTGGAGGACAACCTAATAACGCCTTGTGAGCTTGGGTAACAGTATGAGCTAAAGTAAATGGCCTACAAGGGGGTCATTTATAAATACTATTATAATTGAATAAATATGTACGTGTTTAGCGACGCGACCTATAAAGCACGGAACAAAATTCACAAGAATTAATCAAACAGTTCCAGCATCATCAATCTCTTTCTAGACGGGGCTGATTCCTTTCAACAAGCATTTACAGGATCCTACTGAACGTTTTTTTTTCTGAAATCTGATACAAGATTCGTGGTTGACCATCTGCATGAAGGAGACTAATGCCCATATTTATACTTTTATAGCGCCGCATTTGCGTCATTTTCTGACGCAAAAGTGCCGCAAACTTACAAAATATAATTGTATTTTGTAAGTTTGAGTCGTTTTTGCGTCAGAAAATGACACAAATGCGGCGTTAAAAACTATAAATATGGGCCTAACTGTGCATGCATTTCCCTCGACTAGATGTTTTACGACAAAATCAACGATTTTAGACTACCAGGCACCACCAAATGTCTGCAAAGCAACAAACTAGCATTTTACACCACCTTTAAACACAGAGAAAACTCAGGTTTACACTAGGCATTATAGACAAGATGTAACAAGTGCTTTGGCGCTGACTGTGTGTTTAGGTTAGTCTTCCTACTTTGAGTCCAGATAATCTGTGTAGTGTGTGCTTGGATGGGAAATACGGACGGGAGTGCTGTAAACCGCATGCCCCTATATGACTAGAGCAGTTAAGCGACAATTCAATCATCGGTGAGCTCTAGATCAAAAAGATTTGGCGACCAACAAGGAAGTGACCTATGACTTATGGGATTCTCGGATTGCCTTCTATCCTTTCTACTGGTTCCTCTTTGTTTTCACCAGCCTGCTCCCACACTTATTCTCTTCCTCGCAATCCTTTCCTTCTTCTCCTGCCCTGTCCACTTCCTGCTGAGTCTCTTCTCCCACCCATCCTGCGTAGATGCCCTTGTGCGGATCCTTCACTTCCCTCCGCGTTCACACCTGCAACTCCTCTTCCGGGTAACCCCACCTCTAAAGACCCTGCTTACATACACCCTTGTCTCTTACTTGTGCTTAGTCAGCCCGCCTCACTCTCTCCGATGCTCACATCTTCGTGCCAATCATGCCCCCCTCTTCCTCTACACTCCTAGCTGTCCTCTCTGATGCCTCTCCCGCTCGCTGCCCAGCAGCTCACCTCAGATGTCATGCCTGCAATGCGCTCCGCAGAGATGGCTCCGCACAGCACATTGCGACGCAGGTTTGGATTCTTGGGATCCTTTAAGTTGCTGATGCGGCTTCGTACCCGGTTCCTGTACTTCATGTCTGTGGCCTTCACATCTTTGTATATATGTAATAGTGTCAAAGAAAAAACATCAGAGTGGTATGCTAGCACAGTAAAAGTGGCAGAAATTCATTTAGACCATGGGTACTCACAAACTTTTTCTCGGGGGGCCAAAATTGCAGTATGGTTTGCGGCCGAGGGCCGCACTGAAGTGACAGCGGGGGGCGGGGCTTAGAGGGGGAACAACCACCCCACCCCCTTTTTCAAAACAATGCTAAACAGCGCCATCTGCTCTCACCCCTACCCCAGTAACACACACAGCGCCATCTGCTCTCACCCCTACCCCAGTAACACACACAGCGCCATCTGCACACAGCGCCATCTGCTCTCACCCCTACCCCAGTAACACACACAGCGCCATCTGCTCTCACCCCTACCTCATTAACACACACAGCGCCATCTGCTCTCACCCCTACCTCATTAACACACACAGCGCCATCTGCACACAGCGCCATCTGCTCCCAGCCCTACCCCAGTAACACACACAGCGCCGTCTGCTCTCACCCCTACCTCATTAACACACACAGCGCCATCTGCACACAGCGCCATCTGCTCCCACCCCTACCCCAGTAACACACACAGCGCCATCTGCTCTCACCCCTACCCCAGTAACACACACAGCGCCATCTGCACACAGCGCCATCTGCTCTCACCTCTACCCCAGTAACACACACAGCGCCATCTGCACACAGCGCCATCTGCTCCCACCCCTACCCCAGTAACACACACAGCGCCATCTGCTCTCACCCCTACCCCAGTAACACACACAGCGCCATCTGCACACAGCGCCATCTGCTCTCACCCCTACCCCAGTAACACACACAGCGCCATCTGCTCTCACCCATACCTCATTAACACACACAGCGCCATCTGCACACAGCGCCATCTGCTCCCACCCCTACCCCAGTAACACACACAGCGCCATCTGCTCTCACCCCTACCCCAGTAACACACACAGCGCCATCTGCACACAGCGCCATCTGCTCCCACCCCTAGCCCAGTAACACACACTGCGCGCACACACACAGCGCCATCTGCTCTCACCCATACCCCAGTAACACACACAGCGCGCACACACACAGCGCCATCTGCTCTCACCCCTACCCCAGTAACACACACAGCGCGCACACACACAGCGCCATCTGCTCTCACCCCTACCCCAGTAACACACACAGCACGCACACACACAGCGCCATCTGCTCTCACCCCTACCCCAGTAACACACACAGCGCACACACAGCGCCATCTGCTCTCACCCCTACCCCAGTAACACACACACACACAGCGCACACACACAGCGCAATCTGCTCTCACGCCTACCCCAGTAACACACACTACATTAAAAACAAATAAATAAATAAATAACCAAAGAGCCTTACCTGACTCAAAGCACTGTAAAGATGCCACAAATGTGGAACAGCAGGCAGGCAGGCGGGCAGCAGACGTGGAGCCGGTGACAGGAAGCAGACGACCAAAGCCCCGTAAAAGTTAGCTGCAAGCGCTGACTTTTATGGGGCTTTGGCTTCCAGGATCGTCAGGGCAACGCCATAAACAATGGCCGCCGTATGTAAACATAGAGGAGGGCCGCGGGAGCATGCTCCCGCGGCCCTCTTCTATGTTTACATACTGCTGCCATTATGATGTGGCGTTTGGTGTGCGTCTCGCGGGCCGCCAAGCTAGGTCCGTGGGGCCGCTGGCGGCCCGCGGGCCGTACTTTGAGTACCGTTGATTTAGACGGACAGAGGCCTTTCAAACTTGTGCTACTTCCCGCTGACCCAGGAATCCTCGGGCAAATTATTCTTTCAATTTGAAAAGAAAATGGCAAAGTGTTCTGCTGACGTAATTGGGCGCATTTCTGTAACACCTGATGTCTTTATACTGCCTTTATTACGGAATTTCATTTTAGAAATCTATGCAACTTTATGTCGTATTTGGAATCTTGCTCTAGGCAAGACTGCTGGTTAGGGATGACAGCACTTATGTTTATAGGTGACTATGCCTATCCTACAACAAGTTGCAACTGTAGTCCCATCCCTTCCGGCACACTAGCAGTACCTCACCAACAACCCAAGCAGTTAAAGGTGATTTGTGGTAGCCTTTACGCATGGACTCAGAAGAATGATATCTCAGGGAGTGTCATGATTAAACGGAGATTACCCCTTTCTCACAGATATATCATGTCCCAAGCAAACACAGGCAATGAAGAAGATACAATAATGTGTCAATAGGAGCCCCCAACCTGGTTACCTTGAATGAGCTCTCGAGCTCAGATTTCGGAAGAACACGAAGTCTGGGTCAGCGTCAAGGTGACGTGCAGCATCTATAGCAGCAATGTTATCTGGTCGGAATCCCTCTGATTATCTGTCTAAAGTGTGATGTATTTATACAGATCTACTTGGACCCCTGACGTAGGTTGTTCCAAAACAATAGCTAACGCTGCATGTTTGGGACGGTAATTTCTAATGTGAGCACCTAAAGTTTGTTTGTCTTAGTTGCATGAGTTGACGCCTTAGTGCGGTGACACTGATAATATAACTCTAAACAAAAAGGCCTAACTATAAACAAGGCAGCCATCTTAGAAGAATTAATTAAATAAATAGTCTAAGACAGAGCAAGCTAAGTAGGTTAAAAGTCACTAGGTGACGGGGGCACGAGTCTGCAAGCCAAAGGCTAAGCTAACTCCTGTTATCCCATTAAAACAAACTAGGATTGTCTACATTTACATAAAGAACATTTTGCAATTTCTTTTTTTTACAAAGCTTCATTTACCAGCTTTTGTATCGAGTGAGGTTAGGTAGGGCAGAACAGGGATGTAAGACAAGGTAAAAAAAAAAGGAAAAAACATAGGTCGGGTGGATACACCCATTTTGGAATTCTACGCTCGTTATTATTGACACTTTTGAAACATTTAAATGATTGTAGACCAGACGTACTAACTTATTTTGTGGTCACAAACACTACAATTTATGAAATGGGAGCATTTGCAACTGGAAAATAGGTTTTTCTTATATACGATTCCCTTTGTAGGAGTCTGAAAACTTTTAAACCTTTTAAAAGGGTTTGCAAATGGGAAAGGGCGGTTCCTCTTAAAAGTTGGAGGAGTGTCATCCCTCCTGCTGCGAGCGCAGCAGGTAAACACAAATCAATAAAGTGGCATGGCAGTGCCATTTTATGATGCCGCCGGCTCGCGCTGTGTGCAACGCAAGTGTGAGGGCAAGGGGTGGGGGCTGAATCCTGCAATTGAAGATGACTGCTGCCCCTGCAAGTGCGCATGTCAGATTGGCCACCTCTCTTGCGACGATCAGTCCGACATGCACACTATAGACCCAGCAATCCCAACTCTGTAAAACAGCGGGGGGATTGTCAGCACACGCCTCCAGCCTCAAAATGAGAACTGGGTTATCCTGCTCCAAACAATCCTGGAGCTGCTCTCATGCTGAAAACAGCATGGGAGCAGCTCCAGGATTGGTTTGATTCACGTTCCACTGGGCAGAAAGGAAGTCCTTCCCTTTCCTGCTCATTGTCACTAGGATCCCACCAGAGAGAAGTGCTGCACTGGACGGGATGTAGCATTTATGGTGAGTATTTTGCCAATGCGCCCCATCATATTTTCATATTGCTAACCACCACTGCAAATGGATACCAACTCATATTTTGGAAAGGGTGTGTGTAGTTGTCCCTTCCAAACTGAGAATCAGTACCACGTGTATCAATGGTTTGTGACCAGAATTCCAGTTGTAAACTATTGAAAAGTTACAGACTCATGATATGGGGTGGAGAAAGGTTCCCCTTTCGACCACTTAGCCTTTGTGAATGTTGAAAACTGTTTCTGGGGGGATTAGGGCAATGGTAAACGGGGACACTGCCAACTGTCTAATCCAACTGATTCACAATTTGAGACATACCTAAAAAATATTAAGTAGGTCAGATTGCGACTCAATCCGATTCCGAATTTTGTGAACCTACCTATTAATACATAGGTCAGTTCTCAAAATTGTCTACTGGGCACAAAAATACTGGTTGAAAACTGTGATCATTTTTGCAATCAGTATTCTAATACCACTGTCCCACTGTAATTTTCTTTAAACCCTTACGTGCAGCCATTGGCAAATGGATCCCCAGGGCATCAGTCAGCTATTGACATACACTGGCGATGGTTTGAAAAGCCCCTCTGGTGCTTTTTACCCAGAGGGTTTCCTTTTTTCTCTGCAGCTCGGGCTGCTTGGGAACAGCTTCCCGAGCAGCTTAAGTGTTTTTTATCTGTAATGATGATCAACAAGCAGGGCCTGCTGAAGTCATGACTTCTGAAAGTGAAAGTAAAATGAGCCGATGGGCTTGTATTACTTTCACTGAATCAGTGCTCAGGGGCATATCTCAGATCCCGCAAAAGCAATTATTCTTTGAAGAGAGGTATCTTTGGAAAGGTGAGAATCTCCCCCTTCTAATGGTACCTCTGCACAGTAATCTCTGCTTGAGGACCACCAGAAGAGAATGATCTCCTAGCAGAGAACCACTCGCTAACCATCAGGAATGGGGGAGGGGCCCCTAAGGGAAGAGTTATTCTCCCTAAACCCATTATACACCAGGGATTTCTTTTTATAAAAATATAGATGTGGGGACTACCCATCAGGGCATAGTCATCCCCCACCCCAAATGCATAAGGCATGGTAACAGTCTTACTGCTTTCCATGGGGACAGATGGGGGCAATTACTGCAATCCATCCCACCCCCGGGGCTCCACTAGACACTAGTGATTTTTAGGGGTGGAGGGTGCCCATAAGGGTGTGTCCATGCCCCCACCTGCAACAGACATGGGAACAGTCTTTCTACCCCCCACCAAGTGCGGTGGATAAAGGTGATTACCCCAATCTGTTCCCCTAGTGTGTCAATAGGTTGTTGTTTTTAAAATGAAGCATGGGCCCGTGCTCTACCTCACCCTATGGCCCAATAAGCCTTCTGCCCTGTCCACTCTCCCCCCCAAATCTTCTTCCCACCAATCTTCTTCCCAGGTGGTCAGAAAGACTGTTAAATACCAGTCATTTCAAAATGGAGCCAAAAAAACATTCAAAAGGAGGGTGCAGTCTACCCTGTCATTGAGCGGTATTCCCTCCCCAGAATAATAGTTATATTCTGCCCTCCTGGGGCCACCCCCAAAAAGGTAAAAATACTATTTTTACCTCTCCCAGGGCAGACAAGAGTTTGCACTAATTTGCTCTTGGGAGCTACAAAGCCCACTGTAAGGCAGCAATGTATATTCTGTAATAAATTAATGGGATGGATCTGGCCCATCCTAACTTCTGCCCCACCCTCACCTCTAAAGCCTCAACAGTCTTTCTGCTCCCATGCGGACAAAAAAAATCCCATCCCAATGGCAAATGAGAAGACATTTGACTCATTTGATTGTGGTTCTTACATATGGGACAGAGAAGTGTAGCTCATTCTCAATATTGTCCCACTTGCAATAGTGAATGGATGCACTTTTAGGGCTTGGGTAGACTGCCATCAAGGAAAACCTACCAGACCCAGACTGTTCTGAAAACTAGACATCCTGGAGAGTGTGCTTCACGTGGATCCCACAAGATTTCCTTACCCAAAATGCCCTGCAAACGTTGACCAAAAACACACACTTTCCTCATATGTCTATGAGGAAAACTTCTAGAATTATGCAGAACCACAAATTTCCTACCACCCAGCATTCCCCCAAGTCTCTTGATAACAATGGTACCTCACTTGTGTGGGTGGGGCAAGAGACATGACAGAAAAGACCCAAAAGCACTATGTGGAGAGATCAGTGATAAGGGGAGGTACGGGATTTAGGGTCATGCTCGGCCGCCACTCATGCAAACCTATGAACAACAGACATTTCTAAAAACCAAACAACTAGGGGATTGCACGGTAGTGTGTCTTGTGTTGATCCTATGAGGTCACCTTACCAATAATGCCCAACACACTTTAAACTATGCCTGAAATTAGACATTTTCCTTACATTTCTGTGATGGAAACTTCCGGAATCCGTAGGAACGGATCAAATCAAGGTCAATGCGAGTCTTCTCACAAGGCCTCCCATTGACCTTGGTTTGATCTGGTCCTGTCACGGGTACTAGTCTCAGGCACACAAGTGGTGCAACAGTTTTATCGCCACAAGTAGGGTACCACTGGGTGGTAGACATTTTGTGGATTCCTGTGGATTCTCAAAGTGTCTACCACAGAAATGTAAGGAAAATGTGTGATTTCAAGCAAAGTTTGAGGTTTTCAGGGCATTGCGTGTAAGGAAACTTCATGGAATCCATGCAAGGCACAGCACCCTGGAATACCCTTGTTGAATAGTTTTCAAAAATGTCTGTGGCTTGTAGGTTTGTGGGTCGTGCCACAGCACACCCCCAAATACCACAACTACCCAGATTGCTTATCTCTCAACATAGGATTTTAAGGCCTTCGGTGTTATGTTCTTATGGCCCACCAACCCAACTGTGGTACCATTCTTATCGAGGGACAAGTGGGAACTCAGGGTGGTAGGAAATATGCGGCTCCCTACAGAGTCCTGAACTTTCCTTCACATAAATGTGAGGAAAATGTGTGCTTTTTTACCAAAGTTTGACTTGTGCACGGGCTTCTGGGTAAAATAAACTTTGGCGAGCCATGCATGTCTTGCACCCCTATACTCCTTTGGTTGTCTAGTTGTTAAAAAATTTGCAGATTTGCTAGGTTTCCCTAGGCGTCATCTGAGCTAGGGCCCAAAAATTCACAGCTACCCATTTTACAAAAAAGAGTCAGTTTTGAGTAGAATGTGATGTAACCATGTTGCATTTTAAGCCATGTCCTATCAAGGGCACTAGGCCTGCCCACACATTTAAGGTACCATTTTTTCTGGGAGACTGGGGGAATGCTGGGTGGAAGGAATGGCTGTTATTTCCTTCACTTTTAATATGTCTTCAGTCCAACAGTAAGTTTCCTTGGGAAAACCTTGAGGGATCTACTCCTCACCTATGGTCCCCTGCTGAATTTGTCTATGTTTCAGAAATATATAGCTTTCCTGGATCACCCATGAGTTTCACACTAATATCCACCACAAACTGGAAGTAGGTTGAGAGCACAAAAAATAGGAAAAATGGGCTACCTCTTTGAAAAATGACAAAACTGTAGTAATGTTTCTAAAACCTGGGAAAATGGTGACTTCAGCACAGCAAACCATTAAATGATGCCACCTTGGGTGAAAAACACTTTTATCCAGGGCACCATTTTCCTATTTTTCCCAAAAAAGGTAAAATGTAGCTATATTTTGCCTATTTTCTCAGTTCTCTCCAGGAGAATCCCAAAACCCTGGGCACCTTAGGAATACCTAGGATATTGAAAAAATGATGCAAATGTGGCGAGGATATCTTACGTGGAAAAAGTCATAGAGCCCTAAGAGCAAACTACCCCAAATAGGCAAAAAAGGGTCAGCACGGGAGTGTGGTTTTAACCGTTAAGGGGTTAATGACTGCACTCAGGGGCTTATTTACAAAAAAGTCACACAGTGCAGCACAACAAGTCACCTTGGTGTGCTGCACTGCATGACAGGGAAAGGACAAGAATGTGTATTGTTTAAGGTAATACAATGCATTTCTGCCTTTGTCCCTGCACTGGTGTCCTTTTTGGCAGCCTAGGGCCAAATCAGTCACCATGGTGCACAGGTGCCTCTGTTGCACGCAAGATTATTTTTACGCAGGAGGGGACACCTTCCTGGTGAAAAGCAATCCTTAGAGGCATATTCTCCTTTCTATGTATAGTGCAGAATGCAGCACACAAAGAGGAAGTAACAAGGAGAAATTAAGTTGTTACGCCTCTCCTGGGAAGGCGCATCTTTTTGTGCATTCCAAGCTTCACACATTTTGGTAAATCTGGAAATGCAACACAAAAAGATGATGGACGGAATGCTGAGCATTGTCAAACATTCACCTCCAGTCACAGATCTGGGTTTAATCCATCATTACATTGCTCACCACACCATTCCAGTTTGGATCCAGCCATATGCAAATCAGCCTTCATGCTGCTTCCTATGGAAACAGTCCAGCCCGAACTGCCAGGCCAGGTCCTCCCTGGACTAGAAAACAAGCATCCTGGGAAGGGTTTTGGGGTATCACCCCTCATGAGCCAGGCTAGCTTGAAACCGGTGGCGTAGCTAGCACAGGACCCACATCTTGGCATATCCTTCCCAAATTGTGCCAAAATGCAACACAAAAAGATGATTGATGGAATGCTGAACATTGTCAAACATTCAACCCGAGTCAGAGATCTGGGTTTAATACATCGTTATTTTGCTCGCAATTCCAGTTTGGACAAAGCCATATGCAAATCAGCCTTGATACTGCTGTCCATAACAACCGTCCAGCCCGAACTGTCAGGCCAGATCTTCCCTGAACCGGAAAACAAGCATCCTTTAACCAGTTTCGTAGTATCAGCCCTCATCAGCCAGGCTAGCTTGAAACCAGTGGCCTAGCGAGTACGGGACACATGTCTGTCATACCCTTCCCACTTAGGGCAAAAATGCAACACTATATTCTGGAAATGCGTTAAAAACCATGGGAGTTACATGGGAACACCTACACAATGCCCATGGAAAGCCTTCCCAGGGCAGAGTAAGGCAACACAGGGATGTGCTCTGCATTGTCTTCATCCAGATCTATGGCGACATTAAGGTTCATGCAAAGTGGCCTTGCGTAGCTTCAGAAATTTGACCTAAGGTTCACCTAAAGTTTGCAGCACTCTTGCACCACATTATAAGGTGCAAGAGCCACACAAACCACCTTGTAAATTGCTCCCTTAGTGTTTACTTAATTCAATGCACTTTTCTATGTGATTCTGTGCACTTATTCAGGAATTTCAGTGCAGTTATATAACGTCTTGAACACATTCATGTATAATTCTGTGCCTTTTTTACTCCTTTTTGGGCTTTATCAGGTGAATTCTGGACACTAAAGAAACCCCCTTTTTATTAAAAACAAGTATGTTAACATTTTAACAACATTATGCATATTTTAAAAAATAACACTGTACACATTTTAATGGCTTTTGCACATTTTCGTAAACTATTCTTCATTTTAATAAAATACAACAAACATTTATTTCAAAATATTTGTTCAATGTTATAATATTCAATTCAGTATCTTTCTAGAGAGTTGTACTTTTTAGAGAGATCCAAACTTCTTGAAGGAATAATGCACTCAGTTTCACTCTTACCATGTACTACATATTCATGTGTAGTTTTCGTCTGACTGATAAATGTTGAAATAGTTGTTTGTGTCTGTGAGATCTGCTTGTGTCTGCTGTACTCACTCATGCATACAATGCTTACACAGTTTTGGACAGAGTTTTTCCAGCATAGTGGCAGGGGGAATACAGTACAAATGAGGTGAGAACACACACACTCCCAAATTAGAGGGGATTGAGAAGCATTTCATAATGCATTTGTCACATCTACTGCTTTCCTAATTTGAAAGAAATCCCAAAAAGATTAGGGGCCACATGTACAAAGATCAGGTTTTGCGACTCGCAAATTGCGAGACTTAGAGACTCGCAATTTGCGAATTGCAAAACCTGAGTTACAACAGTGTCAATAATCCTGTTTGCGATTCGCAATGGTGTTGCAAATGACCTACCACGTGAATATTCATGAGGTAGGTCGCAATTTGCGAACCCATTGGGAATGGCAGCACTCACAGGGATTGTGGCCTGCTGGGGTCAGCAGACCACCATGTCTGTGACTGCTTTTAAATAAAGCAGTATTTCTTTTTTAAATGCACCAAGTGCATTTCGAAAACAAAAATGAAAAGTTTTCTTTCAATTTTTTCGAACAGGCAGCTATCCGTCGGACCACAGCCCGCTCTGAAAAAATGTTTTTGCATGCATTCACAAAGGAGAAGGGGTCCCATACGGACCCCTTCTCTTTTGCGAATGGGTTAGCACCAGTTTGTGACTGGTGCTAACTGCGATTGCGGTCACAAAACAATCAAACATCGGACTGCGACTCGCAATTAGGAAGGGAACGCCCCTTCCTTATTGTGACTCGCAAACCCTTTTTTGCGATTCGGTAAATAGATTACCGAATGGCAAAAATTGGTCTGTACATACTATGTGCATAAATGGTAGTAGGACTACTGGCTATAATAACTAAAATTGTGTTTATCTCTTAGAAGAAGGGCCATCAAGAGATACTGGCAGTGACTGAACTGGGTCAGGTCATGTTCATGCAAAGTTAAAAAAAGAATATTAAGATGGATCCCTGCTGTGCCCTGCTTTTCTGTCCTTGATAGCCTGCTTTCAGCATGACATTTCTGTAGGCTGATACATAAAAACAAAGGGGGTGGCAGGCTTGCAAGCAGGGATTGACTGACCACCCATTTGGTGATAGTTTAGGCTTGATTTCCTGCTGGTTTAGTGCCCCTCTCTTTCCTGTTCTGGCCCTTTTCACTGTTGGTGTTCTCATTCCCCTGATTAGTAACCCTAAAAGTAAAAAAAAAAATTAAAGCAGTGTTGTGCAGGACACCTTCTGTACCAAATGCTGGACATGCAGAGGCACCTCTGCAGAGCTCTGGTTTACTTCGTGGAAGGCTGCCAGAAGAACATCCTACCATCCACTCAGGGTTTTCTTGCCTACTTCCCTTTGAAGTACCTGAATGTCTTAAGTGGGAGTTAAGAGGAAAGATAAGGACAAGGCGGAGGATGTGGAAGACAAGGAAATACTGTAAGATAAATAGGATGGGCAGGGCCAGTCAAACCATAAAGAAAAAGATCAAGAGGAGGAAGGGCTTGGAAACAGGACCACTGATACTTACGATGCCCAGAAGAACTAGTGGTATCTGGCAAATCAGGAGAAACAAGATCACAAGGAAACGTTAAGCATGGAGGAGGACACAAAAAGGTGGATGAGAAAGACAAGAGAAGGAGGAGTACCAGGTGGAGTTGTAGGCAAGCCAGAACCACCAGGAGGAATAGAAACGCCTGCAATAGAACCACCAAGAGGGACAACACTACAACCTTTAGATAAATCAGGACTAGGAATACCATTGCCAGGAGGAAGAAGGGGAGGGACAGGAGCAGTGCCAGTATTAAGAGGAGGAAAGCAGCAGGGCCACCAAGAAGACCAGGACCTCTGACCAAGAATAGGAGGACCAAGATCAGGAGATATACCAAAAATACCTGAAGGAAGAGGCCAAGAGAACCATGAACACTAGAAAGACTAGGAACAGGAGGACCAGGGAACATAAGACCACAAATACCATCATGAGAGGGAGAATGAGCAGGAGAATCAGAACACGTTGGGTGACTGTGGTAAATATGATAATCAGGTGGACAAAACTACCAGAAGGACAAAAACACCAGTAGGATCAGTAGATCTAAGAGGACCATGAGAAGAAGTACGAAGAAGAGGCACATAAGGAGAAGAATGATCAGGAGGACCAGTAGGAAGATGCCAGCAATGCCAGGAGGATAAGGGGAGTTAGGAAATCAAGGGGTCCATGAATACCAAGAAGAGGGCAAGGTCAGGAGGAGGGCCAACAAACGTAGGCAGGAACCAGAAGGAAGAAGAGAAACACCTAGAGAACAAGAAAGAATATGTTCCAACCACGAGGACGACTGGGGTGAATAGGAGGGCCTGAAGTAAGGCCAGGAATACTAAAGCACCAGGACAAATAGGAGGACCAGTGCCCTCTGGAGAAACTGAGATTCCATAGGATTAAGGCAAGGACCACTTTAAATATGTATGGCAAGTGCAATGGGACCACAGGGCAGCAGGTGAAAACCAGAAGGACAAGCAACATGAGGAACAAGAGCAGGAGGTCAGGACCAGGAAGAAGTGGAACAGGAGAAGGAGCAAGAGGAAGAAGAGGATAAAGAAGATCAAAAAGAGGCATACCTTGAGTAACAGGGGAGGGCCAGGATCACTGAGAGGATCATCAAGAGGAACAATTCCATTGACACAAGGAGGGCCAGAATGCAAAGAAATATGCACAGAAGAACCAAGTCTAGAGCAAGCAAAAAGACCAGCAGCACTAGGTGTATCAGGAAGAGGACAATAAAGAAGCAGGAGAAGGATCAAGACCCTAGGATGACCATGAAAAGGCCAGTAGGAGGATGACGTGGATGAAGACCACAAGGGCAAAGAACAGGAGGACCAGAAAAAGGAGAGGATGGCCAGGAGGAGGAAGAAGACCACCATAAGAATCAGTGTCATCAAGGGGGTAGAGACCATTAGTATTCAGAGATCCAGGGCCTGGAAGATCAAGGACGGAGGGACCAAAATTAAGAGGATCAAGACCAGGAAGTTAAGGACAATGGGGACCAGAAAGAGGATGGTCGACAGGAGCACCAGGAGGACCAGGACCACAAGACCTAGGAAGAGGAGGGCCAATAAGGATTGTATGGCACATTATTACGACACATCCTTAGTTACATTGGCAATACTTCTTAATCTTTCATCAACCACCTATAAAAGATCCTAAGTTACACTTCTTATGCCGTGCCCCTTTAGAATACCCCCTCCACCTGACATTTGTCAATCAATTTTTGCTTGTTTGGTGAGCTCTGCCTAGTTTGTCAGTGATCAATCCACTTCTACATATCTCAGAGGTTAACACTGCATAAGTCTTTGAAGAATTCTGCTCACTACATATTCCCTATACACTTTTGAGGAATGTACAAATATGTTTGCACCATCTAGCACACTTGGGAATAGTTCTACACATTCTTGAAAGAAACAGACTGAAATTGTTTATAGGATTCTGCAACCCTCCCAACAGCTTTTGAAGATTGTGGTAAAATGTTCATAATGTGCCTATATATAGACAAATGTAACTTGTATATAGATGTTTGTACATTTCTCTTAAAGTCTGTACACTTAAATATAGTCCTTGTTTTCTAGAATAATTCTGCTTACTTTTTAGAAACATCACTCACAGTATGATGTTTCAACACTATTTACAGAATTCTGTTCCTCTTTACTACTTGTATCTCAAGCTTTTTTTAGTAGTGTTGAGATTTTCCATAAATGGTGTATACAATTAGCAATGTGTGGGATTTTGTACATTATTATTGAATTATTCCCATTAATTTGCGAGTTAGCACTACTTTAACAACTTGTATGGCTTAAAATAATATTTTATTAAAATAATGCACTTGAGATCTCGCGCCGAAGCAGCTAAGATAGCCGCTCGGTAACGACGCTCCCAAGTTGCTGAGGACGCTTTTTTCTCTGAGGATCGCATTTTCAACAGCTGACTCATTTTTCTGCAGAATATTGTGTGAGAACATGCAGGGAACAGTATGGTGAGCTTTTTGCTCTTTTTAACTCTGGTATTTCACAGAGCTTAATTCCTTCAACCTGCTGCTCCCTAGAAGAAAATTTTTATTCCTCAATCTTTTTTTCTTTGTTACATTCTATGTTACCTACTATTATTTTAATTAAGTGGGGAACGTTATGCTTTTTTGACATTTTTGGACGACGTCCATGAAGTTGTTTTAGACAATTTACTCTGGGTTTCCTCATATAACTTTGAATGTTCGTCCTTTGAGGTGACCTAATCGACTGTGCAGGAACAGCAACAAAAATACTGTATTAAATGTTCACAGCATTGCTAAAATGGAAGTTCCTCATACTTCAAAAGTATCTGTATCCTCTGTGTCTAATTCTAATGGTCATAAAGACTCCGGAGGCAACAAAAGAGCTACAAAATATCCATCCTCTCCAACTAAGTCTCCATTGCCTCTCACTTAGGAAGACATTATGGATGAACTTAAGTTAATAAAGCCTTTTGTTATGTTTTTTTCTCTACAAATTGAAGAGAAATGATCACGTCTGGACTCTAGACTTTCTGAAGTGCAACAGAGGATCAGTTACGTACAAGATACTACTGTTAAAGTCGACAATCTGATGAAAGAAGTCATACTACTCAAAAAAAGACAGAAGATTTGGAAAATCGTAATCGGCGAAAATAACCTTCACATTTATGGCATTCCGGAAGGCTCAGAAAGCCAAGATTTGATAACATTTTTGCAAACTCATCTTCCAAAGATTGCTGGTCTACAGAGTACCACAGTTCTCAACATTAAGCGGGCCCATCACATTGGTCCTCCTTCTACATCTAAACCAAGAGGAATTATCGCCCTCTTTCTACAATACTCAGATTTAATGATAGTTTTAACTGCCACCCAAAAAATGTTGTGGTCAGGCCAAAAGATTTTCTTTAGTCAGGATGTGGCCACGGCGACAGCCAAAAGAAGGAAATAATTTCTGGATCTCCGACCAGCTTTAAGATCTATGAATGCTAGATTTGGCCTTATTCACCCTTGTTTCTTTAAGGTTACCTTCAAGGACAGAACAACTACTTTTGAAAATCCCTCTCACTTGAAACAATGTATATATACTCACAAAGGGGAGGCAATGGAACTCAGCAAGTCTTGATTGGTTAATGTGGGATTCTTAACTTATTTATTTTTTCTTCACAGGTGTTGAAAATGCTGAAAAGTCAAGTTGAGAAAATCCCCTTTCTAAATTGTGTCTATATTCCTGTATATATCGACATCATAGTGTTCTTTCCCTTGTTGGTAAATCATGTCTTCAATTGTTTATATTGTAATGTATTTATTCTGTTTTAACGTCTCTACTCCCTCTTGCCGTCTAATTATTTTAATTATTCGGGGGTACTGTTGCTGATTGGCCCCTAATTTTCTTCCTTCTCCCTTTCTCCCATGCAAAATATATTTCTTCTTTTCAAGACAATTATGACTAAAGCTTTTTGGCTTTTCGTCATCTTTTTTTCTTCTATCAATGGAGTGCTTTTGCTACCTCTTTTCTATTTCTTGCTTGTACTTTTTTCTTCTTCCTCTGTCTATATTTCTTCTTTTAGTATTTTTTTTACCTTACAATGCAATGTTGGCATCAACAAGCAACCTCAGTTAGACATGTGTTCATAATTTTCCTTTCCACCTTATTCTACAATTCACATGTTATCCCGATTTTAGGTTTAGTTAAGAGTCTGTTGTCTAAATGTCTTCCACCATTTAAATAACCAGTCTTCATATTATTTCATGGAATTTTAAGGGTTTACATAATCCAGTTAAGAAACAAAGAGTGCTCCAACATCTCTCTAAATTGAATTGTCAGGTTGCTCTTGTACAAGAAACACATCTTAAGGAGCAGGACTTTAAAAGTCTAAATAGAAACTGGGTTGGTCATGTTTTCGGTTCCTCTGCAGCTCATAACAAGAATGGTCCAACTGGAGTAGAGCCTCAATTTTGGGTTCATTTTTCTTCTTTACTATCTTGCAATTTGGAAAATCTTGTGGTAGGAGGTGATTGCAACCAACTTATGGATCCTTTTGTAGATCTTCGTTCTCAAACTTGTTATATCCCTAATAAAATGCAAAAAGCATTTCATCAAGCAATTTCCTCCAGAGGTTTATGTGATATATGGAGAATTGCTCATCCAGATGTATTCAAATTTACGTTTTATTCTTCAGTACATCACTCATATTCTAGAATAGACCATATATTTGCTACACAAAATATTCTACAATCAATTTCACATGCTGATATTGGGTCTATTCTTATATTAGATCACGCCTCGGTTATTATTGATTTGGACTTTTCAGGTAATTCCCCCTTTTCTAATCGCTGGAGGTTTAACAACACTTTATTGCAAGATCATTTATTTATTGAACAATTTACAATGTTTTCTAAAGAAGTTTGTATGCACAATTTACTTTCCGACACTCAGATTAATTTTATATGGGATGCCTTTAAAGCTAGGGCTAGAGGCTTTATTATAGATTATTTTGCCACTAAAAAGAAATCAAATTTTAAAGTTTCCTCTCAATTGCACAAATTAAGCGTCATAAGCATGAATATTTCTTCTCTAACAAACCAGATACTTCATCCAGGTTGATTGATGCTAAATTACAATATAATAAGCAATCTTTGGAAAGTGCATGTGGTATTCTACTCAAAATAAATTCCAAATTTTATGGGGGGAAAATAAAGCGGGTAAACTATTGGCAAATGATTTAAAGATTAAAAAACAAAAGACTAAAATTACAATTATCACAGACACATTTGG
This sequence comes from Pleurodeles waltl, assembly GCF_031143425.1. Lineage (NCBI taxonomy): Eukaryota > Metazoa > Chordata > Amphibia > Caudata > Salamandridae > Pleurodeles > Pleurodeles waltl. The sequence continues at coordinate 989,814,464 of NC_090440.1, forward strand.
AAACAGACACACTCGTAACTCAAAAATTCGGGAATACTTTGCTGACTACTATACCACATTATATACTCCCGAAAGTCCTTCTGATATAACTGAAGTTGATACCTTCTTCCAATCTATTCCTCTGACACATAAAGTAGATTTGTCTCTGTTGGACTCTGAACTATCTGAGACAGAGAATAAAAATGGCATTACCAAACTTCCAAAAGATAAGGCCCCTGGCCCTGATGGCTTTTCAATTGAATGTTATTCAACATTTGCATCTATTTTAGTTCAAAAGTTATTAACACTTATACAATATTTCATATTACAAGATCAAGCAAAAGGCACTTTTTCTGAGGCTATGTTGTAATTGATTCCTAAAAAGGATAACGATTTATCCAAATTAGGTAATTATAGACCTCTATCCCTTATCAACGTTGACTGTAAAATCTTTGCAAAAGTCCTTGCCTTACGGATTAATCATTTTATCCCAGATTTAATAGACATTCATCAGTCAGGTTTTGTTAAGGGGCAATACATATCGGATAATTCTAGAACTTTTCTCAGTATTATCCATCTCGCTTCTAAGTCTAGGGACCCTATAGCTGCTATAACTAGATGCTGAAAAAGCCTTTGATCGAATTTGTTGAGATATTAAGTTTGGAGCATTAAAATGCCATTGTTTTAGTCCTCATATTATTAAACTTATCAGTATTTTATACTCCTCATCCTCTACATCTATTTTAGTCAATGGTAAACAATCCCATTACTTTCCCTTACACAGGGGTACTAGACAAGGTTGTCCTGTATCACCTCTTTTATTTATAATAGCCCTTGAGCCCCTTCTAAAGAAAATATGTAGGTCATCTGATTTTTATGGCTTTAAGCATAAAGACATAGAGATTAAATTCACAGCATATACTGATGATATGTCAAAAAACTATTCTGGATTTATTTTGCTTACTACGTGAATATTCAAGTGTCTCAGGGTATAAGCTTAAGGTAGACAAATCAGAGGTTTTACCATTAAATGCTTATTGTTTACCCAGTATGTTTCCTGGTTTTACTTGGAACTCTAAGCATATCAAATGCCTGGGCATATCCTATTCCAATTCTATTAAAGACACTATTTGAATTAATCTCAAAGAGGTTGAGTCACAGATTTTGAAATTGCTCGACAGATGGTACCCTCTTTATTTAACCTGGTGGGGAAGACCAACAGAGTCAAAATGATGTTGTTGCCCATTAAAAAAATTTATCTACCTATGCTCCTCGTTAAACTTCCCTCTGTTTTTTTAAAAACTATCAATACATTATTTATGACATTTTTAAGGAACAAATGTAAATCTCGTATATCTTGAATCAAATTACAAGAACCTAGAGATAATGGAGGCATACATTTTCTATGCCTTAAAAGATATCACTCTGCATTTGTTTTAAAACAAATATGGTTGTCCCTCTCTTCCACCTTTCACAACAGAACCTCTCTATCTCTATGGAGTCAATTGGAACACTCGCAAATTACACCATTTACTTTTAGAGATGCAATTTGGCTTTCAAAACCCCCTAAATCCCTGCTCTCTACAATAATCACTCATTCTATCTCATTTGCCAAGCCATTAATTATTGCCTCTCACTCCTCATATAATAACCTTAAGCAAACTCCTATATGGTACAATAATGATATTAAATTTCATAATAGAACTCTAGTCTGGAAAGAATGGATGCATAAAGGCATTATACCTCTAGTTCATTTAATGTTAGATAATGCTTCACTTGAATTTCAAGATATTCAACAGACATTTCATATCTCCTCTTATTACGCTGTGCAGTAACAAACTCTCTCTGCTATCCTCTATAAACTGTTATCTCATTCTTTAAATACTCCCCCTTCTACACAGCCTACTTCCCAACCTCATAATTTTTACTCACAAGTCTTAGCGTCCTTTATATATAGAACTCTTACATATACCAGTCTTATGAGACCAAGGTCTAAAATAGAATTAGCATGGGAGCAGGATTTCAATCAAATCTACAACCCAAACTTTATTTTATTTTTATAATAGGTTGTACTATACTCCTATAGATCTTTATAAATGTAAACTTACTTCAGGCAGCAAGTGTTGGTCGTGGTCTAGAGAAAATAGCCATTATGTACACATGTTTTTTGATTGCCCTTCATTTTACACTTTTTGGGAACAAGTTTGGGAAAACATCAATCAGATTTTGTCCACCAATGTACCTTTCAGTATATTACATATTGTTTTAGGTAGTATCTCATCTATTTGGCATTCCCAATCCCTGCTTGGTAAACTGGCTGATTTACTCATTGCTAGTGCACTGCAAATTATAACTTCTAATTGGAAAGATGACACAAAAGTATGTGTTGTAGCTTGGTGGAATCTGATTTTTTATAATCACAGAATGGATCGAGCAAATGCTAATACCACTCAACTATTAATTAAAAGAGACAAGCTATGGCTTCCTCTCACCTCTTTTCTTTCACAACGCAAGACCTTTCATACTACTGTTAGTACTGTTTTTGAACCTCCTTGAATGTCTTTTTTTTAGAATTAATGGTTGCACTATTGTGAACAAGTGATTTTAATTTTACACTGTTTTAACTTTTCTTTTCCTTTTCTTCTCTCTCAAAAATGCTAGTATTCTGTGGTACAATATTCTATTCCGGTTGTGTATTAAATTGTTTTTATAGGTATAATTATCTTTATGCCTTTTTAGTTACAATATATTTATCTTATTGTACTAATGTATGCTAACTTATTCTATTAGGCAATAATAAACCAAAAAAATTTACTTTTTTTCAGGGAAGGTCTGCTTCATAAAAAATAAAAAAAATCTGTAAATTTGCATATTCGGAAAAAGTGCATTTTACACATTTTCAATTTTGCAACAGTACTGAAAGGCGGGAAAAGCGTTTTCTGTTGTACTTTTTGTAAGTTATCTTCGTGTGTGGTTCTTTACACTGCTAAATAATACATGGACAATTCAGTATGGCATTTTCACAGTTCAGTGAATTACTTTATATATTGAGGTATAATTTCCTTAAGAAATTCTGTTTACATTTCGAATTTTAGTGCAGTTTTAAAAACAAACTCTTACATTTGTAGTTTTTCAGCTTTGTTAAGTAATTACGAACCCTCTAAAATTAATGCTGCATTTCCATTATATATTGAATGTACAACTTATGCAATTGTGTTTTGTTTTGCCATGGATTCCACATATTTCAATAATTATGTCTGTGTGTATTTCCTTAGAATCCAGCATACTTTATACAAAAATCCATCCAGCTTTTTCATGGTTTGGAACATTATTTTATGCAATGATGTACACTTTCCTCAGGAAATATGCACATATCCATAGGATTCAGCCACTAATTTGAAAAATGTCATCTCTATCTGTTACAGCGTTTTGAACACTGAAATAGCTTTGGACATTTTGTGTGCACGTTTTATAACATTCTGTACAGTTGCAAAATAATTGTGCACACCAAATCGACTATTGAGCATATTTTTCCAAAGTGCTGTTCATTTTTATATACATCATGGTACGCATATCTAAAACAATCTTGGTACTATACAATGAGTGTTGCTATTTTCTTTGACTTTCGTGCAACTATTCATATTTGTATTAATTTCTTTGCACAGTGTTGCTGCTTGTATTGATACAGTTAATTCTGGATTTGTGCTCACCTTTTATACATATACTGGCAATGGTTCCTACAATTATTTGGACAACTCAATTATCACATACACTGATAAAATTGCAAGTCTGAATAGACATGACATTGCGATCTGTGTAATCTGGTGCCACCATGTCACCTTCCAAACACCTCGAAGTACTCTGAATACTGTGTGGTACAGAATGAAGCACAGACCAGTGATGGTGGGTCATGTATCACACAGATTTCCCATGAGTCTAGAAATTTTGCTATAAATTTGGATGCAATCCTTGCCTTCTCTGTAGTCGTTGAATCTGAATCCTTAAGTATGTACCTGTCTATCTTTGTTTCTTTCTTTAGTCTTCCAGATCCTGCTCATGCCCATATATTTCCTAATCTTTGAACTATCATACATTCTGTACCCTAAAATACTTCCTGTCTGTTTAGTCTTAGTCTTTCAGTCTCACAAGCCCCAGAATACTCAAATGTGAACTCTTGCTGCTGCCTTTTACACGTTATAATTGTCTCCCTGGTGCACAGGTTCATTTATTGTGCCCATATGATGTACTTTTTGACACTTTGCACTGTAGCACTCGTTTTGCCCAGGTTTGTCTCAGATACTCTACCCCACCCAGTCAGTGTCCCTCAGCCTATAGCTGTGTGAGTCAATAAGTGCACCTCCTCTTCTTCAACACCCCTTCATATGCATCCAATGTAACTCAGCCTGCAGCAGTACCATAAATTCTCATCCTGCAGCAGTGCCCATCACTCCTCAGCCTGTATAGTGTCCATCAATCTGGCCACCAAGCCTCTTCTGCATCAACAAACTGAACCCCTTTATCTGCAGCACTGATCACCAATCCACACCCATCGTTTAAGCACATGCCATGGTTCCTCTGATTTACAAAAGGATATAGTCTTCAATCTCTGCAGCCTTCTGCTCACAGTTGGTTCCAAACTGCGTATAATCATCTACAACAGAAAATGTAAAATACCGTGTTGAGAAAACGGTTTAATGATGACATCCCTCTACCTTGGTGGTGACCATTCTATTCTTGGATCTTTTTCGTGCATTGAATTCATGCTCATTGGCATCTCCCAGCCAATTGGAATTTCTTAGTGAGATGTCAAACACATCAAGAAGTATGAATGATGATAAAGTGACTCACCCAGTGATTATAGTAGTGAAGCGCACATGCAGGTCACCCATGAGTGAATGAAGCCATAGTTGTGGAAATGTGTGAGACTCTTGAACGAATGTGAGGATTTTAAGTTTTGGTGATGTGGCTGTGAGTGAATTGGCAATCAGTGACTGCCGCACATTGATATCTGGAAAGAGCTGAGGGAAATGATTGAGACCCCTTGTGTGCACCACTGTCATTCTGAGCAATTTAGATTCCATTGATGAGTCTGGGACAAAAGGTTGGGCGATGTGTGAGATAACTGAATGTATTTGACACCGAACTGCTAAATTATTGAAACTCAATTAAAATTAAAAGGGGCACTGATGTTGGAATATATGATCATCATTTTGTAATGTGCAAGTTCTTTGAAAAGCAGGATGCAGTGATACTGGAATAAACGATTCATTCAAGATTATAAGGACAATGGTGTAAGACTGATTGAGCTGTCATTGAATAGAATGAGACCAGACATGTGAGACTGAGAGCACCTTAAACAGAATGAAGCCTGTAATATGATATTGACTGAGATCCCATTCACAACTCGGAGCGCATTGATAATGAAATGACAGTTCATTGAAGACTTGGAGACATTGATGTGAGAATAAATTAGATCCTACTGAAGAATAGAAGGAGTAGCAGTCAAATCAGTGTTAAAAGACACCCCTCTTTCCTGTTCTGGTGCCCTCTGAATCATACATTCTCACCTTCAAATTTCAGAGCTGCAGCTATCATCTCCACACATTTGTCTCGAACAGAATTTCCTGTGTAATACACAGGGTTTAGTATACAGTTGGTCAGTGGAGATGAAGGGCTGCTTGGTGTTTTGGGCGTTTCTGGTTTTGTTGTGTTGCTGATTGCCCTGAAATGAAATAGAAAAAACATACTTTGTCCTGTGAATCTCTCAGCCCTTCAGTCAGATATCAACTCGTCACCGAATAGTAAAATGCAGTGGAGTGCACCTTAATCCCACACAATATACAATTAAAACTGAGGCCCCATACCTTTCATCTTTGCTATCAAGAGATTTCTTCTGCGATCTTGGAGGCGATGCCATTGAGAGAGAGTGGATGGATGGTCTTCTGGATTTCAGAGGGCAAAAGTGAGAATCAAGTTTTTAAATGTGAAAAACAAAAAACATGTGGCACAGAATCAAAAATCCAAGATGAGAAGCTATGTTCACATTAGCCTAGAACCATCTCTCGCTGTCATTCACTAAGACTTCCTGACACTTGTACACACCTTATGATTCAGTCAACTAAGCATTGATAACAAAAACTATGTCAGCAGCCTTCTCCTGCGTCTTCTCCTTCATCTCCTCAACAAAGGTTTCAACTTTGCCAAAGGTTTCATCTTTGCCACTCATACACTTGTTGAACTTACTGTGCATTCCTAATCTTTAACCACAGGAACCTTGTGGGCTTTCTGCGACACAATTCCTGCCCAAGGACACCTCAGCATGTAAGTTGGTATACCTCCATCGCAATTATAGCGCCCCCAGTATTTCCCAGCTGCCCCTTTAAATCACAAATCAATTATCACCTAACTGGGCCAAAATAGCCATTATCTACTAGACCCTCCTTTAAGGGACGTCTTCTTAATGGACGTCTGATCAGCAATTAACCTTGATGAATTACTCAAAAATATTCTAAAACAGCACTTCCTCCAGCTCAAAGATTATCCCAATGACAGCATAAACCACGACGATTACTTCTGCACCCTAGGTCTAACTCTCCACCAGGGGTTGTAGGAGGCTGGACTGGCTTGTAGTGAGTACCTAGGGGTACTTGCACCTTGCACCAGGCCCAGTTATCCCTTATTAGTGTATAGGGTGTCTAGCAGCATAGGCTGATAGATAATGGTAGCTTAGCAGAGCAGCTTAGGCTGAACTAGGAGACGAGTGAAGCTCCTACAGTACCACTAGTGTCATATGCACAATATCATAAGAAAACACAATACACAGATATACTAAAAATAAAGGTACTTTATTTTTATGACAATATGCCAAAAGTATCTCAGTGAGTACCCTCAGTATGAGGATAGCAAATATACACAAGATATATGTACACAATACCAAAATATGCAGTAATAGTATTAGAAAACAGTGCAAACAATGTATAGTTACAATAGGATGCAATGGGGACACATAGGGATAGGGGCAACACAAACCATATACTCCAAAAGTGGAATGCGAACCACGAATGGACCCCAAACCTATGTGACCTTGTAGAGGGTCGCTGGGACTGTAAGAAAACAGTGAGGGTTAGAAAAATAGCCCACCCCAAGACCCTGAAAAGTGAGTGCAAAGTGCACTAAAGTTCCCCAAAGGACATAGAAGTCGTGATAGGGGAATTCTGCAGGAAAGACACAAACCAGCGATGCAACAACGATGGATTTCCAGTCGAGGGTACCTGTGGAACAAGGGGACCAAGTCCAAAAGTCACAAGCAAGTCGGAGACGGGCAGATGCCCAGGAAATGCCAGCTGTGGGTGCAAAGAAGCTGCTACTGGACAGTAGAAGCTGAGGTTTCTGCAGGAACGACAGGGGCTAGGAACTTCCCCTTTGGAGGATGGATCCCCCACGCCGTGGAGAGTCGTGCAGAAGTATTTTCCTGAAGAAAGACCGCAAACAAGCCTTGCTAGCTGCAAGTCATGCGGTTACGGTTTTTGGATGCTGTTGTGGCCCAGGAGGGACCAGGATGTCGCCAATTGCGTCTGGGGACAGAGGGGGCGTCGAGCAAGACAAGGAGCCCTCTCAGAAGCAGGCAGCACCCGCAGAAGTGCCGGAACAGGCACTACAAAGAGGAGTGAAACGGTGCTCACCCGAATTCGCACAAAGGAGTCCCACGTCGCCGGAGGACAACTTAGAAAGTCGTGCAATGCAGGTTAGAGTGCCGTGGACCCAGGCTTGGCTGTGCACAAAGGATTTCTTCCGGAAGTGCACAGAGGCCGGAGTAGCTGCAAAAGTCGCGGTTCACAGCAATGCAGTCTGGCGTGGGGAGGCAAGGATTTACCTCCACCAAACTTGGACTGAAGAGTCACTGGACTGTGGGAGTCACTTGGACAGAGTTGCTGGAATCAAGGGACCTCGCTCGTCATGCTGAGAGGAGACCCAGGGTACCGGTGATGCAGTTCTTTGGTGCCTGCGGTAGCAGGGGGACGATTCCGTCGACCCACAGGAGATTTCTTCGGAGCTTCTAGTGCAGAGAGGAGGCAGACTACCCCCACAGCATGCACCACCAGGAAAGCAGTCGAGAAGGCGGCAGGATCAGCGTTACAGAGTTGCAGTAGTCGTCTTCCCTACTTTGTTGCAGGTTTGCAGGCTTCCAGCGCGGTCAGCAGTCGATTCCTTGGCAGAAGGTGAAGAGAGAGATGCAGAGGAACTCGGATGAGCTCTTGCATTCGTTATCTAAGCAATCCCCAAAGACAGAGACCCTAAATAGCCAGAAAAGAGGGTTTGGCTACTTAAGAGAGAGGATAGGCTAGCAACACCTGAAGGAGCTTATCAGAAGGAGTCTCTGACGTCACCTGCTGGCAATGGCCACTCAGAGCAGTCCAGTGTGCCAGCAGCACCTCTGTTTCCAAGATGGCAGAGGTCTGGAGCACGCTGGAGGAGCTCTGGGCACCTCCCAGGGGAGGTGCAGGTCAGGGGAGTGGTCACTCCCCTTTCCTTTGTACAGTTTCGGGCCAGAGCAGGGCTGAGGGGTCCCTGAACCGGTGTAGACTGGCTTATGCAGAAATGGGCACCATCTGTGCCCATGAAAGCATTTCCAGAGGCTGGGGGAGGCTACTCCTCCCCAGCCCTAACACCATTTTCCAAAGGGAGAGGGTGTAACACCCTCTCTCTGAGGAAGTCCTTTGTTCTGCCTTCCTGGGCCAGGCCTGGCTGGACCCCAGGAGGGCAGAAACCTGTCTGAGGGGTTGGCAGCAGCTGCAGTGAAACCCCGGGAAAGGCAGTTTGGCAGTGCCAGGGTCTGTGCTAGAGACCAGTGGGATCATGGGATTGTGCCAACTATGCCAGGATGGTATAGAGGGGGCTATTCCATGATCATAGACATGTTACATGGCCATATTCGGAGTTACCATTGTGAAGCTACATATAGGTAGTGTCCTATATGTAGTGCACGCGTGTAATGGTGTCCCCGCACTCACAAAGTCCGGGGAATTGGCCCTGAACAATGTGGGGGCACCTTGGCTAGTGCCAGGGTGCCCACACACTAAGTAACTTAGCACCCAACCTTTACCAGGTAAAGGTTAGACATATAGGTGACTTAGAAGTTACTTAAGTGCAGTGTAAAATGGCTGTGAAATAACGTGGACGTTATTTCACTCAGGCTGCAGTGGCAGGCCTGTGTAAGAATTGTCAGAACTCCCTATGGGTGGCAAAAGAAATGCTGCAGCCCATAGGGATCTCCTGGAACCCCAATACCCTGGGTACCTCAGTACCATATACTAGGGAATTATAAGGGTGTTCCAGTATGCCAATGTAAATTGGTAAAATTGGTCACTAGCCTGTTAGTGACAATTTGTAAAGAGAGAGCATAACCACTGAGGTTCTGGTTAGCAGAGGCTCAGTGAGACAGTTAGGCATCACACAGGGAACACATACCTATAGGTCACAAACTTATGAGCACTGGGGTCCTGACTAGCAGGGTCCCAGTGACACATAACAAGCATACTGAAAACATAGGGTTTTCACTATGAGCACTGGGCCCTGGCTAGCAGGATCCCAGTGAGACAGTGAAAACACCCTGACATACACTCACAAACAGGCCAAAAGTGGGGGTAACAAGGCTAGAAAGAGGCTACTTTCTCACAGGGGTTTAGTGACATTAGACATATATGTGTTTTTATACAAAAATAAACACATGAGTACATCTCATCATAAAAACACAGGTGCACAATATTGAACAGAGTTCTCATATAAAAACAGTCTAAAGGAATTTCATAAAGTGTCATGTGCATTGGACAAAGACGAATACCAGCGGGTCTCACAATTCTCATATAAAAACCAGATTAAAAACATCATAGCTTATCCTGCGCATAAGCGATAAGAAATATCTGGATAGCACTAATGTGAAGGATGACAAAGTGGCAGCAATTCTAGGTGACACATGATCATTACTCAGCAGCCCAGAGTTCCTATGCTTAAGAGCGTGTTAAATGTAACTAACAGTAGACAAACAGGCAATTGGGGAGGTAAGTGATTCCAGGTAGGTCATAGCTGTCTTATGGTCTCTAATATAAGTATCCTTTAAAAGTGGAAGTGAATGTGTTTCCTAAGAAGGCACTAAAATGTACAGAACAACATTAAGTGCAAAGTAGATTGTACAGACAACTGATCACATGAACATGGAGCAAGAGTTATAGGATATCTAACAGGTTCAGGGAAGGCCACCAAAGAGTGCTAAGTGCTGAATCTCAACCTATTTAACAAAACTCGCTGGTAGTTATTAACAATCCAAATGAGATAGGGTTCAATGATAGTAATGGAAGTTATAGCTAGGACCTACTTTCCATAGAAATTTATTTTTTGTTTTGCCAATAACTTTGGCGCCATTTGATGAATCTTGACAACATTTTCAAAACTAGTATGCCACTCACTTCAGCAGCTGGCTTGAAATTTTTGGGGTGATCATCAAGCAGGGACTGAGAAAAGGGTGGGGGAGCAAAACACATTCCCCTATGCAATTTTCCATAGGGAGTTTAGACACAACTACAGTCTGAACAGCTGGACGGAATTCCACCAAATTTGGAAGAAAGCTAGCTCATGGTTCAGAAACAGCCCTTTTTGTGATTTGGTTTAAATCCATTCAGTAGTTTTAGAATAATTAAAGAAAAAACTAAATTGTATATCTAGGGACAAACACCCTACACCAGATCTCATGTTGAAATCTGATTGACTGCCAACACTTCAACTAGGAAGTGTTGGTAGCCATTTTGGAACTCATACTCAGCCGAGTACCCCAAAACAGCTAAAAGGAAGAGAATAGGCAGGGTAGGAATACCCTTACCCCCTCAGCCTGGTGGTGAGGGCCCCCCAGGATCCTCCTGCGAGCCAAAAAGCATTATTTTACATTTTCCCATGAAATCGCTGAGGATTCGTGGATCCCAGAAAAAAAAACCAAGCAGAGTATCCCCGCTTGTTTATATTCGAGCCCTCAGGTGAACCAGGTCCAGAGAGCATATTATATTATACATTATAGAGAGGCAGGTGCATGCAGCCCCTCCACCATGACTGATATGGGCCCCTTAGACCACAACCTCCCCGGGGCCAGGCCAATGTCCAATTGTGAGAAGGGGGCTGTCCAGTCCCCTTTGTAGGCCTTTTACAACCCTCCTCTGGTGCCCCTTTATGGGCCCCGGGATCCACCCACTCACAGGGGGCCAAGGTAATTTAAAAAGGGGGGGCAAACGGCACCACTCGTGTGCCATATCGGCCCCTGGGAGCACCAACTCCCCAGGGCATGGACTAATTATAACTGGGGGGAGAGAGGGCTGCACGGCTAACCTCATGGGCCATTTCTTGCCCTGGGGACAACCACCTCCCTGGTGACTTGTACTACAACCAGAAGGGGGGCACGCAGTTCCCCTCCTGGAGCCATTATGGCCCTGTGGTCTGCTGCCCCAGAGGGCTGGCTACCTATGTCCCAAGGTGCCCACAGAAGGACATAGTAGTTTGATGTCACTTGGCAGGAGCAATGACAGCTCCTGCCAAGCAAGAGCAAACTGTAAGTCTGCTCCCAGGTGGCAGGAGCAGGAAAACTGTTTCCCTGCTCGTTGTCAAGCGGGCAGGAAAACAGATGAAACAACTGCTCCCGCACACAGGGAGCAGCATTTGTTGCTTTTCCCTGAGTGCAAGAGTGATGGGAACATGAGAGAATTAAAACTCCCCTCTTGGTCCACAAAACTGCACTCTCTGTGGCTTGGGTGGAGCCATAGCACCCAGGAAGAAGTGGTCAGACCCCAGGCAATGGGGTACCCAGGGCCAAAATCATCCCGGGGAGGGGGCCATGCAGTCCATTTTATCTAAAATTTGAGAGTTGTCCTCAAGGATTTAACCTAGATGGAGATGAAAGGGGTAGGGTCACTAAAGCCCATATGAATCTGAACTCTGCTTTACTGAAGTGGTGCGGTTCAATGCAGTCTGCACTTTATCTATGGTGAGGCAATAGAGAAACTTACATGGTGCTGTCAGCTTAATCCGCTAAAGAGTAATAGGCAAGCAATGATGTTCTCCTCCAACGCACAGGTGTTGGGAATGGTGCACCACTCAGATTGCTGGTACAAATGACATAGCATGGAAAGTAACTCCTAGGCTTGCCACTTCATGATGTGAGAGGCACAGGACTACATGCTGGTCCTTATGTTTTGGAGCCTGAGTTCTCAACTTGATTATTATTGGGAACTCGATAAAGGATTCCAAGTTATTTTAGCAATGTAATAAGGAATTATGTGATTTTTCCAGTATGGATTCTAACTCAGGAACATGATCAGAAAACATCAGAATCAATATTTCAACACATAGTTTAGATAATTACAGAATACTTCCTACAAATCCCATAAAAATTGAGAAGTAGTAGACCACTTAAACATCAGGTCTGATTTAAAGGCCCTCACCACGTGAAACTTCTGGAGTAAGGTATCATTTGCATGTATGTAAGTTACATGTGATTCTCCAAGGTGAATGTTTCTGAGAAACAAATTTGTAAGCTACTTAAGTTTACAAATGTTAAGAAATTGTGGTATTTAGCCTATGCAATGAAAAGGGTGTAAAAAGAATACAAGTTAGATAAAACATTTTGAGCTGGAGAGAAAGCTAATTTAATAAATTAAAAATGTGTATTATCCTAAACACAAACAAACATATTTCATGTAGCGTACAAAATATTCACAAGTACAGTTGAGAAAATATGCATAGGTGTAATTCTTTCATGAATACAATGTACGTATGCCTGATACTTCGGACAGCCACATTATGCCTCTTTGGGTAGGAATACTTTGTGAATTACCAAAACACTTGTAATTTACCATTAGTAGACATAACTTGCAACAGATGTAAGTTACACCTTCTTTTGTATATCTGACCTATTGTCAAAGTTGCTGATTGATTGGAACTAGAGAAAGAGTGAGATCAGGAACCCACTGCCCCTAACATATATGTATGGCCTGGGGAACGCCTAGAGTGAGACTCAAGGCATGCAGCAGTGTTAGAATTTGTGAACATGTGAATTACTTCTAAAATTGCATGCACATTCTTCAAAGTGATTGGCTTGTCTACCTCTCTTCCCTCCCAGAGGAGTTCTTCTGAGAGTCTATCAGTGAGGTTGTGGGATTGGAGCCAGAGGATTGTCTCCTAGAAGCCAAGGAAAAAAAAGGTAAGGTCAGTGCAAGGGTTTAGGTTTTGCAGTTGTTGTTTAATGAATAGCTGAATGACTAAACTGATTGTGTCTGCCATTATTCAATAAACTTCTTAAAAGCTTAAAATGAGGATAATGTTTTTGGGAAACAATAGCGTGGTCTAGAAACAAATCTCTTCATGTCTTTCCCCAATCCAGCACTGGATGCATCCATGTCTTTCCTTGATTAGGTCATTCAAGAACAGCATCATATTATTTTTGCTTTTAGTGCCTTTCTCATGTTTTCATACTCCAACAATCAACATCTTCTGCCTGCCATATTGTTAAACCTGGCATCCTTGGCGTGGTCTCCCCTGTCTTTTTTGCCTCTGCTTCCCATATTTTGACTGTGTGCTCAACTCTGTTTTTGCTGTTTTTAGTACTCTGGGCACTTTACCAAAGCTGACCAGTGATAAAGGGCAAGTGCTCCTGTGTTAAATGTATGTATAATAGGCTTTTCCATGATTGCCACATTTGATTTACTAGTAAGTCCCTAGTGAAGTGCACTAGACGTGCACAGGGCCTGTAAATCAAATGCTACTAGTGGGCCTGCAACACTGGTTGTGCCACCCACATACGTAGCCATGTAAGCATGGCTCAGACCTGCCACTGCAGTGTCTGTGTGTGCAGATTTAAACTGCAAATTCGACCCAGCAAGTGCAGGCGCATCCCTTTTTAACACATGTAAGACACCCCTAAGGTAGACCCTAAGTAGCCCCATGGGCAGGGTGCAGTGTATGTTAAAGGTGGAACATGTGCTAATGTGTTTTACATGTCCTAACAGTAAAATACAGCCAAATTTGGTTTTCACTGTTGCGTGGCCTAACTCTCTCATAGGTTAACATGGGGGCTGCCTTTAAATACCTTTTAAGTGCAGTTTCCCTTTGGGAGCAGATGAACATTTGGAGTTTGGGGTCTCTGAAATTACAATTTTAAAATACATCTTTTGGTAAAGTTTGTTTTTAAATTGTCATTTGAAAATGCCACTTTTAGAAAGTGGGCATTTTCTTGCTTAAACCATTCTGTGACTCTGCCTGTTTGTGGATTGCCTGCCTGGGTCAGACTGACAGTTGGGCTGTTTGTATATCCCTTCTAGACAGTGAGACAAAGGGAGCTGGGGTGTAGCCTGCATATCCTGATGGGCCATCTGAGCTAGAGTGGAGGGAGAAGTGGTCACTTACACCTAAATGGGCTCTGCCTCCCCTCACACAAGGCAGTCTCCAACCCCCTGGTGTGTGTCTGGGGCCAGGCCTGGGCAAGGCAGGATGCTGTAAACAACAGAGACTTTCCTTTGAAGTGTGCCTGCTTCAAAGGCAGAAAGGGTATAAGTAGTAGACGCAAAACACCAGATTTGTAGATTACTTCTGGATTCAAGAGGAACCTCTGCCAAGGAAAAGAGTTGAAGAGCTGGAGGAGGAGTACTGCCCCTTTGCCTGTGACTGTGCTTTGCTGGGTTGGTCTGAAGTTGCTGCTTCTGCCTGTAAGAAGACAAAGACTGGACTTTGTTGTGTATTCCTGCTTGTGAAGAGTCTCCAAGGGCTTGGATTGAGCTTGCCTCCTATTTTGAAGTCTCATTGCCATCAAAGACTTCCTCTGCTAGCACCTGGAGTCTCTGCTGAGACTCCTGCCCTGCCAAGTGGTGCCCCACCCAGTCCCTGGTCCCTTCAAAGGTGAAGTTGGCAAAACAAGGACTGAAATCCACACACAAAACATTGTGCGGGGAAAACTTCAACGCACCACCTGCAACGCGACTGAAAAACAAATTGCCATCTACTTCGCGGCTAAAATCAATGCTCTACCTGCATCGCGGCTGGGAGATCGAAGCATCGCGGCTGGAGAAATGATGCAACACCCACTTGCGGCTTTTGATAACGACGCAAACCCCATTTAGTGCAGTTTTCCAACACCATGTGGCTGGATTTCACACACAT
This sequence comes from Pleurodeles waltl, assembly GCF_031143425.1. Classification (NCBI taxonomy): domain Eukaryota; kingdom Metazoa; phylum Chordata; class Amphibia; order Caudata; family Salamandridae; genus Pleurodeles; species Pleurodeles waltl. The sequence continues at coordinate 989,829,632 of NC_090440.1, forward strand.
CATCACTTGGTGTCAAAAGTCAACCAAGTCTGCGTAGATCTGGGGTGCCTGTCCGGAACGCCCAGAGAAGAAAACGACACACGGTCTTGCTGGCAAGTGAGAAGTCTTGACGCATTGCTGACATTTTTGATGCACATTCGCCCATGCAGCTTTATTTTTGATGCAAACCAGGTACTTTGTGTAACAGCAAAGTTTCCATTGTTTTCTATCGAGCAAGACTCTTATTCTTTTGAAAATTCATATCTTAACTTGTGTATGTTGGAATTTAATTGTTTTGGTCTTGTTTGATTTTCAATAAATATTATCTATTTTTCTAAACTGGCGTGGTGTCCATTTTGTAGTGTTTTCACTGTATTACTGTGTGTGTTGTTACAAATATTTTACACATTTTCTTTGAGATAAGGCTGACTGCTTGTGCCAAGCTACCACGGGGGTGAGCAGGGTTTATCTTGAGTGTGTAACTTCATTGCCCTGAGTAGAGTGAGAGTTCGTACTTGGACAGAGTGCAAACTGACTGCCAACCAGAGACCACATTTCTAACACGTACGATCCTGGTAATCCTTCTAACACTTTTTCATAGCTATGTTTTTATCTCCTTGTATGCTATTTGTATAAATGTGTTTTTTTTGTTGAGTTGGATTGCTGTTCACCACAAGTAATAAGGTCACTATCCAGTTTGGTCCAGTAAAAGGCTTTAGTAATTTAAACCTATGCTCAACCTCTAGTAGATATGGCACCCGGCAGTCAGGCTTACTTTAACGAAAATTTGTAAAGCATTTAGTAAAAGCAAAACAGGTAAAATGTCCAAACACAACACAATAAAAATCCCACTACAATTTAGAAAAATAAAGTCGAATTTAATGAACAAAATAGAACTAAAGAGGAGAATTTGGCAGCATGAATTTTTAAAGATTTAAGGAGAAATAATACCAAAAAGCATGAAGCACAGATGGTATACAATGGTTGCAATTTGAAGCCGACTGCAATGGAGCACGGGTCCGGCACACCAATTATATTGATCCTACTGGAACCTAGAAGTGGAAAAGTTCAAGCACATTCGTAAATCCCATTAAAAAAAAGGGTATTGTTGTTTTTCTGAAAAAAATCTCTTTTCCATAGAGGACAAAGTTGAAATTGTAGCTGCTGCCATGGAACCGAAGATTGGATACATAAAGCCCATTGGTCCTATTGTAGCTTTTGAGGTTTGTGGTTTAAAAAGGTTCTAAGTCCCAGTGCAGAAAGAGACTGCTTTTTCAGAAGTGCAGATTTCTTCATGTGGGACAAACCTGAAACTCAATCTGACCTATTAGAACTGCGATTGGATACTTTACATGGCATATTTACAAGTAGCTCTGGAGCAAAAAAAAATCAAAAATTTCCAGACGTCTTTACTGCCACAGTAGTACACTTCTAAGATTGTCAGGACCTCAGTGCGGCACTTACAGACTTTCATGGTGTCAGGCAAAGGTCATGAGGAAAGTCCATTCCAAGTTCCAGTTGCCACTGGTCAGCTGGGATTTTCCAAGGAATTGCCTCTTGCAGCTCATTATGTCCCTGTGGCCACACAGGAGGTCATCCAACTGATCCATGGAAACAATTTATGTGTCTTGCGTACAAGGGGGAGCAGGTCCAGTCCTTCAGGGCTCGTCTCAGGTTACGGAAAGCAGTTTCAGTCCTCTTCTGTAGGTCCAGAAAGTATCTGAGGAGAAGGTGAGTGCCGGTGACTCCTGGCCACTCCCTAACCAATGAGGTAAAAGTTTTTAGGTGCAATCCTACCCAATGTTTCAATAGTTTATATATGCTTTACTGCATGTAGTCCCAAAATGCCATGTGCCAGGGAAATGACAAGATGGCTGGAGTCCTCAACCACGCTACACTTTGAGTCTTAATAATAAGGGTGTGAAAGGGGTGGACTATGGAAATCACCAATGTACACCCACAACTAACATTTAAATCTAGTTCAAAGCAGGCCCTCTACCCACCACAAATCAGGAGACAAAAGTCTGAGAAGACAAAAGCAGGGTCCTTCAGTACTAGATAGGGGTATACAAGACTTGTCTTCGCCTCCGGTTTGTTTTCTGTCAAACCTGTCAAAGTGCTATTTGCTGCTCAAACAGACCTGTCAAGCAGGAAGTGACATTGTGGTGCCAAGAGATTTGCGGGTCCCATCCTTCCTTTCAGTTCAAAGAAGTTACCCTTGTCAAATCAGGTCACCCTGTGAATCACAAAGACTTATTGTGTAGCTCCTGGGAGGAATTTCAGACCTCATTCACACCTCATCTAGGTCAAATAAGATTGGGACTTGATGGAGAGTTAGAGCACATTAGCATCCAGGAACTACCAGCAGGGAAAGATAACCTTTTAAAAGTCTGACTTCACCATTGAATTGGATTTTTAATAACTATCAAACTTTTTTTTTTTGTTGCTTCGCTTCCCGAAATACAATATTTTAATATGTATTCTGATTTTTTTAGTGGGACAGCTAAGCCTGCCACAGTGAAAATAGCTTTGAGGACCTTGTAGCTGTACGAAGTGGTAATATTAATTTTCTACAAGTCCCACTTTTAAATACCAGGCACCTTACCTTGTGGACCACACGACCTGCACAGGTGTGACTTACTAATATTTTAAAGAAAGGGTTTTACCTCTCAAAAGGACTACTGCAGGCTTTCCACTGCAGTAGTCCGATTACAATGGTAGGCCTGATGGCATGTGTTCCTTTGTCGCTCTAGTGGATGGCACAATAAGTCCTGCAGTTGACAGGTGACATTTAACTTTCCATGCCACAGTTGTAGTTTCTACACTATGGCATATGGCCTTAAAGGAGAGTTAAAAATGTAAATCAGGGGTTAGCCAATTATTACATTTTTTAAAGGTTAGAGTATATACAGTAGGCACTGCACAGCAATGCCCCAGTGTGCAGAGTCTGAAAACTAGCAAGAAAAGTCAGCAAAGAAAATGAAGGTGACTTTGCTAAAAGGGGGATTTTCTCACACTACTCCTTACTTTAACATACCTTAACGGAAGACCATGGTAACTTTCTTAGCATTCTACACACAATCATCATGTCTCAGTTTACCACTGCCTCTCCTCTTATGTCTCTCTGGATTCCTAGGAAAAGTGTGTTCTTCAGGAGTCTCTACTCCTCTTGCTCTTAAATATGTATTTGTTAACTTCACATGTTAAATATTTTTGCCTAGTTCTCTTTTAAATTTCTTTCCATCCAAACAAACACTGTTTATAATCATGGAATAATGGGCCTCTGCCAATATATTGGAGGTAGGGAAAGGAGTGCAAAATCTTTGCTATATTTTCATGCTATGCATCTAAAATAAATCATATACAGTTAATCTTAATAAATAACAATTACATAGTGAATACTGAGACACAAATGTGGTTTGAATGAGACTCTTGGACCTATGAAGCACACGCCTGCTATGCTAGTCTAAAGTCTGCCCCTGCGTTCTCGCTGCTGTTTTTAGTTTTTTTCTTTGTTTCAGTGCGTGATGGTTTGTGTTCCCTTTCATTTCTCTCACAGATTCCAATTGACAGAGCCTGGCAAGTCTCATTTTACATCCTTTCAATTCCCAATTTCTCTTTTTCAAAATATTTCCATATTGTTAGGGTAAATTTTTTATGTTGCCATTCTCTGTTTGATTTCTTCAGTGAAGAGTATTATTCACAAACGGTCAGAGTCAAAACAGTTTGCTTTTTTCCTATTGTGAAAATAATGAACATTTTAAACTTTTTTGAAGTTTGGTGTTGGGGGTGCTGGAACAAATGTCCAACATCTAAACATGGGTTCTTTATCAGGGAAATGTGTTAGTTATCTGAGGAGTGACCAGGAGTATGAACTCTAAACCCATAGTTTGGAAAGGCTTATAGCATATAAGCCTTAAATGAATCAGCTTTACTGACCTTCCCCCATAACAAAACAGACTTGACCTATGATGTCTCAGACCCAGGTAATTAACTTACAAATAAATGAGTCCGGGTTGATGTTCGTCAACTGGTGCAAGGACAAGAAAGCTCAAACTGAAGAGCTATAGAGTATGGAACAAGAAGAGGCTTGTTTCCACAAATAAGAAGAACAAACTGGTACTACCAATACTTTCTGCTACGCATTCAGAGTTTTTATCTTGTCTCTCACAAGCAAACAAGCAAAGGGGGATTTGTTTGGGGATAGGCTTTCTACCACAGGAGCAAGGGAACATGAATAAGAAGTCAATCTCAATAATGGGTGGACAGACAGAGAAACCAGACAGAGGTAATCAATTACACCGTCTTCATGCAGCCAGCACCAACAATACTTCAATAATACCATACAAGAAATCCAAGTAAAAAGCAAATTTTTAGGTCTCACCTGACAGTCAGCGCAAGCTCTCTGATTGCAAAAGAGATATTGTGAACTGTGGGCTTACAGCTCACCTAGGGCCAGATGCCCAAAGCATTTTTCAAGTCGCAAAGGGGCCGATTCGCAGAATCGGCCCGTTTCCGACTTGAAAAATGCTTTTTGGGATGTACAAGGCTCAAACTGCGATTCGGTAACTTGTTACCGAATCACAGTTTGGGTTTTACGATTCAGTAGTAGGAAGGGGCGTGTCAAGTGCGTCCCTTCCTGATACCGAATCCAAATGGTATGTATGATTGTTTTGGGACCGCGAATGCGGTCCCAAAACAATCGCAGTTAGCACCAGTTTCAAACTGGTTCTAACCCATTCGCGACCCCTTCCCCTTTATGAATGGCAGCGAAAATATTTTTTCAGAGCAGGCTGTGGTCCCACGGACTACTGCCTGCTCTGAAAAAATGAAAAGAAAACTTTTCATTTTTGTTTTTGAAATGCATCTCGTTTTGCTTTAAGAAAAACGTGCTGCATTTCAAAAAAAAAAATTGCTTTTTTTAAAAGCAGTCACAGACATGGTGCTTTGCTGTCTCCAGCAGGCCACCATCCCTGTGAGGGCGGTCATTCCCAATGGGGTTGCAAATTGCGACCTACCTCATGAATATTCATGAAGTGGGTCATTTGCGACCCCATTGGGAATCACAAACAGTGTAAAGTGCACTGTTGTACATCTGGTTTTGCGACTCACAAATTGCGAGTCTCTAAGACTCGCAGTTTGTGAGTCACAAAACCGGATCTTTGTACATGTGGCCCCTATTGCTTACAATTAGTTGGTTTTATTGTCACTCGCATTTGCTTGGTTTGTACTCGTTGCCCTGCCTTCCTCTTCTGTGTTTCTCCTTTCGTTGGAGCATAGCATCTTTACTTCTTCCACTGCTTACTTTTCATTAAGCTATATATTATTTTTTGATAAGCACTCCATGAGAGTGCATAGGTTTTCCAGCTGCCTCCATCACCTACTTCTCTTTCCCCTCACTGCCGCACTCTGTGTTGCTCTCTTGCCCCAGTATTTTCCCCATAGCTTCTTCCATGCTGGGATCACCCTCATGTGATTCTGTTATGCACCTTGTTTTCTCGCCCACGTGCATCTCCCCTGACTGCTGCTCTTTACCTCCCCCACACACTCCCAGTTGCTTCCCCCTCCCATCCCACCACTTTCCGCTGTTGCTCCCTTCCACAGTCCTGCTTCCCATTGCTGCCCTCTGCTACTGGCCCCTCAAACCCTTCTGCTCCCTGTTGCTGCCTCCGACCCCAATCTGCAGTCTTTTTTTTAATTACTTTTTGTTCCGGAGGACCAGGCAGTGAACTGCTACAGACCTGCCTTAAAAGCACTTTTGTGTTACTTCTACATATTTTTTTAATTTACCAATTCATCTCAGATAAGTAAAACAAAAAATCGCAGATACATCATTTTGTAGGTGGGCATGCTTAATGCAGCATGCACGTACCTACCAAATGATGTGCCTTTTTTTAGATGTTTCCTTCCTCCACAGCATCTTGCCAGTGCTGTGCAGCGTGGGTAAAAAGCATTTCCAATGCCAAAGGACCCAAAGGCAAGACCTTTTGGCTCTGCCAATGCTTGTTTATGTGTTCTTCAGTTTCCAGTGGCTACAGTTTTGACCCTTACCGTTCATCTCTGTTCTCAGTTGAATTCTTTCGTGGGACTGGAGGAGATGCTGCTGGGTTGGAGCTTGTTGATGGTCTCCTGAAGGTCAAGGAAGAGAATATGAGAAAAAAGTCTGCATTTATTGTTTACCAATGTGTCTCTGTCAGAGTAACGGATTCACCCAGAGTTGGGACTCTTGACATCAGACTTAAGCACCTCAAATGAATAGGTCCACTGAGATAAAACATACATGGGGCTGGTTGTTGTCTCAGTTGTTGTCTCATGTGGAGGGTATGTTGTCTAGACGTTTGGACCAGACAATTTTAGAGATGGGATTGACTGATTTGCATACGGTTGGTCGACTTCTTAACTGTCATAAGCAGGCTAAAAACGATGGGAAAGCTTGCATAGCTACTCCCATTAATTTTTAAGTGATAACTCAAGTACTTCCATAATATTCATTGTTCTTAGTATGAAAGTAGGCTTACAGTCTACTTTACCATACCCCGCACATGGTATGCTGTCTGTTTTTATAGTGGACAAGGGAAGAAGACGTTAGAAGAAAACAGGGTAGAATAAGAGATGAAGAGGAAGGCAGATGATGTGGAAGGACTGACAAATTGAAAATGGCACATGAAAGGCTGTTAGAGAAGGCAGATGTTAGTAAAGAGTCCCCAAAGGCTAGTCGTAGAGAACTTGAGAGTCAAGCAATACAGAGAAAAAAAGGAGTGTGTAACTGACAATGATGAGTTGAAGTTGAGAGTAGAGGAAATGAGGACAGAGAACGTAGTGGAGAATGTGTGTCTATGTTGAACAGGGCCACTGTCCTCTGCTACAGAGATACCCGTATGATGTCATTGTCTGTCGCAGTGATGTACGAATCCGCAGTGGCCAAAGATTTTGGTAGCCAGGTTTTACTGTGATATGATGTTAGGCCATAGGGTTCCCCTTGGTGAAATCTGAATTTTTAACATCAATTAATTGTACCCAATGCTGATGACATCACCAGCTCCAGTGTGCGCCAAGTCAGCCTGTTCTTATATGCCGATGGGATTACAATCTGGAATGCCCAGACCTGGATTTAGCACAGCTGGAGTGTAAAGAAAACGTTTCCTTTTAAGCCTTGAACTGGAGGCCACTACAGATCACATATGTACAGACAGTCAAAGATCACAACACCATGTATAAATGCATTACACAGTGATTCTAGGATGGTTTGGTGTTTGAATTGGCATTTCAAAGTTTCAGCACTCAGATATTTATAATTATACATACAGTATTGAACATACTAATTTTCTATCAAGCATATGGTGTAATCACCCTCTGCCACCAAATTTCCGAACTATTTGCTTGAATTAGCAAATAAAATACTAAAACTAAACAAGGAAAAATACACAGTGTATCACGTTTACCACCCAGTGATCTTTCTAAAAGCTCAACAGTCACAAAACTAGTGTGAGATGTGGTGTCAGCAGGACCCTGAATACACCATCAGGTAGTTTTATCCACACAAAAAGATTTAAAAAATGTTCATGTGCAACAACCCCATCTCAAGGGTACCACTGAAGGTGACAAATAAATCAATCATCTCATTACAATTGGAAACACCTTCAAACAGCTAGGCCCATCAAGATTCTGCTTTTCAAATATTACATAAAGTTCAGGTTAGATTTTGGTATTGTCATGGTAGACCAAATTTCCATACTCGACTTTAACAATAGAAAGATCCTAATTTAGAAGTGGGCCTGCTGGCTGCCAGGTCAGCAGAGGCTACGGCCACCATTCCTGTGATGGAGGTCTGCCTGAAAAATGTAGACATCCATTCCTGGCCTGCAGGGGTCTCTAAGACTTCAGAGCTTCTACTGCTGCAATGGTGGCTCTGAAAGCTGAAGAGTATGATGAGTGGGTACCATGATTGTGGCATTTACTTGGCAAACCTTTTTGTTTTTCAAGAAAAAACTATCACAGCACAAGTTTGTTCTTGAAAATCAAAATATTGAAGGCCCTGCTGTACACAAAATTTTCTTCCACAGCACTGCATCCTTTGCCACAGATCACCAAGCCTTACATGGCAATCCTTGGTATGAAACCTAGAGATCATCATCCCATTAGTATGACTTTGCAGCCCTGTGGTATAGGGGCTGCTAGGTCAAAGGTTTTCGACTGTGGCGTGAGCTAAGGCTCCCTCCCAAGAAACCCAGAGCTTTGCCCACCTCTAAACAAAGAGGATAAAACAAGTTTGGCAGGGCAGTTCACCCACTGTATCAAACTCTAAATTACCCGTTTTAAATTCATGGAAATATTACACAGCTTTCAAGTAACTCCATCATCAATATGGTTATATGTGATCTATTAACAAATTCAAAAACTAATTGAGGATTTAGGTACCCCTAAGTATAATATATCTCTTGCGGCAATTGTTTCAAGAATCCAGTGTGATTCATATGCTAAGTAATATGTTAAGACTTTAAATTCACGCAATATGCACCAGATAACACACATGCTCATAGGAATATTAGGAATAAACATATACTGCAATTCTGTGGCATCTAATGCAGAGAAAAACACTGTTTCAGGGGATGTCCAGTGAAGAACACGATAAATTAAAGGAAACTTACCCACCCCTTCCCAGTGTCACTAGTCTCATTAAACTCCATGCTAAGAGAAATTGCAAACCCCATAATGATAATGAACTAGAAAGATGAAGATCTCCAAGACGACTAAGAAATGAAATCAATACGATCAAGTAGAACAAGTTTACTTAAGACACTAGAAAAAATGGAAGATGTGGTAAAGGATTGAATCAATCACACGTCAGAATAGGCATCAGGAATATGTAACCTACACTAAAAAATACAGAACTGGAAGACAGGAGCCCCATACCAGAGAATGTACAGTAAAAGGACTCAACAGGAGTTCTGGTAAAGTGGCTCATTGACCCGCTGAACATCACGTTTTCTCCCCAGTTAGATGTACGACATTTATATGGTCGATCCTCTAAAAAAAATGACATCTATGATCTGCCAAACATCGCTTGTGTTCTATGGTAGTAAGAAGCACATAAATTGCTCTTGGAATCTCAAAAATGATATAATTAAATTATGGTGAATGTAAATGTATATATCTGTCCATTACTCAAATGAGACAGACTTCAAGAGGTAAAGATTCCTGGATATAAAACAAGTGCTTCATAAACGAGACGTGTGCTATGGAGATATATTTTCCAAATTTCCCAAACATCACCAGATAACTAGTGTAATAACATAGATGTAAGGCAACAACTCAACCAAGGAACGTGAACAGTAAGAAATCATTCTCACCCTCAAGAAAAAAAATGCGTTGATTTTCAGAAGAGATAAACCTCCATGGAGAATACAATAGAGCATTGTAGGTGTTTAGGCAGACACCATGACAAAATACCTTACAACGACCATGTTGGAAAATGGCCCTCTTTGAAGGGTCACCCTAAACTTTTTCCCTTTTACACTCCATGTTTTGCTGAACCTTTTTGTCGGCCTTAGGACTCTGATCACTTTACCACTGCTCATGTGCTTCTCCCCACAACATGGTAACATTGGTGTTTAACAACTGGCATATTTAAAGTCCCTAATAAAGTGCACTATGTTTACCCAGGACCTGTAAAATAAATGCTACTAGTGGGCCTGCAGCACTAATTGTGCAACCCACTAACTAGTCCTTTAAACATATCTCAGGCCTGCCACTGCAGGGCCTGTGTGTGTAGTTTGACTGCCTGTGGACTGGCATTTAAAACCTTTGGCCAAGCCCTAAACTCCCCATCTATTACACATGTCACCCCTAAGGTAGGCTTAAGGTAGCCCATAGGGCAGGGTGTTGTGTAAGTAAAAGGTAGGGCATGTACTTTTATGTTTTGCATGCCCCAGTAGTGTAAAACACCTAAATTCATTTTTCACTACTGTGAGGCCTGCTCCTCTCAATGATTAACATTGTGAATTCCTTATTACACTTTTAAGATGTAATTCCTGATTGAGAAGGAGTGGCTATGTCATGTTTCATACCATTGGGTTGGTAATGATAAATCCTCTTTACTGGTAAAGTCAGATTTAACATTACTATTTTAGAAATGCCACTTTTAGAATGTGGACATTTCTCTGCTCTCACAGCTCTGTGTGCCTGCAGCCTGTCTCCAATACACATCTGCGGTGACAACTACACTTTGTGCATTCCCTCTAGACAGCCACAAACGCAGGAAGGTTAGGTGTGTCTGAGCACTCAGCTGCATTCTCATGGCTCTTCCTCTGCCAGGAAGGGTGGGGGGGCTGGCACTTACACCTGAATAGGCAGTGCCTGTTCCCACACACAGAGCTGATTACCCTTATTAATAGTCTGGATCCAGGGCTGGGGAGAAAGGGCCTCTGTGCACTTCAAAGACCCTTTTTTAAAGTCACCCCACCTCAAAGGCACAACTGGGTATAAGTACTGTGTTACTAAAGCCAGCAAATCAGACACCTCTCGACCTACAACTGGACACCATCAGAAGAACTGTTACTCTGCTGGACTGCTGACCTGGAAGGACTGCTTTTCTGCTATGCTGCCCTGCTGCCTGACGCTCTCTGAGCCCAGAGGGAGAGCTGAACTCTGCCTTGCAGCTGAAGTTATCTCCAAGGGTGTGCTGGCTTGCCTCCTGTAGTTTGAGACTCAGGGATATCGAAGTCTCTACCCCTGCTCCGGTGCCTAGTTCACTGGAAGTGGACACAGATACTTGCATCAGAGAAATCAATGCATCTCCAGTCTGCTTGAAGCAGAACCAGCACGTAGACCCTGTTGTGGGACTTGGACCGGCACGTCACTCTCTGAACTAATGCCTCGCAATCAAGAGCCAAACGTTCAGAGCCGTGCATCACTGTTGCAGCAGCTTGAAGAGATCGATGCATCTCCTTGACTGCGTGCAGAAACCCGGCGCATCGCACCTCAGAACCATCAGCTCTCAGCTTGGCTCCCCGTCATCGGAAATGACACATCACCATCACTGCATGAAGAAAATCTATGCATCACCTCAACTGTGGACCTGGCCTCGATTGACGCAAAGCTCGCTTACACTCTGCAACTTTCTGTTACAACCAGGATCAAGGTAATCTGTTCACCAGGTCTGCTTGGCTCTTGACTACAGCCTGTGCTCTATAGTGACTTTGCCCTATTCCAGCGTGGCCAGATAACCCCCATTGGGGCTTAATGCTTCTAAGGCTAGAATTCTTTGAAAAATCATAACTCGACTTCCACTTATTGGATTTTTGTAGTTTTGCTCGTGATTTAGCTATAAAAGTATTGTCTATTTTTGTAACCTTGGATGGAGTCTTTTGTGGTGTTTTCATTGTGTTAATGTGTGTTGTGTTGCAGAAAGTCTCACCCTGACTAGGATTGTGGTTCTTGCATGTACAGGGTCAATACTCCGACAAACAGAAACTCAATTTTCAATAGACCACTTAAAATATATGTCTGTACAGATGTAGAAGAAAGAGAATAAAATGTACTTGATAACATACTAATTACAGTACCGCAGGAAACAGATGTCCACACTGGAAGGATGACAATGGCATGAGAGACTGAGAAAGTCATTATGCAAAAAAAGGTTAAAGCAAAACGTGTGTAGTGATATAACAGTATTTATTCATTTGACCAAGGTACAGAAGTGATTATCACCAGAAGAGCAAGGTTGATATTGCTAGCAGGACTATTGTTACTGGTAAGGTGACATCCATATCCTAACGAACACATTCAGCACAAACACATTATATATACAGTATGTCTGTGCTTGCTGCAAAACCTTTTATCACATATACTCTACCCAGTTCAGATGCCACATACAACAACAAATGCACAGAAATGACCTATGTGAAATAGAGTGGAATCCGGTCTTTCTTAACCTTAAATTAATTTGGATGCCAAAGATATCTATTCCACATTTAGCAGGCTCAAGTCTCTGATTTAGGTGGATACGGAGCAAAAAAAGAAAAATAAGTTTATATTTTTTAGACTCCTACACCAGAGGAGAAACCTCCCATGGTGAGGGGGTAATTGTTTTTTTTATTTTCAAAAACAAAATCCAGATTTGGGTATTTTGTTTTTAAAAACTGAAAGACTTGAAAGCTTGACTTATAGCTCCATCATGTTGACGGAGCCATCTATCTAACCTTAAATGCATGGACAGAAACTGCGATTACAGCGGTTCCTGCCATTGCAAGAGTTCTTCGCTTCGGCAGGCAGACTATTCTTGACATGGCAGTAGGAAAGTTCTCCACCAGACTGATAGTACATACTATGTCTGCTGAACTCTAGATCAGGCCCTAAGTTTTGATGTCCTACTCCAAGAGAATTAGGCTTGGGAATAGGGTTTATAACTTGTTTCAGAGGAACCAACCTTCTGTTTTAATCAGGTCTAGTAAAGGTCTGTGATTTTATGATAAATCTGTTAGAGTCTGCCAGTGGTGAATGCGGGTGGTGTGCAATTAATGTGTAATTAAAACAGTACTGGTTACTTTATTGATTTAAGAGATGAATGTTGTTTTAGTGTTGTAAACAGCTGTCAGTAACATGCCTTGTATTCTGGCAAAACTATCTAGGGTCAATATCGCTTCACAAATTGTTTATTCGTAATCTTTTTATGGGTGCAGTTGCTTTTATTGCCCAATCACTAATAAATTCAAATGAAACTAAACTGAGAAGAATCGCCTATAGGCAAATCCATATGGGCATTGTGATTTACTTAAACATAAAAATACTTCTGCCAGTACTCCTAAATACAGGAAAACTTTGCCAGTATGGCTTCCCTAGGCAATGGAGGCATTTTCTGAAAGTCAAACAGGTGGGTTATTACAGGCATATTTTCAATAATTTCAGAAATGTTGTAATCCTCCAAACAGTGGGGCATATCCAGTTGTCCAATTATTTGACTTTCTTTCTTCTTCTGAACATTACCATAGTGGTCAACCTGAGAGTCAAAGGATAACATGAAATTGCAAGTACAGAGCTTTATGTTTATGAAACAACAGTAAATGTCATAACTCCATGGTGAATTGCTTCACTGTAAGAAATATAAAAAGTATCACTCAACTAGTCCTGAGTGAGTAGGTACTTTACAATAAGGGATATGAGAGTTAAATAATTTGGAAAAAAACGTTTTTGGGAGAAAAAAGGGAAACATGCCCACATCTAAACAGTTTACCTTTCTGTGGATGGACGCTTCAGAGGAGAAACGGTGGTGGGTCTTGCATCTGCAGAAGCCTTTCTGTAGGGATGAATGAAAGAACAAACTTTAGACAATGATTTCACTGATCCCTTGATAGACGGAGAGCACTTGCAATTCTTCACAAAATGCTTTAGTGCAGAAAAGAAATTAGAAGAAAATCAGTTACTCCCTTTCACACACACACACTTTCTCTCTCGCTCACTCTCTCTCAGAATATTGAAGATAAGTACAGTTGCATTTTAAATGTATTCTTTTGTCTAACAACCTTGAAGCAGGGACAAGGTTACAAAACACTTGCTGGCTGTGTGGCTGTGAACAACGTTTTGCAAGAATAAACTAATCACTTGAAACAGCTGGGAGGAAGCGAGAGAGAGAGAGAGAGAGAGAGAGAGAGAGAGAGTGTGTGTATGTGTGTGTGTGTATGTGTGTGTCTGTGCATGTGTGTGAAGTGGTAAGAATATCCTTAATTGGATGCAAATGCTAACAAAAGAGAGGAAGTAACTCTGCAGAGATTTTTTACGCCGCAGCCCCCGGTACCGCCACTCCCTGAGGCACAAAAGTAAGATTGAATGTGAACGGGCTCCCCACAGCCCCAGGGGCCGCCACCCCCCGGGACTGCCACCTCTTCAGGGCTTTAAACAAATGAAACACAGGGGAGCCGCCCGGTCCCCGCACAGCCCTGGGGCCACCACCTTCCTGGGACTAATTTAAAAAGAGATAGGGGGTCTGTTGCAGACCCCCAGACCTCGGGGACCACCACCTCACCAGGGCTATTTAGATGCTGGAGGGAGGCCACACCTTAAGGAGCCATTAATGGTCCTGGGGACCGTCACCCTCCCGCACAGCCCTGGGACATAGCTGTTTGCTGTGACTTGGCTGGAGCTTTGACAGCTCCTGCCAAGCTACAGCAAACACTACACTCAGATGAAGTGAAAGCTTTCAAGCAGCTCTCACTTCATTCGAGCGGAGGTTTCCTGTTTCCCTGCCCGCGGAGTTCAGGCAAGGAAACAGAGGAACCTGTTCTAACAGAGAAGTAGTTGCTTTAGCTTAACTTTTTACATATCATGTCAGTCTGTCCCTGCAAAGCAGTAGAACTAATGTCACTGTCCATAACAATTTCTGAAACTACAAATGAACATGGAATTCTTCATCCTGATTATGTCCTGTGGGATCCTTCGTTTTAAATCTCATATATTTTGGGTCCAATTTCTGAGTTTTCTAACAAAGTCACCACCAAGTACTGTTTCTCCACTACCTCTGCTCCCCAAAAATATGGTGATTCAAATCTTCAATTATTAATTAATTTATTTATTTATTCATTTATAACGTGCACTGTCACCTAAAAGGTATCCTGGCACTAGGAAAACAGGGAAAAAGACAACTGCACTAGAAGAGACAACAATAGGGATTAGTGTGGAAAAAGTCAGGTTTTCAGCACCTTTCTGAATTGAAGCAGATCGGTTAAGTGCCTAAGAGAAGCAGGAAGCTGATTCCAGAGCTGGGCAGCTCTCACTATGAAGGCACGACCCCCGTCTTGTCTTCTGGAAATTGGCACTACAGACACGATTGACAGTTGATAATTACCTTCTTTAAGATAATGTCTTGCAATGTGATACAAAGGGTCCGGATTGGTAATTGCTCGTAGTGTTACAAAATACCTTTATACAATAAAGTTGTACCCCCAACATAATATTTTTGCACGGACCTTCCAACATGTAAATTAAAAAATGTAGTATTGCAATTATTATATTTCCTCACCAAGAACTTTCTACCATCTCACTTTAAATTCTGTAACATTCAATGATTGTTTGGATTGTTTGCATGTTTGGCATTTAAACATGTCCAAAAGCCAACTTTTCTTCCTTCTTAACAAATTATCTTGTTTCTCTTCTTTAAAGTCGCTTTTTACAAACATTGATCATATTGAAGGGGCTTTCTGAAACAACATGAGAGGGTAATCCCAATTCTCTCCTTTAAGTCAAATCCCTTCAAAAATATGTACCAATGTTTCTGAAATATTTTCCTGATTAGTGGGACCTCCTTCTTATAAGTTGTTATAATTCTTATTTTATAATCCCCTTCATTATCTTTATGTTTTCAAGATTTTGTTGTTAGATGTTCCTCACCTTTGATTTTTATACATCATATGCTGTTTCTATTATATCTGTAGGATACCCGCAAAACAAAAACCTATTTTTTGCTTTAGTGATATGTTTCTCCATTTAACTTCTCTCTGAACAATTCCTTTTTATGTTAAACATCTTGCTGTATGGAATATTCCTATTAGAGTTTTATCATGATGGCTAGCAGGGAGGAGCCAAGATGGCGGCCGGGACGGTCGCTTGATCCCAGCGCTCCGTTCCCGGCCACTTCAAGATATCCTAACAGGCGCCCCCCCTACGGCCTGGCAGTGACGGCCGGGACGGCGGCGAGGCTGGGGGAGACCGGGGCACTCAGCGCGCGCTACGAGCGCTCTCCGGACCTTGCGAGGCGAGTCTGGGACTCGTCGGTCCGCGTCGGAAGTAGCGCGAGGCGAGGGGAGCTGCGGCTGCAGCCCCGGTCGCGATCTCACCGGGCGCGGCCGCTGCCTACCTCCCCGCCTACCCGCGACTGGGAGAGCAGGGGAGGCGCGTCTGGAGGAGGCTTGAGCAGTGTAGTCCTGCTGGGCGCTCCGGGACATAGACTTGAAGAGCTTGGGCGCCATTTTGGATATCGGCGGCCGGCAGGAATGAAATCGGCGAAGGAGCAGTGAGGAGGCCCGGTGGGGCAGACGAGAGGCGGTGGCGGCTCAGCAGGCAGCGGGGATTCCAGGACCAGAAATATTTCAACTTCAAAATAAAGGGAAAAAAAAAAAAAAAGAAAAGGGGGGAAATAAAGAAAAGGATAAATTAAAGACTACGGTGAGGAGGGCGCCTACGAGGAGGGGAACACCAATCTACACAGAGGAGGTAAACCTAGGGGGCGGCAACCGCCCCCCCCCCCCCCCCCTTTTTTCACTCCACCGCTCCATCCACGCAACTGGACAAGACAGAAGCGCGTTACGTGCTCCTGGGAGCACAGCTTATTCACCAAAGGCAGAATGGATGGCTGGGCCGGACTGTGGATGAGTGGACTGCCCTGGACTTCCTAGCGGAGGGTCCCTGCCGCAAGTGTTCCTAGCTGCTCAAGATATATTTGCAGCACCTCGCGAGCGCCTCAACCCAGGATCTTTCCCGCGCCTCGGCGCCTAACCCGGCCGCCCAGCAACTCTACCCTCTATCTGAGGGAAACCCCTGGCATCAAGCCCTACCGCCACACAAGAAGAAGCTAGTGTTCTCCCCCAATGACAGTATCCTCTACATACTTCAACATGCCCGGTGGACAGCTCCACGGGAACGCAGAGTTAGAACATTGAACTCATCAATGACTGTAGTATTTGTCACTGAACACACAGGCCATAATTAACCAAATTAGGACTGGATGCTCCTTTGCTTTGCTGCCTAACCGCAAGCCCATCAGTGCGAAATCCCTGTGGATCGGGAGGCAATCTCATAACAGCCAAAATGGCCGGTAGAGCCAAGTCAACCAAGAACCCAGATCGAACTACGCAAGCGATAACGCCTACGGATCAACAATTTGGCCCATCCTTACAATCTCTAGAAAACACACTTCTAGCGCATTCAGCCCAGTTCGAGAAAGTATTGCAGGCAATACTGGACACTAAGGGCCTGATTCTAACTTTGGAGGACGGTGTTAAACCGTCCCAAAAGTGGCGGATATACCACCTACCGTATTACGAGTTCCATAGGATATAATGGACTCGTAATACGGTAGGTGGTATATCCGCCACTTTTGGGACGGTTTAACACCGTCCTCCAAAGTTAGAATCAGGCCCTAAGTCATCACTGGAGGGCAGAATTGATGCAGTCGTGCAAGACCTGAACCTCCTACGAGTGGATCATCGTAGCCTAGCCGAAAAAGTAAAAACAACTGAAGCCGAGATAGCGGAATTAACCCCAATGGCGCAAGGGAATCAAAAACAAAATCAGCGCATGGATGAAGAGCTGAAGATACTCTGGAGAAGATCCGAGGAAATGGAGAGCAGGGCACGCCGATATAACGTGAGATTTCTGGGATTTCCGGAAAGTATGCGCCAACCGGAATCAGAAATTTCCCTAGAGCAGTGGCTAATTAAAGAGGTGTTAAGTGGGGCTCCATCCAAGTTTTTCTCAGTTGAAAGGGCTTACAGAGTTCCGGGTAGGCCCCCGGCCCCTGGCCAGTCCCCCAGACCATTGATCGCCAGGTTCTTAAATTACAGAGATCGGGACGCAATATTGCAACTATTCCGCAATAAGGGCCCGTTCAAGTATGAAGACTCGAACATCAATGCCTACCCTGACTTTACGCAGGAGGTGCAGAATCGGCGTAATTCTTTTGCTAAAATCAAGCAACGCTTACGAGAACAGAACATAAAATATGCCCTGCTCTTCCCAGCCAAGTTAAGAGTAGTGATGGAGGACCGTACCCATATATTCACCAGCACCGAGGACGCCTGGACATGGCTCCATGCCAAGGGCCTTGCACACCCCCGGGAAGACGCAGAGGAGGACGAGAAATGGGGGAGATTCACTGCAGGGACGAGATCCAAACAGCGTACCAGAGGCCAGCCCAATGTCAGGCAAGCAGCAGAGGAAAGAGCAAAAGTGCTTAAAGAGACGCCGCTACACATGCAAAGCAGAAACATAACTCCCGGTGGGCGTGTGGAGCTGGAATTGGATTCAGACACAGTCAGCTCCGCATCCACGGTAACAGGAGAACTAGGTGGGCCGAAGGTCACCCCGAGATCTGCTGATGAACTATAACCTAGTGGATCAGATCCAGAGTGAACACAAGGGATGGCGATTGCAACTGGAAAATCTGCAGAGACTCCACGACACTGCCGAGCTGCGGGGATGGAGTGCTTCCAACAATATACATCTTTGATATAAACACTAAGCTAAGTGACTTGGGGCACAAACAGATGGCAAGTGGCGGGCGGGTGGGGCCAGAGGGAACGGAAACATGCCAAGGGGGGGCGCCTGAAGATACTGACAGACTTGGTCTGTGGCATGATGTGAGCCCCTTATAAGAGCCACATCTGTAAGATATGAGAATCCCACTAAGCAAATCCAACTGGATAAAAGTTATGTTACACATTTTTAAGTTTTGTAGTTTCACTGTAGTTGTAAGTAGCATAGGGGGTTTAACTAGGGGGGTGGGGATTAGTAGTTTAGTAGAAATGCAGCGATCGGAATCACTTAATGCATTAAAGATGGATTTGCACCCGCTATATCTAAATATTAGCAGCAGAAAGGCAGAGACCAGGTGGGCCAACATTAAAACCCAGGCCCACGACATAGCAACATATCTCCTGCACCCTACAAGATGTCTTCTAGAAGTAACATGGGGAACCAGTATATTATATTAACATGGAATGTCAGGGGCCTTGGGACGCCGAACAAACGGGCTAGAGTGCATGCTTGACTTAAGAGACTAGGAGTGCATATTGCTATTCTGCAAGAGACACATATGCTCGAGGGGGATTTACGAGACATGCGCGTGAAATGGGGGGGCCAGCTGATAGGCACAACATATTCGACCTTTGCGAGAGGGGTGCTGATTTGGATAGCAGCGGGAGTTCCATTCCTCATGTCAACACACAAGATAGACCAGGGAGGGAGGTACGTAGTAATGGAGGGCAGATTAGATGGTAGACAAATGGCTGTGGTCGGGGTATACGCCCCCAACAGTGGCATCATAGGCTTTCTCACCACTCTCACCCCAACGCTGCTGACCCACCCCATGCCCCTTGCCATCTGGGGTGGTGATTTTAATAGCACCCCAGTGGCAGCATTAGATAGAACTAGCGCCCATCAGAACGCATGAATTAACAGGAAGCTCGTAAGTCCCCTGCAAGAATGGGCAAATGTTATGGGCCTATATGATGTATGGCGGTTAGGCCATCCAGAGCAAAAAGAATATTCATTTTATTCGGTCCCACATAATACCCACACTAGAATTGACATAATCTGGGGCACTCGCGAAATGGGGGCGCTGATAACTGAATCTGAATACTTGGCAAAGACAGTCTCGGACCATGCGTCTCTGCGGGTAACCCTGAACTGGGGTAGGGCACGTCAGGTAATTCCCACTTGGAGATTCCAGGCGAAGGCTCTACAAGACCAAGCATTCGCTGCTTCACTGGGGGAATCTATAGGCCAATATTGGGAAATAAACGCTATGTCTGCAACAACCCGGGCGATAGAATGGGATGCCCACAAAGTAGTGGCCCGTGGAGTATGTATGTCCACTACGTGGGGAGTGAGACGCTCCTTACAGACGGAAATTAGCAAACTCGAGAAGGAGCTGCGGATTGCGGAAAAAGCAGTAGCACGGGGGGAAATTACCAATATTGTCCTTAAAGAAAAGCGCTTAAAATACAATGAGGCAGATAGCAGGCTCCGCTGCCACGACTATAAATATTACTTAACCAGGTTGCAAAAGGAAGGAGATAGATCAAGCAGAATCCTAGCGTGGCTACTCCGCGAGGATAGACAGCAGGCTCCGATAGGGGCCATCCGGGTGGGCGCGCAAGAAATGGCTACTACACAAACAGAAATAAACGAGGTCTTTAGGAATTACTACTCTAACCTATACACTAAACGCACTTCGTGCACGGCTACACAACTAGAGGCCTTTCTGGCGGACTCCTCCCTACCCCTACTACCACAACCAGACAGAGATGGAATTGAAACCCCTATAACAATAGCAGAAATAGAACTAGCCCTTGCACAGCTGCCCAGGAATAAAGCGCCTGGCACTGATGGCCTCCCCTCGGAGTATTACAAAGCCTATTTACCCAGTCTGAAATCCCATCTGCTAGGCGTGTTCCAAGAGGCGTGGACTACAGAAAGCTTACCCACATCTCAAAGGGAAGCTATGATAGTGGTACTCCCTAAACAGGGTCGAGATCACACGGATGTGAAATCTTACAGACCACTATCGCTGTTAAATACAGACTGCAAAATATTAGGCAAAATATTGGCCAACAGGTTAGCCCCCCTCATGCACTTACTGATACATGCAGATCAGAGTGGCTTCATTCCCAAGCGTAACACCTTTCTGAATATTCGAAGATTGCTGGGCATAATGGGAGACACCCCCAAGAATGCACAGGAGGAAATGGTGCTCTCACTAGACATAGAAAAAGCCTTTGATACGCTTGAGTGGGACTTTCTGTTGGCCACGATGGCCCGTATGGGAATAGGCCCTAATTATATCCGCTGGGTTCGGACATTGTACTCTAACCCGAACGCGAGGGTGAAATCAGGCGGGGTGATCTCTGATAGTTTTCCGATTTTTAGGGGGACACGGCAGGGATGCCCCTTATCCCCGCTACTGTTTGCCATAGCAATGGAACCGTTAGCGGCAAAAGTTCGCCTCATGGAGCACGAATGGGGAATTATTAGGAATGGGTTACATCACACGATTTCACTATATGCAGATGATGCGTTGATATATATCAGGAACGGTTGCGCAGCTATCTCACCTGTAATATCTTTATTGGCGGAATTTGGAGGCCTATCTGGCCTTGTGGTAAACTGGGAGAAGTCGTGTGTCTTTCCCCTGGCAAAAAGGGCTCCCAATAATCACGATCCCCCGGAGATAGGACATCTTAAGTGGTGCCCTACAAAATTTAAATACCTAGGGATAAACATATACCATGCCATGGAAGACTTAAGAGACGGGAACCTGGGGAAGGCGCTAACATCTATAAAAGGCTCCCTACAATTCTGGAACAAGCTCCCTCTCTCGCCACCCGGCAAGGTGGCGATTGCTAATATGTTGATTCTACCTAGGCTTTTATATTACTTTGCGGCCCTACCGATAATTATTCCCAAAAGCTTCTTCAGCAATCTAAACACAGCATTGCTGCAGCTCATCTGGGGAGGCGGCAGAGCGCGAGTGGCGCTACCCACACTACAACACCCGCTGGATAATGGTGGCCTACGAACTCCGAATTTTGAAAAATACTATGCAGCCGCACAACTTCAATGGGTCCAATATTGGATCCACAGACCAGAGCAAGCGGAACCTATGAGTCTAGAGCCTCGGCGGAACGGGACTCCCCTTTTGAATTGGCTGTCGACGAAGCCCCCCAAAGGGGCACTGGTCAACCCATTGCTTGCAGCTGCGTACGCGTGCTGGGCCAGATATGTGCAAAAAAGAGCGGATAAGCTCCCATACTCTCCACACGTACCGCTAAACTATTTACTGGTGGGAAACGCAGCCAGAATGCAAGCTGTAAAGCTATGGAACGAAGCAGGAATACTGACTGTAGGGGATTGCTATGAAGACGGTAAATTAATGACGTTCGAGGCCCTTCAGGCCCTCACGGAGATAAATCCGGGACAGTTCCTGACATACCATGCCGTATGTCACGAAATCAGGAAAATGTGGGGAATGGGCACCTTGGAACCAGAGATCTCCCCTGTGCTTCACCAGCTTCTACAACATAGCGATCAAACAAAAACAATATCCAATCTATATAGAATCCTCAACAAGACCCCTGATTCACAGACAGGGAAAGCATGGGATAGATGGAATGCAGTACTCCCCACCCCGATCCCACTGGAAGACTGGCCCAAGGCCCTGTCCCACATCAGAGGTGTGTCAAGGAATCCCAGATTTAGATATACCCAATTCAATTACACGCATCAAACATATCTTTCCCCAGCCAGAATAAAGCGCATGTTCCCCGATGCAGTATCAATGTGCCCCAGATGCAGATTGCCGTCAGCACCCTTTTTCCACATGGGATGGGATTGCCCGAATATACAAACGGCCTGGGTGGAGGTGGTAGAGGAGGTATCTGGACTTACGGGACTGGCACTGGTAGCAGACCCTGGGTCCTGCCTGCTGGGACTTAGGAAGAGACCAAAAAAACAAAGACATTTACATAAATTTATAGACCTGGCCTTTTTAATGTATAAAAGGTTAATAGCAATGCATTGGAAAGCCTCTATGGCTCCCGATCTGAAATCCTGGCACTCTCTAATAACACGCTGGGCGCGCACTGAATATCAAGTACTAAAAAGAATGGTGCGCGAAGGGCGACAACATACAGGATGCTCTACATGGGAGGATATGGTAACAAAGCTGGAGGCCAAAAACGATGAAAAGCCTCCTTGAATTGGGGTGCGCGTACTCGCAACAACCATAGCATAAATTCCCCTGCACCCCCCATCACGGAAACAGAATTTATAAGACACCCAGGCAACACAGTGCACATACATCATCTCCTCCCATCTCTCTAGTAACAATCGCCCACTTAAATTATGTCACCACAGTGTTAGCGCGGCGCGGGGAGCAGTAAACCAGGGGAGCCACCCGCATACACTAATCTAGTTGATGCCCCCCCTTCAGACATTTAGGGAACCCATGCACGTAAAGTAAGGTTCACACTGGTCTCAAACGAATGCCTATATAAAATAAACAGTGTAGGATAAACCTAGGGTGCAGCCAGGAATGATACTGCAAGATTAGAAGTGTTCTGTGATGTGCATATTGGGGGGGGGTGTATTTGTTCCATGACTTAGATAATTAGCCATTGTTTTGATTTATCCTGCGGTTGCAAACTGAACAATTTGTATCATATTTTGAAAAATAAAACCAATAAATATATTTGAAAAAAAAAAAAAATGATGGCTAGCAGCATGGTGAACTTTATTTGTAACAGTTGCTTTCCTATGATTTGTGGTTTCCAGTTTTCCATTGCGTACATAAATAAGTCACAGTATCAAGGCCAATCAATTTAAGAAGGCATGACCTCATACAGGCCACACACAGTAGCACCCCTGACAAGGACTAGGCCTTGGCAATTGTAGTCAGTCTCCCTCCTGGGAGACCCAGAGAGACTTGGGACACCCTCCACCTCGCGCCTCCTGGACTCACTCATCCTGCATGGTTGGCTGCCTCTTTTTCTCTCTCAGCAGTTTACATCAGCCAACTGAACAAGTAATCAGGCAAAGATAAAAGAGCAGGCCTCCCTGAAAGGTTTCCTCACCTTGCACCACAAAGTCTGCAGCCCACCAAATACGGTGTTCAGTAAGACTAATAAGCAGCTCTTTACCAAGCAGAAAGCTCAATTGAAGGACTAATGAGCCCTGTTTTCACGCTCCTTCCTCCAGTGTCTAAATCTTGCCAGCAATACAAGCAATACATTCTAACTGATGTGGGAAACAACCTTCATCTCCATGCTGAGCAGAAGCCATGCCAGGGCTAGTCAAATGGATCCCACTAGCTTCCATTACTCTGGTTCTCTGACACATCAAGCATGTATCTCGCAGACTACAAACATCAACTCACACAAGTACACTCAGGATGTTAGCCCTAAGGACTGGGTACGTGCATAGAAGCTGAACTCTACAGGAGATGGCCATTTGGCTTCCACTTCAAATGACACACACAAAAAGGTCTGGTCACAAGTACTGATTCACAAAACATAGAACACTTCCACTACTGCTCTATGTGCTAATCCCATGTTTTGGACTATAGCCCACTGTAACTATAATGAGTGTACACTTGGTGGATCAATCAATGTCAAAGGACATGTGCAGGGCCTACTCATGTAATCATACAAGGACAGGCCTCTGTGCACATGCTAGATAAGCAAGGCGTCAGGGTGAAAATCTAAATCTGGATACCAGGTAGATGTAGTCAGGGGAACACAGAGGTACACCATGCACGGGAGATTTCATTCCTAATGCACAACAATATTAAAACAGCTGGAAATGCCACATAAAAAAACATTCAAAATCTTGGAGCTCTGAGAAATCGTTATAAGGAGTAGTCAAATGGCATACCTCAATAAATCATCAACTGCATATATCACTACCACTGCTGTACATGGTTTTAGGCCTCAGAGGGGCTTTTTAGGCATGTGATAATGAACCTGTATACTGTCACCAACAGCCAGCACTAATGTTTTTTTTCACGACACAGGTATGTCCTTAGGCATTGCCATTATTCACATCTGGCCACTACAGTGAATATTAATATAGATCACCACTCAGTCACTGTTAAGGTACACGCTAAACGTGGTAAAACAGGTGTAGCATGCAGGTTGCTTGTTTTACTGCCTCATTATCATGGCCTGTGTGACGATAAGTAAACACAGCAATTACTACCTGCCTCCCATCTGTGGTAATGATATAAACACATCGTGATATTTTATGCTGTATTAAACCTATATCGCAAACGAGGTCTAAAGTAGTAAAGCTCCCCCCTCTTTGCAAGCCGAACTACACACAGGAATAGTTCCCAGCTTACCGCTCCAGCTTGTGATCTGATGGAGGCACCTTTGGTGCAGCAGGTTCGGAGACAGGCTTTGGGGATGCAACAGATTGCTTCCTGAGGATAGAAGACTTGGCATCAGGCAGAAGGATTGAGAAACATGTACCCACGTTTCATAAAAATATAATCCCTTAAATACATGTAACTCCAGAAGTCTTATATTTCACCTACAAATCCTGCAAAATACTTGGAATCCAATGGCCAAAATAAGAAGGGCTGTGATGAAATGCCGACAGGGGTAGAAGGGCAGCCTTGCAAACAGGACGCATGGTATGAAACACAATTTACATTGTAAGCCTTTCGAAAAGAGACTTTACAAACGTATTAATCATTATCCCCAAGATAGACCCTTCCTGGCCATAGGATCCCACCACAAAACATTATGTTCACTTAATTGCACTTCCATTACCAATTGCAAGTGCTTTGCTGGACACCTTCTGGATGGAGAAGAGGAAACATACTTGGAAGGGGAGAACGTGGTTGGAAAAAACACAAGGAGGTCCTGCCATTTGGACAAATGATGGGCTATGTGAAGGGAAATATCTGAGGGAGTGCTTTAGGATTTGTCAAAATCCCCCACTGAAACCAGGGAGAGCTTGCTGAGGAGACTAGAGTGAAAGATTCCACCCAGTTACAATTCAACCCTGTCAACAAAGGCTGCAGTCACATACACAAAGCAGTACAGAACTGTTTATCACAGGTGAGTGCCTTTAGTAAAATCCCATAGAGTTGTGGCTGAGACAGTCTTGACTCTTTCATTTGTTTTTTTCAGTCTTTATTTTAGCAGTAAATATTGATCAATTCTCAATTAGGCAATTTACTTTCAATTAAAAAAAGTTACTACCGTCCCATTTGCAATAAGGTAAACTGCTGAAATCACACTATTTTGCTTTTGTTAAAGCTCACTAGTCAAGCTTAACACTGTAAGGTGGTGCAGAATTTAAATGCTGAAAAACCATTGAAATTGTAAAATACCCAAGTGCCTGTTCAAACACGGGAGCAAGCCCTTGGTGCAGGCCACTGGTTTCGGATTCCGCAAGTGTCAAAGACCAAAAGAGAGACTGTAGCTGCACTCAGGCAAAGCAGCATAGAACAAAGTAAACCTAGTATGGCTCATTCCTGGTTTACCTTTCAAGCCTTGGGTCACGTAGAGCAGACTTTGAAGCTGTGACGGGAGGGAAGGGTTTGGGGGATGTGACAGATGTGGTCCTACAGGGGAAAGATAGCATGAAACAAGAGATTCAGAAAAGTGGAACCAATACCACAAAAGACATTAGCTCACTTTTCAACCCTCCCCCACAAAGGCATGAATGTGACAATCTAAGAACAACGCCCAGATGGCACAATCAAACACAGCAAAACAAAAGGATGATGGACCGAGTGCTGAACAATGCAAACACTCACCCCTAGTCACAGATCTGGGTTTAATCCATCGTTCTTTTGCTCACCATGCCACCCCAGCTTGGACCTAGCCATATGAAAAATCAGTCTTGACCCTGTTCCTCAAGGGAACAGTCCAGCCCGAACTGCCAAGCCAGGTCCTCCCTGGACCGGAAACAAGCATCCGGGGACTGGTTTCAGGGTTTCACCCTTCATCAGCCAGGCTAGCTTGAATCCAGTGGCACAGTGAGCAAGGGACCCATGTCTGGGCATACCCTTCCCACTTAGGGCAACTTTAGCAGCACAAGAGGATGATGGACGGAGCGCTGAACAATGCAAACACTCACCCCCAGTCACAGATCTGGGTTTAATCCATCGTTCTTTTGCTCACCATGTCATCCCAGTTTGGACCTAGCCATATGCAATCAAACCCAGCCCTAACTGAATATTTCTCCAAATATGAACATAGTCCCTTTGGAACAGCAGGCCTGGGGACTAATCCAAGATTCCAAACCTGGCTCACAACATTTCAAGGGTGTCACAAGGAATAACTAGGATTAAATGAATATACCACAATAGACCTAGCTTCCTCAGACTGCATGCATCCTAAAAACATGGAACATCCTCCAGCTTGAATTCTGAATTTCTAATTCCCAACACAGACCTAAGAAATACCTGAAACACCTAATTTGTGACAGACATTTTCCATCCAGATCATCTTAAGACATTCTTTCTACTAGGTACCTTATTACATCTATTTGTGTGAGAACCTTACATTTGCTTTACCACTGATAGCACGTTTTTAAACCAGTCTGCTTTAGAGCTTTATGGTACACATATACAAAATTCCATAACTTAGAAAAAGAAGTTCTAACTGGTGCACTCTGTGAGCCATATTTGAAAGATCATTTGAAACATCAAAAACAAAAGACGAAAACAAGTGCTCTCCTTGACTAAGCATTCTGTATGGATATTCTAAGCAGAACTTGCAGAAGGAAAGAATATGATTGGGAAAAGCGGGAATGGACAGGATTCTGCATCGGAGCAGGAACCAGGCTATATGGTAAAATAAAGCTACAATGACATGGGCTTCACACCTTGCCAGAGTCCCCATGGGGAATTACATAGGGTGCAGATCAGTCAAGTACTGAGGCATTGGAATTACACAGTAAGAGCAAATCATGAATATTAGCCACCCCAAAATATTCGATTCCATCTCATTAATAGGGCATTAAGTGAAATAAGATATTTAATTAATCATCTAATATGATATATAGGCCCCATAATATCAATGTACCTTTTCCAGTGATTGTTGATTCTAGGATATTCTAGAGTATCATATAGCAGTGCCAGTAGGGTGAGGGGATAAGGATCCAGTAATTGGTCTCTCGCTTCTTGGTCCACACCCATTTCCAGAATTCAGTAATAGCTTCACAGGGTTCCCTATATGAAGTTTGTGTGGTGCCCAGTGCAGTGATGTAGCAAAGGACCCCTCAGCCCTCTTGGTGCGGGGGCCCAAGCTCTAGGGGCCCCCTCAGCACCGTACACTGGCTTGACACCTCCTGAGTGAGTCTGGAGAGGGGGCCCTTCTATGTGCTGTTCAGGGGTGCCCCCTCAAGATTCATTACGTCCAGTGCCAATCACATCCCAGTTTGAAGAAATTGAATTTAAGATGAACTTCCATGTAAACTATAGATGGTGGGAAATGCTGAGGCTACGACGCAAGGGCCTGACGAATGTGCAGGACATACACTGAAGAGCCAAACACTCCTGGTAACACTTCAAGACTGAACTATCAGTGGGCCAGCCCCCTTTTATTTATCTGTCCGCCCGCGCCCAGCCAAACAGTTGCGTGCTAATGTCACTACCTGTGAAACTGAGCCCGAGTGGCTCAGTATATCCCATCCTACTTTAGATTCGCTGTGACAGTCTCAGCTGGGCACACGCAAAATCACAAAGCCACTGACTTCGTTCAAAGTTCGGCCTATCGGTGACCAGCTTGGCATTGGGAGCTGGTGCCCTCTGCTGGCCCATCCCGTTGGGACCAGGCCACTCTGGGACATTGGATCTGTCCTGGAGTGTCCACTGATGATCCAGCAGGACTTTCAGCTGGAGTGGCACCAGTGTCTGATAGTTTAGGCATGCCATGCCTGACTTGTACAATCTGTCCTCATTCTCGGTTTGTCCAAGGCTTGGATTCCGAACTGTTCTGAACCACGATATGTTCCTAGTTGTAGTGTCCTGGCCTTGGCGGTCCGTTATCATCATACCTTCCACCACTGTCATTATCCAGGACCCCCTCTCATTTGGAGTACTAAACTTCCACCCTGGGTGGTGGTCTTTTATCAATACCTGATTCCCACCTTGCAGTTGCCGCTAAATGGCCTGCCTGACTTCGCTGGCTTTCTCATTGGTTTGCCTTCTCCTGGTCTGCACCTCATTCTCAAGAAGGGATGCCAGCTGCCACCCTGGCCCAGATGGAACACTGTCCTGAACTGGCCACTGAAACATCAGGTGCATGGGTGTGCACTTCGTTGTGGAGTGCGGTGTATTGCAATAGGCACGCTAAAACGTGTTGAGCTCCCACTCATAGTCTGGATTTTGATCCACTGCTCCTCTGAGTGCTCTATTCAATGTTCTCATAAACCTCTCAGCTGTTCCATTGGCTTGTGGCCACTGCAGCGTTATCTTCCTGAGCTTGAGGTCTAACGTGAATAGATAGTGGGCAAAGTCTAACCTTTGAAATGGTGGGCCACTGTCAGTCTTGATGGTCAATGCTATTCCAAATGTTGCAAAAGTCTTTTCTAGCAATGGTTTGACGTGGGTGTACGCAGTAGATGTTACCAACTCTATTACTGGATATTTGGATCAGTCATCCACCACCACCAGAGTCAGTCTCCCATCCGGGAAACTGCCAAAGTCCACACCGATCTTTTTCCAGGTGTTTTCGGGTGCTTCTTTTGTTATGACTGGAGCTGGAGCCTCGGGATTCCCTAGGAGTTGGCACGTGTGACTGTTCTGGACCACTCCATCTACTTTGCGGTCCAATCCAGGGAACCATACTTTGATCTGAATTCTGGACTTCGTCTTCTCAATGCCTTGATGCCCTTCATGAGGTAGGCAACCACACAGTCAACGAGTTCCCTCGGGACAACTATGTGACTCCCTTTCATAATGATTCCACATGCCAAAGAGCTGAGCTTGTCTGTTACTTTCCACATCTCTGTGAACCTACACCTTTTGTCTGTGTGCCATTGATTTGCATCTTTCAGGATTAGGTGTCAGGCGATGTTGGTAATGGCCTTTTCCACCCTCTGCAGTCCGTCGTCCTTGGCAGTTGCTTGCCTGATGTCTTCCACTGTGAGGGCTTTGGGGCATGCAGCTTTAGTCACTAGATGTGCACATTTTTCCACAGCTTCACCTTCATCCTCTCAGGCCTCGGGTTCTATGTTCAGGTGTCTGGAAAGGAAGTCCGACGGATTCTTGGCTCCCGGCTGGTAGACCACTGTGAATTGATAAGATAAGAGTTGCACCATCCATCGTTCAATCCCCGCAAAAAGGCTTACCAGAGGTTTGTGATCTGTGATGACTTTGAATTAACGTACAAATATATGTATAAGTGAAAATGATGGCACACTCATTTTATGGTCAGAGTTTCACATTTGATCTGGGCGTATTGCACCTCAGTAGCAGTCAGTGTGTGGCTAGCGAAAGCAAGAGGGCTCCATACCCCTTGCTCTTATTCTTGGGTTAATACGGCTCCCAGCCCTACTGGGCTTGCATTCTACACTTACTGTGTTGTTTTCTTGGGATTAAACTATGCCATGGTGATGTCCCTTAGGATGGTGTTTTGGTGCTGTCAAATGCTTCCTCCTTAGTGGAGCCCCATGCCCAATTTGCTCCCGCTTTGGTGAGCACCCTGAGTGGTTCTGATAGGCTGGCCAAGTTTGACAGGAAATGTGCTCAATATGTTGCCATTCCCAGGAAGCTATGTAGTTCTGTTGGATTCTTCGGGGCTGGAGCTGCCCTAATTGCTGCTGATTTCCATGGGTCTACTTGGAACCCTTCTTGCGAAAGCACGAATCCAAAGAACTCCACTTTGGGCTCGAAGAACGAGCGCTTGTCCTTGTGCAATGTTCGCCCATTTTCCTTTAGGCATTGCAGCATGGTTTTCAAGCATTTGTGGTGTTCCGCCAAAGTGAATGCAAAGAGGAGAATATCATTGCAGATTTTTTGCACCCCTTATAAAATTTACAGAGTCTTACCGATTGCACTTTGGACAACTTGCGCAGCAGAGGAAATTCCAAAATTTAGCCATTTGTATTGACGCAGTCCTAGGTGAGTTGTGAACATGGTAATGTACCTACTGTCTGGGTAGAGCACTAATTGATGGTACCAAGCTTCAAGTCCAGCTTGGAGAAGCATTTAGCGCTGTTTAGGTCTGCAATGATGACATCCATCGTTGGCTTTATGTGTTGTTCCCTGTGGATAGCCCGATTGGGTAGCCTCATGTCATTGCAGAGCCGGATAGCTCCCGACTGCTTGGGTTTTTTGGTGATGGCATAAAGGGATACACACAGCATTGGGCCAGATACTTTTTCGCTTGCATCCATCTTCTTGAGCTTCTCCTGCTCTTCCTACACCTGGTGTCATAGGTGGAATGGTACATGCCGGTGTCTCAGTGCAGTTGAATGAATCATCTTATCAATGTTCATCTTCACTGGGTGCCCCGTACCATATCTTAGTCCCGTGAATAGATTTGGGAACTGTTCCAGGATGTTGTCTTCTGAGGTGTGGCATCGGAGTAGTGTGCCTTTTCCCTCCACCGTGACTTGGAAGCAAGCATTCACCTCTTGTTCTCTGTGTTAGACTTGTACGTCCGTGGTACCCACAAAGGCCAGAAGTTCTTTGCTCCCATATGCATATATTTGGGTTTAAGTTGGGTTGATGGGAGGGTGTGGACTTCGCAGTAGATACTGCATGTGTGTCATAACATTTACTGATGCCCACAGTGTCAATCAGAGCTGGTACTGTTGTGCCGGTGATGGCTATTTGGCAGAGTGGTTGGGGCCTCCCCCTTTGCTGTAGGGAGCCGTGTATGAAATGAGGAATACATTCTCCTCTTTGTCGTCCTCAAAGGTTGTCCCATAGTCTTGCCACCTCTCTGGGTTTCTCTCTGCCATGTTGGGCCTGTCCTTAATGGACAGCTGTCTGAGAGTTCTGGAGAAAGGGCATCGCCCTTGTCCTCTTCGCTCTTTTCCGCTCCCTCTGCACACCCTTGCAAAGTGGTTTGGCTTGTTGCATGTGGGCCACAATTCCGATATGAGGCTTCTGGGGTTGGTCCTGCTCTTTTTCACTGGTTTTCTGGCCTGCTCCAGACTGCAACCACTACTTCAATCTTAATTGTGGGGCTCTGTGGTGGAAGCCGTCCCTCTCCCCTTTGTTTAATGCTTATTCCATTTCTTCTGCCCTCGTGGTGGATAGGTTGTATGTACATGCAAATATCAGCATATTTTCTAGAGAGATGCCTGGCTGTCGCAGGATTAGTCGCCTCAGTTGTGCAGACCTGCTCCCTTGTATTATTTGGGCTCTGACTTCCTCTGACTGGTCATCGCCGGTACACGTGCTTGTGAGTCCCCGTAGTCGATGGTAAAACACCTCTAATGATTCTCTGTCTGGTTTGACGTAATTTAAACCTCTTGAAATCTGGGTTTGATCGAGGGTCAAAGTGTGCATTTAGTATATTGATAGCTGCGTTGTAGCCATCAACACCTCAGGTAGCGGGAAGATGCTGGAATAGTTTGTAGTGTAGTAGCAGGGATCTTTTGGCTTCACT
Source organism: Pleurodeles waltl (assembly GCF_031143425.1). Taxonomy (NCBI): domain Eukaryota; kingdom Metazoa; phylum Chordata; class Amphibia; order Caudata; family Salamandridae; genus Pleurodeles; species Pleurodeles waltl. The sequence continues at coordinate 989,861,455 of NC_090440.1, forward strand.
GTTGGTTTCTCTGGTCATGCAGAAATAGTTTTCTAGTCAGCCCACCCATGTTTGCCTTATAGGTGTGGTTGTTTTGGGGTCTGCCAACTCGCTGAATGGTGCGAGTGCTCTAATTGCAGTATGGAACGCTGTGGCTGTGTTGAGGGGATGTGCCCCTTGGGCCCCTCAAGCCTACTCATTTTCCCCCATGCTGCTGGATTTTTCTCTATCCCTGCCGTGAGGTCAGTGTGCATTGTGCTGTTGTGTGTGTGGGGTGGTGACAGCTTGCCCACTGTGCTTGTCTTCTCTTTTCTATTGCTCGATTCTTTCTTTAAGCATTAACCTTTCCTCAGTGCTTGTTTTGTTTTATTATTAAGTTTTGCTCTCCTCTTTTTTTCCTCCCTTTTTTTTTTTTACTGTCTGCCAATCCTCCCCAAGAGATTGGCACACTGCCTTCCCCCAGGGCTCATCTCAACACTTTTGTGTTCTCTCTCTGCTTCAAATTGTTCTGTTTCAGGTGTGGTGCACCACGGCCTCCTCCAGGTGATGCTGTGTCACTCCAGATGGAGAAATCTTCTGCTGTCTGGCTTTTCTGCTTCTGAGGCGGCAGCTTTTAATTACTTGAACGTCCCTGTGATGTTCTTCAGAGACCCCACCTTCCTTCCCATTGTAATTGTAGATGATGGGAAATGCTGAGGGCTACAACGCATGGGCCTACACAATGTAGGGGCAATAGAACACAGTTGCAGGCTAACATCACTACCTTTTACAGTGAGCCGAAGTGGCTCTTTACACTCCGAAAGGCTATGTTGAGAGGCCAAAGGGGTATGCTCAGATTTCCAACTATTCTATTTCTGAGCAGTCCCAAATCAGCATGTTTTGCCATCTGTCTAACAAAGACTGTCTAATTGTCTTGGGGAGTAGTTCTCCAATTAGAACCAGTCGTGGCTGCTAACAGGAAAGGGTGGAGGGCAGCGTACGGAGTGGGGGGCACAGGGGCAGTTAAAAAAAAGAAATAGACTTACCTGCCCCTCTGCGATCCGCTGCTCCTGCCAGCCACCTCATCTTGTGTGCTTCCCTCCCCAACCAATCACGATGCTTCTCTCATGCTGTTACACAGCATGAAAGAAGTGCTGCAATTGACCTGAGCGGGCAGAAATGCTGCTCAGGGAGGGAGTGGGGCACTGCACTTGGTCTCTACCTGGCTGTACAATACAGCTGGGTGGAGAATTTCTAAGGGTACATGTCAGTTTGGCCAGTCTCGGACGGCGGGACAAACTGACATGTGCACTTAGAAGCGCACATACCCCTCCTCCTTCACTTGAGGCTGGCTCCGCCCCACCCTACAAAGGTGGAAAAATAAAGGGATAATAAAATAGTTTTATTATCCCTTTATTTTATTGCTTTTTGTCAGTAAGGCCGCCATAGCGGAGGGGCCGCCCCTGATTAAAATGCTATGCATGTCTGAAGCTATCACGCTATAGTTGTACTCCCTTGTCACATACTGTGGAGGCTTCTGCATCTGTTATCATGGCACCAAAATTGCTCTGCAGGGAGAGTTTAATTTGTAGATATTTTCACTGTTGAGCCTGATGTATAGATTGAACTCCTTTTTCCGTTTATCAAAGAATTTCAAGATGTTTTCCTCTAGAAACTGCTTTATATATAGCATGACTTGTGATGACCATTCGCCCCAAATAATCAGTCTCATTTTAATGAGCAACTCTCCATTGCTCCAAATCATTGCATACAGCTGTAGAATAAAATGTATCTTGAATACTGTATGAAACGACAAGATGTCCATCTCTGAACTGATAATACTTGTAAATATCTTGCCTCCAAACAAGCTTGCTATAATCTAAAATGTGATACTTGTAAATGCAAATACATTTCAATATGTAATGTCCCTACTGCTTGCCAATACTCTTTATTGCTTTAATCTTGACAGCCATAGTCCTCATTGTCACAGTCCATATGCGAGGTGTATCCGCACATAGGAAATAAGAAAACCTACATCATATAAAGGAGAAGAAGGCTGTTTTCTCCATCAATATGGCCAAAAAAAGGGAGAAATTTAGAGTGTGCATCTGGAATAACTAGGTTGTGGGGATAGGCACAAATTGTCATATAAGCAGTACGGTTGACTGGGTTGTCTATGCTTGTCAGAACTTTTCCTATACATCACCTTAGACCTAACAAGTTTGTGAGTGGCATTCTTTTGGGTTTTAGCAGCTGGTACAGTAAGGAGGAGACACACGGAATGTGTTAATGGTTGAAGTAATTTGCCCAAATATGTGAATGGGGACCATCTGAACAAAAGAATGGAGCAAATCGTAAGGCACAGTGTGCAGAGTTTTTTACAAAAAGAATTCAGCAAGTGGGGGTCATGGGTACCATTGTTCTTTCTTGTGCAACAATAAACATCGAAGTCATTGTCCTAATGTCCAATTTAACCTTTCTGCTACACTATTTATTTGGGACCCAGTGGATGTAAAAACATGACTCCTATCTGTTTCAATAATTTAGTTAAAAAAACAAGAAATTAATTGAGCTTCTCAACCATTATTATGACTTTAGGAAGTTCATGAAACCTGAAAGTTTCAGCCAAAAACATTAAGGCAATGCAGTCATCTAGGGTAACTTTTTCATGGAATGTGGTAAACGTTGGTGAAATATTCGACTACCATTAGGTTTGTGGTGTGTTGTTGAGAAGAGGGCAGGAGAAAAATAATTTCAATGGAGATTCAGGACCAAAGCTGTATGAGTGCATGCATTGGCTGCCGGCGTCCAGTGCGTTTTCTGTGCCTGTATGTAGAATATGAGCAGCAGCTGTAAAATAGGAAATGCAGTTCTCAACATCTTGATTCGATATAGGCCACCAAAAATATGTAGTTCAGAAATCAGTAGTTTTTTTATGCCCTTTGTGGCCAGGGATGATGATTATATTAATAAAAAAGTGTTGTGTCTGGGTGTTCGGTATGTAGAGCCTTCCTCTGTCACATAAGAGACTGTTTGTACGTTCACTGTTTTATGTTTAGGAAAATGATTGTCCCCCATCAATCGGGCCGCCTTGTTTTTCCAGCTCTTCAGAAACATTTGTATTTGGAACTATAGGTGGGCTTGATGGCTAGAATGGAGGGAAATTAATCAATTGTACTGCTGTTTTCACTGATTAACATCTGACAAGATGTTAATCAAAATGTTATCTGATAATGGAACCAAGAGAAGAAGAGCAACAGTCTACCATAGCAAAGATCTAAGCATTTCATTGATTTTAAGACACCTAAGTTTCCATAAGCCACTCCTTCTAGGTGATGGCCTCAGTATCTAAAGGCTTCCTTTACACCAAAGACATCCTCATCATCAACTGTGCAGTTTTTTTCAGCTGGGTCGAGGATGCATGAAAAAAGCAGAGACAGGGGAGCCTGTATAGCTGAGTGTCTCTCTGATAAAATAGCTACAATGTTGCAAGAGGTATCAGTCTCGAGAATACACGAACTTCGAGGATCAAGGTTGCATTAAATAGAGGTCATAGTAAACGCCTTTTTAAGTGGCAGAACCATCTCGGTCTGTGCATTTTACCACCCCCAGAGGAACAGCACTTCCGTTTTTTGGCAGTTAGGTGATGGCTAGTACAGTGCCTGGAAAAACTCACCTAAATTGCCTATAAAGATGGTAAAACTGAGGACGTCTTGGATGATCTTCAGTTTGAGGGGTAGGACAGTCACATATGATGCTTACATTATTCTCTTTCATTTGTACTCCTTGATTATTCCACCAGAACCCTAAGATAGTAACCTCCATTGTATGGAGTGAATTTCGTCACAATTGTTCTAAAAGAGTTCCCACATGATTCCTGTTTTCTTTCAAAGAGAGGGAAAATTTGTATTATCCAGATGCACTAGAACAAAGGAATCCAGGAGGTCAAGGAAGATGTCATTTCTGAAGTGCAATGGGAACCATTACAAAGACCAAACAGGATTACTAAGTATTCATTATGCCCATACAAGGTATTAAACTTTGTCATCCACTGGTAGTCTTCCCAGATGTTCAACAGAATATATGCAGCCGAAGATTTAAATCAGTAACGTACTTCAAATTGATCCAACAGAACAGAAATAAGAGGGCATCAATGCTATGGATGGTAATCTTGTTAAGTTCTCTGCAATTAGCACTAAGCCTATACTCAACCTCATTGGTTTAAGGATGAAAAAGATGGGTGGTCCTGCTTGAGAAGTGGCATAACTGATGAACCCCTTCTTGGGATTATCATCATGCTGTTACTTCAGGACCTGATGCTTCTACCAATTCAATGAATAAATTAACCCATATGGAATCTTGGACAATCGCAAAAGTTCAAAAGTGGAATACTATGGACAGTGATAAACTGATCACATAAGAATGTAGACTTCTGAGATCATGAGCACTAGACAGGTCAAAGGGTGCATAATTTGTAAGTTGTTCCTCAGCTTAGAATGCAAATCGATGAAACACAAACTCTTCTGTTTCCAATCGATTCAATGGTTGTGGATTTGAAACCAAGGTGTACCCAGAACAAAGGAAAAAAGAATCTGCAATAACTAGATGAAAGGACACTGATTCAACATGACCTATGTAGGTGGAAATAACATGGGTTCTGTTTCTAATAGGTTATCTCCTGAAGTTAAGGAGGTACCATTGATATGACAACTAGGCTCTCTCCTTTCCATTTTCTTCTTTGGAGGGATATGGACCATCTTTTGGAAATGTAAATCCATAAAAAATCCAAATGACCCAGAGACCAGGAGAACCAAAGCTTGTAGGGTACCCTTATCTGTAGCGATCATAACGAGGAGGTAGCAATGATTTTTAGATGGAGAAGCCCCAGTCAGGTTGAAGGATGCTCAACCTGGGCCTGCCCTTTGAGAAACAGCGACCCAGTTTACCAGATGATTAGGATGTTCTGCCTTCCCACAATATATATATAACACCTTCATCCATCTATATTTTTGCTCTTACTTCGAGAGATGTTTTCACAATTGCCTGATTTGCATGGACTCATGACTTGCTTGCCTTTAGAGTACACCACTGGGAACCACAGGAGACTCTCTTCTACTAAACCATCATTTCTCACAACTTCTTGTATGTTGTTGGCGCTCCAACTGGAGAGTTAAACCTATCAATGCATTAGATAAGTTAGGTTGGTTTAGGACCAAAGGAAGAGTCATTCCATTTCTCAAGTGTAGGAACTTGGGTTGTTGGTTGACTGGGGTGTGAGCCCTGATCAAGCAACAATGACAGTCCTTGTCAGGGTAAGGCACAAGCAAATCCCAAATTGACAAGTGCTCAACCACCTGGTAGCTTGGCACAGAGCAGTCAGGCTTATTTTAGAGGCAATCTGTGAAGCATTTGTGCAACACTTAAAACAGTAAAACAGTGAAAACACCACACAAAAATAATCCCACACCAGGTTAGAAAAACAGAGCAAAATTTAATAAATTAAATAAAACCAAAATGACAAAAATACAAATAGTAAAATAGTTTTGAGAGAAAAATACCCTGAAAAGTTTAAAAGCAAACTGGATATCTGGTCGCGCCAGACTGGGACAAAGTCACAAGTTCAGGCGAACCACAATAGAGCGTCGACTGGCTACAGGGACCTAGTTAAGCCCGCTAGAAAAGTACTTTAACTCCTTGCATGTGGAGCATTGCATGGATTCGAGCCACAGATGCATCACACAGCCGAAGCGGTGCATTGGTTATGAGATGAGGCAAGGCTGTGGTACAATGCCTGCATTGTTGTTGAGGATCACCGTTGACTGGGCTTGTGATGCGAAGTCCAGCGTTGAGGATGTGGCACTCAGACGATGCGTTGGTTCTGATGAACTGCGAGGCTGCGATGCTGAGTCCGGCATCATCATCAAGGCTGCCATTGACAAGAAATGCTAGGGCCTGCACAGAGGATGCATTGTTAAGCAGCGGTTCCAAAGGTTATGTGGGTTGTGGTGGCGATGCAAGTCTTTGAGATGGGTCCAATCCATGCAGCAAAGGAGATGCATCTGTGGGACTGAGTCTACAGAGGCTGGCAAACACCTTAAGCCCACTTCCAAGGGTCTAGGACTGGGGGGGGGGAGGGAACCACATGGCAGTAGATTCATAGATGGCAGAGTTCAGGTGCAGAAGCAAGGTTGTTGAAAGCCTATTATGTCCCTAAGGCTTCAGATCAGGAGGCCAGCCAACTAGCCTCTTCAGTTACTCTGGCTTGAAGACATGCAGGCCCAGTCCTTCTCACCTAGGCAATAGGGCAGCAGGAGGGCAGAGCAAAGCAGGAGTACATCGGGGTGCAGTCCAGCAGAGTGGTAGTCATTTAGCAGCACAGCAGCCCTTCTTCCTGACAGAGTATCCACATGTCCAGAAGTGCACTGAAGAGTTGGTGTTTGAGGGCCAGGATTTATACCCAGTTGTGCATTTAAGGTGGAGGAGAAGCTTCTAGAGATTCCCCCTTCGAATTCCCCAGGCATCCTGCCTTCCCTGTCCTGGATCCAGTCTCACTACAGTGGTATAAATCTCTTTGTGTGGAAGCAGGACAGACTATTCCTGTGTAAGTGGGTTGTGCCCATCTCCTCCTTCCCATCCCGCCAGTGAATGCCCATCCAGGCACACCTGAGCTCTCTGTAGTTTGTGGCTGTCTAGAAGGAATACACAAAGCCCAAGTGTCAGCTACATCCAGTCATGTGACCAGAGATAGGTTATAGGCACTAAGGCGGTCATTCTGACCGCGGCGGGCGGCGGTCACTGCCCGCCATGCGGTTGCTGCCCGCAGCGGCCATTCCAACTTTCCCACTGGGCCGGCAGGCGACCGCCAAAAGGCCACCCGCCGGCCCAGCGGGAAAGCCCCTGCAACGAGGAAGCCGGCTCCGAATGGAGCCGGCGGAGTTGCAGGGGTGCGACGGGTGCAGTGGCACCCGTCGCGATTTTCACTGTCTGCAAAGCAGACAGTGAAACTCAGTATGGGGCCCTGTTAGGGGGCCCCTGCACTGCCCATGCCAGTGGCATGGCCAGTGCAGGGGCCCCCATGGGCCCCACGACACCCGTTCCCGCCATCCTGGTTCTGGCGGTGAAAACCGCCAGAAACAGGCTGGCGGGAAGGGGGTCGGAATCCCCATGGTGGCGCTGCAAGCAGCGCCGCAATGGAGGATTCCCTGGGCCAGGGGAAAACCGGCGGGAAACCGCTGGTTCCCCTTTTCTGACCGCGGCTTTACCGCCGCGGTCAGAATAGCCCAGGAAGCATCGCCAGCCTGTTGGCGGTGCTTCCGCTGCCCTCCGCCCTGGCGGTCAGAGACCGCCAGGGTTGGAATGAGGGCCTAAATGGCTAGGGCAAGAAAATTACAACTTTCTAAAAGTGGCATTTTCAGAATTGCAATTTTAAATCCAACTTCACAATAAGCCAGGATTTTTAATTGTGATTCCAGACACACCAAACATGAACTGGGTATTCCTTCCTATTTGGAAATTACACTTATAAAATGTAGTAAGGCAACTCAAGTGTTACCCTATAGGAGAGATAGGCTTTGCAATAGTTAAAAACATATTTAGGCATTTCTCACTATGAGAAAAAGTACATGTCTACTTTTTAAATACATTACACCCTACCATCTGGGCTGTCCCTAGCCTACCCTAGGGGTGACATATTTATTGAAAAGGAAGGTTTGGGCCTGGCAAAAGGTTTATTTTGCAAGGTCAAAATGCCAGTTTAAGACTGCACATACAGGCTCTGCAATGGCAGGCCTGAGACATGTTTAGAGGGCTAATTAAGGGGGTAGCACAATCTGTGTTGCAGATCCATTAGTTGCATTTAATTTACAGGCTCTAGGTACATGTTGTGCCTCATTACTAGGGACTTATAAGTAAATAAATTATATCCCAATTGGGTAGAAGCCAATGTTACCATGTTTTAAGGAGTGAGCATGTTAGCCCTGGTTAGCAGTGTTTAAGTGCACATAGCCCTAAGGCCAGCAAAAACGAAATCAGAAAAAAGGAGGAGGAAGGCAAAAGGTTGGGGGGAAAACCACACAAAGGCAACAGGTCTAATATCACATAAGCCCTAATTAAAGACTGTGGGTGCAGGGTCATATATCAAAGCCTCTATAGAGCACAGCTGGTGGAAATTGTTGAAAAAGATAAATAAATCACTGGATCCCTGTTGTAAAGTGAACAAGCCTGAGTGGGAATCCTGCTCGCACTGATGGTCTCTAAATATGCTGCAGATTTGTTCTAGGAATACTGTCTAACCAAGGGATATTAATATGAATCAAAATAAAGATGACTTTAGACTGATCAGTCAAGAGCATAATGGCTTTGGAAAAAAAACTGCACTTTGCTAAGAAAGCTTAGTACATACCAGGATGTCCTTTTTAGGTGGGGCCACTCCATTACCCGTTGATGCCATCTGACTTGCTATGTTGGAAGTATTCATTCTTGTGGCTGGTAACCCCATATTTATTGTTGTGGATCCTGATATACTAGATTGCGAACTGTTTTCCAGTAGCAGGGTGTTTTCTGAATTAGATTTTTCTGTTTAATAAAAAGACTTTTATTGCTGGGCAGTTTTGAGATCCTTGCAGCTTGTGTAATCTGTCACTTCGGGTATGAAGCTGAATTCATGAAAGCGCATGTATATGTTGGGCCTGAAAAACTGTCACATACCCGAGTCCAGGATGGAAGGATGTTGGTAGTCAGGTGTAAACCCACCTCTATCTACCTCTAGACACATAGAATGAGGGACCACAATCCCTATGTGGACAAATGAGGTTAATGGAGAAGGGATAGAGAGAAGGAACTGGTTTCTCCCTTTCTGGTGACTAACGGCCTGATTTAGAATTCGGCGGACAGGTTACTCCGTCACAACGGTGATGGATATCCCCTCCCCCAAACATAAATTACATTATTTCCTATGGGATTTATATTTCAGCGGATGGGAATACCATCACCATTGTGACGTAGTAACCCGTCTGCTGAAATCTAAATCAGGCCTTAAATTGGGAATAGTATTACAGGCAGTTAAAATTATACGTCTAGGAAGTTTGACACAAGTTGTACTAGTCTTGCAGTCTCTGGTTACAGAGACCTCACGCTTGCACACATGAGGTATATTACTTTGATTAGCAAAGGAAACAATGAGACTCATCTTTTCAGTTTTCATTTCTCAAAAATGAGAATGAAGTTACAATTAGATTAATATATATTAATGTGGTTTATATTTTAAGTTAGCTATTCATCATCATTATTGTACAGATAGTTCAATTTTTTTTGTAAACATCCATTAATATTCATATTGTTGATGCACTCGGGATTTACAAAGACACCTTGATTTACCAGTTCCCTTCTACAGGAGTACTATCATTTTGTTTTACAAATTAATATTTTTATTAACTGGTAAGCTCTTGCTTAAATACATAAATTAAAAATCTGTTTTAAATATGTTGGTTTTGTGAAATTCCAACAGTTCTTTCACATAACATAACCACTTTTGTTCATGTCTTCTCGCATTGTCATTGATGCCTTACTCATTATGGTCTTTCTAGTTGGCTGTCTCATGTTCCTACAAACGTATTAAAGCTGTTTCTGCTTTTCTTTATCTACACTGACTCACTTTGTTATTCTGCTCTTCCAAAGACTGAGATTAAATACTTCACCTTCTGACTTTATCTCATATCCATGAAGTTTTTCTTTCTATCCCAATAAACACAATACATCTTGTATCACGTGTAATTAAAGTTTTTAAATATTCAAACCAACAAGCTTTTAACTTTAGAAATTGTTCATTTGTATCCTCTACCCCTGCTGGTCTTTGAACAAATTTGCAAACTTGAAGTGAAAATCTGTGTTGGTATAGTAGATTAACATGCATTCTTTCCTATCTACGGTTTTAAAGATGTTTGTTCTCGATATAGCTTACTCCCAACAAGTATATTTTTTGAATATGCTACATTTGGTATGCCAGTCTTTTAAGATTATTGACTAGAAAGTGTAATAAACTTCCTTCTTATGTCTGGTTCCTTTTCCAATGACCTTTGTGCAGTTTATTTCCAAGTGACGGTTTCCATCCTTTCATGAGTTGTTAAGTACTTTCTACATATCCTCCTGGATGAAACCAGTCTGCTAAATATAAAGAGTTCCTATCTTTCAATTTTTCTCTATCATTATTTACGTATCTAAAAAAGGTTAATTTGGGTAACATTTTTCAATTAAGTGAAGTGAAAGATGTGACAACAATGATAATTGTAGAAATATTCTAATTCATTCATGATTGCAATACTGCATTTGAAGTTTCTTAAATAAAACATAGGAAAACCAGAAAAATAACATAGTTCAAGCTTTGTACAAAATGTAATATGCCAAATGTAGTATATTAAAATGAAATGTTCATGCTTTAAGTTGTATCTTGGACATATGTCATGTAAAATAAAAAATAAGAATGAATGAACATAAATAGGTAAGAACACAGCATTTCAAATCAGGTTTGACAAAGCTATTTATGGATAATGCAAACAGTTTAACACATTACTTTTTCGCGGGAAGGTGTTCAAATAATACATTACTACAGCAGGAAATTTGGATTGAATACTTAAATACTTAAACCTTCACATTCACATTGTTGAAATGAGACAATTGTTGTGTGTTTTGTCCCCAAAACGTAAGCTTACCATTTTTTTTAAATCATACTCTCACAAGATAGATTTTCAAATGAATTGTGGAAGGACGAGACTATCAATGAAGATAATGTAATGGAATGTAGTCTCTTTTCTCCTATATGACAACCCCTAACTCACGAACACTATCCCTACAGATCTTTGATTATCAGTGGAAATCTTTGAACAAAGTTCCCCATTGAGTCTGATGAAATAAACAATTTAAAACATAACAAATAATAACAATGAAAACACAAAGGCAATGAAAAAGTGGGCACTAAGAGCATGGAGGTAGTGTATAATAGTGTCACGAATTCTAAATGCATTGCAAACCAAATAACTTTAATTATGGACCAACACAATCCTGCATTAAATTATCGATGCCACAACACCTTCCTGGACAATGCTACCAAAGATAACTGACTGTTTTGCAGCTCAAAATGAGGGATGCACATTCAAAGACATTTTGGATTTAATAGAAGCCTAAATCTAAAAAAACACTGTATAAAATATAACTGCTGGACTTAAAATAGCTGAGTTACCTAAAAATGTAACATATTCAGTATGCTGTATTAATTTGCCATTTTCTACTACACAACTTTGAATTATCAGCTTCCCGATCAAAGACTGCTTTTACTAAGGCCTTCATAAGGGAATGTCACTAAAAAATAAGACAAGATGGGTATGAAAAATGCATTTGTAATTGTTCTTGCCGTGGTCAAAGACGGTGATAGATGCAAAAAGCAGAAAACATAATATATATGGACAAATGATACACAGACAGAAATGTGATCTAAATCAACAAACAACAATACTGCAGCTTGCACACCTAACGTTCTTTCAATGAGAAGAGCTGTGACTGTGAAAATGGAAATGGACAAAGAGACACTCTCTGGTCAAACGTGTTTTTTTTTTTTTTAAATACAGACACTGATTAAAAAGCTATTGCCTTCATTTCATTTTAAGATCGGTCTACCAAGTATGTTCCAAAGTTACCTCTCACACCTTGGGTCTGTTGGGTGAGTATGTGGTGCTGCAGCATGAGAGATGGGTTTTGGTGACTTGATTGGCAGGTTCCTGTGGCTGAAAAATACAACATGAGACACTGAGATTTAGGCATATGGAGTATGCCTTGAATAAAATATGACCGCACAGTAATTTACCACCTCGTCATAGCCACTGGCAAAGCCTACAAAGAAAACTTACAATGAAACAATCACTTGCGTAATTGCTTCTTGAGAAAACCAGGATCTGAACACTACTTCAGAAACCAGCTTCATATTTGCCTTCCGTAAACAAGTAAATATGATATTGTACGTATTTTTTCACATCTTTAATGAAGAAGTAAAGTTATAGAATATCACTGACAGTGAGCCTGTAATATTCTGCATGTAACTACAGGGGGAGAGGTAACCCCATACTTTCAGATACACAATTTAATATTACATTTGTTGTGCATACAAGGCTTCAGATTTGCCACAGTTTCAGATGCCATAATGTCATAAAGCTGCGGATGTAAATAGCGTATTATGGTGACAAACACTGTCTCCAATGCTAAAAACAACAGTTTGACAATGGCACAGGAAAACAAGCCTGTGTAGCAAAAGTCAAATGTGGCGGGCAAAGAGAGCTATGGTGTGCATTGTGTCCAACATGTACCATTACCAGCAAATTTCAGTGTTTTTACACATTTGAGCCACAACCATAATCACTTTTCAACAGAATTATTTCAATGAATATATGTGACATATTAAATGTGACATATTACAAGATGGTGGCCCTGGTCCCTGTACTAGTTGCATTCAATTTGGCCCTTGTTTATGTACATGACACTGTGGGTAAGGTGTAATGAGTGTACTGGTGGTTTGAACTTTACCCGTGATCAAGGCAGCAGAGCCATGCTCATTGGGTGTATCCAATGGCATATCTGATGGACTGAATTTAATAAAGATCTTTGCAGTGATTCTTTGGAGTGTGTACCTTCTTCAGGATCTAGAAGTGCTTGTGGTACTTAGGGACTTCTCACCAGGTGTGTGTGTGTGTATGTGTGTACACTCACATATATATATGTACATAGATAGACATATAGATAAATAAATGAATATACTAAGGTCAGCTTGAATGTAATATTTTAAATTAAAAAAAGATTGAAATTCACTAGTTAGTATAATTAACTCAAGAAAATATAACTTGCGCCCTTGCCATACACAGTGTTGTCATTGATTTAATTTCAGTTGTCTTTACTGATATCATCAATGATGTCATAGAACATCTCATGAGTGTTGTGATATGTGAGGTCATATACAGTGCATGTCCTTCTTTTTTAATGTATCACAGGTTGATATCACGGATATAGCACTATCAATTTTGTGGTGGATTTTGTTTTTTGTGAAAAAAGACTTAAGGTCGAAACGCATCGATTTTGGCTATAAACACCTGCATGAAAACTGTATGCTGGAGCGCACGTCTTTGTGACTACAGGATTTCAATTTATATATGTATTCATATATATATATATATATATATATATATATGTATATATATATACACACATACATACATATATACTTATATATACACACACATAAATATATTTTGAGAATGGCCCTAGAATAACTTCTAAAAAAAATACCAAGTCATTACAGGACATCCTCATACGTGGTCACATTCAGCCCAGAAAGGAAAAGAGTTGGCTTTCGAATATGGCTGGTGGCTTCACAAAATGCCATTCATGCAAAGCCTGCCAGTATGGCGTGAATCAGAAAGTGTACAGGAAATTTGAAGGCTATACTATCCCCATACGGGATGGAATAATATGCGATACGGATCATGTAATTTATGTGTTACAATGTAAATGCAACAAGTTGTACATTGGTAGCACCATTCACAAACTAAAAATCAGGGTGCTGTGACATATTCAAGCAGTAAAAAAGGGGGACAAAAGCTACCCTAAAGCCAGTCAGTTTGAGAAATTTCATTTGAATGGGTTCAGATTTCATGGACTAAAGCACATAAAAAGACATGTACAAGGTGGTGACAGAGAAAAGGACTTGAGAAAAGAAGAATCTAAATTGATTTTGTTAGTGGGTACAGGAGTCCTGTAGTGAAACAATACAGATGCTGAACTACATGTCTATCCGTAGAGTTAACTATTTTAATGTTGAGAATAACATTACACCTTCCATTGCCCCCTGGGAAGTTTTAATATTGAGAATTCTATGTTCATGTTCAGCAATGTCCTTTGAGGTCTAAATCTGTAAATAGCATCATACAGAAATCTGTGTTCACCTGCATGTTAATGTTTTTTAAGATTAAGTTATTTTTAGGAAATTGTGGAAAAGACATACTGGATCTGAATAACATTGGATCATCATATGGCACTTTTTGAATTTGAATTCTTATTGTGTTTGTATGGAATTAGTGGGTAGAATATGCCTGGTGTCAATTACTGCATTTTATTGAAAGGGCTAATGGGGAACTAAGCCTTAGTTACTACGATGAGATATATTTATCATTGAATCATGGAATTAGAACATTACGCCATCACCAATATTTTGACCAATGTGATGAAAGTATATAATTGTATGGAGGTACCATTGAGATAGGTAACTTCTTTTATGGGAATCATGGAGTTGAAACCTTATCCCATAATAATCTCCAATAATTAAATGTGGGAATGACGTCATTATTTTAGCACGTCAACTAATGAAAGGAAGGATAATTATTAGCATTATTTCTTTTGCATGGAGGATGTGATGGGATCATATAATTGCACTTTAAGCACGTCATTTTATCTTTAGTAGGATAAATGTATATTAAGACACCCAACGTCCATTAAGGGAGTTCTGGAATTCAAACATCTTTCCATCATCATCATTATGGTTGATATGATGGACATCACAATTACGTTCTAGCACATGACACTTTAGTGAGGGAATGACAATAAATAAAATATTTTTGTTGAATTAATTGACATCCATACTCATGTTATTCCACACTAAAAACATGATTACACTTCAGCACATGTCACTTTATTAAAGAGATGATAATCAATTAGATCATTGCAATGAATTGACTGGACGTTTAGGTCATCAAATATTAAAGGATTTTCCATCATTGCATTTTAGTACATGTCACTTCATTAAAGGGATGATAACCTGCAAGATTATTGCAATAAATTAAGATGACATCCAGGTCATCACATATTAATGGATTTTCCATCAGCTATAGCAGCATATAGATGACCGGCTTGATGATTAGCACTGCGTTGTAATATAATGTGTTTGGATTTCAGCACAAGTCACTTTAATGGTAGAGTTATATTTTAGCACGTACTTTAGTATATATGTTTTATATGAGATTTAAGAGAACTTGGCATCATCCTTTTTGTATGACAAATTGCCATTTTGGATTTTTAGAAATGTGTGATTCTCTTACTAATTGAACCAATTGGTATGAGCGTGATCAATTTGTATTTCAATTGACATAAGTGAATGACGTTCTATGAATCCACTATGAATATTGAATTGTTGGTATAAAGTGCTTGAGAAATTTCTAAATACACATGATGTATATGGGTCACAATATTGTGCAACTAATTGTATAAAAGAATTATCATACCATGATTCAAGCGAGAGCGATGTTGAGATCAGAGAAACATCATCAGGCCCAAGAGATGAATGTGGGATTACAAAATATTTGAAATACAAATGCCATTCATCATGGCAATCGCTATTTGCCAGCCATCAGACACCTATTATTCGACTTGGCAAACCGTATTGTGAGTTTGTGAGTTTGTGGAAGAAACGCCAGGTGAGATATATATATATTTATAATTTCACAAACTGTTCCAAAAAAGTGTGCCCCAGGTTCTTGTTGTTGTGTATGGAAAGTATAGGGGTTATTCATCAAGCAGAGGCTGAGAAAAAGGAGGGGGGACATCAATAAAAGTGTGTTTCCCATGTTATTTCCTGTAGACTTTTTAGACACACCTGCAGCCCAAACCACTGGGCGGGATTACACAAAATTTGGCAAAGCTCTTGGTCCAGGCTTTTTCCATTTGGTATAAATCCTTTCAGTATTTTTTGAAATATTTAAAAAAAAACAAATGTGTACATCTGGATGGAGCCTAAGCACAGATCTCATGGTGAGATCTGATTGGCTGAAGCACTTTAACTAGGAAGTGTTGGCAGCCATCTTGGGGCCATTGTACATGATAGCAACCAATGAAATTCACTGTAGTAAAAGGCAGGTGTTGAGGGTCACAAAAAGGAGAACATACTAATTTTAGGAATTGTGGTGTGTTCTAAGGTGATGTTACCCTGCTGGGATTTCATTAATCATGTTTGAGAGAAACAAATGTTTTCTCATGATTTTCCGATAGACGGGATGGAAAATGTGGAACATCTGAATGCCGTCTTTATGGAATCGAGGTAGAAAACTGAAAGCATTGTCTACTGAGGATACTGCAGTAAATAAGAAAATTAGGGAGCTTCATACCAACAAGTCTCCCAAGATGGCCACCGGAGAAAAAAAGAGTCCAAATGTAGCACACATATCACTCAAATGTAGCCCAAGTAATGCCCAATGACATAAGTGAGTAAAACACTTAATTTTGTCAGTTATATATAGCGCAGAATTGACCCGAAGGTATTAGAGTGCTTTATATGAGCATCCTTTACATTACACAAGGATATATTCATTTTGGTACATAAAGATAGCAAACAATTTAAAAGTGCTTTGTTGCTAGTTGA
Source organism: Pleurodeles waltl (assembly GCF_031143425.1). Taxonomy (NCBI): domain Eukaryota; kingdom Metazoa; phylum Chordata; class Amphibia; order Caudata; family Salamandridae; genus Pleurodeles; species Pleurodeles waltl. Next base: position 989,877,857 of record NC_090440.1, read on the forward strand.
GAACTCAGAAAATATGCCCTCATTTTAGTTTTTTAAAGCACTAACCATAATTTCCACGGGAATAAGACCCTTTCATTTTTATAATTTCTAAAGGAAATGTTTAGGTATTACAGTATTGATAATATTAAGATAAGGTCAGGCGTGCCGCACGCACTTTTATAATAAATATAGAATGTTAGCAGTCTAGATGTTCATTAGAATACTGTGTGATGGCAAATATCAGGGGCACAGACTCAGATAATTGAGGGCAAGGAGGAGGGTGCAGAGGCAACAAGTTGACCACATCGGGCAGGTGGGAGGGGCTGTGGCAGTACAACAAATCATGGAGGACAGGGGAAAGAGGGCAGGGGCAACAAACCAACTATGCAGGACAGGCATGAGAGGCTGTGGCAATATAACAAACCATTGAGGGCAGAAGAAAGAGGCACTGGCAGTACAACCATACATGGCAACAGACTTAATTCAGACAGGAGACTTCTGATGTTTTTTAAGCCCAAAAGGGCTTAATTTTGGCTGCCTCCTTCCTTAAATATCCTCTTTTTCAATGAAAGTCAAAGAGGAAAATCAATTTCTTCAGGTTTTTTTTTAATCTCCCTCTTACTAAGTTAAATTTTTTGGCAAGTATGGTGTATTGGATCACGGAGGACAAGAGGATAGGGGTAGGGACATGGATTCAAATAACAGAGTGCAGATAGAATATGGGCAGGAACACCAAACTGACCTTGCAGGGAATGCGTCAGGGGTTTGCAGCAGAACAAAACACCACACAAGGCAAGTGGGAGGGCAGTGCAGCACGGACCATGGAAATCAATAGGGACAGACAGACAGGTGGGCCAGTTGCAGCATAACGGACCACGAAGGGCAGGAGGGAGGGGGAAGTTGCAGCACATTGAACCATGCAAGGTAGGAGGGAAGGGGGCTGAGGCATGGACTCGGACAACAGAGAGTAGGGAGGAGGTGCATGGGGCAGCAAGCTAATTGTTCAGAGCTGGTGGGAAGGGCAGTGGCAGAACAACGGCCACTCAGGGATGTATTGAGGGAGCAGAGACATTGACTTGGACAATGGATGACAAGGATGGGGGCAGGAGCAGCAAGCTTGGGTGAGGGCAGCACAATGTCAGGCCAGGCACTGCGCCCAACGCCCCCCCCCCCCCACCACCTTGCATTGCAATGGGCATCTTACTTGATGTAAAAAAAAAAACTAGAAATCACTGAAAAAAACAAAGGTTAACAGGGATGTTAAAGTTAGGAAATAGAATTTAAAAAAGCCTTAGAAATTCACTAAAAAAACCTAAGGTTACAGGGACGTTATGGTTAGGTTCAGATTCTACAAGCACAAAACCATAGTTGCTATAGTTAGACTTATTTCAAGTAACTATAACTCGTACCCTAAGGTAAGTATGACTCATGCCCTTGTCATGCACTGCTAATTACCTCAGTTATTACAACACTCATGACATCTTCTTTGACATCTTTGACAATATCACTGTAACATTTGCAGTAAAATTATTGATGAGAAAACTGCATGACTTGGCTATGTCCTTGGAGTCGTATGAAGAATCATCATGAAATTTTCCCCAAAAAAGTGTCAAGTTGGTTCTTGTTGTGCATGGAAAACTTCAGGTGATCCGTCAATGGGGGCGAGGGAAAAAGGGGTCAAAAAAGTGTGTTTCGCATGGTAATTCCCATAGTGATTTCAGATATGACTGCAGCCCAATCTGTTTGACAGATTTACACCAAATTTGGCAGAAAGGTAGTCCTTGGTCCAGAAAGCACACTTTTTATTACTTGGTGTAACTCTGTTCAGTAGTTTGAGAGAAATTAAAGGAAATCCAAATTTGTATATGTAAGGTTGCGACGACTTTGCAAATACTGCCGATCTCATGCAGAGAACTGATTGGCTGCCAACACTTCAACCAGGAAGTGTTTGCAGCCATTTTGGGACTCAGCTTCCGACGAGGCCCCAAAAAACAGCTACCAAAAAAGGGGGCCAGGTATTTGTAACCCCTTAGCCTTAGTGCCTGGATCCCCCTGTGCTTGCTTTTCTTTTTGCCCCCAGGGGAGCCAGTTCCAGGGGGGCATGCACAGAATAATAAATAAAGATGGGGTGCATGGGGCCCCCTCCTAGGGATTTCAAAAGCCCTAGGGACCACCACTCCCCATGGCTACATTTATTAAAAATATGGGGGATCGCACAGACCCCCGGCCACCGGGGACCATCACGTTCCTGGGGTTACATAAATAAAATTGTTAGGGAGGCAGCACAGATCCCTCCAGTCCACGGGTACACCACATCCCTGGGACTAAAATTTTCTTTAAGGAGGGGTTCCAAGCAAGCCCCCCAGCACTGAGGGACCATCACCTCCCTGGGACCAATTACATTTTTTAAATCATGGAGGGGGCCTATGCAGATCAAAGGAGGGGGCCCCTCTTGGAGCCATATATGGCCCTGGGGACCACCACCCCCAGGGCTGGTTCCTGCTACATCCCAAGATACCCACCCTCCGGAGATAGCTGTTTGCTTTTGCTAGGTGGGTGCTGTGACAGCTCCCTCCAAGCACAAGCAAACACTCCACTTCCAGCAAGCAGGAGCTGTCAAAATGTTCCTACTTGTTGGAAGCAGAGTTTTCATGTCTTTTCCTGCCCCCAGACATGAGGGCAGGGAAAGAGAAGAAAGTATTGTCCCCCACATGCAGGGAGATGTCTTTCCAACAGCTCCCTCTCTGCAGAAGCAATGCTGGCTCTTGCAGAAGGCTGGGAGTCAGCTGGCACCTCAGGGACGTTGAGGCTCCCCCGTGGTCCCTGACAAGAAGTAAAAGAAAACTTTTTGAGGTGCAATGGCAGAAAAAACACACTTTGGTATAACTATAACTGCTCAGGTTTTGTGTGTGTAAAATATGAACCTAACTATAACGTCCCTGTAATCTTTTTTTCCAGTGAGTATGCACACACACACACACACACACACATACACACTTGTTTTGGGCCTTTCATTGCACAAAATGTAGTGGTATAAAACCTCTGATTTTATAGGACTGTGGAATCTGAGATATTGCACCTCTGCCTGTGAAATACATATTTTGGCATTATAATGACAGCCCCCAAACCACCAAGAAGAGTTTAAACATTAGGGCAGCTAGGATTATATGGCATGGAGGACCAAACTATGTGGAAAGTTTATCTAAATTATACAGCCAAAAGCTGGAATTATTCTGTGCCTTTTCATTCACTTGAATCAGAATCGAGGGCCAGATGTAGGAAAATTGCAAATTGCGACTTGCAATTTGCGAGTCCTTCCGACTCGCAAATTGCAAGTCATAATTTGCAATGCAGAACGGTGTCTCAGACACCGTCTGCGAGTCGGTATGGGGTCGCAGAGACCCACCTCATTAATATTAATGAGGTGGGTCGCAAATTGCGGCCCCATACCGACTATAGGCACTCGCAAACATGGAGGCCTGCTGTAGTCAGCAGACCTCCATGTTCGTGACTGCTTTTAAATAAAGCAGTTTTTTTTTTTTTAAGTGTAGCCCGTTTTCCTTAAAGGAAAACGAGCTGCACTTAAAAAAAAATCCGAAACCTTCAGTTTCGGTATTTTTTCAGGGTAGGTAGTGGTCCAAGGGACCACTACCTACCCTGAAAAAATAATTTGGGGTCCATTCACAAAGAGGAAGGGGTCCCATGAGGACCCCTTCCAATTTGCGAGTGGGTTACCATCCACTTGAAGTGGATGGTAACTGCGACACCATTTGCGACCGCATATGCGGTCGCAAATGGTATTGCATACCACTAGGAATCGCAAATAGGAAGGGAACACCACTTCCTATTTGCGATTCTGAAATGCATTTTGCGAGTCGGTCCCGACTCGCAGAATGCATTTCTGCATTGGAAACACGCATTTGCGAGTCGCAAACGGCAGATTTTGCCATTTGCGACTCGCAAAGTGTTTCCTGCATCTGGCCCCAAATGTTTTGTGAAAGCTGCCAATTATGCAAATGATGTGTAAAATGTGGGGCCAGGACCCTACTGCAATATGGAGTACAGCAATTAAAAGTATTTGTCGGTAAAGTGGTGGTTTGATTATGTAGCATGTTCATAGTTGCAGATGTTGATGCAGAATTTATAATTGTTAGAACTACAGTAGCCAGCATGATGCATTCTCTGGTAATGGGGTTCACTTCGGTATTGTATGGAACTACAATTCCCAGCAATGCCAGAAAAGTCCAGAAGAAACTACCAGAAGGGTACCAAACATTCAGGAACAGGCAGCGGTAGTGCTTCAAAAGAGTATTGTTACACTGGATCCCTGTAGGTCAAATTGTCTTTCAAGACTTTTTGATGCATTTCTGAAGCATCCTATTTCTTTGACAGATTGAAGGATTTCTAAGTGTTGCTAACAAAATCTTCAAAGTGGGAAAACGTCTAATGATTGTTTGGAATTTCACCCTCATTTAGTATGTGTAGTTAGGGATAGTAGGCATAGCTATGCTCTGGAAATTCAATAATTTTCTGTTGATGGACATCAGTCTGCACTTCTGTCTGAACGACTTCTTAAGAGGCCCAGCGAACAATAGCTGTTCTTGTCTTGTTATTCTGTACGTGCACTTTACATTTTTAGTGCGAATAGCTCTTTTCACAGTAAATTTGTATTGCAAATGGCACATAATTACACCAAATGGTGTAATTCCAGGAATTTAGCATAACGAGTGGTTATCAATTATGCATCCTCTATATATTACATGCTTTGGTGCATTTACTGCGCACAATGCAGTGGTAAACAAAACATATTTCACTGGCAACCGATGTGAAATATTTCAGTTTCGTATAAAATATGGGTTTCATATTCATGACAGCCCCAAACCACTCAGCAGAACTTTAACATTTATTTTATTTTATTTATTTGAAGTTTTTATGCCGCACCTTATCACCGGACAGATATTAAGGTGCTTGACACAGAACCAAAGATTTTACATGAGTATGTCAAGGAACCCCAAGAAACGAAATAGATTGTCAGGGCTACTAGGATTATGTGGCATTGAAGATAGATCTAGAGGTATGCTATTTAAATTACGTGACAAAGGCAGTGTGTGGCATATTCGCTGGCAGTGCAAATTTTATCTATTACATTTGGGTGCAAATAATATGTTCTGTGAAATGAACTGTAAGATGTCAGAGGTGTCAGAAGCCAGTGACTTTGTCAACTACTTGGAAGTTGCATGGTAAACAACATGGCATTACTGGGGTATTTACTTAAGGTCACACATAGGAATAGAGGTAGCACAACAAACCATAAGACTAAGGCTGACCCATGATAATTCCCCTGTGTGGTTATAGCACAGAAAATGATGACGATTTTGTTATAATTTGGGAATCCTACAGTCATGTGGAGAACACAAAAATGCTGAGATTCTGGGTCAAATTTCTGAATCTACCATAATATGGCAAACAAAATGGTAGAAGGGAAAGTCATGGCCAAACCAGTGCAGACAATTATATGACAGTTGTGACTTATCATTAGCTAGCTTTTGGCCTACTTTAAATTTACCTGCCAGGCGTGTGCTCTTTGGCATGCTTATATGGCACAGTTCCAAGACTGAGAGCCTTGAGATCGGAGAAGGTTCTTGAGAGAAGAGGAAAGCAAAAGTGTTATTATGCTTGAGTACACAGAACACGAAGCAATAGGATAAAGACAGCCTGAACATGTGGAATGCAGGTAAGACAAAGCAGTGCGGGTCTTTGCTTCATGATGAGCGAGTTTCTTTCAGCGAAGACAGCTCAGAGGGTCAAGCACTTGTCACAGGCATGTATGTGTAACGTGCAGTTCATTAGCTCTAAAACTGGAAGGAGCTGGCTCAGCCTGTCATCCAGTGGCGGCCACGCCCCCCCTACCTTTTGCCCCTCATGAAGAGTGTCTCTCAGGCTGATCAAAGGTCAGCCTGACAGACACACTCCATGTTCAGCTCAGGCAGCCAGGAGCAGACATGCGCGATTTGCGCACACTCCTGCCTGCCTGAGCTGAACTTTGCTGGGCTGAGGAGGTCACAGCTCCTATGGGCGTGACCTCTGCGGCTCAGCAAAGGTGCCTCGAGGCCCTCCCCTGAGTGACGAGGAAAGCATCACCAATTGACACTCTCCCTGGGCGCTTCAGTTTAAGCCCTGAAGTGCCCAGGGCGAGTGTCAATCAGTGACACTTCGTCACAGAGCGGGGTGGGGTCAGCAGTCTCACTGACCCCATCCCACTCTGTGAGGAGGCTGGGACTGCTGCCTTCCCTCATTGGCTGACCTAAGGAGGGAAGGCAGCAGTCCCAACCCTCCTGGGACCTGGAGGCTGAAGGTAAGTGTGTGTGTATGTGTGTGATGTTTTAAATTGAATGTTTGGTGCGCGCGTGCATGTTTGAGTGTTATGAGTGTTGTTAATGGATGTACGTGCGTGCATGTGTGTTTGAAAGAATGAGTGTGTGCGATCTTTTAAAATGAATGTTTGGTGCGTGCGTGCGTGTTTGAATGGTATGATTGTTGTTAATGGATGTGCGTGGGTGCGTGTCTGTGTGTGAAAGAATGAGTGTGTGTGTGTGTGTGTGTGTGTTCCACCCGCCCCCCTCCCTCCTAAAGCTGCCAGCCGCCACTGCTCTCATCCTTTGAATATCAATAAAAGGAGCACCATTGAGTTGGGTGTTGAACATGTCCCTTATAGTTTTAAGACATCTCTAACTTAATCATGTTACAGAGCACTTTAGTACATCACACAACGTTTTCCATGTACCTTGTTGCTTGTATAAGCCAGTACATGCACATTTGCATGCAATACTATTGTGTGCTAAGTGTAGGCCACTCTGCTTTGAAACAATACTGACATGGGTGGAACAATAACGCTCAACATCCCTATCCCAAATCGCCAGTTCTTTTTCCTATAAGTCTCAAAAAACATTTCACCTTGTTCAACATTAAATCTACTGTTAAACTTGATGTTACTGTGCAGAGAAATCATGCTATCCACTGCAAGTGCGTGCTGAGTTCACTCTGATCACCCTAAAGGTAGGGAACTAGGAATGGGTTGGCAAAACCAGCATTTTCTCCAAGTAAAAACCATGATTTTCTTTCCATTCCAAAAAGATTTGAGGACCTAGGCCCACCCAATCACCACAGCTTAATTCTTGTCAATTAAAATTATGCATGTCAATCCCCATTATTTACTTAGATTCCTAAAGACCGACACTATCTACTGTGGGCATAAAGTGAGAACATGATTGCCTGCCCTGGGATCTGTCTAACAGCTGCAAATGTCTTTATGTTTTAAGTTGTCTACACTGGAGTTTCCGACAATCACAATCACTATCATTTTTTTGTGAAATATTGTATTAAATGTAAGCCGTTGCAGGCATGCTTCATTGGAAAAATACATTTGGTGGTTCAACATCCCTCTCCTTTGAGAAGATGCAATAGCCAAAGTAGAGGTAAGCACAAGTGACAAGAGAAATACCAAGGATGGTGCACATTTTAGCCCATTAAAAGGCACCATTCAATTAAGACACCTTCCCTGCTAGGATTTTTTTTTTGGGATTACCAATTCGTACTTATTAAAATTCATAATTGGAGTTAGGTGCACCAACTAGACATCCATCTGACCTGTTGAATTACTCAATGTTCAATTGACTTCTATGCACAATGGAAGTCACATCAATAGCCTACCAAATTCTTAACTGTTAGTTGGCACTCTGAATAACCAATTAGAATTGGACCTGGCTTCACCTTTGCTAACAGATGAGTAGGGACCTTATATCAACATAAAGCACCGACAATTTCCACAAGTTTGTCTCCAAGCCATTCCACAATTAATCACTGTGCATTACATGCACACAATAGCATTTCACACTGACAAAGAGCATGTTCTCTTTCTGTGTGTACCTAGAAATAGTTATTAATGTGTGCACATATAATGGCATTTACTGCACCGAGTTCACCAACCCATTTTTAGGTTGAGCCTAGGCAGTGTGCATGCACTGTCTGCAAGACATGCTATATTGGATCTATGGGGTTTAACCACGCCCACTATTGCCATTCGCTCTTTGTTGTGCTTGTCTTAAATGCTTCCTTTTTATTGGTCGGGCCGGCGGTTTCCCGCCACAATGGTCACGGCGGTAGTAATCCGCCAGGGCAGCACTGCTAGCAGCGCTGCCCAGGGGATTACGAGTCCCCCTACCGCCAGCCTTTTCCACTGGGGCCCTGCCATGGGCAGTGCAGGGGCCCCCTGACAGGGCCCGTGCAGCTTTTCACTGTCTGCATAGCAGACAGTGAAAAGTGTGACGGCCGCAACTGCACCCGTCACACGGCCGCAACACCGCCGGCTCCATTTGGAGCCGGCTCCTGTGTTGCGGCCGAGATCCCCGCCAGCCCAGCGGGGATCTCCAAATGGCCGCGGCGGGGTGCGGCCGCATTGGCGGCCGCTCGGCGGTCCGATCTTGGCGGGCAGCTTCAGACGCCCGCCAAGGTCGTAATGAGGGCCTTAGTATTCTTTTTTGGATGTCCATAGCAATGTGTTCACACCACATTAGGGACAATACAGTGTTTAGAAAGGCACCAAAAGATTCAGGTAGTTTGTGATGGTGCTTTGTTCTTAGATCTCTCTCTCTCTCTCTCTCTACCTCTCTCTACTTCTACCTCTGCCGCTCTCTCTCGCTAAGTCTACCTTTCTCTGCATCTCTACCCCTCTCTCTGTACCTCTACCCCTTTCTCTCTACCTCTCTCCCTCTCTACCTCTCACAACACCTCTCTTTCTACTTATACCTCTCTCTCTACCTCTCCATCTCTACCTATACCGACCTCTACTTCTCTACAACTTTACCTCTCTACACCTCTACCTATACCTCTACCTCTCTCTCTCTACCTCTAACCTTCTTTCTGTACCTCTACCTCCTCTCTCTACCACTATCCCTCTCTTGTCCTACCCCCCTCTCTCTCTCTCTGCCTCTACATCTCCCTCTCCCTCCCTCTACCTCTCTACCTCTACTTCTGTACACCTCTACCTTTACCATTCTCTCTACCTCTACCCCTCTCACTCTACCTCTAACCCTCTCTCCACCTCTACCCCCTCTCTCTCTCCCTCTACCTCCCTCTACCTCTCTACTTCTACCTCTAACTTCCTCTATCTCTCTATCTCTACACCTCTCTATCTCTGCCTCCCTACACCACTACCTATGCCTCTACCTCTCTACCTCCTTCTCTCTCTACCCCTCTACATCCACACCTTTACCTCTATGCCTCGCTCTACCTCTCTCTACCCCTGTCTCTATCTCTACCTCTCTCTCTACCTCTACCTTTCTCTATCTACCTCTCTACCTCCCTCTCTCTCTATTCCTCTACCATTATCTACCTCTCTACCTCTACCTCCCGCTACTTCTACCTCTCTACCTCTACCTGTTTCCCTCTATACCTCTCGACACCTCTACCTATACCGCTACCCGTCTCTCTCTCTCTCTCTCTCTCTCTCTCTCTCTCTCTCTCTCTCTCTCTCTCTCTCTCTCTATCTCTCTCTCTCTCAAAGCCTACTTGACATGTGGCTCTTCCCAGGCCTTATTGGTCTTTCACAGGCATTGATGTATAGATATTTACCTAGTTTTCATGTGGCCAAAAGTGAGAGCAGAGAGAGGTCTTATGTAATATGTGCACTTCAAACTATTATAAGCACAGAGAAATATATACCCCACTTGACCCAAACTTTTCAGTTAAGTATCTTGGCACTGCTTTCACATCACACATCTGCTGGAGGGTGGCACCTATCTTGGTCCTTGTGTGTTTCTGCCACACTTTTGCATAGTTGGATCGGTTCGCCAGCTCGCATGTGGCACGATGTCTCCAGTCCTTTCTCTTTTTCTTTTTTCCGTTTGTGCACTTCATGTCTGGGCCTTTTCATGTCTGGGAGTAAAAACCACAGTGTCAGATTTTAACAAACTGTCAGCACCCCATCCCAGAATTTCAACAACAGCTTTGCCCCTTCAGACATATCCTACAATACATACTCTTCCCTCTAACAAATGTATGGCAAAGAAATCTGAGCGAGACACTGCCTACTTCAGAACATTGGTCCACAAATCCAAGAGCAGTGCCACCCATTCCCAACTGCAAGAGCAACTGTGTGCACCTTGACTCTGGAAGACTTCCGACGAGCGCCTTGGCTGCTTCAAGACACTTTTCGCAAAAAAACAAGAGAATCAATGCACACCCTCATGTCCCAAGAGTCTAATACCAGCACCACTCATACAAGAAAACCCTGAAGACCTGACAGCACTGTGGGGCATATTTACAAAATAATGATGCAGTCTGGCGCCACAAGCCATCTTGCAGTTCCAATGCACCATTAGGAAAGTGTAGGGATGCATTGTATTTACATCAATATGACTTATCCCTGTACTTTCATCAGTGCTGGCACACAATTGGAGCCCTAGCACCAATGCAGGAACCCTTGCACCATGGTGCAAGGGTGCGTGCATTGCAGAGTTGTTTGTTTATGTGCAGGAAGGGACATTTTCCTGCAAATAAACCATCATTAATGGTGTTTTCCCCCTTCTATAGAAAGGCAAAAAAGAGGAGAAATAAAGATATTTTTCCTTGCTGTGCCACTTTTATGCCATCCCTGGGGTGGCATAGGAATCTGATACTTTCCCAGCCTTGTAAATCTGGGAATGTGTCAGATTCCATGGGTGTTGTGTGGGAACACACAGCAGCACCCATGGAATGCTTCTTTCACGCAAAGTAATGCATGAAAGGGGGCCATATTTACAAGGCCATGAAGAGCCACACAAGATGGCTTTGTGTGGCCTTGTAAATAATGACCGGCACACTGTGCCACCAGAGCATCAAACAAACAAAAATGATGCTCTGGTGGTGCTAGGGGCTTGTAAATTCGACCCTAAGTTTCTTATTTTGCAAGGAAAGCCTTGAAGGATCTTAGCTCCAACAACTGAAGGCATTGCTTCTTGAGCCTGACCAATAGTTTCTATGTGCTCCAGGACATGGCATTTTTATGCAAATGAACAGCAAAATGGTTATTCATGTGCATATGAACAGTGAAAAATGGGTATGTGTGAATATAAAGCTCTACCAAATGCATGTTTAAAGGAGCACGGGAAGATTCATATGCATGTGGGTATTGATGCATTTTTGTAATTAGGGGTCTCGATGTTTGTGTTCAGGAGCAACTCATCATCCATATGTGAGTAAACAAGATCACTGAGAGCTTGCAAATTTTGAATATAAGAGACGTTCCTATGTAAAGGTAGGAGTTGCGAAAATTTGTAATACATAAATATTGGAAAAGGAGCAGAACTTGTGATGCATTCCAGTTAATATATGGAGGAGCATTCAAACATTAATATGCCTATGTTCTGAAACAGGCTGGATAATTTGTAGTCAGAGCCTCTCACCCAACAGCCGCTTCCAGTTTTTGATGAGCATTGTGGCCAACTCTGTGACTCCTTGATCTGGACAGTGCTTTCGTAAGCTGTTGACCGTCACACCGAGCCTGGTGGCCTTCACAGAAAGAAAAATGGACAAATCAGTTGCCATTCTCAGAACCCTGCGTTCCAGTCAGTCTTCTTACAGATAAATTAAATTAGCACTCACACTGGTCATGTGTCTTTGCCACATGTCAAAGAAGCGGGGATATTAGAGTGCTAGTTGCACACAATTTGTGGTGCTGTGGCCAGCTGTAGGAAGCTTTACTAATCCAGAGGTGCTCATGAAGAGGGACAATAGGGAAGGAAACCTTCTGTATGACTGGAGAGACCGGGTGAACATGTTGTCTAGTGGAGGAGACTGCTGATGGAGGAGACATGGTCTCCTGGATATGTGTGTTTGTGATAGAGATATGGTTTAGTGTACTAGAGTAGATGCGAGCTAGTGAAGGAGACATGATATGGTAGCGGAGAGTCTATCTAGTGAAGGAGACAAAGCCAAAGGGAAGAGATGTAGCCCAATACAAGAGTTGTACTCTAGTGGAAAAAATGTGATCTAGAGATGGAGAAGTGATCTAGTGGAGACAAAGTAGTCTCTTTCAGAAGATTTTGTCTAGTGGAGTATGTGTTGTCTGGTGAGGGAAATGTATTCTTAAGGAGGAAATGCAGTCTGATGAAGTAGCTGATGAAGGATGTGATTGGGTGAAAGTGTCTTGATTCAGGGGCGAAGGCTCAATCTAGTAAAGGAGACTTACGGCCTGATTTAGATATTGGTAGAGGGTTACTCTGTCACAATGGTGATGACATCCCATCCGCCAAAATTGAAATCCCATAGAAAATAATGGGATTTAGATTTCTGCGAATTGAATATCCGTCACTGTTGTGATGGAGTAACCCATCTTCCGAGTTCTAAATCAGGCCTTTAATCTAGTATGGGTGATGCAACTAGGGGATAAGGTGTGGAATTGAGGTGTTGTATTTGACTGGAAGGTACTTCATATAGTAGTAGAGACTTAGGGCCTGATTTAGATCTCAGCGGAGGGGTTACTCCATCAGAACGGTGATGTTATCTGGTCTACAGAAGTCTAAATCCCATTGTTTTCCATGAGATTTAGATTTTGGGAAAGGGATATCTGTCACCATTGTGATGGAGTATCCACCTCTGCTGAAATGTAAATCAGGCCTTGGTCTACTAAAGGAGGTGTAGCCTAGTGGAGGAACATGTGGGGGACATGTGATGTAAAAAAGGAGACAATGTTGTGGTGGAGACTCTGCCTTATAAAAGAGATGTGGTCCATTGTAGCAGTTGTAGTGTAGCTGAGCAAAAAGTGACCTACTTCAAGAGGCATGTGCTAATGAAGGCCGTGAGATCTGGTGCCAGTGGTACAGCCTAGTGTAGATGATAAAGTAGAGTATAGAAGGTGCAATATAGTAGCAACGTTGTTGATTGTGCAGCTAGGAGATCTGAAGATCTGAATTATAATTCTGGCTTTCCCACTTGACCAAACATTGTGATGCTGCAAATCACAGCTCTTTCTGTGCCACAGTTTGCCTACTGGGAAAACAAAGAATGCCATCACTATCAAGTACTGGAGAAAATAAGCACTGACAACGTCAACACATCAAGATTGCCATTATATGTATGCTTATAATACAAACAAGTAGAGATGGGGTGGCAGCATTCTTCCATGTATGCAAATTGTGAAATTTAGGAATGGCCCTGGAAACTACTTGCATAATAAGTAACCATCCATGATATGCTTTGTCCCTGGACTGATGACATTAGCACTTGCAAATATAACTAAAGTGGTCGGTAACCACATGCTGAAAAGGGAGATTTGTATTTTACAGGGGAGGGGGGTTAGAGCAAAAGATTGGCTGTTTAAAGGCAATGGAAATAAAACCCTATATTTAGTACCCTAGCCAGATTTCATATTTCATTTTTCATTTATGTTAAAAAGAAGAGTAGAGGATTCCTGGAATGTAGTCCAAAACCAGTTGTGCATATTGACATCCCACCATTTCTGGAGAAAGACTGCACCGTTCTTTGTGGCGATGTTGAATGTGAGCCACTCTAGGAATTTTCTATGGTATGAAATCAAAACAGTTTTTTGGTTTTCTTTGACAGTGCACACATGATTTCATTTTTCATGAACACATGGAAGTGTTAAGCATTTTTTACATTAGATGTCAGAAAATAACACGATTGAAAAATGCATGGCTGCCACTCTGTGCCCCACGACCAAAAAAGATGTATGTTATCCCTGAAATGCATTAAAGACATGCAAGAATTCATGCAATCCTGTGAAACTTGAATTGTAAAATTGCACTTAATTAAAAAGACAATCGTGAAGAGAGGTAAATTAAAACACTTTAAAACATTAAAGAGATTTCATGTAATTCAAAAACTAACTGTGTCCAAAAATAATAGAGAGGAGGTTAAGCCAGTAATAAATTAGAGAGTGCAAGTTGAAGGAGTGACACCAGTCAGGATAGTCTGGTGTTGCACCACCTATAACTTATGAAGATTCTTGACAAGTAAATCTACTACCAGGAGCAGGAGTAAATGTAGGTGACTAAGACTACTTATGGTTTAAATAGCAGTGCTTACTAACGGACCGTATATCCAGAAACATCATCCAGGTGGAAGCGATGTTAACTTGCTTAAATGTTTTCCAGGGAGGACTTTAAATATGATTTTGAAAGAGGAAACGGAGTCTCCCATGTATTTGTCTTTGTTGTTTTTGTTTTCATTTTTTAATTCTAGCAGCCACACTCTAATGACATTTTATCTTATTCACCTCTCTCTTTCATATGTATATAAATATGCAGCATGTGTGGCTTGTGTTCGTTCCTTTTAAGGTTGTTTATTGTATTTTATTAACATATATGTGGTGATCATCAAAGTTTTTTTTGTTAGAGATTTAATCACGGATATCTAACCTTTACAGACAGCACAAAATACTAGTTTACATTTTATAGCTTTTAGTTGTCGTAGGACCCTGACCATAATGGTAATAAGACTGCTGGTTTTGGGTGGCAGCACCACTGCGTGTAAGGGACTGAGTCAATCCCAGACCATCTGGCAGTTGTCAGCCTTACCCTTTCAGCTAGCTAGCAGCACCTCACCCAAACCTAGAAAGTAAAGGTGATTTGTGGCAGCCTAGTGCTGACTCTCTGACTCCTCAGGAAAGTTGTGGTAGAACAGATCTTAACCTTTTCTCTAATTTGCACATGGTCTCATACATGCAAGACAGACAGAGAAATGCAGGACAGGTTTCAATATATTTTATTGAAGCCGCTGCATGCTATCAAAAAAGCATGAGATGTGATTAGGAAAATGAAACACAATACAATCACTATTGTGACCAAGTGGCAAACAAATAAAAAGTTCCAGTATCCTGTTACATTAGTGAATCTAAATCGTTACCCACACTTCTAGATTCCACATGAGAGCGCAGCAGTTTTACTCCTTGTCTGCCTGTACTAGGCTCTGAAAGGGAGTCCTGACGCATTACCTGAATAAAAAGCAGGGGTAATTTGACTGTGGTCTACAGGCAGTCCCCCCAAGTAGCTGGAGCAACGAGGCCAAGTTCAGCAGAGCTGCGATGACATGGTACAGCATAAGATGGCCAGCTGGAATGTCCCCTCGAACCTTATTTTTGCCAGTGTGATGTTTTTATAATAAAACATGTTATTTATGAGAATTGGCTTGATGTGATAATAAGTCTTTTCTGTATAAGGTGCACTAGGTACTCTTGGACAGGCAATACTTGGTAAATTACCATGTAGAGCTTTGAGCAAGCACAGGCTAAGAATGTTGTGCAGAAGGAACTAATAACAATCCCTGCGTGAAAAGGCAGCAGATAAATATTAATAATACATCACCACCAAAACAAAGCCATTCTAAAATAAAAAAAGGATTACATGAAAATGAATTGGGTAAAATGCACAGGTCGCAGGCCCAAAGCTAAAATAAGTGTGCCCAAGTATTGTGCGAAAATGAACCTATGACAACTCATTCAAAATGAGTTAATAATATTCATTAATGTGCTCCTTAAGTCACTCTTTGTTTCTTCTTATTGGATATTTCATGAATTTCTGAACTCTTAAGTAGTCTTCCTGTCACTGCAGACCCCTCTAAAAAGAACAATGCCATTGAACCTGAGGGTACATCCAGATGGAAATGGGCCTTTTTGCAGCGATATTCACATGTCTTTTTGAGGCTGCCTCCTGTATTTTGACTGTGTGCTGAATTTCGGTTTTGCTAGGTTTGGTACTCTGGACACTTTACCACTACTGATCAGTGCTAAAGTGCAAGTGCTCCCTGTGTAAATTGGGATTATGATTGGTTATCCATGCTTATCATATTTGATCTACTAGTAAGCCCTTAATATAGTGCACCATGTGTGCCCAGGCCCTGTAAATCAAATGCTACTAGTGGGCCTGCAGCACTGTTTGTGCCACCCACGAGTAACCCTTTAAACATGTCTAAGACCTGCCATTGCAGTGTCTGTGTGTGCAGTTTTAACTGCCACTTCGACCTGGCAAGTGTACCCACTTGCGAGGTCCAAACCTTCCCTTTTACTACATGCAAGGCACCCCTAAGGTAGGCTCATGGTAGCCCCATGGGCATGGTACAGTGTATTTAAAAGGTAGGACATGTACTCATGCGTTTTACATGTTCTGAAAGTTAAATACTGCCAAATTAGGTTTTCACTATTGCAAGGCCTATCTCTCCCATAAGTTAACATGGTAATTGCCTTGACATATCTTTTAAGTGTAATTTCCCATTGAGAGCAGATAGAGAAATGGAGCTTGGGGTCTTTGAGCTCACAATTTAAAAATATATCTTTTAGCAAAGGTGGTTTTTAAATTGTATGTTTGAAAATGCCACTATTAAAAAGTGAGCATTTTCTTACTTAACCATTCTGTGTCTCTGCCTGGCTGTGGAATACACATTTGGATCAGGATGACAGTTGGGCTGGTTGTGAATTCACTCTATACAGCCACACATAGGGAGCTGATGTGTGCCCTGCATATCCTGATGGGTCTTCCTAGGCTACAGTGGTAAGAGGATCTGACACTTGCACCTGAATAGGGCTGTGCCTGTCCTTACACTATACAGTCTCCAACTCCCTAGTGTGTGTCTCAGACCAGGGCAGGAAAGGCAGGGTCTTGTGCACTACAAAGACTTTCCTTTGAAGTTTTCCTACTTGAAAGGCAGGAATGAGTATAAGTATTGGGCCCAAAACCCCAGACTTTTAGAACACTTCTGGATCAAGAGGAGACTCTACCAAGGAGAGGCGCTGAAGAGCTGTGAGGAGTATTGCCCCTTTGCTTTGTGTGTTTTGCTGGATTGGCCTGCAGTTGCTGCTTCTGCTTTGGAGAGGACAAAGACAGTACTTTGCAGTGTATACTGCTTGTTAAGTTTCTCCAAGGGCTTTGACTTAGCTCGCCTCCTGTTAAGAAGTCTCAGGGACATCAAAGACTTCACCTGCCAGCCCATGGGTTCTCTAGTTGAGGACTCTGGCTTGCCAAGAAGTGCACACTCCAGTTCCTGGGCCCTTGGGAGTGATGTCTGGCAGAAAAACGAAAAGAACCAGGCACACCAACTCCGGATGAGTTCAGAACCGGCGCTGCTGCCCGAGTCTGTGCTACTGCCTGCACCCAAAGCTGAGGTCCCGCTGAAGTGTGACAACCGCTGCCAACACTGCAAGCCTGACGCTGCCGCAGCACCCCTGAAGTCCTGCAACATTGTGAGTCCTGAGTGCTGTGTCACCGACGTCTGTGACACCCGACTCAACCGCTGTGCATCTGGCCCCATGGTGTGACTGTGACACTGCAAAGTTGCCTGTCGTGCCTTGATCCGCTGGAGTCATCAACCTCACCAGATCGTAAGGAACTGACGCTTCGTCGCCAATGCCGCCTCACCTCTGCTGGCTCAGTAAGGAACCAACACCTCACCTCCCCTGCATAGCAGTAAGGAACCAGTGCGTCACCTCCTGCCTAGCAGTATGGAACCATGGCTGTACTGGCTCCAGAAATGCCTCACCTACCCGACTCCGTGCCACGTCTTTGACTCTGCCTCGTTTCAAAGGTACTGTACATGGGGTCCGTGTGACTCTTGACCGGCGCCACACTCCCTCTAAAATACAACACAAGAATAACATAATCATACAGTCTATTTACGTGGTAAACATATTTACAGTGATCAGGTTTCTGGGGAGGTTTGAGTGGGGCGATTGTGTGGGGGATGGAGGTCATTAGAAGTTCAGTGTTCTATCAGGAGAGGTGTGCTTCATTGCAACGTGGAGTACGTGGTGAAGAGAGGATGTGTCTTCCGTGTCAGCTAGAACATAATTCCAAAGGAGGAGTAGGGTTTGCTATCAATAGTGCAGCAGCTGAAGTGGCACCGGAGCTCGGTGCATTTCACGTAAAACTGTCTTTTACTATCCAACTTCAGGGGATCCATTTTCTTTGCTTGAAAAGGGGCCCTTGTCTCTCTTACTATGTCGCAGAAGGAGGGGCTGCATTAAACTGAAAGACCAGAGCCTCCATGTACTGTGGCCTGTTTGCAAGGAACTTAAAGGATTGGAGGTTGCAAGCAGGGATGTCATTATTCTAGCTTTGCTTAGGTGACAACATCAGGACAGTATGCGCTCTACGAGCAACGTAAATGCAAAAACCCAGTCCTTATGCAAGGTCATATTTCATGCATTGTGTTTCTATGCAGTATGTTAACCTTTTGCATTGCAGAGCTTTTACTTTGAAAAGTCATTAATGCTGTTTGTAATACATTGTTCATTTGCAAGGCTTGTTTGCAGGATTACAGGGTATGGTCCTTACTCTAAGACATTCTAGAAGGCTTTCCTGCAGCATAGTTGGGTGTGGCTCATGGGCGGGGCTTGGCTCTATATAAGGGAGCTAGCCCAGCTCCACGTGCTCACTATTCAGTGGTCCCGGTGCAGAGTAGCAGCATTTTCCTGCGCTCCTCTGCCAGAGGCCTATCAAGTAATTTCCAGACCTGCCCCCATTTATTTGGTGATCTTCAAGCAGGGCGGTAAGGCAGACGTCGGGTTAGGCCCCCGACTCCATTTCCAGTGACATTCGAGTTTTGGGCCTAAACATAAAACCGCGTGTGCGATTGTTTTCATGGCATTTGGCTCTTGGCATTCAGGTCGGCAGTGTGAACGATCATTTCATGGCAATTGCATCGTAAAGTTTGAATCAGCAACAGTGTGCGCGATTCATTCCTGGCATTTAACTCTTGGCATTCAGATCGGCAGTGTGCGCGATCATTTCATGGCCTTCGATTCTTGATGTTCGAATCAGCGACAGTGTGCGTGGTTCATTTCTGGCATTTAACTCTTAAATGACAGATCTGCAGTTGCGCATGATCGTTTCATTGCATTTGAGTCTAGATGTTCGAATCGGAAACAATGTGCACAATTCATTCCTGGCATTTTAACTTTTGAAATACAGATCGGCAGAGTGCGCGATAATTTCTAGACATTGAAATCTTGATGTGCAGTTTGATTAAGGTGCATAATAATTACTGAACATTTGAGTCTGGGAACTCTTAATCAGAGTGTGATGTAGCAGTGTCATTCATGATTATAGTACAGTTCATTCATGCAGAGAAAACCAGGTGCTCTTTGATTTTTGTTGTAATGCAGTGATTATTCTAAGAACTATTTGGAGAGCGTTCATTGTTCAAAATATATCTTAATTCTGGAATGTTCATATGAAACTTTGCATAACCTTTCTTGATTTCCAGGTGCCTAGTTTCCTGAGGCCTAGTTATAGTGAAGCTTTAGGCCATTCATGTTTTCAGTATAAGTTATTCGAAACAAACCTTATTGAAAGTCATGGGGATTAATCTTGCGATTGTGTTGTTTAACTCTTGCATCTACAGGTCTCTTTCCCCGCTGTTCCCAACCCAAAACCCATTCCCCCACTTGGCCATTCTTTAACTCTGTGCTATAATAACTAGTGGAGTTTGGAGCTGCCAAGAGGTGGGCATGTTGGGAACATGCGCCAGCCCGAGGATCTGGTCTCCTTGACATTAGGAATGGTCAGTGGCTGCTACTCACCACCTCTCCGTTGAGTCCTCACCTGAAGCAGATCCACAGTCATGTGCTGCCTGCTAAGCTCCTTCAGCAAATCCAGGGCTCCTTCCTGCAAAGCAGAGAGAGGCATGAAAAAGAGGAGGAACTAAGGAGGAAGACAGAGCGTAGCCTGAAGGAATGGGAGAAAGAAGGACAGAAGCATATGAGGCATTGCAAGGCAAGCGGAGAAGATGAAGAGCAAACACAGTGAGAGGCATTTAGAAAAAAAGGAAATGCACACAATAGTGGATTCCCAGGCTTAGGGTGTGAGTGATACCCCTCTGAAGGCCTCACTAGCACACCAACGAAGATCTAGCCTTCCTGGGCTAGGACATGTTACAATCTCTGCCATGGGCAACTCACTAAGCAGTCTCTCAAAAATCTCTCCTACTCATCTTTACTCCGCAATGATTAGAAGGATGCAGACTCAAGAGAATATAAAGCACTGGTGTATTCACACACATAAAGAGTGGCCTTAAAATGTCTACTTTGTACAACAGAGTTGGGAAGGAAGCCTCGTTGTCGCTGGACTAGTAACATGCAGAGGCAGCTCTTTCTATGTTGTACCAGCACTGCCTCCATATGATGCTTCCTAAACAAGGGGTTCTGTACTCCTAGAGCATCTCTTTGTCTTGTTTGGCTGTCTGTTTCCTGCTTCTTATTGGTTGTCCTCAACGTAAGGTCTCACCCTGTCACATGACTACCTGACCCCGTACATAGGTCTCAGACTTAGTGGGTACAAAGTCTCCTGGTCTGTGTCATTACCGGAGCACCCAGCTAAGGGAAGTTCTGGCCCCTGCCCTTCCTCAGAGGGGTCTCCATCACGATCCTTGAGACTCTGCATGAATTGGAGGGGAGGCCACCAAGTCACGTCATTAATGACGTCACACTGTATCCACGTTGCCTTCGTACTTTGGATGACTTTGTCCCTTGACTACCCCGTCCACGATTTCCAAAAAAGAGACAAAACATCCAGGGACACCTGGCGTGCCAAGGGCAGTCCCTCTGGACAGAGCAAAAAGAAAGTTGGTAGATACTAGCACAGTTCACTGAGTTAAAAGCACACAAAAACTCAAAATGTACACACTTGCATCCTTGTGCAGGTGATTGCTGCCACCACTTACAATCCAGAGAGCTGACATGGTCAACAAGAGAGATCCTTGGACTAGGGTGACCACCTGGCATTGAGGGAAATTCTGGACAGGACTGTAAAAAAATCAGGAAAAGGGGTCAACATTCAGGACAAAAATTCAGGGCAAAGGGTCAAAATTCAGGACAAAAATTCAAGAACAAATGTCAGTTTTACAGACACACTCAAGATAGGCCATGCATCACTATGTTGTCAGTGCATTTATTTACTCTTTTTTAACATAGCACTATTTATTCACTGTGGTCTTTTTGTGATTGCCTCCTGGTATGCTACATTCAGGTGTCACATTATGTCCTTGTTCAGTAGTAAATTAATGCCCTTCAGCACTGTGTCAAGCTATCACCCCTACCCAAATCTACCCAATCTTCCTTGAAGAGAAACAAACAGCACAATTCTGATTATGTTTCTGAACATTTTAAAACCCCTGGCAAACAGTTTGGGAAACATTAAGGTAGTTAACCTTATGCTAGTTTAAACAAATTGAACAAAAACATCTGGCTCACCCCGACCACCAATGGACTTTCAACCCCAAAAAATTTTTTTAGGAGGCAGGGCAGATTGTGTAGGTGACAGTCTCACACCTAATGTCAGGATGTGAGGTACCCACAACTTGTCTGTAATTTCACAGCACTAGAGTGTATGCCTGAGAATCTGCATTTATGTCAGAAATGGGAGCCCGGACTACCATTCAAAGATAATAAAAGAAGAGGATGAAATTGGGATCAAATGGGAGATCCATGGCAAGTGATTCAAAGGGTTGTTGCTAAGAACTGGATAAATAAGGAAGAGAATAACAAAGTGGGACAATTCCTAAAATCAGACAAGATGGGTCCACCAAGACTATCGGAAGGTATTGGGTACCTGGGGAGTTGTCTCTGCAGACAGCAGAGAAACAGAAGATGCACTATCAAGTGGTTACAAGCAACACCTACCCACCTTGTCAAACTCTTCTGGTGCAGTGGTCTGCTGTCCATGCATGTGAAAGGTAAGCAGGGGCCAGACCCCTTCTAAGGTTGTGCAAGGCAATTTCCCGCTTTGTCCATGTCTTTAAATGGTATTGAAATTGAGCAAAAGCCAAACTAGTGATCTGGGTTATCCCTAAGTGTCAAGTACATATAGAATCTTCAAAATATTTGCACAAACAAAAAGTTAAAATGTTAACATTGTAATTTGTGTTTCTTTAACATACAGCACTGTTTTCCCCTTTATGTATAATTAGATCTCAGATTGAACTGGGAACCAGTTACCTTTTGATACCTAGTGATTACTCTCTACCATTCTCCCACTGATTTGCAGGATGGAAATCTCTGCAGAGCGTCACGGTCCCTCCAAACCCAGTTTGCTTTTTGGTCTTCTCTTCTGCTTTCTGTAATGGGCCACGTGGCACTGGTGAAGATGGTGTGTGACCCCCAATGATAGTATTATTTTGCAAACATTCTCCTGCTCGTCCTTCATTCTTCCTTCAGACATGCCACACATCTGATTTGGTCGCTGCCCTGCTATAGGGTAGCTCTTTCCACTATACAGCTACCCGTGACTGTGGGTGGATTAGGTCTTCTGGACTTAGAATGCTATTATTTAGCTGCACAGGTCCAATGGGTGGCTTGCTGGCTTTCTGCCCACCTCCCTACATGAGATGGGTTTTATCAGTAAAGACTTTTAAGGAAGGCATTATGCACTGCTCATTGTTTCCTAATGACCAATCTACAGATCACCATCTGGGGTTATCACACACAACTTTCTCTTGACTTGCTAGAACCTGTAACCTCACTGACACGAAGAAACCCTGTGCTCCTGCACTATCTTTGCTAAGCCTTCCCACTCACACAGGACGGCTGTGCTCAGAGCAACTCCATCAGTGGCATGCTGCCGGTGCCTTAAAATTGGCAGATTTTTTTCTGGACAGTGAACTACTAAATTTCCAAACCCTTGTGGCAGACCACCATCTTCACCCCGGTCAACTCCTTACTTATAACCACCTTAAATAATCATTAAATGCCCTATTTCATGTCTCCCACCTAGCACTAACCCTACACAAGGTGTGCCAGAAGCTCTACACCATAGGAAATGGTGGCAAACTGATAGCATGGGTGTAAAGACCTTTCTTGCAACATGGAAACCACTCCAGATCTTCTTGTCAAACTACCTGGGTGATTGATGTGGCCAAACCTCTGCAAGATATGGACTGGACTAAAATACTGGACTTTCCCCACAAAGTATCCCACGGCTGTCACTTTAAGAACATTCATATAGCTTCCTTGGGAATGCATTCAGTGGATTGCTTGCCATTGGCCTTGTGGTTTGTAACTCACATTTTGTTGCTTTCAATTTGCTTGCTTTATTTGTTTTAGGCTAGGCAGCTTGAGTTTGCCCCTTCCCTTCCCCAAACCTTATTTACAGTATCCTTCCGAATGCTCCCTTTCTGTAAACAGGCCTGTAAATCTTGTTCTTATCTCATCACATTTGCAATGCATTCAAAGAACAAAGTCAAATGTCAGGCTCTGTCTTCGGTGGGAATTTAGTGTTTACTTTTCTTTCTCTGACTTCAAAGTAAGAGGATTTATGCAACAATCTTGCTGGACAATGGGATTAGGAAAGAGTTTTTTCTATCACATGACAACATTGAAATAAAATTCAGAATATTGATCAGAATTAGGAGTACAAATGAAGCACATTTTCATTAATTCTGAACTGGAAACAAATACCTTCATAAGATTAAAACAAATCATTGCATTAGGTGATGCAGTTTCCACACATCATTGTCTGTGCACAGTATAGTTTGATTTGGAAAAACTGTATGTCTGTGCAAATGTAATGGTCATTTCAATCAAAAATGTGTTGTCTGTAATGGCAGTGTGTTACCACACCATGCATAGTTCACTCCACTCTTCACCACTCCACACCACTGCACACTACTCTGCATCACTCCACTTTACACCACTCCATGCCACTGCACTGCACACTTCTCCTTTCGGAACCACCCTACATTATGCCACTGCACTGTGTTACTTCACACTATGCCTCTCTACTCTACTCTGCACCACTTTACTCTATGCCAATGCACTTTATGCCTCGCTACACCACTGAGCTCTGCGCCTCTGCACGCTATCCCACTCCAGTCTAGGCAACACTAATCTAGTCCGCACAACTCCACTGTATGCCACTCTGCAACACTGCACTGTAGGCCACTGCATTCTAAGCTAATACACGCTATGCTAGTGCACTTTACTCTGTAACAGTCAACTCTATGCCCCTGCACTCTACATTAATACACTGTACGTCACTCTAATCTACTTGGCACCTCTTCACTCTATGCCACGGCACTCTACACCACTTTACTCTATGCCATCACACTCTATGCCACTCTACGCAACTCCACTCTACCTTGCACCTCTCCACTCTAAGCCACTTCACTCTACTCTGAAACAATCTATTCTATGCCACTGCACTCTACACCACTCTGACCACTGCACTCTAGTTCAATGCACTTTAAGCCACTTCACGCTGACACTCTACTCTGCACCACTGCACTGGCCGCCACTATACTCTACACCACTCTACTCTGTACTACTGCATGCTATGCCACTGCACTATGCCACTGCATTGTGCATCACTGCACTCTACGCCACTGCACCCTAGGCACTATACTCTACCCTGCACTGCATCACTCTACGCCACTGCACTCTATGCTACGTGATTCTACTCTGCACTCTGATACTGCACCACTCTGCATTACTGCACTCTCTGTCACTCTATTGTATGCCACTGTACTCCACTGCACCCCATGCCACTCTACTCCACTCTACATCACTGCACTGACACTCTACTCTGCAATATTCCACTCTCTGCCACTGTATCGTACACCAATCTACTATGTACTACTGCATTCTATGCCACTACACTCTATGCCACTCTACTCTGCATCACTCCACTCTACAGCACTATACTCTACTCTGCACTACACCACTCTACACTACTCCACTCTATTCCACTGCACTCTCTGCCACGCAAGTCTACTCTGCACTCTGTGCCACTGCACCACTCTACACTACTGCACTCTCTGCCACTCTATTGTATGTCACTCTATTCCATTGCACTCTATGCCACTCTACTCTGCCCCACATCACTCCATGCCACTGCACTCTAAACTACTGCATTCTACCCCAATGCACTCTGAACAACTGCACTGTACCCCACTACGCCACTGCTCCAATCCCACCCTACTCTACTCCACACTACTATGCCACTAACTTTTGGCCACGAACAGCAGACACTCTGGTTGATAACATGGCTAAAACACATTGGCAAAGCCAATAACTATTGCGTAGACAAGACCTATTGGCTTGGCCAATGTTTGTTAGTACTATGAGGTAACGAGGTCCCTGACAGAACTGTGAATGTGTAAGTCCTTATTTTAAACATGAATTTGACGCCTTGTCAGAAGTAGTAAGCGCTATATAAATACAATTACATCATAATATAGGCTGCTATAAAATGCGCAAATACATTTTGGTTAAATAAAAAAAGTGCTTCTCAAATACAGATTTGAATAATATACAGTTTATACCTAGAACTAAAAAAAAAATCTAACACTCCATTAAAACCACACACTCCACAGCTCACCTTGGAACACCATTACAGTACCTCTCTAAAAGAAAATATTTTTGCCATCAGAAAGCTTCAAGTGACTCCTTTGATTAAAGTCAATGCAGATTTTCAAGCCCCTTTGCATTTGCAGATTTACCAGGTGAGTACATTTGCATTTCTTTAGGGAAGGAGACACCCTGGCAAGAAGGCCTTTTCTTATCTGTATGCCCCTCCCTCCCTCAGAGCACAGGAGACTCCCTACCTTTCAATCCAACTGGGAAAACTGGTGTGCACATAATCTCGCCCTGCCGTCCGTTGTCCTTTTGGTGAAAGGCTAAAATTACCACAAATGCTGTCCGTTAAGACTTTCATCACGGACAACGGATGGCAGGGCGAAATTACGGGCAGTCTGTGAAATTTACGAACGGGTGGTCACCCTACCCTGGACCCATGCGTCCGAGTAGCAGGCCCACCGTTCAACACTGAGGTGTAAACACGGAGGTATCTCTGGAGCAAGTGCAACACTTTTCAAGGGGGGTGGTATTGGTGAGAGAAGATTAAGAGGGATTCTCGCTACCTCCGCCCTGGAAATGCAATTACATGATGGAATATTGCACAATTGTAAAGTGTTTCATCATGGAGAGACAGATGTATACATTGATACTGACCCTCTCTGCACAGTGAATTATATTATAAATAAAACCGTGTACAATATTTTTGTTAGAGGAGTGTACCAGTCTAAACTCCTTTCCACTACTAAATAAAACAGTGCTCATTCCGTTACACCACTACCTAGATCCAGGCATAGTCCTTTCAATAAAAAACTGCAAATTAATTTCCTTTACTAAATAAAACATTGGGAATCCCTTTCCAACACTGTATAAAACCATTCATATTTTTTAATAACAGTGCGCACTCCTTTACATAAAACAGTACTCATTTATTTCCATTGCTGAGAAGAGCAAGATATATTAATCCCCATTACTGTATAAAATAGCATTCTTTTCATTCCTTCCCATTAGTGAATAAAGTATTTCACAATAATTTATATTACTATATATAACCGTGTCAGTTTCTTTCCATTTCTCAAAAAAACTGCATATTCCTTTCAAGGACTGCATAAAACCGCACATTGCTTCCATAAAAACAGTGTATATCCATTTCCTTTCTTAAATAAGACTGAGTACACGTTCCTTGCCATTCATAAAACAAGCCAATTACGTTTAATTCGGTTACTAAATAAACAGTGCATGATCCCCTTTCTTACAGAGTCAAACCAATTCACTTGATTTATCACTGAATACACTACACCCAGTCCTTTCCATCGGTGACTGAACAGTGCACATTCACTTCCTCTGTTGCTATTGTGTTTTTTTCGTTAACCTCTGTAAGAAACGCACAGTCTAACATCACTGCATAAATTAGTGGACTTCCCTATGCATTACTGAACCAAACAATGAACGTGCCCATCAATTCTGTATATTGAAAAACAACACACATTATTATCCATAACTAAATAAGGGTAGTGCTCATTCGCATCCAGTACTGAATAAAATGGTGCAGGTTTCCTTCACACGCACCTTCCTAAAACCAAAGGTGGGCTTGTACCTCGTCATCAACTATTCCCCAAGCAAATTAGAGGCCTGCGGCCTTTTGAACTCTCTCTCTCTCTCTCTCTCTCGCATTCAGACACGCACACAACTCTCGAATTCTAACACTTTTCGGTAGTACAGGCAGAAAGACGCTAGAGGGCGCTGACAGGCTTTTCACACGCCTGAGCTGCAGCTGCAATGGCAGGAGTATCTGTGAGGGGATATATATAGGTTGTATAGGTGATATATTTAGGCTATCGTCCCGTGCCCCCTCGCTTCTCCCTTACAGAGCCACCTGTTCGTGGCAATAATAACGTCTAATTAATGGGAGGGCAAGCTGCATCCTCCAGGCAAAGCTCGGCGCCCTACTCGAGGGTAAAGGCTGAGGCGCCCTCTTCCTTCGGGAAGCATTTCTCACAACAAAAAACAGCAGGGTGAACCTTAGGGACGCAGAAATAATAGACTTTTTGTAATAAAGAAAAGCAAGCAGAGCCCGCCAAAACAGATATTACATGGAGCGGGTACAGACTACACTTGAAACACAGGCTTCTAGGAACTAGCCAACAACCGGAGCACAGATGACAATACATCTGACAGTAACCAAAGCATACCAGGCCCAATCACCCTATTGCCTCACTTTCTGACGACACACAGGTCTTCTTTTGACTCCTAACACCGAAAACAGTGATCAAAACGTTGAATTAGAATAACCCAATGTGCTTTGCTGAGTGCCAGGAAAAATACCGGCGAAAACCTCTCACAAGCACTACAGAGCTGAAACAGCAGAGAGGCGTGGATTAAATGATACATAAGAGGACGGAAGAAGACTAAGGAGCAAAGCAAATGCAAGACAGGAAAAATTGCCAAATAATGTGAAGGAGAAGAAATGAACAAACATGCTGGATTAAACCCTGTGGAGGTCCCTACCCAGTCAAAATTTCGGGGGCCCCATCTCAAATAATCTTCTAATACGTTTTTAATTTTAACAACCAACAATTTTGATAAACCAGTTTTATTACACAAAACTAAACATAACACATACGTAGTTCGCACCATTTTCTTTTTTACAAAGTGACAGCTGTTAGTGCAGGTGTTTTAAGAAAAAATGTCAATGAGTGTTCTTATACTATGAGTGATGGATTTGCATAGAAAATGTAATAACGTACGAAAAATAAAGCACACATTTGAAAAAGTGATTACGATGAGTGGCGCCAATGTTCACAAAGTATACTTATTGATGGCCTATTAATATGAAATGTTGAGCATATGTTTGATTGATGTAGTAATATGTCATATTAAGAGTTATGCATTATGTATTAGCTTTATTAACTGTAGGCCTTAACTTAGCGGAGGTCTTGGCCTAGTTGCACGGCCTCATTTCAAGCTGTGTTTCTTAACTTTTAATAAAATGTCTGTCTTAGAAAATTAAACTGTGATCTTCCACTGTACTGTCTAAATGTGCTCGTAGCTAAAAGTCTTTCTCATGAGAACTGCTTGCTAGAAGATGCTGTTCTTGCTAAATGTAATGTGTGTAAGACTGACTTTCTCAGGAGAAGAATAACACTGACTGGAGTATAAGCTGCAACAATATTGTTACCGGACAAGCTGGATGATGACATTACAGGAGAAGCCAGTCAGAGACATGTGAACGGAGTATTAGTAGAATTCATAGATTTGAAGTTTTAGGTTTATTGGACAAAATGTGAACATGCGATCCCATGACCAAAAGGGACTTGGAATTAGTTTTGGGAAATTTAACTTAATCGGACTGCACTGAAGGAAGAGAGCCCATTGCCTTTTTTCTTGCTGGCTGAAAGCTCAATATTTTCTGGTGCATCTTGAATAGAACCATACTTGACTTTATTGCTTAAAGACTTTGCCTTTCTGAACCTTGATGCTGAATACTGATGACTTGCTGACGAGACTGGTGTCCTGAGGACAAAGACTATTTTAGCTTGCCGATCCAATTGAGGAGAGGTATTCTTATACCCATGTATTTGTTATGCCTATTTGCTGTTTCTTCTAGGTACCAACCGCATTGTTTGATAGAGCCATAGTTTGATGTTTTCCAAATTTGTGTTTACTAAAATATTTTTGCATGAAGCCAAACATGCTGATGCTAATCTGATGTTAGATAAAGATCCTCACTAATGAGAATTTGCTTTTGGGAATAACCTTGATGTATTTTTTTGCTGAATCTAAATGTATGTGATATTGTTTGTGCAATTATTCTTATTATTAATTTACACTGTAAATTTAGAATGTGTAGTAGTTCAAGCTTTGATTAGATTGCATTTCTTAGGCAGATTTGGACAGCCAGTGTTGTTTCTGTATGTTTATCATTTGATTTTGAGATTATTTTATGTTACTTTAGCATAGTTAATATAGGGAAATAAATATTCTAACTTTACTAAAGGTGTGAAAATTACTAACTCCTGTTGATTAATAATGTTATTGATTATCATTGATTGTTGATGATATTGATGAATTGTTGATTATTGATCTGCATGTACTGGAGTTATGGAGGGAACATCTTAATTGCGAGTCAAAAGGGTCATCGACCTATTCGCGTCCCCTTGTAAGTTTACTTATTAAGGTCAGATGCACTATCACAGCTAACAGAAGATGAGCTTTTAAGAGACAAACAGTTATGTGAATCTGATGTCCATGGTTTATGTACTTTTAAATTGTTAATGGGAACATTACATTAATACAGTATTTTCTCTATAAAGTCTTTAATGCTAATTTTTTGTTTCTTTTCAGTTGATGCATTTTTGTCTAACTTTTGGAAACAATTTAAGAACTCTTGAGTGTAATTTTCTTTCAAGATCAAATCTATGTTATTTCGATCTGTTGTCGTGGGGCCTCTGTATGAAATGGGGCCCATGGGCTGGGTCCCACTTTGTCTATTTGGTTATCCGGCACTGTAAACAAAGCAGAGAGGTGCGGCTGATCAAACCCTTTTACAAAATGTAAAACATGAAGTACCCCCAAAACAGTGTCGAATTAAAAAATTCTAAGTTGCCTTTTTCTTTTACAATCCTTTTGAATTCATTCCATTTCTTTGTCAAGAGCTGAAACGTCCAGATATTAACAAGAGTTGAAAGAAACACAATGAAGAATGTGAGCAGGCAATAATAACTGCCAAGTGAGTGAACATTACAAAGAGATGAATATGCAGTGGCGGCCTGTCCTTAAGGGCGGAGGGGCCACGCCCCCCCCCCACCTTTTGCCCCTCATTAAGAGTGTCTGTCAGGCTGAACAAAGGTCAGCCTGACAGACACTCTCCATATTCAGCTCAGGCAGCCAGGAGCAGACATGCAAGATTTGCGCACACACCTGGCTGCCTGAGCTGAACTTTGCTGGGCTGAGGAGGTCACAGCTCCTATGGGTGTGACCTCCTCAGCTCAGCAAAGGTGCCTCGAGGCCCTCCCCTGGGTGACGAGGAAAGCGTCACCAATTGACACTCTCCCTGAAGTGCCCAGGGCGAGCGTCAATCAGTGACACTTTGTCACAGAGTGGGGTGGGGTCAGCAGTCTCACTGATCCATCCCACTCGGTGACGAGGCTGGGACTGCTGCCTGCTCGGTGACGAGGCTGGGACTGCTGCCTTCCCTCATTGGCTAACCTAAGCTCAGCCAATGAGGGAAGGCAGCAGTCCCAACCCTCCTGGGACCTCGAGGCTGAACGTAAGTGTGTGTGTGTGTGTATGTGTGAGATGTTTTAAATTGAATGTTTGGTGCGTGTGTGCATGTTTGAGTGTTATGAGTGTTGTTAATGGATGTGCGTGCATGCATGTGTTTGTGAAAGAATGAGTGTGTGCAATCTTTTAAAATGAATGTTTGGTGCATGCATGCATGTTTGAATGGTATGAGTGTTGTTAATGGATGTGCGTGTGTGCGTGCGTGTCTGTGTGTGAAAGAATGAGTGTGTGTGTGTGTGTGTGTCCCGCCCGCCCCCCTCCCTCCTAAAGCTGCCGGCCGCCACTGTGAATACGTATGTCTAATGAGGCATGCTTGAGAAAATATTGACATGAGATTAATAAGCGGATGTTAGTGAGAGATAAGTGTACCTCAGTATGCATTAATTAGACAGGAGAGGGAGAGCATAAACACTAGATGAACAAGTGGCATTATCATGAGATAATTCTCCAGAGAGCAATATGGCCATCAAACCCCCTGGTGACTTGCAATAGTCGTATAACATACGACAGATGTTTATAAATGCAATATATTATGAGTAGAGAAGCAGATGTGTGCATATTTTCTGGTGTCTCATCATTCCCACTTTGGGGTCAAAGGGGTGGATCCTGTGGGTTTCATTGTATGACAATATTCGCATGTTTGCTTCTGAAAGACTATATCATAAAGGTGTATGAAATCAGATTTCAGTATTAAAACTATCATTACGAGTGACCCACAAATATTCCCAGTAGCTTCCCCAACCCAAGAAATACGATTACCAGGGAACTCGTACTTCCAATGGAAGCAGAACAATAAGGGTTGCATATTTTTAGGACATATCATGGGAATCGAATTTACTGTGCTGATTGCTGCATGGTTTTCGCCATTTGTCCACCTGGAGACCATCCTAGCTTCACCAGGTGAAATGTTTGAGTAGGCCAGCAGTGAAGAGGGCCTTAGCGTTTGGTAATGCTCACGCGTTACAGATAGGGCCATCGAGGGCATTGCTTGTCAACATTCCAAGTCGTGAGATTCCCTTGATAAAGAAATGCTGCTTCAAAGGAAACTTTCTATTACTTTTACTGAATTTATAGTGTCCTTTGGGAGAGTAGAAATCTCAGTAGTCTGAACACTTTGGAACGGGGAACCATGTGTGAATTTCTGTGTTGGCTAAATATCGTGTGATTCTGGACAAATCTCTCCATGCTCAAAAAAATATATATATGTGACCCAGCAATTTAAGTGGGATGAGAAAAGTTAGAGGAATCCAAAAAGGGTGTGGGCTATGCAATTAAGAGTGTGTCTTAAACATGTAATCTGCAATTCCCACAGTGTGCAACCTGACCGATATTTTGGTGTTACTACACGCTTTGGGTTGTTACATCCAAATCTACAACACAACACCTGGCATACACTTAAAAGCAGCCAGGCCTATTGGCTTTGTCAGTGGTTGATAACTGTTTAAGATAAATGAGTAACATCAATCCCTTTTGTTGCTAATTAATATTGAAAATGTTTAAGTTCTGAAACTGTAAGACTGTAAATCAAGCATTACTGGGGCCTGTGGAAGGGGGAGTGGTGTACAGAGTGTCTCTGCCACTCCTGTTATGTTCACTCTATCTTAAACATGTATACTCTTTGTCTCGCCACATCTCCTACATCTGCATATCTTACACCTCATTTATTTCCTCCTCAGCACCCACTCTTCACTCTCTCCTGAATGCACTTCCTCCTACCTCCCTCACTTCACCACCCCCAAACACACAACACACACCAACCCACCTGTTAGCACTGCATTTTATTTGACTTTCACCTTGTAATATTTTGACAACAGAGTGCCTCCTTCACACAGATTTGCACAGAATCACTGCAGCTATACAGTACGTAACTATTGCTCTGTGCCATTTGCAGGGAAGTGAAGGATTGCATGACCATGTGTTCTTAACACCTTTTTGATTGTAAGGCACGTAGTAGGTTATAAACACCTGGAGGCGAGCCAGATGAAAGTATGCACGATACAAGGAAAATATGGTAGACGAAACAAAATACAGAAGCCCAACGTCTTCGAAATAGCTAATACTCTCAGGCAATGCAAGATAAGTAAAACGTGAAATATAAACAGAAAATAAATCACTGTTGTTAGACTTGGCATCCTTGGTGTGGTCTCCCCTAACTTTTTGCCTCTGTTTCCTATACCAGGTTGTTGATGTGTGCAGGACTCTTTTTTTACTGTTTTTGTTACTGGGCACTTTACCACTGCTATCCAGTGCTAAAGTGCAGGTGCTCCTATATAAAATGTGTGTGTAATTGGCTTTCCATGATTGGCATATTTGATTTACTAGTAAGTCCTTAGTAAAGTGCACTAAAGGTGCCCAGGGCCTGTAAACCAAATGCTACTAGTGGGCCTACAGCACTGGTTTTACCACCCACATTAGTGGCTCTGTAAACATGGCTCAGACCTGCTACTGCAGTGTCTGTGTGCGCAGTTTTAAACTGCCAATTCAACTTGGCAAGTGTACCCACTTGCCAGGCCTAAACCTTCCCTTTTTATACATGTAAGGCACCCCTATGGTAGGCCCTAGGTAGCCCCACGGGCAGAGTGCAGTGTATGTAAAAGGTGGAACATGTACTTCTGTGTTTTATATGTCCTGACAGTGAAATACTGCCAAATTCGTTTTTCACTGTTGCAAGGCCTATCTCTCTCACAGGTTAACATGAGGGCTGCCTTTAAATCTGATTAAAGCGTAGATTCCCTTTGGGAGCCGATAGACAAGTGGAGTTTAAGGTCTCTGAACTCACGATATAAAAATACATCTTTTAGTAAAGTTGTTTTTTAGATTGTGTGTTTGAAAATGCCACTTTTAGAAAGTAGGCATTTTCCTGCTTAAACCATTCTGTAACTCTGTGTGTTTTGTGGATTCCCTGTCTGGGACAGTTTGACAGTTGTGCCGCTTGCACCTCTCTCAAGACAGTGACATAAATGAGGCTGGGGTGTGGCCTGCATATTCTGATGAGCAATCTGTGTTAGAAGGGAAGGGAGGAGTAGGCATTCACACCTAGCTGGGTTGTGCCTGCCCTCTCACAATTCAGTCTCCAACCTCCTGGTGTGTGGCTGGGGCCTAGCATGGACAAGAAAGGATTTCACAGACACTTGAGACTTTACTTTGACTTTTTACTTTGAAGTAGGCATACTTCAATTGCAGAAAGGGTTATAAGAAGAGCACCCCAAGCCCCAGACTTTAGATTACTTCAAGGATTCAAGAGGAACCTCTGCCTGTAGAAGAGCTGAGGAGCAGTGCTGCCCTGCCTGTGACTGTGCTTTGTGGAGCTGTCCTGCAGTGGCCGCTTCTTCCTGTGCAAGGGGACAGAGACTGGACTTTGTTGCATTCCTGCTTGAGAAGTGACTGCAAGGGCTTGCCTCCTGTTTTGAAGCCTCAGGGTCAGCAAAGGCTTCACCAACCAAAACTGAATCTACTTGCTGTGGACTCTAGCTTGTCAGAGGGTGCCATTCCAGTTCCTGGACCCCTGAAAGTGAATTCCTGAAGAGAAATCAGTCTACCAACTCTGAACGAAGCCAGACGACGCTGTGCTACTTCCTGAAGGACGCTGCTGCCCGGAACCGCAACGCTTGCCCCGAGGCCATGGACCTTGCTGAGTGCGAATCCGACAACCCTGTGAGCTGACACCGCTACCTCGGAACAGCGGCTCCACCTGCCTCGAGGCCGTGGACCTCATAGAAGTAGGGCGACCCTGTAGGCCTCACGTCGCTGAAACCGCTGATCCTGCCCAACTTCTAGGACACCGGAGTGTCATAAGTCCAACGTCTGTGACGATCCGACACCATCGCAGCGCCTGCGGCCCTGTGACATCATTGCGATCCTGTGAGGTCACCCAAAAGCATTGTAACTCCGCTGGACTTCATATCTGCTGGAACCAAGGGACCGATCTGGCGCTGCCTCACCTCCGCCGCTCTGTAGAGAGGACTCGATGCCGCTGCGC
The DNA here is from genome assembly GCF_031143425.1 of Pleurodeles waltl. NCBI lineage: Eukaryota > Metazoa > Chordata > Amphibia > Caudata > Salamandridae > Pleurodeles > Pleurodeles waltl. The sequence continues at coordinate 989,912,428 of NC_090440.1, forward strand.
AACACCGTAGACTTCCCACCCCGTGGCACCGGAACCGACACCGCATTGGATCCAGCAAAGCTGCTCTCCCTGACTCCATGCACTGGCCTGTTTCTTACTTGTTCTAAAGGTACTGTACTCGGGGGACGACTGACTCCAAGATCGACGCCGTTAGGACACCGTGTTTTACCAATTTGCAGTGTTTTCACCTCAGATCACTTTTTTCTTGCTTTTAAGTGCTAAATTCGTATTTTTAACTGTATATTGTGGATTTTTATCATATTTAGTCTTGTTTATTTAGATAAAATATTTAATATTTTTCTAAACCTGTGCTGTGACATGTTTTTTAGTGGTTCACTGGGTTACTATGTGTGTTTGTACAAATACTTAACACATTGTCTCTGAAGTTAAGCCTACCTGCTCGTGCCAAGCAACCAAGGGGGTGAGCAGGGGTTAACTGAGTGTGCTTCTTCTTTACCCTGACTAGAGTGAGGGTCCTTGCTTGGATAGGGGGTAACCTGACTGCCAACCAAAGACCCCATTTCTAACAACTGTCATGGATTACCTTAAAGTGTTAGACATTTGTCAATCAGTGTTTTTGGCAGTAAAGTTAAGGGAATAAATACCAGGCCCGATAGAAGCGGGTCTGGGACCCTGCCCGGAGCTGGCCCACATAATGCCCTGATGTAATCTTGCGCGATGTACCTGCTGCCGACCTAAAGCGCTCCAATGCCTCAGGATCGAGGTCAAGGTATATAAAACTGTATAAAAAAAATGCAAACTTGTAGCCTGCCGCGTCCCGCTTTATTTAAGTGAAAACCGTTAATCTCATTGGGCTATCACTCCATCATGCTAACAGATTGTTTCCCGGCTGGGTAAGGAGTGCAGCATAACGTAGTCCATTTACAGAAAAAAACAATAGTACTAAGTTAAATATCCAATGTGCTTTAGACATGAGACTCAAATAAAGGTCAGAAAGGTAAAATAAATTATGTCACGCTTTGATGAGGAAAAAAAGTGAGTCTCTTGCAGAAATTGAGACTTTCAGCCACTAAGCTGCAGTAAAATATTGAGAGCTATGAGGGTGAATGAGAAAAATAGAAATAGCGAGCTAAAAAATGGCTGAGACCGTGAACCAGAGCAGCGCTCCGGCAATGCAGACTCACTGTGAATCAGGCAGGTGGACGAAACAGACTGACAAGAAATACACAGCTGCTTTCTAGTCCTCATCCAATCACTGAAGATGGAGTCTTCACTTTAAAACTAGGAAGTTCACTTGCCTTTTCTTGTTTTTTGCTCCTCTCTTCCCCCCTATAACTTCTCGCCTTGTTCATCAGCCTTTCCTGTTTTAGTTTGTCTCCTTCAGAGGCATGGTATCATTATGTTCCAGTGTTTCTAGTAGAGTATGTTGGTTAATGACCAAGTACAGACTGTTTTTTTTTTGTTTTTTACTGGTGCCATACCCGCTGCTTGTGCTTTGACTGGCGAAACTTTTTTTTCTTATTCCCAATCATAGTTGTTTTTGCCTGTTCCCCCATACCCTCTCCCACATTGTTGCTTGTCCGTGGTTACATGCCCCATCCTCCTCTCCTGTGTCATTGCTTGCCCATGTTGTTGCTTCCCCAATCCCCCCGCCATTGCTTGCCTATTGTTTTAGCTTGCCCCATGTTCTCTGCACCCTCCTGAATCATTGCTTGCACCCTTCTTGTTGCTTCCCCTTTCCCTTCCCTCCATTGTTGCTTGCCCTGTGACACCCACTACCCCTCTCCCACACCATTCCCACTTGTTTTTACCAAGGCCTTTCTAAGGTAATTCTTTCTCATATACTCAACGCTTTGGCCATGGCCCTCATCAGTATCAGCAACAGTTCTTGCTGCACTTTCTTGGCTGGGCCCATGTTAAAGGGGGCTTCTACATAGACAGATTCTGGCCTCAAATCCCTGCAGCTTCCATCAACCCACCCCACCAAAGAATGACTTTCTGCTTCTTCCCCCTGTTAAGCTGGACTTTACACTTTTTGTCAGGCTGGTGAATATTCTAGCAGCCAGAGGAAGGTCTGATCAGTGATTCTCCAGGTGGTGGAATCAAGTTACTGTCTGAAGTGCATCACTCAGGGACTTTTTTCTGCACTACCCTCTTTTCTCACTCCTCTTTGAAAAGGGCTGTGCTCTCTTTGACAGAATGTGATTTGTGCTGTGCCATGCAGAGAAGGTTGACAGGATGTGTATTCCATCTTCATCCTAGGAGGCAAGACCAACAGAAACTTTTCTCTAGTTTGGATCTCCAACACAGGACCATCCATTCCAAACAATGACTCTGCAGCCCATATTATAATTGGTTTGTCTAGAATACTTTTTTAGTGTCCCAAGACCTTATAGACACTAACTACCATGAACAATTCACTGCAGTTGTCAGAGCGTTCTACTGTTCTCACTGGAAGATTAGCAGTACCAATTTTAGGTATCTCCATTGGCTAGATATCGGCTCCAGGGGGATTTTCTACTTTTACTGGATGACTGATTGCTATTGCTTCCTTTTCCCCGGCCTTGGAGTATGACCATGAAGTATGACCGCTCTGACCTTCCTCAAGACACAGTTCCGGACAGACTTTGGGGTAATGAACCTGCCCAAACACAGGATGATCAGGCTGCAGACCACGTGTCCTCTATTTTGCAGGAAGGTTGAGCTTCAATCAAGGATTGGCTGGTCACCATCTATCCCTCAACAGTTTTTCAACTGCAAGGAGATGAGGTGCTTCCTCGAGCACTGCTGTTCTTTTCCTCTTATTTGACAGTCATCATATTTTTGTCAGAAATGTGCAATCAGGCACCCTGGGCTTACATCTCCTGTCAGAGGTGGACCCAGTTCCAGTCTTTGTCCTAAGTGGCTCAGGTCAGGGCCGGCTTTAGGATGGTGTAAGCAGTGCAGCTGCACCAGGTGGTGACCTGGATTGGGGAGCGCTGATCTAAGGGGGGGGGGGCGCTGTGATTAGCAATAACTTACATAACTTGACATTTAAAAGCACCTCCTAAGAAGTTCCTTCTGCGTCCATCCTTCAGGAAACAATTAAAATGTCAAGATACCTCTTGTGATTAATGTTTCTGCTCGGGAGAGAGATGGGAGCTTTGCCTAGCAGCAGCTTTGACTCACCATAAAGAAGTGTAGAGGGTTAATATGCCTGCTGCACAGAACAGAGCTATATTTTATGTGGATGGCTAAGTGGATTATTAAAGCCAGCCTTTACAAGCGCTTTAAAACAAATTAATCTATGTGAAAGGGGGGCAATTGAGAAATGAGGGGTCCAGTTGCCGGGTGGAAGTGAGGGAAGCCAAGGTGGTGGTCATGGGGTTTGGGGTGACAAAAAAGACTGTCGCACAGGGCGCCACCAGCGCTAAAGCTGGCCATGGCTCAGGGTGTTCATTTTCCAGCGGGAAGAAGATCATCTTTTTTCTCTTTGTTCGCAGCATATCTTCTGCCAATAAATGGGATGCTGATGAGCTGAGCCGTCAGTTTCCATCATCTGTCCATGTTCTAATTTTCACCTAACAGCGCTTTTAGATGCTGAGGGCAAACCTTTTGCTAAATACTTATTGTTGCACCTGACAGAATGGATAACAACTAAAGACTTACTGCCGGCTTACCATACAGGTTTCAGTGCAGGGTGCGCGACTGCTGTAGCACTGACACTCCTAATAGAAAAGGCATTACACCATAGAAGACAACTTTATATGACTGCTATATGGGTTATTCACCTGCCTTTGACAAAGTAAATCCCAACCGCCTTTGGTCAAAGCTCCAGACAATCGGAATAGGTGCCACCCTAGTGCACTTTATAATCACACCACATTCAAACTCTTGGGTGCAAATCAAGTTATCACACAGATCACACATCTCCTCCAAAAATTACAATTTAGAATGGTTTTAAGCAAGGCTGTGTTTTAGCTCCCTCTCTATTTTATCACTATACATCTGAGACATAGGTAATAATACCCAAAAAACAGAATTCTTGTAACCAAAACTGGGAAATTCTCCTGCCAATTATCTAGCATATGCAGATGACCTTATGCTTTGTTCTCAGACTCCAATCGGATTACAGCATCAATTTACATCTCTTAATGAATATAACTAGGTGAACGGTTTATCAGCCAATATAAGCAAAACAAAAATCTTATCCTTTGAGAGGAGTATACAGAAATTGAATTGGAAGCTAAGGAACAATGCAATAGAGTCAGTAAACCCATATGTGCAACTGAGGTTTCATTTGCATAGGTGTTTAACACATGCAAATTACCTATACTCATTGAAAAAACGCCCATCACTCAGATGGAGGGAATGCGATTAGGCCCACAATAAAGCTTCTAGGGCAAAACGGATTCCACTCTTGACTCACTCTTCAGCAGTTCTACATGAAAAGAATGCAAAGAAATTAGGACCAACTTTCATTCAAAGTGCTCGCCTCTTATTTAACTTACGAAACTCTCCCTCACATGCAATGAATAGACTTGAACTAAACCTTCCATCAATTGAGGCTGTATATTTGACTTGGACAATCTATTACTTTTGTGATTGTGCCTCTGCAAATACGGATACCTTGAGGGGCTTGATATATTGAGAATTGAAACAGATTTCTTTGACTAACTCTTGTTTTTTCCCTGATCAAATCACTGCAACTCTCCTAGATCATAATTTGCCATCTATTACGAATCTTTTGACATTGCCTGTTTACTCGCAAATAAATGATCAGAAAAGCCTTCAAGAGTCTTTTACCTGAGAGACTTACTAAATGCATCAGCCTACAAAAACACAGATTCACTAATGGAACCTTATCGTGAGCCTAGCAAAAAATATATTGACTCCAACCTAGAGACATAATCAAAACAAAAAATTCTGAGATTCCACTTATTGTATATCCAAGTGCAAGAGTTTGAAGGCTCCTCTGCAAGTAGACTTTGCAGTTATCAAAATTAATCTTGCATTCATATTGTCTGTCTCTGTCCTGGGATGAGCAATATCCCTAGAAAATATTTGTAACCTTCATTCGGGCAGTTATCTTTGCGCACTTTGAAAGGCGCTACCACAGCTTGCTTTCAGTTATAATCAAACTACTTTATCGGAAAACTGACACAACTTCTGGACAGACCTTGTGATAGACTAAAAGCAAAAGACATTACAACTAATGAGTATGCAAAAGGTAACAACTTACATTTTATGCACCACAGACTAGCAGGACAAATCAAATCAAACCAGGACATTTTTTACCTGTATTAATTAATATCTCTATAAATGTTAATCTGTAATTGAGGCTCTTTGGGGCATGCCTACTCCCTTTCAATGCCAGTGACTCCTTGGCCACAAGCTAGTGATTTGGATGTTCTGGCATTCCTTTGACTACAAGGCCATCGATATATACTACAACTAAGCCCCGAGCCCTGATGAAAGCTGAATAAGATTGGATAGAGTTGGTGCTGTTGGCACCTGCGCTGCAGAGAAAGACCATGTACCTGCTGAAACATGCCCCGGGTCCTTCATGGGTACATCCAATACTGCTGTCTTGATTATGACTTCATTGTCCATATTTGGCATCTTTGCCTTATGGTTTGGAGGTTGTGCCAGCAGCATGTGTTGTGCCACCCTAAGGGACCCCTCACCTAACAGATGCACACTGCCATTGCAGATTGTGTGTGTTGGTGGGGAGAAAAAGGCAAAGTCGACATGGCATTCTCCTCAGGATGCCATTCACACAAAATACTGCCTGTGGCATAAGTAAGTTGCCCTTCTAGCAGGCCTTAAAGCCCTAAGGCAGGGTGCACTATACCATAGGTGAGGGCATAGCTGCATGAGCAATATGCCCCTACGGTGTCTAAGTCCATTCTTAGACATTGTAAGTGCAATGTAGCCATATTAAGTATATGGTCTGGGAGTTTGTTCAAATGAACTCCACAGTTCCATAATGGCTACACTGAACACTGGGAAGTTGGTATCAAACTTCTCAGAATAATAGACCCAAACTGATGCCAGTGTTGGATTTATTTAAAAAATGCACACAGAGGGCATCTTAGAGATGCCCCCTGTATTTTACCCAATCTTTCAGTGCGGGACTGACTAGTCTGTGCTAGCCTGCCACTGAGAGAAGAGTTTCTGACCCCCTGTGGTGAGAGCCTTTGTGCTCTCTGGGGCCAGAAACAAAGCCTGCACTGGGTGGAGGTGCTTCACACCTCCCCCTACAGGAACTGTAACACCTGGGGGTGAGCCTCAAAGGCTCAGGTCTGGTGTTACAATGCCCCCAGGGCACTCCAGCCAGTGGAGATGCCCGCCCCCTAGACGAGCCCCCACTTTTGGCAGCAAGTCCAGAGGAGTAATGAGAAAAACCAGGAGGAGTCACCCATAAGCCAGGTCCACCCCTAAGGTGACCAGAGCTAAATAGACCCCCTCCTTGAGAAATCCTCCATCTTGCTTTGGAGGATTAGGACCAATAGGGATACAGATGTGCTTCCCTACCCAGAGGGAGTGGGCACAAGGAGAGTGTAGCCACCCTCAGAGACAGTAGCCATTGGCTACTGCCCTCTAACCCTAACACACCCATAAATTTAGTATTTAGGTGCGACCCTGAACCCAGCTCTTCAGATTCCTGATGACCTACAAAGAAGAAGGACTGCCTAGCTGAAAACCCCGCAGAGAAGAAGGAAGATGACAACTGCTTTGGCCCGATTCCTACCGGCCTGTCTCCAAATTCTGAGAACCTGCACCAACTATGCATCCTGTGGCCCAGCGACCTCTGCCCACTCAGAGGACTGCCCTGCAACTACAAAGGATCAAGAACTCCCGTGGACAGTGGAGATGTCCAACCAAAGAAAGAAGAAACCTTCTTTAAAGGGACTCTCACCTCACTCTAGAAGCGTGAGTCCCCACCACATTGCACCCGACGCCCCAGCCCCGTGTCCAGAGAAACCAACGACCCAGAGAGGACCCCCAGGCGCCTCTGACAATGTGTCCACCCTGGGTTGACCTCTCTGCACCCCCACAATGACGCCTGCAGAGGGAATCCTGAGGACCCCCCTGACCGTGACTGCCCGGGACGAAGATATCTGATGCCTGAAGAAGCTCTGCAACCGCAGCCCCCAGGCTCGTGAGAAACCGACCACCAGTGCAGCAGTGACCAGAAGGCAGCCCTCACCCCTGCCCAGTCGGTGGCTGGCCCGAGAAGCCCCCCTGTGTCCTGCCTAATATGTCTGAGTGACCCCCGGGACCCTCCCTTGAATCCTATTGCAAACCTGATGCCCTGTTTGCCCACTGCACCCGGCTGCCTCTGTGCTGCTTAGGGTGTGTTTTGTGTGCCTACTTGGGCCCCCTCCCCCCAGTGCTCTAGTAAACCCCCCTAGTCTGCCCCCACCAAGGACACAGGACACCTTACCTGCCAGCAGACCGGAACCAGAGCCCCCTCTGTCTCCATAGGCGCCCATGTTATTTTGGCTCCTCTTTGACCTCTGCACCTGACCGGCTCTGTGTTGCTGGGTGTTTGGGGTTGACCTGAACCCCCAACGGTGGGCTACCTATGCCCCAGAGACTGAACGTGTAAGTGCTTTACTTACCGTATTAACCACACTATACTTACCTCCCCCAGGAACTGTTGAAATTTGCACTGTGTCCACTTTTAAAATATCTTATTGCCATTTTATGAAAATGTGTACATTACTGTTTTGGTTCAAAGTTCTAAGTATACCTATGCAAAGTATCTTACATTTAATGTACTTACCTGCAATCTGAATCTTGTGGTTCTAAAAAAAAAAAAAATTAAAAAATATTTTTCTAAAAAAAAAACTTTTGGCCTCAAGTTAAGTTATTGAGTGTGTGTTCTCATTTATTGCTTAAGTGTGTACAACAAATGCTTAACACTACCCTCTGATAAGCCTAACTGATCGACCACATTACTACAAATAGAGCATTAGTATTATGTATTTCAGCCTCTGTCAAGCCTCTTGGGGAACCCCTGGACTCTGTGCACACTATATCTCATTTTGATATAGCATATACAGAGCCAGCTTCCTACACCATTGCATTGCAAATGCTTGTTTTTTCTTTTAAATTAAAACTCTTATACTCTGGATAATGGTACACCATAGTGTGAAGATTATCACGTGGGGTGGAGGGGGCTGTTTTATGTTTATAATTAGTGTTGATGTTTGTTTTCCTTTTTCACTGACTCCACCTAACATTGCACCTGTGTGGACTGCAACAATGTAGGAGAATGAGCACAGTCAACCACTTCCTTGTGAGCTCTCTTTTAGGGCTGCATGTCTATCTCACAGACTGTAGTAGCTTCCAGTGTTTTAAGTGAAGCTGGTCCCCATGTAAAGGAGTGTACCTGGCGTAACTTTAAAACAGACTTTGAAAATGGTCCCTACTGGGCCATATATTCATGTACTGAACTTTGCAGGCAGAAACAATAATCCATTTCTCAACAATGACTGCAAAAAATCCTTAAAGTAAGCCATGTTAGTGAGCAGTCCCTTTTTGCATTTTATGTTTTACTTTTCCCTGCAATCATAAGTGCCTCTGCCTTTTCAGATTTTGTGCTGATTTAGAGGCACATTTATGGAAAGTGGTGCTGCATCGAGTACAGCGCCATTTTCCCTGTGCCCCTTAGCGCCCCCCTACCTCCTCCATGTGTGCGGCATATTTAAAAATACAGCGCAACATGGTGCAGGGTAGGGGGCAATAGCGTAATTTTTCATGACGCTATTAATGTACTCTGCAGGAGTAGGGCCAAAATATTGGTGCTACTCCTGCAGAGTACATCAGGGCCCATTATAAATAATGGAAGCCCCCTTTTAATGCCTGCTCTGAGCAGGCATTAAAAGTGCCGCACAAAATGATGCAAGGAAATCTCTTAGATTTCTTTGCAACATTTTTTTGGTTCCCTCAACAGGGGAATGCCTCCTTTGAAGACATTATGCCTTGCGCAGGCATAATGTAGGGCAAAGGCTTACAAAGTTGCGCAATTCATGCATTGTGCCACTCTGTAAATATGGCGCTAGGATTTTGCCCTCGCTGGGCCACGTTAGCGTAAAGAAAATGATGCTAATGTGGCGCAAGGTGGCGCTAGGGGCCTATAAATATGCCCCTTAGTTTTCATTATGCAACAGAGGACTTGTGAATAGTAAATACTGTGTGCTGGGTCACCTCATGGTGTCTGTGATGATATGGAGTAAAGTAGCCACTATATGGCTTCTGTTTGAGTTCAGCTTGTGAGTCGGGGTTCATTATGGGACATTACTGAGATCTCTGGAGTTGAGGTTGAAGGCAGTGCGATCTTCTCACAGTGCCTGTCAGAGGTCATCAAAGTATATAGATGCAGTCGCGGCTGCTGCCAGGAAGGGGTGGGGTGTAATGGGTGGCGGGGGCAGTGTGTGGAGCGGGGTCACAGGGGACAGTTAAAAAAATATATATATATACTTACCTGCCCCTCCGTGATCCGCCGCTCCCGCCACCCACCTCGCCTCCTGTGCTCCCTCCCCAACCAATCACAACATTTCTCTCTTGCTGTTACACAGCAAGAAAGAAGTGCAGCGATTGGCCTGAGTGTGCGGAAATGCTGCTCAGGGAGAAACTAAAACAACTCAAAAAGAAAAACACTAGGACACAATTGCATGCCCAGGTTTTATTAGAGCATCTTAAAAATAATACTATTCCACAGGGCTTACAAGTAAGAAACATTCCTGTAATTTTTACAGGTGTCCCTAAATATCTGTCCCAATTCAGCGGAGTAGGCACTAAATGTTCAAGAGACTGGCTAGCCCTCTCTGTTGAGACAGCATTAAGGATTAATGAGACTGAGCTAAGAGAAATTGCTGAATTGGAGAAGGAGATTTCCTCAGACAACACCATACAGAATGCTCAACAACTTTTAGAAGCTGTCAACAAAACAATAGCAGAGTTTAAAGTAAATACGATAAATCAAAAAACAACTAAATTAGCACGAGATATAAAAAACTTTGACATTTCGACTGTATATCCCTATCTGAGAGTAGATTTTTTTTTAAATAACAATCCAAATACTCTCAATTTACAGTTTCAAACAAGACACAGACACATCTTCCGACTCCCAGTTAGAAACACAAGGAACTTTTCCGCCAGCACAACCTTTTTTAGACAGAGGCAACCGGAGAGGTACAAGAGGGGGAGGTATCCCCAGGGGCTAATTTCAAGATCAGAATTTCTTCCGGACCAGGAGGAGAGCTTACAGGAGACAATAATGAAACCAGAAGACCCTATCCCTATCTATAACTTATCCTCATACCATCTGTCACAGGTAGAGAAACAGGTACTGAGCAAAGGATTATCCTTCGTTCCGATTAGAAATCAGGACCCTATAGACAGTAAAATAGAAGTACTTAATTTTCTCCGTAAAGTTAGATTGAGGACTTTTTTTAGCTCAATGCCCCTACAAGAAGAGAGTACAAGCAGTGGTCTGAGACCAAAATCTACTTTTTTACCTGAAAGAAACGATATGCCCAGAGAGTCTTTGAAGATTTAGTGCTGAAAGAACTGGATTCTCTTAATTCCAAAAAGACGTACTTTAAAGACAATTGCTCTAAAATAGAAAAAGAAGCTATCTCCAATTTGGCTGAGAATAAAGACATCATAATTAAACCAGCCGATAAAGGAGGGGGCATTGTGATCTGGGGGTTGGAACAATATAATAAAGAGGTAATGAGACAACTGGACAACCGAACACATTACCGTGAGTTGGAAGCTTATACACCTAAACAAGTCAAGAACCAGATTAAAATATTGACACAGACAGCTAGAGAGCACGGGTGGATTAGCAAAAAAGAATTTGAATTTCTAAACCAAAACGATGGAAGGACCCCGTGCTTCTATATCTTACCTAAGATACATAAAAATATAGAAGAACCACCAGGGAGGCCGATAGTTTTGGCATGTGGATCAATTTTGGAGCCCCTTGCCCAATTTGTTGACATTTTTTTTAAACCTTTTGTAGCCAAGACGTCAGCTTATGTCCGAGACTCTATGGATATCATCAATAAGCTAGAAAACCTATCATATAACGAGGAGAAACAATTCTTGGTCACTTTTGATATAGAGTCTCTATATACAAATATTCCGCAAGACGAGGCATTAGAGATCATCAAACAGGTTTTGAATGACAATACAGAGCCAGCGAGCCCTCCATCAGATTTCCTTGTCGGGTTAGCTACACTATGTTTGAAAAACAATTTCTTTAAATTTAATGAAAAACTATACCGACAAGTGAAAGGAGTAGCAATGGGATGTAGCTTTGCCCCAGAAATTGCTAATTTGGTGATGGATTGTTTCGAGCAAAAATGGATCTATGCACAAGCCAACCCCTTTAAAATATACATTTCTCAATGGTTTAGATACATAGATGACATCCTAATGATCTGGGAAGGCTCTGAAGTAATGCTTGATTCTTTTTTCAACTGGTTAAATCAACGCACAGCTGACTTTAAGTTCACCATGAGTAAAGACAAATCAAAAATCAACTTTTTGGATTTATGGATCCTGACTAGGAATGGGAAGTTAGAAGTAAGTCTATATAAAAAACCAACAGACCGAAATACACTGCTACATTTCTCTAGCGGACACCCCAGAACTCTTAAAGAGAATTTGTAGTATGGGCAATTTCGAAGGATAAGAAGAAATTGTACAGATAAAGTTGATTATTTTTGTAATGCTGAAGAATTGATGAAAAAACTAACAGCGAGAGGGTACCCAAAAAAGTTAGTCAAAGCGGCTGCCAAAAGAGCATGGTTTACACCAAGGGAAACACTCCTTACGCCTAAAAAACAAACAACAGAGATCCCTTTAATGTGTGTATTGACGTTTAGCCCAAAAGCCAATAAGGTACGCGGGATTATAGAAAAGAATTGGCGAATTATCAAAGATCTAAATATCGAGAAACCACTCTTTTCTTTCAAGAAAGCGCGTAGTCTAAAAGACCAGTGGGTGCAGGCGGCATAAAAACAAACAGACAATAAAAACTTGAGGTCAATGTTACAGTTACCAGCAGTTCAGGGACATTTCAGGTGTTGTAAATGCATAGCATGCCAATACACGCAAGACTCAAAAGAGGTAGTAATAAATGGCAGAAAGCATGTACAATTTGATTTCTCAAACTGTAACACAAAAAATGTGATTTATTGTATTATGTGCCCATGTAACAGAGCCTATATTGGGCAAACCTCACAACCAGTAAAAAGTTGCATTCTTCAGCACCGGTCAAGAATCAAATGTTCAATAAAAGGAGCACCGCTAGTCGAACATTTTTTGGAGCTTGATCATAAAGCAGACGATATTCGATAGACAGTGTTGGCTGTGGTACAGCCTAAAGTGGACGGACCAACACTGATAACAAGGCTTCTGAAATTGGAAGCAAGACTGATTGAAAAATTTCAGACAGTTAAAACTGGACTAAATGATTGTGACGAAGTTTGGGCCCTAATCAGCTGATGAAACCATAAAGATACTTGCCGGAGCTGTGTAGGGGCCATTGCAACAAAGAAAGAAACAATATCCGAAAGGTATTTGGTATTTGATGAAATATGTAAACCAAAGTTGAAACCACAGTACAGAAAGGGAAATTAAATGATAAATATGATGCAGGGACTATCTATGATTATATAGGTGGGTGGTACTAGAATAACAATGAGAGGCTGTATACAATTGGGTCTTTGTAGACATCAGTATGGGCTAGGATTCAATAGTGAATATGAAGTTATAGAGTAGGGCGGTGTCAGACAACATCATCTCTTTGAATAATAAGCTACGAGTACTCTCAAGATGGCTACCAGATCGGGATTACACCTAGACACCACGGATAATAACAAGTAAATTAGGTGTGTGTTATCTTACTAAGGTTAGAGGAGAGTTGGTCAAAAGAGGCAAAAAACGCTTAGGCTCCTATCCACATTAGCATGGTGTGTTCAATGTATTTGAAGGGACGCTGCTTCTCAAAGATGGCGCCCGAGCCTCTCCACTGGCGGAAAATAAACGCGGGCCAGTGGTAGCACGTAAAATAACTCTAAACGTCGTCGCATTTGAGACGGAGATATCGGCGGAGACGAGACGCGAAGAGTAGCAGCTCCGAAGCTCTGCTTTAATGCAAGAGCCGTGAATCACACGTGTGTGACTTGATAGCACAAGTAAGTGGATTATTTTTGCCGCAGTGGGCCTCGGATATAATGATAATTTTTCTGTGAATATTTAACGATTGGTTCCATCGTTTGTATGTGCTTTATATATATTTTTGTAGAGACAACGCCTCCTCATATAAGACGCCTGTATTGAGGTAGTAATACTCGAGTAGATAGGTAAGAGAATTGATACCAGACACAACACCACCTTTGCATGTATACCTGTGGTTTCGACAGCAGTAATGAGCGGTGGCTCCGTGTTGGTTTCCTTCCTTTTGTGGGCAGAATTAATCGAGAGCATTAGCAGCATTTTGAAAGAGTGGAAACTAAACACAACAAAAATAAAGGTATGACTCACAGCTTTCTTCACTGCGGAGGCTACATGGCTAAGCTGCATGCTTAATTAGTAAATTGAGATACGTGGTGGAGGTTGTGGCATTTTTGCCAGCTTAGGTTTGCACATACATAAGACGGCGGTGTGAGTAGGGATCAATTGAGGCATGTTCTTCTGTTAGGTGCTTACAAAGAAATTTCACCAAAGGGATATTGATGTATTTTGGGTTAACTTCGACACTGATAGATATTACACTTGGAGATGCATGATGTAGATATTTGTTGAAGAGGTACGATTTTAATTTGTGTGTTAATTTTTGTAGAGGTGCCAGTGCCCCCTGACAGTCCTGATGAGGCCCTGAATGACGAGGCCGAAACGTGTCGGCATCTTTCTAGTGGGATCAAGGGCTTTGAAGCTAATGAATTTATAAAGAAAATTGTTGTTGCACTACACAATACCTTTGAAAAAGTATTTAGGTATTCCACAGCTGGGTGCAGTTAAAACCCTTGATCATCACAGCCTATGGGATCACATTGTTAATTGTGTAATAGTGACCGCAATACAAAGTAATGTTGATGGGCATAACCCTCCTTATGGTTATTTATGTTATCTTTGTTAATTCATGTGACAAATGTTTGTGATGTAAATGTGATGTGTATATTTATGTTGTAGAGATAGAATATGTGATGGATGATGTTATGACGAGTTTTATGCTGTCTTTTACAAATAAATTAAAAAATAAGGGAAAGTAATTTACCCATGAAATCAATAGTGAATATTGGTTTCTTAAAGTAATGAGTAGATTTGTCCCTGCCTGCTACTCTTTGTTATTGCGTTCAGGGAGGGAGAGGGGCACTGGTTTTGGTCTCCACCCAGCTGGAAAATACAGTCAGGTAGAGAGTTTCTAAGTGTGCATGTCAGTTTGGCCTGCCTCGGACATCTGGCCAAACGAACATGAAGCGCACATCCCACTCCTCCTCCTCCACTTGATGTGGAGGAGGCTGGTCCCGCCCCACCCTATAAAGGCGGGGGGAAAAAGGGATAATAAAATACTAAAATATTCATTTATTATTTTATTTATTAATAATACTTTTATTATCCCTTTATTTTTCTGCTTTTCGTCAGTGGGGTGATGCTCCTCCACAGAGCTGCCCCTATTTAGATGACATACTCAGGCAGTCCCTGGCCTTCCTGCAGAGCTCACATTCCTGTGGTCACATATGAGACAACTGTAGTTACCATGTTACGTGAAGGAAGTAAATACAGCTGGTGAAATATTAACAGCAACAAACAAAAAGAAAATACTTTATTTACAGTCCAGGAGAGACAGCCTGCATAGTGAATGGAGGATGACACAAGGAAATACATATTGAAAGACAGCATGAAAAGGTAGCGAACAGAAAGGAAATGACATTAGACACATACAGATAGAGGAGTTCAGAAAGATGTCAGGAGAAAAAGAGCACAAGTGTCTGACTGATGAAAGTGATGTGAAGTAGAGAACAATAGTGATTAAGACATTCCAAAGATCACTAACACTTGAAAAACCTTAGAAATATTTGTCAGACCCAGTTCTTGGAGCCACTGGACAAGCTGGGGCGCAACCATGGGGGATGAGGTCATTTGCCCCTAATGTTTCTTTTCCATCTTACTATGGTCCGCTACTGGATGAAATACAACCTCTTCAGCACTTGACTCTCAGAGGTAGTGATGGCGAGCAGTCACAGCTTAGCAATCAACATACACCCATCCGTATAATAAACATTTGTTCAACCCTGTATTTGACTTTCAAAAAGAAAGTACATTTATTACACCTTAGTAGTAAACACTACACACACATATATATGTAGGATTTATGATAGTATCCTGGTGTTACAACATGTTGGCACCTCTCCTCTCTATGGAGCTAGGTTCTCCCTTGCGGCTCAAGTGGATCGTCCGCAAGCCCCAGGCAGGATAGGCAAGAATTAGTTTGCATGCAGTTTTATCCCAAACCTTTTAACACTCAGTCTATCAGTCTACGTTCATTTCCTCACTTAAATAAACATGCAAGGCTGCTGATTGGAAAGAATCCTGACAGCCACCCTACTTCTGCGCCTACTTTGCTCCTTCCATGCGTCTGGGGCTGCATGGGAGTCATACGTCCTGGTTGGGCCCTCCTCACTGTTGCATCAGCAGATGCTTAGTTGGTTGAATGCTTCAGGAGAGCACTGAGGGTCTGTGGTCCTGGATGTGTAGCAGCCCTGTCCAGCTGTGCAGGTCCAGAAGGTAGCATCCATCCCTTGGCTGGGTCCTTGCAGCAGATGTGGTGATGGGTCAGCCTTACTAGGTTGGATGTCCTCTACTCGCGTCATGCCATGGTCGGGTACTTCTTGGTATGGTGGAAGTGGTCCCACCACACTAAATAGAGTGGTGCAGCAGTTCAGGTCATGATACACTCAATTACTTACCACCGTGGCTCTGGCCACACAGCACTCATACACTGGGCACAGAAGCTCAGGACATTTTGAACATGATCTCTTCGAAATGTAGCTCAGGCTACATTATCACTGACATCTTAAGGCATAGCAGTTAGGCAACACCATGTCTTCACAATTCTAACCAGAAATTGCATGAAACTCTGCAGTCTGTGAACACTGATATGCACAGATCATGCAGACTCACCGGGCCGGGGTCCTGCCTCCTAGACACTCACTCCTATTGCAGGGTTGGCAGGCCCCTTCCCTTTGTCAGGAGGCACTTGTGTCAAGGGACAGGAATAGGTTTTTGCATTCACACTAGATTAGTATGATGCTAGGGCCAAAAATCTGTAAAAATATGTATACTGGATACAGGCAGTCAGGCACTCATGACAGAGGAACATGACTGAACACCATGCAGTTGACATTCCAGTCACTGCAATGTCTAATTCACAGCCATATATTTTCAGAATTCAAACATTTTCAATAATTACTCACAACAAAATATTTGTTGTTACACATTTATCTAATACTTCTAATGAGCATTGACAAAGCAAACAGGTCTGACTTGTTTTAGTCCTATATTCATTGTTCTTTATAAGTATGGATGCAATCACAGCAAACTCACAGAGAGGCACCCAAAAAAGTGGTAAGGGAGCATGCTAAGAGAATATAAGATTGCAGTTCACATGTTTCAAGCCACACCCTTGTTAGAAATGGGGTCTCTAGTTGGCAGTCAGTTTGCACCCTGTCCAAGTCACTCTAGTCAGGATAAGGAAGATACCCGCTCAGATAACCCCTGCTCCCCCCCTTGGTAGATTGGCACGAGCAGTCAGGCTTATCTCAGAAGCCATGTGTAAAGCATTTGCACATAACACACAGTAATAAGTGAAAACACTACAAACACCACACCAATTTTAGAAAAATAGCCAATATTTATCTATATAAAACAAGACCAAATACAATAAAAATCCAAAATACAGTAAGAAAAATATGAATTATGCAAGATTTACTCAAAACTACAGTTCCTTGAAGTCGATAGCTACACCTGGGGCTATGACGGTGTTGTGATCAACAAAACTAACAGTTCAGGCCGGCAGCGGCGTTGCGGGCCAGCTACGGTGTCGGGAAGACCTGCAAACAGTACCTTGGATTTGCAGGGCGTCGTGATCCTCAGGGTGAGCTCCGGAGAGTGGCGTCACTGACGTCGCGGTGTTGGTTCCGGAGTCGGTGCAGAAGTCTTCAGGCCTTTGAGATCACACGCATTGCAGATCGAACTCCAGGCTGGTGAAGTCAGGTGTGCCTGCGTGGATGCCGTGTGGGCTGCGATGCGAAGCGGGACGATGCAACGTGCGGTGTGCACAGGTCACAGTGTAGGCAGCGGCTCGGTGACAGCATCCAGCGGCGTCGGTGAGACCAGGGCTGCGGGGTGAAGCGGGGCGGTGCAACATGCGGTGTCCACAGGTCACGGGGCAGGCAGCGGCGGCGTAGTTGCTGAAGCGCTGTCGTCGGTAGGCCCAAGCCAGTGGTGCGGGACGGGACGGTGCTTCGTGACCCTCACGAGCGGTGTCCACAGGCCACAGTGCAGGCAGGATGCCTGGTGACGACACAGGAGTCAATGATGCTGGAGTCGGTGGACCGGGGCTGCAGTGCGGGACGGGACGGTGCTTCGTGTACCTCACGAGCAGTGTCCACAGGCCACGGTGCAGGCAGCGGTGCCGGTGTCAGCAGGAGCGGCGGCGTCAGGGATGCCGAGGCTGCGGTGTGAGCAGTTGATGCCGGAGTGCGGGGCCCACAGGTCGCGGTGTGAGCAGTGGCTCAGTGAAGTCGTCCGATGATGGCATCGGTGAGACCAGGGTCGCGGTGCGAAGCAGGGCAATGCGACTCCATGTGGAGTCGGCAGGTCATGGTGCAGGCCAGTGGCGTCGTTGGCGGCGTCGCGGTGGGTTCTCCTCTTGAACAGCACAAAACACACAGTTCCCAGTGCTGCAGGTCGAGGAAACTGAAGTCTTTGGTGAGACTTCCAACAGGAGGCAAGCTCTAGTCCAAGCCCTTGGAGAATTTTCTCAAGCAGGACACACAGCAAAGTTCACCCTTTGCACTCTTTTCAGGCAGAAGCAGCAATTGCAGGCCAGTCCAGCAAAGCAACACAGCAAAGGGATAGTACTCCTCCTTCAGCTCTTCAGCTCTTCTCCTGGGCAGAGGTTCCTCTTGATTCCAGAAATATTCTAAAAGTCTGGGGTTATGGGTGTTCTTCTTATAACCAATTATGCCTTCGAAGTTGGCAAACTTCAAAGCAAAGTCTCAAGTGTTTGCAAGATCCTTCCTTGTCCAGGCCAGGCCCCAGACACTCACCAGGGGGTCAGAGGTGGCATTGTGTGAGGGCAGGCACAGTCCTTTCAGGTGTGAGTGACCACTCCTCCCCTCCCTTCCAGCACAGATGGCTAATCAAGATATGCAGGCTACACCCCAGCCCCCTTTGTGTCACTGCCTAGAGGAGAGGTGTGAACAGCCTAACTGTCAAACTGACCCAGACGGGAAATCCACAAACAGGTTGAGTCACAGAATGGATTAAGCAAGAAAATGCCTACTTTCTAAAAGTGGCATTTTCAAACTAACAATCTAAAAAAACAACTTCACTAAAAGATGTATTTTTAAATTGTGAGCTCAGGGACCCTAAACTCCACATGTTATCTGCTCTCAAAGAGAATCTGCACTTTAAAGATATTTAAAGGCAGTCCCCGTGTTAACCTATGAGAGGGATAGGCCTTGCACAGTGAAAACCGAATTTGGCAGCATTTCACTGTTAGGACATATAAAACACACTAGCATATGTCCTACCTTAAACATACACTGCACCCTGACCATGGGGCTACCTAGGGCCTAACTTAGGGGTGCCTTACATGTAGTAAAAGGGAAGGTTGAGCCTGGAAAGTGGGTACACTTGCCAAGTCGAATTGGCAGTTTAAAACTGCACACACAGACACTGCAATGGCAGGTCTGAGTCATGATTACAGGGCTACTAATGTGGGTGACACTGCCAGTGCTGCAGGCCCACTAGTAGCATTTGATTTACAGGCCCTGGGCATCTCAAGTGGAGTTTACTAGTAAATCAAATATGCCAATCATGGATAAACCAATCAACAGTAATATTTCTATAGGGAGCACTTGCACTTTAGCACTGATTAGCAGTGGTAAAGTATGCAGAGACAATAAACCAGCAAAAACAGACCTTAACAAATAGGAGGAAGAAGGCAAAAGGTTTGGGGATAGCCCTGCAAAAAGGGCGATTTCCAACAACCCTTAATTACATACACAAATTCTCTTGGAAATAACTCCTGGTTAAGCTTCTCTGATCATGCCCCTATTAGAGACCTCCTACAGTGTTCATCCCACTTAAGAAGATGTAAGTTCTATCTCACTGTGGAGACAAGACCTCTCTGTTCCTTTGTTTTTTTAACTCCCTGTCAAGCTGATTCATCTGCCTGCCGCTCCTATTTCTAATTCAATGTTGAGCTGAGATTTCTCTCACCCCCTGACTTCTAATTCTCTGGCAGGCCCGCTTCCTCTCACTGTTCACCCTGATTCCTCCAGGGGGCCACGCCTTGGCCTGGAACTGATTCTGTGCATTATATGGTTCATATAAGCACCCATCACAGAATATTAGAACTAACTTTCCTCCCCTGAGGTCCCCATCTTCATTAAAAGACACCACCACAAAATAAGTAGCAGAGTCAGCAGATGAATGCTGATAATTCTTCTAGGAAGCATACATGTTGTTACATTGCTCCAGGGTTCCCGGCTGTCGCTCCAAAGCCTCTCCTTTAGGGTTCCATTGTGGTCTCTACATCTAGGGGTGTGGTATTCTTACAAACACAGCCTCAGCTACTGTTTAACCTTTCAAGAACATGGAGGCCTCTTTGCACCCTGCGTACCCCAAACTGCTCCGATGTACAGGCTCTTAGAAGCTCCTCCTAGGGTTTCTGGTTCAGGCTGCTACCAATGCAGCTGCCTATCACTGCACTGCCACACACTGTCTCTCCCATTTGGGACATGTGGTCTAACGAACTGGATAAAATATCACTGATGTGGACACTGTCTTTCACAAAAGGACACAATGCTCCAGATGAACACTCAGAAAATGCAGAGAATACTCCAAATGTGTTCCCCATCCTTCCCCCGGACCTGAGCACAATACTTCAGGTGTGGATGCACTATTTCAGGTCTGAACACATTACTTCATATAACACGACCATAACTGAGCACAGTAGTCCATGTACGGACGCAGTACTCGAGACAAGCCCTCCATAACTGGAATGTTACTCTAGATGTGGTCCATAAAACCAGTTATAACGCCACTGACATATGCACACTACTCAAGAACTGAACACAATACTCCAGATGTGGTAGTCATAACAAACCCAATACCTTAGATGCTGCCTCTAAAACCAGAAAAAATAGTTCACATGAGACAACAGAAATTGGCCCAAGACACAAGGACTGTCCTTACTTCAGGTAAGGCTATTAGAATTCAATATAAGCCATGGGTACTCACAAACATTTTCTCAGGGTCCAAAAGGTTTTGCTTTGATGTGACAGAGGGTTGCATTGCTGCCAGCAGGGTGGCTGTAGGGCTGGACGAGTCCTGGGGGGCAGTTCTGTTAAGGTGGGTGTAGGTAGGGAAGCGAAGATTATAGATCCAGTGTTTGAATTGCACAATGTGAAGCCAGAAAACCTGGGATTAATCCCGGCTTCCCCACTTTACGGAATTGGTGATCCTAGGCAATTGTTTAATTTCAATTTTTCTCCTTTTCCTTTATTATCATATATAAAAGGACATCGACATACGTGATTTCTGGATGTGCATTGTACAAAACCCTCTCTAGTGTTTGATTTAATAGTTTATATTATTTTTCATGTTAATAGGAACCTAGTCTAAATAGTGTCCTTAACAACCAACTTCCATTTTAGTTCACTATGGACATTATGGTCAGGGTGGGGGGGGTGGGGGGAATGAATGTTTCTACATTTATTTTCGAAAACTATTGCTTTAAAAAAAATACTTCTCCAATGCACTGATATATTGTGATGTACTAAGGTGAAATAGTTCTGCATGTTAATGAAAAACACTTTTTTTTATTTTGAACAGACCTTAGATTTTTACACTTTTGCTGCAAAATGTTTTAAAAATAAAGGTGTCTCTAAAGTTAGGCAGTGCAGGGTAACCTAGTTCTTTCCTTTAACTTCAATTAACCTTTAATTAAAGGCTTGCCTGTTTATTTAACTGCTTTCTCAAAATGAGTGCTGAGTAGAGTATACAGCAGCCAGCGCTGCTGTTGATCAGGGGGCCGCAAGTAAGGGCCGCATGAGACACCAGGCCATACTTTGAGTATCACTGATACCAGCACAGTGCTCAAGAACTGGTCAGAAAATTACTGATGCGGCATCCAGAACTGAAAGTACACTAAATCCTTGCAATTGCCACTTTGAAGTTCTAGTGGAGATTATCACCTTAGCACTTACACAGCTGATAAAAAATAAAACAATAAGAAGCAATAACACCAGGCTGGGAATCCTGGACTGGTTCAATGATGAATGCCTCAAGAAACAACACAAATTAGCTCTGGCATTCGAGCACTGATACAAAATTAAGGGAGGTGAAGAGACCTTGAGGTTATTGAGCAAGGAATATAAAACACAAATGTAAATAAACATAAGAAAACGGTTCAAAACCAAGGGCTTAATTACGAGTCTGGAGGTCACTAGACCACCAGACTCGTAGTGGCGGTCTGGACTGCCGCTGCTGTGGCCGTCTGACCGCCACATTATGACCCTGGTGGTCCAAATGCCAGGGTACTGCTGTCTTCGTCGGGATCAGTGATCCTGATGGGTTGACTGTGGGTGCAGGTTGCAGTCAGCCAGGGTGGAGCTGCACGCAGCACCACCCTTCTGATTCTAACTTGGTTCTCTGCCAGCCTTGATACCGCCATGCAAAGGTTGGCAGAGAACAGGTGCAGCGGGGCACAGGTGCCCATGCCTGTGGTGCCCCCTGCGGGCAGTAGCATTGCCGCAAGCTCGATCACAAGCTGGCTCAATGCTGACGCCACTTTACTGCTAGGCTGACCGGTGGAAACCTTGGTTTCTGCCCGTCCGCCCAGCAGGAAAGTTATAATGGGGCCAGCGGGGAGGTCGCCACTACAGTGGCGGCCACTATGTTTGAAGTTTTGCAGACGGGTGCTCCCATCAGCCAAACTCGTAATCAGGGCCAGAGTCTAGGAATTAGTAAACAGTGAGTTGAAAGCAAAAGATTACAGAAGGCTCTGGGAACTATTTAGATGCACATGCAATGCTCCACAAACGGATTTAGAGAAGGGGTAGCCCCGGCAGGTTCCTCCACTCTTTTTAAAAGTAATGATCAGGAAGACCCAAAGTCGTTAATGTGAGGCAGGTATGATAGCAATAATGATGTAAGAAAGGGGATATCATTTAATGCCTATTCTTATTCCCAAATAGTGGAAGAAGAGGTGACTAATGTCATACATAGCCAATAAACAAACAAAACGCCCAGTCCTGAATCCCTTCAGACGTCTCTCTGACGTAGGTCCCATATTGGATCCGAGTCCTGCAAGCGGTTTTTAACTCGTTCTACAAACAAGGTCTAGTACAGAGATCCTGGAGATCACCAATAATAGCGCCTATCTCACTCAGACCCAGGGTACTACTGCCCAATATTACTGCATGATGAAGCAGTTAAAATATATGTCAAAATACTTCTTGAGCACCTGCAAGGCTGAGTAGACCAAGTAAAGATCTTAAGTGGCTTCCAAGTTTGCTCCAGGAATGGGATAGGCAGCCTAGAGGTAAATATTATTGTCCTGGTAATTGCAAGACACCTTAAATTAAAAAAAAATCTTTTACATGACCTTTATTGACATGAAAACAGCCTTTGATAAGGTCAGTCATTCCCTCTTCTGGTCAACTCTTTTCAAACAAGGAGCGCCTGAGGGTTGATCAGGGGCTCTGAAAAAATTGTACCACAAGACTGGTCAGTCATTCCCTCTTCTGGTCAACTCTTTTCAAACAAGTAGCGCCTGAGGGTTGATCAGGGGCTCTGAAAAGATTGTACCACCAGACTACAGCATGACTGAGGTATGATCCAGCGGGGGAATGCACTAGTGATTTTCCATTTGAGGTGTGGGTGTGGCAATGCCGTGCATTAGCACCACCGCTATTCAATCTGTACATAAATGATGTGAGCACTTATTCTTGACTTAAATCTGGATTGAAAAATGGGTAAAGAAAGAATTCTGATTCTCCTTTTTGCGAATGATGCTGTTCTGCTAGCAGGCAGATTTGACTATGCACTGTCCATGGAAAAGCTTTGAAACCTATTGTGCCTGGAAAAACTGATACTCAATAGAAACAAACAAAAGGTAATGGTTCTAAACCAAAAAAGGGCAAATGTAACTAGCATGGAACAAACCACCCATATCGGCCTTGATCACAAATTACCATGGAACAAAAAAATGGAGAAAAAAATAGTTAATATTAACCAAAATGTGAAGGCTATGCTACGCTGCAAGGAAAATATATAGGCGGATGTTCAATTAACCCTACCTTGGAGGTGTGTAGCATCAGTTTCGGTAGCAGCCAACAGCATACAGTCATAGGGCTACAAGAAACCAAAGGATCAATAAAAGATCTAAACAGTTTTCTAAGAACCTTGTTATCTTTGAGCCCAGGAACTCCGATGGAAGCCCTATTGCTTGAGCTGAGGTTAAAAAAGGATGAAACATGTAATCCAGGTGAGCCCTGTGCTCTTATGGTCTAGGTTTGGTCAAACTCTTCAGCAAACATATATTGAATCTCATTGGTGGGCTTTTCTGACCCTGGGTGGCACTGCAAAAACCGAGGCCCATATTTATACCTTTTTTGCGCACATTTGCGCCACTTTTTGATGCAAAAGCGGTGCAAACTTACAAAATACAATTGTATTTTGTTAGTTTGCGCCGCTTTTGCGTCAAAAAGCGGCGCAAATGCGGCGCTAAAAAAGTATAAATATGGGCCCGAATGTCTTAAAACACTAAGAAAATCTTAACGGTGACAGGATTCAACAACATCTGGAATGATGCAAGAATTATCAATGAAACTGCAGCCATAATAGTGAAAAAGGTATGAGAGAACCATCTATGTCCAGGTTGTAAGAAACACCAAGCGGCGCACTCTGCTGTATACCTATCTAGAGGACAAGTCCAATAGGACCATCGAACCATACTTCACCCAGAGGCGCAGTTAAATTTATACTTGAAATTTAGGTTGGGAACTTTGCTAGCATACACAAAGAAATGGATGGCAATCAAAGATCACTCAAAAACGGGCGTATTGCAGGTGCCTGCACCACCTGCGGCGCAAAGGGAGCCCAACCCTTAATGGGTCCCCCAATGCTATAGTGGGCCCCTTTCAGCTTAAAGCTAATGAATAACTGTAAGATATGGGAAACTAAGGGGACCCTCATCACATTCTGCGCGGGAGGGGTGTCATTATTTGGTGTTATACCTCTGCTCAGAAATGTGTGATTGTGATTTAAGAGCCCCATAAATAGTAATACATTTTCTGCTACTTTATGGATCTACAATAACTATGAGGAAGCCAATAATAAAACCACTCTTTGAGCAGTATATTAGGCATGGCAAAGAACCTCTGACCCTTTTTCTATGAAGAAAGATATTTGGTTCTCTGTATAGCGGCCTACATTTCACCAGCATAGCGCCTGGTGTAATAAAAGGAAAAATTGTGAGATCTGTGTTTTAAGTGAGATGAAGTGTGTTTTAAACAAATAAAATAAATGTCTGTGATTTTCATAGTGTGCCTGCCGACCATGATTTTGTTTTCTCTGTGCTTTTTTATTGCACCCCTGTGTGCACCCCTGTGTGCTCTGCAGAGAGGCCAATGACTGGATGACCATGAATTCTAAACAACATTCTGATCCCCTGACAGGCACAGTGAGAAACTCGCACTGTCTCAACCTCAACTCCAGACCTCTCGAGTGTGGCCTGTTACAAACACCAGGAAGCAACCCAATTTTAAGTATGCACCATCCAAGAATAGTATGTTGGAAGAAAACAAATACAGAAACCCAACATCCTGGAAATAGCCAACACTAGCAATAAAAAAGCAAGATTAAGTAAAACATTTGAAATATAAAACGGAACTAAATCGTTGAAATAGTTTACTTCTACATTACATTCATTGTTCAGAAATAGGTGTTTTTGATGGCTTAAAAATTATGAACTTAAAGCTCGATAGGGACTCGTTTCAATATCCACTTTTTAGGTTGAGCATAGCAGCGTGCAAGCGCTGCTTTTTTTCGACTTGTTGGTATGTATCTGGGCTTTTAACAATGCCCACATCACGCCCATCACTACCACTCATTTGTGGGTTTGTGCTTCAAAAATCTTATGATGACATTGGTAAATGGCTTACGTTTGTCCCTCCTTGGGGAGGTTTTGTTACCGCCTTGGCGATCGTCCCTGTTACATGGCTAATTGCACTTTTGCCGATAAGTTTGACCGCGAGCGAACTGCCTGTAATCACTACTGGGTCTTAGACCCAGAGCAATCTGCTCCACTTTGCAACCTCTAATACAGCACACACCCTGCAGGGCACCAAGACATGACAAGCTCTTAGATTTGCATCTTATGACACTTTTTTCTATGTGATTTACACAATATTTCTAATTTAGTAGAAAGGTCCAATACCTCAAGGCTGGCCCCACTGATGCTCGACCGACTTTCAAAATTACCGTTAACCAACTATCAAGCTGAGTGTATACGTTTAAGTACTCATGATTTTAGGACAAACAGGTTGCATAGTCTAGCTTTCTTAAAAAATGCTTTTACATTTGCGATTTTTATGGATTGTTCTGTATGGCTTTTAGTTGACAGCAATAAAGATTAATTTGTTTTTTTGTCAGATGTGCCATCCAGAATTAAACATGATACACTAAATAATCTAGGAAGAACTGGATACTGCACTCCAGATGTTTGCACAACAGTCACTGGAACTCGACACAGTACGCCAGAGGAGGACAGTGTTCTCCAGATGTTGCCACTGCCTGTGGATAGGATACACGACACGAGGCCTCCAGAAGTAGACACGATATTCTAGACGTCAAATGTAGAACTGGTCTGAATACTCCGTGTGTCGACCCCCAGAACTGAGTACAATAAATATCAAACATTACACATCTGGACACATTAACCCCGATGAAAAAACTCGCTCCCGAGCTGGAAGTAGTACCTCCGATGTGGCCTCAGAAACTAAACATAGGCCACAGATGCGAGCATTGAACAGGGAACGTTGCTCCAGGTAAGACAGCCATGACTGGGAATAACACTCTAGAGACGGTCACGTGTTAACACAATACTCCGGACGAAGGAGCCATAACTGGGCAGCATAAAACAGATTTACAGACAAATCTCCAGATGAGGGAATTATAACTAAACATTATACTTCTGGGATGTACCAGGAGCTATAAGGAGGAATATAGGACACATTCATGGCCTATACTAATGGAAGAGCGCCCCCCCAACATGGGGGGAGCGCGGCCCCTTAGGGATCGGGGGCGCTGGGGCCGAGCCTCGCACTAGATGTGCGCAGGCTGGCCATGGGCTTCCGCTCGCTGAGAGAGCGTCGGTGGTCGGGGCAGCGCTGGACCGGTTTGGGCCGCCGCGCACTGGTGGGGGGGCATAAAAGCGCCCCCCCCAGAAGGCTTGGCCTTCTTACTTCGTGCGCGGCGGCCCAGGGACAGGCAGACCCATCGGCGATTGAGGACGGACCTGCGAGAAGAGGAGCAGGATTACCAGAGTTCTTCGGGTGCAGCAAATCGGCGTAATTACAGGCGCAGGGGAGCGACCTCGTCAGTTTCGCGTGGGCAATAAAAGGAAAGCGAGGTGAGTGAGCGCACGGAGGCTAACTCCGTTGTTAGGAGGTTGTTCTGTGCGCGCTCTCACCTGCTAGGGGTTTCACCCCAGGGTAGTTAGTTAAAGGGTTTCTCCCTATAATTTTAATTTTGTGTCCACCCCAGGTCAGTGAGTTAAAGGGTTTCTCCCTACTTTTAAGGGTTGAAAAATTTTGTGTGGCACGTGGGAGAGGGCTGTGGCGCTGGGGCAAAGAAGTGTTTGTGCCAACAGATATTTGTTCTCCTCCCATTTCACTTCAGCAGTGTGGTAAAGCGAAAGGGGGTCATATAGTCAATTGTGGAAGGTGCTTATTTAATTGTGATATAATTTTGTCATTAATTTGATTGTGTTTGTTTGCGCATTGCGTGACAGTGTCCTAGGACTGATATCCACTGTACTGTGCAAAAGCGTTGGTGGCATTGGGCTAACAGATTATTCCTTTTAGGTTAATATCTTAGATAGTTGCCTTACCACTGCTTACAACTTGTTTACCTAATATTGGCATTATGGC
Organism: Pleurodeles waltl; assembly: GCF_031143425.1. Classification (NCBI taxonomy): domain Eukaryota; kingdom Metazoa; phylum Chordata; class Amphibia; order Caudata; family Salamandridae; genus Pleurodeles; species Pleurodeles waltl. The sequence continues at coordinate 989,939,847 of NC_090440.1, forward strand.
AGCTAATAGGGTGAGAGGAGGTAAGAGGAAGGGCACAGATCCGGATCTTGCCCAGCTATTAAAATTGGTCTTAGCTAAGTTAGGGGGCGGGGATTCAGAAGGTGAGGCTGCTCCTTCAGATGGAGATGACGGTGAAGTAAGGGCTTCCCGCCCGCGCCGCGCGAACGTAGCACCACCCGCAGCTTTTCCCCCAGTTAAGCGTAGGAATAAAAAACAGACTGGGGAGACAGTAGTTCAACAGCCTACGCCTCAGGCAGTTCTGACCCCTCCCCCACCCCCTGTGATTGAGTTAGTCACAGTGGTGACCCCCAGTATTGCAGCGGCTGCGCCTTCTGAAGAAATTGCTGGGCATCACGCAGGGGTAAGGTCATCTAGCACGGGTGTGGCGGGGGGTGTGGAAGCTATGCTGGCGGATATACGGCGTTCTGTAGCAGCATTAGCAGCACCAGCCAGTGATGTACCCACACAAGCATTACCCATTGCGCAGGGAGTGGCACCAGGAGCTAGCGCAGCCACAGAACAGGGGCAGGCGGCTAGGGCCCATCCAGGGGTATCCCAGGACCTGACAACCCAAACATTGGCGTCAGTATCACAGATGTTGGCCAACCTCACTGTGCCAGTGCCAACACCACTCCCCACGACCCCATGGGCTAGAGACCCATTGCAGAACTCGGTACTTGAACTTAAGCGCCAGGTGGAGGCATTGGTAGCAGCGCGTAATGTTCCTTCATTGCAGGTGGCGACCTCAGGCCCCAGTGTCAGCCAGGCACCGGGCCCGCTGTCACAGACTCCTCCAGGTGGAAAAGAACATGGTAAGGTGATAGAACAGGGTGGTAACACCGTAGTAACACCAGCTGAAGTCACGGGTGCAGACACATTGCTATCTAGGCCGGGGAAGTTAGCTGCACATGTGGCTTCTGAAATCAAGGAAAAAATTTGGAAAGGGGATTTTGTGGACATTTTTAGCCTGGTAAGGGCTAAGAGAAGGGAAGTAGAATCAAAGGATAAAGATACTAAAGCTTCATCATATACAGATAAAAAACCAAAGATAGAAGAGAATATTACAAATTGGTTATTCGGTTTTAATGTGTTTATGTCAGTCATGCTGGAAAAGAAACCTGACATTGGTCTGTCAATGATATTTTATGCAAACAAAATTTTAAAAGCTCACCATATGTACGGTGGGAACGCTTGGCTGGAGTATGACCGTGATTTCAGGTGGGCAAAGTTAGAGGATCCAGCAATTGGTTGGGACCAGACTGAAGTAAATGTTTGGCTGGAGTGCGTGAACAACAAATTACCCAACAAGCAGCCCTTTCGAGCACAGTATACAGGCGACAAAAAAGGGTCCTGCTGGGCGTTTAACAAGAAAGTATGTTCACGCCCCCCTGGGACGTGCAAATTCAGGCACTCCTGTGCATTTTGTGGACACCCCTCTCACCCCGAATTTAAATGCCTTAAAAAAGCAAAGGACAGAGCTAAGGAAGGGAGTAAATCCAGTACCTAGTTCTTCCTTGCCTTCTCCCATTCACTTAGAGTTTTTGTTGCCTTGGCTGAAGGTTTACCCAGTCAAGGCTTCAGCGGAACTACTAATTAAAGGTTTTTCACAGGGTTTTAGAATTCCAGCATCCCAGGTCCCCCCCTTAGGTCACTGCAGAAATCTTATGTCTGCCATAAAAAACCCCGGCGTGGTGGCTAGAAAAATTGCAAAAGAGTGCGCCCTAGGGAGACTGGCTGGCCCCTTCACTTCCCCACCCACAGCTAATTTTGTCTGTTCCCCATTAGGAGTAGTACCCAAAAAAGAGCCGGGACAGTTCAGACTGATTCATAATCTATCAGCGCCACGCGGCGCATCAGTGAATGAGGCAATAGACCCGACTTTATGTTCAGTGCGTTATGCTACCGTAGACCAGGCACTAGTGTTGCTGAGGGGTCTGGGGCGGGGTGCGCTCCTAGCAAAAACAGATATCGAAGCAGCTTTCCGGCTTTTGCCAGTTCACCCTGCAGATTACCATTTTTTGGGATTCCAATTTGATGGGGAGTATTTTTATGACAAATGTATGCCCATGGGATGCAGTGTGTCCTGCAGTTATTTCGAACAGTTCAGTTCTGCTTTGCAATGGATTTTCACCAGGCGTACAAGTCATGCAAATGTTATACATTATTTGGATGATTTCCTAGTGTTGGGCCCTCCTGAGTCAAACAAATGCCTTTGGGCTCTGCAGTCTCTGACAACCATGTTCAGGGAATTCGGGGTCCCAATAGCCCAAGGAAAAACAGAAGGCCCCTCCACTTGCATCACTTTCCTGGGCATAGAAATTGACACCGTAGCGGGGGAGTGTCGCCTTCCTCTGGACAAGCTTCAAGTTTTTAAGGGGTCCATCAGAACTGTCTTATCCCATTCCAAGGTCACCCTGCACCAATTGCAAGTCCTGGTGGGTCAATTAAATTTCGCCCTGAGGATCATTCCCATGGCCCGCCCCTTTTCCAGATCCATAGCTAGGTCTATGGCAGGGTTGACCGAGAAACACCATCACACCAGACTATCTGCGGAAGTAAGGGAAGATTTGAGAGTGTGGGAAGCATTCCTTCAAGACTTTAACGGGGCGGTGATCTGGCCTCTTCCCCCTGCCGACAGCCCTTCTCTTGGCCTATTTACAGACGCGGCAGGCAGTGTGGGCTTTGGGGCTATACTTGGTCCTGCATGGTGCCGAGCGGATTGGCCAACTGGTTGGGTAGAGTTGGGGCTCACCAAAAATATTGCATTCTTGGAATTATTTCCCATCATTGTAGCGGTTTCTGTTTGGGAGGACACTTTGAGAAACAAGACAGTAGTATTTTGGTCAGATAACATGGCAGTCGTGGAGTCAATCAATAGACAAAAAGCTAGCTGCAGATGGGTGCTGAGACTACTTAAGTATCTGGTGCTGCAATGTTTGAAACTCAACATCACCTTCCGGGCGAAACATGTTCCTGGGGTAAATAACAATGCAGCTGATGCCTTGTCTCGATCATTAATGCAGGATTTTCAGAGGTTCCACCCACAGGCGTCGGAGAGGATGACAGAGTTTCCAACATCACTGTGGAAGATTGGTGTCCCGCGCTGTCAGCCCTAGTAGGGGCTTCTTTGGCGACACGAACAAAGGGGGCATATGAAAGGGCCTTCTTGAATTATAGACTGTTTTTGAAATCAGTGAACTCCTCAGATTGGTTTTCATCCGAAGCAATCTGTGCCTTTTTGCAACATTTAAAAAACAAGGGAAAGCCGGTCTCGTGCGCCAAGGCCAACTTGGCAGCCATCCGTTTTTTCGCCAAACTAGGAGGGCAAGATGCGAAACTCAATGCCTTTATTATTAAGCAGGCTCTGGTGGGGTGGTCAAGAGCGGAGGGCCCCAAAGTAGACTCCAGGCGACCTATAACCCCCCAGGTATTAGAGAAATTGCTGGGTGCAGTTGCTGTAGTTTCTTCCTCCCCTTTTGAGACTGCCTTATTCACATCAGCTTTTTCAGTGGCCTTCTATGGGGCCTTCTGTATTGAGGAAATGTTAGGTACTTCCAAGAACGACCATGCAGGGGGTCTCCAATGGCTAGATGTAATAATCAATAATAACTCCGCCACCATACTACTGCGCAAATCAAAGACTGATCAATTAGGAAAAGGGGCGAGGATTGCTCTTCGGGCAGCGCAGGGGTCTCTTATCTGTCCGGTTGCCAACCTGGATGCTTACCTAAAGGTGCGCCCTTTAGAAAAATCAACGGCGCTATTCATACACGCAAATGGGGACTGTTTGTCGCGCTACCAATTTACAGAGGTAATGAAAATATCATTAAAGGCAGCAGGCATAGAGCCTTTAGGTTACTCTCCTCACTCGTTCAGGATTGGCGCGGCTACGTTAGCTGCGGGGGCAGGCTTGCCCATCTCTGAAGTCAAGGCCATTGGCAGATGGTCATCTAACTGTTATAAGCGTTACGTTAGGCCAGAGCTGGTCTAATTTGGAGTGTTTGTGTATCTTAACATTCTGTATCATTCCTCACACAATTTTCCCTTTATTGCAGTAGATGGCTCCGCGTGTGGTTTGGGTATTGGGGCATTCATTCGTTCGTCGGGCGGCGTACCGGTTGCAGCAGCTCCGTAAACCGAATCCGGCGACAAACTTAGACGTGGCCTTCAGGTGGTGCGGGGTTGGCGGCAAAGGAATTAAACAGCTACAGCAGCTGGTTGATTTGGCTCGCGGATGTGCAGGGCTCCAATCCCCGGACCTCATCATCATTCACCTTGGGGGCAATGACCTGGTACATCTGGGGCGAAAAGCCCTCAGAGAGGCAATATTCCTAGAAATAACAAAGCTTGCTAAACAATTTCCTATTGCAGCCATCGCCTGGTCTCACATGGTGCCACGGAAAAGATGGGGCCCAGGAATCAAACCAAGAACAATCAATGTGTCAGTCAGGCGGCTTAACGCGGAGATGGCAAAGCTTTGCCCGGGTCCAGGCCGTTTGTGGAACATCCCACATAGACAATTGAAAGGACCTGAAATGTTCCATAGGGATTTGGTTCATTTATCTGATGCAGGTACTGACCAATTCATGGCAGACATGTGGTTTTTCGCTAAGTGTTTGTTTTCTGGTGGGGAGGGCGTAGGACCCTGGGGCCCTGGTCGCCCTCGTGGCGCAGAAAGAGAGAATAAAGTAACCGGAAGCAACAGAGGGGACCCCAAGGGTGGGGCCCCGGTATAACAACAGAGATAGGATCCTGAAGTCCTGGACCAACCTGCGGATGGACACACCTGTTTGGGGGTAGGGAGCCCAGATCACTGGGGTGGTCACGGGGCTCATGCCCTGGGCCGCCCTGGTACACCCCTTGGTTGAGTGGTGTTTGGAGAGGGGGCGGAACCCTGAACAAGGGGTCAAGGAACAGAGGAAGCAGGGATACCGCCCCCCCTAAGGATACAGGTGACGATCAGTCCCTGTGTGGTCCAAAGGAGGTTCAGGACAGGAAGGGATCCTGTCAAAATCTATGGTTACAAAGTAGCGTCTATAACAGTTTATATATATATTAAAGTTTGCAGTGAAATGTTTTTAGTTGAGTAAAGTGCATATGATGACTTCCATGAATTGTGTTTATGAATGTTTATAAAAGTATATTTGAAAATAAATACTTCTTCCAACAAACAAAACTGTCTTGTCGGTTGGTGTATGACCGGTGTTGGGGTGAGGCCCCTATGGCGGCCTCCGAGTCCTATGGAAGAGCGCCCCCCCAACATGGGGGGAGCGCGGCCCCTTAGGGATCGGGGGCGCTGGGGCCGAGCCTCGCACTAGTTGTGCGCAGGCTGGCCATGGGCTTCCGCTCGCGCATCTCGCGAGACGCGCGGGCGGAAGTTCGACGCTGAGAGAGCGTCGGTGGTCGGGGCAGCGCTGGACCGGTTTGGGCCGCCGCGCACTGGTGGGGGGGCATAAAAGCGCCCCCCCCAGAAGGCTTGGCCTTCTTACTTCGTGCGCGGCGGCCCAGGGACAGGCAGACCCATCGGCGATTCCCACCCACCCTCTCCTTATTATTAGGCTTGGAGGAAGAGCGCAGAAAGAGAGAATAAAGTAACCGGAAGCAACAGAGGGGACCCCAAGGGTGGGGCCCCGGTATAACAACAGAGATAGGATCCTGAAGTCCTGGACCAACCTGCGGATGGACACACCTGTTTGGGGGTAGGGAGCCCAGATCACTGGGGTGGTCACGGGGCTCATGCCCTGGGCCGCCCTGGTACACCCCTTGGTTGAGTGGTGTTTGGAGAGGGGGCGGAACCCTGAACAAGGGGTCAAGGAACAGAGGAAGCAGGGATACCGCCCCCCCTAAGGATACAGGTGACGATCAGTCCCTGTGTGGTCCAAAGGAGGTTCAGGACAGGAAGGGATCCTGTCAAAATCTATGGTTACAAAGTAGCGTCTATAACAGTTTATATATATATTAAAGTTTGCAGTGAAATGTTTTTAGTTGAGTAAAGTGCATATGATGACTTCCATGAATTGTGTTTATGAATGTTTATAAAAGTATATTTGAAAATAAATACTTCTTCCAACAAACAAAACTGTCTTGTCGGTTGGTGTATGACCGGTGTTGGGGTGAGGCCCCTATGGCGGCCTCCGAGTCCTATGAGTGCTTCACCTCAAGAGCTTTGAATTTATGATCCAATTTCAGTTATTTTATGCCCTCTTTGGCCAGGTCACTGAAAGTGCACAGGCACACTGGTCCAAATTCTAAATGGGTTGGCATCTAATCTTGAGGGATTGTGATGTGTGTTTTCAATATTGTAACACAGCGGCAGCTCAGTGATATTGCAAATAGGCTCTCTGGCACCCTCCCATTTCTCATATGTGAGGTTTTGTTTTGAACTAAAAGAAACCTTTTTATGGACGTTGCATGGTGTTGAAAAACAAATACATTTCTCTGTAAAATGTCTGAAAATGTTTGTAATAGACTCCCATACATCACCTCATTAAGAATAATTTAAATTAAAACGGTTTTAAAACATCTGTTTCCGAATTATTCAAGGTCATCAGGGCAAGACTCTCTGCAGAACATAGGTGACTCTGTTTACCCTTCCCTCCCCCACCCCATCCTCCCCAAAAGTCTGGGGCCCTTGGTCTGTGTCCACTTTGCCCATGACTTAAAAAGTCTCTGGCTGCGAATGCCAGAAAAGGGAGCCGATGAAATTAACATGTGAGTATGATTTTGCTGGGCCCTTTGGACTAACATGAAGTCCTACTTTATATTCCAAGCCATACCCCGTCACACCCACGCAACCCACCAATCAGACGCCTCGCCGGGCTCCTCCTTCTACGAGTATCCATTTGTCCTTGCAAAGAGCCAGTTGAAAGTTAAAGATTAATTGCACAAGGGCGATAGCACCAACACGCCCGCCACCACCAGTAAACAACCATACCTCCCTTCTTCTCTTATGCCCATATACGTCTTTTTTGTCTCGAATTCCTCTCTTTCCACTTCATGTCCAGTCTCAAATTGTACCCTGAGTCTCAGGGGCTGGCGTTGATCGCAGGGTCCCTACATTTTCGCAGCCCTGTCCCGGTCCACCAACCTGTGAACTGAGCACTGTTAACAGAGGCCTGCACTTCCTCGGGGTGGGGGTGCTTACCAAAGAAGGGGAACTTACTACTTTGCATAGCGTTTTCATAGCCCCAGACGTAATTGCAGTTCCATCTTCCATAACCAAACACACAATCTCTCATTCAGTTGCCATTTGAAGGAGACCTGCGGGAGGAGGAACAAATTCAGTGAGGGGTGTATGAGGGTGGGTATTGTGACTAGTATGGCAGTTGCCCGGACACCCTCTCCTGGATGCGTGCACGTTGTAAGGGCAGGGACAAGCCTCACACACGTGCGTCAGATGATACGTGCTCGTGGCAGCAGGAACAGGTGCACGCAGAGCTCTTCTGGCAGGAGCCAGCACAGGGCAGGGAAGGGGGAGGGGCGGAAAGGATTGTGAGAGCAGAAACTGCCAGTGCATTACTGAGCGTGGGCAGGAATCTTTTTAGGTGCGTGGAATGCCCCACAGATTTCAGTGGCACCAGAACAACAGGCCTCCACGTGTTTTTTTTGTCTTGGCTGGCGCTGCATAGAACACTATTACTTTTGGAAATTGTATTTTTGAAACATCAATGGTTTCAAAGTCCACAACTGATAGGAATTTTATGTCACTTCCTTGAATTATGTTTCATAACCTACAGCTGCTTACCCCTTTATGCTCCGTTCACTGCCTTTGAGATCGGGTATCCAAGGAAACAGAAACAAGCAGAGACGCTAATGTCATCACGGTTGGGATGCTGAATCCTGCGCATCTTCTGTGCACAGGCCGACTTTCAGTCATGACCAGGCACTGCATTGGAGCAGGCTGCAGCGTGCATTGGTTCAATAGCTCAGGCAGTGCTGTTTTAGAGTTTGGGGTCAGGTAACCGAAACAAAGGTTAGATACCCTGCCGTTCTCGATCTGCCCAGGGCACCATAGTCACGAACTGTCTGTAGCCTGTGGCAATTTACTGTTTAGTGTCTGAGTTCACCTGCAGCAAAAACAAGCACCCTGGTTTGGGGCAGAGACAAAGCCGGGAATTGATGTTGTATCTCTTCTTGGGACGCTTGGTGGCATGGGGAGTGACTGGGGGTGTTGCATGTTTTGAGCGCACTATGAGGTGGCGCAGGGCAGGGGAAGGATTATTTTGTTGGCGTACATTAACTGACTGAGTATTACAAAATAAGGGAGGCAGGCCTCACTAAGCAGAACGGGCACACAGGATACTCTCAGGGGGCATCCAGGCTTGGTGCAGGTCCGCGTCCCAGGGCTTTGCCACAAACCAGCGTATCATTCCTCAAATACAGTCGTTTATGAGTCAGGTTGCCAGATGAGTGTCCCACACCGAGGACACAGAGCCTTGGGTTTCACTCAACAATCTAGTTCAGGGAGTTGTGGCATACTTCAGATGATCTTGTCGAAATATCACACCTAGAAACAACGATTCATCAAAGAAACATCCCAGTGTGGAGAACTGGCTCTTTGGCAAGATAGACTTACCTGTCATTCCCAAAGCCTGTCTCAATGCGGGCGTCATGGGTTTCAGTAAAGGGGTGGGAGAACTGGGAGGAGAGAGCACAGAAAGTTCTTGTCTAAAGAATGCACTTTGTGAAGAGGATCGAAGGTTATCAATAGATTTCTGATATACAATTCATCAGTTGTCCACAAGTTCGTAATTTCATGAATAGTTTGGTGATGTTCCCAAAACAAGCAATGTACCTCATATACGTGTTGTACCTTAAGGGTGCATGCAGCGTTTGGCTACACTTCTTTCACACAGATCGTCAAGACAACACACCCCAAGTGTCGGGAAACACCCCCAGAAACAGGCCATACTATAAAAAAAGTAGTAACTACACAAAGCCTGCCTTTTCCCCAAATTATAGGATTGCTATTTAATTCTTGCCAGATACAATTATTTTGTTGCAATCTGGGACAACTGCATGACGTAGTTGGTGAAGATATGATCAGTATAACCTTCTGTCGTGCATATAACCCAGTTACTCATGGGAGAATAGGTTTCCCCTTTGCCTATGTTGGCTTATTTTCAGCAATTAACCTGAGGAAATGACAGTAGACTTCATCAGTTGGCTCCCCAGTAAGAGGGAGATCAGATGTTTAGGAGCTAATTGTAATCTTCTCCTGCCAGGGTGTTTGTTGCACCCCTGTGCCTAAATTTGAAGATCTTACTTGAGACAGCTTTACAGAGGGAGGATCAAAAGGCCAGCCCTCCTCAGTAATTGGCTGATGTGTCATTCACAAGTGGATCATCTGTAATGAGTTAAGACTGTCAATCATGACGTATGGGCTTTATCCACATTAACTATGTACCTTCATGTAAACAGTGTAGTAGATTTATCAGTCTGTGCAAGCCCAGGGCTGCCATTTTTCTTAAGCTGAGGTCTTCTATGGGAGAGGGCAGTATGAGAGGCAGGCAAGGTATCTAGGTACTGCTGGAATGAAACTCTCAGGTTTCGGCTCAGACTATGGTTTCCAGTCCTCACAGGAGTTCTCATTTCTTTCTACTCCATGCAGGTTTCTCTTAGGGGACACGTTGGCGGGTGCAAGCGGCTGTCGTTGGCATCTGGTTATCAGCCGGTTAGAGCAGATGGTGGTCCATTCTGTGGTTTTCACTACAGTCAGACACAGCAGGGGTGCATCAGAGGCTTCACCTTGGAGGATAACTTCCTCCTTCATCAGTGTGGATGCCCTTAAGACTCAGGAGGTCATAAAAGTGAAGCGGGACAGCTCTGAGCTGAAAAGGGAAGAGAGTCTCTTCTCCCTGAAGGATGTGCTTGGTCAACAAAAGATCATGCTAACCAGTGTCTACATTTAGAAATTGGCGAGGATGGTCATTTGCAGTGAATAATGCCAATAGCATAATAGTGACGGTGTATATAATGAAAGAATTCAGAACACTTTGGGGAGCGCTGCCTCTTAATAAGTAACCTGAATGGCATTGTCTCAAAACGAATTCTTCTCTTCCGCTGTCCACGAAAGTGTGCGCTCAGTGCTGAATTTAGACAGTGGTTGCAGGTGAGGCCCACGGACACTCATTTTAAGGACCGGCATTGATTTTCCCTCATAACGCTTTGACCCAGGGCAAGAAAGAGACAAACACAATAGGATAAAGAAGGAGGAAGAGAACGATGGAAAACAGCAGGAAAGGAAGAAAGCAAATATGAAAAAGAACCTGCAAGACTGAGATAATGGGGCAAAGAGTGCCTGGTGGTGGTTGAAAGAAACATTGGGTGGAATCAATATTATGCAGCCTTGGTATTCAGCAACCCTGACATTTTGCAGCTCTGTCTGCGGGGCTTCTGAGAAATCTTTGGGCACTGGGAATTTTTGTTTTGCAAATTAAGTTTTGGTGCTGCAGCCTCTGCCAGTGCGTCCTTGGATCTGGCTTCAAGCAGCTAAATAACCTGCGGAAAAGCCTCAGTGGCTCCCCTCTGGGCTCTCGAAGACCTGTAAGGAAGAAAAAGCCTTTGCATTACAGAGGTCACGCACAGCACTAGAAGCAGGGCCCCACACTGAGCTCTAACGAAGAACTCGAGTATTCACTCTGTGCTTGGAGTGTGCCAGCCATGGGCACCATGCACATGGTCACTGGGTTAACTTGCATAAGAATTTGGTGGCTGCCTGACTAGCTCCTGTACAAGTTGCAGTGTATCGAAAACCAAGCACAATTTAATGATAAAAAATTATGTTTTTAAGTTCTTTAAAAAAAACATGTCAACGGGAGTCATTATAGTTTTCCCTGCATTTGAAATCAACTCCTGCAATGTTCAAGCAAGCAGTGAGTGAAATGGTTGCTTTGAACACAGGAAAGGTTGTTTTTAATAAGAAGTTGATCATAGTTGTCTGACTCTCCAGCAGCATGGTTTATCAATAATGATCTGATTACTGGAATGCAGGAGCAACTCGCAGCGCTTTTAGGGACGGGGCAGCGCGGGGGGAAAGGAAAAAAAATGATTTAATTTTAAAAATAACACTTACCTGAATCATCGTCACCACCGCCCCGCTCCTCTTGCCTTCACTGCAGCCCCAGACACATGCTCCCTGCCAGCCCTGAGGCCAATCTGAACGCTGCTGTCATGCTGCTGGCAGCATGACAGCAGTGTTCAGATTGGTCTGAGCGCCAAGCCAGGGCGCTCCCAGGCAGACTGGGAGCCTGTGCATGCTCTCTTCAACCCAGCAACACAGTGCCGGGTTGGAGAGAGTCTAGTGCGCATGTGTGTTTGGCCGGCCCGAGACGGTCGGCCAAACATACATGCACACTGAGGGTGAGTGCTGTGCACTGCCCCTCAGTCCCTGTCATCGCCATGTCCCCGCCCCTTTTACAAGAAAACGATAATAAACATAGTTTATTATCGTTTTCCTGTAAAACATTTTGCAGCTGTGCCTGCTGGAATACAGTTCAAGTGGTGCACTTGCAAAGTGAAGAATCCAGAAAAAAACCATTTGGCTGTACCACCCACAGCAAGCACACACAACATTATTTAGTGTGAAAATGCAAACAGATGTAAATGTCCTCGTCATTTTATAGTGAAGTACATATCAGTGCTCCCTCATAAGGAAAATACTATCTAAAGTGCTACAAGCGGCTCCATATCTTGTACAGTATATTCCAGAAAGAAAATGTCTGATGGTCCATGTTCTTCCATGTTTGCAAACTGGAGAGAGTTTGTTAATGAAGAGCGCTAGAGCTCGATTTTTAACCCTCAAATTCTATGCCGTACATTTTGCTCCACCCAAGCAGCAGAAAAGTGTTATTACATTGTTAAAAGTACCACAATTTCCCAATTAAATTAAACTCTGTCCCAAATTTCATACATCACTTTATTTATTACGATAAAAAGGTGCATTCAGCCAGTGCACATGCATGTATGTAGACACGTATTTTAACAAGCTAAAATAAAGATACAAAGGGAAAAAAATGAAATACTCCTAAGTGTTTTTTTCGGTAGTATGTGTCCTACCCCCTGTAAGTTTAAAACTGCGCTTAGGCATTTGTTGCTGTGTTTAGGGGATTTGGGGCCGTCACAGGATGTGATGGTTAGACCAAGACATTTACACCTGGCGGATGCTCCGTGGGCGCACAGTTACTTGTCATTTTATCGGTTGCTTTCTTTGTTGGCGTTTAATTCAGAGATTTTTCCTCGTGGGACATTACTTCGGATTTCTGTCTGCTACACTGAAAACCAATTACTTCAGAAGCACTTGAACCGCATCCCTGACTATTAAAAACTCCTCTTCACCACAACTACCACCCATCCCTGAACCCTAAGAAACGCTCCCCACCCATCACTGGATGCTAAAACCTCTTCTTCGCCCCACACCTCAACTATTCCACACCTCTAAAACCCTTTCCATCCCAACCTCCACTCATCACTGAACCCCAAAAGCCCTTCTCCACCACTAAACTCCAACTATCCCTGAAACCGAAAAGACCCTTCCTACCCAAAGGTCCATCCATCCCTAAACCTTAAAAACCCTCTCCTCACCCCTAAACTCTACCCATGGCTGAAAACTAAAAAACCCTTTCCACCCCTTAACTCCATCCTCCACCTTTCCTGGAACCCTTAAAACAGGTAAACTCCTCCCATCCCTTGCTATAACCTGTGTCCTGTAGTAGTATGTATATATAGCTCATGGTAAAAAAAAATTAATGGGATTTTTTATTTTGGAGGGGAAAACCCCTGCCCCCACCCCATTTAAATTACCCTTACCGGCCTTTACCATTGTCCACTCCCCTCAACCCTAAAGTTACCCTTGCCACCCTTTACCAGTATCTACCACAAATCTAATATTACCCTTACTACCTCTTTCCTCTACCTACCCGTAAACCCCAAAATTGCCCTTACCATCATCCACAGCTAACCCTTAAAATTGCCCTTACCACCTTTGAAAACTACCCACCCCTAAACTTACCCTTACCTACATTTACCACGACCCACCCATTAACCCAAAAAAAGCCTTACCACTATATATATATATATATATATATATATATATATATGCCACACACACATATGTATATACATACACTTACCTTAAATACTTATCATGTATGGTAAAGGCATGCATGGTAAAAGCTGTTTCCTCTTCCGCGAAACCAAAACAAATATTTTAAAAACAGAAGAAAGTGGGTGGAGATCTGTCGGAGGTTGGTCTCTCGTGTGGGCTTAACCGCCTGTTGCAGCTGCTGTAGCAACTTTTTGTCATTTTATGTGTTTTTCAATGATTGTGATTTTTTTCTCAACTTCAGTGATGTGATCAGGGACAGAGGGATAGACTTCACCTCCTTTGATGTTACTTTTGTTACCCTGACTTTGTGATGAAATGACTCCACGAGAATTACATGACGTTGAATAGGGGGTCCAACAGATCGGAAGTCGTAGCTCCCCGGTCTAATTCCATGCCCCCTAATTAGTTCTTTTTCCTGTGGTATGAGAATGTCTTTGAAAAATCAAAGCAAACCTTAGTTTGTTCACTGGGCATTCTACTCTTGAAAAGTAAACAAAAGGAAGACAATTACTGTAATCCTTGGTTTTCCATCATTGTAATGACCATGACAGTCTAACAATGTCAGGAGATCTGGGGCAGGAAACAACGTGTGAAATAGTTTAAACCACTGATGTCTCTTCATAGTGCATTCCATTTCATTGTTTTGTAGCTCCTCACAGGCATAAATTAATCCTCTGTCCGCCTTCTCACCACCCTAAAAGAGGCAGACAAGTCTTAACTGCTAGTGTTGGTCGAAATGTATAAAACCTCGCGGATTATGACGTCAGCTGAACCCCTCCACTGCAGTAGAAAACCATAATCCACAGGTTTCAACGATGTATCCTTTACCTGACATTTATTCAATAGGAGCGGAACTGCTATCGGAAAATTATTAAGAGCTGTTATTATTAATGACCTCATCAGCACATTTAATTTGACCAAATATGAGAAGAAGTATGTGTCGGTCCTGACAAGATTCAAATCTGTTTGCTCCGCTGCTTCCACACAACACCTTGTCAAGTTCAGGCACCGAACCTACGGGACTATCCTACAAGCAGACTCTGGGCGTTGTCCCCGGGGAGTCTAATACATTGTCTCAAGAGCTTTGTGTTTGGCTGCCACGATGGCGCTATCTATAGTGATGGCGTTTACTTTAAGAAACTGAAAATGCACATCTTTGGATGGAGTTGTAACAGAATTCAAGGAGAGCCAAGGGCGGGTGTGTGGCCTGGTTTAAGTGACATCAACAACATTCACAGCCTGTCAGCGTGGTTTCCAAAAGGATTTAAAGTCATTGGTAGTTACAATGATAACTGAGGTACTAGTTAAGTTCGGTAACACGTGTACCAGCGCCGGCAACGCATCCTTTCATCCTTACATGTTAGATAGAATGAGGACGTTCGTTTGGCTACACTCGCGATTGTTATGGTGCGAAAAAGCAAGGATGCAATTGAAAAAAAAGCATTTGCAATGCAGTGTAGAACTATTAGTGTTGTAAATTCCCAACGGGACTTTTCTTACCAGATAGATTGAAAAAGAAAAGTAAAACAGTTGACTTAAGCGAGCTGATTCAAAGCACCACTGCCGCCATGAGCATGGGCGCGAAGGAGAGACACAAAAGGAAAAAGAAGTTTGCTCGCAGTCAAAACCTATTGGCAAACCTGCAATCATCCTTGCAACAGGGCTGGTGTTCAAGGCAGTAACAAAACCGCCCCAAGGAGGGACAAACGTAAAGCCCACAGATAGTTTACAACAGGCCAGCGCGCTTGCTCGCTCTACCTAAAAGACAAGTATTTTAGACTGAGGATTCTTAACAGCTTGTGTCTCTTCAAAGCTGATATTCAGATTCAGTGACATGCGAAGCAGCGCCTAGCATAAGGCCGACAGCCCAAGCACTCCCGCATTCTGGTGTATAACTGGATCCGTCTCAACCCGTTAATACTATTTAAGCAAATGCTCCACCTCATTAGCAACAGTGTAACACTCAAACACAGAAAATAGGAATTGAAAGGTGATCAGTTGACTTTTGTGAAGGGCCTTTTTGTAAAATCTTCAAATTAAGCAGGAGATAATGCAGTATATGGCTAATGCCACAAACCCATAACTATGTGGGAAACAGCACCAACACTGAAGCAAATAATTCTGTTGGCCCTGCCCTTGGTTGTCAATGGCGTGCCCTATCAGACTGCCAGAGGGTAAATTCACCCTTACACGGTGCTTTAAATGGAAATATAGAAGTGCAGGTACTCACTAGCTAGAGTACCTGTTTGCTTGGCGGTACACTCCCAATAAAAGTATTGCAGCAGTGCAGAGAAGTGCAGGTACTCCCCAGTTCGAATGAAAGAAGTGCAGATATGCAGCACTGGACAGTACCTGCCTATTTAAAACACTCCTATTACACTTACAGGCCTTCCGCAGGCACAAGACTGCTAGGAAACTTCCCATGTCCACTCCGCCTCCACCAAGCACCTGTTCAGCTACTCACCACCCATGTCATCTTTGCAGACCCTGCCGTGCTCCAGAGA
Source organism: Pleurodeles waltl (assembly GCF_031143425.1). NCBI lineage: Eukaryota > Metazoa > Chordata > Amphibia > Caudata > Salamandridae > Pleurodeles > Pleurodeles waltl. The sequence continues at coordinate 989,955,456 of NC_090440.1, forward strand.
AACAACTGGTGTGGCGCTGGGGGTTGTAGGAGAAATGCGATGCATATCAGACAGCTGCTCTGCTGAGATGAATCCAGGGGCGGTGGGGAGGGGGGGGGGGGGTCAAATAAAACTGTACATGGACAGCGGCATCGCAGGTGGAAGACACTGACCACTGTGTGTAATCGAGGTCAGCCTTCTTGTTTTCTGATGCAGATACAACCACTACCACTGAGTTTTGTAATGCATCTATTATTAAGTATCCAAAGACCACCTCACGTGTGGACTACAGAAGTGCTCTATTACATTGTTAAATCTTTTTTCGAGCACCCACCAGCATGCAAATCGGAGGAAGAATTATAGCTTGATAAATATGTAGAACTACCCACCAGATTCTTTAGTGACACCATTTTTTCCAGCTTTTTGGCGATCTTCATCAGTTCCTCTTCTCTACCCATGGTCGGCTCTCGGCTTCAATGGATCAAATACGAGGAATGGGGACACCACGCAGCACCGAGACAGCTAGGAAGGACTCCACAGGTAAATTACATAAAATACACACAGTCAGGTGGGCGTGGTGGGGTGCAGTGTGTCGCAGGCTGTCGATGTTCGGCTGCCGGGAGCCCGTGGCGGGAGAGCTCTCACAACACTGGACACAAACACCGCCGAGAAGAGGCGTGACGCGACAGAAATAGCGCCAAGGGGCGTGTCAGGTTATACTTAGAATTCAGCACTTCAAGGGGCCAGCGCTGCACCCCCAACTCTGGGTGCCACGAGACTGGTCTGTGCCCCGGTGAGCCGGAGCGGGAGGCTGAAAGGACTATAAGTACATTAGGGCGAGACATCAAATTAAAAGGGAGAGCCGAGCCAAGGGTCTGGTTTAGCTCTAAGGGCCCTTGCAAGAGCCGAGCCCTGAAAGTAGTTGCCGTGTAAATCATACAGCAAAACCCCTTAAAAATTAACAAAGACTGTTCGAAATTATAAAAAAGTGTATTTGTTTAAAAGACAGAAGCCGCTTTCCTTGGTACATCAGATTATATTCCTGCGATGAAAGGCATTTAAGAAAAGTGATAGTTTTCAAAAAATAATTTATAGTACTCAAAGAAGCACTTTGAGGCCCCTCCCCACGAAGACAATGCCATTAGGCAACTAAGAGGCAAGTCAATTGTAATGTGAACTTGATATGTGACCTAAGTTGCTATTAGACATGGAGCAATATTATAGTCTATTAAATCAAACACAGGAGTTTTTTGTGCAGTGCACTTCCTGAGCTCAAGTAGTGAAGATGCTCTCATATGTGAAAACAAAAAAAAAAGAGGCTAATTGAAATAAAGTATCACACTGTTTGGTCACATAGGGAAGTCAGAATGTATGCTAGTTTTCTGGTTTTATGTTAAGCAATTCAGGTGCTATATGGCTGTCTCTTTCTCTCCCTTTTGACATCCAAGATTTATTTTTAGTTTTTAACTCTAATTGTTAATTTGGTATGCAACTGCTCACTCACTCCTCAGCCTTTCTCTCTCTTGTCTCCTTTTTATGCATCTTTCTCTGCTTTTTGGGGTCTCTTTTTTTACTCTCCCACCAGCTCTTTGCCTTGGTTTCTTTGCTTTTGCCCCATCTGCTCCCCCTTCTGCACTCTTTTCCCGACCGACGTTCTGCCTTTATCACTGTACTGCTCTCCCACCTGCTCTTTCTACCACTACAGCTGCTACACCGGCCTCTACCCCTGAACCCTGCAAGTCCCCCAATTGTACTTAGTGGCGACTGCAGCACAGACATGTTCAACAGGTGCAACAAAAGCAAGCTCATGTGCACCTATCCATACCCTGCCCAGCACCAACAACCCTGGCCCTCCTCCAATCCACTGCACCCCAAGACCCTATACCACCAAAGCCCTACACGCCCTCAACCCCAGTTGTATCACTCAGCACTGCTGTTGGGCCTCCTCGGCTGACACAAAATGTGCATTCATCTCTGCCACCTGCTGATTCTCGTGCACTACTCTCCTCCCACACCCCTTATATGTCCCATACCTCCCTCTCCAGCTGACATAAACAACCACACCCTCCACACAATGCCCTCACACAGCTCCCAACCTTCCCTATCCTGCCTCCCCTCATACAACCGGTTGCTTACCAGACGTCACTGAAGTTTTGGACCTCATGCATGACCTCTCACCGAATCTGCTGTTCCTGACTGAAACTTTGCTGACCCCATTGTCGGACGCCAACATCACCATGGCAATACCCCTTGTTAAAAGATCATAAGACAGGACAGGGCCAGCAGACCCAGATGACGGCTCACTGGCTATAGTATGGAACATTTGGGCTTGAAGCTACATAACTCCAGCAACTCCATCCTGGGTTGGGCCGTCATCTACTGATCTTCTTGAACTTGCACCAACTTTGGCACCGCCATCTCAGACTTCGTGGCCCATCTGGTGCTCGAATTCAGCTCCTTCATCTGACTCAGTGACTTCAACTACCACCTGGAGGACCTCACTGACCCCAACACAACCAACTTACTGTAGTACCCATTCACTCTCTGACTCACCAAATGAGTGAACGATCCCAGCCATTTCGCCTGGACATAGTTTTCACTAACTTGAACAACACCAGGGTAGACAAGCCCACAACTCTCACCTGGAACGACTAATGTCCATTTCAACCTGCCCAGCCCATATCAACACAGAACTACACCCATCAAATCCGTGAGATTAAACTAAAATGGAATCCTAGAAGAAACATGGATGTTGGAAGTCCTAACTGAGCAACCACAACACCATCATGACATCACATAGTTCATTACCTACTTCTGTCTAAATCACCTCCTGCGCAGACACATTACCCCCACCCAGGACACCACCATGTCAAGGACAAGGCATCAAGCAAGCTGGTATATGAAATAACTCAGACTTGCCAAACATCAATGCAAGCAACTTAAATGCAGATGGAGACAGACCCATAACAACACCAAAAAAGAACTTACAAGCCAGTCCTTAGATTCTACCATCAGCAAATCAGGTCCACCAAGCATTCAGAGCCCACTGAACACATCAAAACCAGTACCAACAGAGCCCAAAAAATCTTCACCATTGTGAAAATTTTCACTACACTCGCCATAAGCTCCACAACCATAACCCTCTCACAGGACCTCGACACCCAGCTCTCTGACTTCTTCAGCAGCAAGATCAGAAACATCTACAACTTTGCACCCTAGCCGGCCTTTCTACTCTTGCTTCCCTCCTAATCACTGAGATGCACTCTCAGAAGCCAACTATGACCACCAGGCACACCATCAGTCCATCACCACTTTAGAAACTACAACAGTCCTGTGGTCCATGCACTCCAGTGCTCCTTTGGACCACTGTCCCCATCACATATTCACAAGTGGACTGGAAGTCACCAGCTCTGGTATAACCCTGATACCGAACAACTCCATACACATAGCCACTTTCCTGGACACCTTGAAGCACTATCATACTACCCCTCCTGAAGGAACCATCAGAAGACACAAAGACGTTGGCTAACTACTGCCTGATTTCTTCGCTGCCCTACCCTGCAAAAGCCTGGAGGAGATTATCAACAAGTGACTGGCCAATCACCTTAAAGACAATCACCTCCCTGACCTAACTCACTCCGGATTCAGGTCAGACTACAGCACCAAGACGGCCCTCCTGTCTGCCAAAGATGATATTTGATTGATCATGACATTGCAGCCCTCATCCTACTTGACTAATCTGCTGCCTTTGACACCGTCTCACAACATGTCATCATGTGACGTATCCACAAAGCCAGCATACAAGGACCTGCGCTCCACTGGATCTGTCCATTCCTCATACACCTCCACCAGTGACCTCCTTGGTTACTCACTCTGCTCTTTCTGTTACACAGTCCACCATTAGGGGCCCTGAACATTTTGAACAGGTACAGCACAGAGGCTAGCATTGTCATGACTTACGCGCTGCTTTAACCTGGAGTCCACAGAACGAGTGGCGAGGATCTTGTTCCTGAATGTTCGGCCTTGGCCCAGGTAGAGGCGACTCTTTCTGGTAGCACGGTGCTGCAGGCAGTGGAAACGCCAAGAGCAGGCCGTGTCCTTCAAAAGTAGTGCCAGAGGGAAAAAAACCCAGAAAGGGGAAAAAACCTCCAGGAAGGAAAGGTTCCTGAATAGGTAAATACAAGAGCAAAAGTACAGGAAAAAACACTGGAACAGACGTGAACCAGTATCGGATACGAGGTAGCAGGAACGAAGACACCCTCCAAACAGAAAGTGTTGCAGCGCAAGGAGAGAAAGAACCACAGCCCTTAAATACCAAAAACAGGAAGCGACCAACAGGAAGTGCAAGGACACCATCTTAGATACGGACAAACACATAGAACATAATGGACTAGGATCCATAGAGAGTAGGGAACTAAGGCATGCTGGGAAAAACATAAAGGGAGGCAAAACGAAAAGGAAGAAAAAAGAAGAAGAAAACAAGAACAGGTGAGTGGGGGAGGTCAGACCTGCTTGTAAGCGCGTCGCGCTATGAAAGAACGAGGCCCCATGCCCAATTTGGGGCCTTGTAATGTGCACAGCAGGCTGGGGACGTGGCGCGTCTTCATGCCGCTCGCCGCGGCCCGAGCTGAATGTTTGGCTCGTGCCGCGCGTGGCTGTGCGACAAGCATTGTACACAGTGCTCAATTAGAGCAGGTCGTTGCAGGTCTTGTGTACATCCATTCAAAACGTTTCAGAAAAGTCTGGCATGTGTGCCTTTCTAGAACATAGATTACTTCTTAGTAAGTGAATAACTAAAGAATCAACACAAAGAGAAGGTAGTCGAGTGACAGCAGTAGGACGTTCAGGATGCTGTCATAGAACATCACCAAAGTGTCACTTCTTGAGTATTGATCAGTCATCCACCTAAGCACTCCTCTCAGTGAGTTACATACCTGCTCTGGAGAGTTGCCAGTAGTCTAAATGTCACTCATGTTAGTGAGCAATAAAAGCCTGTACTAGTCTGCCATGCTAAATTAGTTCTGCAGGGAATCGATTTTACCTACTGCTTTCTGTGAGAGATGAAAGCATGCTTTCCGACTGTCATCCTATACCTAATTGATGAGAACACAAAGCTTGTGCTGCCACTGCCTGATTTTTATGTGTCCTATGGTGGGGAAACATGAATTGCTGCTGTAGTAGCTGTACTTGTCCTCTGAAGGGAAGTTTATACTGTTTCTGCTCTTTGCACCTATTCTATGAAGTAGGGGTTATACTGCTGTTCCCCATCTTATGAAAAAAAACAAATGATATATTGAAAGCCCTTGTGTAAAATGCCTTATTAACCCATGACTTTAGCATTGCTAAAGATCATTGGCAAAGCCAATTAGTTCAAAAAGTGAGACCTATTGCCTTTGCTAATGCTTGTTTTAATCATGTGGCAGAGAGATACCACAAAAACTATTTCATTTCACACACACAATTTCAACACAGGTCTGACAGTTTAACAAAGGTGAAACATAAATGTTAACATAAGGGGCATAACTTTGTGTTTAACTAGGAGACAGTACACTCAGTGGACAGTAGTATTCTTGAATGCTTCCTGGGGCTTGTTGTCAGAACAATTGATGATGCACCCCACACTAGGTAAGTGACATTTGATCATTCTATGTGAGTACGTGAAAGTATAATATTTCCATAAACGGATTAGCTGTTTCTTCCTTGCGTTTTGTACTCTTTATATGTTTAGGTTTGTTTACGGAGAGCAATAGTTATTTTACTCCTATTACTCCCGGTTTAGTGTGTAGCTATATGTGGTGAATCTGTTCTGCATGTTTGAGAGAATCGTGTGACATTCATCCTGCCACCTGTCCCTTAATTAGTCCCTGTGTTAGGGCTATAAATGACAGTGTGAACTTTGGCACTGTATGTGTGCAGTTTTTATATGTGAAACAAGCAGCTTTTGAGATATAACAGACAGATTTGTCCAATTTTAAAACATAGCTGGCAAGTAGCTTCATGTCTTGTTTAACACCTTTGGTAACTTCCGGCACTTTAGACAATAGAGTCTGGTGCTGGGCTTTTGAGCCCATTAAAAGCAAAAGTACAAGCCCCCACAATGCAATATGCTCCTAGCTGAAAAAGCAGAAATGGCAAATGAAATCTTATATCATAGTGTCACTTATCAAAAGTGTGAAACACAAAATAAAATGTCGTTCCTGACTGTCTGTTTTTTTTGTAGGTAATCACGGGTTAAACAGCTAAGTGGATGGGGCAAGATGGCCGCTCGGATGCCTTGAGCCCAAGCTCCGTCGCCCCAGTGAATTATCCTACGACATCATCCCCGCAGGAGCAACAAAAAGCACCCCGTTTGAATCGCATGGACTCCTGAACGTCTGCGCAATATTTTGGTGCCCTTAAATAGGGGTTTGAGCGACTAATCCTGCCATTTTGCTCCCTAACAGATCATGTTGCTGCGTGGCTGGAAAGGCCACTCTGTGAGATGGCATAGCCGGTAGTGAGTCCTGCTTCCACCTGGACAAAACCTGGGGGATGTCTGGCACCCCCGTAACTACTGCAAGAACAGTGGGGCCCTGAAGCATGGTAGATAGGGAATCGACAGTGCACTACAAGCGTGGAACAGGCATAGCCAGCTCTGGTGTAAGGGCCCTGCGCGCTCAAGGCGAGGAGCGCTGCTGGCTTTACACTAGCTGCACATGAAGCCTCCAGTATGGCAGCGGAGGAGCCTGGGTTACTGCGCTGACACCAGACTGCATGTGGGCCGGCAGAGGCAGGCCACAAGCACTGAGCAGAGCCTGGGGGCTGGGGGAAGATAATCAGGCACAAACCCCTCAAATGTAGGTGAGCAACTGGGATAATCGGGGTGATTTGAGCAGACTAAGCCGAGCATGGGACCTTACCACACTAACCGTGGGTCCTACTGGGGGAGCTGGGACCTGGCATCTGGAGCAAAGTGGCAGTATTATGTGGTATGACTGGGGAGTCTTACTATGTAATACTCACAAGTTACCCTGAAGTGAACCTCAGGTTCACACTAGTAAACCTTAGCTCAGTCCTGGTATTGTGGCAAAGAAGAGTCAGGCTATCTAGAGGAACATGTGTAAAGCAATGTACACCAAAAGCTGATTTTTATCTTAATGTAGACACCAAAATTAACTTTTTATCTTACAGACAACCGGAGTTGTGAATTTTTAAGCTTTGGAAAATCAAGTACTTTTACTGGTCAAATGGTTCCCATTGAAATCAGAGGGCAAAATCAGTGTGCAATCGCTCACTTGTAGGGTGAGCTCCAGGGAACCCACTTGGAATTAGAGCTTGTCGGTCCCTAGACCAAGCCTCAACAGTCAGTTTTTAGTTACCTTGCCCAAGAAGTCTGCATGCAGAAGTGCTCTGGCTGTCCTTGGTGCTGACAGGATCTGTGGGCGCTGTCAAAACTGCAGCAATTCACAAAGCACACTTTGGGGTGGACTCACACGCTACCCTTGGGGAGTAGAGGCCTTTGAGGGGCCAGGACCTTGAATCAACAGTTGGAACTTCACTACCACGTCCGTCGGCTCTGGATGCAGAGGTGGCCTTTCCACTGTCAATCACGGGGCTGGTCATGCAAAAGATGCTTTGCTGCTCTTCTCAAAGTCTCCTTCAGGATGCAGGATTTCAGGAGAGGGGGTCGTTGCCAATGTTGGTCTCTATGCTGGGAACTGCCCTGGAGTTGGTGATGTCTGAGAAACCGTTGGTTACAGGGCTGGCGAAGCCTTGGCAGTGGCAAAAGTAGTCCACAGTTACTTTGTCAGCTGGAGGTCGTCCAAAAGGAGGCAGCGACTCGAACCTAGGTGAGAACCTCACTGCCACTCCCGGGGTGCAGGTCACCAACTTTCTATGGGCTCACTCACGAGGGGCCCGACGGGTTGCACTTCTTGTGTCGCAGCATAACGATTCTTCTGCAGGTTGCAGGTAGCTGGATACCAGCAATCAGGGTAGTCTATCTTGGCTTCTCGTGTGTCCACTGGAGTCCCTCTTGCTGGGACCAACAAGTTTTCACCACAGGCACACACCGTTCACACAGTTCCAGTAAGTAGTCTTCTAAGAGCACTTAAGTGTCCTCTCTTTGCATGCCGGCGGAGTCCTAAGTCCTGTTGTCAGTGGTGGCATCTTCTTTGTGCCTCTTCTCTGCTGCAAGTCGGAACTGGGGGTGTGGTGTCAGGGGAGGCCCTTAAATCCTAGTTTAGTGGGCATTTAGGGTGTGAGGGACAGTGGCCAATGGGCTACAAGTCCCTGTAACTAGTACATCACTTTTCTACCCAAAACCCACTATTCCTAAGGTTTGCCAAGATGGCAGAACCTTCCCTCGGCTGTACAGACCTCCTAGCCCACCCTTAAGGTATGGCTAGGTTTTTGGAGGTGTATACGTCCTGCATAGCTATTTTTCCTGCCTTTCAGCCGGGACAGGGTGGAATGGGCCTTGTCCTCAAGTGGGAGACAAGAAATTACACATCAAGGGCGGTGACAGGCTTTGAGGCTCACCACCTTGAGTACTATCACACAAGCCCCCCTGGGAGGGAGGAGGTGTGACCTCCTTCCTGCTCAGGCCCTTTGTCTCTGTCCTCGAAAAGTGGTAGTATAATCAGCAGAAGGGCAGACTCTTGTCTTTGGTGGCAAATGGCTCACAAGAGTCCGCCACGGCATGAGAAGGTAGGTATCTTGGCAGGCATCCTCTAAGGATGCCACCAGGGTACATGCTAGTTAATCCTGAGCACAAGAACAATGCTCAGGGTTAAAAAGCATGGTGTTTGATACAAAACACAGGGGAAATTGTCTGGGCCATCATGGAGCTGGAAGTCTGGGGACTGCCTGTGTGCCAGCCAATGTTATCCTATAGACCGCCAGTCACTTGTAATAACATTACGTTTTAAATGCTATCACAGGGTCACATATGCTAGTGCATATATGTACAAACTCATAACACAGTGACCCTGCCTCCTGGGATATTGGGGGCCTGCCTTAGTGGTGACTGACCTGTGCTATGGCCAGAGTCGAACTTGAGCAGACAAGCTGCTTGTGCAGGCTGACTTGACAATTCTACAGGTTTCACTTTTACTAGGGCACACAAGGTGGCACAATCAGTGCTGCAGCCCTGGTGATCCCTTTACCATCCCTGCGCTGGGTCCTACTGGTATCATTTACTAGGGCCTTACAGGGGTGGTAAAATCCTTGCCAATTGGGTTTGCAAAGTCTCAGTACAATTTAGAGGAAACACTGGGGTCTGGTTAGCAGGCCTCTCAGGTCAAAAGCAACAGCAGCCAGCAGCAAAAAGTCAGGGGAGAACATCCAAAAAGGGGACTTCACAACAGCACCTAACGCCCTGAGCACACTGACCTTTCGGAGACTTTCATACTGCAGAGAGAGGGGTGAAGAGTAGGGAAGGATTATCCTTGTGGCACCTTTAACAGCCTGATACTTTTACCAGGGGTGAAGAAAGGCACAACTTACTGTGGTGCAGAACTGAGGACTTCGAAGGCCTATTGGGAGCCCCGGTAACATGAAGAAAGCTGGGGAATATGTTGAACAGCAGTGGTGCAGCTGGGGAGTGGGGAAGGAAGTGACAAAACCTTCACAATGCTGGGACAACACCGAGTCAAATCCCAAAAGGAAGTATGATGGTCCTGCTTGGTCAGTTGAGCTTGCAGTGTTGAGATGGGGGGACCCTATTGAATGTTGCGATGGAAATCCCTGGAAATCCCTGGACAAAGGGAGGCTGGAGTCCACTGGCTACTGGCCTGCAACAATCACTGGAAGTAACTGAAGGTGCCGGTTGGCAGACCACAGCAGTGGACCTGAATATCAGAGGGCTGTAGCCCTGCCGGAAGGGATCCGCAGCAGGGAACAAGATCAGTAGAGTGCAGACTGCAACCCTGTGGGGCTCAAATAGGTGTGCACTTCAACTGATACATGGTGTGAATACCAGCAACAACTGCACACACACTGGGACCTGGCGGGATGGGGCAACCTGGGACCATCTATGGGGAAAGATAAAGCACCCAAATGTCAGCAGGGCAACAAAATCACCCAGTATGTACTACCACAGGGTCTGCAGCAACGCAGTACATGCCAGACAGGTGCCCAAGCACCAGAATCTGGGGGAGAACCATCAAGGGTGGCAATGATGGAGGCAATACAGTGGTCCCACACCATATTGGAAGGCAAAATAGACACAGTAGCATTGAGGTGGGATGCAGACCTCCGTAAAATGTTGCAGAGGGACAGTAAATGAGCAAACAATTGGCAACCTAGGACAGGATGTTGCTACTCTCAAGGGCCAAATCACAAGACCGACAGCCACAACAAGGACGCTGAAAGACTGGGAGGAGGACGCCAATGGCTGCTCCCCTAGTAATAACCTGTGCTTGGTGGGGTTCCTGGATACAGCAGAGAGGTCCTCAGTGGGATCCTTTTTGAAGAACTGGATCCACAACACTTTCAAGCAAGAGGGCCTGACCAACATGTTCACAGTGGAGTGAGCACACTGAGTGCTGGTGATGTGCCCTCCACCGGGTGCCCCGCCGAGAGCCCTTGTTGCATGGATCTTTTACTACTGCAACAGGAATTGCATCCTTAAGGCAGCCCAAGAAGCTACATCACAAACAAAATAAAATGATGGATGCAGTCTTGAAACTTTTCAAACACTCACCCGCAGTCACAGATCTGGGTTTAATCCATCGTTATTTTGCTCGCCACGCCACCCCAGTTTGGACCCAGCCACATGCAAATCAGTCTTGACCCTGTTCCCCATGGGAACAGTCCAGCCCGAACTGCTAGGCCAGGTCCTCCCTAGACAGGAAACAAGTATCCTGGGAGCGGTTTCAGGGTATTACCCTTCATCAGCCAAGGTAGCTTGAATCCAGTGGCGCAGCAAGCAAGGGACCCACATCTGGACATACCCCTGCCACTTAGGGCACACAAGGCAACATCACAAACAAAATAAAATGATGGCTGGAGTATTGAAACTTTTCAAACGCTGACTACCAGTCACAGATCTGGGTTGAATCAATCGTTATTTTGCTCACCACGTCACCCCAGTTTGGACTGAGCCATATGCAAATCAGTCTTGACCCTGATCCCCATGGGAACAGTCCAGCCCAAACTGCTAGGCCAGGTCCTACCTGAACAGGAAACAGGCATCCTGGGACAGATTTCAGGGTATTACCCTTCATCAGCCAGGCTAGCTTGAATCCAGTGGTGCAGCGAGCAAGGGACCCACATCTGGGCATACATACCCCTGCCACTTAGGGCGCACAAAGCAACATCACAAACAAAATAAAATGATGGACGGAGTGTCGAACTTTTCAAACTCTCACCCCAGTCACAGATCTGGGTTTAATCCATTGTTATTTTGCTCGCCACGTCACCCAAGTTTGGACCCAGCCATATGCAAATCAGGAGGAACAGGGTCAAGACAGATTTGCATATGGCTGGGTACAAACTGGGGTGGCATGGTGAGCAAAACAATGATGGATTAAACCGAGATCTCTGACTGGGGGTGAGTGTTTGCATTGTTCAGCACTCCGTCCATCATCCTTTTGTGTTGCTTAAGTTGCCCTAAGTGGGAAGGGTATGCCCAGACGTGGGTCCCTTGCTCACTGTACCACTGGATTCAAGCTAGCCTGGCTGATGATGGTTGATACACTGAAACCGGTCCCAGTATGCTTGTTTCCGGTCCAGGGAGGACCCGATCTGGCAGTTTGGGCTGAACTGTTCCCATGAGGAACCGGGTCAAGACTTATTTGCATATGGCTGGGTCCAAACTGGGGTGGCATGGTGAGCAAAACAACAATGGATTAAACCCAGATCTGTGACTGGGGATGAGTGTTTGCATTGTTCAGCACTCCGTCCATCATCTTTTTGTGTTGCTTAAGCCCAAGAAGCTAGACTGCTGAAGTTCGAGAATCACAATATTGTTACCTTCCCAGACAATACCTGGAAATTCCAGTCCCAGAGAAAGTTGGTTGTAGAAGTCAAGCAGAAACCTTAGACAATCGGGTTGTCAGACATGTTGTTGTTCCCTGGCTCCTAGTGGTTGCACAGGGCAGGACCAACTTCTTTGATCGACCAGAGAATGTCAGGGCCTGGCTTGAACAGTGGAACAAAGCACCACATGAAGAGCAAGTTTCTCTGAGAAGTGGTCTGGGCGGACGAAGGGGAGGTGGAGAGCCACCCCATGGAGCATGTCACAGGAACAGTCGACGGCAGGAGAATACAACGAGCCCTGGATTGAAGTACAGGAGGATGGCTCGCTTGCAAAGGTGCAGATGGATGACACCGGCTTAGCCAATACCCATAGTAGTAGGGAGGAGGGCACGGTCCAGACCCCATCAGGCACTGCTGAACACACAGACTGGTTGATATGTGCAACTGACATTTGGTGGGATTATCTGGCCGTGTTCCTAGTATGTAAGTACTTTAAGGGGAAGAGAGGAAAACAGGACAAAGGAAATGTGGGTCACTTAGGAACCTGCGGTAAGAGGGTGCTCACCATGGACAATTAGTGTTATGTGTATTTGACAAGCATTATTATTGCGCTTTAGCTCCAGCGGGGGTAACCAATTAGGGCACTGTTAGGGCAGCTGGGGCAAGACAAGGTGTGTGGAACTATGCCCTATGTGGAGTGGGGAAAGTGCTGGCATCACTTACCTCTGCACTTAAGGGGGACTAGTTTAGTTCACTGTGCAAGAGTTGGGGACTGCTTGTAGAGGCAGAATGCCAACCAGTTTGATCATAATGGGGTGGTGGTAGGGGACACCTGTGCTCGTTTGACACAGGATAATGAGCGATCATAATTGGTTTGTTTATAGTTATCATAAGATTGCCCAGGGTGGGAAGAGGAGGGAGGGTCTACATAGTTGTTTTAGTTAAGCTACATGTCATGTTATGCAATGTTCAAGTGACGCTTGCAGGGATGCAAAGAGGCAGGAGAGGACCGCTCAGTATCTGGTACAAGATCGAAAGGCAGTATGTGAAGGGGCACTAACCACCTGTATCATTCAGAAGTATGAGATATTCACACAGAATGTTAGAGGTCTGGGTAGCTATGTGAAAAGATATAGGTTGCACTCCTATTTGAGATGCAATGGTGTGAGTAATGCATGCCTCCTGGAATACACACTCCACCGAGAAAGAAGTAGACAAACTATTGAAAAGATGGAGAAGGCATCTGATCATGTCCACCTTCTCTTATTATGTGCGCGGGTGGCTGTATAGGTAGCTCCTAGGGTCCCCTTCAGCTCGGTCTACATGAAGGCGGACATGCAGGGTTGATACGTCCTAGCACAGGTAGTGCTGGATGGCGTGGACATAACCATTCTGAAAACAAACACCCCCATTGTAGATTAAAGAAATTCTTCCCTAAAATACAGTCCCTACTGACGGATAATATGGTTCAGAGGCTATTATGGGTGGGGGACTTTAACTGTGTCCTCTTTGCAAGCATGGACAGATGACCCCCAAGAGCCTCCACTAAACTTGGAATGATAGATACATTGACCAAATTCATGTGTAATCTGGGATGCAAAGACATGTGGTGAGAAAGGAATCTGGGGAGAGTACTCCTGTTGTTAGGCCACTCATGATACGTACAGCCAGCTGGATCTGGCCCTGGGTACAGGGAACATGAGGGCAGACACAGGGTGGCCTACCTGGGTAGATTCTTATCTGACCACTCCCCTCTATTGTTGGAGCGGAGCAGAGCAGGGGTTCAGGATGGAATGCAGACACACTTTCTCCTGGATGCACTGTTCAGGCATACCTTAGGTGAAAAGATCACAGAATACCTGGAGGGAAACAGGAGCTCAACGAATAGTAGGGGTACAGAGTGGAAAGCTTTACAAGCAGTCATAAGAGGGGAATGTCTGGGTAAGCTGTTTGGTTTATGCCGACAGCTGCAGAGTGAGCTCGGAGATCTGGAAACTGAGTTAGCTGAAGCCCAAAGAGGGGATGCTGGGGAAGGAGACTAGGGTGGCTCAGTGGTTACTATTAAGAGGTGATTGGGAGAAAGGTGGAATAGGCTGGACAAGTTCACTCAATGGAAATATAGACAACAGTCACAATGGGTGGAGGATCAGCCTAGTAGGTTGCTGGCTTGGCTGCTTAAGTGGGAGATGAACAGAACCCCCATAGTAATGCTTCTTCGACAGGATGGGACTGTGGCCAACACCCAACGACTTATTAATAACACCCTGTGGGATCATTTGAAGGATCTCTATGGGGGGGTGGCGGCTGATGCCACAATAGTGGCCGGATGTTTAGGTGGAGTAGACCTGCCTGTGTTACCCCTTCTGCTACAAGATGAACTGGAGGCAGACATCACCCTGGAAGAGACTTGGGGAGCAATAGGTAAAATAAATAGAGGGAAGTCATCGGAGGGCGTGACGACTTTCTGGTAGAGTTCTACCAGGCTTATATAGCACAGCTGCTGGGTCCACTACAGGAAGTATTCTGTGAGGTGTGGGAAAGTGGTATGCTGCCCCTTACCATCAGGAAGGGAGCAATATGTATAGTGCCCAAACCCAGGGGGTCAATCAATCACTCAGTTTTTGTAAAGCGCGGCTACTCACCCGGGAGGGTCTCATGACGCTGGGGGGTGGGGAGGGGCCTCACCCGAAGAGCCATGTCTTGAGGTTCTTCCTGAAGATGGTGAGTGACGGGCTTTGTCTGAGGTGCAGGGGGAAGCTGTTCCAGCTCTTTGCTGCGATGTAGGTGAAGGATTGTCCTCCAGTGGTGGTTTTGCAGATGCGAGGGATGGTGGCCAGGGCAATCTGGGTGGAGTGGAGGGATCCGATGGGGTGTGGAAGGAGTCACAGTGGTTCAGGTAGGATGGTCCTGCGTTGTGTATGGCCTTGATCGTGTGTGTGAGTAGCTTGAAGGTGATTTGTTTCTCGGCCAGGAGCCAGTGGAGGGTCCTCAGGTGTTGGGAGATGTGTTCTCGGTGTGGGAGGTCCACGGTGAGTCTGTCGGCGGCGTTCTGGATGAGTTGTAGTTTTTTCATGTTTCTATTCGAAGTGCTGGCGTAGAGGGCATTGCCGTAGTCAAGCTTGCTTGTGACTAATGCGTGGGTGACTATCCTGCGGGGGGTGATGCAGTGGACCTGTCTTTCTACAGGTCACTCACTATGCTCAATGTGGACAGAACGCTAATATGTAAGGTTCTAGCAGAAAAGTTGACTGGTGTAGTGGGAACATTGGTACATGAGGACAAGTGTGGTTTTATGGCAGGGCACAGCACAGCCCTTAATCTATGATGGCTCGTACATGTGCTACATGCTGCACAAGGAAGCAACTGAAAATTGGCGCTGGTAGCTGTGGACATGGCTAAGTAATTTGATATGATGGAGTGGCATTACCTGCAGCTAGTACTCCAGAAGATGGGGTTAGACTCCATTTTCTGTAAATGGGTGAATCTATTATACCCCACACCCAACGCTAGGGTGTGCAGTGGGGGATGGATGGCTGACGAGTAGGGTGCGCGGAGAGGCACACAGCAAGTCTGCCCACTCTCGCCTCTCCTCTTCACCTTGGAGAAGGAACCATTAGCAGCAAAGTTCCCGGAAGACATGTGGGACGCAGGCATAGTAGTGGGGGGGTGTTACGCATCTGGTATCCCCATATGCGGACAATGTTTTGTCCTATCTGCAGTGCCACAGCTTCCTACACATTTGGCAACGTTTGGGGAGGTAGCGGGGCTGTGTATTTATAGGCGGAAATTGCTGCTGTTTCGCCTGGGGGTGCTGGAGAGAGCCCGTGAGGCAGACCTGGCTCCACTGGGACTGTGCTGGGAGACGATTTCCTTCAGATACCTTGGTATCATGGTGGGACACACAATGGAGGACCAGTGACAACATTGTTTTGAACCATTAGTGGGTGGACTAATGAAATCAGTTTGATTCTGGAACGCGTTACCACTTTCCACAATGGAGAGAGTTGCGGTGGCCAAACTGGTGTTTCTCCCCAGGTGCTTATGCATAATCCAGAATGCTCTTTATATGGTACTGTGCAGTATTTTCAAAACACTGGACATTTTGATGATATGCTTTGTGTGGACTAGGGGAGGGGGGGGGGCGGGTTTCACTACCACAGATCATATGCGACATTTTGAAGGGTGGACTGGGCCTTCCAGACCTAGAAGTTTACTATTACACATCAAAACTGCAACATGCTTCTCAATTGGCGTCTGGGGATGACAACTGAAGACAAGGCTACTGCGTGGGAGATATGGCGTGCACTACTGGATGGAGCTGCTCATGCGTGGATCATGCATACCACCTGATACCCCTTATCTGGTTAGACAGGTGGCAAAAGTGTGGGAATGAGTGGTCACAAGAGTGTTCAAAAAACCGTCCTTTGCTAGGTAGCTAGATATAAGGACGCTGCTCCCATTTAGGCATATTGGGGAAGACACGTCCGTAGTGAAATGGAGGGAGGTGGGATGTGAAATGCTAAATCATCTGTACCCAGAGGAGGCATTCCTCACCTTTGCGGAGGCACGAGAGATGTTTACAGTGGGAGGGGGGACATCGGGAAGGGAGGGCAATTTCTCCAGTACACTAAATTGGGGAACACGGCACAAGAGATTTGAATGGGATTCCCAAGCGCACCCCGAGTGATGGAAATCCTGTTATTATTGCTAACAGCCGGGTCGACAAGACATATGGTGACACACCTATACAAGACAATCAAGGCAGATAGGGTTTGGACAGAGCCTATTGCATGGGGGCAGGAGTTAGTGGCACCCCTCACTGATCCAGAATAGAATGTGACCTGCGAGTTGGTGAAAACAATCAAAAGTAATGCTACATTCAAATTGGCCCACTTTAACCTCAATCCAACTTAGCAGGATGTACGCAGGTTGGGGAGCAGACTATCCCAGGTGTGGGGGAGAAGGGGCCTTCTTACTGTAAATGGCATGGGAGTGCATGAATATTGGCAACGGGTGGTAGCGAAGCTGCAGGAGGTGACAGTGTTAGAAATAGAGGAATCATCTCATGTGTATCTGCTTGGCATTATTAGAAGGCCCGGAGAAGCACAATGAGCTGGAAGTTCCTACAGTTGACTTTGGTACTGGGCAAAATAAAGATGGCATTGGGTGGTTGGGTACGAGGGCCCTTCCATCATACTGTGGTACAGGGACATGGAAGAGAGGGCCATCACTGAAGAAGTACATATGAAACTTATTCATTGGGACAACAAATTAAAGGAGGATTTAGAAACCTGGGCTACATTCTTGGAGAATATGCCCATTGGCTGGGAAGGGAATGATGAACAGGGTGCACAATCACAGTCCTCTCACACTGAAAGGCATGATTTATGGAATGTGGGGATGGCAAGACTGCCACTGGGTCATGATGAACGAGGAAACCAGGGAGAGGGGAAACAAAGGAGACCCCAGAAACTGAGAATGGTGGGTAAGAAGGGCTGCATTATGCATTTTAGCTACGAACACATTTACAGTAGCAACGGGAACCCATGGGTGGACAGTGAATGAAGAGATGAAGAGAGGATTAAGACTGATTTATTTGTATTGTATCATTGATGGAGCTGCAACTGTAAAATGACTGTACAAATTCTTGTTTTTGCTGTTATTATTATTGTTCAATTTGCTCCGCTAATTGGTGGAGGAACGAATGTATATGCATGTTATTATTGCAACATTTTGTATTGTCCCACAGTGTGCCAATTGCTGACTAATGATTAATACAAAGAACATATAAAAAAAGCTAAGTGGATGAGGATGCAATCATAGCCTTTCAAATGCAAATGAGAGCACCTCACTGCTAATGTGCTCACATTAACACTCTAACCACAGGTGTAACAAAGTTGCCAAGGGCCATGGAGCAAACAATGAAAATGTTCCCCCTGTCCACTAGTGAGTAGTAAAATGCTGCCATAATTGGTGTTCATTGGGCCTCTTAAGACCACTGGGCCATGGTGCCACTGCATTTGTTGCTCTATTGATCACTTCGCCTTGTTAACAAAATCTTGGCATGCTAAAAAGAGGTCATTTACTAGAACAATGACAGCAGTAGCGCCTAGATGTGTCTGAAGAAATAGTGAGAACGGAAAACCAATTTTCTGGCACCCTTTTCCTGAGCCCATCCTCATCCTAGAGGTTTGATTTAGGTGGATCATCTGTAACACAACTGTGATGTGTCCTGCCTTGATCAGGTGCAGCACGGTCTGCTGGTGCTGCCCCTTGAGGACTGCCAATGCAGTCCACACCTTTTTTAACCCAACTTTCTCATTTGTTATACTTTTTTGGATTGATTTTTTGCATTTTTATATACTCTACTACGCCTACGTGCAGTGCCTAGACACTTTCCCACACAGGTAGCATGCAACACCATGTAGGGTGTGTCGTTGGCAGAGTGTTGTCTTTGTTTAGAACCTGTGCGGAACGTGTTTTCATGTTGTGAGTGATGGCCACAGAAGAATGGGTCAGTCAGTCAGTCACAAAACTTTATTCGGCAAATGCCATAAAAGTACGGACAAAAACACAAATACCCCACAATAATTACGTTACAGTAAATAGATAGAAGAATAAAATAGTACCATATCTAAAACATTACGTAAACATCCGGTCTAAAATCCCATAAAATAAACAAATAAAACTCATAACATAAGGAAAATCACAATAACAGAATACAAAAATTAACTTACAATATTAAACTATACATACATATACATTTAAAATGAAATGAGCCTTTTCCTAATACTTAAAGAAGCTGTAACAAAATCTAATACAAAATGACAAATTTGCCTATCTGGCAATCTCTGAAAATATATTAAAGCTTCCTTGTAATGGATGGGTCTAACAAAACGTAAAGTGGGTAAAATGCAAACCCCTCTAGGAGCAGCATAAAAAGGGCAAAAGAGAAAAAAGTGCAAAGTACTCTGGGTTGATCTAGAATCACAGGGACAAAGAGGTAAATCCCTTTTCCAAAAACATGGTTCAGGAAACGCTACCTTAAAATGAATTAAATTAAGTCTAAAAAGTGTTAAAAAAGAAAGTATCTTAAAACTGGAAAACCAGGTCAGATAAGGTTCAAGGCATGGGGCTGTCACAACCTGAGAATAGGAATCAAAGGATTTTAATTTCAGAGAACTGCAAAATCTCAGGTCTGATATGTACTCGGAGTAAGTAGCCTTCAGAACGGACCTAGAATTTATAGTTAATAGGTGAGGTTCATCAAACATATATCTAAGACCTAAATTCTCAAAAGAGTTTCGTAAAAACATAAGCCAGGGGATCCTATTTGATTTTTCCAATTGTAAGCATTCAGAAATACAATCTTGGACCAATTTTGCCATTGGGTTTAGCCAACATCTAATCCAAAGCAATAATGGCGCCAAAAAAACCCTGTCCTCCAAAAAACACTGACCAAGTTCTTCGTGGCAGATGATATTTGCAGTACATTTTGGAACCAACAGTAATCTTCGCAAAAATTTATTTTCGACCCTCTGGAGAGATGGTACCTTTACACAGCCCCAAACGCCTGCTCCGTAGAGCACAGCTGCGGTACACTTAGAATTATACAGAGTTTTCATCTGTGCAGGGGGTCTATGGCCTAATTTATTAGAGAAGCGAAAGATCGCTTCGGTGTTCCTTATCAGCTGTTGGAGCTTAAAATTTATATGAGTCTTCCAGGACAGAGAGGAACTCAAATACATGCCTAGGTAACAAAAATCTTTGACCTTGATAAGAGAATGCCCTCCCATAGTAAATTGTTTGGATTTTGTGTTACGTGGGCCACAGGTCATGACAAAAGTCTTGGGGTAATTGACCTTCAAATCGAGGCTCGACATAAACTCATAAAATATGTCCAATAAGCCCTGTAAGCCATTTGCAGTACGAGCAATTAAAACTGCATCATCCGCATATAATAAAACTGGAAGTAATCTTTGGCCCATCTTCGGTACATCCTTTGCTTGTTTAACCAAAAAATCATAGAGCCCGTTTATATAAATCAAGAAAAGAAAAGGGGCTAAAATACATCCTTGCCTTACGCCCCTGGTTGACGGAATAGGGGGGGTTCTCTGCCCAAATGAGCCGACCTGAACAGAAACCGTTAGGTCTGTATGTAGACGTTTAATAAGCTCCAATAGAGCCGGGTCACACCCTAGAACTTCTAGGATTTGCCATAACTTTGATCTGTTAACCAAATCAAAGGCACTGGTTAGATCGATAAAAGCCATATGGATGGACTCTTTCTTAACAGACACATATTTATTAAGTATCAATTGTAAGTTTAAAACTTGCTCAACTGTGCCCACACCGGGTCTAAAACCAAATTGAATGGGAGATAAAATCTGGGCATCGTTTACCCAATCTTCTAAACGGGACAAGATCACACTACCTAAAATCTTTGCCGTTGAATCAATAAGGGAGATTGGTCTGTAACAAGAGGGGTCTTGTCTATTACCTTTTTTAAAGATGGGAACAATAATAGCCGATTTCCATGAAGAGGGCACATTACTAGTTACCACGTTGTTCAACACATTTGTAACCAAAGGGCCCCAGAGCTCAATTTCTGATTTAAAAAGGTCGACAGGAACCCCATCGGGGCCAGGGGCCTTTCCCTGCCTTGATCTATCAATGGCACCTTTGACCTCATGGAGATCAAAAATAATATTTAGGGCCTTAAAGTTAAAATCTGGAGTAAAATGTGTAGCAGGAATAACTGCCACATGCGAATTCTCATAGGTTTCAGGGCAGAAAACTTTCCTAAAATGATTTATCCAGACATCCTCAGTAATAAAACATTCATTGGCCAAAGAGTTCTTATCAGAAAAGTAAGAGTGATTTATCACTTTCCAGAATTTGGAAGTGTCCTTAAATTCAGATGCGGCCAAAAGATCGCTCCAAGCCCTGGACCTAATTTCGGATTTCCGTTTATCAAGGGCAACCTTATAGTCAGTCCTCGCTAATTTTACTAATTGACGTGCGGGAGGAACTGCTTTAAGAGCTTCTTTAAGTTTTTTATGGGCTAAAGAACACGCAGAATCAAACCATCTATGGACCGCCGGCCCCTTCCCGGGCCTGTCCATCACCAGGGCGCGTGAAATATCACTACTTAAGGATTCGAATTCTCGCACAATACAGTCAGAGTCTAGCTGCTGAGACAAACACATATAAATCGTATCAGACCTACTTCTTACAATTTCTTGGTTAAACTTTTTAGGGTCAATTTTATCCCATTTTAAACGAATGCCACTATTTGAATTATAAACTGTAGCAGCACACGAATTTTTGTTCATGGGTGCCTGATTTACCTTTAGGTCCAGTGTAATACTAAGAGGGTTGTGATCACTTGCACAATGAGGCGTAATCTTAAAATTTCTAATTAGATAAAAATCAGAAGAGCTGATAAGTATAAAATCAATGGTACTCCCCTTCAAATTCCCTGTGTAAGTGGGCGTATTACGGGCATCAGGGGCCAATTTCTCTGTAACGTGAACCAGATCAAATTTACAAATAAAAGAATTTAAGGCATCTCCTTCAGAGGTATGATTAAAATGAATTGGTGACTCTCTGCCCTCAACAGGGAAGGCACACAAGTCCGTGTGTTCTTTACAGCATAAGGGAATATTAAAATCACCCACCCAGAAAATAGTTAAATCACTAAACTGTAAAGCATGTGAGGAATCTATAAAATCCATTACCTCTTCCAGATGGGTCATAAGGAAGCCCCGAGGGATATTATTATAAAAGTTTAAAATTAGAATATCCTTTTGCCCGCTTATAGAGACGAGAACAACCATAAAATAAGGGGAAGACCAAATTAGAGACACATTTAAAAGCGGAAGATTTACAGAAACAAGTACTAAAAGGCCACCACTAGCTCTCCCCATGTGAGAAGTCCGTGCCGGCTGACAAAAAGAAGTAAAGCCATTCAAGAAAAACATATCTTTAGACCAAGAAAGAATGGGTATAGTGTTACTGGATGCAATGCTTTGCAATCTGGTGAATGAAAGGAGTGTGCGGGATAGATATGCAACTTTGGAAGATATGCTGGAAGTATTACAATCCAGCATGTTTGTGACTTAGTAACCCCTCTGCCAAACTCTAAATCAGGCCCTAAGTTATAGTCCTCCTTTGGCAAGAATTGTAGGCCAATATTTCTATAGTGTGCCTACTTTGCAGAATATCTGTCCAGTTGCTTTACGGTGAATAGTTACAGTGTGTTGAGATAGAACCCCTGCTCACAGAACAGTTCTGAGGTCATTCCATCTCATGTCCATTTATCATTGCTAAAACGGGACTGATGTGTATCCTGTAGCCTGTCTTAGTTACACACAGATGGGAAAGCCCATGGGTGTGTAACAGTAGCAGGCCTTAAAGGGTTAGTTGTTTTGGTGGTGGGTACCATCCCATTTTGAGTGCATTGGCTGAAGGCTATAGCCCACAGTAGTTCTCATCGACTGGATGATGATGTTGTTGAGCATTGAGGTTGGCAAGTGTGAGTGCCTATTTTGGGAACAGCCAGGTTTTCACCTTTTGAACTTTACATGTCATTGGATGCATCAGATCTTGGCCGGTCAAGTGTTACAAGTTTTTGTTGCTTGGAGAGAAAGACTAGATCCGTATCTGTATTTCTAAGGTCAAGCGCAAAGCGCTCTGTCCCTGGTGTAATCTATCTATGGGCTTGTAACCAGCCCATGTCAAGCCCATCAGTTTGGTGGGATTGTGGGCTTGCCTTTCACAGTTCACTTGATTTCTTTAGTGGAAGGCATGCATACGTCATGCCTTTTCCGGTGTTTAGCCGTCCTCGAGCCCACCAGTAAACTACTGAAAACATACAAGGCTTCTTGTTTTCCGTATGGCTTTGGGACTACTTTTTCTCTTTATTTTGCAGGCAGCGCGATCTCGCTGGGCAGTAGTCCTGCGCTTTGCATAACATCGACCCTGTTACATGGATAATTGTACTTTTGACGGTTACATGGATAATTGCACTTTTGCCAGTAACATGATAATTGCACTTTTTCCGATACGTTTCACTGCGAGCGAACTTCTGTTTCCTTTTGTGTGTCTCCGTTACGCTTCATGGTGGCCGTGGGCTCTTTATCTTTGTAGCTCATTATATTAGAACATTCATGTACGCAACTTAGCTGTTTAAAGTAACACCATATAGGGCTGTTGTTCATTCTGGTAAATAACAGCTCTGGTGGCTGATGTTTGTACCAGGAACACTTTATATGCAGTGGCCATTGATGGCTAACAGCACCCATCCTCTTACTGTGACACACGCCTCCGCCAGGCTTTCATGGGGCTCTCAAAGTGTACTTTTAAAGCTCTGTTTGTATCTGGGCTGCGCTATAATAGACACTTTCTATTTGTTTCCATTCCTATATCAGGTTTTCTTCTCCAGCTTCTTTTTTGTTAGTAGGTAAAAAATATCAAGACTTTCAATACTAAATACTGTGTACCTTTATCACCATGACAGTGAGCAAAGTGAAGGGCCAGGAATGTGCTTGCTGCTGTGGCTTAGTTAGTTAAGTGCCTGCCAAGTAAACAGAAGATTCTGAGTTTGAATCTCAGCAGTGCCTCTTTTTCGTTAAAAAAAAAAAGCATATCTATGATACACTAATTAAAGCATACTGTTTTGAAATGAACAAAGATGTGTTGTCCACTTACCATGTTAATAGTGTTTTAAGGGTCGAGCGCAAAGGGCTCTGTCCCTGGTGTAATCTCTCTGTGGGCTTTTAACCAGCCTTTTCCGATGTTTAGCCCTCCTCTAGCGTACCGGCCAACTACTGAAAACATACGAGGCTCGATGTTTTCCATATGGTTTCTGGACTATTTTTTCTCTTCATTTCGTAGGCAGTGCGATCTCACTGGGCAGGTGAGCGCTTTGCATGACATCGACCCTGTTACATGGATAATTGCACTTTTGCCGGTTACATGGATAATTGCACTATTGCCGATACGTTTCACTGCAACAAACTTCTGTTCCCTTTTGTGTGTCTACTTTGCGCTCAAGGTGGCCATCGGCTCGCATATGCGAAACTGTTCTATTTTTTATTTTCACTTTACGTGGCAAGAAAAGTCCGGTTAGTTATGTGAAACTGTTTTACTTTTCATTTTCAGTTCATGTGGCAAGAAAAGTCAGGTTAGGGGTTTACAACGCTAATACCTTTAACTCAAGCAAATGCGAGACCCATTGCATTGCAAATGTTTGTTCTTGTAAGGCGGTGCAACAACCCAAGGTGCTAGCATGGAGTGCAGATGTTAGTTTTTTTTGCAGAGTTGAACTTGTATTTTAAGATATAGTGGGAGGCTCTATGAGCTATGCATAGTACTTTAAACATTGATCTTCTAGCTACCACTAGCCAGTGGAGTCCTTGTATAGTTGGTGATGTTTTCGCTGGGGTGTGGGTTGAAGAATAGTCCTGCTGCTACATTCAGAATTCTTTGTAGTTTACGTAAACTGAATCTGTGAGTGCCAGGGTAGTGGCACAGGTCCATGTGTTTTTTTTATTTGAGTTGGTCCAGGAGTTTTTAAGGTTATCTGGTAGTCCAGTGCAGAGGAAATCCATTTGCAAGAGATGGATACATCTTCTGGACACTCATTGATTGGGGTTTTTTCAAGTTCACCGTAAAGTGCAGATAGGTCCAGTTTCTTCTATTGTCTGTATGTGTTGGTGCTTTTGCATATTGCTGTCAATTTCATGTTGTTCTTGTCACCTGGCATTGAAATTTTAAAAGAGATGATGGGGTGGTCACAGTTTTTAAGTCATGTATGCTTGCCCCAGACGGGCATATATAATGTCCAGAGTGTGACGAGCGGTGTAAGTAGAGCTTGATATGATTTGCTGGAGGTTGAGGCTCTCCACACTAAAAGTAATAGCCAGGGTTGTTGCCAGATCCTTCTTGCCGATCCAGATATTGAGGTCTCCAAGGATGTATAAGTTGGTGTGATTTAGTAAGGACTGTGTCGGGTAGTATGTCCTTGAATATTCTGTTGCTGGGAGGTGATGTGTATTTCAGTAGGAAGATGCGGGTGAAATTTGGGGTGGGTTGATATATCACTAGCAGGTACTGACAGTTTGTCATGTAAAGTAGTTGATGTGGGATATTTTTGTTGATTTCCTATGAAAGACTGCCAAACCTTCCATCCTGCCATTGCGATTCTTGCTGATATTGCCATATCAAAGTGGAGTGACTTTGTATCATGTGAGTGTGGAGTCATTGCCAATCCATGTTTTTGGGATGATTTGATGTCTGGGTTGCCTTCCCGGTCGCCAAACAATCACAGTTACCACCAGTTTCAAATTGGTGGTAACCTATTTGCAAACAGGAAGGTGACCCCAAGGGATCCCTCCAACTTTGTGAATGGGGGCACCAACATTTTTTCAAAGCAGGCAGTGGGCCCACAGACCACTGCCTACTCTGAAAAAATGAAACTGAAGCATTTCATTTTTATTTTTGAAATGCATTCCGTTTTCCTTTAAGGAAAACGGGATGCATTAAAAAAAACTGCTTTATTTAAAACGCAGTCACAGATATGGTGGTCTGCTGACCCTATCAGGCCACCATCCCGGTGAGGCACGCCATTCCCAAATGGGTCGCAAATTGCGACCTGTCACATGAATATTAATGGCAAGTCCCTTGAGACCCATTTGTGAATCGCAAAGAGTGGGGGTGACACTGTTGTACATTTTGTTTTGTGACTTGCAATTTGCAAAACAAAATGGTCGCACATCTGGCACTTAGTGACTTGGGCCAGCCAAGACAGGTTTTCATCTAATCGAATGCCCAGATAGTCAACATTTTTGATTCTCTGTAGGTTTACTCGATGGTTTCAGAAGAACACTTGTAGTTTCTTTATGTTTTTTTTAAACCATAAATTTAGTTTTGGTAGTATAGATTATCAGTCTTATATTAGTGTTATATTTCTCGACGCCCAGGAGTAATTGATGCATTGATTGTTCTATTTGGACTAAAATAACTGTGTCGTTGGTGAAGAATAATATTGGCAATATAACACTTCCTAATACTGAGATGTTGAGATCTATGTTTGTGAGACTTTTGCCCATACCATTAATGAAGAGATTAAAAAGCAAGGGTTTGAGTGTGCAAACTTGAAGCAATCCCTGTTCAATTTCTATTTCGGAAGTGCACTCGCCTCTTGTCGTAGCAACCCCTTGTCGTATTTCTTTGACACAAGCCCTGTATAGCAGATGATAACTTTTCAAAAACCCATGCTCAACTAATGATGCCCAAAGTACAAATCTGCCCACTAAATCAGCATTTGGCTCAAGATCAGTAAAGATCATGTATAGTTGGGACTTCTTAATCAAAGTGTATTTCATGTACACCTGATTAAGTCTCATTGCCAGGCCAATTGTCCCTAGACCGTTTCAAAATACAGCTTGACATTCGGACAGGTTCTTAATATCTTCTGCCCAAACCTGCAGGTGATTTAGCAGCAGTCTCCTATACATATTGCCAGCAGTATCTAACAAAGAAATTGATCTGTGATTTATGGGATCGCCACATAGGCTTTTTTGTGGATTGGACCTATGATAGATTTTTGCCATGATGCAGGAGTTTCCTGATATAGCCAACTTATATTAAAACCAGTTGTTAGCTGTGATGGACTGATACCTTTGACGAATCAAGATGCATAGGGACTTCTGAAATATTGATGGAGATTTGAACTTTGGGCAGTTCCTAGCTGCTTGTAGAGAACTCCAGATGCTTGCAGATGCCTTGCTGACCCTGATTCTTTGCTGATGAAAAATCCCTGAATTACTGTATCCCTTTGGAGAGGTATCTCCCCCTCAATCATTGCCCCTTTTAGACATAGTAATCCTTTTATGTCCCCTTCAGAAGACTCTTGACCGAGCTTATGACATGCTGACACTTTCCCTTTTTTCCTGTCTTTTGCTGAATTTAGGGCCTGATTATGAGGTGGCAGTCCGGAAACCACCAAGGCAGCGGCCGGACCACTTCCGTGTTGGCGGACCGACCATTCTATTACGATACACGAGGTTGCATAGATGAAAGACCATTGAGGTCCTGCCGACACCGCCAGCAACAATAGACCACGGTGAAATAGGCCAACACGCCTATCAGAGGGCGGACCACCGGTGTTCCCGCCGGCTCAATGATGATGTTGCTTTCTGCTGCTGTGACTGTGGTGGTCAACAACCACACCTAAACTGCCAGAAACGGAGGGATATAAGGCAGAAACTCATCTGCAAGCAGTGTCACACATGCTGTGCTGCCATGGAGCCGATCCTTCATGTCCTGCTACTTCTTGTGCTGCTGGATGTGGCACAAAATCGATGCCATTGTGGATGCAACTGATAGTTAGCCAAACACTTACCCATTTCCTCTAACTTCAAAGGAAATTGAAGGGCTGCAATTGACTAGGTATGTGGGCTGTGCTCCATGGCCCACATATATTTTGTGTGCCCCGGTTCGGAGTTCTACACAATGTATGACCCAATAACAGCCCCATGACGTGGCCTTGGCCAGGTCACTGACACTGCACTCACACACTACAAAACCAGTTTCAGGGATAGTGATGTGTTCATAACATTGTGTTACACAATAGCAAATGTTCATCAATAGCACACCTAAAAATTGAAGTGACTCCTCACATTGTTCACATGCCATGGCCTGTTGTCACATAACATATACATCTGTATGGATGTGTCATTGAACCCAAACACACCTTCCTTGCAAAATCCTTGTCATGGACAAACACATATCACCCACATCGCAAGAGAATCTAAGGTAAATGGAATGCAGAATAATTTAAGTGACAAACATGCAAAACTCATAATTTAAACAATCCCTGCAGAATACGTATGGCGGCATCTGGGGGACACCAGGAAGGCTGCTGCCCTGGGAAACATTTCACTTTGCACATGCCTCAAAACCACTATTTGCACAGGAACTGTGGATTCTTGAATATCAGGGCAACCAATAGTATAACCAAGTTTCATGCCTATGTGACAAATATGTAAGTGCAAGTCTAGAAAGCAAACACACTAGTAACAGCATTGGTCACGCAGTTAGATAAAGCAGGTGAAAGGTACACACATTAAAATAGACACATGTCCATTCAAATTTATAGGAAGGTAGAACAATTGAACACCATCCATGTGTGGGAAAACAAACCTCAGGCTTGCACACATGATACCAATGTCCAATGTACATCAGGGGGAGAAATGTAGCCCAATAGATGTTGACATTAGCCAAGTCAAGATGAAATACTTCCCATAAGAAAATCTACCCAATGCAATGCCACCTCAATTGTATTACATCCCTCACATCCTTCCGTCAAACATTTCCCCTTGCCATGTGTGACTACAGCACTGGTTCAAAAGTCAGATCTTACCAACCACATCAAAAAGACCATCAATCAGAGTGAAACAAACACAACTGTGGTCATACATCACAAATTATTCATGAACATCAAAAAGGTAGAAAAGTAATGGCAGGACCAATGTGTAGCAAAACAACCAACTAGTGTTTATTTTGAATACTTCAAAAATTGAGAAAAGGCCATTGGTCAGTCCTTGTACCAAATGTGCTGAGTACACTACTGTGCCCCACAGCTTGCCTCACAGATCACTGCCATAGGAATTTCCACAGGAAGGGGCATATAGTGAGCATTCCAGGCATCTCAATGATCATCCTTGGGTGGGGTTTCCGATGGTTGGTCTTGAGAGGGGTGAGCTTTACCTTTGGAAGGGGGCGCTTCTTTTTTGTTTTGGTAGAGGTATGGCTGGTTTTTGAGGGGTGGGGGGGTGAAGTTGTCACAAAGAAGGACTTGGACGTGGAAGGGATGGGTTGAGGTGTGGGTGGGGTACTTTTTAGGGCCAAGCGCAAGCACTCTAGCCTATTTGTAATCTCTCTGTGGGCTTTTAACCACTCCCACTTTTGCTATTCATACTTTGTTGTGATCGTCTTAAATGCTTCATTTTTTAGTGCATTTTGTGAAATGTCCCATCTTTGTGTGCTGAGTTCCCTACCCAGGCGATTTAACTTAGTGAACATTTCAATTGGCCATCACACTACGTCACGCTTCCTCCTGTTACTGCGTGTAATGGCCCCTCCTCCGGTTTCGGTTTGCCTTTTATCTCTGTCGCGATCCTTTTTAGACATTCACGCAGGGAGCCAATAACTCTTCCACTCACGCTCATGGCGATGGTGGTGCTTTGAATCAGCTTGTTTATGGATCTGCAAAGTGTTGGCAGATTTCAAAACTATTACACTGGGAGTATGGTGTGAGTGGTGTCTGTGGGTGTTGGGGTGGTGTCTGGGGGCATGGGGTGAGTGGTGTCTGTGTCTGTGAGTGTTGGGGTGGTATCTGGGTGTGTGGGTCTGTGGGCATGATCTGTATGGCAGTGGGTGTGAGTGCGGTGAGGGTCTGTTGAGTGCTTGCATGCTTGTGTGTCTTGTGGTGTTTGTGTTTATGTGTGCTGCTTGTGGCTGTTGAGGTGTGTGCATGCATATGTGTGAGTGAGCTTGGATTGGGTATGGGAATAGGGAAATTGGATGGGGAAGAGGAAGGTGGTGGGGGGAGGATTGTGGGGGATGGAAGGCTGCCTTGATGCAGGAGGCCAGAGCCTGAAAAGATCTCTGTAGGCCAGACATAGCACTATAAATGCTTTCCAGGTATGCAACCATCTGTTGAAGCTGATTGCACTGCTCCTTAGTGGGATTCAGAATGGCACAGAGAAACTCATCAGGAGGTCAATAGCCTCCTCACTTAGGGCACTAGGGGTAACAGGGGCAAGGGAGGAGGTGCCTGGCGCGAAGGAGACAGCTATCCTTTTGGGGGAGCGGGCCCAGGGAGGGTGGAGAAGGAACGGAGGGTGGCGGACAAGGATGGAACAGGTGTACTTCCTGAGTGTTCCACCACCACTAGGGAGTGTCCACTGGAGCTTGACTCTGAAGACAATGATGTTGATCCGGTCTCCTCCGTGGCATTCCCCTCGCCCCCTGGGCCACGGGGTCCCTCCATGTGTGATGTTTCATGACTGTGACCGGAGGTACCGTGGCCAGATGCTTCCCCACTGATGTCAACCCTGTCTCCTCCGGTTACCTGTGATGATGATGAAATGGCAAATACCAACAGGGTCACCCCATGTGCCTGAACACATTTGAACAACAGCTTTGATTTCAAAACATTACAATAATGTACAGTAGCCCCCAGCCACAAGGTCCTCGAAAGTGGCTTTTACATTTGCAACACCACATGCGTGCCTGCTACATGAACTGTAAACACTTGCCCACAGGAAACTCACATCACAGACAACTTCAATTGCATGAGTGAAGTTGTCCAATCACAATATCCATGGATCAAGTAGGATAACTTGTCACCTTGAATGATTTTGCTCTTGTAGCGCCCCTCAGTAACCTGTTGGCATCAAATCTTATGGCAATGCCAAGTTCAGTCTCACAGATACCACACAAGGTCCTGCAATCAGCAAATGTTCATATACACAATACCACATCATGATGAAATGATGGGCAAATAATCCAGCCATGTTGCAGTAAAAAGTACAGTAGCCGGAAGAAGGTGACATGAAATCACCCGTGTCACACTGTAAAAACTCATCAATGGTAGCTTCACAATATGTCCATTGTCTAAATAGTCTCATGGAAGTTGCACTAATGTTGCTTTGCTAGATAATACATCTTGCACAGAAAAGTATACTGGAGACAAACTGGTCAAAACGTGTTGATGATTTGTCTACAAATACACAGCACAGTGAATCAGCTTGGGCCTAGGGAAATCACCAGTCTCAATTGGTACTGCTGAGAACACCCTTCTAACATTGCATAATGAAAAGGCAATAGTTCATTGAATGTTGTAGTCGCTAAGGGAATCTCCATTATCTGAATAGGACCTTAAACATGTATTTCAATGGGAAGGCACATCGCTGTATCTATTTGTCATGCAAACACAGATTCCATTGGATTACTGAGTGTACACACTCACATATGATTCCAACATTTCTGCATGTCACTCCCTGATGCGTGTCAACAGTCAGGTAAAAAAACTTCACTGATTAACATGTGCAAAGCATTCGACCACATAATTAAAAATCAATGGCATGTAAATGCACATTGTGAGTAATTACTGTAGATCTACCTGACGTCCTTCATTGCTTCTGCAATTGTTCATGATAAATGACATGGAGTAATGGGTTAGGGTATGTGTGACCCAACAAACAATGTTGACACACTCCTGTCTTTGGTACCACATGAACTGTTTACCCATCTTATAAAACTATTTTCCAAGAGATTGTGCTGCCAACAGTGATGTTACCTAAATCATGTAACTGTACATTCTCTACTTACCAAAGGCAAGCATTGCTCAGTGACTGCACA
Organism: Pleurodeles waltl; assembly: GCF_031143425.1. Taxonomy (NCBI): domain Eukaryota; kingdom Metazoa; phylum Chordata; class Amphibia; order Caudata; family Salamandridae; genus Pleurodeles; species Pleurodeles waltl. Next base: position 989,986,830 of record NC_090440.1, read on the forward strand.
CAAAGGACAATGTATGATATGTCACATGTATGATGGCCACCATCACATGAGAGAGAGTAGTGACTCACCAGCACTCTTGACACACTGAAGACACGTGGCCTGTTTGGTACAGATGCCAATATACTATCTTGTGCAGACACATGGCTGAGTACAGTGACCTGTTACCTCATGTTGTTCATGTTGGGGCTGACACACTGAAGCCAAGTAGACTGTTGGGTACAAATGACACCCCCAACATGAAACAACATAAGATCATTGACCACTGTACTCAGCCATGTGTCTGCCCAACAGATTATATTGGTAGTGGACTGCAGTCTGTTGTGTCCCTGGTCACTAGGACACTAGGCAAGGCACATCAGCATGCACCAACTGCCATACCTACACAAACAATAACACATCTTGTGTATCACACATGGACCATCTCCAATATTTATGGGGGGATGGCTGTCTTGAACGCATCATCCTGGCAATGTAACAGTTATGAATCTGCCCAGGACTCACGGGCTGCTGTGCTCCCCTCAAATGACCAGCAAGCCTGGGGTAGGCCACCACCAGTATGCAGGCCATCACGGGGGTCAGTGTCCGGTGTGTGCCCCACCCACGTTAGGAGGACAGCCCCAGCTGGACCTCCATGATCTTCCGGGCCCAGCATCTCCGGTCCTCCCACCATTTTTGACAGTGGATGCTCCACCGGCGATAGACCACCAGTGACCACACCTTCCGCGTGATGGCTGTCCAAATCCTTTCTTCTGATGGGCGTTAACATGCATGGATGCAATAGACAAATGAAGAAGTCACAATTGCACTTTTTTAGGGTAACTGGTTGTTTAACACGCATTTTGGAAACACCTAGCACAAACATTTTGTAATTGGCAATACACTACATGTGTAAGGCACACATGGTGATAAGTATAGGGACATAAAAGCACACTTTTGGAGTCATCTGCTGACTATCCACAACCCCGGTCATGGCCTACATTCACTAAGCAAGCCCACTGACATCATGTAGCCCAGGGCCAAGCAACATGTACTGTGATGTGAGCTACTATGGAACAACACACTATTGTGACCTTCTGAAGGGTAAACTACTTGTGCATGACTGCTTAGATACCTTTACATTCAGGCGCATTGACATGCTGCATACAGTCCATACAGGCAACTACAATGGTACATACTACACCCTAAGACATAGGTGACAATAAAAAATGGCTGGAATGGGTGTCACTGAAAGATTCTTCTCTGTGGATGTGTTGACATGTGGTCTACCTAATGGATTCTCATACCACTTCTGAGTGAGTCTGTGTGGTATGTACTGGTATCACGGAAGGCACCTTTTATACTATGTGGCACTCCTACAGCGATGACATTCAACATACCAAGGTATGTTTGGTCTGATTGATTCCATGTAACAAAGTTAGGGATTCACATGTCAAGATTTTACTGAATTAACCAGCTATCTGCATTGTGGGTTTGTCACTTGAGCAATGGGTCTGTACTGTACAAACAAGAATTATGGAACATTGACAACAGAACTGTGGGAGCAAAGGGCCTGTCATTAGTCAATGACACACATTGATAATGAGGGTCAATGAAAAATGTACCAGGTCAGATGGTTAACTCAGTCTCCATTCCTAATGTAGTCAATGTAAAAGCATTCAGGCCAACTCGTGCTTCCGAAGACTCATTTTGGCTACATCCAAGGATCTTCAGGTCCACAGGGAGCGGGCTCGGTGCCTCAGTTGCATAGCAACAGTTACTGTGCACCAGCCTGGGCTGTGTCCCATATGTTCAAAGGCTTTGACAGGCCCGGCCCTCTGCAGGCTGAGCTTACAGAACCTACATGAACATCACATTTCCATCACTTCCATGCATGACAGTACATCCTATATGTGAGTTCAGAATTGTATGGCACTCAGAAGGGTTCAGTGAGTTTTACATTGTTCTCATACAACAGTTTGCCAAGGCCTGATCTGGGCTGAATGATCTGTATGACTTTACACATTGCTAACAACATCCTCAACTGACACAAACAGTATACATACACGTCATGCTGTAATGCAAATACATTTACTGTGTCATTTACCATCAGCATATCATATCATCAGATATATTATTGTTCAGCTGTAAAGCTTACATGCATAGATATATGAATGCAACATAAGGAGGATCTAGGGCTTATCACACATCACCCAGCACAATGAAATACACAGAGTACACTGCTCCACAATCCACAACCTGTACATCCTATGTATGCACTATAGATTGTGACAAAAGGCACCCAAATAACTCATTGTGTCTCAGAGACACATTGTAGTCTGTGAGGAAGGAAAGGATGGTGTTGAACAGTCAAATATGTCAATGAGGTAGTTACCTGCTCCTCTTGTGAGCCATAGAGCTGTCCATACAGGAGAAGAACCTCTTCCTCAAGCCTCTCCAGCTCCCCTTTCACCTGCTTTGCCTGCCATGATTGCTCCCAGAGGCAGCACACAGCAGCCGAAGTCGTGGAGGTGTTGATGGCAGGAGTCATCACCATCGACGGGCACAGTCATTGGAACGCGACCATCACAGTCAACAATGTTAGCCTATGGCTATGTCCGCCATAGTTGAAACCACCCACTCTGCAGTCAGCTTCTGCAGGCAGCAGTCCAATGAAAGAGGTCAGGCATCTGCCATTTTGGCAGTTGAAGCAACAGTTTTGGTGACTGTTAAATGCATCACAACATCTATAAATGTGTAGTAACAGCTCAACATATGTAAAGCTCACTTGATATGTAGATTCTCCTACACAATCATCAGTGTAATGTGTTGCTGGTCACAGATGCCATATAACCACAGTGCACTGTATCCTGCTGGTGATGGTATTTTTGACGGTCAGAACATACTTTACAATATCAAGAGGCAGAAGAGCAGCAGTTAGATGTGTTATCTGCACATATATGTTGTAGGCACATGTCTAGACAACCATGGGGATCATAGCTGAATCGTGAGTAGTAGACAGCTTTGATGTGTAATGGGTGTAATATATTTCCAGTCAGTAATGTTTTGTCACATAACTTTGGTCCTACTCATCAGATATGTTGGTCAGGAAACAGTGACTAATGCTCCAACTCAATTAATTCAACAAATAGGTACCCGGGGAGAGGGAGGAGGCAACAACCTCCAGTCGACCATCCATTTCCAGACCTACAGACCATGGAAGAATGTGACATAATAAAGCAGTTCCGTCTGAGAAGGCAAACAAACAAAGATTTATGTTGCCAGTTTGAGCAAAAGCTCATGACTCCAAACAATAATCCAACATGGGTAACAGCCATTGTGAGACTCATGGCAGTATTACACTTCCTGGACAAAGGTTCATTTCAATATACAGTGGCTATATCTGGTAGTATGTCACAACCTATGTTCAGTGGTGTTTTAAAAGATGTGCTATCAACAATGATGTAACACATTGACAGCTATATCAGGTTTCCCAGACGTGAGGATTTTGTCAATGTGAAGGTGAATTTCTATGGATTTGGTCGGCTCCCACATGTTGTGGGAGCCACTGATGGCACCCGTATTGCATTGGTGCCACCACGTGCAAATGAACAAGTCTATTGAAACAGGAAGCTCTTCCATTCTATCAATGTACAAGTTGTCTGATCGTCAGATCTGTACATTTGGTTCCCAGGTTCAGCCTATGATCCCTTTGGAATGCTGAATAGCACCATACTCCAGCTGATGTCACAACCGCAACCAGAGAGGGCCTGGCTTGTTGGTAAGTAAGATCTGTCCTAATTTTGTGTTAGGCAGTGTCAGGTGCTATAATCAGAAAGTTTGTGACTCATTGTAGCACTTACGTCTCTTTACAAAACAGGAGTCTCAGCATATCCCAACTGTCCTTGGTTGTTAACACCACTAAGGAATCCAACTACGCCAAGGGAAGTCTGCTTCTATGAGGCCCAGGGAAGAACATGGTGGCTAGATGAGAGAGCTTTTGGGCTCCTGAAGGACAGATTTTGCTGACTGGCCAAGACTTGGGGAGCCCTCCTCTACTCACCCAGGAAGGTGTGTCAAATCACTGTGGTCTGCTGCATGCTTCGTAACATCGCCCTGCAAAGGAACATCCCTTCCGTCCCAGAGGAGGTGGAGGCTGAGGTGCCAATGATTGAGAATCCTGAAATGCCAAATGAAGATGAAAGTGGTGAAGAGGAAGGAGATGACTTGCGACAAGATCTCATCAATAGCTTTTCTCATTAGTGTATGTCCTGAGATGTCATGACTTTGACTGCACAATTAACTCTTGTTGTGATGATGTGAGGAGTATATGTTTTGGAAAAGTTATGAAGCTGAAGCTCTGAAAAAATACTGGCAAAGTGTGTCTGATGAGGAATCTTTTGACACAATCAACATTTTGGAGATGTTGCTTGTTTGTGTGAGATTTATAACCTGGACTACGTTCTCCAGACATTTGCTATGTGAATTGTGTCATATAAATGGTTTCATAAATATGCTCCTTGTTTTTGCTTTTGTTTAGGTGCCTTCACAATGACATAATCACTGGAACATTTCTGATTTGTGACATTGGCAGGTTTATGATGTTGGAACATACAAAGTGGACATAGGTTGTTCCTGGGAAAGTATGTCACTGACTTTGGGTGTACAAGACCTGTACCAAGTCAACTTGCACAGTGATAGAATGGAAGATTAAAAGACTCCATTGGACATGTTCCTTGTTGTGTGGTGGTCCAGATGCATCATGAGTGTCATCATGTGGTCGGAAATATGTAGTCCTAGGCCAAATTCATGATAGTTTCCCCTCACATTGGCTAAACACTCTTTTTGCTACTCTGGGTACTACATGTTGGCAAAGTAGATGAACAACGCAGTGCCAAAGGGTGAGATGTGAGTATGTAGGACATTAAAGATTTGTGACAGTTTTTGTGTTGTGAATTACCAGACTCCACGCCCTCAGATATTCCTGTCAATCCTTCTGAATGCAGGATGGCCAGGAACTCCTCCTCCCAGAAAAAGAGTTGTAATGTGGCGCTAGGAGGACAACCACCAGTCTTATTGGCCTCCATTTGTTGCCTGGAAACCAGGGAATGCACCTTTCCCATCAGGTCATTCCACCTCTACCTAATGTCTTCTTTTGTGCACAGGGCATTCACTCTGTCGACTATCCTTTGCCATATTTCCATTTTCCTACTGAGAGGAGTATGCTGAACTTGGGCTCCAGACAATTGTGGTTCTATTCTTATGATTTCATCCACCATGACTCTCAACTCATCTTCAGAAAAAAGGGATTTTTGGGACGTGACATGGATGTAAATTAAAGTGGATGACAGGGACTTACTTAACAAGAAAAGTGACATAGGGAGTAAATGGACAAAGGTGTGTGAAAGGTGTTAAATGTGATGGTGAAAAAAGTGTGCCTTATTTATCAATAAAAAAAGTGGCTTCTGGTCTCTTTCCTGCAGTACTGTAGTGGAGAGACAAAGGATCATGGTCTGGCAATGGATGTGTTTTATAGTTTGATTTGCAGGTGTGTCCTCTGGTCAAATGTATATCAGCTGTGTTGTTTTAAATCCATCTAATGGGCACTTGTCTGTTGCTTTGCTGAATCCGTACCCTGGCAGCCGACTGCCATCAACTAACCGCCACAAGGAGAGCACCACGTTCATTGTGTTTTTGTGATGGGCTCGGCAGATCCCCACGGCCATGATGACAATGGAGTGCACACCGCCAAGATTGCAGGCTTCCATTTGTCTTGGCGGGTACGTTTCAGAGTGCATACGTCGTAACACAGTGGTCTGGAGACCACCATCACAGCGGTCTTTCTGGGACCACCAGCGCTATGGTCTGGCAGTTCAGCAGTCAAACTTGTAATCGGACCCTTAGTTAGTGACCTGTAGTCAGAGATTATTTTTTTCAAACTATTTTGTCCTCTTTGTGCTTTTCGTCTTTTGCCCACGTGTGCTTCTCCCCACACATGTATCTCCCTGATTTGGTTAGTTGTAGGGTTGATCAGTGCCCAGCCAAAGTTTATTGACTCTTCTAATTTGAATTGACTGATGATTGTTAAATCTGAGCAAAGATTAATTTCTTCTTTGAATGCTTGGTTTTATTAATGTTAGTTCGCCAAAACGTATTCCGCCTCCTTAGGCAACCTTTGCTGTTTATGTATCTTTATAATTTTGGTTTTGCGCATTGCCTATATGACTTGAAGCTTGTGTTTGTAATAAATCCACAAACTTTAATCCTGAGAGGAGTTTTCTTTCCATGGCTATATTGATTATGGTGTTTAAATTAATAGCGTTTGTATTGAAATTGTGTTGATGGTTCTACCACACTACTTACTGGGTCCAAAGATTCATCAACCCTAAAGAGCATTGATTCCTGCGAAGGATTAAAAAGCTACAGCAGTTCACAGTAATTAATCTGCTCCCTTTTCTAGAAGTGATAGCAGATGCTTGAAACCACGAACCTTGCAGCTATTTTGGTGCATGCCCAAGTCTAAAAGTTCATTATTTTTCAGGAGCCAGCACTGGGAGAATTCGCAGACATGCACAAATCCCTCTTGCACTCTCTTGGTATTCCACCAGGAAATGTGTTTCCAGTTTAAATTTTAATTTGCCCTTGTTTAGAGCCCAGATTATGTTCGGTTCACTTTGATTTCCGCAGGGAAAAAGGAGTTTGTGTCACAGCTGCCACAGTTCTTTCATGAGCTCGCAGGTGCAGCTGTGACCAGGAAATGGGCAGTCTTGCAGGACACAGTCTAGTATTTTCTGACCACATCCTGCATGGCGGATGGTCACACCTATTCTGGAAGGCTTGCGGTTGTAGCATTCAGGCATGGCAAAAATAAAAATGCATCCAAAGGCTAGTATTTTTCCTCCTATACTAATACTTACCCATGCTACTTACCATGTGATGCTTACCTGCTGGAACTTTGTCTTTTCTGCCATTCGTTTTGCTGACAGCAGGCCTGGGCCTTGTGTGCAGGCTTGAAGTTTTCATTACTCATCTGTATTCTGCCTTTCAGGAAGCCCTGGAACTTGCCCATCTCTTCATTTTTCTTTTCATTTTGTTGAAGGAACATGGGGACCTGCAAAAGAAAGTAAAAACACTTTACCAACAGAGCACTGTTGCTACAATTTGGTGAGGTGCGTTGACAGATGTAATATGAAGATGGACTTACTGTAATGGATATCAGTTCTTGAGAATCATTACTTCTGAAGTTACTAAATATAGAAAGACTCTATATGAGAAATATAAACGTGCTTGTTTTTCCTGATTTTGCAAATGCTGTGATCCTAAAGTCAACTGGTGGACATTTGGAGTTCTAATGCATTTTCCAGTACTGATTACTATTTGGAAGTAATGAGGGAATGATGTGACAATTCCCCAGATTTTTTTGCATGATACTGGTCCTCTATATATGGTTAAATAGGCAATAGAAGGCTGAGTATAGAGTAGTCACATTTATTACTACATTTTATCAGAATCATTCAGTGGTGGCATTGTCTGTGATTTTATAGGGATTGAGATACACTATTTGCCAAAAAAACAATAATATAGTGGAAAGAGGGAAGTCAATTTTGAATTAAAGGGAAGCATACAGGAGTATTCGTTAGACCTTGTATCAAGCACCTTATAATTATCATTTCTTTTTTTTATTTGTTAGATACTTACAGACATGTTACATAACAACCAGAAAGAGAGAGCAGTAAGGAGTACCTGCGCACAGAAGGACCAGACTAACAGAGGACATTATTGCTTCATTTATCCACTTCTCCTTTCCCCTGAGTACTGACGTTGTTTGAGTTTTCTGTTGAGACTCAGCCGGAGTCAGTGATTGGGTGGCGTAGCGAACTAGCTTCTGGGATCACATTTCGGTCCTACTGGATTGCATAACCTGCAGAAGTATTTAAAAGATCAGGTTAGCGCCAAAGTCTTACAGTTCAATAATATTAAGTTGGCCAGTCTTTCATCCAGTTTGGTATCTCTGAAGCAATTTGCAACTATTCCAGGGATGTTCCAAGAGACATCTTTGGACCTTGTTTCTTTGCTCTGAAAATTGCTGTGTGGGTGTATGTTCAAATCATCCACAAATCAGTAGCATCTTAAGTTAATTATTTAGCGCCCCTTGCTGGACACAGATGGCGGCATACCCAACCGGTGTTAATGATCTCCTCGAGCGAGTCTTAAAAGTTGAGGATTACTTTTAAGGGGTGGAAAATACATTTCAAAATGTCCAATATTCGTTGATTATCTTCAGATGATGGATATTATCATCGATTATTTCATGCTCATATTTTAGGATGTCGAGTTGTGGAAACACTGACAACTCCCCTTGGTCTCCTTTTTCGAGATTTAATCACAGGAGCACTGAATGTAAGAAAACCCTAAACTGCACAGTTTCCAGAGTCTAACATTCCTATAGGCAGCAGACGTGATATCATTTAATAAAACATACCCATTCCGTATCCTCTAGCTTTGCTGGTAACCTAGTGATATTCCAGCTGAGCAGTTACACCTGGATGGAAATGGGGAAAGCTGCAGGTTGGTAACTAGTTTGGGTGATGAAGGGCCTCTGAAGTTTGTCTTCAAGCAGATCAATTTGCAGATAAAGACCCGAGTTAAGGCCCCTATTATAGTTTGACAGTCTTCCTTGTCCCAGTATGCAGAATTTTATATCATGGATATTGTTTCAGACCAGATATTTGTGGAAGAATCACACACAGATAAACGTGCAACTTTATTGCTTGCAGGCTGCTTTGTTGGAATAATTAGTTACATTATCATGATCCAGGATGTGTGGGTGATGTTCTTTCACGAAAAGAGTTACAGCTATGCCCCATTTTTTAGAGGTTTCTGGGTGACTTCATATTAGGGCAGCTGTCTCCTTGTTCAACCTCTGGCTTTACGTTGTCTCACGATCTCACCCCCAGTAACTCTTTAGATATAATGTTTCCCAGGTTCTCCTAGGGACATGATCAATTTGAGAATGTTGCTCCTGTTTAGGATGTCATGACTCCTTTGAGAGTGATATTTGTGAGCAAATAAGATCATGGGAGGAGGATCCATCTTCTTCATGACATGACATTAAGGAGGGTTAGGAACACCACGCTGTTTTGAATTGCAGTATTTCTGTCTAAGATTTCTCCCTGATAGGAGTTGCAGACCGCAGCTTGTCAAAAAGTAGTAGCTAAAACTACCATTGTTATATTTTGAGTGTCACTCTGAAAAGCTCTATGAGTTGTGGCCTGCAGCTGAGGCTAGGTCTCTTAATTGGTATCCCATACAGGACCCTTGAAGGGATCAGGTCCTGCCTGTGCAGCTGAAACTGCCACCCGCTGGTCTGAACCAGTGTCAAGTGTACTGTAGACGCTAAGTGAGAAGTTGGGGGATTTGTAGTTTACTCAATTTTGGTCATTTAGTCATTCAAGTCTTGTGTTTCAAATAGAGGAGGCAGATTTATTACTCTGGGAGGTCTGCAAAGATCCGTGTGTGGCTCAGTGAGAAGAAGGTGTGTTCCATTTAGTTTCTCCAACTTGCGGGTTTGATGTTCGATCATGAGGGGATTATTGCATTTGTTGTTTCTCTTTGACAATGTCTGCGTCTCAGACAGAGTGGAGGTTAGTATTCTTTGGTAAGGTGATGACACTGAGGATGACAAACATTTGATTATTGTCCTTTTGCCTGTTGGAAATCTCTGAGCTTTCCAACAGGCAGGAGGACAATATTCAAACGTTTGTCAACCTCAGTGTCATCACCTTGCCAGAAACAATAAATCTAGTAGGGGACAAATAATCTGATAGCGTCTCAATCAGCTCTGCAGAGGTTGAGTACATCAGCCTAGAGGGCACCAAGCGAGGCTCTAACAAGAAATAACAATATTTCGGCCTAGCTCCAGAGTGAGGACAGGGACTATCAGGACACTCTCTGAGACTAGTACTGCCTCTTAAATCTACAGCACCGAAAAGCCGTAGAAAGCATGAGAAGCCTCTGATTGACAAAAACAGGAGACTCATCTTCGTCAAAGAAAATGACTGATTTTCTCATCAAACACACTCTTCTCTAAAGCAATGCCCTGTCTAAATTCCCAGCCTGTGTAAGACTCTGATGACCCACATTCCCACTATTCATGTATCTCATTGCCTAGAAGCACTGTGCACCGATAATTTGCTAATCATATCTACAAGAGTTATTCAGTGACCTAGATGTCCCAGAGATACTTGGACCTAACTAGTTGCCCTAATGCTGTTACAACTGCTAAGTTGTACACTAAACACAAAGTTGATGTTACTGGAGCACAAAGTCATGCCCCTCCTTCTGATGCAGCTCACTTGTTAGTTTCACCTCTGGCCATTTCTACCTGAACTTAAGCATACCAAAAAGGCCTGGCCAATTTGATGGCATATCATCTCACAGCCATCTGCTAACTCCAGCTAAGGTCACCAAAATGGAATACTCCTTCAATGTAGCTGAAAAGGACACACCTCACATGGAAACATGTATTATTCCACTTGGTGGGGAAGCCGATATGCATCAGCTTCTTAGCAGCACTATAATGATACTTTGAAAAAAACTGTGGCAGAAGAGAGTTTGAGTTGTAATAAGTCCTCGCCTTGTGGAATTTCGGAAATGCCCCCTGCTCAGCCTATCGTTATGAGATACATGTGAGGGTATCTGGGCATTGTAGCTCGAGCTATCACTCAGAAACCATCTAAATTGGATATCCAAACAGCGTTGGTGAAGGGCATAACTGCTACAGTATCAATAGTTTTTTTGCAAATGTTGCAGTGTTAATATCAATGATGCCATAGAAGGTGTCATCAATTATGTAATATGTTGAGTACTTAGCTGTGCATGGTGAGGGTGCGAGTTATAGTTACCTTAGGGCACGACTTATAGTTACTTGAGATAACCATAACTATAACTGCAGAATTTCTATGGATTTGTTCGAGTAAATTCAGAATCTAACTATAGCATCCCTGTAACCTTTGTTTCTTCAGTGAATTTCTATTGTTTTTTAGCAAGCACATGAATATAAACAGCCCAATTCATGGTCTTCATCTGTGCACAGCAGTTGTTGGCCAACCCTCCCACATGCACCCAAACCCAAGCTGTGCATGGGGTTGAATGCAAACGATGTTTTCTTCCCACTCTTTACACAATACGCAGATCCACAGTGAATTTAGACAGGTTAGCGCGCTGAGCCCTGTGGTGGATCCGCGTATTGGATGAAAAAAGGGACCTCTCTATGTGACCTATAGGATCAGAATACCTGTATCCTGACCCCATATGGGTTTTTGTACTCTTCTTTTCCCACCTCCCAGCCAATGTGAAACGCAATGGCGGCTGCAACTTTTCTGTCAGGATGTGGCCAGCCAATCAGGACCTTGTTTTTCCCCAGGATCTTCAGATCTACTGAGGGTGGATCCGCGTCCTTTAAATCTATATATGTGAACCTAAAATAACTCAGAATCTACTGAACATATTTACACCAAATCACAAAAATCACGATCTGTGGACCAAGATCTAGTTTCCTGGCAAATTTGATGTAATTCTGTTCAACGGTTCTGGCTGTAGCTCTGGATAAAAGATGCAAAATCCCCATAGACAGAGAATAGGGAAAAAGTGTTTTGGGACACCCCCCTTTTTCTTGGCCCACGTTTGACAAATCACCCTGAAACTTTTCATGCAGAACTAGGCAAAGTAGGACCGTATTTTTGGAAAATGTCATGAAGATAGATATGTATGTATGTATATATATATATATATATATATATATATATATATATATATATTTATATATCAATCAATGTTTGCAGGATTATAATATAATAAGTATAGTTTTAACATTAAAAAAATTATTATTGCCTTTTATAAATATTTTGCAAATGTTGAATAATTTAAAATGCGTTAATGTTTAAAAATTATTTAAGTTATCTACAACGGTTGTATGGTTTTCAGGTATGGATTTTGAGATACATGTGTTTAACTTAAAATGTCCTATTTATTAACTAATAAATTTTTCAGTTAGTGATTTTTATTCAAATAATTTTCATTTTGTAGTTGATTTAATGACATTTTCAAATGATTGAACTTTTAAAATATTTAAGGCTATCTATATAGAACGATATAAGAAAGTTAAATATAAAAATACTTATTTTAAAATATACTGTATATGATTCCTAATAAATATGAAATATATATTTTATATTTCCTTTCAATTATTTATTTTGTTTATGCTTCTTTAGCAAAGTATTTTTAAATATATATGAATGAATCACATTTTAAAAGACCAATTTCTATTAATTGGAGGTATACTCATTTCAAATTATTTTAATAATATTTTGTAACACTATATTTTTGAAGTAGATATTTTTGTTAATTCTGATGCTATTTTAACAATACTGTACAACTGTAGCAGATATTTTGGCATTAGATATTTTGTACTTCATATGTGATGTAGAGACTAAATTTTGGTAGTAGATAGTTTGTTATAGATAATTTGGGGCCAGCTGTATATAGCACTAGTCGCAATTTGCAACCAGCGTAGTCATTTGAGAACTGATATATGTACTAATCGGTCAATTTGCAAATTACTTCTTTCTTGTTGGTTGCAATTCAACCTACCTCAATTATATTAAGGAGATAGATTGCAAATTGTGAATCATTAGGAATTGCAGCCATCACAGGGATTGTGGCCTGCTGGGAATAGAGTACCAACAATTTTATTTTAATGCAATCCATTTTCCTCCAAGGAATATGGAATGCATTAAAAATAGTGCAAGTTTAATTTTCTATAGTAGGTAGTGAGCAGAAAGGCTTCTTTTTGCAACCAAAAAATGGCTACATACATCTTGCCTAGGTAGTTAAGCATTTTTGTTATAGATCTTAATCTCACCTATAGGTCTAGTAGTCTTCCACCAGATAAGCAGACAGGGGCTCTGCTGTTAAGCAGCCTGGCAATAATTAATTTAGGCCCCTAACTATTTATCATTGTCTAACAAGTACGTCAAGAGGTTATTTCAATGAGCGTTTCTACATTTTTGTTGTATCGTTATCTGAATAAGAGAAAAAAGTTGTTTCTTTTTAATGCATACTATGGATGCTTCTTGGTTGTTTCAGTGAGTTTCAACCTCTACGTCACTTGGCAGGCCTTCTCATGACAAAGTAGGACCCTCGGAATTTGTGCTGAGAGAGTTTGTCAGTATTATTTGCTTTAATAAAATCACAGGATTCAGGAATATCTTTGAACATTGAAGCAGTGCTGATACAGATGGCCTCCTTAACTCAGATTTGTTTTCGTGGTTTTACCCTTCAATTTTGGTTTATCAAATTGGGCATTGCATTTCCTTTCAGTTTTAAATATTCACAGTTGTATGTGTTACCCCACATTACTCTTTAGATGAGCAGTGGTTTGCATTTACCAAAGTTTTGCTGCGACGTTATTTTGTGGCATCTGATATTGCCTGGTTTCATGCAATGCCTTATGACCAACAGTGTCTACTCTCTGGGTGTTTCTCATGATTTATTTGGGGCATGGACATAGAACCACTCCTTAAAAAGTCCAAAGAAAATGGTGTCCACACCTAAATGGGTATAAAGGCATTCGAGTTACCTTTTCTTCTAAACAGCTGCGTGATATAAAATAAATATCCTGATAAGTCCCACATAGGAATGTTGCAGGATACTAGTTCTCCCTTTCCTTTTTCATGTCCCTTACCTGTAGCTGCCCATTCCGTTTCTTGCTTTCTTCTTCGTGGTAATTTAGGTGTCCTTGTCCTATAATAGTCTTTTTCTACTAAGGTATGGAGCTGAGATCATTATAAGATGTCCCTCCTTCTGGGGTGCTGCTGTTTCAGGTATTTTTTGACTTGTTACTATTAGAGCTGCTTCACCTTTGACATTGCTCAAAATTATTTCAGACACCATCATAGTTTCCTACGAGCTGCTCATTAAAGATGGAAATTTACTGTGTTCCTTTCGAATATTTCTAAAGACAACTGGGAGTATTCTGGGTGAGGGTCTACCGTGAGTAGCAAAGTAAATATTTGTAAACACAGTACTTCAGACATTACATTTTTATAGGGCCTGGAGCCATACCTAAGACAAGCCTGTAGGAAAGTACCATCTTGCCTGGCATGTTACCCCCATTTTTCACTGTATATATGTTGTTTTAGTTGTATGTGTCACTGGGACCCTGTCATCCAAGGCCCCAGTGCTCATAAGTGTGCCTGAATGTGTTACCTGTGTAGTGACTAACTATCTCACTGAGGCTCTGCTAATCAGAACCTCAGTGGTTATGCTCTCTCATTTCTTTCAAATTGTCACTAACAGGCTAGTGACCAATTTTACCAATTTACATTGGCTTTCTGGAACACCCTTATAATTCCCTAGTATATGGTACTGAGGTACCCAGGGTATTGGGGTTCCAGGAGATCCCTATGGGCTGCAGCATTTCTTTTGCCACCCATAGGGAGCTCTGACAATTCTTACACAGGCCTGCCACTGCAGCCTGAGTGAAATAACGTCCACGTTATTTCACAGCCATTTTACACTGCACTTAAGTAACTTATAAGTCACCTATATGTCTAACCTTTACCTGGTAAAGGTTAGGTGCAAAGTTACTTAGTGTGAGGGCACCCTGGCACTAGCCAAGGTGCCCCCACATTGTTCAGGGCCAATTCCCCGGACTTTGTGAGTGCGGGGACACCATTACACGCGTGCACTACATATAGGTCACTACCTATTTGTAGCTTCACAATGGTAACTCCGAATATGGCCATGTAACATGTCTATGATCATGGAATTGCCCCCTCTATGCCATCCTGGCATAGTTGGCACAATCCCATGATCCCAGTGGTCTGTAGCACAGACCCTGGTACTGCCAAACTGCCTTTCCCAGGGTTTCACTGCAGCTGCTGCCAACCCCTCAGACAGGCATCGGCCCTCCTGGGGTCCAGCCAGGCCTGGCCCAGGATGGCAGAACAAAGAACTTCCTCTGAGAGAGGGTGTTACACCCTCTCCCTTTGGAAAATGGTGTGAAGGCAGGGGAGGAGTAGCCTCCCCCAGCCTCTGGAAATGCTTTCTTGTGCACAGATGTGCCCAATTCTGCATAAGCCAGTCTACACCGGTTCAGGGGACCCCTTAGCCCTGCTCTGGCGCGAAACTGGACAAAGGAAAGGGGAGTGACCACTCCCCTGACCTGCACCTCCCCTGGGAGGTGTCCAGAGCTCCTCCAGTGTGCTCCAGACCTCTGCCATCTTGGAAACAGAGGTGCTGCTGGCACACTGGACTGCTCTGAGTGGCCAGTGCCACCAGGTGACGTCAGAGACTCCTTCTGATAGGCTCCTTCAGGTGTTGCTAGCCTATCCTCTCTCCTAGGTAGCCAAACCCTCTTTTCTGGCTATTTAGGGTCTCTGTCTCTGGGGAAACTTTAGATAACGAATGCAAGAGCTCATCCGAGTTCCTCTGCATCTCTCTCTTCACCTTCTGCCAAGGAATCGACTGCTGACCGCGCTGGAAGCCTGCAAAACTGCAACATAGTAGCAAAGACGACTACTGCAACTCTGTAACGCTGATCCTGCCGCCTTCTCGACTGTTTTCCTGGTGGTGCATGCTGTGGGGGTAGTCTGCCTCCTCTCTGCACTAGAAGCTCAGAAGAAATCTCCCGTGGGTCGACGGAATCTTCCCCCTGCTACCGCAGGCACCAAAGAACTGCATCACCGGTCCCTTGGGTCTCCTCTCAGCACGACGAGCGAGGTCCCTCGAATCCAGCAACTATGTCCAAGTGACCCCCACAGTCCAGTGACTCTGCAGTCCAAGTTTGGTGGAGGTAAGTCCTTGCCTCCCCACGCCAGACTGCATTGCTGGGAACCGCGACTTTTGCAGCTACTCCGGCCTCCGTGCAGTTCCGTCGGAAATCCTTTGTGCACAGTCCAGCCTGGGTCCACGGCACTCTAACCTGCATTGCACGACCTCCTAAGTTGTTCTCCGGCGACGTGGGACTCCTTTGTGCGACTTCAGGTGAGCACCGTTTCACACATCCTCGTAGTGCCTGTTTCTGGCACTTCTCCGGGTGCTACCTGCTGCTGAGAGGGCTCCTTGTCTTGCTCGACGTCCCCTCTGTCTCCTGACGCAACTTGCGACATCCTGGTCCCTCCTGGGCCACAGCAGCGTCCAAAAACCCTTACAGCACGATTTGCAGCTAGCAAGGCTTGTTGGCGGTCTTTAGGCGGGAAAACACTTCTGCACGACTCTCCACAGCGTGAGGGATCCGTGCTCCAAAGGGGTAGTCTCTAGCCCTTGTCGTTCCTGCAGAAACCTAAGCTTCTACTGTCCAGTAGCAGCTTCTTTGCACCCGCAGCTGGCATTTCCTGGGCATCTGCCCATCTCCGACTTGCTTGTGACTTTTGGACTTGGTCCCCTTGTTCCACAGGTACCCTCGACTGGAAATCCATTGTTGTTGCATTGCTGGTTTGTGTCTTTCCTGCAGAATTCCCCTATCACGACTTCTATGTCCTTTGGGGAACTTTAGTGCACTTTGCACTCACTTTTCAGGGTCTTGGGGTGGGCTATTTTTCTAACCCTCACTATTTTCTAATAGTCCCAGCGACCCTCTACAAGGTCACATAGGTTTGGGGTCCATTCGTGGTTTGCATTCCACTTTTGGAGTATATGGTTTGTGTTGCCCCTATCCCTATGTGTCCCCATTGCATCCTATTGTAACTATACATTGTTTGCACTGTTTTCTAAGACTATTACTGCATATTTTGGTATTGTGTATATATATCTTGTGTATATTTCCTATCCTCTCACTGAGGGTACACTCTGAGATACTTTGGCATATTGTCATAAAAATAAAGTACCTTTATTTTTAGTATAACTGTGTATTGTGTTTTCTTATGATATTGTGCATATGACACTAAGTGGTACTGTAGGAGCTTCACTCGTCTCCTAGTTCAGCCTAAGCTGCTCTGCTAAGCTACCATTATCTATCAGCCTATGCTGCTAGACACCCTATACACTAATAAGGGATAACTGGGCCTGGTGCAAGGTGCAAGTACCCCTTGGTACTCACTACAAGCCAGTCCAGCCTCCTACATTGGTTGTGCAGCGGTGGGATAAGTGCTTTGAGACTACTTACCACTCTTGTCATTGTACTTTTCATAAGAGAAAAATATACAAAACAAGTTCAGTGTATATACACATAACCAAAAAGTTTTGCATTTCCTCTTTTAACTCTTTTCTAAGTGCTGAAAAGTACTTCTAACTTTCTAAAAAGTTCTTAAAAGTTTAAAAAGTTTTTTTTCTCTGTCTTTCTAAAAAGCTCTGACAAACTTTTTATCCTTTTTCTATCACTTTAACTCTTTCTAAAAATGTCTGGCACAGGCCAAAATGTTGATCTGTCCAAACTTGCATATGACCACCTTAGCTGGAAAGGAGCAAGGAGTCTCTGTGTAGAAAGAGGTTTGAGTGTAGGGAAGAATCCTTCCTTGGAATTGTTACTTAACATGCTTAGAGAACAAGATAAGGCTAAAAGTGCCCCATCTGTTGAAAAAGTAGCTAATGGTTCCCAATCTGATCCAGGGACTCCCCCAGGAAAAGATTCAGGAAAGAAACTTCCAAGCCTGCCCATTACTAGACAGTCTAGCATAGTTGGTACTGATGTTGAGTCACACCATACAGATAGTGTTGTCTCACATCATAGCAAGAGCATTCATTCTCATCACAGTAGAAATTATGTTTCTGTTAGCCAAGCTGTTAGGGTGCCCTCTGTAAGGGACAGGTCTCCTTCTGTCCATTCTCATCATACTTCTGTTTCAAAACATGTCCCTCCCACCCACCCTGATGACAGATTGTTAGAAAGGGAGCTCAATAGATTGACAGTGGAACAAACCAGACTGAAGCTCAAGAAGCAACAGCTGGATTTGGATAGACAGACTTTAGAAGTAGAGAAGGAGAGACAGAGACTGGGTTTAGAAACCCATGGTGGCAGTAGCAGTATTCCCCATAGTCATCCTGCAAAAGAGCATGATTCCAGGAATCTGCACAAGATAGTTCCCCCTTATAAGGAGGGGGATGACATTAACAAGTGGTTTGCTGCACTTGAGAGGGCCTGTTCTGTACAGGATGTCCCTCAAAGGCAGTGGGCTGCTATCCTATGGCTATCATTTAGTGGAAAAGGTAGGGATAGGCTCCTTACTGTGAAAGAAAATGAAGCTAATGATTACAAAGTTCTTAAGAATGCACTCCTGGATGGTTATGGCTTAACCACTGAACAATACAGGATAAAGTTCAGAGAGACCAAAAAGGAGTCTTCACAAGACTGGGTTGATTTCATTGACCATTCAGTGAAGGCCTTGGAGGGGTGGTTACATGGCAGTAAAGTTACTGATTATGACAGCCTGTATAACTTGATCCTGAGAGAGCATATTCTTAATAATTGTGTGTCTGATTTGTTGCACCAGTACTTGGTGGACTCTGATCTGACCTCTCCCCAAGAATTGGGAAAGAAGGCAGACAAATGGGTCAGAACAAGGGTGAACAGAAAAGTTCATACAGGGGGTGACAAAGATGGCAAGAAGAAGAAGGATGGTAAGTCTTCTGACAAGGGTGGGGACAAATCTAAAAATGAGTCTTCATCAGGCCCACAAAAACACTCTGGTGGGGGTGGTGGGCCCAAATCCTCTTCTAATCAAAACAAGGAAAAGAAACCATGGTGCTATTTATGTAAAATAAAAGTCCATTGGACAACAGATCCCAGTTGTCCAAAGAAAAGCACCAAGCCTCCTACCACTACAACCCCTACTGCTACACCTAGTGTCCCTATTAATAGCAGTGGTGGTGGGAGCAAACCTACTAATAGCCAATCCAAGGGAGTAGCTGGGCTCACTATTGGTAACTTAGTTGGGGTTGGTCTGGTTAGGGAGACCACAGAGGCTATATTAGTCTCTGAGGGGGCTATTGATGTAGCCACCTTAGTTGCTTGTCCCCTTAATATGGATAACTACAAGCAGCTACCCCTAATAAATGGTGTTGAGGTTCAAGCCTACAGGGACACTGGGGCCAGTGTGACTATTGTCATAGAGAAACTGGTCCACCCTGAACAACACCTACTTGGTCACCAGTACCAAGTAACCGATGCTCACAACACCACACTTAGCCACCCCATGGCTGTTGTAAATCTCAACTGGGGGGGGGTTACTGGTCCAACGAAAGTTGTGGTAGCCACAGATTTACCTGTAGACTGTCTACTAGGAAATGATTTGGAGACATCAGCTTGGTCAGATGTGGAGTTGGAGGCCCATGCAGCAATGCTGGGCATCCCAGGGCATATTTTTGCTTTAACCAGGGCTCAGGCCAAAAAGCAAAAAGGACAGGGAAGCTTGGATCCTGGAACAATGGACCAAGTGCTCCCTAAAGCTAGGGCTAGTAGAAGTAAAGCACTTCCTACTATCCCTCCCTCTACAGTGGATTCTACTTCTGAGGAAGAAGAATTTCTACCCTGTGCAGAACCTACACCAGAGGAGCTGGAAGCAGACACTGCTGAGCTTTTGGGTGAAGGGGGGCCTGCCAGGGAGGAGCTGAGTGTGGCACAGCAAACCTGTCCCACACTAGAGGGTCTAAGACAGCAAGCTGTCAAACAGGCTAATGGGGATGTCAGTGACTCTCACAGAGTTTACTGGGAGGACACTCTCTTGTACACTGAAGCAAGGGATCCTAAACCTGGAACTGCCAGGAGGTTAGTGATTCCTCAGGAGTACAGAAAGTTCCTCCTAACTCTAGCCCACGACATTCCCCTAGCTGGACACCTGGGACAAATGAAAACTTGGGACAGACTTGTCCCCTTGTTTCATTGGCCTAGGATGTCTGAGGACACAAAGGAATTTTGTAAGTCCTGTGAAACCTGTCAAGCCAGTGTCAAAACAGGTGGCACTCCAAAGGCACCCCTTATTCCACTGCCTGTGGTTGGGGTTCCCTTTGAAAGGGTAGGGGTTGACATAGTTGGCCCCCTTGACCCTCCTACTGCTTCAGGCAATAGGTTTATCTTGGTGGTAGTGGACCATGCCACAAGATATCTTGAAGCAATTCCTTTAAGGACCACTACAGCACCTGCAGTGGCAAAGGCCCTCCTGGGAATATTTTCTAGGGTGGGCTTCCCAAAGGAAGTAGTATCAGACAGGGGAAGCAATTTCATGTCTGCATACCTAAAGGCCATGTGGAAGGAGTGTGGTGTGACTTACAAGTTCACTACACCCTATCATCCACAAACAAATGGACTGGTGGAGAGATTTAATAAAACTCTCAAAGGCATGATTATGGGTCTCCCTGAAAAACTCCGCAGGAGATGGGATATCCTGTTACCATGCCTCCTTTTTGCCTACAGGGAGGTACCTCAGAAAGGAGTGGGCTTCAGCCCCTTTGAACTCCTCTTTGGTCACCCTGTTAGAGGTCCACTAACACTTGTCAAGGAGGGTTGGGAACAACCTTTAAAAGCTCCAAAACAAGATATTGTGGATTATGTACTTGGCCTCAGATCAAGGATGGCTGAGTATATGAAAAAGGCCAGTAAAAACCTTCAGGCCAGCCAAGAGCTCCAGAAGCAATGGCATGATCAGAAGGCTGTTCTGGTTCAGTACAAACCAGGGCAGAAAGTGTGGGTCTTGGAGCCTGTGGCCCCAAGAGCACTCCAAGATAAATGGAGTGGTCCCCACACAATTGTTGAGAAAAAGGGTGAAGTCACCTATTTAGTTGACTTAGGCACTGCCAGGAGTCCCCTTAGGGTGCTCCATGTCAACCGCCTGAAACCCTACTATGACAGGGCTGATCTCACCCTGCTCATGGCAACTGATGAGGGACAGGAAGAAGACAGTGATCCTCTACCTGATCTCTTCTCTTCCACAGAACAAGATGCTCTTGTGGAAGGTGTAGTTTTGGCTGATTGTCTTACTGCTGAGCAGAAAGACCATTGCATAAATCTCCTGGGTCAGTTTTCTGAACTCTTCTCTACTGTGTCAGGTACCACTTCTTGGTGTGAGCACACTATAGATACTGGAGACAGTTTATCTATAGGCAGCCTGACCATGTCAGGGACTGCATAAAGCAAGAGGTGCAGAAAATGCTAGAACTAGGAGTGGTTGAGCACTCTGAAAGTCCATGGGCTTCTCCTGTGGTACTTGTACCAAAACCCCATTCCAAAGATGGAAAGAAGGAAATGCGGTTTTGTGTAGACTACAGAGGTCTCAACCAGGTAACCAAAACTGATGCTCACCCTATACCCAGGGCAGATGAGCTCATAGATACACTGGCATCTGCCAAGTATCTAAGCACTTTTGATTTGACTGCAGGGTATTGGCAGATCAAATTATCAGAAGATGCTAAACCTAAAACTGCATTTTCAACCATTGGAGGCCATTACCAGTTTACTGTAATGCCTTTTGGATTGAAAAATGCACCTGCCACTTTTCAGAGGTTGGTGAACACAGTCCTGCAAGGGCTGGAAGCTTTCAGTGCAGCATATTTGGACGATATAGCTGTCTTTAGCTCCAGCTGGGATGATCACCTGGTCCACCTATGGAAAGTTTTGGAGGCCCTGCTAAAGGCAGGCCTCACTATCAAGGCTTCAAAGTGCCAGATAGGGCAGGGTAAGGTGGTTTATCTGGGACACCTTGTTGGTGGGGAACAGATTGCACCACTTCAGGGGAAAATCCAAACAATTATTGATTGGGTTCCCCCTACTACTCAGACTCAGGTGAGAGCCTTCCTAGGACTCACTGGGTATTACAGGAGGTTCATTAAGAACTATGGCTCCATTGCAGCCCCTCTTAATGACCTCACATCCAAAAAAATGCCTAAAAAGGTATTATGGACAGCAAAATGTCAGAAAGCTTTTAAGGAGCTGAAGCAGGCCATGTGCTCTGCACCTGTCCTGAAAAGCCCTTGTTACTCTAAAAAATTCTATTTCCAAACTGATGCATCTGAATTAGGAGTAGGGGCAGTCCTATCACACCTTAATTCTGAGGGCCAGGATCAACCTGTTGCTTTTATTAGTAGGAGGTTGACCCCTAGAGAAAAGCGTTGGTCTGCCATAGAGAGGGAGGCCTTTGCTGTGGTCTGGGCTCTGAAGAAGTTGAGGCCATACCTGTTTGGCACTCACTTCATTGTTCAGACAGACCACAAACCTCTACTTTGGCTAAAACAAATGAAAGGTGAAAATCCTAAATTATTGAGGTGGTCCATATCCCTACAGGGAATGGACTATACAGTGGAACATAGACCTGGGAGTAGCCACTCCAATGCAGATGGACTCTCCAGATATTTCCACTTAGACAATGAAGACTCATCAGGTCATGGCTAGTCTTATTGTCCTTCGTTTGGGGGGGGATTGTGTAGGAAAGTACCATCTTGCCTGGCATGTTACCCCCATTTTTCACTGTATATATGTTGTTTCAGTTGTATGTGTCACTGGGACCCTGTCATCCAAGGCCCCAGTGCTCATAAGTGTGCCTGAATGTGTTACCTGTGTAGTGACTAACTGTCTCACTGAGGCTCTGCTAATCAGAACCTCAGTGGTTATGCTCTCTCATTTCTTTCAAATTGTCACTAACAGGCTAGTGACCAATTTTACCAATTTACATTGGCTTACTGGAACACCCTTATAATTCCCTAGTATATGGTACTGAGGTACCCAGGGTATTGGGGTTCCAGGAGATCCCTATGGGCTGCAGCTTTTTTTTTGCCACCCATAGGGAGCTCTGACAATTCTTACACAGGCCTGCCACTGCAGCCTGAGTGAAATAACGTCCACGTTATTTCACAGCCATTTTACACTGCACTTAAGTAACTTATAAGTCACCTATATGTCTAACCTTTACCTGGTAAAGGTTAGGTGCAAAGTTACTTAGTGTGAGGGCACCCTGGCACTAGCCAAGGTGCCCCCACATTGTTCAGGGCCAATTCCCCGGACTTTGTGAGTGCGGGGACACCATTACACGCGTGCACTACATATAGGTCACTACCTATATGTAGCTTCACAATGGTAACTCCGAATATGGCCATGTAACATGTCTATGATCATGGAATTGCCCCCTCTATGCCATCCTGGCATAGTTGGCACAATCCCATTATCCCAGTGGTCTATAGCACAGACCCTGGTACTGCCAAACTGCCTTTCCCGGGGTTTCACTGCAGCTGCTGCTGCTGCCAACCCCTCAGACAGGCATCTGCCCTCCTGGGGTCCAGCCAGGCCTGGCCCAGGATGGCAGAACAAAGAACTTCCTCTGAGAGAGGGTGTTACACCCTCTCCCTTTGGAAAATGGTGTGAAGGCAGGGGAGGAGTAGCCTCCCCCAGCCTCTGGAAATGCTTTCTTGGGCACAGATGTGCCCAATTCTGCATAAGCCAGTCTACACCGGTTCAGGGGACCCCTTAGCCCTGCTCTGGCGCGAAACTGGACAAAGGAAAGGGGAGTGACCACTCCCCTGACCTGCACCTCCCCTGGGAGGTGTCCAGAGCTCCTCCAGTGTGCTCCAGACCTCTGCCATCTTGGAAACAGAGGTGCTGCTGGCACACTGGACTGCTCTGAGTGGCCAGTGCCGCCATGTGACGTCAGAGACTCCTTCTGATAGGCTCCTTCAGGTGTTGCTAGCCTATCCTCTCTCCTAGGTAGCCAAACCCTCTTTTCTGGCTATTTAGGGTCTCTGTCTCTGGGGAAACTTTAGATAACGAATGCAAGAGCTCATCCGAGTTCCTCTGCATCTCTCTCTTCACCTTCTGCCAAGGAATCGACTGCTGACCGCGCTGGAAGCCTGCAAAACTGCAACATAGTAGCAAAGACGACTACTGCAACTCTGTAACGCTGATCCTGCCGCCTTCTCGACTGTTTTCCTGGTGGTGCATGCTGTGGGGGTAGTCTGCCTCCTCTCTGCACTAGAAGCTCCGAAGAAATCTCCCGTGGGTCGACGGAATCTTCCCCCTGCTACCGCAGGCACCAAAGAACTGCATCACCGGTCCCTTGGGTCTCCTCTCAGCACGACGAATGAGGTCCCTCGAATCCAGCAACTGTGTCCAAGTGACCCCCACAGTCCAGTGACTCTTCAGTCCAAGTTTGGTGGAGGTAAGTCCTTGCCTCCCCACGCCAGACTGCATTGCTGGGAACCGCGACTTTTGCAGCTACTCCGGCCTCCGTGCACTTCCTGCGGAAATCCTTTGTGCACAGTCCAGCCTGGGTCCACAGCACTCTAACCTGCATTGCACGACCTCCTAAGTTGTTCTCCGGCGACGTGGGACTCCTTTGTGCGACTTCGGGTGAGCACCGTTTCACGCATCCTCGTAGTGCCAGTTTCTGGCACTTCTCCGGGTGCTACCTGCTGCTGAGAGGGCTCCTTGTCTTGCTCGACGTCCCCTCTGTCTCCTGACGCAATTTGCGACATCCTGGTCCCTCCTGGGCCACAGCAGCGTCCAAAAACCTTTACAGCACGATTTGCAGCTAGCAAGGCTTGTTGGCGGTCTTTCGGCGGCAAAACACTTCTGCACGACTCTCCACGGCGTGAGGGATCCGTCCTCCAAAGAGGAAGTCTCTAGCCCTTGTCGTTCCTGCAGAAACCTAAGCTTCTACTGTCCAGTAGCAGCTTCTTTGCCCCCGCAGCTGGCATTTCCTGGGCATCTGCCCATCTCCGACTTGCTTGTGACTTTTGGACTTGGTCCCCTTGTTCCACAGGTACCCTCGACTGGAAATCCATTGTTGTTGCATTGCTGGTTTGTGTCTTTCCTGCAGAATTCCCCTATCACGACTTCTATGTCCTTTGGGGAACTTTAGTGCACTTTGCACTCACTTTTCAGGGTCTTGGGGTGGGCTATTTTTCTAACCCTCACTATTTTCTAATAGTCCCAGCAACCCTCTACAAGGTCACATAGGTTTGGGGTCCATTCGTGGTTCGCATTCCACTTTTGGAGTATATGGTTTGTGTTGCCCCTATCCCTATGTGTCCCCATTGCATCCTATTGTAACTATACATTGTTTGCACTGTTTTCTAAGACTATTACTGCATATTTTGGTATTGTGTATATATATCTTGTGTATATTTCCTATCCTCTCACTGAGGGTACACTCTGAGATACTTTGGCATATTGTCATAAAAATAAAGTACCTTTATTTTTAGTATAACTGTGTATTGTGTTTTCTTATGATATTGTGCATATGACACTAAGTGGTACTGTAGGAGCTTCACTCGTCTCCTAGTTCAGCCTAAGCTGCTCTGCTAAGCTACCATTATCTATCAGCCTATGCTGCTAGACACCCTAAACACTAATAAGGGATAACTGGGCCTGGTGCAAGGTGCAAGTACCCCTTGGTACTCACTACAAGCCAGTCCAGCCTCCTACAAAGCCACATTAGCATTGTCATCTGCTTAACTTGTGGTGTGAGTATGCAGCATTTACTGATGCATTTACTTTGCCACACATAATGTAATGTCTTTCCACTTGTTCCACGACACCATGTATTTTGTGAGGATGGAAAAATACTGTTATAATCATGAACGTTAACCTCATGTTCTCAGGACCCAAGGCTAACACATACATTACTTCCCCAATATATCTATAGCAAACAATCACTTTAAGTGAGGTGCCAACTACTGTCTATCCTTTCTTTTAGACGGGTTCAGTATCTTTCTCCACTCAATAAGCGATACTCAACATGCACTTGATCTCCCACAGTCACATCATTCACTTCAATCATTCCCTTACCGTTTCAGGCCTACTTGTACACCTTCTGCTAAAATCAGGGAATGACATCCATCCCTCGCTGTGACTAAAACTAGGATGCTAAAGGTTCACCTGTGTATTAGGTACCACAGGGTCCACTGCTCAACCCAAGACCTATATTGAAGAAAAGACTAGGGCCACCTGATCCATGATCTGTGATCTGTGATCAGGAATTTGGGACCTTTCACAGGGACCCTGGGAGAGACCCGAGGTAGCACTGTCACATTTAAAGACATATACAAAGGGCAAACTGTAAAAAGGAATATTCAGGGCCACTGAACAAACACCTTCATCCCTCTAACTTTCTGTGGGACAGACTGGATTGCTGCTCCCACCTCCGAACCAACAAATCCTTCTCCCTAACTTCATCTCAACATTCTAACCATATCACTTAGGTTCCTCGACATTGGCTGGCACTAGAACGTTTTACAGAGGCAAATACACGCTCACACATGCTACCACGTTGCAAAATCTCAAAACACTGTTTAATGAGCATTCATTAGCTAAACACTCACGCACTGCTCTGCCACAAGCCCAGTCTAAGTAAAACCAGAAACCCACGGGGCCCAGTCTACTTATTTCATTCCTACTAAGCACTATTCCAGTAACAGATACACCGTCAGCCTTATTTGGTTGCATACATACCATATTTTTATGAAGGAAGCCTGTTTCAAAAGGCATTCGATGAGTGATAATTGCATTATTTTAAACGTGCATATTCCGGGCGTGGAATACAATACTACTTCGATTTAAAATTCACTGAAAAATCTTTTGTTGCCTGAAGTTATTTAGACCGCTACGGCTCTAAAACAATCAATATTAATAACAAAAAATAAAGATTTTCTTAAGACTAGTTCCTTAAGGTGTTTAGTTAAATTAATGTTATGTTTATGATTCAAAAAATAGAACACTGATATTCTCTAATTACAATCAGAAACTCTGCCATAACTAACACCCCTCAATGTACACTTCATGATCTCACATGATGTGCCGGATAACACCATAGACATCAGTGATGTAAACTGTTTTTACATTAAATGGAGGTGAAAGGATGGTGTCGTTTCTAAGGCTGAAGTGTTATTGACAGCATTTAGATATCCTCATAGAGAAGAAAGGCTGCGGCCTTTAAAGTCGCAGTGAGAAAGGTTGGAGCAATTATAGTTTTAGTTCATCAATATCTTTCCAGAGTAGCTGCTGGGCTACAGTACCTGTCAACATCTAGATACGTTAGAAATATGTATATGGGCATGTAAGACCCATGTGATGTAATCACACTTACAAGCAAAGCATAACTGCATTCATGTCAAATACACCTATAAGGCTGCATTACTGCTGTCAACGTGTCAATGTCTTTGCAGAAGGTATATGCTGGGCAGTGGTGGCTCGCATTTATCTACATCTCTTCAATGTATGCGCCTTTTTATTAAACTAATACTAACTAATAGCCTAATGTTCACTGTTGTCATGGTAACAAACACACAGGTCTCGGAGCACGTGAAGGTGAAGGAGCAAGAGGAAGCAGGGAATCTGTCTGATGGCGGGGAAGGTGCAAAGACGTTCCTGTGCCAGTGGTCGGACGGATTTCCCAGGGCTGGAAAGTCCTAGCACCGGTCTCACAGTCCAACATGCTTAGGTGCCACCCCATTTGTGAGGCGTTGCAGAGTTACTGATAAGGATTTCCCTTGGGTGCTTTTAGGATTCAACTGTTCACTGCCCGGGGCTACCGGCCAATCGCCCTCGCCCATCTCTTTATAAACTGGAACGGGGCAGGGAGCCTCATGGATCCCACTCGGCCGTGTGACAAGTTGCGAGAGTCTAGAGAGAACAAGCATTTGCAATGCAATGGGTCTCGCGCTTGCTCGAGTTAGAGATATTAGCATTGTAAATTCCTAACTGGACTTTTCGTGTTGCATTAATTTAAAATTAAAAGTAAAACAGTTGACAGAAGCAAGCCATTCGAAGAGCCACCACCGCCATGAGCGTGAGCGCGAGAGTCATTGGCTCCCTGCATGAATGTCTAGAAAGTATCGCAGCTGGGATGAAAGGCAAACTGAAACCAGAGGAGAGGCCCTCACATGCTGTAACAGAAGGAAGCCTGATGCAGTGTGATGGCCAACAAAAATGTTCACTTAGTGAAATCACCTGTGGGATGGAACTCAGCGCACAACAGAGGGACATTTCACAAAATGCACCAATAAAAATGACGCATTTCAAACAAGCACAACAAACAACGAACAGCAAGAGTGAGCGTGGCTAAAAGCCAAAAGAGAGATTACAACAGGCCAGAGTGCTTGGTGCTCGACCCTAAATAGGAAGAGGCTTACAGCTCAAGCCTACACAAGTCATAAGGATGATGTCTGCATGTTTGAGCTTTCTGTTTCCTGTTTCAGTGATTGAGGCAGGAGGAGAGGCGTGCCTGCCGGAGGATCCATCCAGCATCAGCCGCTGAGGAACTGGAGCAGACTAGCGCAGACAGCTTATGGTGAGTAAAACAAATTCAAATGTGTGTGGGTGAATGTTAGTGTGTGTATGTATGAGCATGTGTGTGTAAACTAAACTGGGGCGATCAGACTCGGTGAATGAGTGGGAATAAGTGACAGTGAGTTTAACAGTGAGTTTAAGAAAGCTTAATTCCTTCAGTAATAATGTTTCTGATGGATCCATAATCGTCTTCATCTTATGAATTATTCTTCTAGGTGTGAGACTGGTCTGGAAAAGATTTTACATTGCAATATCACTTCAGCGCTGCCAGTTGCACGTACTAGCATTATGACATCAGAGTAAGTTAGGTCTCAGCCAGCTCTGGCATCAACTCCTGAACTTTTCAGTTCAGATCGGAACTATATGTGGTCTTTTCGAGTGGCCTTTTTAGTTAATGACTGTACATTTCACCAGTTCTCACAAGGCATGAACATATTGGCCCAGGAGGCAGGTGACATTAGCAGTGTGAGGCTGCCAAAGGACAAAGACTTTTTAACCCATAGCATCATGTTTCTTTGACTTTCTATCTCTAGGACTCTGTCAAACATTCAAATTTTGATTCGAGGAGGACATTTGGCCAACTAGACTTTCTAGTGAAGGGTAAGAGGATGAAAATTGGGGGGCTCTCAGCTCAGGGCTGTTTGTAGACATCTGGACCTGCAAAGGGGTTATTCCATGTAACCATGACAAGGTCCACGTGGGCCCCAGTGACTGGGAACAAAGACCACCACTGAGGAAAAGGATGGCAAGATCTCGGTTAAAATGATCTCCACAGAGAGCAAAGTCAATCCGAAACCTTCATCTGCTTTCTGTACTACAGTTGAGTGAGGAAACTCAGATGCAGAGCCGGAAGGATCAGGGAGGTCCACTTCTGGCGAAGTATCCAGGCCATGTGCATTTTGTAAATACATATATAATGCAGCATCAGTATTATAGTAGGAAAACAGCTTACCAGAATCTGAATCATCATCCTCTGTATGGCATAGTATTTGCCAGGCATACCAAGATCACTTGAGTTAGAGCTGAAAATCTCTTCCATTTAGAAAGGAGCTCCGCCGCAGGAACATTGCTAAGGTTAGCATTAACTTCTTCCCAGTGTTAAAGTTTGCCTCAACGTTTTGCTTCTGACATAGACAGCTTCATGAGCAGCACAGTAGTTTGCTCTGGGGGCATAATACATGCTGTGACTGAAGGGGGCTACTGCTGAAAATGGGGACAGCACCTTGGCAGGCTTTGAGTTATTCTCAGGCACCAAATGACTAGAGCCCATGGATGCATGGCATCAGGAAGTATCGGAACTGGAACCCTTGCATTCAGCAAGCTTAGCCAAATGTGCTCTTCCTTGGAGGGGAAGCCCAAGGGTGGAGGAGTCATCCAGAATAGAACCTGCATAGAAAGCCAATGGCCTCGAGGTACGCCTGGTAAACCAATGTACCTGGAAGCTCTGGTCTCAGCTTTTTTTCAACGTGGAGATCTTATCAGACAGTGTGGAATAATTTGGGATTGAGTTGAGTAAAAAGTCTGAACGGTGCAGGTATCGGACCAGACCTCGAAGGAAGAAGGGGAGTTCTTTCTGTAGCACATTTAGTGCCCTTTAATGGGAAGATCCTTAAGGAGCTGCTTCACTTCCAGGTGACTTACCTGAGGGTGAAGGAGATCCCCCCAAGCAGCTCTCTGCAACCTTAGCCACAAACACTTTGCCCTCCCGCTCCTTTATGGCCTTTTGATGCGTAGAGGACAGGAATGGCAAGCCGTGGCATCTTGCTCCAAGATTAAGCACCACATATAGTTGTCATGCAGATGCAAAAGGACCATCATCATGTGGAATCTGCAACAGGGCTTGAAACCTGAACTTTTCAGATACAAGATTTGACCATTGCTGTCTAGCAGATCTTTGATGTTAAGACAGCAAGAGAGATCTCTAGACCTGCATCAATCACTGCATTTGTAAAGCGCGCTACATACCCGCGAGGGTCTCAAGGCGCTGGGGAGGGGGGTGCTACTGGTCGAAGAGCCAGGTCTTGAGGAGTCTTCTGAAGGCCAGCAGGTCCTGGGTCTTGTGTAGGTTGGTGGGGAGAGTGTTCCAGGTCTTGGCGGCGAGGTAGGAGAAGGATCCGCCGCCGGCTGTGGTTTTTCGGATGTGGGGGACTGTGGCGAGGGCGAGGTTGGCTGAGCGGAGGCTTCGGGTGGGGGTGTGGAAGCTGAGTCGGTTGTTGAGGTAGGTGGGTCGGGTGTTGTGCAGTGCTTTGTGTGCGTGGATCAGGAGCTTGAAGGTGATCCTTTTGTTGACGGGGAGCCAGTGCAGGCCTCTCAGGTGGAGTGTGATGTGGCTGCGGCGGGGGACATCGAGGATGAGTCGGGCCGAGGCGTTCTGGATGCGTTGGAGTCGTCTCAGGAGCTTGTTTGTAGTTCCTGAGTAGAGGGAGTTTCCGTAGTCGAGTTTGTTGGTGATGAGGGCCTGGGTAACGTTTTTTCTCGTGTCGAGGGGCATCCATTTGAAGATCCTGCGGAGCATATGGAGGGTGTTGAAGCAGGACGCGGAGACGGCAGTGAGGCACAGAAAAAAACTGTCACCTGTGCTCCAGTTGGCACCTAACATACTCTAGTGTCATTATGTCAGGAGGATTTTGTTGTGATGGAAGCTGTATGGAGCCACTGGAAGTCTAGTGGTGTGGAGCTCTGAAAAGGCATCCACTAGGGAGAGGTGCCATTGAAACAGGGAGAGTCTTCTATTGCCAACAGTACCATTCACGTGGATATTGGTGCTTAAGGGGCTGAGCTGAGCTTCTAAGCACCATTCAAATTGAAAGCAGATGGAGCCTTGAGACATCAGTGACTTCAGACACATGGTTCGCTGTGTTACTGTTAAAAAAACACATATTTTGGGCTTTCTAGGGATGCTTTTCCCTTGCATCCCAATTTAGGGAGATGAAAAAAGAATCCTTTAATGCAACTACAGAAGGATTTCCAGCCCTTGGTGCAAGGATGTGACATTTTTGTTATCCACACTACAGGGGTAATGCAGATAGGAGGAAAGTCATGTAGTGCAACTGTTGATATTTAAGTGTACGGCAATAGTGCTGCAATCAGACACCTTACATCTCCTTTACGTGGAGATATCCATGGATTGTGAATTCAATGGTGGCAAAACCCACCTCAATATTAAAAGAGATGTGGTGTGATACTCGCCTCAAATTAAAACGAGCAAAGTAAACAAGCCAGTTTGGTATGAGGGTTTGGGGGATTCCCCACACCCTCAGAAATTGTTTTGTAAAATGTGGAAACAAAGAGTGCATTTTAAAGAACTAATTTAACATAACTGCTCAAAGCTATAGGCTCTTAAATTGTTGCAATCAAATATTCAAGAATGTTTAGGGTGTGCCTAGCAAATAAAGCATTAGTAAGAACAACTGGTTCTGCTGGAGTGAAAACATGAACGTCTATATGTACAATCAGTTTGTCATTGTACACTGATCTATACACAGGTGTAGGAAGTTGGCTCTGTATGTGCTATTTCAAAGTAAGGAATAGCATGCACAGAGTCCAAGGGTTCCCCTTAGAGGTAAAATAGTGGTAAAAATAGATAATACTAATGCTCTATTTTGTGGTAGTGTGGTCGAGCAGTAGGCTTATCCAAGGAGTAGTGTTAGGCATTTGTTGTACATACACATAGACAATAAATGAGGTACACACACTCAGAGACAAATCCAGCCAATAGGTTTTGTTATAGAAAAATATATTTTCTTAGTTTATTTTAAGAACCACAGGTTCAAATTTAACATGTAATATCTTGTTTGAAAGGTATTGCAGGTAAGTACATTAGGAACTTTGAATCATTTCAATTGCATGTATACTTTTCAAGTTATTCACAAATAGCTATTTCAAAAGTGGACACTTAGTGCAATTTTCACAGTTCCTGGGGGAGGTAAGTTTTTGTTAGTTTTACCAGGTAAGTAAGACACTTACAGGGTTCAGTTCTTGGTCCAAGGTAGCCCACCGTTGGGGGTTCAGAGCAACCCCAAAGTCACCACACCAGCAGCTCAGGGCCGGTCAGGTGCAGAGTTCAAAGTGGTGCCCAAAACGCATAGGCTAGAATGGAGAGAAGGGGGTGCCCCGGTTCCGGTCTGCTTGCAGGTAAGTACCCGCGTCTTCGGAGGGCAGACCAGGGGGGTTTTGTAGGGCACCGGGGGGGACACAAGTCCACACAGAAATTTCACCCTCAGCGGCGCGGGGGCGGCCGGGTGCAGTGTAGAAACAGGCGTCGGGTTCGCAATGTTAGTCTATGAGAGACCTCGGGATCTCTTCAGCGCTGCAGGCAGGCAAGGGGGGGGTTCCTCGGGGAAACCTCCACTTGGGCAAGGGAGAGGGACTCCTGGGGGTCACTTCTCCAGTGAAAGTCCGGTCCTTCAGGTCCTGGGGGCTGCGGGTGCAGGGTCTCTCCCAGGCGTCGGGACTTTGGATTCAAAGAGTCGCGGTCAGGGGAAGCCTCGGGATTCCCTCTGCAGGCGGCGCTGTGGGGGCTCAGGGGGGACAGGTTTTGGTACTCACAGTATCAGAGTAGTCCTGGGGTCCCTCCTGAGGTGTTGGATCTCCACCAGCCGAGTCGGGGTCGCCGGGTGCAGTGTTGCAAGTCTCACGCTTCTGGCGGGGAGCTTGCAGGGTTCTTTCAAGGCTGCTGGAAACAAAGTTGCAGCCTTTCTTGGAGCAGGTCCGCTGTCCTCGGGAGTTTCTTGTCTTTTCGAAGCAGGGGCAGTCCTCAGAGGATGTCGAGGTCGCTGGTCCCTTTGGAAGGCGTCGCTGGAGCAGGATCTTTGGAAGGCAGGAGACAGGCCGGTGAGTTTCTGGAGCCAAGGCAGTAGTCGTCTTCTGGTCTTCCTCTGCAGGGGTTTTCAGCTAGGCAGTCCTTCTTCTTGTAGTTGCAGGAATCAAATTTTCTAGGGTTCAGGGTAGCCCTTAAATACTAAATTTAAGGGCGTGTTTAGGTCTGGGGGGTTAGTAGCCAATGGCTACTAGCCCTGAGGGTGGGTACACCCTCTTTGTGCCTCCTCCCAAGGGGAGGGGGTCACAATCCTAACCCTATTGGGGGAATCCTCCATCTGCAAGATGGAGGATTTCTAAAAGTCAGAGTCACCTCAGCTCAGGACACCTTAGGGGCTGTCCTGACTGGCCAGTGACTCCTCCTGGTTGCTTTCTTTGTTCCCTCCAGCCTTGCCGCCAAAAGTGGGGGCCGTGGCCGGAGGGGGCGGGCAACTCCACTAAGCTGGAGTGCCCTGCTGGGCTGTGACAAAGGGGTGAGCCTTTGAGGCTCACCGCCAGGTGTCACAGCTCCTGCCTGGGGGAGGTGTTAGCATCTCCACCCAGTGCAGGCTTTGTTACTGGCCTCAGAGTGACAAAGGCACTCTCCCCATGGGGCCAGCAACATGTCTCTGGTGTGGCAGGCTGCTGGAACTAGTCAGCCTACACAGACAGTCGGTTAAGTTTCAGGGGGCACCTCTAAGGTGCCCTCTGTGGTGTATTTTACAATAAAATGTACACTGGCATCAGTGTGCATTTATTGTGCTGAGAAGTTTGATACCAAACTTCCCAGTTTTCAGTGTAGCCATTATGGTGTTGTGGAGTTCGTGTTTGACAGACTCCCAGACCATATACTCTTATGGCTACCCTGCACTTACAATGTCTAAGGTTTTGTTTAGACACTGTAGGGGTACCATGCTCATGCACTGGTACCCTCACCTATGGTATAGTGCACCCTGCCTTAGGGCTGTAAGGCCTGCTAGAGGGGTGTCTTACCTATACTGCATAGGCAGTGAGAGGCTGGCATGGCACCCTGAGGGGAGTGCCATGTCGACTTACTCGTTTTTGTCCTCACTAGCACACACAAGCTGGCAAGCAGTGTGTCTGTGCTGAGTGAGAGGTCTCCAGGGTGGCATAAGACATGCTGCAGCCCTTAGAGACCTTCCTTGGCATCAGGGCCCTTGGTACTAGAAGTACCAGTTACAAGGGACTTATCTGGATGCCAGGGTCTGTCAATTGTGGATACAAAAGTACAGGTTAGGGAAAGAACACTGGTGCTGGGGCCTGGTTAGCAGGCCTCAGCACACTTTCAATTGTAAACATAGCATCAGCAAAGGCAAAAAGTCAGGGGGCAACCATGCCAAGGAGGCATTTCCTTACAACAGGTCTCTGGGGACACAGGGTTACCCAACTGTTGACTACTGTAGCAAATAAAGCATGACAACCTCCAGGAGTTGACCACATTTTTCTCTAAAGTGTATTAGGTACCCTCCCCCCTTTTATTTTCAATATTGATTCCCATTGTGCCAGGGCCAGCATTTTGCAATTGAGTATTCCCTATGTGCCAAGGGTACACACTTATATCAAGAATTACATACAATATCTGAGTGCCAGAATGTTGCAATTGATGCCATCCATATACACAGAGAGACACACATTTAGAAATACTTGCTAGAAGGTCATTGGCAGCATTTTCCTGTAGTTACTGTTCACCGCCCTCTTTATTTTCCAAGGTTGCCCTCACTAAGGACAAATGCTACATCCAGTCTACCAGGGACAGCATTTTGCCATTGTGTCCCATATGAAAGAACTACATCTGGTGTGCGAGCACAAGCATTTTGACACAGGAACTCCTTTACCAAAACGTACCTCCAATATGGTATTACCAGCATTTTATCAGAGGTACTCGAAATTCCAAGAATTGCTGCTGCATGCCAGCCAGCGCCAGAATTTTGCAATGGGTGCCTCCATAAGTCAGCTGCCTTCAGAATTTCAAGGCCAGTGTAGCTTTGCAAGCATAACACTCCCACAAACCCTCACTCATGCACTCACACTAATTCGCACTCTCCCACACTAATTCTCAGACCCTCCTATTCACACTCCCTGGAACTCTTACTCTTACTCACTTTCACAGTTAGTCTTTCTCTATCTCTCTCTCTTGCTCTCTCATTCTCACTTAGTCTCACTTATCAATCCCTTGGACTTACTCATTGTGATGTATATGAGCTATCCTTCCAGGCAACAGGATGGTGCACAAAAGCTTTTTCACGGCAATACAACTGCTCCCACAGTCTATTGATTGAATACAAATTTAATCCATGTGTTGTAGTGGGATTTCTGCCTCAGTCTGCCCACTCCTGCACCAAAAAGGCTGAAATCTCAACACCTTAGGGAATATTGTTTGGATTCAATGTGGTGGGGGGAGGGGGGGGGGGCATCATGTTATCAGGATTCACCCCAACAACAGGGGCATATACAGCCTTTCTGCTACTCTGGGTGCAGAAAGCTCACTAAAAGTCAGTATTTTGTTGTGATCATTGGGGTGGGGGACCAACCCACAATGGCATCAGGCTGCACCACCCACTCCAGTAGATCATTCAGTGTTTGTGCTTCTTTTGGGCCAGAAATGACACTGGCCAGCACCCTTTGCTACGAGGCAAACACATTTCTGCCCCTTGATGGTAGATTTGGGGGAATTACCCCGAATATGACCACCCCATGCGCTAGTGGGGAGGAAAGGCCTCTAGACACCACAGATTGTTTTTTTTTAATCAATGAGGTGAGGGCTGGGCCTCCCTTGCAATGTCCCTCGCAACGTCCCCTTACCCTAGGTCTAACAGAGCATTTCTGCACCCCAATCAGCCCACCCAGAGGATAGAATACTCGCTACATGCAATGCAGTATTTTTTTGTAATCAGTGGTTTGAGCGGGCAGTCAATCAAGGTGTCAAGCAGAACTACCCTCCCCTAGAAATCATTTAGTTCTTCTGTTTCCTGGAGGGGCAAAGTTGGGGATTTTCTCCAATCTGCCCTCCAGTGCACCTAGGATTACATATTCTTCATCAATGGGTTGGAGGTGGGGGGAGAGACCATTCCTGTCAAAGGGTTGCACCCCTCACCCCCCCAGATCAAACACTGCCTACTGTCCTCCTATATGCTAGATTTGGGCACCTTAGCCCCATTCTGTCCACAACAGAGGAGCAAAAAAGACCTATAGATACTTGAGAGTATTTTTGTTTATCACTAGGATGGGTGTTTGCCAATACTGCCCATGTCACAGTGATTTTTTTTCCTAACTTTTAGCCACGCTGCAGATTTGCTGTTCTGCTGTACAACATTGCTAAAATACATTGACCACTCCAACAGCTCTTTCATAGGTGAGAAACCCATGGTCTTTGTCAATGTTTGGTCTTCTCTTGCTAGCTTCTACTAATCTTTGTTTTCTTCCCAGTGGGAGCTCTTGCAGGCAGACCGGCTTACATGGGTATAACTCTGCACTCACGGCTGAGCTCACCGTAAGTTGAAGTGGTTGGGGGGCATGTGGAAATAAAATACAATTAGGCAAAAGTGTGGGCATCATGGCAAAGGAGCAGCCTGCAGGTAGAGGTGGTGGACATGGCAAGCAATAAAGGGATTGGGGGGGGGGGGGGGGGAGATGTTGATAGCAACAACAGAGGAGGCAGGACGTGGAAATCAAAAACATGGGAGGGGTGGGGACCAGCAACTAAAAGTTAAAAAGTGCCTCCAATAGCATGAGCAGTGGAAAGACACAACTGGAACAAGGAAGCAGTACTTGGGCCAAGCTCCAGCGGAGTCAAAAAACACATGAAGAAGATGTGAAGTTGGTATTTACTGACAAGCAAAGAGATGGGAGTGACAATGAAAGCAGCCAATAGTAAGCAATTGGTGGGCTCTAAACCCCGTATAAGCTAACAAAATGTCTTGCAAGTGACAGCGCATGGGCTGTCTTAGGCGAGACCTAAAACCACCCAATTTCCTCTCTTTTTCTGTGGGTGGATGGCTGCAGGATTTGGACCCAGGGTCAGCCAGCACCCAGGGAACCCTACCAACCCTGAGTATACCTGACATCTAGAGACCCAAGGAATAGTACTGTGGGGTGGCTTATGTGGATCTCAACATGTTTTCTTACAGAGATACAGACAACAGGTATTTGGGCCTGGAGTCGACCCCAGGATCAAATGCCACCAACATCCCAAGGATGACTGGAATCAAGATCAAAAATCTTGAGGTTCCTATGGTTGGTTTTTGGCCCTTTGTGCCTCCGGGAGATAAAGCAAGCGAGAAAGACCTTTTAAAAACAAAGCTGGGAATACAATCATGGGTAACAAAGGCCAACAACTAAAATAGGTGGAGCCCTTTGAATGACTGCTGAACCAGCCTGTGCTGCAGTCTCCACCAGACATATAGCTAGCTGACTTGCAAATCGGGTGCAACAGACCAACCAAGGAAGAAATATGGCAAGCAATCAAACATCTGAGAAATGGGAAAGCAGCAGGATACTTAAACATTCCTGCACAGGCACAAAAGGCAGACACTAAAACATCAGTAGACATGTTCTACCTCCTTCATGGAAGGACCAGGGATGAGGAAAAGGTGCTGTCAGAATGGAAGGAGCAATATCTTATCAAAATCCCCAAGAAAGGTGGCCTGAGTAACTGAGCAAACTGCATAGGGATATCTCTACTATCAAACCCAGGCAAAATGTTCAACAGAGCCATCCTGAACAGAATGAAGGACCAAATCGACCCTCAGTTGTGAGATGGTTTCTGCAAAGATAGATCCTGTACAGAGCAGACTACAACACTGTGCATCATCATCGAGCAGTGGGTGGAATGAAACTCCCCCCTCTATATCAACTTCCTCAACTACGAGAAGGCATTCGACTACGTGGACAGAGAGACCCTTTGGAAACTCCTTTGACACTATGGTGTGCCAGATAAACTCATAAGGACCATCAGGAACTCATACGAGGGAATGACCTGCAAGATAGTCCATGGAGGACAATTCACGGAATTCTTCCAAGTGAGGACCATAGTCCACCAGGGTTGATTGCTCTCGCCTTTTCTCTTCCTGCTGGCCATAGACTGGATCATGAAGACATTCACAGCATGGAAAAGAAATGGGATCCACAGGACACCTTGGACACAGCTCAAGACCTAGACTTTGCAGACAACCTAGCCCTACTCCACCATACCTATCTGCAGATGCAAGAGAAGATTGACAAGGTGGCAGTCACATCACCACACCCTGGCCTCAACATTTATAAGGGAAAAAACAAGATTCTGAAGGCTAACACTGCCAGCACAACTGCAGTCACTCTAGAAGGCGATGTACTGGAAGAGGCTGAGGCCTTCACCTCCTTGGGCAGTGTCATAGACTAGCAGGGTAGCACAGATGCCGATGTTGAGGCAAGAAATGGCAAAGCAAGGGCTGCCTTCACCAGCTAAAGAAGATCTGGAGCTTCAAGGATCTAATGCTGCAAACCAAGGTCAGGCTTTTAATACCAACGTAAAATCGGTCCTTCTGTACCAAAGAGAAACTTTGAGGAAAACAGTGACCACAATCAACAAAGTCCAGACTTTCATCAACACCAGTCTGGGAAAAATCTTTCAGATCTGTGGGCCAGACACTATCAGCAACAATGACCTATGGCAGCAGACATTCCAAATCCCTGCACATGAAGAAATCATGAAAGATGCTGGGGCTGGATAGGTCACATCCTCCACAAGCCCACATCAAACACCACCAGGCAAGCCCTGATCTTGAACCCTCAAGGGTAAAGAGAAAGAGGAAAGCCAAGGAACACCTGGTGCTGGGGCCTCAACAGATTGAAAGAAAAGCCCAGGACAGAGGTGGTTGGAGAGTCCTGATTGGTGGCCTATACCCCAGTAGGGGTAGTATGCATAAGTAAGTAGTGTCTCTGGCAATTGATCCAAAGTAAGGGAACACATGGTGGTGGCAGAAAGTTTATTATTCCCTGCAGATTGCAGACCTTTGCTTCACAGAAAAGTGCAGAAACTCTGTGATTTCACCCAAATGTTGATATCTGCAAAGATTTCTGGTTAGGAAAATGTAGTCTGAGTCACACAAGCAACACTTTCCTGGACTGCCTCATTATTCTAATTTTCAGACATTTCTGGGTGTAGGTGGGTGTCTTGAGTGCAGACTGACTCTTAGCCTCAACACAGCAGGCATCAACAACAAAAAATCTGGGTTATACAAACATAATCCCTCTCTATAAATAGTTGCATTTCTGGACCTGTCCTACCCTTTGTGTTGGGACCAGTCACACATGCAGGGTACTATTATACTGAGATAAGTGTGCAAACATTGGACATTTGTTGTTATCTACTGACATTATATTTTTGGCTTCCAACTTAAAGTTGCTGTGCACCAATAACACATTTTGAACGAATGTTCTCACAATAACCATCAATGTGGGTAAGCCATTTTTAGAGTAGTAAAAATACCATATCCCACAACACAGATTCTTCAGTAGATTTTAAAAACTGCATCCTTTCCCTCTATTCTTTTTCTTATGTATTAATTTTTTCCTTGATGAGTAAAGCATGGTTGGCACATAAAGGAAAATCGTTCTAAGCTGCTGATCAGTTATTGACTTTGGATATTGCAGGTTTTTAGACAACAAATATATGTATGCGACCAGAACACTCTGACGGATGTAATAGTATATTCATTTAGTAGATCATCTTCAGTGCAAATATTTACAAATGAAGAGCCCATTTAGGTTTATTAATTTGTTATCAGAATGAAGTTAATGTCCACCCAGCTAAAATGGTTAGCTACTCTTAGACTGGTCACAGAACTTCCATTGTATAGTTAATTGTTTGTCAGACAGAAACACCTTTTCCCCCTTTCTGAGTAATGCTTTGGCTTTTCTATGGTTTGTCTGTATTAAACTAGTACCCACTTGGCAGCAGCCTTTTTTAACATCAATGCTAGAAACAGGGAGACTCACTCATGAACAACAAAATAGCTGCATTTTCAACCAGTTAATGATTTCAGTTGAAAGATTGGCTGTGTATTGTTTCACAGGTCGAATGGTCAAGGTATCAATAATTGTTTTATGTTACATTTCTCAAATACTATTGAACATGTATACACCCAAAAAATCCTGGACACCAAGTTGGATTGAATGCTGTAGTCTGGTCTAAGTTTGATTAAATCTATTCACTGTCTTTTTTGAGTTTGTAACAAAGGGCAAAGTTATTTGTAGTAAAAAATGCTACTACAACTATAGACATCACTATCTCCAACTGCAAAAAATTGGAACAAATGTCTAAAAAAAACATTACTTATCTG
Source organism: Pleurodeles waltl (assembly GCF_031143425.1). NCBI lineage: Eukaryota > Metazoa > Chordata > Amphibia > Caudata > Salamandridae > Pleurodeles > Pleurodeles waltl. The sequence goes on from NC_090440.1 coordinate 990,027,210, forward strand.
CTGTAAGGATCTTTCTGGAGATATTCTAACCACAGATTCCTCGGCACTAGAAGAATCCCGAGCATTAGACTGGATCTGGAAACTTCAAAGTTCTCATGTCACAGGTAGTGAGTGCTGGCTTAACCTCATTGCCAGAAGTGGTGCCAGGTGTTAGCCACTCCAGCATAATGACCTTATATCCCTTCCACTTTACCCACCTTTGTGGCAAACTTATTGCCTGAAATCCAAAAATAGTGCAGTACCAAAACACATTTTAGGATCTTATTAACGCTCCCTATGACACATCCATTAAATGAGGACATGGTGTGGTCTGTGAGGAACCTGCAGGTAGAATATCACCAGAAAGATCTTTGCCACAGGTAAGTATCTTATATTCTGTTGGATACTTCTTACCTGGAGACTCCTCACCTGTAAAATAGATTCCCATGGAATACACCACCCAGGAGGATGTTTGATGGATGATTTGACAAGGAAGTCCTGAAAGAATGATCTTGCAAAGTGGCCGTCCCTACCTGTATGACAATTCAGACAGTAATGCTTGGTAAAAGAGTGCAGTGATGCCCATGTCCCTGCCTTGCAAATGTCTGCTAAAGGGAATTCCTCATGCAAAGTTACAAGTATTGGATTGGGCCTTGGTGGGATGGTCTCTAATTCCTTCCAGAGCATGATTCTTGGCCAAAGCATAACAGGTTTGGATGCAAAGTATGATTCACCCTGAATGGGTCTCTTCCGCACTGCTTTCCTCTTGTCAGCACCACATTACCCAAAGAGAAGCATATCATCCACCCTTATGTCCTTGGTACGGTCCAGGTAGTAGTTGAGCGACGGCCTATGAACAAACCTATGAAACCGCTCCTCCTCCTTAGTGCAATGAGGTGGGCCAGAAAAAGTGGAAAGGGTGATAGACTGGCCTAGGTGGAAAGGAGTCACCACTTTCTGCATGAAAGCAACCATAGTTCGCAATGCCAACATGTCACGGAAAAAGGAAGTAAAAGGTGGATGACAACTAAGAGATTGTCATCCACTCACTCATCTTCTGAAGTAATAGGAGCTTAAACTGCTTGTCAGCATCATAAAGGAACAACTGCACAGGGGCTAAAATGGAGTCTCCATTAGAAAAGTTAAAACTTAATTAAAATCCCACTGGAGTACAACAAAGGGGGCTGCAGGTACATGTTTGTTAACCTCCTAAAAAAATCATTGCAATGGGAGATTTTAAAAGAGATGGTTGGTTTGATAGGCAGAGGAACACTGGCAACATTGCCAAATACCCCTTCACAGTGCCAGTCCCACAACCCCACTGGGTATGGGAAAGCATATATTGCAAGACTTGTGACAGTTTGGCCTCCAAAGGGTCCACATTGTTGTCTGAGCACCAGCCTCCATCTGCCAGAGTGAGCGATTTTATGGAGGGCGACACTCAGAAAGAATGACGTCAACCACCTCTGGAAGCAGATGAAAGGAGCTTAAATGTCCCCACTCAATCTCCAAGCATGTAGGTGAAGACCTCTGGAATTTGGGTGCTGAACCATTCCCTCAGACTGAGTCAGAAGGAGAAGTGTGGCACAATGGTTAGAGCGGCAGACCTCTGATGCAGAGATCTGGCCCGGGACCAGGGTTCAATTCCCACCTCGGCGGGTCTTGGGCTCAATTCCCTTGGACCAGATCATTCTCGCCTCGGTGCCCAATCTAATTAATGGGTCCCACTCTGTAACTCTGGGCAATAGCTTGCTTAATCTCCACAACAGCCCTAACAGCACTTGGATGCCTGCCTTCACCCTGGGGCTGTCCAATAGTGGGCGCCTCACAGGGAAAAGCCAGGAGGGGTTCCACAGTGGTATGTGTACAGCACCTTGAGACCCTAACGGGTGAGTAGTGCGCTATATAAGTGCGAAGTTTTACAGTCTAAATGGAAGCTTGAGCAGGGAACAAGTGGAGGAGTGCAAAAGGTCTACATATCACACCCTCCCTGGCAAATACAAGGCAATAAGAATAACTTGGGCCCTGTCTTGGTACAACTTCCTCAGAAGTCAAGGGCATGGGGGAAACACAAAGTGCAGCAGAAAGTAAAATTTTAATTGAAACACATCCCCCAATGCTCCCCTCAACTGACGGCACAGAACTCCTGGCATTTTAACATTGAGCACTACTTAATGAGGTGAATAGGTCCACCTGAGAAGTGTCCCACTAGGTGAAAATATCTTGGACCACTTCCGGCAGGCAATGTCACTCATGATTGACAATATAACATCAGTTCAGGCGGTTGGCTCCAACATTCAGAGTACCAGCTAGATGACTGGCGGTAGAACAGATCTCTTGGCGGTGTGGCCAAGCCCATAGCCTCAACGCCTCCAGGCAAAAGAAGTGAGACTCTATGCCCCCTTGCCTTGGCGCCAGCTGAATCGCCCACAGTTCCAAAAGATTAATGTGAAATATCTGTCCATCCAGAGACAAAGGCTTTTGATCTGCAGATCCTTCAGGAGAGCTCCACTTGGAGTTATCCATCAGTACTGTAGCCATGGACAGAGGGTGGGTGAAGGCCATCCCATAGCCGAGGTTTGCTTCGTTCCCCCACCAAATCACTTGCACAACAGCACATGGGGATATTATGACAGAGCCCAACAAGTATTCCTTAGACAGGAGGAGGAGGGGGTGGTGGTGGTGTTGTGTGTGTGTGTGTGTGTGTGTGTGTATGTATGTATATACAGGGAGTGCAGAATTATTAGGCAAATGAGTATTTTGACCACATCATCCTCTTCATGCATGTTGTCTTACTCCAAGCTGTATAGGCTCGAAAGCCTACTACCAATTAAGCATATTAGGTGATGTGCATCTCTGTAATGAGAAGGGGTGTGGTCTAATGACATCAACACCCTATATCAGGTGTGCATAATTATTAGGCAACTTCCTTTCCTTTGGCAAAATGGGTCAAAAGAAGGACTTGACAGGCTCAGAAAAGTCAAAAATAGAGAGATATCTTACAGAGGGATGCAGCACTCTTAAAATTGCAAAGCTTCTGAAGCGTGATCATCGAACAATCAAGCGTTTCATTCAAAATAGTCAACAGGGTCGCAAGAAGCGTGTGGAAAAACCAAGGCGCAAAATAACTGCCCATGAACTGAGAAAAGTCAAGCGTGCAGCTGCCACGATGCCACTTGCCACCAGTTTGGCCATATTTCAGAGCTGCAACATCACTGGAGTGCCCAAAAGCACAAGGTGTGCAATACTCAGAGACATGGCCAAGGTAAGAAAGGCTGAAAGACGACCACCACTGAACAAGACACACAAGCTGAAACGTCAAGACTGGGCCAAGAAATATCTCAAGACTGATTTTCCTAAGGTTTTATGGACTGTTGAAATGAGAGTGAGTCTTGATGGGCCAGATGGATGGGCCCGTGGCTGGATTGGTAAAGGGCAGAGAGCTCCAGTCCGACTCAGACGCCAGCAAGGTGGAGGTGGAGTACTGGTTTGGGCTGGTATCATCAAAGATGAGCTTGTGGGGCCTTTTCGGGTTGAGGATGGAGTCAAGCTCAACTCCCAGTCCTACTGCCAGTTCCTGGAAGACACCTTCTTCAAGCAGTGGTACAGGAAGAAGTCTGCATCCTTCAAGAAAAACATGATTTTCATGCAGGACAATGCTCCATCACACGCGTCCAAGTACTCCACAGCGTGGCTGGCAAGAAAGGGTATAAAAGAAGGAAATCTAATGACATGGCCTCCTTGTTCACCTGATCTGAACCCCATTGAGAACCTGTGGTCCATCATCAAATGTGAGATTTACAAGGAGGGAAAACAGTACACCTCTCTGAACAGTGTCTGGGAGGCTGTGGTTGCTGCTGCACGCAATGTTGATGGTGAACAGATCAAAACACTGACAGAATCCATGGATGGCAGGCTTTTGAGTGTCCTTGCAAAGAAAGGTGGCTATATTGGTCACTGATTTGTTTTTGTTTTGTTTTTGAATGTCAGAAATGTATATTTGTGTATGTTGAGATGTTATATTGGTTTCACTGGTAATAATAAATAATTGAAATGGGTATATATTTGTTTTTTGTTAAGTTGCCTAATAATTATGCACAGTAATAGTCACCTGCACACACAGATATCCCCCTAACATAGCTAAAACTAAAAACAAACTAAAAACTACTTCCAAAAATATTCAGCTTTGATATTTATGAGTTTTTTGGGTTCATTGAGAACATGGTTGTTGTTCAATAATAAAATTAATCCTCAAAAATACAACTTGCCTAATAATTCTGCACTCCCTGTATATATATATATCTATATATCTATATATACATTTACATATATGTATATATATATATATATATATATATATATATATACACAAGCAGATATAATCGGTCTTCCAGGTGTATTCTTGGGAGTTTTATGAATTTTAGGCAAGAAGTATCGTTGGTGTGATTGGAAAGTCTTGACTTGGTAATTTTAATTCTTCTGAATTGATCAACAATTCCTGATGCCTCCGCCTTAACTGAATGCTGACTTGACTCAATATTTCTTGTGTAGGATTTGTAAATAGCTGTATGGAAAAATATTTTTATGGTGAAAATTTTGTGTTTGCAATATAGTAGTAAATATGCAAAAATACAGAGAAAAGTATTAGGTAGGAACTCTAGCTGTGTATAAGCAATCACTATTAATCTAGCATTACTTGTTGTACATTCTTTCAATTTTATGATTTAAATTTGTGTGACTTTTTATATATTTTTATATATTTTTTGTATAATGTTAAACTACCATAACCAGAATGCAATGAGGCTGTAGAAATGAAATTACACTATTTAAGAGAAGAAGGGAAAAGAGACTCATTAACCGTGAACAAGACTTAAGTGCAGTTGAAACGCGCTGGTGGTTGCTATTTCTAAAAATAAACCTTCCTTGAGGAATTTTTGAGTGCGGTAAATTACTTTTTGGATATACAATATTCTTTGAGGGTGGTCTCCTTTGTTACCAGCACCAGCAGCTGAGCGAGCCTTTAAGAAAATGACTCTGACCATTTGGATAAAGTAAATATATGCATATAAAATGCAGGAAGCTATAAGACTTAGAAATCCCAGAAACTTCAGAAGTGCAACTAGCATGCCTTTTTGAAAAGATATGACCATTTCCTGGATGTCAGTAAGCCTCTGAGAAGAAGTCAAAGACCAAGGACGTGGGGAAGGGTGGTATCAATTACAGAGCCTATGAATTGGAACCAATGGGAGAGTCACATGTGAGATTTGGGTTTGTTCAGGGACACTGTTGACTGCGGATGGCTCAATACCACCTCTGGCAACCCGGCTTTGATCAACTAGAACAACGGGAAGAAGGGGACGTCCCGTCTTCTGTGGTGGGCCACTGCCATCACCTTTATGAAGACTTGAGGTGCCAATATGAAGCCAAGAGGGTGAAAAGCTAATTGTTAGTGCATAGAACGCACCACATATTGCAGCTGAAAGATGTGGATGTAAAAATAAGCATCCTGTAGGTACATGGACACCATCCAGTCTCCAAGACCCAACACCAGCAACACTTGAGCAAGTGTCATTCTCTTAAACTTCTCTTTTCTGATGTAGAAGAAAAGAGTATAGAGGTCCGGTATTGGACAAAGATGACCATCGTTCTAGGCACCAGCAATGAAAGTGTGTAACACCCTTCACCCTTTTCCTGATCCGGCACTAACTACACTGCTTCTTTTAATGGGATTGTTGCTAACTCTTGTTGCATTATGGTTATGTAGTCCGGAGGGGTGGAAGGATGATGGGGGATGAATGGAGTGTGGGGCTTGAAGGAAGGGAAGGGTGTAGACTCTTTGCACTATTTGACTGACTCTCTGGAAAAGATCTAGGTCTGCTTGCCCGGTGGAGGAAGGGAAGAGGAGGAGGAGGAGGGATGGCTCCAAAGCCATTTCCTCTGGCTTTGCCTGTGTACTGTCTGATCAATGAGTTTGGTTGTTGCTGGGTTTGAGGCTAGAATTTGTGCAGCTGGTGAAAAGACAACCCACTCGAGAACCGTAAAACTCTTATATTGGCCACAATCTCTTGAGGGGGTAGAAACTGCAGTCCTGTGGAGAGGGCTGTACACTTTCTTGCCTTGACCACTCCAATGTGACTCAGCCTTGTCTCAAAACAAGGGTGCTCTATCGAACAGCAACTCCATTAAATTTGCCAGGACTTCAGGAGAAAAGTTGGAGGAGCTGAGCCAGGCATGCCTCCGGATAGTGACTGAAGTGCCTATGCCCAGGTCAATACGTCCACTTCAATGGTGTTCCGTCCTGATCTAACAATACGGCTGGCAGCGCTCTACCTGTCCTGAATCACCTGATGGAAACAGCCACTCATATCTTCGAGCACATGAGGAATCAGCAATTGAGCCCTGTCCAATAAGGTGTGGGCATAGCGTGCAAGGAGACAATTAGCTTTAATGGACTTCAGAGCTGTACTTTCTACGGAAAATGACTTCTTTACCCCAACATCCAGGTGTTTCAACTCTCGGTCTGAGGGAACCGTTGGACAGGTTCCCATCAATTGTTCTGATGAGCAGCATGTCTGGATGACAAGGCTTTCAGGCGAAGAGTGAGTTGATAAAAAGGATAGGTCACCTGGAGCCAGATGATAATGGTGTGCCACCAGTCTGTTGGCTGCAGGGGTGGAAGATGGCTTGTGCCAGGACAGGGTCTAAAAGGGAATTTAAGGACGAGTAATCCCACAGAAGGTGTTGTCTGCAAGAGGACCTCAGTGAGAAAACTGGTCTTAACATCAGTCTTTCAAAGTTATAAGTCTAAGATCTCAGCAGCCTTTTTTGCCACAGCAAGAAATGGCATCACTTCTGGTGTGGGTTGTCCAGTAGGTAATTACATGTCCAATTCATGGAAAGTGTTGTGACCACTAACTGTCCTGGGTCATCATTTTGAGCCCATATGGATAAGACCTGAGTCGGTGTCAAACAGGTCATGCATGAGGCTCTTCTATTTCTCTTCCTCTACCAGCCTTTGAGTCTCTCTTCATGACCTGTTCCGAGGCATGACTTTGGGTTCTGGTGCAAGTGGCTGAGGTGGAGGGGGCCCCATTGGAATATGAGGAGTTGTCACTGTCCAAGGAATAGTCAGTTGGAGTGAGTAGCGGTTTGCAGAGTCAAATAAATGTGGAGTAAGCATTGGAAATAGTGAAACGGAACAGAGTGGCGTTGGAGCCATTGGCATGAACACTGAGAGTCTATAAGGAGCCATGCACATGAAGGAGTGCCGGATAGCACCGATGCTCCCACAAAGATTGAGTACATGGGGTTCAGAAACACTGGTTCTGAGCCCAGACTCAGAAATTCAGGGAAGGATGGAACCCACGTTGGGAATTCAAGTTTTAAAGGCCCTGGTGCTGAAATTTTCAGAAAGGATGGAAGCAGCATCAGTGGAAGTTGAGATGGGTCTAAGGCTGGGTCCATTAAGTCACTGGAGCAGGGCCACTCATAGGGGCAACGACTGGCTCCATGACCACCAACTCCTATTCCAAGAAGGAACACCCTGAGAGTAAGAGGGCATCTCAACTTACAATTTACCAGTTTTTTATGTGTTAATATTGTATTAATTGATATTGGTGCAAACAGCGATATGTTTTCTTACATAAACTAAGTCGAATCACCATTGTTAGATTCCCCTTTCGCTTGACCCCTGGGTGTGAGACAGAGGTTTTGGGTTGCTGGCTGCTTGGACCGCTGGGCTTGACAGATGGTGTGCATAAGGCTCTTGGTGTGACATAGAGCCAACTCCCTGTTTTAAAAGGTGCCTTTCTCTTGGACGCAGATGGTAGGGATGGGCTCTGGGTGTAATATAGGGCCCACATCAGGTTCTTAATGAACAAGTTACTTACCTTTGGTTACAAATTATCTAACAGAAACATATTCTAGTTGCAGATTCCTTACCTTAGAATTTCCCCGAGGTGGCAGTCTGGATCCCTAGATTTTTCTTCAAGCAATACCCTTGCGAGCCATCAGGTGGCGTCCGTCAACTACGGTTCCCTTGTTGGTGTTGTGGTCACCGTGATGACGAAGCGGTTATGTCTAGGTACCACCCCGGCGTGCTGACATCAGTTTCTTTTCACAACTTTACTGGCCAGTAGCGCCAAGCCATGACGAACACTGAGAATGGTGAGCCCGAACTAGGACCTTCAAAAGGGAATCCCTGTCCCTAGAAATTAGTTCACAGTGCGGGGGCATGGGCAGGTCAGTAAGGAAACAAACTAGGATATGTCCCTACCAGATAATGTTATCTAAGGTAAGTAACTTGTTCATCTGATAGAGACTTCAAGTTGCAGATTCCTTACCTTAGAATAGATACCCAAGCAATACCATCCTCGGCCGTAGGCTGCGAACCAAGATCACACTAGAAAGTCCTGCAAGACCGAATGGCCAAAGTAGCCATCTCTGCTGACCTGTCTGTCCAGGCAGTAATGTTTGTGAACATGTGGGTGGGGGGAAAGTGGTGTGGTCTCGCCGGGCTGTAAAATAGCTGCTTTTTAGAGGGCTCCGTAGCCTGGCAGCAATAATTCTTCAAAAAAATCTGTGCACACGGAGGCCATTAAGCTTACTACTCATGAGACACAGCGGCCCGAAACTGCAGTGAATGTGTAGGGGGGCTGCCACTGTCTACTGGTGGCCTAGGGACCATTGGGCCGAGCTTGAGCTGGGCCCGGCCTAGCGAGATGTCCGTCTGCCGGACTGGCGTGCGGCATCCCCTGTGCGCCTGAGTTGGCTGCACTGTAGAGATCTCCTGCCCTGAGCGGTCAGCCCGTGCAAGGCTGGCCTGTGTGCTGGCTGAGAAGGACATGCGGTGGGAACGGCACTGCGATGGGGCCTGAAGCACAGACATGCTGGGGAACAGACCACCGGTGATACGAGAGGCCTGCATATAGCTGCGCTCCCCAGCGACAGAGACTCAGTGAGAGAGAACCCATGGGGACAATCGCGACAGTGGCTCGTGTGCAGAGGTGGCTGGGACCGGTAAGTGCAGAGGGGGGCTCTGGGACTGAGGTGGTGAGGTCCAATGAGTGCTGAGAGGCCTTTGCTGCTTCCCCTCCTTGAATTAGTGAGGGTGCCCTGTTAATTACTGGGAAAACACTGATGACGCCAGGACTGGGAAGCCTTGCCTGAACAGCTGCCACTGCCGACCCGTTCAAGAAGTGAGACATACTCATGTGCTTAGGAAGTGTTGGCCTAGGCTGGCATACAGTTCAGTGTCCACCCTGTGGTACCGGTGCCCACTCTTTATTTGAAGTAGCTGTGGGGGCCTTCTCGTACCCCCCTGAAGACGCTGTGGCGGGGCAAAGCAGGGCCCTCTCGGCTGATGCACTTGGGCCTCCGGACTGGCGCCCATACTCGGTGTTGGCAGAACATTTCCCGGCGCCGTAGGTTGGTGTTGGTTGGGAGTGCTCATGGATGCAGGATTTTTTCCCTGGACTGCGCTTTCTGGCCTGGATCATGGGCAAGACAGATGCCAAACAGGCAAAACTCACATTTGAGGGCAAAAGACGTATCCGTCATACGGACGGTGGGAAGACCTATGGAGCAACTATGAATCCTCAAGAAGTGAAGACTCTTGCACCCTTGACCTCAAGGAAATACTTCTAGATGTGAAAACTAGTCTCAGGACCATTGAAGGCAAATTGGACCTCCTCACTGCTCGCCTCAATCAGGTCAAGCTGGGGGTAGACACTAGACTGGACTGCCTGGAAACCTGGATATCTGACATCGACGACCAACAGTCCGAATCCAAGGGACAACTTTTAAAAATGGACAAGTTACTCAACATAATCAAGGCCAAGAATGAGGATTTGGAGGCCAGGTCCCGACATTGCAACCTTTGCAACACAGGTGTCCCGGCGTCCTCCTCCATATCGAAAATGGAGGACTTTGGTAAGACTATGTTATGCAGTCTATGTGGCGATAATCTGTCCCCAGATTTATTTCAGAATGGGCCCATTAATCACTTGGCCCTCAGCTACCCCCGGGTGCCCCAGCCAGACCAATAATCGAAACTCCTGAATGACCAGGACAGGGACACGGTTCTATGACTGGCCCGCGAGAAAGGCCCGACGCAACACCACAGCATTTTTCCCTGACTTTACCCAGAGTGTGCAAGCTGCCTGTTGCAAATTAATATCTGTGAAATAAAAAATCTTGCAGAAGGAAAACTCTCATACACTCTCATACACTCTACTATATCACACAAGGCTCAGAATCTCCGTCAATGGTAAATCACACTTCTTCACGGATGCCAGGTCGGCTCTGAAGTTTGCCAAACTCATTATCAAAAAACGCCACCCCCTGGGGGGGTCGCCTGAGTCTGCAGAGCATGCCTCCCTAAGTGATAACGATTGAGCCATCTGGGCAGCCCCTTACTCCCAACTGTTTGCATGAGTACTGTGTCTATTATACTCCTGCCACACATTCAGATATGGCCCCTTATCCTGGGCTCGGCCACCAATCCACTAGGTTGGGTTGATGCCTGCTGTCACTTCACCCCAACGGATGTTTCTCATGGTTATATAATTCCTTGAGGGTATGGAGAAGACAAGGTGGGTATTCTGTCTCAACTGAGTTTGGGGGTTGGAGTGGGTGGGGAGGGTTGGGGTGTGTGTTGTTCAGTTCTATATTTTGCTTTTTGTCTTTTATGTTCAAGTACATGGTTAAGCTCGTACCCTTCACAGCTTGCAACACCACACTACAACCCATAGATCATGCACCCATGGTCCTCAGGATGGCACATGCTCCATCACTATGCCCACTCTGAAGTGTTTAACCTGGAATGTATGCGGCCTTAAGGATGGCAGGAAGGCTCGACTTGTAAACTCTTATTTACATCAACATAAAATCGATATTTGTTTCCTACAAAAAACACACCTGTTTGATCTCAAATCCCCCTGCCTGCAAGCCAGGGGTTGGGACACCGCTTACTTCTAAATGTAGTCAAATTATGCCAGGGGAGTCAACGATACGTTTATGCAGGGGGCTTGCATGACAACTGACTCATACTGTGCTGAACCTGGAGGGTAGATACGTACTCATTAAGGGATCACTGTGTGGACATCCTGTTATACTGGCAGCAGCGTACGGACCAAATGTGGATGACCCTGAATTTTACTCTGTGCTCTGGTCCAAGATATAGGGTCTTGGTCTGCAGGCCCTCATCTGGGACGACAACTTCAATGCCATCCTGGATGACTGGTGGTTCCTGAGATCTACACCCTCACACCTCGAAAATGCTCCACACAATCATAAAAGACAATCAGTTACAGGCCGTCTAGAGACTCACACACCTGCACACACTTGAAGGAACATGCATTTCAACATATCATGGCTCCTGGTCACAAACAGATTTTTGGATGGTATCCCGGAGGTAAGGACATGGTCTGTTGGGGTCACTTATTTCCCTGATACTATCTGACTATGCTCCTGTCTTGGTGGAGCTCCAGCTCCCTCACTCCGTGCTACGGTTCTTCTCCTGGCGCCTACTTTTGGATGTGCAACAAGACGCAACATTACGGTAAGAGATTCATAAGGAGATTGTTGAGTTCTTTGCCCATAGTGTGAACTCTGTCCATCATGTTGTGAGAGGCACCTCCATAGCTAAACAGGCCGGGGTCCTGGAATCCATCCGTCGGTCGCTGGCCAACTTTGAACAAGAGATACAAACCCTTGAGACTCGCTATCTTCACTCAAAGTTCTGATCTTTTGGCTGACATCAACTCCAAATTTAAAGAATTTCAGGAGATGCATTACTTATATAAGGATGCTCAAGCGTGAAGAAATGGCAAAGGAGACCGCCCGGGCAGAACTCTAGCAAGATTACTACGGCCTAATCAAGCCTCCTCCTATATATCTGAACTTTACAATTCAGACAATAACTTAGCATGCACCACACCGGATGGGGCATGTGTATTTCTTCTTTTTATGCTCCACTATACCAAGAGACCTATGTGTTTAATGGTCCAGAACAAAATAGAATATTTTGACACGGTACAGCTGGTGTGGCTAGGCCATGCCCATCGTGCTTATCTCGAGGCCTTTATCCTGATTGAGAAGATCACACATGTAATTGTGCCCTCCCTGGTGATAAAGCACTGGGCAGGGATGGCCTCACAGCTTCATTCTATAAAGAGTTCACCCCCCTGCCGGTCCCACACCTCCTGGCCATGTACCAGAATTCCCTAAATATGGGCTGCCTCCCCACTTCATTACTTGAAGCCATTATAGTCACCTTGCTTAAGCCGGGCAAGCAAGCGCTGCATTGCGACTCCTACCGGCCACTCTCCCCTCATCAATGTTGAAAATAAAATATACGCCAAGGTGCTAGCTAATCAATTACTACCGCTCCTACCAGAAATAATAATACAGCCCGAATCAGGCCGGTTTCAGACCGGGACGGTCCACTTCTCATAATCTCTGCACTATTTTTGCAATTATGCAGCGTCCTGCTCCCTATCTTTCAGCAACAGCGGCCCTACTTGTTGCCATGAAGGTGTTTGGTACGCTAAAATGGTGTTACCTCTTCCCCCTTCTGGCCAGAATAGGCCTTAGTTCATTATTCATAAAACAGATTTGTCCCTTGTATACACTCCCCTTGGCCAGAGTACACACGAATGGGCTAGTCTCAGATCCCTTCCAGTTTACTCAGGGTACTAAACAGGGCTGTCACCTCTCCTATTCGCTGCTGCGATGGAACCTCTGGCCGCACATCTTCCGCAGCATCATCCTCACAGGGGCATAGGCCTCACATGCAGACCCCTGGTGGTCTTAAAGTACACCGATTATGTCGTGCTCTATACCTGTAACCCACAAGAAAATTTGACTCCTCTGCCAAGAGAGATAATTTGGTTAGGTCGCCATTCGGGTATTCAGGTCAACTCTGGGAAATCAGTGGTTTCCTCTTACAGATGAAACCCAGCCATTTTCCTCTGAGTTTCTCCTTAATGGGCTGAAGAGCCAGTCTGTTATCTTGGTATTTGGCTCAGCTGCGATGTTGCCACCTTCTGGCAAGCAAACTACTGAAGGGCAATGACATGGCTAGAGGATGGGATACCACTATGGACCCCATGGAATAAGACACTCCCTCCTCAGTAGCCACAGTAGGGGGAGAAAGCATGCCAGCATCTGGAGAAGTATCCAGACCGCCAGCCTCACCCAATTCCTGTGCCCAGTCCAATGCAAGATTCTCTAGCTGGTATTCTAGAGGGTCCAGTGACCCCTCCAATTCTTCCCCATACCTATAGCAAAAAGGATCAGGATGCAGCCTGGGGTGAGGAGACCCCTTTGAAGATGGATCTGGCATTCAACGACGCCGTTCTGGCTCTGGGTCATTGGGGATAAGGATTGGGTTGCCGTGGATTGTGGCCCAACTGACATTGGGAGCAGCAACATTTTTACCAGTGCCAGGGAAGGTCGCTTTGGCAAGTCCGACGTCAGCATAGATCCGATAATGGATCCGGAGGGGCCCTCAGTATCTGGAGCCGAAGCCACCAGCATGGAATCCAAGGGACCCCCTTACAACCCCACAGGGCCTGAAGGCACCGCAGTGGACTCGGTCTGCTTAAAGATGAGGCGCATGGCCTTATAAAACTCGCTCAGCTGGGCTGGGGTGGCTTTGGCTCCAGGAAACTCAGGGAGGCACGGAGCTGACCCAGAAGTAGGCTTCGCTGACAGAGACCTAGAGCGTCAAGGCTCTTCCTGCATCACATCGGCCAAGCGATGGGGCAAAGTTGAAGACCGTTTGTCCTTCTTCTGACCAGAGTGTCCAGAGGACTTAGAGTGGGACGACAAGGAAAGGTGGTGACTCAGAGTGCAGTCTCATGACCTTCCTCTCAAACGATACCAGGAGCGATGAAGAGTCGAGTGCCGGGCCGCTATGAGCTTCAGGGACCACTCCCTCAAAGCCTTGGGGTTCATGGCCCAGCACTCAGAGCATGACTTTGGCTCTTGGTCACACCCTAGGCACTACAAGCACACGAGGTGTGGATCCCTCACCGACATCACTCGGTGACAGGAGTCACGCGGTTTAAACCTGGTCTTCTGCAACATCCTTAATGCACCAAAAGAGTAAAAAAATAGCGACAAAATGGTTGAAGTTAGTCAAAAAATGACTAAAGGTAGCTCTCTGGATCTGCGCATAGGCTGGAACGGAAAAAAAGAACGGATGTCAGTGCATCGGGGGGCATCTATATACGACCGCAACATCATCACGCCGATCATGACGCCAACGACGGATGTGGAGTCAACCAACGTCACTTGACAATGCGCAAGGGTACTGCTCGAAGAAATATCTCCAGATCAAGACTGACACCTGGGGGAAATTCTAAGGTAAGGAACCTGCAACTAGAAGTCTCTTTCAGATACTGGTGGTATTTTAAAGAAGTGAGAGGTGTGTTTGCTTGGATCACTGAGCATGACACAGATGGTACACAGGACCCCTGGGTGTGACATGGGGGAATTCAGACGTTAGGGAACTAGAATGACTGGGATCCAGTAGATTAGGCATTGCTTGTGTTTTTGCTAAAGAAGGATTTATGGTTATTGAAGCTATTCCTTCACACTGTAGTAATCTTCACACTTAAGGTGATATCAACAAGATTATCAGGCTCCCTTAGTCATGCACAGCGCAGAGCTTCCCTTGGTCTCAGGATAATGTGCCCTAGAATGGTCTGGGCTAACGTACTGAAGGCAGGCATTCCCCTTATTTTTTGGGCCTTGTCAGCTTTTCTCATGCCAGTTGAAATGGTGTCTTTTTCATATTGTAATACTGGTCGATCAATGTGACTGTGTTTGTCTTAAATGTTGTGTTTTGTCAATGATTTAATGCATTTTGAGGTTATTGCTGATTCATACAATTTGTTATTTGATAACATAGTAAGGCTCCCCAAATTCCAGATTGCTGTGAGCTAACAATTGTACTTTTTCCTAGGATTGTGATTCTTCATATGCATTTGTGTGTTAAATGTTTATTTTGATGTATCTGTGAATAATGTTGAGCTCATTAAAACTAGGCATCCCTGTGTCTATCCTCCCCCACCACACTAGATTCAGTAGACCCCTTGTGTATATATTCCCCACTACTGAAGAAGATCTAGTAATACCCTTGTACTTATTTCCCTGCTATCAGAGTAAAACTTAGAAAATCCTAAAAATAGAAAAGTTGGAATGTGTATAACTTAAAAATGCCCTAAAAACTGAAGAAACTAAAAAAGTAACTATCCCCTAAAAGACTACAGGAACCCATCATGGAATCCCCTTTAAAGCATATGCAGAGTAATTATCCACTCAGGCTAAAAAGCTTAGTGTTAGAAATGGGGTCTCTAGCTGGCAGTCAGTTTACACCCTGTCCAAGCAGGGACCCTCACTCTAGTCAGGATAAGGGATAAACACAGCTCAGATAACCCGTGTTCACACCCTTGGTAGCATGGCACAAGCAGTTAGGCTTATCTCAGAGGCAATGTGTAAAGTATTTGTACAAACACATACAACAGCACAGTGAAAATACCACAAAAGGACTCCACACCAGCTGAGAAAAATAGCGGATATTTATCTAAATCAAACAAGACCAAAACAACAACAATCCAACATACAGGGGCAAAGATATGAATTTTAAAAGTTTAAATCCCAGTAAAAACATTTAGAAACACAATAGCTCCAACTGGGGCTATCATGACGTAGTTGTTCCCAACAGTCTGATGGCGCCGGGCATCGAGTTGCACAGACCGCCAGATACAGTACCTTTGGTAATGAGGAAAACAAGCCGGTGCACGAGTCCAGAAGTTGAGGCGTTGCTGGATCCAGTGCGATGTCGTCTCCTTAGTGCAGAACAGGGGAGGTGATGCAGTGTCGCTGCGAAGCGTCAATCCCTTCCGATCTGGCAGGGTCGATGAATCCGGCAAGTCAAAATGCAGTGGGTGACCTCTTAGAGTCACAGTCACGCCACAGTGCTACAGATGCCGTGGCAGAGTCGGATGTCACGGACATCAGTGACACGGCTCTCCGGACTCAACATGTCACAGGACTTCATCGGGCAGTGGCGGCGTTGAGCCTGCGGCATTGGTCGGGTCGTCGCACTCGAGCAGTGACCAAGGCTTCGGGTTGTAGGAGGCAGAGCAGAGTCGTGCAGTGACACCAATTCTGGAGTTGTCTGGAATTGGTGTGCCTGGTTTTTCTTGATTTTTAGGCCAGCTTTCACTCTCAAGCCCAGGAACTTGATGGTACCACTTGGCAAGTCAGGGTCCTCAGCAGGAGTACCCACGTGCTGGCAGGTAAAGTCTTTGCTGTCCCTGAGACTTCTTAACAGGAGGAAAACTCAGTCCAAGCCCTTGGAGAAACTTCAGAAGCAGGATGCACAGAAAAGCCAGTCTTTGTCCTCTCTCAGGCAGAAGCAGCAACTGCAGACCAACCTAGTAAAGCACACACAGCAAAGCGGCAGTACTCCTCCTCACAGCTCTTCAGCTCTTCTCTTTGGCAGAGGTTCCTCTTGATCCAGAAGTGTTGTAAAAGTCTGGAGTTTTGGGTCCATTACTTTTACTCATTTTTGCATTTGAAGGCAAACTTCAAAGGAAAGTCTCTGTTGATCACAATATTCTGTCGTGCCCAAGCCTGGCTCCAGACACACTCTAAGGGGTTGGGGCCTGCATTTTGTGAGGACAAGCACAGTCCTTTCAGGAGCAGGTATTAGTTCCTCCCTTCCACTCTAGCCCAGGAAGACCCATCAGGATATGCAGGACACACCTCAGCTCCCTTTATGTCACTGCCTAGAGGGAATTCGCAAACAGCCCAACTGTCAGTCTGACCCAGATGTGGATTCCACAGGCAGGTGGAGGCACAGAATAGTTAAGCAAGAAAATGCCTTATTTCTAAAAGTGGCATTTTCAAACAGACAATCTAAAATACAACTTTACCAAAATATGTATTTTTAAATTGTGCGTTCAGAGACCTCAAACTCCACATCTCTATCTGCTCCCAATGGGAAATTACACTAAAAAGATATTTAAAGGTAATCCCCATGTTCACCTATGGGAGAGATAGGCCTTGCCATAGTGACAATTTAGTAGTATTTCACTATCAGGACATGTACAACACACCAGTACATGTCCTACCTTTAGATACACTGCACCCTTCCCCTGAGGCTGCCTTGGGCATAAGTTAGAGGTGACTTATATGTAGTAAAAGGGAAGGTTTCGGCCTGGCAAATGGGTACACTTGCCAGGTTGAATTGGCAGTTTAAAACGGCACACACAGACACTGCAGTGGCAGGTATGACACATGTTCATAGGGCTGCTCAGGCTACTCATGTGGGTGTCACAATCAGTGCTGCAGGGCCACTAGTAGCATTTTATTTACAGGCCCTGGGCGCCTCTAGGGCTTTTTATTAGGGACTTACTAGTAAATCAAATATGCCAATCATGGAAAAGCCATTTACCAATACATTTTAGATAGAGAGCGCTTTCACTTTAGCACAGGGTCAGCAGTGGTAAAGTGCCCAGAGTACCAAAACCAGCAAAAATGAAATCCATCACACATTCAAAAATACAGGAAGCAAAGGCACAGACAAGGGAAGCCATTGTTGTACAATGTTCCCGCCAGACAGACCTGTGGGAACATTGTATTAAGACATTCCCACCGGGCTGACTGGCTGGAACAGCATTATGGTATTGGTCTCGGCTCAGGTAAGGGAGCCGAGGCCAATACCGTAGCACACCAGCACCCTCGGAATACGCACTGTCTGCAAAACAGTTTGCGCATTCTGAGGCTGCTGGGCAGGGGGGCCACTGCACTGCATGCCAAAGATGCCAGATCTAACATTTAGCAAGCTCTGCAATGAGTTACACCTACACACTAAGGCACACACGTTCCTCTGGCCAAAAGAAGGAACCTTTGAACACACAGGAATATACGGAAGAGTTACTAGAACAATGGGCCATCTTTGAAGAAGTCCAGGCCGATAACACTGACCCGCCATCAGCAAGCAAAGTGTCTGCACCTCCCCCGCCATATGTAGCTATGGAGGTGCTCTCGCCCGATGCCTGCTGTCTCTGTATTAGGATGCACTGATCCGCCAGTTGAGGGAACCCAAGGAGCCCTTGCCAAACAGCAGGCTATTAGATCTAGGCATGGCCGGCCAACAGACCCAGCGCTCTCTGCACCAACCCAGGCCAGCACTAGAGCACCCCGAAGCTCAACACCTCATTGTAGGAGGCTGGCCTGGTTTGTAGTGGGTACCTTGGGTACTTACACCTTATACAGGTCCAGTTATCCCTTATTAGTGAAATGTAGTAGTGTTCTAGCAGCTTAGGTTGATAGAGGTAGCTATAGCTGGGCAGCTTAGGCTGAACTAGGAGACATGCAAAGCTCATGCAATACCACTTATAGTTACACAGTACTTATACACAAGTAACAACAATACTCAGTGTTACCAAAAATAAAGGTATTTATTTGGGTGACACAGTACCAAAAATATCTTAGCGACAATACTCCTTCTGGAGGTAAGTATTATACACAATATATACACTAGACACCAAAATTAGACAAGTAAATAGTCATAGAACAATGCAAACAGTAGGAAATCCTATAGAATGCAATGGGAGAAAATCGGTCTAGGGGCAACACAAACCATATACTAAGAAAGTGGAATGCGAATCACAAATTCCCCCCTAGACGAGTGTAGTGTGTGCAGAATTGCAGGGAGAGTAAGAATACAGCAAAGGTAAGTAAATTACCAGAGCCCAGAAAAGCAGGAGTAAAGTACTGCAGGTTTCCTTAGGACACACTACACCTCGTGATTGGGATTTTGCAGCAGCCAACCAAGTCTGCAAAGAACAACTATTTGATTCCTGGACCTGAAGACCTACAAAGGAAGGGGACCAAGTCCAGAAGTCGAAAGAAGTTCCAGGAAGGACAGGAGCCCCTGCCAACCCAGAAGACGGTGCAAAAGAAGAGTCCCGGGTTAGTCGAAGACTGCAGGAATGCACCCTAGGAAGATGCCAGCGGGTTCCTGCATGATGCAAAAGATGTCCCACGGCGTGAAGATCGTTACAGATTAGATTTCATGTTGGAAGTCACCAACAAGCCTTGGCTACGACAAAAGTGTGTTTTGTGTCAAAATGGTGCTGGATGGACCCAGGAGGTGCCTGGGAGCCTCAACTCTCTGTGAGGAGGAAGAGGGGGCTCTAAGCACTTTAGAGAGCCCTCAGGATGCCAGCCAGCCCCCCCAGGAGTCACAGGATCCGGGGACAAAGGTGGTGCAAAATGCAGTTGATGCAGCACAACAAAAGAAGGACCCACGCCGCCGGAGAACAACTCAGAAAGTTGAGTGTCGCAGGATGGAGTGCTGGGGACCTGGGCCAGGCTGTGCACGAAGGAATTTTGCAAAGAGTGCACAGAGGCCTCAGGAGGTGAAGAAGACGCAGTAAACGGGGTACAGACGCTCTCTGGGAAGGCAAGGTCTTACCTCCTCCAAATTGCGTCAGCAGGACCTCAGGACAGTCTATGTCGATGATGTCCACCCTCTGTGTCTTTAGGAGCACGCTCGTTGCTGTAAGAGGAGTCCCAGGGTACCAGTCGTAATCTTGGAAGGTGCCTTCTTGGAGCAGGGGAGTGACTCCGGGAGATTTCCTTCTGGTGCAGGATGAATACAGGGAGTCCTCAGAGCGGGCATACCATGTAAACTGTTGCAGTTGCTGCCTTGGAGCTGAGGTTGCTGAAGAAAAGTGTCTCTTGAAGACACTTTGTTGCAGTTACAGCGTTTCTTGGAGCAGGCTGCGGTTGATCCGTGGTCAGAAGAGTCTGAAGTTGTTGCAGAGGATTCCTGAAGGAAACTTGCAAGCAGAATCTGAAGAGAACAAACAGGAGAGACCCTAAGTAGCCCTGAGAGGGGAATTGGCTACTTCACCAGGTATGGACCTATCAGGAGGGGTCTCTGATTTCACCTGCTGGCACTGGCCACTCAGAGCCCTCCATAGTGCCCCCACACCTTGCAAAGCAAGATGGCTGAAGTCTGGGACACACTGGAGGAGCTCTGGGCACCACCCCTAGGGTGGTGATGGTCAGGGGAGTGGTCACTCCACTTTCCTTTGTCCAGTTTCACGCCAGAGCAGGGGACAAGGGGTCCCTGAACTGGGGTAGACTGGTTTATACAAGGAGGGCACCATCTTTGCCCTTCAAAGCATTTTCAGAGGTGGGGAGGCTACCCCTCCCCAGCCTGTAACACCTATTTCCAAAGTGAGAGGGTGTAACACCCTGCTCTCAGAGGAAATGCTTTGTTCTGCCTTCCTCGGACTGGGCTGCCCAGACCCCAGGGGGGCAGAGCCCTGTCTGTGAGTTGGCAGCAGCTGTAGCTGCAGTGCAAGCCTCATAGAGCTGGTTTGGCAGTACTGGGGGTCCATGGTGGAGCCCCCAGGATGCAAGGAATTTGCTCCCCAATGCCAGATTTGGAATGGGAGGACAATCCCATGATCTTAGACATGTTACATGGCCATATTCGGAGTTACCAGTGTAAAGCTACATATAAGTATTGATCTATATGTAGTGCACACGTGTAATGGCATCCCCGCACTCACAAAGTCTGGGGAAATGGCCCTGAACTATGTGGGGGCACCTTTGCTAGTGCAAGGGTGCCCTCACACTTAGTAACTTTGCACCTAACCTTCAGCAAGTGAAGGTTAGACATATAGGTGACTTATAAGTTAATTAAGTGCAGTGAAAATGACTACACTCCAGGCGGTCCAACCGCTACATTAAAACACTGGTGGACGGACCTGCTAGGGGACCTCTGTCACCAATGGGAACGTGGTTCCCAATGGGCTGATGGTGGTCTGAATTGAGGTCAGCCACAGCGGCGCTGCACTCAGAGCCGCCGTGCTGATTACAACTCAACTTTCCACCAGCCTCTTCATGGTGGGGACCCGGCCATGAAGAGGCTGGTGGAAAGGTTGTGCAGAAGGCACGGGGGCCCCTGCACTGCACATGGAAATGGCATGGGCAGTGCAGGGGCCCCCCTACCCAGCATCCTCAGAATGCACACAGGCTGCTTTGCAGACAGTGCACATTCCGAGGGTGCTGAGAACTGGCGGCGAGGAGGGAGCCACAGGGTATGCTCAGGTAGCAGAGGAAACCACAGAGAGCGAGCATGAGAGAAGTCCCTACTTAGAAGGGTAGCGTATAGCTCAGAGGGGAGACAATCTAGATAGGAGTCAAGGGAAGGGTGGGCACTAAGAAGTGAGAGCGAGAGCTCCCACCCTAGAAGCCCAAGGAGAGAGAGCAGAGAGGGGGGGCTAGATACAGAGCCCTAGTCACAGAAGAATCCGAGGTAGTCAGAAGGAAAGTTTTTGACAGGGGTCCGTGCCTAACCCAAATACCAGTGAAGGAAAGGGGCTAACCAGGGAATTAGGGATCCAGGTGTCTGGTGCAAACCCAGCTTAGACACACATGGACCAAGGTGGGACACAAGGACAGCAGCGATGTTGATGACATCTGGTACTCCCCACAAACGCACAACCACAACGTAAACCAACCCCAAGGGATATAGTAGCTCAGGAGGAAGGCAAAATCTGCGCACGACCCTTTTGCCACCTGCTAGCCCACTGGACTGAGAGAAGTGATCAATAGGATAGGCCCTGGCTGGAGGGAGGATCCTTTGAATCAGAGAACATAGCGATTGCAGAAGACTGCATCCAGCAGGGATGGGGAGATCCCAAGTGGAACTTCCTTTACATGCAGGTGTGTCCGAGGAGGTAGGAACGTTATGTCGAGGGAACAACTAGTGAAGCTGCCCAAGACAAGAATATGTATGTTAGTACAGAAGGGCATGTCAGGGGCCATTTATGCCATTGTCTCAAATGGGCAAGGAATGGCTAAGATCCAAACTGCCACCGTTGTTGAATGGGAGCGGGAAATAGATCTCATGCTTTGAGAAGAACACTGAGGGAATAACCCTAGCGAAAAGTGAAGTCAAGATTCTGCTAAGTAACATTATCGGTCAGCAGACCAACATGGTGTTCGCCCAAACCCACATACCAGTGATCATGCTGAACAACATGGAGCACGACAGGGCAAAATTCAGTTCATACAGGCACCAGATATGGACAGCCTGAGGGAAATGTTCCCTGATTGCCCAGATGTAGGTGGGTTGATGGCGGAAACCATGATGCCTGGGGAGACCAGCACAGATTTTCCTGCCAGGATGAGAGAACCGTGGGGACAGGACAGCTGTGGACTGATACAGGTCCTCAGGTTATCTTCTTTTACAATATCCTCAAGAAGGGGCTGACCAACAAAATACAAAGGGGTCTGGATAACGTAGTAGGGTTCGACACTAAACCCTGGCAGGAGATACAAGTGCACATATGGCACTTCCACAAAAGGAAACAGGAAAAGGATAAGGAGAAACAGGAGCAGGCCCAAAAGGTCAAAGTTAAGTTGATCCATCATAAACTGAGGAAGACCCCCCTCGAGGGGGCCCAATTGGCCGTAAGCGTGCAAATGGTACCAGTTATGAAAGGGGCTCTACCACAAAACCCCAGAAAGTTCCAAAATGGCTACAATGATAGAAATCAGGGTGGCTGGCAGGAACCAAGCCCCATACAATGCTACTTCTGCCACAGAATGGGCAACACGGCTGACAGGTGCCGACTAAAGGCACATCACGTGCAGAAGTCAATGAGCAATGAGATGAGGCCAGGCCCTGCAAAATTCCCATCTGGAAAATCAACCCCAGGGAAACCTGAATGCACATAGGAAAGCCAGCCCACTGCTGCACCACTGCAACAGGGGTCAGGTAGTTGGATCAACGCATGGCATCAACAACCACAGACAGGGAACCGAGCCCAACAAGGACCGGGGCCAGATCTGCGGCAGGGAAGGGTAACTGGGGAAGCAATGCCTTCACACAGACGCAGAATGCAAATGTGCAGTAAGCCTTAGTATCCCCATTACAAAGCATACATTTCAAAGTCACTACAGTAGAACTCAAAGAAAAGCAAACTAGGCCATATCAGAGATTCAAAACCTTTACTTGCATTTGGGGAAACTCAGGGTTGCTGTGTGGCTGTCAATCGGGTATCTTTACTAGAGTTTGCCATTCAGAGTACCAGTCGGAGCCTAAGCCCTGTTCTGCTGTGGGCCCAAAGGGCTGGGCTAGGCACCCCAGGTCCTCGCACCCACAAATAAATGGGCAGGTTCCTATAACTATGTCTAAAGGTCCCCATTCTCAAGTCCCCAGCTGGGACTAAATTGCCTTTTAGTTCCAACAGCAATAGGGCCTCAAGTGGCCCCCAGCCAAATGGGGACCCTACATGTTCTAAAACGAAGCTGTCCTCAAGGGTCGGGAGCCAGGCTTCCCATGCGCTTGGGGTAACGAAGACCATATAATGCTAAAAAGGGCACGTGTGAGTCCCAACAGATTGTGAAGCACTGCACGGCATCGATTCAGTAGACAGGGGGTTCACCAGGACATCTAGCCATCCCAGTCTATTCCATAATCCAGGCAAACTCCGAGGAGTTCCTGGCCTTGCTCCAGGCTCTCCATGCGGCGGATGTCATGGCTTCCTAGTTTCCCTCTGAGCTTCCCCAATAGCAGCTAGGAACCATAGGCCCAAAAAGATATGGTCTGAGGGAGCGGGGATGCCAGCTAAGGGAGTCCAAAACCCCCATCATAGCTAAGAGGAGAGTAGAATGCAGAAGTATGCTCACCCTCGCAGCAGGCCCAGTAATCAGGTAACACGTGAGGCCACACACACCGTTTGAAGGGAGCAACAATCCCAATATCGAACTCGACAAATCAGAGGCACGGGGGCCACAGAACGACTCTTCGACCCCCACCGGTACACAACAGTAAAGATCAGAGGTCTAGGAAAACGCTAAAAAAAAAATAAAGAAGCCCAAAAGCTAGCCAAATGGAAGTCTCGTGAAAAGGGTGTAGCCAGACACCTGGTGTCACTTGGGTCACGCTGCACTTCACGTGCTGGGACCAGAGGAGTACACACGTGACCTCAGGGCATGTTATGATCACATTCCAATGTTCAGTGCGACACGCCTCCTCTTTTACATACCCCTCACACATGTAGGCCAGAAACACCTGCCAGGACCGATGACACCCCCATGCAGACACTAGAGCACTGAAGTGCTGGCGAGGCCAAGAGAGTACCAGATAGAAGTTAAAACTACCCGAAAGCACAAGAATCACCCCGTAAAGCATACAAATGAAATGTACACTTAGTCAAGCATGGTGAGGGGGGAGATCTGACAACGCATAAAAATAAAATGTTTATAAAATATAACCTATTGTTTCCAGGACCAGGTATCCCGAGTGGGGCAACCCTCTGGTGCCTCGTCAAATTCATAGAAAACACAGAAATTCATAAGGAATAATTGACGACAAGCAAAGGTGTAATGTTCTTTTCTTTTATAATGACTAAATACAGCTCTTCCCAAACAGATCTACAACCAAGCCAAGTGCACCACCTCTACAGCAGGCCATCGCCTTCTCAGCAGCCACACCTGCACCCCAAGCAGAATCCAGAGCCACAAACTGCTACAAAGAACTGTTACATCCAACAGGATCAAGAGCCACAACTCGCCCCAAGGACTTTCACATCCATACCCCCCAACAGGATCTCGTACCACACTTTGCTCCAATGACTTTTCTCGAACTTTTTTTTTTTTCAACTCAGAAACTCCCATCACCAAGAAAACCACAGACATCTGTGCCGGAAACATCTCAAGGCCTATGATGTTTCCTAAGTTATGTGTTTTTATGCATTTATACATTCTCTGTTTGCTAGGGACGCTACTGCATCCATGCATTTCCAAAGAACAGTCTAGTCTAATGGAGTAAATTCAAAAGGCTTAGGGACCTCATTCACGCCACCTTCAATTACACCACATCTCACACTAGCATCCTACACAGCGCTCTTTTACACAACATGTGTTGTCAGCACATGACCATTGGGGGCTTCAAGACACCAGTTGGGTCATCTTATGTCTGTTCGCTGATAACACATGCAGGAGGCGCAGTCAGACTTTACTTATCCTAAGAGATAGCTCTTGAAAAAGCAAAATGCCTTCTCCATCTGTAACTGTGTAGAACTTGGGCCAAAATACAACCTAATATAGCGGAGCCCCATAGCGTAGTAAAAAATCTGACCTATTACAAGACCAATCCAACAGAATTGTACCTTTTCACCGAGCCTAGCGATATCCAAACTGAGCCAGACAGGATGCGCAGGATGGGAGCTATAGGGGAGGACAGTACTTGACCCTGAGATTTTCACAAGAAGAGGTTCTTGGAGGTAGCTAAACCATCTAAACAGTGCACAAACTCATCTGCTCCTGCTTCCATCTGTGGTCCCAGGGTGGCCCTTAGAGTGTCTGGGGCTGTCTTTGTTAACAACAAATGGATCCCAGACATGGAATTTCAGTGTAGAGCTGTCCAGCTCGATGATATGAAGGGAAATGGGTGTTGTAGGGGAGGGTTAAATAGCAACATAGATACCTCGTGTCAGGAGATCTGGGACTCTGAGATAGACAAGTACATGTGGATAGAAGGGGAGGGGCAACCCCTCCCTGTACAGAAACTCACATTGTATTCCATATGTTTCAGAGTCAAAGGAACCATTCTGCTGGGTATGAACAAGAATTGTGGCACAATGCTACACATTCCGGACATGCAATGGGGCACCTCCATGCTGATGGACACCTACTGGCAGTACAGCAAGTTTGCTTACATCCAGCTCATCCCTGGATGGCGGGACCCCTGCTCCCTCATCACCATACACACCCCAACTCTGCTCATCCCTGGAGAAGATCTGTCTGAATTGTACCAACACCCTCTGAGGAAGAAAACAACACAATTGCATCAGGCTCGAAGGAAAAGAGCTGCTGATTATTTTGGCAGGGACATTCTAGAGGAGATTAAACTGTTCACCGATGCCCAAGTATCAGCGGGAGGGTCCGTACCCTTCTTCACCTTGCAGACAGAAGCAAATGTCCACTGGTTGCAAATAACTTGTGGGAAATGCTCAAAATGATCCGCAGTATTGAGCCCGGCCTTAACGCAATCAAGGAAGAACTGAGAGCCATCTGCCTCATGGTGATGCAACATCGTTATTTCTTGCACCTGAAGACCGCAATGGAAGGTGGGGTGTGCGTCAAGATTGGTGCATCCTGTTGCACTTTTATACCTGGCAATTACAAGGGCAATGGCACTCTGACACTTGCTATTCAAGCATTACACTGACTACAGAAGGACATGCGTGAAGAGGGAGATGCCCCTGAGCAGGAGTGGTTCAAGAACTGGTTGTCCTGGCACCCCCACTGGTTGACCGGTCTGTGCACTTCATTGCCGTCCATTTTCATTGTGTTACTCTTTAGAGTGGTATCCTACAATTGGGGGTTTCCTGCTGTAAAAAGCAGTCCCCAAATTGGGTAGGATACAAGTAGTGAGGGAGGTGGGACAATAAGGTACCAAAAATGTGACTGTCATGATGTGTGGGTTTGAAGGTGTAGTTGAAAATTCAGCTAGAGGGGGAAATCTTAACATTGGATTAACTGATGTCGATAAACATAGCAATACGTTTTCATACACCAACAAAGTTGCATCACCGTTGTTAGATTCCCCCTTTGTGAACTTTCCATCAGCCCCAGCACATAGATGCTTAGTCGGACAGGCTCTGAGACCGAGGCCCAAAGGTAATGACTGACAGGTCACAGGTGAGGTAACACTTAGCTGGCAGCCAAATGCACATCCAGGAAAACTTAGGTCAGATCCCACAGATAGGCAGCAACACTACAATGGTCCCCGGAGATTGACCCCAATAAAATACACATGGCCAGAGGGATGTGTGCATTCCTTAAAACACCATAAAGTTAGATGCCACATGTAGTAAGGTACACTTAGCCGATCAGGACACAGCACACACGCACCCCTCAGGCCGGATATCTGGCCAGATACTTGCTGGCCCACACTGTTTCCACGCCAGGGCGCTGCCCACCTACATTCACTATCTGAAACTGTATTTAAAACTTCTTGACAACTGTTTGCATTTTCCTATCAAGAAAAGAATGTCTTTTATGGTTTTAATGCAATCAGAAAAATGTATAAAAAGTTGCTTCGATCTGATGTACAATAAGAGACAGTTTTCAGACCCCAGTTCTGTAACTACTCTCCTGGCTGTGATGTTTAATGAAACTGTTTCCTGTTTTGCCAAATGTCTCTTTTCTGGTTTTTTTTTTTTTTTAGGTAAATTCTATTTCGAGCAACATATGCTTCTTGTGTCCCCTTTTCTTCCCACTTAATGAGTGTGAGGCTGGCGACCTGGAGCAAGGTCATTAACGTCGCAGACTATGCTCTGCTTCCAAGACTATGGAGTTTTGACTTCTGCCTTTTGATGGTCTCATGCTTCAGCAAGAGTCACAGGTACGGGAGTCATGGTTTCACCCAATGCAACAGAGACAGATGGAATTGTGGTCTGTAATGGCCAGGTCTCTCACAGTTCCTACAGGTTTTAAAGTCTGATTTCTTTAGTGGAGACATGGTACTGCACAAATACATTTTCTGTGAGGAAAAAACTCAGAGTGAGCTCCGGATCTGCACTGAAGGTCCAGAAAAAATGGAACGGATGTTGTTAAGCTGGGATGGGCGCTTTATGGATTTGGTGGTGTCACACTACACCACTTTTGGCATTCAGGTGAAGCCACCATCTCCTACCGGCAACATGAGAGCTTTGACATTTTCAGATCCAGTCTGATACCTGGGATTATTTCACAGGTAAGGAATCTGCAGGTAGAAGTATCTATCAAAACAGCTGAATATTTAAAGAAAAATTGAATTATATTCTGTGATCCAAAGAGTCACATGCTACTATACATTATTCAATGGGTATTCATTGAAATTGTTCCTATAATTAGAAAATAAAAGGGCGTATGTCACAGTGCACTTGATTATGAATGTGTGCATATTTCTGACAGAATGAGGGAAAGCATGTGATGTGAGGGAAAGACAAAAGAGAAGGATAACAGAGGAAGTATATATGACGTGGACAAAGGGTTTTGTAGGGCATCTTTTTGGACACGTTTGACTGTACACATTTTTTATTTGAAATTGAGAAAATTAACATTTTACACAAAAGTTCCACATATGAGCAGCAAATCTGGCCCTAATTCAACTTTTGCATTCCTATGAACAATATTATGGCGTACAGCCAAAACATGACAGTGAAAGCCTCTGGCAATGTACAGGTCAGCATAATAAAGTTATTTAAAGAGTTACAGACAATTCTGTTATGCTATGGGCCGAGCCTTCAGGTTATCATACATGAAGACCTGTTTCGATGTGTTATCATGATCTCTCAAAAACCTCGATGCACAATGCAGGATTTGTCTACCACATCAGCTAAATAAATCACAAGGCTAATATTTCCAGTTGATAAATTCATTTTTGGAAAAGACTATAGTGAAAGCTCATGTGGATCCCAGATGTGTGAGATCTGAATAGACACGATTGAGGGTTAACAATTACATTGCTCACTAATTCCTCATAACCCACAGGGTGAGATGTATTCATTTTTGCTTGTCTGGCTTTATCTTTTCTTAATCTGTTCCACTTATAATTTGAGGAAGGCTAGCTGAGTCTATTTGCAGAAACTCAAACAGTTGGAATGTATATTCACAGAAACACTGAAATATTTGTTTTCAGTATAGAATTGTATAGTTTGATGACTTCTATTAAAAACTGAAAATTGAACATTGCCCCCCTTCAATTACGAGATTTTGCAGGTCCTTACCAGCACTTGTCCCTTGTAAAATGACCTCTGTTCCTTTACACTTGTTTCACTGACCCATTTAAACTCAGAATTGCATTGGACTGCCTGATGGCCTAAGTATTTGTAGCCTAATTTCTGAGATTGCTCGGGTATTTACTTTGATATTGTTCCTCACACTGGAGGTATTGATCAAACCAAGTTGCCTTTGGCAAACGTCAAAATACTGCCTTCGAACATCCCTAACTTAGTAGACAGAAAGCAGAATATTTTATATTTATTTGCAGTGAAAATAGTAGCAACCGTTGTACACTGCCAACCTCAAGGGAAAATACGTAGATTGTCCCGCCTTTGGATACACTGTTTACTTGGTATGTCCGATCTAAAGAAAAAGTCAAGGAGGCATTGGGTGCAAATTCTTGCTAACATGTGGCATCTGGGATACATCTGTTTGCTGTAATGTCTCCTGGTGATTGCAGCAAAGGTGTGCTCTAGGTTCCGAGGGGGGGCATGTTTCCCCCTCATTTAATTATTTGCCAAAACAACCCTCCTACTGCCTACTAGAAAGTGCATAAAAGTACATTGACCAACACGAGAACAACAATAATAACAGGATTTGAAATGCCATTAAAAATAATTTTTCTTCTCATAAAAATACTGACCATGTTGCAAAAATATCCAAACGTTGCTATTCTTGTGTACCTTTCATTTAATTTATATTCTAAAAATGTCTGTAAAATGCACTTTTACTAGTCATTTTCCAACTTGGAATAAAAGGATTATTGGGCAATAATTCAAGTTGTCAGTGGTGAAAGGCATGAGGCGTGTACCCTAGAATCACATACCTATTGGGTTGAAGCCTGAGACCCTACTATGCTAGGATCTAGGCATGTACGTGGAAATGATATTAAGCAACTCAGATAAAAAAGCAAGCTTTTGGGGCAAAAATACACAATTCCCACACTACAGCTTTCAACAACTAAGCAATCACCAAGTCATCATATAAATTGTGAGGACGGAAAAAGTAACTTTTAAAAGGTGGAAAGTCCCGTTTATTCCCAGGGAATGTCAGAGCAATAGGAGGCTTTTAGGTTTTCAAAATCTTCCAAGTATGTCAGCTGACAAGGACACCAGAGGTGGCTCATATATTTTTTTAAAACAGCAACTGACACAAATGCAGGGTGAAGCTTCAAAAGTCTATTAGAGAGGATAAATAAGCTACAGTACCCGTCTAAAACATTGAAAATTCAGCATTTTATTTGCTTGGGTGGGCCTCTTCTGAAAAAGCCACTATGGCAAACACTGATTAGCAAAGCTAAACAAGGTGGGTTTATGCTCCCCGATTTGAAAGTGGGGGTGATGAGGAGATTTGTCTGTTCCGTTCCTAATCCACGCTACAAAATTAACTTTCTGAATGCCAATATTGGGTAACATGGATCTGTCTAAAGGTCTGACTATTGCTCTGCTACGTAGAAAATAAAGAACATACTTATCTTTGATCCTGATGACAACATATACAGGCCATAAATTATTCACATGAATACTGGCCTGTACTAGTGACACATGCATTGCTCACCCTAAGAGCTTGCACTGCATGTGGGAGGTTCTACTCCTTGCAAGAAGTAGGGCTCACCAGTGGTCAGTCACACTCTATAATTGTAATCTTATTCCTCAAAAGTCAGTTTGGCTTACCAGAAAAGCTAGCCAACAAGATAACTCCCATGCCTCAAAAACAATTTCATACTGTGGACGGCAGTTTCAGGCTCTGGGGTGTAATCTTGCAAATAGGAAAACAGTGCCACAAAATGGTGGGCAGTCTTGCATCCTAGGGGGTAGCATTTCTGACTGAAGGAAGGGCAGTACACCTCTCTGGTCAGCATCTCACATCCCAGTCAGCAGTCATGTATCCAGGAGACCACTGAGGATAACGCGTCAGCAAATTACGTATGACCTTCCTTACTTGTGCAAAATTCAGTCTCCGTTGTGAGTGAGGTCGATCTTTTGTGGAAGGTCTATCTTGTCCGGTGGTAAAAGTCCAAACACACTGGAGGATAGACCGTGGCAGCCATGAAATGTAATTCCATTCAAGGAAGGATTGTCTTACACTTTACACAACTCACTGAAACAATGGTTAAGCAGGTGGGTTATGTTCAGAAAGGGTCGGCAATTAGCTCTATGGGACAGACATATCTTTAAATCTTGTGGCATTTACCAAAAAAAAAAAAAGCCCATGATGAAAAATTAAGCAACTTTCTGCTGCTTTTTGTAATCATCCTTTCAAACGTCACTGGCGTCTTATCATTAGTTATCATTGTTTGTTATCCAAAAGGTTCCATATATCCACCATGCCTGTAAAATTCCCTCTGGGCAGTGCCAAGCCAGAGGAAGCCTTCCTTGCCATCTTGACAGTCAGAAACAGCAAGCGACTCCAAGTATTTTCAGGTTCTTGGTGTTTCAGTATCAATAATGGTCACTGTTTATGGTTCTTCCCTTTCTTCCTTGGATATTTTAACACCATGACACTGCAGAGGCAGTGAGTGTGACATCCTGCATTCTGTGGCATCACTGCCTAGTGCAAGAAGTTGCTTTGGAGAAGCATATTGTTTCTCTTCCCGTTCTAGGTACACTTGTACACAGCAATCAGTCTTGCAAAGGTTGAACAGAGCTAGCAAGGAAAGTGCCCGTCCTGGATCCATTGCCTTCCACATACCCCACCTAGAAAATAAGAAAAGTGTTTAGAGAAGGGTGTTAACATTAATTAGAACATTGGAATGCTGGAGGCTCCATTGAAAACAATGGAGTGCTGCGGGCTTTTACAGGCCGGTAAAAGCCCGCAGCGCCAACATTCCAATGTTCGCTTTGTTCACAGCAACAGCTATGAACAAAGCCTCACGGAGCCCGAGGGGATTTAAATCCCCTCGGGCTCCGTGAACATTTTTTTTTTTTAATAGAACATTCTGCCCTGTGTGGCAGAATGTTCTAATAGCCTTAGAACCCGCCGTAGCGGGCTCTACCGGCTATTAAAGTCCCTCTCCCTTGTTAAATGCCCTCGCCTTCGGCTCGGGCGTTTAACGCGGGGAGCGGGCCTTTAATAGCCGGTAGAGCCCGCTACGGCGGGTTCTAAGGCTATATGAAACGTTTACCCTACATCCCTCTATTCCTCCGTCTCAAAACCAGAGATACGGGTCAGAGTTTTGAACCAGCAGTACTCAAACCATCAAGCTGTCCCCAGAAAGTAAGCTTAGGGTCTCACCCAGCAATGGAGATCCTCATCAGATGTCACCACAATCACATCGCCTTTAGAGAACTTCAGCTCACCGGACTTTCCCACCTTGCAGTCCACAATAGCTTTTGCTCGTTTCTGCCGCGGAACCCCCTTTCTCTGCAGATAAAAGGATCAAATTACATTTAAAACTAAGCGGAAATTGACTTAAACAGCCTCAACAACAATGCCTTCTGAAGATGAAAACAGCCTTGACACTATTGGCTGGGACAACATGTGAATGGCTGTTTGGTCCAGGGGCTGGGGACTAGCCCATCCCTTGAAGCATACAACATTCCAACAGGAGAGCTACAAAACTCTGAGATGCTAACTCATATGGGGACAACCCTTTTTCATGGAGGAATGACAACTCAGTGGCACAATCTAAAACATTGACAGCTCTCAACATTTCGGGACTACCAACTCAATGGCCACATTCAGATACATGCATGAAGAGCCTTTTTAATGGCTGGAAGTCTCAACGCCTAAAGCATCAATTTTTAGATGTTTACCAAACTCAAGTGCACCATCGCCAATATCTCTTCAATATCTACAAATCCCCGCCTCCCAAATTGTGTGATCCTAGGTCAACTGGATCTGAGCAACAGTCCTTGTACCATTCAAAGAAAACACATATGCCTAGCCTTTATTTCCTTTGCATTCTTATGAATGGTAATGATCTGTAATCTTTCTATCCAGATTCCTACAACCCTTCCTGGCTGGAAACATGCATGTGTTACCCTCTCCTGAAAAAAAAAAACCTAATGCAGACCGCACAGTCTTTCTAGCTTCTGTCTGATATTGCTTCTCCCACTCCATGCCAAGATTAAAGAAACATGTATCAACTATCAGCTCTCTGGATTGTAGGAAACCAATTATCTTCTCAACAGCTCACAATCAGGTTTCTGCTGCTTCCACAGCACCGTGTCAGGTGGTCACTATTGTCAACAATCTTCGAATGCTGCTCAGCAAAAGGCTAGCAATATCCCTAATCCTTCTACATTTGGCAGCAGTATTTAACAAGGTGACCCATTCCATCCTGATTCACAATCTTCTCCTTGGGAATATGTAGCAAGGCCCTTTCCTGGATCAGGGCTTTTTACGCCAGCTGCTCTCAATCCATCCACATGCCTTGGTATTCCTCTAATGTCTGCCCTCTGTCTTGTAAAGTCCAACAGTGCTTTTCCTCGAGGCCTACACTTTTTACTGTCTACATTTCCCCTTATTCATTGGTTTGGTTTTGACCTGCTATCACATGCTGATTTCCAGATTCCTCTGACACTACCAAGGACAACTTTCAGTTATGCTTGCGCACCACTGCCAAACTGATGACCAAACGCAGTTTGAAATTTATGAGAAACAAATTAGAAATCATCATATTTGGGAATAAAACCAACTTCTAGACCTCAGAGTGGTGGTCCTCTGAGCTCAGCAAACCTTCAGTCCTCGACACGAGTGAGGAAGTCAAGGTCCATTTATTAAATAAAATCTTTCTTTCTCCAAACAGATTACCTGGGTGGAACGTACCTGCTGTAATCCTCTGAGAATGATAAGAAATATAATCATTCTCTTGCCTCCTTAATCCCAGAAAACCCTAATCCAGGCTCTTATCACCTCATGTTTGTAATGTGAAAATTCTATATATATATATGTCTTCTGGCTTATCTTTTGCAGATTGTCCAAAATGTCTCTACCTGGTTAGTGCTCAACCCTTCAGCCAGACTGTCTACATTTGCTGGTCTTTAATCTCTGCCTTGGGTACCTGTCATTTAGCTCTGACAGTTTAAGCATACATGTCAGCAGCCTCGATGCAGGTGGGAAATTCCTGAACTCTGAAGCCAAAAATGGCTCTGTTTTAGCAGTCTCCTACCTAAAATAGCCTATACTTCATTGTAAATCAATGGGGAAATAATGTCCCCTAATTTTTTTCAAAATCTTTCTAGTTCGAAAATGTTGGCATGTACGGATAAAGGCAATTTGTTTTTCTCATTGTGCTTTTTACGATTCTGGTCCCCAAAACCTCTGAAGTAAATTCCTACACTATCACCCTTCAAGATCCTCAAGAATGTTCTCAGCATTAAGGCTTAAGGTCTCCACTTATAACAAAGAGCGAACAGAATCCTCAGTTTCTGCTGCAAAACTGTGGAACCATCTCCATCTTTCTCTCCAACACATACATGAGCTGACCTCCTTCAGGAAGTCCCTAAAAACCAGGCTATTCACCTAAATGTTCTGTCTGCTTCCTGAGACGGTTTCTGCTCATAGCACCAGGACAACCTGTTGGGTAGAATCATATAATAACAATAATAGGTTCCCCTCAGAAACAGCCCCAGGCACAAGTTTTTACCAGCACAAGTTTCCTTGGATAGAGTGGCACACTCGAGGCTGGTGATGACATCCTAGCGAAGGGCACATCTTCGTTGCTCCCAGGGCTCTGAGGTGAAAGGCTGGAGTTTGAAGACTTCGCACTGGTTCTGCGGTATGACTTGATGCCATCCGCACTGAAAGGGAGAAGCACAAACATGGTCAGTGAGAACAAAGTATATTCTAAGGCAAAAGAGGGAATAAGGTGTAAAAGGGAAGAAAGGGTCAGAGGTCCAACAGTACACTGGAAGGAGTGGCGGGAACTGGAACAGCTCATGGTGTGTACTCATTGAGGAAGAAGAGAAGGGGTGTAGTCGATTAAAACGGAGGGTGGGGTGGAGTGGATTAAAATGATGTAGGGAAAGATGAGAAATGGAAACTGTTGAAGAAGGTAATGTGTTCGAGGGCATTACAGTTGGGGACAGAAGAAGAGAGCAAAAAACACATCTAGGAATGCATAAGTGAATGTGAGTTCAATAGGCCCTGGGCAGAATGTGCTTATATGAACGCGTTTTGTGAATCCAAATTGCTTCTATACACTCAAGTGATCAACAAAATTGTGGCATATGGAGAAAGTCCACAATTAAAAGAGTAATGGGGGTCATTTAAATCTTGAAGGAGTGTTCGGACTACTAGAAATTGACAGGTGATCCCACCCCGTCAATCTCACAGTTCCCCCCACTCTTTAGAACATGTGGAGCCTCCACTGGCTCTATGGTTGGAATGTTATGACTTGAGGGTCCATTTGCCAGAGGTTCATCAGGTCATAGTAGTTTTCTATTTAGGGTGATACACATGGCAGTCCAGACTTGGAAATCACACAATGGCCTGAAAAAACACTCCCTGCACAATGGGTCATATATTGCTGGATCTTCCAGAAACCATTCCCACATTCAGAGTTTATTCCTGAGGAACCGCTTACCAAAGCTACACTGTCTGTAATGGAGCCACCACAGTGCCGGCATTAATGAACAAAGAGAGATCCCTGTCTGTGAGGTGACAACCTATAAGTATGATGAGTGCTCTCCTGCCGAGATGACGGATGAGATGAATGACCGAACAAACTGTCAGCCATACTTTAAATGACTCCGTAGGTCTTCACTGCCCAACTGGAGTGGCACCTTCACAGCGAGTAGAATACAATCCCTTGAGCCCAGGTGTAAAATATCATTGTTCTCGTGCATCTCAAATACAGGTGCGCCACTGAAACCCTGCCACCTCTCTGAGTACATGGGAAAGAGGATCCCTTGGGGAGAGGCATAGGTCACCAGCACCAAAAGCAACAATGGTTGCAGAATTAAACATATTTTAGGGCTTTTCTTTTAGATTATCCCTATTTGTGGTAGATCCATCTCCTCCACAAGGTCCTTAAGTATATTACAGGTCCCACCAATAGGGTTCTAATCAGAGACAAAAACAGTACTTATCACCCAATGAAGAGACTCTGGTTACTCTGTGTTGTGTTTTTTTTCTTCACTATGGCGACAGAGCCAGGCTGTTTCCAGCTTTTTTCAATTCAGATAGTTAAAATAGTTCCACCTATTGAGCAATTTCAATTATGTTTTTCTGCAGTCATAGTCAAATCTTGAATACAAGTTCAACATTTTACGGACATATACAGCTGAGAAGAATTACTTTATGCTGTCTCACATGCATCCATCACTTTCATTTTTGCTCTGTGTCTGTAGTTGGTCAGGTGCTGTACAGAGAAAGCTGAGGGCAATGTATATTGGGATTATAAGGTTCATCAAAATATCAGTGATATTTTTTAAGCTAATAATCCATGCTATTACAAGGTACATCTTGTAATATCTGAGAAGCAGAAAAACGTTCTTTTGTTTTCTGTAGTCAAACGTATAAAAACATTGCTCTAAACATTAGAGTTCAGATGGCTGTAACCTAACACGCACAAAACCCCACAATTTACTTTAGACTCTTCAATACACAGAAATCCTTTCATTGTAAGTTGAAAAATGTAACCATATGACATATTTTGTGCACCCTTGAAATTATGGTATCCAGTCCTAGAACAATGGTGCAAGGATATGAATATTTCTGCCATACTTCAGACATATATGGCATTACGGTGTCCATTCCTGACATAATGATGGCCATCCTTCCCTTATTGTGGGCAACAATGATATTTTGGTGGCCATCTCTGGTATGTGATGATAAGACATGGCCATATGAGGCAGAATCTGCCCATGCGAGGCATTGCTTACACATGAGTACAGATAAAAAGGACAGGACTATGTCTGAGAACTAAAGTAAAGTTATTAAAAATTGAAACAGTTCTTTAGAGGCCAAATTAGTGTTATTTGTGAAGGGGGTGCTGTATGTTTTAGGGTGAGATAATTTCTTCCCTGGCACACAGTCAAACATGTTGAATGCCGGTAGATGACCAAATTTAGGAGTGGGCTTCAGATCCACGTTGAAGGGTGTTGAAAAACAAAAAAACTGATGTCACGAAGCAGGGGTGGCACCTACATGGGACTCTACTCCATCACCTTTGATGATGTTGTGGGCACCTTGTGGTGCATATTAGCTGTTGCTATTGCTCTGATGATTTCTGGATGCAGTCTGGTGCCAGGAAATATCCTTAATGTGCGTAGTCTGCCAAAGCTTTTATTTCAGTACAAATACTGGAGCTTTCAATTTGTAACACATTTTATGACATTGCTCTAACCCAACCTGATGTTTCATGGTGGTCACTCCTGTTTATGGAGGCTACTAGTGTAATTTTGCCAGATGTAGTCATTTTTGTAACACTCAAACGTTTAGCAGTTCTTGATGATTTTTATTGATGAGACATAGCACATTTACAAAAGGCCAGAGACCCCTGAGGTAACACATGTGCACACAGCAACTAGTGGTAGCCATGAGTCCAACCACTGAGAGAGACAGACCCCGTTAACCACTGAGGCGATTTTAGCACGTGGGAATAAAATTAATTTATAAAAAATATATCCACTGAGTAAGACTCTAATCTAGCTCCCTTGCAAGGGATTATGGAGTCCCAAACAAAATGATATTTGCACACCCC
Organism: Pleurodeles waltl; assembly: GCF_031143425.1. Taxonomy (NCBI): domain Eukaryota; kingdom Metazoa; phylum Chordata; class Amphibia; order Caudata; family Salamandridae; genus Pleurodeles; species Pleurodeles waltl. The sequence continues at coordinate 990,064,660 of NC_090440.1, forward strand.
AATTTCCCTATAAGCTTATTTTATGATATTTGTCACATTTCTACTACCAGCTTGTGGTCATTTAAATGTGTTTCATTCAAAATCAGTTGTCAATCTACAACTTATAGCAAACATAAAGTTTAATCTACTCAACAATGGCATTGAGACCAACCGATTCCATACTTCAGACCAGCTTTTTTCCCAGGATTTCAAAGATCATTTTTCAATCCGCACCACTTACTGAAAAAGCGTTTTAAGATTGTCATTGTTCAGGATTCAGAATTTTTAAGTTTCAGGTTCATGTTCCGCCAAAACGAAACTTTAACCCATGCATAGTTGTAAACTTATACTGTGTATTTAACTTAAGGCAACCTCATATACAAAGCCTCTTGCATCAAGTTCTTTCATAAATCAAAGAATGGTGCTCTACGTGCAGGTCTGGTGCTAATTCCATAAGTACTAGAGTTTTCATAACACGCTCCATAAGACGATCTCTATCTAGCCTAGGTTACAAAACTGGAATTTGGTGGGTCGCCCCTTATGTAAGAACTATTTTACATTCACATTGCAGATGATAAATCAGGTCAAGTTGCCAATAGCTATAAAGACTTTTTCAGGGATACTCCTAAATTAGCTAATTTCTCCTCTACTTTCAGAAGTGCCACATATCATATACAAAGTATCCTCGCCTGTAAACATGTTAAGACCGACAACAGATTTTGTATGTACAAACAAAGCTAAACTTCCCTCAAGTGAATAAGCTTGGATCATTACTATCTGCTTCAGACGAAACTAAGCTCAAAATGGCCACTGGAACGTCTATTGTCAAAAGTATGTGAATGTGGTTTGGTTCTCTTCACATTTATTTATTTATTTGCAGTCTTATGTAGTATGAACCAGACCCTGAGTGGTATCAGAGTGCTTTACATAGGTCATCATCAAAAAGCACAAAAAAACACAAACTCAGAGCAAAACAATAAATGTGTGGAGAGGTGTTGCTGAAGAGGAAGAAGTTTTTGTTCTTTTCTGAAGTAGACATGGGAAAGGTTGGCCCTGTTGGCAGGTGGGATGGTGTTACACATTTTTGCGGCAGAGCCTGAGAAAGCTTGTATCAGAGTTCTAAACTTTTTGAAGTCATAGACATAAGGAGTCAGAAGTTTAGCTGAAATGGGAGCCTCTTGAGATGGTTAGTTTATTAGGAAATAAAAACGAAGGGCCTCATTACAACCCTGGTGGCCAGCGGTAAGCTGGCGGTAACACCGCTAACAGGCTGGCGGTTTTCCGCAAGCTATTATGAGCGTGACGCAATCGCCACGTCCATACTGCCAGCCCCTCCACTATACCACCAGGCTTCTTCCTGGCAAGTCATAATCTCCAGGGCTTGCCGCTGCCCTGGGGATTATGAGTCTCTGACCGCCAGCCAGGCCACGGCGGTAAACTCCACAATAGAAAGTCTGGCAGTAAGGCGCCCCCAGGCACAGCCCCATCGCGCATTTCACTGCCTGAATTTCGGGCGGTGAAATGTGCGACAGGTGCTACTGCAACCGCTGCACATCAGCATTGCCGCTGGCTCTATTACGAGCCGGCTGCGATGTTGATGTGACTTTTCCGCTGGGCCAGCGGACGGTAACACTATTACCGTCCGCTGGCACAGCAGAAAAATCGAAATAGGGATCCAGAAATACCGCCAGCACTGGCGGTATACTGGCGCCCGCTGCTTCGGTGGCCTTTCCCAAAGACAGCCGAAGTTGTAATGAGGGCCTAAGTTCTCTACTCTTCCTAGACCACAAAGGTAATGTCACAGTGCATGACTCTATTCAAGATTGCTGTGGAAGAAACCTATTCATAAGTGGCAGGGAGGTCTTCCTCGCCATACGTATTTTATTTTCAAACACACTCACATACCTGAACAATGCAGGGGTTGGCTGCACCTTCTCTGACAGACTCCCAAAAGGATGGAGGGACACGGGCTCTGATCCTCGTCTCTGGAGGCTACCCCCCACCTCAGGACCATCCCAGCAGGCCATGCTTCGAGTTTCAGTGGGGCTACTGGAAACCTGGCGATGGCAGAGGTTGTTGCGTCCCTCTAGGGTACTGGGGGCACTGGATGAGGAGTTATAGCGGGTCCCAGAGCTGTCTGCGATAGCGGCAGGATGAGGCTCAGAAGAATGGCGAGGCATTTCTGAACGATCTAGTATCAAAGATTGGAAAGGAGAGACAGAAGGCAGATAGGGTTATATCAGCTGAACCTAACAATATTGGCTTTTCATGTGATATCCTTTAACAGTTGGTCCATTTGGCATAAGTACTCTAAACCCAGTGTTTCATGTTGACTTTAACTTACATGTTTCCGCTTGAAATGTGTTTTTCTTCATATGTCTCCACTACCTTTTGACTTGGAAATCTTTCAGTGCCAAGAACTGACACTGAAATTAAGAGGAACCAGACATGCAAAATGTGGAGGGTTGCTCTCTGGTAAGTCCCTATGTGCAGGGCCACTGGAATTATGCGGCAGGGGAGGACCAAATTATGCATCAGTCTTGACAATTATGTGGTAAGAAAAGGCAAATTATGCTGCCTACTGCACATTACTTCTTTATTTTCTAAATTTTTCACATGTTAGCAATGTCTGGGTGAAGGCTTAATCTCCTGAGTACCAGTTTAACACACAAACGCAGCAATAAGCAACAGAAAGGGGGCCAGTCAACCTTCGCAAAGGGCCTTCCATTGTGCAGCAACACACGCGGCTGAATTTTTAATAATTTATGATCCGTTTGGGCTACAAATGTTTTGTTAAAATTTGAAGATTATGCAGAAGATAGTAGATTATGTGGTAAATGTAACTAAGAAATTAAAACGTGGAAAAAGCTGCAGCAGCTTGTAAAGCACGTGAATGCCTATAGCTACTTGGCACTTATAACTAATTTACTGAAAATGATCAACCATTTAAATCCTGCAGTCAACTCTAACAACTTTGAGCTGGAAAATAACCAGGTTTTCAGGAGGTTCCTAAAACTGCATAGATTAGATTGAACTCCTAAAAGATCAGGTAGGGTATTCTAGAGATGTGCAGTAAGATGCACAAAACTCCTACATCCCCAAGTCTTCCTCCTGAGTTTACCAATTTTAACAGTCTTGGAGTAGGTTGAGCGTAAGGTTCGATCAGGACAATACCAAATCAGTTTTCTCTTCAAGTATGCTGGACCATCTCTATAGAGAGTTTTATGTGCCAGATGCAGAGCTTAAAATCAAGACTCTTTTCTCCACTAGGAGCCAGTGTAACGCCCGCACTGTGTCAGACACTGGCATGAATTTGGGAATTTTCTTTAAAAGATGAGATGCTGTATTCTGTAAACTTTGAAGTTTTTTCAGAGGACGTTGGAGAATGCCTAGATATAGTGCATTGCAGTAGTCCAGCCTTGATAACACTAAGGCTGTAACTACTGACTTCTGGAGTTCATATGGAATAAAAGGGAGAATTTTTCTAATCTTGCGTAACAGAAAAAAAACAGAAGGCGGTCAATTTGTTAATCTGTGCATTAAAAGAAAAAGAAGAATCAAAGATTAAAGCCAAGTTCCTTACTGAAGCTACAGGAGTGGGAGGAGTACCCAAGGTCAGGGGACACCAGGATTGGTCCCAAGATGAAGGAATTTTACCAAACAGACAAACCTATGTCTTATCCGAATTAAGCATGATACTGTTGTTGCTCATCCATTGTTCAATGGCTTACGATCTACATCCTCTGAGATGGACATTACAATCTGTGTGTTGTCTGCATATGCTACAGGAGCAAATCCAGAAGCTCAAATTAATTTTGTCAAAGGTGCCACATATATGTTAAACAATGTAGGGCTCAGAGACAAACACTGCGGGAACCCACATGGCGGAGTAAAGGTCTTGGAGACCAAATGCCCAAGGGCAACTGACTGTTCTCTAAATGAAAGAAAAGATCTGAGCAATTCTAATGTTGGTCCTCCTATTTCAATCTCTTCCTGGTGACCCATCAGGATCACATGGCTAACGGTGTCAAAGGCTGCCAATAGATCCAGCACGGTCACTGCTGCCTTCCTTCTGTTATTTAAGATACTTCTCAGCTCATCTGCAGCAACAACCAAAGCAGACTCAGTACTATGGTTTGGCCTGAAGTCAAATTGTGTTGAATCTATGATTCCCTTATCTTCCAAGAATTTAGACAAAGACATGCTCATATGTTTTTCGAGGATCTTGGCTGGAAAAGGTAACCAGAAAATGGGCCGATAGTTCTCCACCTCTAGAGGATCAAGGGAGGGTTTCTTCAATAGAGGCAGAATAGAAGCCTTTTTCCACTCCAACAGGAACTGACCAGGTTCTAAAATATAATTCAAGAGAGCGGTAAGGAGAGGAGTAATCACCCCCACAATCTCATGAAATATCTTTGGGTGGCAAGGGTCAGCAGGGCCCCCGATTTTGGTAGCCCTATAAGTTCAGCTACTCTATCCTCTGTAAACAAGAGAAACTTTTCAAAAGTATTTTACCAAGTACTGAGGTTGCTGAGCCTGAGGCTGAAACTAAAATCCTGCCTTTATTATTTACATTATTGTCAAAGATATCTTCCACCTTATTTTTTTTTTTAAATCTACGTAAAAAAACAACAAAAAACGCAGAATTTTAATGGCCCTGCCTGTCTGGCACTCCCCGCCCACCACTTACCCATGAGAGACACTCCTCTTCCAGCCAATTACTAACACAGAAGTCAGACAAAAGAGGTTGAATCCTAAAAATAGGATTAGCCAGGCTGTAAGATGAGGCATTTGGCAGAAACAACACTCAAATAGTAGGAGCAAAGATGTAGTGGGTCTGCAGTAGAAGGTGACAAGAAAGTCTGCTGGAGACATTGGGGGTCATTATGAATCCTGGCAGTTCAGACCGCCATGCCAGCAGCGGGGGCAAAGAACGCCACTGGCATGGTGGTCTGAACCGCCATATTATGGACACAGTGATGGCCGCCTATGGCGCCCCTCTTCCACTGCCCTCGGATAATGATCCCTTCTGCTACCAGCCTTTCCTATGCCAGAGAAAGGCTGGCGGAAGGGGTGCTCCGTGCCACCCCTGGGGGCCCCTGCATTGACCATGCACTTGGCATGGGCTGTGCAGGGGCTCCCGTGCAGTGCCCCATCGCGCAGGTCGGGCAGTGATCTGCGCGACGGGTGCAGCTGCACCCGCCGCACACCAACATTAGCGGCGGCTCCATGTGGAGCCGGTCAATGTTACGGCCCTTTTCCCCGCTGGGCTGGTGGGCGGAATGAAAATGTCACTTACCCAGTGTACATCTGTTCGTGGCATCAGTCGCTGAAGATTCACATGTTGTGCATAGCCCGCCATCTGGTGTTGGGTCGGAGTGTTACAAGTTGTTTTTCTTCTAAGAAGTCTTTCGAGTCACGGGACCGAGGGACTCCTCCTCTTTGTCTCCATTGCGCATGGGCGTCGACTCCATCTTCGATTGTTTTCCCCGCAGAGGGTGAGGTAGGAGTTGTTTGTTAGTAATAGTGCCCATGCAATGGAGTGAATAAGTATGTACCTATCTAAGATTTAAAATATTTACAAATGTACAAAGTTGAAGCTAACTTCCAAACGGCTACAGGCTCCCGGGGAGGTGGGTGGGCACATGTGAATCTTCAGCGACTGATGCCACGAACAGATGTACACTGGGTAAGTGACATTTTCAGTTCGATGGCATCTGTCGCTGTAGATACACATGTTGTGCATAGACTAGTAAGCAGTTATCTCCCCAAAAGCGGTGGCTCAGCCTGTAGGAGTGGAAGTAGTCTGAAATAAGGTTCTTAGTACGGCTTGACCTACTGTGGCTTGTTGTGCTGATAGCACGTCTACACAGTAGTGCTTGGTAAATGTGTGAGGCGTAGACCATGTGGCTGCCTTACATATTTCGTGCATTGGAATATTCCCTAGGAAGGCCATGGTAGCGCCTTTCTTTCTGGTTGAGTGTGCCCTTGGTGTAATGGGCAGTTGTCTTTTTGCTTTAAGGTAGCAGATTTGGATGCACTTAACTATCCATCTGGCTATACCCTGTTTCGATATTGGGTTTCCTGCGTGAGGTTTTTGAAATGCAATTTAAACAGTTGTTTAGTTTTTCTGATGTTTTTAGTTCTGTCGATGTAGTACATTAGTGCTCTCTTGACGTCTAATGTATGTAGTGCCCTTTCAGCTATGGAATCTTGCTGTGGGAAGAACACTGGTAGCTCTACCATTTGATTTAGGTGGAACGGTGAAATAACCTTTGGCAAAAATTTAGGATTGGTCCTTAGGACTACTTTATTTTTGTGTAGTTGGATAAAAGGTTCTTGTATTGTAAACGCCTGAATTTCACTTACTCTTCTTAGAGATGTGATGGCGATGAGAAATGCAACTTTCCATGTTAGGAATTGTATTTCGCAAGAGTGCATAGGTTCAAAGGGTGGACCCATGAGTCTGGTTAAGACGATGTTAAGGTTCCATGAAGGAACGAGTGGTGTCCTTGGTGGAATCATTCTTTTGAGGCCTTCCATAAATGCTTTAATGACAGGTATCCTAAATAGTGAAGTTGAATGGGTAATCTGCAGGTATGCAGATATTGCTGCTAGGTGTATCTTAATGGAAGAGAAGGCCAGGTTCGTTTTTTGTAAGTGTAGTAAGTAACCCACTACATCTTTTGGAGATGCGTGTAATGGTTGAATTTTATTACGATGGCAATAGCAAACAAATCTTTTCCATTTGCTTGCATAGCAGTGTCTAGTGGATGGTCTTCTGGCTTGCTTTATGACTTCCATACATTCTTGTGTGAGGTTTAAGTGTCCGAATTCTAGGATTTCAGGAGCCAGATTGCTAGATTCAGCGATGCTGGGTTTGGATGCCTGATCTGTTGGTTGTGTTGCGTTAACAGATCTGGCCAGTTGGGCAACTTGACGTGGGGTACTACTGATAGGTCTAGCAGTGTTGTGTACCATGGTTGCCTTGCCCACGTTGGTGCTATCAGTATGAGTTTGAGTTTGTTTTGACTCAATTTGTTTACTAGATATGGAAGGAGAGGGAGAGGGGGAAAAGCGTACGCAAATATCCCTGACCAATTCATCCATAGAGCATTGCCTTGAGATTGCCGGTGTGGGTATCTGGATGCAAAGTTTGGGCATTTTGCGTTCTCCTTGGTTGCAAATAAGTCTATTTGAGGTGTACCCCAAAGTTTGAAGTAAGTGTTTAGAATTCGGGGGTGAATTTCCCACTCGTGGACCTGTTGGTGATCTCGAGAGAGATTGTCTGCAAGTTGATTCTGGATCCCTGGAATAAACTGTGCTATTAGGCGAATGTGGTTGTGAATTGCCCATTGCCATATTTTTTGTGCCAGCAGGCACAGCTGTGTCGAGTGTGTCCCCCCCTGTTTGTTTAGATAATACATTGTTGTCATGTTGTCTGTTTTGACAAGAATGTATTTGTGAGTTATGATTGGTTGAAATGCTTTTAATGCTTGGAAAACTGCTAGTAGTTCGAGGTGATTTATATGCAGCTTTCTTTGATGTACGTCCCATTGTCCTTGTATGCTGTGGTGATTGAGGTGTGCTCCCCACTCTGTCATGGAAGCATCTGTTGTTATCACGTATTGTGGCACTGGGTCTTGGAAAGGCCGCCCTTTGTTTAAATTTATGTTGTTCCACCATAGAAGCGAGAGGTATGTTAGGCGGTCTATCAACACCAGATCTAGAAGCTGACCCTGTGCTTGAGACCATTGTGATGCTAGGCACTGTTGTAAGGGCCGCATGTGCAACCTTGCGTGTGGGACAATGGCTATGCATGAGGACATCATGCCTAGTAGTTGTAATATCATCTTCGCCTGTATCTTTTGTGTTGGATACATGCGTTGTATAATATTTTGAAAATGTTGAACCCTTTGTGGACTTGGAGTGGCTATTCCCTTTGTTGTATCTATTGTGGCTCCTAGATATTGTTGTACCCTGCACGGCAGAATGTGTGATTTTGCATAGTTGATGGTGAAACCGAGTTTGTAGAGGGTTTGCATGACCTGATCTGTGTGGTGCGAGCACTTTGTCAGTGAGTCGGTCTTGATTAGCCAGTCGTCTAGATACGGGAATACGTGTATTTGCTGCCTTCTGATGTGTGCAGCCACTACTGCTAGGCACTTTGTGAAGACTCTTGGTGCAGTTGTTAAACCGAAGGGCAATACTTTGAATTGGTAATGTATTCCTTTGAATACGAACCTTAGGTATTTCCTGTGCGACGGATGTATTGGTATGTGGAAATACGCGTCTTTGAGATCTAAGGTTGTCATGTAGTCCTGTTGCTTTAGCAATGGTAACACTTCTTGTAGCGTGACCATGTGAAAGTGTTCTGATTTGATGTAGGTGTTTAGTGTTCTGAGGTCTAGGATTGGTCTCAGTGTTTTGTCCTTTTTTGGTATTAGGAAGTACAGGTAATAAACTCCTGTGTTTATTTGTGTCTTTGGTACTAGTTCTATTGCGTTCTTTTGCAATAATGCTTGAACCTCTTATTCCAGAAGGTCTGAATGTTGTTTTGATAAATTCTGTGTTTTTGGTGGTATGTTTGGAGGGATTTGCAGAAATTCTATGCAATAACCATGTTGGATAATTGCTAAGACCCAAGTGTCTGTAGTTATTTCCTCCCATGCTTGGTAATACTGACCTATTCTTCCCCCCACTGGTGTTGTGTGGAGGGGATGAGTGACATGTGAGTCACTGTTTGGTTGTAGGGGTTTTGGGGCTTTGAAATTTTCCGCTATTCCTAGGGAATTGACCTCTGTATTGGCCCCGAAAGCCTCCCCTTTGGTACTGTCCCTGGTAGCTGGACGGTGTGGCCTGTGAGGTGCTGGCTTGTGTGGCTTGACCACGAAACCCCCCTCTAAAGGATGTTTTGCGGAAGGTGCTGTAAGTGCCTCTGCTCTGCGGAGAGTAGAGTGCGCCCATGGCTTTAGCAGGGTCAGTGTCCTTTTTGAGTTTTTCAATCGCCGTGTCCACTTCTGGTCCGAACAGTTGTTTCTCATTGAATGGCATATTGAGCACTGCCTGCTGAATCTCTGGTTTAAAACCAGACGTTCGTAGCCATGCGTGCCTTCTGATAGTCACAGATGTGTTAATTGTTCTTGCAGCTGTGTCCGCTGCATCCATAGAGGAGCGTATCTGATTATTAGATATGTTCTGGCCTTCCTCAACCACCTGTTTCGCCCTTTTTTGTAGCTCTTTGGGTAGATGCTCAATGAGGTGTTGCATCTCGTCCCAATGGGCTCTGTCATAGTGCGCAAGTAGTGCTTGAGAGTTAGCGATGCGCCACTGGTTTGCAGCTTGTACTCCGACTCTCTTTCCGGCTGCATCGAACTTGCGGCTCTCTTTATCTGTGGGCGGTGCATCCCCAGATGTGTGGGAGTTGGCTCTCTTGCGAGCTGCTCCTACTACGACGGAATCTGGTGGCAGCTGTGAGCTGATGAAAACAGGGTCTGTGGGAGGTGCTTTATATTTCTTTTCCACTCTTGGTGTTATTGCTCTACTCTTGACCGGCTCCTTGAAGATTTCCTTTGTGCGCCGAAGCATTCCTGGGAGCATAGGCAGGCTTTGGTAGGAGCTATGGGTGGAGGAGAGGGTGTTGAATAAGAAGTCATCCTCGACTGGTTCCGAGTGTAGGGACACGTTATGGAACTCTGCTGCTCTAGCCACCACTTGTGAGTATGCTGTGCTATCTTCCGGTGGTGAGGGCTTTGTAGGGTACGCCTCTGGACTGTTGTCCGACACTGGGGCGTCGTATAAGTCCCAAGCGTCTTGGTCCTGATCACCTTGGCTCATGGTGGTGTGAGCCGGGGAATGTGATGGAGTTTGTGCCGGTGAAACGTTAATTACAGGTGGAGGAGAGGGTGGCGGAGTTACCTTTTGAGAGGGTGGCGGAGTTACCTTTTTCACCATTTTTGTTTGTGGTGCTTGGTCCGATTGAAACTCCAGTCTCCTTTTTCTCCTAATAGGGGGAAGGGTGCTTATTTTCCCTGTTCCTTGCTGTATAAAAATACGTTTCTGAGTGTGGTCCACTTCGGTGGATTGCAACTCTTCCTCAAATCTATGCTTTCGCATCTGAGAGGACAGTGATTGCTCCTCTGAATAGGAACCGGTAGGTGGGTCGGTTGCGGGTTGTTTTGGCACCGAAACCCTGTCTGTACCCTTTTTCGGCTCCGAAGTGACCTTCTTCTTTTTCGGAGTCGAACCCTCTCGGCGTCGATCTTCCTCGGTGCCGCTGTCTCTGCGTCGAGCAGTTTCGGCTCCGATATCTCGGCGTCGATGTTTTTCAGCAGCACTTTCTCGGTCCCGAGAAGGCTGCGTGCCGGTGTCTCGACTGGAGTCGGACGATCTCGGCACCATTACGGCCTTTTTCGGTGCCGATGGTCGGTCACCGAATTTATGGGTCGAGCCATGGCCTGGTGGCAGTGGCGTTCCTTGGGCCTTGTCACTTTTCTTGTGTGCTTGCTTCGACGTCTTACTCACAGTTTTTGGGTCGTCGATTTCGTCGGTGTCCGAATCATTGATCGAGAAGGTTTCTTCTTCCTCTTGTTCCTCGAACTCTCGGTGAGCTGTCGGCGTGGACGCCATCTGCAGTCTTCTGGCTCGACGGTCACGGAGTGTTTTTCGGGACCGGAACGCACGACAGGCCTCGCAAGTCTCTTCACTGTGCTCAGGCGACAGGCACAGGTTACAGACCAGATGTTGGTCTGTATACGGGTATTTGTTGTGGCATTTAGGACAGAAACGGAACGGGGTCCGTTCCATCAGCGTTGTTTTACACGCGGTCGGGCCGACCAAGCCCCGATGGGGATCGAAAACTACCCCGAAGGGTACCGGAGCTCTTCACTCTTCGATTCGGTGTCGATTCTAACTAAGCCGATCCCGAACGCAACAATACCGACGTAATTTTTCCAATATTTAGCTAACTTTCCGTTCCGAAACCCGGAGCGAAAGGAACACGTCCGAACCCGATTGCGGAAAGAAAACAATCGAAGATGGAGTCGACGCCCATGCGCAATGGAGACAAAGAGGAGGAGTCCCTCGGTCCCGTGACTCGAAAGACTTCTTCGAAGAAAAACAACTTGTAACACTCCGACACAACACCAGATGGCAGGCTATGCACAACATGTGTATCTACAGCGACAGATGCCATCGAACACACGGTTTCCCCGGCCCAGCGGGGATAACATCATACGGCCAGCGGGGAGAAGTCGCGCTGGTGGTCTTATATCAACAGCCAGCACAGATCAAACCGCTGAGATCGTAATGAAAAAAAATGTCGGAAAAAAAATGAAAATGCTTTGAACAAAGCTGTTTTGGCCTGTCTAAATTTAAGTCACTTCTTTCACTTACAAACCAACGCTTACACCATTTGTCATGGGATTCTCATGTAACTATCTGATAACACTATTAAGTATCCTCTACTTTACATCAGCAGGGAACTCTGCCATAGAGAATCCTACTTTAATAATACTGAATTTGAACGTTTGGCTCTTAAATAAGCCTTTGATTCCTTAGTATTATCTTTAAGATTGGCCCTTTCCTTTATTTTACCATCATGCCCTGTTGGCTAAGCTCTCCAGACAAAGGCACTTGTGCCTATATCTTAAGACAATTCCAGTCATAACAACCCTTTAAATCCACATGGTTCATTGCCCTGGACAATGATAGGCCAATAATGACTGTCTATGATGCTTAAATTGGCCTCCTATGAGACTTCATCTGAGGGGGAAACGTTGTTACAAGGTTTACATGCTCCTCTGAGCTCCGACGTGTAACTCCACCCTTTCCAGTCAGTTCACAACATTGGAAGTCAGGCAAAATAGGTTGAAATCCAATTGGGAAGTCAGGCAGGTCAGAAGGGTGAGGCATCCACTGGAAGATTGGAGAAGCAATGTTCAAATAAAAGGAACAAGGGCATAGAGGATGCAGAATGGGGTGCAAAGGAGGAATTCGTAGGATCAAAAGGTCAGAGCATAGAGGGGGGATAAATTCAGAACACAAAGCAAAGAAGGAACATTGTGCCCACACAAAAAGTCTTGGATACTCCCAATGATATTTGGGGAGACACAGTGTTACTGATGTCAGGTAAGGGTTACAACTGCAGCCTAGAGCCCAATTTAAAGGACTAACTGGTCTCTATGTTGTACGAGGGACAGCTGGCAAAATAGTGGGACAGTTCCTAATAATTGTCCCAAAGGTTCATGGCACAGTTTAGTTTTTCTAGTGGCGGGGAACACAAATGTAACAATGACACCCACAGGAAGTCACCTTGGAACCAATGGTTGTTGGCTACTAGACAAACTGAAGAAATAGGCGACTGTAAATTCAACCAGTGATTTAAATGGGCTGGAAAGATGGTGCAAATGCTCCTAAATTCACAATGACCTTCCTCAGACAAGTGAGCAGGACTTCACACCAGAGGTTTAAGAATGACTTTCTCCTGAATGTGGTAGAGCAGTGAATGAGATTTACGTATGTGTCTGGTACTGGCACAAACTTAGGCAAAAGGCAGCAAAGCACAGTACAGGGCCAAAGGGTCACATATATAGTCAGAGAGATTAGAAGGGTTTCTTGATTTTGTGAAGTTAAACGGTGGGGTTGGTTCGAGCACACTATCAACATGAGGAAATTCAGGGATGAGTAGGCCCACCCTCAACTTCTGAGGGTGGTAGACCAGCTTCTAGAGCCATATGTAATTGTTGCTTTTCTGGGGCTGATGGACTCGAGGGACCACACAGCTCCTCAATAGTCTTGGTTTCTTGAGATATCTCTACAACAGCCCTGCCTGTCAACTGGGCCTTGTATTGTCTTCCTCAGAATCAGATAACTTCATCCTGATAGGTGCAGCCCAGCTCCTTACTGAGGTTTATCTTCCAGGTCGAGCAGCATGGCAGCTCACGTGCTTGCCAGACTAGGCCCATACTTATTCAAAAGTCTTCCTTCCTTACACAGGTTTGTAAACCTACTCTGGGCAAACATGCCTCTAGGGCAAAAACAACCAAGTGCTGGCTGTAGAGATCAGTATATAACCTTCTCTAGTGGCTAGGTGGACTGCTAGAACCACCATGTGTCTCATATTTTAAAATGCCACAAGGTTTCTCACTGAGCTGTTGGTTGACAAGTTCATGGGCTTGATTCAGAGGGTCCACAGAAGGATCATTCTGAATTGCCTTGGGTGTGAAGCACATTTATGTCATCCGGAGGCTCTGGTGTCGGGGAAATGACCATAACACAAGAACTGGGTAGGGGTGACTTTCACCAGGCAGTAGAAATCTGAAAGTCAGGCTTTGGCTGACTTTCAGCCCCAACCACCAGGTATGCCTAGCTTTAGTGATGGGGAAATAAATGTAGCTGTGAGGTGGCATCTCCTGACAGGTTAACACCAGCTTTCAACAACGAAGATCGCTATCTTGTGTGGCACACACATTTGGGTTCCAATGGACCCCAGCACTGACTAGTTAGATTGTACAGGCCTCCTCCATATGTCACAAATGTGATGAAAGCCAAGGACCCCAGTTTTAGCGTCTAGGTTAGCCCTTTAAAAAGGACAGCAGGTAAGCAACTTTCCCACAAGGGAACAGACATGTGCCTGATAAAAATGCTGCAATCAACACTTTCCATAGAAGTATCAGTCACAAGGAAGGTAGAAAAAATACAATTAGGTAAATGGTCACCTCTCAGGATGTACCTTGTACTTTTGAATTTCTTTACCACTTTAGTCGCTTCTATAGCATATATGATGTCATGTTATTGAGATCTCCCACGTATCCCATTCTGCAACGGAGAAGGAAAAATGCTGATGCTCCTATCATGTTCCACTTTGATTCCTCAACTACCCATTCTTTACCTGCTTCACTTACTGTACAAGGGAGCCTACCCGAGATTTGTTGGGCTCCCCTTATAGCCTGGTCAGCCCAGAATCATATATTCAGTGTTCTGTGCATATAGGCCTTGAGCCAACCAGGTTATCGGTACTGCTTGGGGGGATGGGTTCTAATATGATTTATTTGCAAGGTATGGATGCCTAGAGATGGAAAATATGTGATAGTAAGTCATAACTCTTTGCCTTTTGTGAGCTATCACTCCACTCCCAAGATACCTTGATGTAAATGGATTTTTTTTCATAATTTTTATTATTATTACTTTTATTATTAGGAACTACAATTACAGTAAATGTCATTAAATAAATGGATAACAACTATAATAGTAATTATGATTATATTAAGTACAGCAAGTAGTATTTATAAAATTTGCAATTAATTTATTTTTCCAGAGCTGGTGGTGAATGACTGTGCAGTATCAGTAAGAAGACTGGAACAAGTACATCCTGTCCCTCTGACCCCCCAATGTATAATTCATTTACTGTCAAATGTCCAACATGGAGTTATGCTGACAAGCCTGCGGGACTACTCATCATGGAAAACTTTGTTGGAGGCAGCTCAAGTAAGGAATCACATTCCACTGTTATACATTGGAAGAAATGTGGAAAGCAACACAGTTCCCCAATTATTTAACCGCAGAAAGTGCAGGAGCCTGTTTACTATGAAGAGAGATTTACAGATTATTAGGCGATGATGCTGGATCGAGTGAGTGCACGAATAAACACAAACAGAAGAACATCATTAAAGACAAACGTGTATGCTGAAGAATGTATACTTTGTGGAAAGATAAAATGCTACAAGGGAACATCAACGTTTAAGAAAATTAATCAAAGCCACATAGGTTAGAGTTGACAAAAGGCTTCAAGAGTGTGCAACCATTAATTGTGATTCAACAAGCTTAGCAGTTTGTAGTAGGGACAAGGTGGCTGCAGAAGCCCATTATCATGCATCTTGTTATAGGAACTATACAAGGGTAAAAGCAAAGGAAGATCATGAATCTAGCATTCAAACCGATGATCGCTACAAACATGAGATGAAGCATATAATTAACTATTTCAATACATTAGAACTGTGATTATTCCTAACAAAGAGGTAATAGGTGTGACAACTATCACTGAAAGGCTTGAAACCCCTGTGACACACAGAGGAATACAGGGAATAGACAAATCAACCAAGAAGCATATGAGAAGAAAATTGGACTCCAATTCAGTGACAGTCTTCACATATTCCTAGACAACCAAGGAAAATTATTGGCCCAACCTGATAGTGTTATGCTACAGGACGTTGTAAGAAAAAACAGAGTTTGAAAAGAGAATTATCAGTTTTAAAGGTTGAGGCAACAGAAATGAACAAGATCATTGATCAATCATTGCACATAAGAACAACGATTAAAACAAACTTGACATCAACACCATGGCCATATCATCCATCAGACGTTGATAAAGATTCATTTACAGTGCCTGATTACTTTAAGCAGTTCCTATTAGGACTTCTGACTGGAGATCCAGAAAACTCCCAGCCGTCCAAAAGGGCCACCTTACTTATGCAATCATTCAATCAGGATATTATATATAAAGTTACAAATGGCCAGCAGAAACCCCCAAGCAATTGTTGCTCCCATACACTGTGAAAACACTGACAGGCAATGCTGAAATGATTTGCACTCTAAACTGATTTGCCCGTGTTATTTCATACTCACAACTGAAAGAAAATGATACTGCCTTGTCTTCAGAAACTTGCTGCTACCTTACATGAGCAAATTTTTCTTCCAGCCGACATTCAGCCTCATGTCTTCACTAACACAGCATGGGATAGCATTGATAGGCTGGAAGAGACCCTTACTGGTAAGGGGACAACACATCGAGGCAAAGGTATAGCTTTGCAGCGCAAGTTGTTCGGACCACAACCTTTTAAAGCTCCTCTCCCAAGCATTGAGAAACAAAAGCAAAGAACATCGACCACACAAATACTGAAGAATTATTCATGTATGTTTCTGGTGAATGAGTTGGGCCTAAGCTATTGATGACAAGTACCGAAGTCCTCCTGGAATGTGTTTCCCAATTGAAATTTGCACAAAATAAAAAAATAACCTGGGTTGTTACAAGACCAGAAGCGAGCCTCGCACAGATAATACCAAGTTGGACAGGATTTAACATCAGTACTAGAGACCTAGTTAGTGTATCACAGGATTCCATTTGTTACTTGCCCTTCATTAATGCCCCTGAAACTGAGTTGACAACTGTTTCTGAAAGTTTGAAACAGTCAGAAATGATCAGGGAATCACTGCATTTCACCTAAATTGTAGTGGTCATGGATCAAGCTCTCTACGCAAAAGCAACTGAGATTGTGTGGAAGCGTAACGCATTGTATGACAGAATCATTCTTCGAATGGGCACCTTTCACACCATTTACAATGTCATGTCCATTCTTGTAAAACGCTTTCAAGATGCTGGCCTTTGGGACGTTTGCATTGAAGCAAACATGATAGCAGAAGTATCAATATCATCAATACTAGAAGGTCGTATGTAAAATTGTGCAGTTCGAGTACACAAGTGTGTGTATGAAGCTATCTTGAGACTGGCTTGGTTGGAATTTAGCCCCTGAGTGGGTAAGAATTATGACAAGCACATTCAAGTAGTCTACTCCTTCCTGGAGGATGTCAATGACTTTGCAAATCACCTATGCCAACAGAGATTAGACGATCTCTTGCAGAATGCTGCCTTTTCCAAATTAAAACAGCTTTGGGATGTATTCCTGGAACATCTTCATCATGACAATAGAGATCTCTCTGCATTTTTGAAGTCGTATGTGGATATTGTCTTGCTGGCTCTGCTGCATGCTGCTCGTGAAGGATATTGGCATTTACATCTTACCGCCATACGCTCTATGATCCCATGGCGTTTTGCATATGACAGGATGAACTACACTAGATATCTTGCTGTATGCTCTGTGAAAATGACATTACTTACAGTGAAACATCTAGAGATACACCACAACTTCATCAACAGATGCTTTCCAGTTCAACTGTCAGATGTTAATCTGTTTGGACGAATTCTGGTTGATCAAGCAATAGACATAACAGTCAACAAAGACACACAGACCCAGGGTAGTACGACAAGCTTTAACCTCAAGGCGGGTGCTGTGAAAAGATATAATATGATGACTGAACACAGAAGTGCCTTTTGGGGTCAGATAAGGGAAATGGTTCGCAACAACAGATCAGATCTTGCTCACACAGACCTACATAAGTCACGAACTGAAAAAAACAAAGATGTTGTCAGTCTGGTTCAAAGCTATATAAACCCATTTGTTGGGCCACATGATCTCACTAGTCTCTCCACTGCAAAAAAGACATCTCAAGACACAGTATCAGACATAATGAAGGCGCATCAAATAGTTAAACAGTGAAACAGTGAAAATTATGCATATAATCTATATCAATATATGAGGAATACAGTGAAGTTTTATTCTTATGATTTGAAGGACAATATTGTTGTTATTACAATTATTAATCATAATTATTTTGAAATGATATTGAATGTAACCAATTTTTGGCTATGGTTGCTAATCCAATAATATCAGACAAAAGGCAAAGAGTGATGACTTGCTATCACATATTTTCCATTTCTACGAATCCATACCTTACAAAAAAGTCATGTTGGAACCCATCCTCCCCAAGGGGTACTAATGGCCTAAATTTAGGGTCCTAGCTCATGGCCTAATAAAACCCTGTTTGTATATGATCACAAAGTAAAAGCTTTTGGCAAATTGAGAAGAGCCTGTTTCACAGCCCTTAACTCTTCTTTATCTCTCTGGTCCTACCTCATTGAAGAGTAGGGCTGCAACCTTTTTAACACCCTGAATTAACAACCTACCTCTCCTTTGTGTCCAATTCATTCCTTTTTATCTGCTATCATTTTTCCTAAATCCCCTCTTTTCAGTCTCTAGCAAAAACATTGTATTCTGTTGTTTTGGTTTGCCAACTTCAATGAACCTTTTTTGTAGGGTTCCTGTAATCTGCATTATTGTTGATCTTGTTTGCCTTTGTTTCTGAAACAGGGTTTGGCTCATACAAATCCAGAAAAAAAAACTTGACAAAACCACCAAAGGAAAAGCAAGTCATCTCATGTTCCATCTCAAGCACAACAGGCATGTCATCAAAGCACAGAAATGCCTGCACTGGCTTATAATCAAAGAGCGTGAAGGCTTTAGCATGCTTCACCTGACCCACAAAATAGCACAACATCGACTCTATAGGTCTATGGAACTCTTCCAAAGACAGCTGCCTACAGATCAACATCTGGGATCCCACAGTTTCTGCAAAAATCCAGATACTTGTGTCAGGAAGGAAAGTCCTTCCACACCGAAGGCACCACATACAAGAACGCCCTTCTTGCTGCAAGGACCCAATCACTTGAAGTCCAGAAAAACATTGGCAACCCCTGTATTCCACTTTGCTAGCAGGATCAAGACATGAGGGCTAGATGATATCCTATATACATGCAATCATCTCTGTTCTCTTCAGTCTCCCTTCCGCTCACTGGGCATTCAGGAACTGTTGGTGCTACAGAAATCGGATGCACAAGTAAACAGATATCATCAATGCCATCCACAACAGAACCATCCAAAGGGTCATACCAGGTGCATGATCTAGTATACACCAAGAGAGACAATCACAGCTGCAGCGACAGAGCACTTATATGCAGAGATTGCCACAGAGCAAGGTAACACCAAAAAATGCAATGGCAGAAAACACACACACTTACTGAGCTAGAAAGCAAGCACACTCAAAGAATCAATTTGTCTAATTTGGGAAGTCATTCCTTTTTTACCAAGGATACATATCGCAGTCAGAGCTTGCATGACACAAAACACACCTCTTTACAACCCCTCCGTTTCTGTGCATCCACCCTCACCACATACTCACTTCGTGATGTGCTTTTAACTGGCAATGGTGGGGGCATCTCTGGACTTGTGGACATCTGTGTGCTTGGTCGATGGCCAGCAACTTCTATGGTTTCATAAGTCTTGTTGGTGAGGTCCAGCCCAGCACAGCTCCACTGCTGCTGGGGGAATGAAACAGATTTCCCAGAAGGAGAGGGGTAGGGTGATCTGACCGACCTTTGCAGAGGGCTGACCTGTAAGGGAAGAACAGATTACCATGAGAACCACTAGGTGTGCACCTCGGAAACTACCACAATGTGTGCTTCCTTTCATGGTAAGTGGCACCAAGTAAAGCCGCAGTTTGCTTTCCAAGTAGCACAGGGCTGATAAAATCATAAACCATTGTGTCTTGCACTTAAAGGGTGAGGGCAGCACAGTCCAATCCCCTACGATTCCAGGTCACCATATGCAGACTAATCAAGCTTATATGAACAGTTACATGGCTGTTTTATGTAGCTGAGAAGGAAAAGACTCTGGACATGCAGGTGAGACATGAGCAGCAGGTGAGCTCTGCCAGTCTGTGTACAGAAGCTGGTTGAAGACCCACAACCACATCACCTTTGCATATCTTACACTCAATTTAAAAGTACTTGTCCCTGCTGTACAGTCTCTGTACAGAACATCTAAGTGACTATTCTCCAGGTAGATGAGCTGCTCTGCAGATGCTTCTTCGTCATCGTGCAGCACTGCCTCCTATCTTGCAATATTTGTCCCCACAACCTACTCTGACCTACACCCTTCTAGCACACCCACTCCCTTCTTTCAAATGACTTCTCCAAACCACTATAAACCTCCCATGTTCAACAGTGCAAGGTCTTCCCACCAGCAGTATCCCTTCTTAGCACTGCCACTTTCCCAGCCTGCACAGCCTCTAACTCACTTACGAATCCGAGAACTGTGTTAGTTCAAAAATGAGTTCAAAATGTCCAGTCCTATGACTGCTGCCCTTATACCAACATCATTCACTCTACCACTTTCCACCCTGCATTGCCTCTTGAAACTGTGTTCTCTTTGATACAATACCACTCACTTTCCAGGTCTTACCACTCAGTAAGCCAGCTCTTACCACTCAGTAAACCAGCTCTAAATTAAACACAGTACTGTTTCCAAACATAACCTTCCCTTTCTCAGCCACTCTGAAATAGCACTGTTATACTAAGCTAGATTTTACAGACCACTGCCATCTCAGACCTACCACTCCTGCTTTAGTTCTATTTTATTACACCCCCTCCACTAATCTCTTCCTTTTCAGTCTGATTAAACATGTACCAGGTTGATTACTGCACTTTCCTGGATCGACTCCCACTAATTTCTTAGCACTACCACACCCACACTCCGCATCTAACACTACCCATTACTCCCCCTACCTTACTCGTTTCTGAGACTAATCATTTACATAGCACTGTTTGCCAGCCTTATTTCCTCATCCCTTTAGGGTCCAATCTCTGAAGGGGAGAACCATGCATTCCCTCTCTTTAAATCTGTTGTTGTGCAACTTTAAACTATAACATGAACTTTGAAAGTATTTATTGTTGTTAAATTGTATTATGCTAAGGCAAGCACAGCTGATTGTTAATTACATGTAGCAATAGTTTTGCTGAATGTTACTACTCTAACTTCAACTGAGGTGCATTATTCTGCCATTTACTGTTAGGGCTCAAATATTTCTAAATAAGGATGCTTAGGCAGCAGCTATAGACTACATGATTCATGATGACCTCAAACTAATACTACAAACTATCTGCTTTCTTTAAGATTTTATTTTCGCTCATCGCCTATTACGAGGATAAACTTGAATTCAAAATTCGACTGACTATTACCGATTACATAGTTAGTTTGCGCAACACTACTCTTCAGCTGGGAAGTGGTGTTCATGTAAATCTAGAATGGCACCAAGCCTCAAAACCATGGTTACAACTAAGAATCAATTTCTTCTGGTGGCATGAATCGGTTCCGGATTTGCATAGTGTGTCTTGATTGCAAAGCAGTGCTCCACATTGGGAGATGAGCCTGAAGTATGAGGAGAAGATAACAAATGCTATCCACTTATTTAGTAATGAAGTTTTATATAGCGCTAAATCATGTTGTTATGGTCACGTCTGCGAAGTCAGTGGTAATTACCACACAGGATGAGGTAAAACCAGGAGCTACAGAAGGATGGGCAGTTCCAACAAGTACGCGGTGCTGCAAAAAGGGATAACGGCCCTTCAATAGGACTTGTGAAGGAAATGTTTCAAAACAGTCATAAAAATCTATTTTTATTTTTAGCCATCCAGTACCCTAGTCAGACTGTTTTTAAATTGCTACTGCTATTGGCGTGTGTTAAATTCCATACAGTAAAGTGTGGTGAAAGTATAAACATAAAACCACGTAGCCATCTTGCTTATGTCGATTAAGGATACATTTCCATTATAGGATGACATCTAAACAACGTGTGCAGCTTTTTTCAGGGTGGAGTAAGCTTTTGGCTGCACATGTAACACCTTGCATGATAGGCAGAGAAACATTAAAAATCTATCTTTCACTTGTACCCTTAGTAACTGGCTTCCTCAATACCCCATGGAGAATGCAAAAGGAATAGTTGTTCCCTAAGGAGAAAAATAAAATTAGATGGTGATTATGTTACGCATTGGGCAGTGGTGACTGGTGACATTTGAAAGTGGTACGGCGTCAAAGTTGAGTATGACTTTTATATAGCGAGTAAAGCAAGCAAGCTTAATGGACAAATGTGGGGTCCAGGGTGGGTCCTCCTCCCAAGAAAAAAATGAACAAATGGTGCATCTGAAAGCAAATGAATTTAGTGAGAAAGCAAGGTTTATAAAGCAGTGGAAATGTTTAGCCTTGAAATATTAAACACATTCAATTTGCCCCACATCCTACTGCAATAATAATTTAAACAGTTACTTTAATGTGCAAATTGTACAGCATGACAACATCAAGCCCTTTAAACTGTGTGCTTGTGCAGTGCCTTCCAATGCATGTGGCATTAACTTTGGAAGAAAATGTTCTAACCAGGTATCAGGAAGCACCCACAGCTGCTGGCTGCAATCAGTCATACAGAAATATGTGCAGACAGGTCAGTAAGTGGGATGAAAAAAGTGTAGGTTCTCTAAAAATGGACATGTAAAATAAATTTCTGTGATTCACTTAGCGTGCCACCCGACCTATATTTTGGTTTCTCTTTGAGGTGTTATTCCATCCAAAAATATAACAACTGACATACACCTAAAACGTGTCAGTCTTATTAGCTTTGTCAATGATTGTTATCTGTTTAAGATGAGTAACAACAAAGATTTCTTATAAATAATTGACATTGGAAATGTTTCAATTCTGAAATTGTGAGACTATGAATGAAATATTATTGAGGCCTGTTGAAGGAGTATGGCCTTCAGTTATGTGTGCTTTATGTTAGATATGTATGCCCTTTTTCTCTGCACATCTCATGCTTCTGCAAGTTTTCAATCTCCTCTCCTCTTTAGCACCCTCTTTTCACTGTCGCCTGAATACACTTCCTCGTATCTCCCTCATTTTACCATCTCAAACATACATTGCACTCGTACACATTTGAGCATTTTATTCCCTGATTATTTCTTTTGCTTTTGCCTTCTAAATTTTATGACCTCTTGCCACAACCTTTGCACACATTTACAATTTACACTGAATTTCAATTGTAGCTTGACTACATGAGCATTGTTCAGTGTGCTATGCAGAGGTGCCAACACACTGACAGGCACTGTGCTTAGCCTTTAGCTTCAGCACCAGCACTCTAAATCAAAGCCCCTCATAAACATCTGGCACAAGTTAAAGTATGCACTACGCAAGAGAAATAAAATGCGTGAAAAGAAATACAGAATCAGAGCATGATGAAACAGCTAACTCTCTTGGCGAATGCAACATTAACTAAAACATTAGTAAAACGTGTAAGAAGAGAGGAACAAAAGCACTGACGCACATTACCTTACCGTTTTTAACATTCATTGTTCGCAAATCAATCCAAGTTTTTGGCATTAATGTTAAGGGCATGAAGATAGGGCCAGTTTTTACCTATACAGCATATAACTGCCTTTCCTTTAGGTACATATTTCTCACTTTGAGCTTGACTCAGATATGTGGATAAACTTTGCAAGGGAAATCAGATCCGTGCACATCTTTTGGAACAATTTAGCAGAGGAACAAATGCAGCAGCTTCACTTCTGAAGAGGTCAACAATCTGTAGCCAGGTCCTGGGGTGGCAAAGTGGGGGAGGTTAGGGTAGCAAGGGTTCTCAGAACAATATAAATAACCCAAGATTAGCATTATAACACTTACCATTACCGAGGACAAGGCACTAAACCTGATGTGCTTGCATTCACTCCTATAGCGTGACGAATGGGAAAGGGTGGGATCGATGCCTGTGAATAACAGATGCCTGCCCTCACGCAAGGATGAAGACTCCGATGCCCGAACCATAACGCTAAAAGCGTCACTGGCCTATAGTAGATACCACAGTAGATCACCATGGAAATGAAGATCTGTAGAAAGCTAAGCCCTGCGTCGTGCCTCACAGTGCAAAGAAGTTGATTTACTGCATGGCTTCCGTCTCCTACTTCAAAGCAAGTTGGGCAGGCTGTCTGGGACAGACAGCCCAGAGTTAAATAAATTAGTTTGTTTAGAGATACATTCGTATCACTAAACAAATTGATCTATTTAATATTATTTTTAATGTTGATGTGCAGGAATTTCAGAGGGGCGCAGCCCCTTAGTCCTAGAGGAGAAACCGCCCCTGGCAATGGTTGCTTATTGTCGACATGAGCATTTGTCACGTAGACAATCACCTACGGTTGACGTGTAAAAATATTTATTTGGGTGCTTTTTAAAGGTCAACCACTAGATGGCAGAACAACATACATGTGAATCTAGGATTTGTTTAATCCTGCAAATAAAAATTATTTGAACACGACCATGTTGTGCAAAACATTTAATAAGGCTTTCGTCGAGTTGGTGGCCACAACAAGCTCTAAAGTGGCCAGGCTCCCTTCGAGGGAATCAACAGGCAAACATTGGTACTTTTTTGCACGCAGAAGTCAGTAAGGGAAAGGCTTTGCCTGAGATCTTGGAAGAAGTGGAGAGAAACTAGGAGAAAAATAACAACTAGTGGCATGTCTATGCATGTCACCTCAAAGGTTATGGAGGGAGCAAAGATATTCCTAAAAATACAACAGCATAAAATAAAACGACTCTTATTCACATCCTGTTAACACCTTATAGGGCTCCACTAGGACCTAGACTAGCGAACATTTACGAAAGACTTACTAAACCACTTCCATTGATCTCCTCAAAGGCTACCTCTCGAGAATACATACAAGGCTGTGCAGACAATCTGAAATTGATTTAAAACAAGTGTTCATCAGTAGCCCATAGCCCTTATATTAACACAACAGCCACAAAGCAGCTTAGTGTACATATAAAATACCTGCTCTCTATGATTCATACGAGATAACAAACAATCTGAGAAGCCATAAAAAAATAAATGATAAAAGTCTATCAACATCAGTTGAGAGAAGTATTAAAAAATAAATCTCAAACTGACCATACAAGCACAGAATGTGGCATGTCCATCCTCAAGTGACTCCATGCAAGGCTGCTGGACGATGGATTATTGCCGTGGAAGTTTGAACACATCACGCCAAATCTCATTAAACCATGAAGGCTCCCTTTCCAAGCTTGCTGCATGATCAGATCTGCTTGCATTTTCTTCAAAGCACTGAAAGTGAACACCCTTCTCTACTTCATAAACAAACTAATGTTATCAGGCAGAGAAAGACAACTCCACAGCACAAACCTCCACCATGTGGAAACAACTTGCAGCAAGAAAACCTCCACTCTAGCTCCCCTTCTCGGGTTTTGTTCCTAAGGTTTGGAATGACATCCTAAGTATCAGACAAGGCCAATCCTCAAATGCTTCAAAAACAGATTGAAAAAAGATCTGGCTTCACACGGACAGGGCGGTAATGAGTAAGTCTGCCTGGGATATCCTATTGTAGGTCCAAACATGCACGCCCCCCATCCGCCAATGCTTATCTTAGCACCCCTACTGCTACGACCTTGAACATAAGGGATAAGGTGACGAAATCACACAGACTTACAACTGCTCCCTCTCCATGTGCATTCACAGTAATGTAGCCTTCCCACCAGCACTGCACCCCAGATCCTTTGATCTTTGGTAGGGGGGCGGATGTTTGCCGATTTCTGATTTGTATTATGGGAACGATATCTTGACAACTACTGTAGGAATTTTGGTTTGCCGAGGGGGTGTGGCATATAGGGGGATTTTCAATACATATGGCTTGACTGCCCGATGATTCGGACCTACTGGGCTGAAATCTTGGCTGACATCAAGGAGATTTTAGGTTACCCGATTCCTTGTTCCCCTGAATTCATTCTACTAGGGCTTTGAGATCCCTCCCCCAAACTTCAGACCCTGGGGGACGGTTTGATTATGTGGTTCTGGTTGGGGCGGCTAAGATGACCCTGGTGGCCATGTGGAAATAAACAGAGGCTCTTTCTGTCATGCACGTCCCCGGCTCGCCTGAATAAGGGAACGCATGTCTGAAATCCTCAATGACACCCGGAAGGGATCTGACTACATTTGGGGACCCCTGGTACACTTCTTATTCCGAGGCCCACCTCTATTGTCCCACCCCACCCATACCAGAGCATTGCTTCTCTTCCAGATATAGAATCTGGTCGTCACACCATGTCCATCTCTTGACATACTCAGTTCCCCATGGGCAACCCTCCCCCCAACCGTATCGTCCGCTTAGCCCCCTACCCCCCACCAAGTTTATCACCCTTAGCATCCCATCCAAACCTTGCCATCTTGTTACAGTTACCCTACAAAAACCCTTCTCTGCATAAGAACGCGTACGACTAATTCGATAACGTGTTGGAGATGTTGTTCACCTTTATTATATGAAGATGTTTTATATCTTCTTTTTTTATTTTTCTCCCTTAGTCTCCTAATTTTCTCTCGACTCTCAACTTTCGATTACACAAAAGCCAGGATTTCCTTTTGACTCTGTACCTCCAATTTGCTATTGTCTTTTTTCAACAACGGCCTATGTATTGACACAATTTATGTGATTGTTTGTTATCGCTCACTGTGGGAAATTGCAATTAAAAAAACAGATTGAAAACCACTTACTGGTGAAATTAAAAAACACCTCCTAATGGGCTCCTGTCTTCCGCCTCTTCACCATACATCAAAAGGACAGACTCCTCCCTTCCCCGACCAAACACCAAGAAAGCCAGTGTAGAATCCATAAACTTTGCTATTTCATTCCTGCAACTTACGCCATGTCAAAATACCAAACACACGAAACTTTCCCATTTTTTATGATCATTGTACTTTGAGCACCTTGAACAATGAATGATACCTAATGCCTGTATCTAAAACCTGCATGTAATTAAAGACTTTTCAAACGACCAAACGAACAAGCACATTTTCCAGCTTCCTTTTTTATAAGCATTTCATTTATATGCACTTTGACTGTCATACAATGCCTTATTGTTGTACATATATGGTGAGGGGACCATTTTTTCGTTCAGTATTCTTTATTTTTTACCCTCTTTACTACTGCTGCATACACTTTTGTAAAATGCTGCACCATCCCTTTTAGATTAAGTTCACGTCATAAACTACTCAAACAATTAAATTAAAAAAACACTGTGCTGTACTGCCTGAAGTCCTGGAAGAAGCAGAAAGGCAGTAATGGAACAGTGTCTATGAGTGGCACAGGCTCTGGTCCTTCATGGGTCAAACAGCACTGGTGCAGCAGTGACATCTAGTGGCCAGTTAGTATATTACACTGGAGAAGGACCGAGAAATGGTGCAGAAATGATATCCAGTAGGTAGTCAGCTTATGCCTTTGAATTGGGTCCCGGTTCCATCCGGAGGGGTGCAGGGGCGTAACATAGGCCCCTACTGGTCAGGTAGGGCCCAACCTTCTGGGGCAACAACACTTCAATGGGGCCCCATTCAGCCCAAGGCCAATAAAAATATGTGGGAAATTGGCAATTCGGAGCCCCATCATTTTGTGTTACGCCACTGAATAGATGAACATCAGGATAGCAGAAGGTACACTTGTCTACACAGCATGTCAATAAATAGTATCCAAGAGATACTGGAGTTCCTCTGTATACTGCCTGCGGTTGTTTCACAATGGAACCCAGGGGTATGGCTCAAAAACAACATCTTACAAAACACAGAGCTGCATGTCTGGGGAACTATGGGAAGCCGTTCGTGTCAAAATTACAGCTCCCTATATAGGGCACCTCATGGAATGCATAGTGTGTTGCAAAATTAATATGACATACACCACAATGAATGTACTATGTGTCAAAATAAATATGATACCTGGCAGAGTGAATCTGACTTGAACCAAAACAAATATGAAACCAGGCAAAGTGAATATGCTACTTAGTGATTATTATGAATAACACACACTCAGAATTGAATAAGATATATACTGAAATATATATCAATCATACTGAAATAAATATGGTTCTCACTGTAAATAATAAAGCAATCACTGAAACACATACAATATTTGTCAAAAAGAATGAGACATTTCTTGAAATGACTGACATATGCCAAGAGGAATATGACACACATTGGAATGAATATGACAGCTTGAAATTAATATAAGGTACTGAAATGAAAATGCATTATTATGAAAGGAATATAATGTGCAATGAACAGTATATTCATAAAAAAAATGAATATGGTTTGCATTGAAAGTAATATGATACACATTGACATGATTATATGTGTTGCAATTGGTATGAGTCATGTTAAAATCAATATCATGCGTTATTATGAATGAGACATCTATTGAAAGGAATATGGCACATGCTAAGATGAATATGACATGAAATGAATATGAGCACTTTTGAAATTAATTGAACATGCCTTAAACTGAATATGACCCATGCTGACATTAAAATGAAACTTGTCAAAATGAATGTTATGTTTTGAAATCAATATGATACACAGCGACATGAATATTGCATATATTGAAATGAATTTGACCTCTGTTGAAATGGACAGATGGAAATGACCCATAATTAAAATTATAATGTCAGGTGTTAAGATGAATATGACATCCACTGACACGAATATGCCATTCATTTAAAGCAATATGACACATGTTAAGACTTATATGAACCATTTTCAAATGAATATGTTATCTGATGAAGTTGATATGACCCATATCATAATTAATATGACATTCATTAAAATTAATATGACACTTATTGAAATGGATATGAAACTATATGAGATAAATATAGCATGCTTTGAAATGAATAAAGCACATATCGAAATGAACACAAGCCATGTGTAAATTAAAATGCTCACTGTTTAAATATGGCTTGCCTTGAATCGATGTTGATTTGCTTTAAAATTAACAATACATATTGAAATTAATATTAGATATTTTGAAAGGATATGATATGAACACAAATTAATTAACTAAAATAAATATATGTTTTCGACTATGTGCTACATTTAGTTTTTGTCGGCTTTTGGACTCTGAGCACTTTACCACTGCTGACCAGTGCTAAAGTGCAAGTGCTCTCTGTTGGGCCTGCAGCACTGATTGTGCCACCCACATGAATAGCCCTGTAAACATGTTTTAGACCTGCTACTGCAGTGTCTGTGTGTGCAGTTTTAAACTGCCATTTCAACCTGGCAAGTGCACCCACTTGCCAGGCCCAAACCTTCCCTTTTACTACATATAAGGTACCCCTAAGGTAGTCCCAAGGCAGCCCCATCCGCAGGGTGCAGTGTATTTTAAAGGTAGGACATATACTGGGGTATTTTACATGTCCTGATAATGAAATACTACTGTAGGAAAGTACCATCTTCCTTGGCATGTTACCCCCATTTTTACCTGTATGTCAGTATGTTTTTACCTGTCTCACTGGGATCCTGCTGGTCAGGACCCCAGTGCTCATAGTTTATGGCCTAACGTGTGTGTCTGTATAGTGCTTGACTGTGTCACTGAGGCTCTGCTAATCAGAACCTCACTGCTTATGCTCTATCTGCTTTTAAATTTGTCACTGTAGGCGAGTGACTTAATTTACCAATTTCAATTGGCACACTGGACCCCCCTTATAAGTCCCTAGTATATGGTACCTAGGTACCCAGGGCATTGGGGTTCCCAGAGATCCATATGGGCTGCAGCATTTCTTTTGCCACCCATAGGGAGCTCAGACAAACCCTTGCACAGGCCTGCCTTTGCAGCCTGCGTGAAATAGTGCACACATTATTTGACAGCCATTTTCACTGCACTTAAGTAACTTATAAGTCAACAATATGTCTAACCTTCACTTGCTGAAGGTTAGGTGCAAAGTTACTAAGTGTGAGGGCACCCTTGCACTAGCAAAGGTGCCCCCACATACAGGGAGTGCAGAATTATTAGGCAAGTTGTATTTTTGAGGATTAATTTTATTATTGAACAACAACCATGTTCTCAATGAACCCAAAAAACTAATTAATATCAAAGCTGAATATTTTTGGAAGTAGTTTTTAGTTTGTTTTTAGTTTTAGCTATGTTAGGGGGATATCTGTGTGTGCAGGTGACTATTACTGTGCATAATTATTAGGCAACTTAACAAAAAACAAATATATACCCATTTCAATTATTTATTATTACCAGTGAAACCAATATAACATCTCAACATTCACAAATATACATTTCTGACATTCAAAAACAAAACAAAAACAAATCAGTGACCAATATAGCCACCTTTCTTTGCAAGGACACTCAAAAGCCTGCCATCCATGGATTCTGTCAGTGTTTTGATCTGTTCACCATCAACATTGCGTGCAGCAGCAACCACAGCCTCCCAGACACTGTTCAGAGAGGTGTACTGTTTTCCCTCCTTGTAAATCTCACATTTGATGATGGACCACAGGTTCTCAATGGGGTTCAGATCAGGTGAACAAGGAGGCCATGTCATTAGATTTCCTTCTTTTATACCCCTTCTTGCCAGCCACGCTGTGGAGTACTTGGACGCGTGTGATGGAGCATTGTCCTGCATGAAAATCATGTTTTTCTTGAAGGATGCAGACTTCTTCCTGTACCACTGCTTGAAGAAGGTGTCTACCAGGAACTGGCAGTAGGACTGGGAGTTGAGCTTGACTCCATCCTCAACCCGAAAAGGCCCCACAAGCTCATCTTTGATGATACCAGCCCAAACCAGTACTCCACCTCCACCTTGCTGGCGTCTGAGTCGGACTGGAGCTCTCTGCCCTTTACCAATCCAGCCACGGGCCCATCCATCTGGCCCATCAAGACTCACTCTCATTTCATCAGTCCATAAAACCTTAGAAAATCAGTCTTGAGATATTTCTTGGCCCAGTCTTGACGTTTCAGCTTGTGTGTCTTGTTCAGTGGTGGTCGTCTTTCAGACTTTCTTACCTTGGCCATGTCTCTGAGTATTGCACACCTTGTGCTTTTGGGCACTCCAGTGATGTTGCAGCTCTGAAATATGGCCAAACTGGTGGCAAGTGGCATCGTGGCAGCTGCACGCTTGACTTTTCTCAGTTCATGGGCAGTTATTTTGCGCCTTGGTTTTTCCACACGCTTCTTGCGACCCTGTTGACTATTTTGAATGAAACGCTTGATTGTTCGATGATCACGCTTCAGAAGCTTTGCAATTTTAAGAGTGCTGCATCCCTCTGCAAGATATCTCACTATTTTTGACTTTTCTGAGCCTGTCAAGTCCTTCTTTTGACCCATTTTGCCAAAGGAAAGGAAGTTGCCTAATAATTATGCACACCTGATATAGGGTGTTGATGTCATTAGACCACACCCCTTCTCATTACAGAGATGCACATCACCTAATATGCTTAATTGGTAGTAGGCTTTCGAGCCTATACAGCTTGGAGTAAGACAACATGCATAAAGAGGATGATGTGGTCAAAATACTAATTTGCCTAATAATTCTGCACTCCCTGTAGTTCAGGGCCATTTCCTGGGACTTTGTGAGTGCGGGGACGCCATTACACGCGTGCACTACATATAGGTCAATACCTAGATGTAGCATCACAATGGTAACTCCGAATAAGGCCATGTAACATGTCTAAGATCATGGAATTGTCCCCTCATTCCAAATTTGATATTGGGGAGCCAATTCCATGCATCCTGGGGGCTCCAACATGGACCCCCAGTTCTGCCAAACCAGCTATCTGAGGCTTGCACTACAGCTACAGCTGCTGCCACCTCACAGACAGGGTTTTGCCCTCCTGGGGTCTGAGCAGATCAGTCCCAGGAAGGCAGAACAAAGCATTTCCTCTGAGAGCAGAGCGTTACACCCTCTCCCTTTGGAAAAAGATGTTACGGACTGGGGAGGGGTAGCCTCCCCCAGCCTCTGGAAATGCTTTGAAGGGCACAGATGGTGCCCTCCTTGCATAAACCAGTCTACACCAGTTCAGGGACCCCTTGTCCCCTGCTCTGGCACAAAACTGGAAAAAGGAAAGGGGAGTGACCACTCCCCTGTCCATCACCACCCCAGGGATGGTGCCCAGAGCTCCTCCAGTGTGTCCCAGACTTCAGCCAACTTGCTTTGCAAGGTGTGGGGCACTCTGGAGGGTTCCGAGTAGCCAGTGCAAGCAGGTGACGTCAGAGACCCCTCCTGATAGGTCCTTACCTGATAAGGTAGCCAATCCCCCTCTCAGGGCTACTTAGTGTCTCTCCTGTGGGTTCTCTTCAGATTCTGCTTGCAAGTTTCCTTCAGGAATCCCCTACAACTACTACTTCATCCTCTGACCTTGGATCAACCACAGCCTTCTCCAGGAACCACTGTAACAGCAACAAAGTATCCACAAGGGATGCTTTTCTTCTGCAACTTCGGCTCCAGCCAGCAACTGCAACAGTTTCCACGGTGTGCACGCTCTGGGGACTCCCTGTCTTCATCCTGCACCAGAACGACCAAAGAAATCCCCCGTGGGGTGACAAAGTCACTCCCCTGCTCATGCAGGCACCTTCCAAGACTGGTACCCTTAGACTCCTCTCACAGCGACGAGTGTGCTCCTAAAGACACATAGGGTGGACTCCATCGACATAGGCTGTCCTGAGGTCCTGCTGATGCAATTTGGAGGAGGTAAGACCTTGCCTTCCCTGAGATCGACGGTACCCCTGTGTACTTCATCTTCTTCACCTCCTGAGGCCTCTGTGCACTATTGGCAAAATTCCTTTGTGCACAGACAGCCTGGCCCAGGTCTCCAGCACTCCATCCTGCGACGCTCAACTCACTGAGTTGTGCTGCACCAACTGCATTTTGCACCTCCTTTGTCCCCATGTCCTGGGACTTCCGTGGGTGCTGCCTGGAATCCTGAGGGCTCACTTAAGTGCTGAGAGCCCCCTCTTCCCCCTCACACAGAGTTGAAGCCCCCGGGTCCCTCCTGGGTCCAGCCAGTGCCATTTTGATGCAAAATGCATATTTGTCGTAACCAAGGCTTGTTGGTGACTTTCGACACAAAATCACGTCTGCATCCATCGTCACGTCGTGGGTCATCCTTTGCATCATGCAGGAACCCGCTGGCATCTTCCTAGGGTGCATTCCTGCAGTCGTCATCCAACTGGGGACTGTTCTTTTGCACTCTCTTCTGGGTTGGCAGGGGCTCCTGTCCTTCCTGGAACTTCTTTCGACTTCTGGACTTGGTCCTAGCCTTTTGCACGTCTTCCGGTCCAGGAATCCAGCAGTTGTTGTTTACAGACTTGGTTGGTTGCTGCAAGAATCCATATATCGAGGTGTAGTGTGTCCTAAGGAAACTTGCAGTACTTTAATCCTGCTTTTCTGGGCTCTGGGGTGGGGTAATATACTTACCTTTACTGTATTCTTACTCCCCCAGCAATTCTGCACAAACTACACTTGTCTAGAGGGGAATTCTTGATTCACATTCCTATTTCTTAGTATATGGTTTGTGTTGCCCCTAGACCTATTTTCTCCCATTGCATTCTATAGCATTTCCTATTGTTTGCACTATCCTATGTCTAATATCTTACCTTATTTTGGTGTCTAGTGTATTTACTGTGTATAATACTTACTTCCAGAAGACGTATTGCCTCTAAGATATTTTTGGTACTGTGTCACCCAAATAAATACCTTTATTTTTAGTAACACTGGGTATTGTCTTTTATTGTGTATAAGTACTGTGTAACTATAAGTGGTATTGCAGGAGCTTTGCATGTCTCCTAGTTCAGCCTAAGCTGCTAGAACACTACTACATCTCACTAATAAGGGATAGCTGGACCTGGTATAAGGTGTAAATACCTAAGGTACCCACTACAAGCCAGGCCAGCCCAGCCTCCTACAACAGCTCACAACCCACAGCCCCACACACCTCAGTCACCATACCTCCAGACACCACCACAACACCCACAGACACCTCCATCACATTTGCTGCTGTTTTTTAATATCTGCATTTGTGGGAAGTGTTGGTCACCCAAGGCAAAGGTAGATGTTCACTGTATGGATTTGTGGGTGATGATCCAATTGGGGTGTCATTGCATTGTGTTATGCTTGCTAGGGTAAGTATTTCATCTTGTGTTGGCCAATGTATGGAGTAGATTTGTCCCCTGATATAGATTGTACTTTCGTCTCATGTGCGGGAGCTAGAGTTTTGTTTGTCCACACATGGAGGGTGTTAAATTGTGGTAGCTTCCTTTGGATTTGACTGACCATGTGTCCACTTTGATGTGTGTAACTTACAGTTACATCATCTAGATGTCTGGACCATGCTGTTGCCGTTGTATGTACTTTCTTGACTTGCACTTACACATTTGGCAGCAAGGCATATCACTTGGCTCAAATATTGTTTGTCCCTGAGATACATGAAGGGTCAGTTCCTATGCAAATGCTTTTTAGGGGCATGTGCAAAGTGAAATGTGTCCATGAATGCTCCTGATGTCGCCATCACTATTATGCAGGTATTGTTTGCATTGTGAGCTTTGGATATTCGTTTTACAACCTATTGTCCATCCCATTGACCTTCCATTGTGTTGCAATGTGGGTGCTGGGTGGGTCCATCGATGAGCAGCACCTGCGGCAGGACGTGCGTGTGATGGGCTCCATGGCAGCACAGGTCATGTAACACTGCCTGCTGGTGAGCTGCTTTCTTTATGCTTTCCGTTTTCACCTTCTGGGATGTGGTGGCTGGACTGCCACAGTCACGCTGGCAGTAGGCATCATCATAATGTTTCCATCCGAAACACCGGCTCCGCCGGCCTTTTTGGCCTGCCTCGCCACAGCAGTGGTCTGTGCTGCCTGGTGGTGCTGGCGGGACTGCGGCAGTCTTTCCCTATGGGACTGCCAGCATCGTAATACTGTGGTCTGACTACCCAGCAGATGGCGGTCACACCGCCGCCATGGTGGTGCACAAGCCGCCAAACTCGTAATGCACCCTTTGAGAATATGTAACATTAATTTCAATATGTAATGTTAAATTTAAAGAAAATCCACATAAGTTCAGAGCAAGCCATATTCATTTAAACAGCAGTCATATTCATTTAAACATGGCTTGTGTTCATTTCAATATTTGCCTTATTAATTTCAAAGCATGTTACATTTATCTCACAGTTTCATTTCAGAAAGTGTGATATTCATGTTACAGAACGTCATATAACTTTTGATGTGGGCAATATTAATTTCATCAGGTGTCATATTAATTTCAAGTGGCTCATATTCATCTTAACATGTGTCATATTCCTTTCTATGAATGTCATTCATTTCAATGGCTCTCATATTCACCTTAACACCCGTCATAATCATTTTAACAAGGGTCATATCCATTTCAACATAGGTCATATTAATTTCAATATATGCAGTATTTATTTTGCTGTGTATCATATCAATTTCAAAGCACCACATATTCATTTTGACAAGTTTCATTTTAATTTCAGCTTTGTTCATATTCAGTTTAAGACTTGTTGAATTCATTTAGGTGGAGCTCATATTTGTTTCAATGTATGTCATATTCATCTTAGCATGTGTCATATTTCTTTCTATGGATGCTTCATTCATATTAACACATCTTAATTTTAACATGAATCATATCCATTGCAAAATATATATTAATCATGTCAATGTATATCATATCACTTTCAATGCAAGCCATATTCATGGTGATAAATGTCATGATCATTTTAACGTTACTCATATTAATTTTAAAACATGTCAAATTCATTTCAATGAAGGTCATATTCATGTCAACGTAGGTCATATTCATTTTATCATGTGTTATATTCTTTTCAATCAATGTTAAGTTTATTTCAATGGATGTCATATTCATATTAACACTTGTCATATTCATTTTAAGATGCAACTTACCAATTTTAACATATATCATATTAATTTGAATATGTATCATATTAGTTTGAATATGTGTCATATTAATTTCAAGGTGTGCCTTATTCATTTTAACATCTCCTGTGAATTTCAGCTGTGGTCATACTCATTTGAAGACATGTCAACTTCAATTCAATGGGTTTGCATTAATTTTAACACAAGCCATATTAATTTTCAATCATCTCCTGTTCATTTCTGTGTGTCTCATATTCATTGCCATCCCGGTAATATTCATTTCAACACAATTCAGATTAACTGCAACATGTTTAATGTTCATTTCAATGTACATTGTATTAGTTTCAATGCGCATTGTTTTCTTTTCAGAATATAATATATTCATTCCAATACTTTATATTATTTTCAATCTGCTATATTAATTTCAATGTATGTCATATTTCTCTTGGCATAAGTCAATCATTTCAAGAAATGCCCCATTCTTTTTGGTGAATATTGTATTAGTTTCAGTGATTGCTTTATTGTTTACAGTGAGGGCCATATTAATTTCAGTATGATTTATATATATTTCATATTCAATTTGGTGTGTGTGTTATTCATATTAATCACAAAGTAGCATATTCATTCTGCCAGGTTTCATATTTGTTTTGGTTCAATTCAGATTCACTCTGCCAGGTATCATAATTATTTTGACACATAGTACATTCATTCTGGT
The DNA here is from genome assembly GCF_031143425.1 of Pleurodeles waltl. Lineage (NCBI taxonomy): Eukaryota > Metazoa > Chordata > Amphibia > Caudata > Salamandridae > Pleurodeles > Pleurodeles waltl. The sequence continues at coordinate 990,100,573 of NC_090440.1, forward strand.
ATGTGTCATATTCATTTTGCAGCACGCTATGCATTTCAGGTGTCCAAAATGGGGAGCTGTAATTTTGACATGAACGGCCTCCGATAGGGAATGTCCTTCGGAAAACAGTTTTAGGGGCTATAAACAGGTGCAGGACACAGGCCAGACTTTAAACCAGCAGCAGAAACTGTCATCTTTCAAACTGACTCAAAACCTGCTTGGATCTATCCCCAAGCATCATATACTTAAGTTAAGGAAAGATACATTCGTCCACAGACCCACCTTTTCATCCAAGTCATCCTCGCTGTCGAAGGAGGTGCCGTCAGACTGCATGTCCCAGTTGTAATCCACATGCACTTGACTGTTGAACTTTCCAGCCAGCACCTGCTCCAGCTGCAAGAGAACAAGGCAGGATAAACGGATGCACACAATACCAAGGATCTCCAAGAAGGAGTATCAGTTGCGGCTTGCTTCAATCAAAAGGAGAGGGGAAGGGCTGGTACGGCGCACGGGGGGAAAAGAGGGGGTGGGTCTTAAATGTATTTAAATTAAAAAAATAAAAATAAACACCTTTTCCACATCATCCCACGCCGCTCTCCTCTTCCCTGCTGGCTGCACGCAGGCACAGGCTCCCAGCCTGCCCTGCGGCCAATCCTGACACTGCTCAAAGTGAGCATCAGGATTGGCTGGAAGCACCCTGGTTGGGCGCGCCCAGGAGGCTCTCAGTTGCTGGGCTGGAGAGATCCTTCTACCCATGTGTGTTTGGCCGGGCCGAGACAGCCGGCCAAACATACATGCGCAGTGAGGGGGGAGTGCTGAGCACTCCCCCATTGCTCGTCACCCCTGTGGCCCCACCCCTTTCACAACCGGATAATAAACCATGTTTATTATCCCCTCGTTGTGAAAGTTTTGCAGCTTCTGCTGCAGGCAGGGCGGAGGGGAGGGGGTGACACTCCTCCGCCCTAACGAAGTATACCTGCTATGCTTTCCGCCTTACAGCCCAGGCGCCACCGTACTGAGAGTCAAATGTTCCATCTGCAAAGGTCAGAAACTGCCACAGACAGACAGTACAACAACAACAGGGGTATACAAAATGCAGAAACCACTGACAGCACAATTAAACAACGCATAAAGTTATTAGGTAGGTACCTCTCCACAAAGTTCGCCAAAATAAGCATGAAAGTAAAGCCTGGTCACAGGGCATTGCTTGATCACTCGGGCGCACCAGAAGCACCTCGGTGCAAGGTTAAACCACTCCCATTAATGACTCAATGTGTGAGTGCGATAGCGGGACAACCAAACTTTGTTCCAGACATATATCGGTGAAGATTCAGAACTACACAGACCAGTCCGCATTCGGTCACATCTTCAACTCCTCTGGTGTCTGACACCAACATATGCACACCCAGCTACTTCCCACAGGCACAATCGTGGCTTTGGCGTGGCTTCCTGGTGCATTAAGGGTATGCCGATTGTTTTGGCACATATACACCCACTTTAGTGTCACTAAATTGTAATATTGAACAGGCTTCTTGCAAACAGAGGCATTATTCCTTCCATTAAGAAAGCATGCATGTCTTCCCCAGACAGCTCCGGGTCCATGCACCCAGATGTGCATCACTGGTTGGGGTATAGCAGTATTGCTGCGGTGTGTAACCTGTGGTAATGACAAAACCCACACAAGTGTGCCTGGTGCAATACATGTGAGATCAACAACCACAGCTAAATATCACGCGTTCAGCAGTGTGACAGCCTTAGTTTTTAAATGTTACTTTGTAACTCTATGGCCCACCACCCAGCCTGTGACAAGTCCAATCACAACTCGGTTGAATACTTTCAAGTGTAGAGTTCTGTTCCACTTTTCACCAGACAGGCAGCTGTGTACAACAAGCCTGCTACCTATCCAACTTTGTCAGGCACATCAGCTACAGTAGATTATACATACCAGCTCCTCACACTCAGAGATTTTGTTCCTCTTTGCAATGCTCAATGCTGTCTCTCCCGCTGCATTCACTGTTTGAAAAACAGAATGTGTTACCAAAGTAAAAAAAATAACAAAATCCTGCTATACTCAGTCCTCAAAAATGCGCATTCTGCAACCCATAGCATTTAAACAGATAAATTAGACTATTAACACGTAGCATGTGAACACCACAATTTAAACAAAGATCAATTATATAATTTAGCATTTGAGATGGTTCCCTTTGTTAGTGAGTGCCAGGGAAACTGAGAGCTTCTGCAATGCTGTGTATATCACAGACCTGCAACAAGTTCATGGGGGTTGAAGTCACATAACAGCTGCAGACAACAGAAGCCATGTTTCATAATTCAGCAGCTCCTGTTTCCAGCTGCTGAAACTCCCTGGCGAGCCATGAGTGAATATAACCTCTTCGGTCACTGATAAGTGAAGATACCCTTACTAATCGGTCCAGATGGCAGTGCGCTCTCAAACCCAAAGGCAGATCTGAAAATGGCATCTAATGTGTGGGGCACTGCGGGTGGGTTCGGGCAACACCAGCAGCATATGTCCAAGAACACCACAGACAGCGAACAAGATGCTCTGATGCTCTAGAACCAGACAACTAGATTGCATAATGATGGAAAGCACTTGAGTCTAGGACAGGCTCAAGCTGAAAAATACCCCTTTCCCACCTAGGTTTACCACTTCAACTAACACTAATCCGCTCAATGACTGCTGTGTACAATAACACTGTAGGATACATCAGTGGGCACAGAGGGCCTAAGGGGAGGGGCAGCCTCACCTACAAAAGTATTAGTCAGACAGCCGCTGGGACTCTAAGGGAATGATGGAATAAGGCTGCTTCATTCAGTTACTTGTGGTGTCTATTTCCTGTGGGTAAAGAGGACGTGGTTGTGCATGTTTGGGATCTAGAAATACCAAGGGAGCTTATGCCATCCCGTCAATGCATTTATTTTTTTCAGCCCGCGGGGGAACAAAAGACAGGCCATCTTCACACATCAAGCATGGGGGTGCAGTTCAGTTTTACTGGCTAGAGAATGTCACCTTAATTCATTAAGTGACTGCAACACTGTTTAAGCCCATGTGGAGATATCAGGACTTGAAGCCGCGACCAAGGCTAACTCTATGCATGTGTGCATGTAGAGATACATGTGTACTGCAAACTTAGCTGGAAAGTATCCATACATGCCAACCTTTAAAAGTGTGAAGTGGGAAATGAAAAAAATAATACTCAGGAGAATGCATTTCTCCCATTGACTTCTTTCAGAGGAGATGCAATTTCAGACGAGGGACTACCAAAATGAAGCAATTTGTAGCTGTAAAGATGATTAGTCTCCCACCTGAATCAGGTCTATTGGCATGGATGAGCATCAGAGCTCTTTAGTGACTGAACAGTTGTCAGGAGATGTTGATGTAGTGAATGCATGTGGTCCTATTAGCCCCAGTACTCACAAATTTCGACCCTGGCCCTTCGGTTTCACCATACAGCTACCAATGGCTTCATGTAGCGGCTGGACCTCTGCTGTGGCAGAGGAGCTTCGCCTCCGCCAACAGCAGCAGCAAACTTGAAAAATAAAACAATAATAAACTATGTTTATTATTTGGGGTGGGCCATTGGGATGACAGGCACCAGGCGGAGTGGTAGGTGCACTCCTTTCAGTGTGCATATGGGTTTGGCCGGCCGTCTCAGGACAGCCAAACAAACATGCGCACTGAGCTGTCTCCAACCCAGCACTGTGTTGCCAGATTGGAGCGCTCAGGCCAATCCTGATGCTGCATGCTGCCAGCAGCATGAGAGCAGCGTCAGGATTGGCCCCAAGGCAGGCTGGGAGCATGTGCCTTCAGCGAGGGACCCAGAAGACCGGCAAACTATGGCGATGTGGCAGGTACATTTTTTATGTTTGTCTTTTCTGCCCTGACTCTAGCCGCCACTGGATTAATGACTCAGTGCGGTGAGCAGGCTCCTGATGACCATTAGTTTAATTCGAAAGCACAGAGACCAGTTAGGCTCTTTAATGGACCTTGGACTCCAGTGTCCTCAAATGGACACAGGTGTATGGTCACAGGATCACCAAAACATTAACCCCCTAAGGAACACCTGTCACTTTGATGTGTGGCATCCTAGTTGTATGGGTGTAGGAAAGTGCTCCTTTTTGACATGGTCACACCCACTTTTTGCATGGTAAGTGATGCAATTTTGACTGAAAGTGCACTGGTTCCTGCTAACGAGGTCCCCAGGCCAGATCTCTTTCCCCAAAAGCTGTACAATTGTTACCCCATTGGCTATACATTTTTTACACCCTATAAGTCCCAAGAAAATTGTACCCCTGGTACCTAGGGCATGGGTACTAAACAGGATCTTCAAGAGCTACAGCATGTATTGTGCCACCCTTAGGGACCCTTCACCTAGCATAGGCAAACTGCAATTGAAGACTGCGTGTCTTGGTGCAGCTAGAAGTGAAAACATGACATGGCACACAACCTGTGGGGCATGTCTCCTAACACTGGATGCAATGTATGTAAGTCACCCTTACAGCAAGTCTTGGAGCCTTACAGCAGGGTGAGTTTTATTACATGTGAGGAAGTATCTGCAAGAGCAGATATACCCCTGCTCTGTCTTTGTCGATTCTCAGACATAATGTGAACAGGGAAGCCATTTTAAGTACATATGCTGGACACAGGTCAGTACGAGTTCCCCAGCTACATGATGGCTTCACTGAAAATAGGGATGCTTGATATCAAACATCTCATGTTAATAAACCCTCACTGATTCCCGTGATATATTTATTAATACATGCACCCAGAGGGCACCTTAGTGGTGCCCCATGAAAACCTACCATCTATCCGTGTACTGGCTGACTAGTTCAAACTAGCCTGCCACCATCAGACACGTTTCTGACCCCTAGGGTGAGAGCCGTTGCTCTTGAGCAGACAGAGACAAATCCAGCTATGGGTGGAGTGTTAGCACACCCCTCCCAAGAGGATGACCTGCAAATCTGCATTCCAAGGCAGGGGGCTGGAAAGAAGCCCACCACCCTTGATATGTAGATCTGGCTTCCCTCAAAGGAGAGGATGCTGACCCCCCTGCCCCTGGCCCATTTGGGACCTGTGCAGGTGGGAATATTACTAGTCAGAGAGGTGTGCCTAGCTCTCAGCTCAGTCCCACCCCCTAAGGTGAGCTGCCTGATGTGGACACAACTTTTGGAAGTCTGCCATATTGGTGATGGCAGATCTAGGAACTCAGGGACAGGGTTATGCCCACTTCCCACAGAGAGTGATCATAAAGGGAGCATAGTAACCCCAGGGGTAAGTAGCCCATTGGCTACTACACTACACTACACAGTATTTAGTGGAGTCCCTGGCACCAGGAAATCAGATCCCGCTGACCTGAAGGACACTCCAGAGACACAAAAGCGAGAACTGAAAACCAGTGACGGACTCAGCACCATTCCTGCCAGCATGCCTGCTAACTTCGGCAATCGTGCCAAAGTCGCCTCGTTCTCCAGCTGCTGAAACTTCCAAATGCCCAGGAAGACTGCCAGCCTTCACCCCAGCACAAGGGAACTCCTGTGAAGTAGTGGAGCTGCTCCCCTGAATTCTTACATGTTCCCAAGAACTGCTGAAGAGGACTCTGGACTGCCAAAACCCAACTCCAGATAGCATTACTGCACCTGAGCCTCCCAGCTTGTTTTGAAGTGGGCCAACAGTTCCAGTGTGGTCCCCAGCCTTTCCAGAGACAAATTCCATCATAGGTCTCCCCACTGCGGCCTTCAAGCCAGAGCCTGCAGCCTCAACCTCAACCACCTCTGGTGACAGAAACCAGACGGTCCACTGCACCTCTGCACCCGGACGACCTGGACCGAGAAGAAGCATGCAACTGGTGTCCCTGCATCCCACAGGCTTGTGAGACTTCAGCCCACGTGTTGGTTCAGCCAGACTGGTCCCCCAGTCCACACCTGCAGCCTGTACCAGTGGGCCCCCTCCACTGCATCCACCACTGTTGATGGACACCTGACAGTCCAATAACTCTCTGTACCCAAACGCCTCAGACTGAGTAGAAGAGTGCCACTAGTGTCTCTATGTCTCTGAGCATTGCAAGAATTAAGCACACATGCTGGTTCACCCTGACTGGATCCCCAGTCCTAAACTGCAGCCTTCTTTCAACTGGACCTCTCCCCATTGACTACCATTCGAAGATCTTACAGTCTCTTTAGACTCTGCTGGTAAATTACAGGACAGGGAATTTGACATGATTTGGGTCGGAGATTTTAACGCTCAACTGCGCAATCACGAATTACCCCATTTATGTGGCGCCTCTATAGAAGGCAGAGAGTCATTTACTCACTTTACCCACTCTAATTTAGGCAATGCCCTGAATACCCTTGTCTACAAATTTGATCTTGCTTTTGCAAGGGACATGACAAATAGTCAGACAAGGGAAATACCCACCTATACAGGGAGCATGAATGGTAGCATTATTGATTTTATTCTTATCTGCCCTTCACTTTCCCGTTTAATTGTGGATTTTAAGATTAAATCCCACTGTGCTAGTGACCACAATCCCTTGAGTATAAAATTGGCTTTTAAGACTAAGCCAATTTTATCTAGGACAATATGCAAGGGAAAAGAGGTTTTGGAAAGAAATTTTGGCCCTCGTAAGAGATGGGAGAGAGTAAACCCTAATACTTTTTATGAGAACCTTATAATACAAAATAAGGTCCATATTAACACTTGCTTGTCTTTGCAATCCACTGCCGCCCACCTTATAACTGCTTTTGAGTGTTTAAGCCGTGCCATCTCTGAGACACTGACGTGCGCTGAATATCCCAAATGTACTAAACCCCAACGCTGGTTTAATTCGGCCTGCACGGCCGCCCATAGAGATTTAAAAACAGCTATTAAATCTATACCATTTAATCGCGACTCAATTAAACAGGCTAGGGGCCGATATAAGTCAGCCCTTGAGGAGAGGAAGAACAAAATACGTACCAACGCATGGAAAGATCTTATGGCAGCTACAGAACTGAGGGATCCCTCTCAATTTTGGAAGGTGGTTAATCACCCATATTTTTCAGGACAAGTAAATAGGGAGGAAGAATGTTTGATTCCGGAAGGGGTTTGGGTAGAACATTTTTCAGCCGTATTCCAGTCCGCAAATAACATTAATCATGGTGCAGAGGCTTGTGACCTCTTATGTCCGGTTACTCCCATTCCAATTAAAAGTGGAATTTTACTTGAGATACATGAGATCACCACAGCAATAAATAAAATGAAATTAAGGAAAGCTCCTGGCCCCGATGGGGTTCCTGCGGATTTATTTAAATCTTTACCTGATTTGTGGGTTCCGTTAATCACAAACGTTATGAATAGCGAAATTCAAAGCTTTATTCCTCCCTCATGGCTAATGGCAATAATTGTCCCGATATTCAAAAAGGGCAATAGGCTTGACCCCTTCTGCTAGAGACCTATATCTCTCATTGACTCCACGGTAAAGATCTTGGGGAGTGTCATTTTGAATCGGCTTGAGGAGTGGGCGGCAAGGTCAAACATTCTTTCGCCAATTCAATATGGGTTTAGACCTGGATTAGGCACAGTGGATCAGGCCCTAAACTTACACCTTATTCTTAGCAAATATGTCATAGCAAAAAGGGAATCCATCCACCTAGCCTTTATAGACCTTTCCAGCGCATTTGACGTGGTAAATAGAGTAAAATTGTGGGAAATATTGGACACAATGGGGGTTGAGCAAGATTTGTTGGATTTGATCAAACGCGTATATTCTAATCTTACCATTACAATTCATTTTGGACAACATGGTGAAAGATCACAACCCCTTGCATTTAATCGGGGAGTCAGGCAGGGCTGTACTTTGGCTCCTTTTTTATTCTTGTTGTACATAAATGGCTTGTATAACTATCTAGCTCAAGATGGCAAGGATTTTCCAAGGGTGGGTTTTAGACAATTGCCGATTTTATTGTACGCTGATGACGCCGTTTTAATTGCTCGCACGGCCAATGGCCTACAGATCCTCTTGGACCTTTTTTTAATACACACTCAGGATCTCGATCTGAAAGTCAATTTCAAAAAGTCGCATGTTATGATTTGTGGTTCAAAGAATACACGCACTAAAAGTTTTATAATGGGAGGGAACATTCTAACAAAGGTAAATAATTTCTGCTACTTATGTTTGCACCTAAGTTCTTCTCTATCATGGAAATTCCATTTGAATTTTAAACTTCAACAAATGGAAAGAAATGTCGAACACATTTTTCACTTCGCTCGCAGACTGGGGCATAGACCGGTACACCAGATCATTACGCTTTATAAGTCTAAATGTGTCTCGGCGGCAACTTATGGGGATGGCCTCTGGGGATATACCAGCTCTATTATTCTACAACGGGCAGAGAATACATTTCTTCACTGGCTACTTATGGTACCCAAGAATGTAGCGAATATTATATGCCATGAGGAGCTGGGGATTGGTTACATTACAGATTTGATAGATATTGCGCCCCTTCTGCTATGGATAAAATTATGGTTCAATCCGGTGGCTACCTTAACACATGAGTGTATAAAAGATTGTATTTCATTAGCAAACCACAACAAAATTCCATGGTTAAACTTTGTTCATAACTGCTTCCGAAACTTAGACTTGGAGTCTATGTATCTTAAACCAGAGCTCTTGCCCGCCAATGCGAAGGAAATTGTTAAATTACGATATAAAGAGTATGTTATGAATTCTAGATATCAAGCGGCAGAGAATTTGAGCTCTTTTGGTTCATATGTACAAATTCCATCCTCAAATTTGTTAGAACCTTATTTTATTTGGTTTCCGATTCCCTCCCTATAATCCTTACTTGTACTTTTTAGACTCAATATGATACATTTTAGAGTGGCGTTTCCAACAAAATGTGTGTGGGGAAAAAACGTTATCACCATGCCCTTGTGACGATTTTTCGAAACAAAGCACGTCACTTCATTTTATTTTGTACACTTTACTCAGCTCCTAGGGAAACTTTTTTACTACCCATTTTGCGTAATTTGCACACCTCATCCTATAAAGAAGGATTGATTGGCATTCAAAGCCTCTCGTCCAAACAAATATGTAGCTCCATTTTAAGTTTTATCAAATCTGCTATTATTATTAGGAATCAATATGAATCAGTAATGTGATTATTTTTTAATGGAATCTAGGTATTGTTTTATTGCTGTATATGATTTTATAAGTATTTATTATCTTATATTCAGTAGGTTCAAGTGGCACGTTTAGGTTCCAAAGACCTGTAGATTGAAGAATCTTGCTTTTTGAAATATGCAATAAGTATTGTATTTTATGATGATTTATATGTATGTATGTGTACTTTTATGGCAATACGCAGAATAAAGTTATTTGACTGACTGACTGACTGACTGACTACCATTGGGAATCCGACCCTGTACTGCACCTTTGCACCCGGCCACCCCTGTGCCACCCAGTGTGACCTTTTGGTGTAGGCTTGGACCTTGCCCTACACCTACCTTAAGTCCAAGAGATTGGTCACGTAAGTCGCTGTACTCTCCATGTATGCAGTATTTGTTTTTCCTCCATAGGATAACATTGCAGCTTTTAAGAACTGCACTGTGTCAACTTTTCTAACTGTAAAGATTTCTATTGCAAAACATACTCACCTGATTGTATTGATTTTGGTGCCAAAACATATATAAAGATACTTGTTATTTTGTAAGCTAGAGTGTATCTCCTTATTTAGCCCTGTATTTCATTTACTGACTAGCAGATGTCGAACACTCCTCTCTAATAAGCCTACAGCTGCTCGACCACCCTACCCCCTAAAAGTCTACCCTGGGATTTCTAGAGCAAGCCCTGTCCACTAGTAAGAGACCCCTGGGCTCTGCATGGTATAGCTTATTTTGATATACCATATAAAGAGTCAGCTTCCTACAGTGGGTTTCTAGGTTCTGCATTTTTGGGGTGACATTTTATTTCAGACAGGACTAATAGCATCTTTAATTCTAGTCATTTGTTAACAATGTGGTACCTAAAGGCCAGAGATGTGTTCACAGTCTCCACATCTGTACTCTTTGCCCATCTATTTGTGAGAGTTTAGCTGTCTCTAAAAACCAGGGACCTGCGACTGAACCAAGCTCGTTTGGATAATAGACATAGCGGAAATGTTAACAGAAATCTGGCACCTAGTTCAGGATGCTATAATAATGTTTAAGGCTGTATCACTCCAAGAAGATGATAGCACCTAACCACATCTGTTTACTGCCCTGGTAAACAGTCCTTTCCTTTCTCTAAAGTAAAACTGTACATTCAGAATACTGAGCATTATTTACTGTGTACGTTTGAATCAGAGTTTCTAACTCTGTGTGCCTGTTCTCACTACTGTGCCTGTTCTCACTACCGAGACAGCCAAGTGGTTATTGGGAGTAACTTGGTTATCCAGCTGGGGAGCATCAGTATTGTGGCTTTAGGGCACTAGTGGCAAACAACAGTACTGACACAGGATAGTGCCCAGTAATCACTGACTGCCTCATGACACCAAAATAGGCCTCAAAGGAACAGCACCTTATAGCACAGTAGCAAGTGAACAGAGGTGTGAGGTGGATGAAGAGGAACCCCTCGAGGATGGGAGCATGAATTTGTATCTCAGACATTTACTGCATGTTTTAAAGCAATCTGAAAACATTCAGACAGTCCCAGTAAAAAGGAAGAAGAGATTGTTGGTTGAATCTATTCTTTCTTTCCTGAGAAGAGATTTTACAACTTGGAAGCATTTGCATCACCAGAAATCCATTTGACCTGTAGGAATATACCGATAATATAAGGTGAGGAGCAGGCCACTTAGCCACAATAACCCTGCACTTTCTTGTTAATGCCAAGCTCCCTTTCAAGGTAACCAAGTACGAACCTAAGAGAGGTTACTGGGCAGTGTGTCTTGAGTTGAAGAAAAAGAGCTGTGGAAATGATAAATCAGTCTCTTGCTGTTCCCTCTACCTCAAGGGGCACCATCATGTATGTCATGAGGACTGGATCTATACCAGAATTTTAGGATAACAGCTGACTATCTTAATGAATCTCATGCAGATTTTTTATACGCACATGTAACACACTCAAATATCCTGACTGTCTTAGATATGTACAGAGTGGACACCCTCCTTCTGTTTGATAACAATGAGGAAGGAAGCACAACTATCCGACAGACTCTAGTTTCCCTAGCTTTGAAGGCAGCCACAGCACAGCACTTGTGGGAACACAGATTAATATAATTTCTTTAAAAGATAATTAAGTATCATACATTTTAATCTTGTTTCTGAATTTGTTCAGAGCTCCAAACTTAAGTAAAGATTTTATTGAAGCCATCTAATATAACACATTTATTTGATAAATTAAAATGCCATTAAACATACCTCCATAAAAGTAATATTTGCATCATCCTTGTTAGACTACTATTTAAGCAGTCAAAACAACACTACGTGTGTCAACCAAAACATATAAATGTGCATTCAGTAATCCAGTAGTTAAAAGAAAGCTAAGCACAAAATTGTGCAGTTATTTGGACGTTTGAGATGCTCATATTATGTCAGAGGATAAGTTCATTTGATTATGAAATCCTCATGTGCTCTAGTATTAAGAGATAAAACTAGTTCATAGCTGTAGGAAAATACCTTCTTTCTTGGCATGGTTATCCCCATTTTCTGCATGTTGTCAGTGTGTTTGACTGTGTTCACTGGGACCCCAGTGATTATGCCCTCTCCCTTCTAACTTGGTAACTTGTACCTTTACACCCCAGATTTGGCATACTGATACCCCCATGTAAGTCCCTAGTATACGGTACATAGGTACCCAGGGCATTGAGGTGCCAGGGGATACTCATGGGCTGCAGCAGGTATTATGCCACCCATGGGGAGCCCATGCAAAGTGCTCTACAGGCCTGCCACTGCAGCCTGCATGAAAGGGTGCATGCACCCTTTTTCATCTTATGTCACTCCACCGGGTCAGTATAAGTTACCCCTATAGCCGGCCCACCTAGCCCAGATGGCAGGGTGCAAGTACCTGTGTGTGACGGCACCCCTGCACTAGCAGAGGTGCCCTCACGAACTCCAGCTCCACTTTCATAGACTTTGTGAGTGCAGGGATGCCATTTTATGTGTGTACTGGAAATAGGTCACTACTTATGTCCAGCTACATAATGGTAACTTTGAACCTAGGCATGTTTGGTATCAAATATGTTAGAATCATACCCCAATAGTGTTGCCAGTATTGGTGAAGTATGATTACATGCACTATGGGGGCTTCTTAGGGGGCCCCCATCATTGCTCCTACTAGTCTTCAAGGGTTTTCAAGACAGCCCCAGCTGCTGCCACCCCTCAGATAGGTTTCTGCCCTCCTGCTGCTTGAACAGCTCAAGCCCGGGAAGGCAGAACAAGGGATTTCCTTTGGGAGAGGGGAGTAACACCCTCTCCTTTTTGAAACAGGAGTTACATGGCTTGGGAAGGGTAGCCTCCCCAAGCCACTGGTATGCTTTGAAGGGCACATTTGGCGTCCATCATGCATAAACCAATCTACACCAGTTCAGGGACCTCGATTCCCTGTTCTGGCGTGAAACTGGACAACCGAAAGGGGAGTGACCACTCACCTGTCCATCACCACCCCAGGGGTGGTGCTCACATCTCCCCCAGAGTGTCCCTGGGTTCTGGCATCTTGAATCCAAGGTTGGCAGGGATCTCTGGGAGCATCTGAGTGGCCAGGCCTGGCAGGTGACGTGAGACCCCCCTCCTGGTAAGTGGTCACCTGGCTAGGTGCCCAATCCCCCTTTCCGGGATATTTAGGGTCTCTCTCTTGGGTGGGTCCTCAGATACGGCTTGCAAGATTCTAGCAGGACTCCTCTGCAACCTCCACTTCAACTTCTAGCCACTCGAACCGTGACTGGACCCTCCAGGAACCGACAATCTGCATCCACGAAGGAGACTCTTCTTGCAACATTGTTTCCACAGCTCCTTCAAGCTTCTGCAACATTTCCCTGGCTGTGCATCCTATGAGGATGGCAAGTCTTCAGTCTGCATGAGAAGGAAGAACGAATCTCCCTTAGAGTGAAGGAGTTACACCCGTGCATCCACAGGCACCTGCCGCAACAACGACTGGCTGCGTGGATCTCCTCTCATCCAAAGCTGTGTGGATCCTGCAACACAGGTTGTGGTCTGGAGTAGTCATCTTGGTCCACTCTGCCAGCTTTCCAACTGTGGCGGGGGTAAGCCCTTGCCTTCCCACGAAGGACAGTAGCCCTGTGCACCACGTCTCTTGCAGTGCCAAGGCTTGTTTACATCTCCTCCAAGGGATCTTCAGGCTACATGTAGCTCCAGCCCTCAGCACCCCTTCCTGCGACGCACAGCCCTCTGTGTGGTTCTCCTGCGGCGTGGGACCCTTCTTCAGTCGTGCTGCGTGGGCTCTTCTGCAACTCCTGTGTCCCCCTCCTGTGGGACTCCTGTGGGTGCTGCATCTGCTCCTGTGGGCTCTCTGTGTTGCTGAAGGTCCCTTTTGACTCCCCCTCCTGGGCTGAGTCCTCCTGGGCCTTGCTGGTCCTCGGCAGCTCCACTTTCCGCCAACTGAGACATCTGCCTTTGCCAAGGCTTGTTGGGGAATTTCTCCACCGACACCAGATTGCAATCCTCCTTCCAGCGTGGGACATCATCGGCATCTCTCGGGAACTCTGCTCCAGGGCTGCAGTGCTCATCACTGTCGACCAACTCCTTCAACTACAACTGGGTGGGTAGTAGCTCCTACTCCTCCTGGACTCCACTGTGACTACTGGACTTGGTCCCCTCTCTCCACAGGTCTTCCTCTCTAGGAATCCACTGCTGGTTTCTAGCAGTCTTGTCTGGGTGTCTTATTTTCCTCTATTCCTTCCTTTTGGGTGGTTTGGGAAAATTCCAGTGATATACTCCTGCTCTCCTGGTCGCTGGAGGATACTGTGTTACTAACCTCTGTGGTTTCCCAGCTCCTATACACATTCCACTTGCTTAGGTGGGGGTCCTGGGTTCGCATTCCATTTTTTTAGTATATGTTTTGGGCTCCCCATAGGGTCAATACTGTCTAACTGCATTTGTACTGTTTTCTAACCTTTTCTATGCCTACTGCTGTTAACTAGCGTATATAATTAGTGTATTACTTACCTCCTATTGGAGTGTTGCCCTTCTAGTATCTTGTGGTATTGTGTGACCAAAAATAAAGTACCTTTATTTTTGTACAACAGAGAGTTTTTTCATTTGTGTAAGTGCTGTGTGACTACAGTGGTATTGCGTGAGCTTTGTGTGACTCCTAGATAAGCCTTGGCTGCTCATCCACAGCTACCTCTAGAGAGCCTGGCTTCTAGACACTGACTGCGCTACACTAATAGGGGATACCTGGTATAAGGTTTAAGTATCTTAGGTACCCACAACACACCAAGCCAGCTTCCTACAATGGCCCATGTATTTATGGCTGCCTCTCATATCAGCATAGATACAGAATGTTTACAATATAATTGAAAAGGAATATAGAGGACAGTGTAACCCTTATCCAAGACATTTCCCGTGTATAATTATCATCGATGGATTTCAACTGTATGATAAATACAAATTGCTTTTAGTCAAGTGAGTTCAAGGTATGCCAATCATATTTAAACACGAACTGCATTCATACGTCGACAGAGCTGATGGTAGGCTTGTCCTCACATTCCAGTTACCTACAGCCTAGAAATGTACAAACGTTTATGTGTTGACAATCATCTGGGTCTCAACATGTACTTCAGTGCCCAATACATTTCAATCATCTCACTCCAATCTAGACTAATTCATTAGGCAAATCCATTGACAGCGGGCAGTACAAAATTATGCAAAGGTATTGAAGTCTACGAAATGCAAGAACGTTTATCAACTGGATAATTTGAAAAATGTTTTCTGCCCATAGCCTAGGTGGGTCAAAAACACTAATTGTTGCACTTATTTCAATATCAGGGTGTACTCAAATGTATTTTAAGGATATTATAGTATTATTCAAATCTAAACTTTATGATATGGACTAATTTGGCATAGAATTGTGTATCCCAGTATTATTCTATGTGTCAAATACAATTTCTAATAAATTAAGATATTGATACAAAATATCCTTAGGAGCCAAAGGAGAACTATTTACAAAACACTATTCAGATCATATCACATATAGATGTGCATATTTCAACTCAACATCACACATCAATCATAGATACTGGTAATACCATGAACAAATATCAGAATTGCATAGGTGATTGTTAGGAGAGACTTAAAGAACAATTGTTTTGCTTACCAACAGCTCAGCATTTTTCCATATGTGGTAACTGGCTCTGTAAATGGGTTCCATCTTAAAAACCCATAATTATATGCGGTGCTGGAAAATACGGACTAAGACCACAAATTATATAATTGCTGAATAAAACGCTAAGTACATAAGCCATGTTGGTGCTGAAATATGATAAAGAATCAAAATGGTCTTTCACATGTATTTGAGAGGAACAAAGAAAAAGGAAAAAAATTGCTATTCCAGAAGCCGTGTTGGAATATGCCTGTTAGATTTTGCGTCAGTACAGAATAGTTCTAATGTACTTGGAACAGTCAAGTATGACTGTATGAACATAAATAGATTATTTTAAGGCGGCATTTTACAGAGGACAATGATTCTGAATCTAACAAATGTCACAATGTTGAATCCTGAAAAAAACAACATAGGTAACAATTATTGTAGTGAGGTATCATTTGCAGAAGAGGCTAAGCCTATATTAACCTAAGCATCATTATGCACAAATATCCCAAAAAATAAATCATATAAATATAATCCATAGCAGAATATATAAACCTTACAGTCACAGGATCATACCAAGTCCTGAACAACATGAGCATAGATGAATAATACTTGAATGGAGAAATCATTGGTGAAAATGTTAGGCCTACATGGACCTACCCACCATTAAAAAATACCTCAGGGAATTAATCATGTAAATTAACGTCACTAGCTAGGTGGCTCAGCCACTTGAAAGCAGTAGAGCAGTAGATCAACACGGATGATTAATTTTACTATTTTTATTTAACTTACATCATGCGGATAATATTTCACTACAGTGTAACCTATTCAGAAATAGATGTGTCTGAAATTTGTACCAATGAGAACACTGCTACATGAACTTAAAATTGATTTTACAACAATCAGCTTTATTAACCATTGTGCCCCATAAATTTGGCATGTCAGTTATTGCTTTTGCCATTTTTCAAGTATTTGCTACCATAACATTAAGCATAACATTTTGTAGTATATGTTACCTAATATTTTGGGGAATGTCTGCACCTATGATGAGTTCTATATTTAAACAAATTATACTAGCAGATCAAGTGATTTCACGATTTTGGTTTAACCACTTATGTTTTACCTGATCTTAATCTGTGATTGCTTGGCTCATACAATTTTGCTATGAAGTTGATTTTTATGATTAATTCTCCGAGTTAATATTTTTTTTAATTTTTTAGAACTTAAATCTTATTTTTAAGAATTTAGGTTTAGGAACTTAGGTTTAGAGCATAGGCCCATATAGTTTCGCCATTTGGACCTATGGTTCCGGCAAACAATTCTTAGTCATCTCATATAGTTTTATATCAATTCTCTGAGATGTTTTTCCATAATAATGTATAGGTTAAAGGAGGCTTACCTTCTGTAAATGATACCTCAAGACAATAATCGTTACCTGTGTTGGGTTTTTCACGAATCTATATTATGACATTTGCTAAATTCAGACTCTGTGGCGTATATAAAAATCTTCCATAAAATAAGCTATTGGTGTTTATATAGTCAAAAATTTGCCTGCTGCACGTTCATTAGAACTGTTCTCTAATGAATCTTAATAGTAATATTCTAAAAAAGCTTCTGGAATTGTGTGAGTTTTTTATTTCTTCTCTTTCTTTGTCCTTCTCCTTGACTGCATATGATAGAATAATTTTGATTCCATAACCAGACTTCCACAGCATCATGGCTAATGTACTTAGTGCTTTAGTTGTCATTCACATCATTTCCGGTCATAGCCGGTGATTTCCCGGCACCACATATAAATACATCTTTTTAAGATGGCGCTGATTCATAATGCCAATTCTTCATGTGTGGGAAAATCCCATATTATTGCAAGGCACAGCGCTTGTTCTTTAATACTCGCCTGACAATAACCTATGCAACTTTGGTATCTGTTTTTAGTTTTATGTAAACCTATGATAGATATTTGAAACCGAGGCGATTTATGCAAGTATATATGCAATGTCTCTAAATGCAGTGTTTTCTAGATTGACTAGCCTTTGCCAAGGCCGATAACCTTCCAATGTACAATTGCATATTGAGACGAAACATGCAAGTCTACAAATAGAATGATTATTCTCAGATTACTGTTGTCCAGGTTTGACTAATCTTGGTTTATCTGGAGAATCTTCTCAGTTTTGGTGATTTTACTTGGGACATCCTTACTACTAAGGATATTCAGGATGGCAGCTCTAATTTGATGCTGTCTTACTTTCAAAATTACTTTCTTATATACAGTTTTTTTATCTGGTGTGATCAATTAAGCTTTTTTGGGCCTGTGTGCTACTAATACATGTCGAACATCTATTGGAAATGCACAAGTCTCCTTTGGCTACTGCAGATAATGCAGATTACTTTATTTCAAACTGTCTTTAAATCTTAGGTTAACCTTAGGTTATACATTACTTTGCTAATGCGTCAATTTAATCATAAGGCTTAGATTGGAATAAATGCTGCAATTATCTTTAAAATGTACTTGAGCACAAGCTGAGATCGAAATAAGTGTAACACTACTCACTTTGCACCCACCTAGTTTATGGGCAAATAACATCTGTGAACATATCCATTATATGAACTTTTTGAATTTTTAGAACTTTGTTCCCCTCATATAAGTTTTACTATCCTCTATCAAAGGACTAGCCTAATGAATGATTCTAGCCTAGGATGTGATTGTTGAAACGTAGAGGGCACTGAAGAGCATGTTGAGACCCAGACAAGTGCTATAACATGACCCTTTGTGCACTTCTAGGCTACAAGTAACTGGAATTTGAGTACATAGCCAGTCATAAAGAGTATATATATATATTTTAAGATAAAATAGTTATTATACCTATTTGTACAAAGAAGTGCACATATCTAAATATATACATATAATGAAATTATAAATGTTAACATATACAGTGATATGCAGTCCATTGCTTTTAAAGTATGGTGGTTATGTGGGAAGGAGCCAACTGTCGAGTAGTCTTCTGAAGATAAGATAGTTATCTGTGGATCTCATATTTGGGGGTAATGAACTCCATAGTTTGGCTGCTTGAACAGAGAAAGATGTACCACCTATCATCTTTTTCTTGATGGTGGTATTTTGAGGCAGGATGTAAATCTTGAGCGGAGGTTTCTTTTTTTTAAATGTATTTTGTTATTTTATTCCTGATGAAAAGCATTTCTCGTCCATTTAATGCTTTGTGGATGATACAAAGCAGCTTAAATGTGGATCTTCTGGCAACTAGTAACCAATGTAGAGCCCTCAAAGCAGGGGAGATGTGGGCTTGCGGCTTTACATGTAGGAGTGGTCTGGCAGTCGAGTTCTGAATATGTTGTAGTTTTTTCATAGTAGATAGAGATGATCCATGGTAAAGGCCATTGGCCTAATCTAGTTTAGATAGTACAAGAGAGATAGTAGCCTGCTCTTTGTGTGGAAATTTGAGTTGGGGGAAGATGCGTGTCAGAATTTTCATGGTGAAAATGTTGTTAATTTGTACACTGGAGCATTCATAGTTAACTTTGAGTCCATGGTAATTCCAAGGTGTCTAACTTCCTTAGATACTTTAGGAGGTGGTCCCAGATCATCAGGCCAGCTGCAGAGTGGGTCCTATTTTTTTGATCGCTACATGTGAGTATTTATATTTTGGAAGCATTTCGTTTGAGGTGTCTCCATGTTATCCACTGATCAATGGCTCTGAGGCAACTGAAGATTTGTGAGTTTCCAAAGTCTTTGAGGCATTCCAGTTTAAGGAGTTTTTGTGTGTCATTGGCGTAGTTGTAGCATGTGAGTTAAAATTAATTGATCTTTACCGATAATCACATCATATAAATGTTGAAAAGCATCAACAAGATGATTGAGCCTTCATGGACCCTTACTTTTGTGAAATCGGGGTTGGATGAAAAAGGGGGAGTATGGATAACATTTGTTTTGTTTTGAAGGTAGGATGTGATCCAGTCAAGAGCAGTGCCCTCTGCTGGCTTTGTAGAGTCTTTGTATTAGAGTGTCACGGTCAACTGTGTCAAAGGCTGGCAGAGGTCCAGGAGAAGTGGTGCAGCAACTCAATTGCAGTCTATTGTGTTTTTAAGATCATCCCAGATGGTGATGAGGGCAGATTCAGTGCCTTTTCATGGTCGGAATCCAATTTAGTAGTTTGAAAGTATGGAGTTATCTTCAATGAATAGTGACATCTGGGCGAAAGCTGCTCTTTCTATCAGCTTTCCCAGGGAAGGTTCATTTGTAATTGGTCTGTAGTTGTTGGGGTCATGCGGGTCCAGGTTTGTTTTATTTAATAATGGATACATGTATGCCTTTTTAAGATCTTCAGAAATTATTCATGTAGTCAAAGAATTATTGATGATTCTTCTTACTGCTGTGGCAGCAGAGGTAGATAAAAGAATGTTCTTGAAGATGCATGGTGGACAAGGGTAAGAAGGGCAGTCGGAAGGCGTGCTTGCTTTGACCAGATTCATAAATTCACTTTGTGATATTTGTTTGAAGGAGTGCAGAGGCAGGGTTGGACTACTTTTGGAGGGGATGTTTGGAAACAGGTTGGTGCTGGTGGATGTCCTTTGTTTTAAATTAGAGACCAATGTGTCTGCCTTGGTTGTGTACTGATTTGCAGTTTGTCTGTGAATTCTTGAGTAACTGGATGAGTTACTACCATACACTTAGGTTTTCGAAATTCACTGAGAATTTTATAAAAACAATTATTTGCAGATATAGCGTTTTAAATTCTGTCTGAGTAGTAGCTTTTTTTTTTTTTTTAAGCTTTTTTGATTGATGATTTGTATACTTTGTTAAGTTTGCAAAGGTGAAGTTTGTCTTGAATGTTGTTTTTTAGTTCAGTGTTTCTTCAATGTGCTTGTTTTCTTTTGTCCTGTTTTGTTTTTCTCAAGGGTATTAGTATATTGAAAGCTTCCGATAGCCACTCGTAAAGTTTGTGAACAGAATTAATTGTGTCTAGATATGAGTTGACTGTTGTGTTTCTAAGTATTCAAAATTAAATTTCTTCCATGGTCAATAGGTGGATGTATGTAAGGTTGGGAAAGTTACCAAATTGTGGCCTGACCATGTGACTGGTGTGATGCTTTGAACAGTAACTAGTTTTGGGTTTGCAAAAATGACATCTAAGATGTGTCCAGTGATGTGTGTGGGATTATGTACAATCTGATGTAGGATCAATGTGACTAGGTCAGTGATTATAGCTTTTGGATGGGGAATATTGGGTTTGTCAAACCAAATGTTTAGGTCCCCAAAAATGCATAGGTTGGAGTATAACGTAATAAGGTTTGAAATTGTGCTTAGAAATGTGTCTGGGAATGTTGAATTGTTAAGTGGAGGTCCTTGAAGGAGGTGAAAGTTACAGGAGGAAGTTGGTGTTGAGTTGCACTTGGTGATGAGGGACTCACAACCTTTATGGAAATGTTTTCTGCTTGTTTGAATATAACAGCTAGTCCACCTCCTCTTTTCCCTATATAGTATTGTGTGATGGATTGATCAAGCATTTGTGAGCATGCAGTTCAGAGATTCTGTTTTGGTGGGGGTATAATTTTGTTTTGTGAAAGAGTGATCAGTATATTGTGAACTTGTAGCAGGTGAGTCATTAGTGCTGATGTTAAATGTATGAGGGTCATAATAGTGTTGTTTTTCTGTATCATACTCCTCATCCAGCAGGCTGAGAAGGCATAATGTTGTGTCTGAGTGTGTTGGTGGTGGAGATGGTGGTTGTGAGTCAGATGGTGAGTAATGTTCTTTTTGTAGAGTAGCCTTGTTGTGTGATAGACATGGGGATGAGAAACAGTGGCATGTTGTTTGTTTTGTTTGTGCCTGTTTAGGATGGAAGGAGTATGGGTTAGGGGTGGCGGTGGACCATGTAGGTCATAGTCTAAGGCTCTAATTGTGCAATGGATGAGAGGCAGGTGAATGAATGTTGCTGTGTTGGGGTGCTTATAGTAAATGTTGGTGAAGAATGAGAATTTAGGAGTGAAGTTGATTCAGGATTTGTATGATTTGTGTAGTCATGAGGGTGAGAGTGGGTGTGACAGGAAGTATTATGAAAGGGTGTGTTTTTTTGATGTGCTGGTGTTTGTGCTTAGTTTTGTTTTTGTGAAGCAGTTAGAAGAGATATTGATGTAGTGGTTTTCTGTGAAGGATTTGTATGCGAGTTACTACTGGTGACTGGTATCTGAATAGTACAGGGGGTGATGATATGTTTTGGAGAAGAGTATATGTGTTGTGTAAGAGGGGATGGACAAGAGTTATGAGTGTTAGATTTGATCACTGGAGGAGGGAATATTAGTCGTAAGGCGGAATGTAAGGATTGTATAGTTGTGTGTAATTGGTAAAAAGAGGAGGAGGGTTTTGGTGGATGGTGTGATGGAATGCTGAGTACAGGTTTTGTGATGATAAAAAAGGGTCTGTTAGGAGGAAGTAGAGGATAGTACTGGTGTTTTGTATGAATAGGGAGTGTGTGTCTGGATGCATTAAAGGCATGTATAATGTGGGTTTGTGTTGCGCTGGTGATGTGTGGATGTGTTAGTGGTATAGGATAGAGTTATGTTTCGTGGGAGAATGAAGGTGCAATAGTGTTGTAGTTGTAGTAGAATTGTATACACATGTGTTTTGTGGTGTTTTGTAGTGGCTGAGAAGACACTGAAATCTGTACGAGGTTTATTTGTGGTGTATGAGTAGAATGCCTTTGCTGATACTGTGCTTGGATTCTTGTGGATGTGGATGGCTAAAGGCGGTAGTTGGTGAGGGAAAAATTGGGAGGTATCTCTGACCCTAGGCCCTACCATTCCCGAACAGGCCCAAACAGGCAGCAGCCCTTGTCCTCACCGCCCTTACTCTTGGCATCCGGACTGAGACATCCTGAGCCCTAGGCTTAAATAATCCTTTTGCCAATGGAACCCTAGCCCTAACCAATCAGAATCCTAACCTTAAACTCTAGAGTCAATGGGAGACCTGGCCCTATTAACCAATCACAGCCCTAGCCCTAACAGCCAATCAAAACCAAAGCCCTAAGCCCTAACCCATAGAACCCTTGAACTCTGACTGAATGCAATTCATATTCAACATATGATTGGTCTAATACAGAGGGATCCAATCAAGACGATTATACATGTGAAATGTCTTAGGGTAAGGAATACACGATCCTCTATATTACCATTCAATTACATTTTAAACATGATATAGCTATCTGACATGAGAGACAATCAGATATACACAGCTATGAAATACTTTCATCAATAATATTAAAGTACATAGGGATCTCGTACTTTTATGAAGTTATTTTCTACTGTAATATCAGGATCTCAGCAATCCATGAACACAATTTTGTGTGCAGCTTTCGTTTAACTTTTTTTTCACAAAATTTACATTTGTATGTGGTGGTTGACAATGTGGTGTTGTTTTAGGATTACTTGGTCAGTAACCTAACAAGGTTTTAGGATGAGTTAAGTTTGCATGCATGACTTATGGAGATACAATTAAGTTCATGTTATTGTATACATGTGTACTTTTGGATGGCTTTGATTAAATTTTGAAGGCTTAAAGTAGTTCTGGAATAAAAATGAAACATGTTGACAGAGTCAATATGTATTAAGCTTTAATTCTGAAATGTTGTTAAAAAAAAGTCTCATTCATGGAGTACCTATTCGGAGTGGACATTAGAGTGACTGGAAACTTAATCTGACACTTGGTTTGTTAAACACTTCATTGTATCAACAGCAAATGAGTGCCTCTCCCATTCAGGAGCTGTTTATTTAGGTGTTCATTATATAACTACCTGAGAGTGCATTTGTAGCTGTCTCAGGGAGAAGAGCATGTTTGATTACTCAGCGGAATACCAAGGGAACACACTGTTCTAATCATTGCTGTCTACGTGAAAATTGGTTTAATATTTATTTTCTATAGCACCAAATATGAAGGATTTCAACCGGTTTGAAGTGATTATTATTTATAAATAGAATGCGATTCAAATTAGAAGAAAAAGATAGACTGTACACCCACACCTGCATACATGCACAGATCGCAGGTGGCAACAGCTTGAGCCTGATGGGGGATGCTGAGTACTCTTGGACTGAGCCCAATGTTCTTTAGTGATGGCCGAAGGCTTGCTTGAATGGGGCAACCTCGAGGTTTTTTCTAAAAAGCAGGTAAGTTAGTTGTGCTGCTAAGGAGGAAAAGAGTTCCACAAACACAGACTACACAGCCCAGTGGATCACCGCCATGATGAGTCTTCTTCTGCATCAAATGGTGGTGTCACGGTGCTCTACCAAGAGGCAGTAGATTTACTTTAGGATAGGTTTTGTGATCTTGTTATTTTGTTTGAATCACCATCAACACAACTCATTTTGTAATCTGAGGTTTATTTTGTTTTTTTGGGAAGGACTTTGTAAATAATGTTGCAGCAGTATCAGCATGTCATAGCTTGCAGTTTGGTTGTGGCACAACATATTGGAAATGCTTATATTGAAGCAACTTAGGTGAATCTGTGCATGATAAAATTATAAAACAATGCTCTGAAAACCCCCCCCTGATAAAACATTTCACAAGGAGCTTAGGCAATCAGGGTAGTCACAATGGGTAGAGATTAAAGCAAAGAAACTCTGTCAACACTGAGTAGTGCAAGATTTGTCTTGTGGTTTCAAATAGAATGCAGTTTGAACAGTAGAAGGGAGATTCAAGACAAGAGACCTCAGAAAGATAAATACCGTTCAAAGAAAACTGGGATGAGGAAATCCATTTGCCTTATCACAAAGAAACATGGTCATAAAGCTTTAAAGGAAGAAGAAAAGCATAGTATTTGCAGTAACAATAAGTAATAAAAGCACAAAGCCCTAATTCTGCAGTTTTACTTTATAGCTAAGGATATGATACCTCCTGCACGTGCTACCAAGTGCCTTTATAAAGTGTCACTTACCAATAGTGAAAGAGGCCTTGCCCTTCAGCAGCAGCTTGAGGCAGTTTGGCTGGTTGTAAAGGATGCTGTAATGCAGAGCTGTGTGTCCATCTGTTGTCCTGCGGTCCAGATTCCCCCTATGCAGGGAACGAAGAATATGTAACTAGCTAACTCTCCATGAAGGAACATACCCATGTTACTCTGTCCTCGTCCAGCTTCCCATAATCTCTAACCCATCTCTCATTCAATAATCTATCATTCTCACTGTAGCATAGTGTATCTCAGCTCGCATCATTTTCCTCTCAGTCTGTAGCCCATGTGTCCAATTCCTGTATCACCTCTCCCCTACCCTGTCATTTGCCTAGCATTTTCTCAAAAGAGCAGCCCTGTTCTTTCCGCAGGTCTATGAATCATCTCTCCGACCCTTAGCACCACCTCTTCTATTTATTTATCTGGCTTTTCCAGTACTTTTTACATTTGCGCAGAAACAACTTGTTAAAGCTGTGGTGAGGATGATTTCTCATTAAAATGCAGATCAAGTTCTAATTTTAAAATTACATTTACTGTCCCTATTCTGCACCATCAGGACTGTGCCCCAAAACTCAATTTCCAGAGCCACATGTGCTAGTCCTAGCCAGAGTCTCCCAGTTTTCAGTTAGGTCTAATCAGAACCTGTCCAGTGCCACTCAGTCCTCCTTCCAGCTTCACCCTGTCTCAGGCTCCAATTGCCCGTACCGGTCTAATGTGCATCACCAATATCACAGCACAAGTCACCTAAGGCCAGATGTATCAAACATTTTTGCAATCGCCAATGGGCCGTTTGCAATCGCAAAAATGCATTTTGGTATGTATCAAGTCTAATTTGCGAATCAGTAACTTGTTACCGAATCGCAAATTGGATTTGCGACTACATACCGATTCAATATTAGGAAGGGGCGTGTCCAGGGCGTCCCTTCCAGATACCGAATCGTAGTGGTGTGAATGATTGTTTTGTGACCATGAATGCTGTCAAAACAATTGCAGTTACCGCCACTTTCAAATTGGTGGTAACCCATTCGCAAAGGGGAAGGTGTCCCCAAGAGACCCCTTCCCCTTTGTGAATTCATGCGAAAACATTTTTTAAGAGTAGGCAACAAGGACCACTGCCTACTCTTAAAAAATGAAAAGAAAACTTTTTCTTTTTTAAATGCATCCGGTTTTCCTTTAAGGAAAATGGGCTGCATTTAAAAAAAAAAAAAAAAAAAAGATTGCTTTATTTAAAAAGCAACCACAGACATGGTGGTCTGCTGAACCCAGCAGGCCACCATCCCTGTGATTGTAACCATTTGCATTGGGTCGCATGAATATTAATGCAGTAGGTCCATTTGCGAGCCCTTGTGAATCGCTATATGAAACTCCTGGAGTTTCATACATTCCAATATCGATTACTTAATTGAGATTCATAAAAAAAAATCGCTATTTGGTAATCGCTATTGAAAAGAATGATACATACGGACCCTAGTCTGTCGTTAGAGTATTCCTCACCTTGCCACTTGCCAGCAAATCTAACCAGAACCTGTCCAGTGCCACAAAGTCTCACCATCCCTTACCCATTCTGAATGATGAAGTCGACAAGCGGTAGAGTGGCCTCATCTGCAAGACGCACTGCCAGGTGTAGTGCAGTCTCACTAGGGTCCTGTCAGGGAGAGAAAAGACAAGGAGAGTGGATGTCAACAGAATACCACAACTCTATGGGACATTGTAGAGTAAATACATGACCATGAGTAGAGGTTAGGCCACCCCAGGGAAGGATGGAACGTTCTACCAATCAGTAAGGACCTAGATACAGAACAATAATCGAAAGGATCTCTGTGCAAGCACGCCCAGGCCCTAGGGCTGGAATCCCCTCCATTGCCAACAAGATGCTTGTCTCATCAGAAAAAAAAAAAACAGTGTTAGAGCATGTGCAAAACTGGCTCAGGCGTTGGTTTTTTCCTCCCCTCTATTTAGACACCCTTTCTGCTAGCAGACATAATTGCATCTTTGGAGTATGTTTCTACTTTAATGCTAACAAATCACACATTTCAATTTATTTTTACCCCAGATTCCTTTCATGGCTCTCTGTGTATTCTCAGATAAGTTGTGGATTCTGCCACGTCCCTTGTCAAACAAATCTGCGATTACGTACTTAACAACATACTCATTCCTGGCACTCCGTTCCTGCAATTTAAAAACCTGAAAACAGAATTGCTTAATACTGTTACAATAGCAGTATTTCCCCTCCTAGTCATTTCTGAACAATTTCAAAACTATGGTGGTGATTACGACCTTGCCGCCGTGGCCATTTGGAGATCCCTGCTGGGCCGGCGGGCGGAAACTTGTTTTCCGCCCGCCCGCCCAGCGGGGATCACGGCCGCAACATAGGAGCCGGCTCCAAATGGAGCCGGCGGTGTTGCGGCCGTGCGACGGGTGCAGTTGCACCTGTCGCGCTTTTCACTGTCTGCACAGCAGACAGTGAAAAGCCGCATTGGGGCCCTGTCAGGGGGCCCCTGCACTGCCCATGCCACTGGCACATGCACTGGCATGGGCAGTGCAGGGGCCCCCAGGGGCCCCACGACTCCCCATACCGCCAGCCTTTTCCTGGCGGTTCAGACCGCCAGAAAAAGGCTGGCGGTCGGGGACTCGTAATCCCCTGGGCAGCGCTGCCTGGCAGATTACATCCGGCAGGGCAATTGTGGCAGAAAACCGCCGGCCCCGGCGGTGCGACCGCAGCGCTACTGCCGCGGTCAAAATACGCCGGGAGGCACCGCCAGCCTGTTGGCGGTGCTCACGTCGTTTTGGCCCTGCGGTTGTAATACCGCCAGGGTCATAATGACCACCTATGTCTCCTATGTAGATTTTTTCAAGTTCTCTTGTTCTCACCACCTCCGCCCTAAACGAAATCTTCTTACTACCGAATTCCTAACTCTTACTGGCACAGTCTTCAATACATACCTATTCTTGTAGTCTGAATCTTGTCCCTTTTGCTGCATTCAACTTTACACTATTCATCTAGAATGAAAATATGCTTCCCTTTTTGCCTCTAGTTTTAATCTAGATATTTACCTTCTCACTAGATGACCATTCCTCTGTCCTATTCGAGCTTCGCTCACTGCTAATCGTTCTCACAATCCATCGTCAACACCGTTTTTCAACTCCTTTTTAATCTCATTTACCGTTCATGCCACCTACCCTCAAATTCTACTACTGCTTGTCTTCTGAAGTATTCCCAGCTGTGCACCTACGTCAATTTTCTAATTGGCCTTTAATTGACTCTAGCACCAACATTCAAACTTAAATGCCCTACTCATGTCCCACTCCTCCATAAGCCTCCTTGTACTTTCACTTTGATTCTCTGAGTAGCTTACCTCTCTTTGTCACTTTCTTCTAGATTAACCATAGAACTCATCAGACTATGCTATACTTAAATTTGCATACACGTGTATTCTGCACCATTCCAGTGCAGTCTTTTGGAGAATGTTCTCTTCTAAATACAAAGAAAGGTTCCACAACTGGCTGTTCTCAATGAAATGGTTTTCTTACCTGGTCATCCTCCACCAGGCTAAGTTCTACGGGGGGGTGGTTTGGCGGCCGTACCTGCTCAGGAAAGTTACTACTACACTTGGCTATTCATAGCCAAGGGGTATTCATCTTCTGTGAGTAGTCAGTGTGATACACAGTGAATTAGCTGGGGAATTATCACCTGTGAGTCAATTGTTACCTGTGAGTCAATTGCTGGCAGAGGTTTTGACAGGTCCCAACCTTCTGCAAAGGCCTGCAGAAGGCACAGTAGATCTCGGTTCTGGATAGCGTCCCAGACCAGCTGTGGATCCTGCCCTGTTCCTTGTCGAACAAACTTGCGATCCACATATTTGGCAACAATATACTCTTTTCTTGCACTCCTGTGTGGGAATGGGGTGCAGGATTGAAGGGAACAAAGGGGGATATTTTCACATATCTAAACCATACCTCTACAGCATCCAAAACTTCCTGCAATTTAAGAACCTGAAAACAGCACTGCTTGATACTGCTAAGAATATGAATGGATCATCAGTTACTACTGTTTTCCCACAAATGCAAACTCTGTCAACTCTTTCCCTTTTCCCTCATTAGCCTATACAACCTTTATCCCTATTTGCACATTCAGTGTTGGCTAGCATGCAAGCACGTCATTGTGGCACTTTATGAATCAAATTTATGAACATATAAATTGCAACTCCCCCTTAAGACAACATTGTCACAGTATTGATTTGTACTAATGCTGCTCATATTAATCCTCCAGACAGATTGTTGGCTCCGCTCCACCCATGAGAATACCCCAAACGCCTGCAACGTTCCCACCCTTTCACAATGGTACTCACATGTCACTGCTGGGCACAGGTTTCACACCGATATGGGATGGCAGTTTGGCTTCCATGATCTCATTAAACTTTTGGTTCCCAATGTTTACTGCCAGCTGTTGGAGTAATGGAGCACAACAGTTATAATGAAACTGCCCCAACCATCAACAGTGCAAACCATCACTAGTGCATTTCTACCATTCGTGTGGTTTCAGAACCCACTAGAGCTATGTGGATAAGGCACCAGCCTACTTGCAAACTGAGCCCACCTACCAGCTGGAGAGATATCACTGGCTTACCAGATCTAGGGGTTATTCTGACCTACTAGCTCTAGAGAGACATCTGGCATATCATCTCTAGAGACAGCTCTGGTCTACCTGCACTAGAGATAGCAACAGACAACTAGCACAAAAATTGCCATTGTTATCTTAACTTTAGAGCTTGCTTTGGCCTACCCGCTCTAGAGATGGCACTGGCCTCCCTACTCTGAGGATGATTCTGGCTTACTGGACACACAGATGACTAAGGGGGTCATTACGACCCTGGCGGTATAAGGCGCTTACCGCCGTGCAGAAGACCGCCAATACACCGCACCGGCGGCGGTAGACCGCCACAGCTATTATGACACACATCACGGAATCTGCCGAAATTCAGACACCCACACAATACCGCCACACCAAAGGTCAGCGATAAACTGGCGGAAACACATCCTCCACCTCCACGGCAACAGAAACACGCCCATGCTATTACGACCCACGAATCCATGCGGCGGTCTTTCAACCGCGGTATTCCATTGGCGGTACACACTGCCGCGCTCAAAATACACACACATCTCCAAAACACCGCCACATTGGACATTTCGAAATACACACACCTGAGACACATACACACACCACTCCCACACACCCAACACAATATAAAACACACACCCACATCAGCCACAAACCCCTACAACCAGAAATTCTGAGAGAAGGCGAGAGAGAGCACACAATAGACAACCCCATCACACAAAGGCACACAACACCATCACCCACACAACATCCAAGCACAAAACACCACATACCACTACACTCACCACACTCATCACCACATACACCACCCCACACATCACACACACCACAGGCACTCACAAAAGCATTACACACATACGGATACAGCAACATCCACTGTCTCCACTGTGTCCCCCTCCTCTTCTTCTCCCTCCCAGTCTCGTCTACACACACACCTGCATGCACCACATCTACAGGCACTAGGACTCGCACCAGGACACCCAGCACCACAAGCCGCTCACCTGCACTCACCACCTCCACTGCCATTTACACGTCCCCTGTGTCCTCTCCCAGTGTGTCTGCAACGCCCCCTCCCAAAGTACCCAAACGCCAGCAATCACTCACCCAACATCCATCCACCTCACAACAGCCTCCAGTACCCGCACCTGCACCCAAAACAGCTAAAGTGACACCTCCTACAACCACCTCCTCTTCCTCCACTCCCAGACCCCCTCCAGCTACCCATGCCAGTGTCCGTCAGAAACTGTCCCTCTGTCAAATTGACCTTTTTGCCCGCACCCCTCCCTCCAATTCATCCGTCCGTCGTAGTGCCTCAGCCAAAAAGCCTCCAGTACCAGTGGTGCATGTTCCAGGTTTTTGGAGTGCACCGTCCAGGGCAGGCAGGCAGGCAGTAGAACCCGGAGCCAAGGCAGTGGCAGCCCACCCCCTGTAAAGGCTCCAAAATTGGAGAGTGGACGACGGGACCGTGTCAAGACTCCTGGTGGGACAACAAGTGAAATGGGATCGAAGGCAATTGGTGAGTCAGCTGTAACTCCAAAAAAGGTGGGGAAGGTCCAGAGGAAATATGCCCAGCCTGTTGTGAGTGTTACGACGGAGAAGTGCGCCATCTTTTCCGGCGGTCCAGACACAACCGCCAGCACCGTCGTCACTGGTCCAGAGACCACCGCCAGAGTCACAGCTCAGGAGGGCCCAAGTATCGTCACTGGTCCAGAGACCACCACTAGAGTCACAGCCCAGGAGGGCCCAAGTATCGTCACTGGTCCAGAGACCACCGCCAGAGTCACAGCCCAGGAGGGCCCAAGTATCGTCACTGGTCCAGAGACCACCGCCAGAGTCACAGCCCAGGAGGGCACAAGTATCGTCACTGGTCCAGAGACCACCGCCAGAGTCACAGCCCAGGAGGGGACAGAATGCCACAGCCCCGCTGGCCAATGATGGAACGTCATGCCACACACCAATGTCCAGTGTGAAGATCGTCATGCCACACACCAATGCCCAGTGTAGAGATCGTCATGCCACACACCAATGTCAGTATCAGGACCACGATGGCAAAACACCGCTGAACAGTCATGAACCTCAATGGCAAAGCACCGCTGAACAGGGCAAAGAACGCCATGGTAAAGCACCGCTGAACAGGGCATGGACCGTGTAGGAATTAATGGACTGCCACATCAGGCATCCTTAGCCCATGTGCAGCTGGGACAGTGACAGGACAGGAACTTTCACGGGGAGACGCATCTAGTCTGGGCACCAGTCCCCCTCCAGAACAAGAGGAGACCTGCATCTACTTGAGAGACTGTGGCTTTGCACTCCCCAGGATGGCACAGTGGGCAAGCCACCCACTGTAGAGACTTGAGAGACTGTGGCCTTGCACTCCCCAGGATGGCACAGTGGGCAACCCACCCACTGTGGAGACTTGAGAGACTGTGGCTTTGCACTCCCCAGGATGGCACAGTGGGCAAGCCACCCACTGTAGAGACTTGAGAGACTGTGGCTTTGCACTCCCCAGGATGGCACAGTGGGCAACCCACCCACTGTAGAGACTTGAGAGACTGTGGCTTTACACTCCCCAGGATACATCAATGGGCATGGAGCCCCGTCGTAGATCTGGCTTCGCATTCATCTGGCTGAGGTACCCCCCTTCCCTTCCCCCCGAGGTGCCTGTTTTATTTCTATCTGATGCCCCGGCAGTGTTATCTCCGATTTTGGTACGGTATCTATTGTGGGTTGTTAATGTGATATTTTTGACTGCATGTGTGTGTATGTTGTAATATGCGAGGGTGGGGGTGTTTGGTGGGTGTCCCCCTTACCTTTTGCCTCCCCCCACCCCCGTGTCGTAGGTGCAGTACTCACCGGTATCTTCTGCGCCTACTTCGCTGTTGGTCGTAAAGGAGCAGATAGACAAGGGCAGGTAGTATTTGGAGTTCGGGGTCCATGGAGTCGTCGTTCCTCGTGGGATATGTTAAGGTGAGCGTTTTCCCATAGCACAAGCTGTTTCCGCCGTATTTTTATCCACGGTGAATCCGCCCCGGAAAAGGTGGCGGATTGGCGGGTTGTAATAGTGTGGGCGGTACATTGTCTCCCGCCTGTCTGTTGGCGGTGACCGCCGCGCTGCTTGTCTGTATCGCCGTGGCGGTCGGTGTGTTAAAGTGGCTGTCTTTGTTGGCGGTTTCCGCCAGGGTCATAATTCCCTTTTTTTGTCCGTCAGCCTGTTTGCGGTATTACGGCACCTTTTACACCGTCCGCCAGGGTCGTAATGACCCCCTAAGTCTACACAAAGGACAGAGGGCTCCAGCTGGGCTAGTCTGCTGGTGAATCATACCTCTCAGCGCTAAATGTGGCTTTTTCCAACCTACTCCAAAGAATCCTTCAACACCCATCCTCTATTAATAGTTCTGCCCACCTGTGCAAAAGATGGTATTCGCTAGCATGGTATAGAGTTGACTACAGACAATGAACTAAAGAAATGCCATGATCTTAACTTTTATTGAGATGGTCCCTTCTTATTTTGCATGCAGATCTTGCGTTAGAGGTTGTTATGATACAAGCCTAAAGATGGTTCCAACCTACTATCACTACAGGGATTTGCTGAATATCTGATCTAGAGTTGACTGCAATATATCAACTGAAACATGGTCTCAGCCAATCTGGCTTACAGATGTCCTTATAATACATGCTCAAGAGATTCCTGTGGCCTAACTGATCTTCAGATGAATCATACCTCCCGCTAAGCTTTTCTGGGAATCAAACTTAAGTCATTAGTTCTTCAAGAAGTGCTGCATGTTTTGGGTGTTGTTCATCAACAGAATGCTACTTTCATGGGAGTGAAAGGGGCACAGACAAAGTGATAATCCATTTATATTGGAGATCTACAGCAGTGGCAGTTGGTGACATTTGAAAGTGGTGGGGCATAAAAGTTTGGTATGACTTATGTAGCAAACGAAGGAAGCAAGCTTAAAGGACAAACATGGGGCGCGGGAAGGGATTGTGGGGGTGGCCCTCCTCCTGAGAAAAAATTGAACAAGAGAATGGCAAACGGTGCATTTTAAAGAAAATTTATTTAGTGAGAAAGCAAGGTTTATAAAGCAATGGGAACATATAGGGCCCCATTACGTGTTTGGTGAATGGGGATTATTCCATCAAGAATGTGACAGATATTCTTTCCGCCATATTACAAGTTCCATGGGATATAATGGAACTTGTAATACGGCGGGCGGGATATCCGTCACATTTGTGATGGAGTAACCCCCTCCGCCAAACTTGAATTGAGGCCCATAGGCTTGAAATATTAAACACATTAAAAACTGACCCATATATTACGGCATTATGATATTCAAATGATACTGTAATGTGCAAATTGTACAGCACAATTTCAGGCCCTTTAAAGTGTGTGCTTGCCCAGCGTGAGGCATTGACTTTAGAACAAAGTGATCTAACCAGGCTTTGGGAAGCACCCACAGCTGCTAGCTGCAATCAGTCAAATAGAAATATGTTCAGACAGGTAATTAAGTAGGATGAAAAAAGTGGGGGGCTCTCTAAAATGTGAAATAAATTTCTGTGATTCCCACAGTGTGCCACCCGACTTGTATTTTGGTTTCTCTGCATGTATGAAGCCTCTACGAAACTAGGGTGCTCAACACTGCTTAGTAGTAGGGAGAAATAATATCTCCTTTCCCTGCCATTCTATTCCCTTTACTTGCCTTCCTCCAAGCAGGGAAAGCTCTAAAGCTACGTATGTCTAACTTAAAATCGTACAGACATGAATATTGCACTGGGCAATGTTTGTCAGCTAGGGATAGATCTCCTTAGCCGGAGGCAGAGCAGTGCTTAAAGCCACAGGCAGAGTAGGTTCTCAGGAAGAGGGGCAGCAAGCGACACTAACTGCCTAGCCCTCCCTGGCAGCCCATCTACTGCGGCTGCACGCTAGATGAATGACAGAACTACAGGCAACACAGACCCTGGGAGAAGCGGTAGGTTAATGTAAGTAATGCTGCCTGCGTTCTTGCTGTTCCAGGACAAATGCAGCCACTATTTTGTATCCTTCCTGTCCCTTATGGAGACATCACTGCCAGCTTTCCTACAGTCTTATCCTGTCTAACCCAGCCACTGTTTGCCTGGGAAGGATGGCCCTACTAGTTTCACTGCCCCACTACCGAAGCATGTATAATCTATATTTTACCTCTTATCCTGGAAGGATTCCTTGATGCTTCCAAAACCCATGTATGCCTGTGTATATGAGGGGTCGTGCACCTCTGTCTACACTGTTTTACAAAACTTCTTCTACACGCAAATGAAGAGTGCAATATACTTATCTTTGTTCATTTTTTCAGCAAGAGGGAAGCTTGCCCTGCATTTATCTGTGTTCACCCTGTTTTCCCGTGGAGAGACCCTGCTTCTGACCATGCTCTATTTGCTTGGTAAAGCTCTGGAGGTTTGCCATGCTGCTGCTCATGCTGTACCTGTTCTTTGTAAAGCTTGTACTACTGTTGTCTGGCATTTTTTGCTCGTGAAAGGAAGTGTGCCTTGCTGACCCCCGTTGTAAAAATTCTGTTACTAGGTGTATCTTGCAGCATAACAGGGTAGACTACACCTGTTCTGTGCTTTACTGCTGACTGTGCTACACTGCTTTTGACCATACTGTACCTTTTTGGTGGGTGTGACTCTGCTGCTGCAAGAGATGCTTCAATTATGTGGGCATAAGCTGGGCTCATACTGCCCACTGCACTTGATGACTGTCCATACTCTGTCTTTCGTATGTGGGAGAGAGTGAGGGAAAGATTTTCTACTATTGCCTGTAGTATATGTCTTCGGTAAGTACAACAAAATATTGTTTTAATTTTGCACGTGCTGTACCTGCTCTGTTTGTTAAACTTGGTTTATTTCCCTTGCTGTATATGTGTGTGTATGTGTGTGTGAGGGTGTGTGTAATACACACCCTACTGCCTGTGCTATCCTGTTCCATATGTCTGAGTGAAGCATCTGCTGCTACTGACTGTGCTGTACCTGTTCTGTAAGTGTGAGGAAAGCTTACACAGATGGTTGTTGTGCAGTACAAGGTGTGTGGTCGGGGTGTTTCAGAGGTTTATGAAAACCCTTTGAAACCACAGAAAAGGCAAAATGGTTCAACGCCTGTACATCAACTATAAACATGCATTGACAAATCCCATCATATTGGCTTTGATAGTTAAAAAAGGTTTATACTAGCTTCCGTTACTACATTGGCAGCAATAGTCAAAGGTTCAACTACCATACACATATTAGCTTTTGTAAGCACAGTTATTTACTCCTCATGTCCAGTGGCCACCAATACTAGTGCACTGGAACTGGATGAGTAAGTTGCTACTCTTGAGCAGTTGCCTCTTAAGGGATACCAAGGTTGAGCAGTCTAGTTTCTATTCTAGGTGAAGATAGGGGTTAGGAACTCAGATAAAGCCTAAAAAAGTGAATAATGAAACAGTTTGTCCAGTCAAACTATAACTTCAAAGAAGATTAGTGTTTTTTTATGTAAGAAAAAAAGAATTTAAGACATGATAGAAGGTGCTGTACCTTCTGTAGCCAACATATGACCTCATAGGTTTGTGTGTATATGTGATAGTTTTGATAGAACATTGGCCTTATAACCAATTTTGTCTAATGGGGCTGTTCGACTTAAAGCACTTTGCAGCAACCTTGCAATAAGGTATCTAAACCTCTGTTTTAATAGTTTCCCGGTTCAACACTGGTCACCGCAGTGGGCTAAGCAATGTTTTGGTCTTCCACAAATCCAAAGCATAAACAGCAAGGGTCACATTTACATATCCACTGACAGCTTTCTCCAGTGCCAAGAGCATTGATGCGCAAATTAAGACTGACCAAGGGTCTGTCAACCAGTGCCCAGACAGGATCAATTAAGGTTCCAGGTAGTCTCAAACTTTTGCAATTTGATCAGGGTTAAGAGTGTATCAGCCTCCACCATGATGTTCCACAGTAATATCTATCTTTAGCTGCCCCTTTTATGTCACTCTGGAGATGTTCTGATGTGAAGTTCCCCAATGGGGCTTAGAGCATCGTATGGACACTCAAACTACAGTACTTTCCAAAGCGAACTGAGTGTTAGGTTTTAGGGACTAACCACATCTTAAAATGAGGATATCTCTGGGACATTAAGGAAGAACTGTATTTTCCCTATTAGTACTCTGTTTTTTCTTGCTTCTAGAGACCGGGAGTCCAAATGAGACCCGCTCAGGGAGTTTTCTTGACCCATGCCACGTAGGGCTCCAACGGAGGGACACCATTGCTGAGAGGTAATCAGAGCCTTCTGAAAGTAAAACCTTAAAGTTCTTTCAGTACTTAGAGAAAGCCTAATTATCAATCATAAAGTAATCAACTGGTCAAGATAGATTACCTCTAAGAATTGTGTGTCTTTGCTGGTCAATAGGTTTGAGTTTGGCTGTTGACAATATGTAAGGTAGACTCTCTTAACCACTGAGGTATAACTGCACCTCTCTTACAAGGATCTTCAATGTCATAAAAGGGTTCAGGTATATTTTCCAAAACAAGAGAGACCCAAATGTCCGTGTAAAAATGGGCATTAACACAAAGTTTAAATAAGTGTTCATATGGAAAATGTATGCAATGGTCCCATGCGGTTGGAACGCCGTTGACATCTCTATAGACAGACCATTGTTTGAAATAACATTACAGGAATTTTCCCCAGTGTTATAATTGGCTATGGCTGTCTGATAATACCAATATGCCTATATTAAACATACTCCGTCACAATTATTCTTTTGGTTATGTTTCTTTCAATTGGGGTTTTGGGCACTTGGCAGTAAATTTTCATAATTCTTCTCA
This sequence comes from Pleurodeles waltl, assembly GCF_031143425.1. Taxonomy (NCBI): domain Eukaryota; kingdom Metazoa; phylum Chordata; class Amphibia; order Caudata; family Salamandridae; genus Pleurodeles; species Pleurodeles waltl. The sequence goes on from NC_090440.1 coordinate 990,137,250, forward strand.
TTAAAATTGCATTTTCCGGTTTAAAAATAAATTCAGTTTGGATGAAATGATAGCAACTACTTGATACTGGTTTTCATTTTAACGACTGAATCCTGACAGATTCTTTACTGTCTCATTGTATATTTTTTTGAACACATGTTCCATGTGAATGCTTGTTTTAAACTTTGTATAAATGGGTTCAAGGACACAAAAAGAAACTGGATAAAAAAAAGCACTATCCTCTTCATCTATTCATGTGGCATTCCTTAACTGGTTGGGCATTCTAGCTATCCTGTCACCACCTAGTACTAATGGTATTCCGGTGTATTGTTCTTTATTATTGTTTATTATTACGTCATCTATTTCACAATTCCTTACTGAAGCCATTTTAGATCTCTATCAGGCTTCAAATATAGTCAAAACAATACTATTTTGCACAGTAATATGATCATAAATGTGAACTTTTATTCCTTTATATCATTTTAATCGATGTCAAAACATGGCAGCAAAGAAGTGCAACAGTGTCCTAGAAAGCAGAAGTGTTGATTCCTGCATTTAATGCAGATGCATGCATCGATTTGCATAATTAAAGTATGTGCATCTTGCTACTCTTTTTCTAAGGGCACGAAGTGGAAAAGGAAGACGCAGCAATGTGGCCTGTCACCTCTTTATCAAGGGGCACATTTCTGGAAAAATCAAAGACTCAATTAGGCATAGTGGGGTTCTCACTGCACCAGGGCATAACACTGAATGTAAGAATTGGCATACGTTCTGATTCGTTAAGGGCACATGTCTGTTGGCTGGCGGCGCTATGATCCCGCGGGTGCCCAATGTGCAGTGTATGCAAATGTATACAGTACAGCGTCGTGGCAGGAGGCAGAGGTCTCAAGTTTTGAAAAATCTTAGAAGAGGATAATTAGCAAATTTGATGGCTACGGGTAGTGCTGGCATACAATGTTTGACACCAATGACAACATGAAACAATAAGTACAATAAATTATTACCAGAATAAATGTCAAATTACACCAAAAGACTAATTTGTGTACCAATAGTTTAGACCCGGCAAATGGAAACACAGGATCCTGGCTCACAATTGCACAGAATGGATAACGTATGGAAGAATCTAGTTGAAATGTAAGACACCTAATATGCTCCAGTACTGGAGAAGAGCTGTAATGTGTGCAATAGGCTCCACCTATGGTCTGAGGGAGGGATTCCCTTGGTTGGGAGTGTTTTTTTCAGCATCTACAGCTTCCAGGAGCTGTGGTGCACATAGCAGAGCTCTGAACAGATTCCCATTCAAGTTCCAGACAAAGCTTCTCTAATGAGTAGCTCCCCAGCTATCTGTAATTAGTTTGCCTGTGTGCATCCCAGCCTGCTGCACTGTAACTTTTTGCTTGGTTGAATTAATATGTGTATGCCAAAATTGTGTATTTAAGATGAAGAAGTGTGCATTTTCAGGGCTTATAAGCTGATTTTTGAGTGATAAATCGCCTGGGGGGACTTATCACTAACATTGTTACTTTCGTGCCGGGGGGCATTGCAGCTGTGGCTGACATGTTTTAACTAGGTAGAAACATTTCAAACTGACAAAGCCTTTTGACATTACTGCTGGCAACCCTGTCAGATGCATGAGGTGATCACTGCTGGTAATCTTACATATGGTGGCCAGTAATGTAATCCTTGTGTAATGAGGGCAATGGAGCCTGTCAGAGCCAGCAAGTCCATGGGACTATTTATTTGTAGCAAGCGCCTATGAATAACTAAGGGATGGGTGCATAATTGTTTGTTTCTTTCTGTAAATTAATACAGTGAACACATAATTGAGAAACGAGCTTCCAAGTTATGCAAAAAGGGTAAGGCTGCACAGTATTTCTGAGGCCCTCCAAAAATATGCATATCTCCTTTATGAAAAGTGTTGCCCACAGCAAAATGCACAGCTCTAAAAATCAGTTTAATGTCTTTTTCTGCTTTGGTTTATATGTAAGTGTGTGCTGCAAACAGAAATACAGTTTTGTACGGACCCAAAAGCTACCTTAAAATATGTATATCATTTTTAATCTTGTATCAAGCCTATGTGTCTGGTGTGCATGTATTTAAAGGGTAATTACAATAAGCTGATTTCACAAGTTGGACACTGTGAATTCCAATTCTTAGAATGGATTTGGTGCAAAGGTGAGTGAGGCTGCAAACGTAAATTCATGGACACCAAGAATTTTAGATTTAATATACAAAGCATCGGCTTAAATATGTGTTCAATGCATGAAAAACAAATGTACCAACCCAGTCTTCTGGTACATCTTTCTTGTCCTCTGATCTGGCAAGTGCAAAGACTTTTGCAGCAGCACTAGCCTTTTGGAGGCACTGGCTTATAAAATCTCCCTGTGACAATTTGCTACATGGCACTTTTGGCTATTACCAGAATCTCTGGTTAGATATTGTAGTCTTCTCTAGGTGCCCCTTAAGTTCAGATATAATGTTTTAAAAGCAAAATAATATCAGCTTAAAGAGAGAGAGGCCTTGGTAATTAAAAGCTATCAAATTTGACATGAGAGTGGGACGAAAACGTGAGCCAACAAATTGAATACAGAGTCAGAAAGAACATTAGGAGACAATAAAAGCATCACGGGACGTTCACAGACACGTACCAGCAGCTCTGAGGTGCTGAGGAGGTCGAGGGTGATAGACTGAATGCGGGAGTAATGCACCCCCAGCTCTCGATGAATCCCTGAGCACTCAATGCACGTCAGGATCCCCAGGTTCGTTGAAAGCCAGGTGGGATCTGAAAGACAACAAGTTTATCACCACTGGGAACCACCTCCAAGAATCATCGCAAAGTTTAGCTATAAGTCTACTGAAATGTATTGACATTAATTTAAAACAAACAACTCTCCATTGGGAAGGAGGGTTAGCACCAGCTGTGGAGCTTCCAACGCTCCCACGCAAGGTATTTGACAGGAGTGAATTGTCCTTAACTGTCTTGATTTCTCTAGGCAGGCATATTCCAGGTTTGGTTCCATGTGGGCATCTAGTCTTTGGACACACTTGTGGCTGTGCTCTGTGGGTCTGATTGGGGATGCAATCTGTGTGTGCATTTTGGTGTGTGGTCTGTGTAAATGTTTAGGTCTGTGTATGTGACCCTGAGTAGGGTGAGTGGCCTCCCTCTTGCCCATGTTTGAGCATGCAGTCCGTGTTTTGGCTTATCGCCAGGCTGTGCATGGGTACAGGATTATGCCTACCTGGGGCACCACAGTCACAGCAATGCTGGTTCCCTGGCAGGTTCTTAACCTCAGCAATGACAAGCTTGGTGAGCTCCTGGAGGCTGCTGTCCATGCCGGTACTACTACTGTTCCCCACATCACCTTTGAAGGCATTATTCAGGGCCTCATCTTTGCTGTTTTGTAACACAGACACCCACCTAGACAAAGAATGGACAGCTTGATTGTGAAATCACTATATTTTGTATAACAACATGACATAATAATTGATGGCGGGGCACATTAAATACAGCTATGGACATACAAACCACCAAACACTTACAAATTATGGCACCAAGAGTCATATCATCGCCCAAACAGCTGTGACCAACATATTGCCAGGTATGCACATGTGATTCAGCCAGGTAAATATACCACATATTTTAAGGCACAAACCTATTAAGCTACCAATCAAGCCTACATTGTGCTTGCACACATATTTTCTATTGTCAGGCAATTGCACAACTAAGATCCATACATCACAGAGCACAACCAACATGTTTGCAAGGTGACTAACACAACAACCACCAGCGCAGTGCAACACATACCACAAGGCACAAGTGTAATATAGCATCAGGTATGCAAACCACACACTATCTAGTGCATCCACCAAAGAATTAAAGTCAGAAACCTAATCGATGCATATCACATACTGTCAAACTCTCACACAGCACTTATCAAATCACCACCGAGCCACAATCAGTTAATGAAAGGTAAACTGGAGGATCACCACGTAAAGAACTGGAAAAGGGGGGACATGATCTGTAATAGTCTACACAAATTTTACAGAAATGTTGAATTACACATTTTTGGAACATTAATTACAACACGTAGAAGGGATTTTCCAGCAGCATATTTAGTTTATCCTAGTGCCAGACTTTGAACAAATCAAGAACATTTTCTACCAGTTCAAGTTGGAATAAATGAAGAGTAAGTTTGCAATTAACTAATGGAATTTAACTAATGGAATTTCTGTGAATAATGAATACTGATTGAGGGCAACTGTTCAATGGCTCAATGTTTTAGAGTGGTTAATGTAATTGTTAAGGGCGAAGCGCTCAGTCATTGAGTAAATGGGTATGGAAGGGCCACGTTTGCATTTGTTTGGTGGTGGATGTAGTGCATGCATGCAATGACACTATTTATGACACAAGCTTTGTTGTACCAAGGAGTTTCCCTCTCATTCTTGACGACACACTTTTTGTACTGCACCAGGTCTCTAAAAGCAAGGAAGAGAGCTTTGTGGGCTTCATCCAGGACCAACTTTCTCTCCCCTACGCATAAGCTATCCAATTTCTCTGTCTGCTCCTAAACTTTGCTAACTACCTGTCCCAGGGCCTCTGAATGCCTCTCAACTCACTCCCACCTATTTGCCTTCCCACAGTTAGTGAATACAGCATTCTCTAATAGTACACTAACTCGGGCTTCGGGAGTATCTGATAAACAGTGACAGGCTAAGGGGAGTATGATCACTATCAGCACTATCAATTACAGACATATCGTATGCAAATGGCCTAAGATTCAGGTCAATTAAAAAAATAATCAATCTGACTAGAATGGCCCGGCCTATTGAATGTGTGTCTGCCCTCAGTGCCAGACCTGGTTCTCCCATTTGTGACTCTAAGATCACATTTTAAAGACACTGCAAGTAATTGTGCTGCTCTTGCCATCCGTTTTACTGCTGGGCGGTCGAAGGAAGGAATTTCCCCCTGATAAGCTGTTAATTCTATGGGAGCAAACACTAGTGGTCCAAAGGTGGAGGTTAGATCTCCAGTCACTATAACCTTGCCTTTTCCATTGTGCTTTAAAAGGAATTCCTCAAGTATACTTATAACTTTAGTTTCCTCATTTTATCCATGTCCATCCACCTGATTGTACGCAACAGAGTATTGCCAGCATGGAAGTCCACACTAACCACCAGCGGATCCATGGATTTGACAGGTAGAGTCCTAATGGCACACTGCAAATCTGTCCTGATCCAAATTGCTAGGTCCCCCCCAAGGGTCTTCCCCATAGATAACTGTGTTGCATTAGTACAAAATGATGTAAACCCATTTCTAAAAACAGGATTTAGACTCCAAGTCTCCTGGAAAAGACAAACATCGTACCTATATATAAATTGCCCTCATTCTACATCAGTCAACTTGGAACTAATCCAGGGCACATTCCAGGGCAGAATTTTAATCAAACCATTTCTGGATTCAGCCCAATCACAGGGATCAATGGCCTTCTCCAACATACAATTTCTGGACAGCCCACTTGTAACAATCTGGAGGCACTGCCCCTCACTAGTCCCCAGGGAACTGATCCCACCCAATCTGATATCATTTTAGAGATGTTTCCTTTCATTACATGCTAACATGGGACTTATCCTAACCCCGGACTAAATTCCATTGGGTTCATTCCCATTGTCACACTTACCTGCACATATCCTGTTTGGCATTTGCACATGTGAGAGAAAGACCAAGGCCCTCTGGGGAATGGAGCCCCCTGGATTCAGCGCATCCCCGTTATTCAAGCGGCTGTTTCTTGGGACCCAGTACCTCCTGGCAGATTTGTCACTTTTTCTTTGATCTTCTCCCACTCACTTTTTTACTGGCTCTCTGTTGTTGACTAGTTGTTGCCAGACTTGAAGCTTGCTGCTGAGGGTGACTGAGTATTCGTTGTTCTATGCATCTTTGAGGAGGGTGGTGTTATATCGCTGATGTCAGTTTGTCAGTTCCATTCATGCTTTCTACAGCTTCGGCCTGGCCTTGACAAGGTAATGTGGTCTAATGCCCCAGCCCATGCAGTCTCATAACACTCCCCTGAAAAAATCTGCTGATTACGCTCTTTTCCTATGCAACACTGTGCCAGACAAAGCTCTTTCGGCATCACACTATTCTGATGCATCAGTGCATCCGAAAAGTACTCCTCTATACCTGTGGTAGCCAAAGCATATACAGCCTCATGTCACTGCACATCAAGCACAGCTAACTCTCCATTGCTGTGTAACTATATGACAGAAACATCACCCACAATGATTGACTGCTCAGTATCTTTTTGAAACTGTGCCCCCATACACCCAGCACATGGAGCAGTTCTTTTGAATTATACTATTATAATGCAAGAAAAATGCCCAGCTGGTGTCCTGCACGGATATAATCCTGCATCATATAGAGCATCTTCAGTCTTGCGCTGTTATGATGCACCAGTGTGAGTGGTAAAGCTATGTATGCATCTAGTCCTCTGCCAGCCTCGCACCATTCCAATAGACAGAGGTACTGCTGATTCTCTCTACTCATGTAACCCCATGCCAGCCGCAGCTCGTGTGGTATTTATGGCTCAGTGCACTAGCAGCATTTTCAGAGGTGGGCATCCATAAAACCAGATCCCATATACAGCTTCTGCAGGCTCATACTGCTAAAATACCCACAGGAAACTATGCCCCTCATTGCTTCGAAACCTGCAGCATACTGTGGTGCACCAGTTACCCTTCTAATGTTTAGTACTGAGGTACAACTGTAATAAGACTGGCCCTTGCACCTTCATAATGCTGTGGTCCGGCAACAGCCCTGTTAATGCTCTGAATCTGTTAGGCTGTGCCAGTCAAAGCTCCCACACCTGCGGACTATTGTGTTCAAGCTGTGGATCAGATACTTATAACATTGCACAGCAAAGCTTCCACATGCACAGAATCTTCCAGTGCACTTTAATATTAGGGACACCTCTAGTGCTATTCCAAGAAGGGCTGCTGCATTCTCAAACTTCAGCACAAAAATAAAGCAACTGTCTAAGCACTGTACTCGTGATAGTGCCTTGCAGAGCTCCTGCAGCTCACAGCACTGCTAGGCACTACCAAAGCCCGACATTAATGAAGTCAGTTAAAGATCAAACAGCCTCATTTTGGTCTAGAGCACCATAGACAACACAGTGCTAATGTTCTATACTCATGTAACATTAGGACAAGCAGAGACAATACTCAACAGACGTCTTTGGTGCAACAGGGACCAACCCTGGTGTGTCTCAGAGCACAAAGCGAAGCTCCTATGCCCCAGACAGCTTAGAGCAGCATGTCCACTTCTAGCATTCAACACTAATCTAGGGGGCGTGGCCAGGCCACAAAGCAAGTGGCAGCCTAGAGTGCGAGCTCTGTGCCGCGGCGATTCCGGGGGGGGTGGCGGGTGTGCGGAGACAGCCGGAGAAACTACTGTACGCTAACCCCCTCTACAGCTGTCGTGCTCCCGACCCGTGCCAGGAGAACCTCTAAATGCGAGTCCGAGGGCCTGTAACTCGCGACTCGTCCCCGGCAAAGAAGGCCTGCCCGGGGGGCGCAGTCGCGCTACCTGAAAGCCGCGGCCGGCGCATCTACAGAGGCGGCGGGGCAGCCTAGAGAGCCGCGAGAACTGCGGAGGTCCTTTTCTGCCCTCGGACTGCCGGCCCGTGGCAGGGAAACCAATCGAAACGCTGGGGGCCCTCCGACGAACAAAGTGAGGACAGAGGCTCCATTAGAGAGGCTGGGCCGCGTCTCTTGAGCCTGAGGCGGAGAAGCCTTTTCAGCGAGAGAAAACCATCGGCAGTTGAGGTACGGCTCCCCCCCCCTCCTTTCCAACGACGTGAGACACTGTACAACACTGCTGATAACCCTCCACTGGGATATTGAGTCCAACCCCCCCTCCTCCCCTCCCAGAAAGCAGACAATACCAACAAAGAAGAAGGAGAGAGGGGAAGAACAGGGGAGGAGGAAGGAAGAGAAGAGCGGAGGGGAAGAAAGGAGAGGAGACGAGGAAACAGAGAGAGAGAAGAACCAAAGGGGGCGGAGGGAGCAGGAGGAGAGAGGTGAACAGAAGGAGCCGGAGGAGCAGAGGGACAGGAGGTCGAGGAAAAGAAGGACAAGTAAATTAATCGCATTCAGAGAGGGGCAAACATCCTATACCCCTCTCCCCACAGGACATATCGGAGGGAGGCGAGAAAAGAAGGAGTACGACAATGAAATTATAAATTGTAAATAAAAAGAAGGGGGAAACAAAAAAAAGAAAAAAGAAAGAACAGGAGGAAAAGAGGGAAAAAAAAGGGGGGGGGGACCAGAGGACAACGGGAGTGTACTAAAAATGCCCACTGTTAAGATGGAATAACAACAAAGGAAAGACGAGGCAAGAAGACACGAAAAGATACATGGAAAAGAAAGCTACCCAAGGGGCAGGTGATCCAAGCTAGAACACCGAGGTGGGCCTCATCATCACCTACCTCTCTCCTCCCACCCAAGACACTTAGGCCCAGAAGCAGGAGCCTTCACCGCAACCCACACGTGCCAGGGGGATACTGGCGATGACGGACGGATAGCACAGTCATACATACCCACAACCAGGTTGGACAGCTGGCAATCCACCCCAATCGCAGGAGAGTTACACACGGCAAATAGAGGACATAGCCTTCCTAACACTCTGGACTATAGCAGGCCTTGCATCGACTCCACTACAGCGGAGCCTTTATTGCTGTAACCTCTCCCCCTGCCCGATGACAATGACAGATTGCCACAACCCGCAACAGACGCTAGTTGGATATAAATAAAGGGGGAAAAGGAAAGAGGGGAACAATAAATAAATAGGCGGAAACAGATACAAAAGGGGAAAAATTAAAAAAAAGGGAGAGACGGAATAGAAACAAGAACTGGCTGACACAGAAAACTTATGCCCCTATCGGACCTTGAGGAAGGAAAACCCGGGCTTTAATTGGGCAGCCTCTGCAGAACGCTGAGGCGATGCCCAGTGGCAAACCGAACCATAAATCCGCCAGCAAACCGGCACGACAGCTATTATTTTCAGAAGCGCTCCATCACAAACGCCTAACCCCTACAACGACAGGCCCTCACATATAGCCACCTCCAACTGAGCCTACCACGATGTCTGACAAAGACCAATCCACAACTATGGACCGGATACTACAGGAGATCACCACTGTCAGTCGCCGCATAGAGGGTATGGACCCATCTATAACTTTACTAACACTGGAGACCAAATCCATGCGATCTGACATTGCAGGCTTCCAATGGGATCACTGGAAGCACAGGCTACCGCGTCTCAGGACAGAGAACAAGACCTCCTCTACCTTAGGAGTAAACTAACAGACATGGAGGACAGAAGTCAGAGAGATAACATTCGCCTACTTGGTATCCAGTAAAACTAAGAAGGCACAGATATGCAGGCCTTTTTGAGCTCCACCCTCTCAAAACTGACCTAATTGGACTTCGACCCACCGCTAGAATTCCAAAGTAGGCCCAAAACGCTCCGACAACTCCTCAAGGCCCCGACCAATCATTGCATGCCTGCTACGGCATAACCAAACCTGTCAAATACTCCAAGCGGCGCGCAGCCATGGTCCTTTCCGAGTAGATCAGCATGACATCCAAATAACTGCTGACTATTCCAAGGAGACCAATGAATGCAGAAAGGCCTTTCTAGCCCTACAACCCCGGCTTCGCCAGCTGGAGATGAAATATGGCCTCTTCGACCCTGCAAGAATGTGGGTTACCAAAAACCGAGTATCCAAGGACTTTTACAATCCCGAAGAAATGAGACTCTTCCTTTTCTCCTTCCAATCCCAACCTATGAACTCCACTAGCACAAACTGCCAGCACCATATCACAGGGGACAATGAAGGTAACGGAAACTTCCCCTCAGGAAAGGAGAAAGCGAATACGGCCCTATATGACACTGAAGCCAGTCAAAGAGGCAGAGACATGGAGAGGCTGGCCAGATAGCATGATGACAGGGGTCAGGTCTTACATGCCGTAGCAACCCACACTCAGCTATTGGAAAAAGACAAATCTCGCTCCCCTTTAAAACCAACGACTGCATCTTCTTGAGAAGGTGACGCGATGTTGTGTATATGAGAGACAATTGCTTGAAAATCGAAATACAGCCGCCGAGGACGGATGAGTACCTATTCAGATCATATATGTGTATTTTTCCCATAACTGTTTAAGGTCGTTGGTGTGGTTAAAGTCAGGCGATTAACAAGCCCATGTTCACCATAATACAATATAAGGTCTTATAATGTGAAACTATCAAGTAAATTGTAATTTGTTTTTAGTGCAAGACAGAGTACACACACCAATGTATTGACTAGAATCCACCGTCTCCCGTAAGCTACATAAGAGTCATGACCTGGCTTTACAATACTGCACAAGGGATATCAAATAACTATTATAGAAACTGACCCGCTCTCACCGTACTACAGAATACCCCATAGCAGCCAGCAATACAGTACAACCTAAACTTGCCCAAACATGCAACACATAAGATTTACGCCGATACCGGAACTAATTAACCTCCATAACTATCCCGGGGGCCGAGATCAGGTCAAACAAAGATAAATTAACCCAAACCCTGGGATACACAACACAACCCAATGTACATTAGTACCCCCTCTAATATAACATAATATAATACAATATAATATAACATAATATAATATGATATGATGTACCATAGTACAATATCACAACATAAATTGTTAATTACCCCCATTGAACACGCGCACCTGTCCCCAGACTAACTATCGCCAACACCCGTAACCCCCAAACAGGACAGGACGATCATGATGGTATCACATGCTAAACTAGTAAATTGCCAATATCTGAATACATTCCACCTTATAGTATTTTGATGTAATAATACATAACAAGGTATTTATAATGGAGTGAGAGACACACATTGCCCTCGCATAGCCTAGGGCTCGGCAGCCCTCATTACCCACTCTGCGATAAATAGCCTGACAACTAGTTTAACAGTTAATAATATAACAGTGTGATAAGGCATTAGGACATATTATGTTATTAGAATTAACAGGTTATAGAAATGTTGTAGTATGTGTTAAAGTGACGTTAAAGATGAAAAGAAGTATTCAGGATGTACTATATCTGCACCTCTAGGTACCTTCGCCTGTACTAGAACTATATTGTCCCGCCCACCTCCTTCCTCCCACGCTCCAGCTTCCCCCACCTATCTATCCTCTTCTTTCCATTTACTCTGTCCTTACCTTTACAATACTACCTTACAATCCCACAACACACTCCACACCCCCTGCACCATCATGCATTAAGCATCACACATTAAGCATCAACCTGCATCAACCTCTTCCCCCTCCTTTCTTACCAACTCTCCTGCACGACCAATAATACCTCACGGCAGTATCACCCAGGCGCGGCAACTACTCTCTATCTCAAACCGGTAAACACCTTAGCTATATAAACACTACAATTGTCATCATTCGCCGTCAAATAGACCCATCTCTATACACAATCGTGAACCCTCCACTTCTGCTCACCATCGTCATATCGACAGCCGGCTGCCTGTAGCCCCCCTCCTCCTCGCCTCCCCGGCAAGGACCACCCCGACGGCACGTGAGTTCCGAGAGGAACCGGACCCACCGTTTACAGATCTAATTAATAAGGAGGCTGGACTCCTAGCTTCCCCATCCCTCTCTTCCTTATCTCCTCTTTCAGCACCCTTTATCGTTATTTCATTAATCTTAATATATATATCGAACTTTACACTCCCCATCCTTCTCTTTGCTTTTCTTCTCCTTTCTTCTCTTTTCTTTTCTCCTTTTTCCTCTACATTCCCCCCGGCTCTTTGTCTACCTATTCTGTTTTCTCTTCCTTTACTCCCACCTCCTTCTCTTCCCCTTTTCTAGAGAGCACTCCCGGCCTCCGCCAGCTGCCCCCACACAAGCCATTATACCATAACAACCATAACTCCCACCCTAACAGCTGAGGTAGCCCCCCCTCCCGCCAGCGCCAACCCCGAAACAAGTGTGACTCTACACAACCACCCAGAATGTCGTGGAACGTCTCCCAAGCGACACAACCATTACGGATTCTCTCCTGGAACGTACATAGCATGACGAGTTATGTTAAACGGAAAAATATATTGTTCTATCTTCAATCCAAAAAAGCAGATATCGCCCTGATCCAGGAAACCCACCCTGACATTCTGGAATCCAGTAAACTTAAATGGGACTGGGTAGGGAAGGTTGCTTTCAGCTGCTGCCCAGTGAACCAAGAGCCTGGAAACAGCACGCCCAGCAAATGCGGATTGGCGATAATAACGCGTAAATCCCTTCCGATCACAATCATTCAAACATGGAACGATGTAGAAGGAAGATATATATTTGCCAAACTAAAACTGGGGAATACCTTCTTATGCGTGGGCTCCGTTTACGCACCAACCGGCTCAAAGCGCCCATTCCTCCTACAGCTAAATCGCCTCCTGACAGAAATCGGAACTACTCGTTATATAATCGGGGGAGACTGGAATCTCGCCCAAGACGCCATAACGGACAGGACAGGCCCCATTGATGTAGGCAACAATCATGACAGGGCACTTCTGACAGACCTAACTACGGATGTCGGTCTAGTTGACTGCTGGAGAATACAACACCCAAAAGATAAGGAATATACTTTTCTATCTTCTGTCCATGGTACCCAATCGCGCCTGGACTATTTTTTGGTATCACACACTGTAATCCCTCACATGCTGGACACCTGTATCCTAGACAGTGGTCTCTCAGACCACTCCCCAATACTAATCATGGTCCAGGTAGGTTTATCCCCCACTGGCTGAAAACCATGGCGCCTCGCCATACACAGATACCGCTCCCCCCCAAGGGAAGGAGCAATTAAGAGCCCACGTGTCCACATACATGACCGAGAATACGGGTACTGTCACCTCCAAAAGGGTTCTATGGGCAGCGGCAAAGGCGACCCTGAGAGGGAATATGATGCGGGACGCAGCATTAGCCAAAAGGGACAGAATAGCCTGCCAAACTACCTTAGAAACCACAATTCAGAACCTCACTAAACAATATACTGCCCAACAGTCTCCTAGGCTGCGCTGTTCCTTAGAACAGGCCCGAATGGCACACAATGAACTCTATACATCTAAGGTGGAATGTGCACTGCAAAAATTACCCGACCGCCATTACGAACAAGGAGAGAAAGCAGGATGTCTCCTAGAAGCTCAGCTCCGACAAAGAGAGGCTGCCTCTGCCATTCCAGCCATAACATCTTCCTCAGGTGCAGTACTGACCCGCCCGCAAGACATTGTGAATGAATTTGCCATGTACTACCGACATCTCTATACCCCTGAAACAGCGACTGATCAGACACAGACGGAGGCATTCCTTAAAGCGGCTAACCTATCTCGTTTGTCGGAGGCAGGCAGAGCCCTTCTAGACGGTGATATAAGCAGGGAAGAAATAACGCAAGTCATAACAAACCTCCCCTACCATAAATCTCCGGGAGAGGATGGATTCCCTGTGGAATTTTATAGATGGGCCGGGGAAGAGGCAATCACGCCAGTACACGAAGCACTAACGGAAGCATGTCAGGAAGGCTCCCTGGGCGCTTTGTCTAACAAGGCCACGATTGTCGTCCTGCCTAAGCCAGGGAGGGATCCCCTTCTCTGCAGCAGCTATCGTCCTATCTCCCTTCTGAACGGATATGTTAAACTCCTAGCCAGTGTCCTAGCAGCACGCTTACGCAAGGTAATACCGTCTCTGATCCACAATACCCAGGTGGGGTTCGTACCGGGCCGCACCTCCAGAAACCATATGCATACTCTCTACCATACACTACTGGAATCTCTACAATTACCTGAAGAAGCCCTAGCCCTATCTCTAGATGCAGAGAAAGCATTTGACCGCATTGAATGGTCCTATCTGTTTACTACCATGAAGCACTTTGGCCTTGGAGAACAATTTATTTCCAAAGTACGTCAATTGTATGACCACCCCACGGCACAGGTTAATTGTGGGGGCTTTTTATCAGATCCATTCCCTATCGGAAGAGGCACACGCCAGGGCTGTCCCCTGTCACCGCTCATATTCCTATTGGCCATGGAACCCCTGGCAGCTACCATACGGAACTCCCAACAGATAAAAGGTATCCATATAACCGGGGGCTTATCCAAAATTTATCTCTACGCAGACGACATTTTGTTAACCCTGTCCGATCTAGAAACCTCCATACCAGCACTGCTCTTTACCATAGAGGGCTTTGCACCCCTATCCGGATATCAGGTAAACTGGGACAAAAGCGAAGCACTACCACTATCCTGCATAACGACGAGAGCCGCAATACATGGTCTCCCATTTAAATGGACCCCGACCCGCCTTAAATACCTAGGAATGTTTATTAATCAAGGCCTGGAACACATGCTCAGGGACAACCTAGACCCTCTTATATCCAAGATGAAACAGGACTTTGCCAAACGGTCGCTATTAGGCCTGTCCATGTGGGTCAGGACACAGGCAGTCAGAATGGTTACACTACCAAGCTTTACATATGTATTAGGCCTGCTCCCCTTACTGGTACCCCTCTCTTTGCTCCGCTTGATTGATGCATCCATAAGGACCGTCGTCTGGGGTTCCTTACGCCCAAGGTTGAAACCTGCAACAATCTTGGCACGACGACCCTATGGAGGCCTAGGTCTGCCCTCAGTAGAACAATACTTATTAGCCTTACAACTGTCACAGCTAGTGAGTGTATACACTCCCAGATACACCAGACCCACCGCAATGGGTAGCCACAGAGAAACTCCTAAGAGGACAGTATACAAAGATGGGAGGGGTATACGCTGATTACCCCCCTTATCTAACCCCATCCTCACGGCTGCAAACACTGCATGGCGCAGAGCCCACGGAGCATGCTTGATGCCGCACGCGAAATGTTGGAGATGCATAGAACCCCATTGCGATTTACTTCATATCCTCTGTCACTGCCCGACGATACAGCCCTTATGGGAGGTGGTACGCCACTCCCTGATAGACTTCATACAGATACCAAGTCCGACTCTGCCATCACTTATTCTTTTACACGATACACGCCCGTATCCTTCCCTATCACAAGCACATAAAAGGTTACTTCATACGGCAATTGCCACAGCCAAAATATGCATACTCCGGCATTGGAGGTCCAGTATTGCCCCTACCCCGACAGAATGGATGACAGCCATGTTCCAAACTGCCACCCACGAGCGAGTAATCTATAACCTGCAGGATCAAGCGGTACTATTCGCGGAAGTCTGGTGCCCCTGCCTGACAAGACCATGAAGCAGCTGGCGGATGGTCAATGGTCAACGGCTGATGAGCATCAGCCGCCCTCTCGGAACCTTTCAGTTCCCTTTCCTCCCCCCTCCTGCTCTCCCCCTCTTCCCATTTATCTTCTCTCCCCTTTTCTCTCTTTTCCTTTTCTTCTACTCCCTAGATCTCCCGCCTTGACAAACGCTCTGGACCTCGGACAGAGCAACCAGACACCTCTCCTTGCCCTCTCATTCGACTAGTGTCTGATAACTTAACATATATAAGAAGAACCCATTCTTTAAACAAACCCATTTCAACTTGTATGCCCCCATGGACAACTTTGTTTTGTTCACTCCTTTCCTGGTGCTATCTTTCCTCAGGTGTTGGACCCTCTACTTCTACTCGGCCTCATATCATAACAATTTAGGTACATGTGCTACACTGTCCATTTCCATGCGAAAACTCACATTAGATGGGGAACAATGGAACAACTCACACTCTGGCCCTGTCAGTCTAGCTCCAGGGCCCTTGGCCCCCTTATTCACCTATTCATTTATTCATCTATCCACCCCTATCCACTGATCAATCCTCTCCCCAACCTTCTTCTCCTATCTCTTCCTTTACAAGACATCTCTATCTTTTTCTTACCCCATGATTAACCTCTCTCCTTGCTCCCCTCTCTCTTCTACATACTCTCTCTTAAAAGTCTATTCACAATCCTTCAACCAATTAGCCGGAACATCTGTTAGATTGTATAAGTTTATATTTCTATAATGGAACCACTTGCTGTAAAAAAATAAAAATGCTGTGAAAGTATATTTCTATATATTATGTATCACCCTATATTCTTAATAAAATAATTAAAACTAAAAAAAATAAAAAAAACACCAATCTAGCTCGATTCCAAAGAGGGCTGATACAGTCTTACACTATTTCTTGTACACAAGGACATTGCCAATGTGCTGTACACTTGCCATAGTGCAATGAAGCACTTTAAAAGCCTCACAGTTTTAAAGGGTGCTGCAGAAGCTCAGTATCTATGTTGCACTATAACCGCAAAAGCTCAAACATACTTGTAGAGCACTTGTGCCCCAGAGGCATCATACCTTTAATGTTCTATATCCATCAAACCCTGTCTCAGGTACAACTCGGACAGCCTCACGCTGCTCCTTTGCCTTGAGTACACAGCTGCTCTGTAGTTACATAGCACTTTACCAACGACAGCCTACAAAGTTTCAGACTTCACCTCTCCAGTGCACCAGGTAGTATTAAGGCTCTGCTTCCGTGGGCACCAGGGCTAACCAGATATTGTTTAGTCTCACACTTTAACAGTGTACCAGAGTTACTGCCAGACTTGTACATCCACGCTCAGATGGAATCTTATTGTCACCAGTGTCACTACCAGATATGTACACCCATGTGCACATGGAGTCTCACTGTCCCACAGCAAAAGTGATGTTGCCTGTGCAATGTATCTAAGCAAGCCAATGCCAAAACTAGAGAGACTCACTCTTCCAGGGAAATTGCTATGGTCTGTGCTGTGTAACATGACAAATGCATGCATTTTGCTGATTGGTAAAGCACTTATTGGAACCGAATGTTCACCAATATGAACTTGCACCCAAACAACCTGATGACTTTGCTCTGTGGGACAACCATACACCTACAAGCCACACTGTGAAATCTCACTTAGACGGACACATTTCATGCTCATATGGGCAATAGCATGAGTATTTTGAGATGGGTATCATGACGGTTACATTCTATCTCCACCAGAATTATTTAATCCACAGAGTGCACCCTATAATTATCACACACTCACCTCATCAATTACTTACGCACTTTCATAGGACAAAAAGCTCACAAATAAATGCATCTAGTTATTTCATCATGTGTGACTTACACAATGCACTCCTGCTCCTCCTCTGCCTGGAAGTGGTAGGTCCTATTGTCTAAAGATAGAGAGAGATGGACACAGATACATTTAGGATGAGTGGAATGGTTCACAAAGATTCAACAATTCCATGTGTCCTTGTATTACAGCGCACTTTTTAATACACATAGAAGTAGGAGGCAGAGAGATGGCCTGTGCCACTGGGCATGCACCAAAGGAGGCAGAATTGTCATCTCTTAAGTGGAAAGGTCCATACTGCAGATGGGTGTAAACTGGTTTTCAGCAGGACCGCCATCTTTTAAATCTACCACAGCACAAAATCACTGTCCAGTCTAAGAACTTCCCATCCACCACCACAATGCTTGCCTTGTACACCATACTTCTCTAGTAAAAGGTTAGAAGCACAAAGTTTTCAGTGGAAACTTTAACAGGACCAAATGCACTCCTTCCTTCAATCACAAGAATGTACTTGGTCGAATGTTACTAGTACTCCCGGTTTTATGGTATTTCGTTTTTTAACATTCCCATCTGTATTTATTCATGTTTATATTTTAGCCATTTTCTTGGTATTGATCCATTTTTATTTTGTGTAACAACAATAATGAAAATGTCACTTACCCAGTGTACATCTGTTCGTGGCATCAGTCGCAGTAGATTCGCATGTTCTGCAATAGCTCGCCATCTGGTGTTGGGCCGGAGTGTTACAAGTTGTTTTTCTTCGAAGAAGTCTTTCGAGTCACGGGACCGAGTGACTCCTCCTTTTGTCTCCATTGCGCATGGGCGTCGACTCCATCTTCGATTGTTTTTCCCCGCAGAGGGTGAGGTAGGAGTTGAATTGTAGTAATAGTGCCCATGCAATGGAGTGACTAAGTATGCACCTATTTAAGGTTGAGATGATACATATATAAATAATTGAAGGTAACTTCCAAACTGCTACAGGCTCCCGGGGAGGCGGGTGGGCACATGCGAATCTACTGCGACTGATGCCACGAACAGATGTACACTGGGTAAGTGACAATTTCAGTTCGATGGCATCTGTCGCTGTAGATACGCATGTTCTGCATAGACTAGTAAGCAGTTATTTCCCCAAAAGCGGTGGATCAGCCTGTAGGAGTGGAAGTAGTCTGAAATAATGTCCTTAATACGGCTTGACCTACTGTGGCTTGTTGTGCGGATAACACGTCTACACAGTAGTGCTTGGTGAATGTGTGAGGCGTAGACCATGTGGCTGCCTTACATATTTCTTGCATTGGGATGTTTCCTAGAAAGGCCATGGTAGCACCTTTCTTTCTGGTTGAGTGTGCCCTTGGTGTAATGGGCAGCTGTCGTTTAGCTTTAAGGTAGCAGATTTGGATGCATTTAACTATCCATCTGGCTATACCTTGTTTTGAAATTGGGTTTCCTGCGTGAGGTTTTTGAAATGCAATAAAGAGTTGTTTAGTCTTTCTGATGTTTTTTGTTCTGTCAATGTAATACATCAATGCTCTTTTGACATCTAATGTATGTAGTGCCCTTTCAGCTACGGTATCTGGCTGTGGAAAGAACACTGGAAGTTCCACTGTTTGATTTAGATGGAACGGTGAAATAACCTTTGGCAAAAATTTAGGATTGGTCCTTAGGACGACTTTATTTTTGTGTAGTTGTATAAAAGGTTCCTGTATAGTAAACGCCTGAATCTCGCTTACTCTTCTCAGGGAAGTAATGGCGATGAGAAATGCCACCTTCCAGGTTAGGAACTGTATGTCGCAGGAGTGCATGGGTTCAAAAGGTGGACCCATAAGTCTAGTTAGGACAACATTTAGGTTCCATGAAGGAACAGGTAGTGTTCTTGGTGGTATAATTCTCCTAAGGCCCTCCATGAATGCTTTAATGACTGGTATTTTATATAGGGAAGTTGAATAGGTAGTTTGCAGGTATGCAGATATTGCTGCAAGGTGAATCTTAATGGAAGAGAAAGCTAGGTTAGATTTTTGTAAGTGAAGCAAGTAACCCACTACATGTTCTGGAGTTGTGTGTAATGGTTGTATTTGATTAATATGGCAGTAGCAAACAAACCTCATCCATTTACTTGCATAGCAGTGCCTGGTGGATGGCCTTC
The DNA here is from genome assembly GCF_031143425.1 of Pleurodeles waltl. NCBI lineage: Eukaryota > Metazoa > Chordata > Amphibia > Caudata > Salamandridae > Pleurodeles > Pleurodeles waltl. The sequence goes on from NC_090440.1 coordinate 990,156,541, forward strand.
TTGCTTGTTTTATGACTTCCATACATTCTTGGGTAAGTTGTAAGTGCCTGAATTCTAGGATTTCAGGAGCCAGATTGCTAGATTCAGCGATGCTGGATCTGGGTGTCTGATCTTTTGGTTGTGCTGTGTCAACAGATCTGGCCTGTTGGGCAATTTGATGCAGGGTACCACTGATAGGTCTAGCAGCGTTGTGTACCAGGGTTGCCTTGCCCAAGTTGGTGCTATCAATATGAGTTTGAGTTTGCTTTGACTGAGTTTGTTTACTAGGTAAGGAAGGGGAGGGAGAGGAGGAAAAGCGTAAGCAAATATCCCTGACCAGTTCATCCATAGGGCATTGCCTTGGGATTGTTTGTGTGGGTATCTGGATGCAAAGTTTTGGCATTTTGCGTTCTCCCTTGTCGCAAACAAGTCTATCTGAGGTGTTCCCCAGAGTTTGAAATAAGTGTTCAGAATTTGGGGGTGAATTTCCCATTCGTGGACCTGTTGGTGATCTCGAGAGAGATTGTCTGCGAGTTGATTTTGTATCCCTGGTATAAACTGTGCAATTAGGCGAATTTGGTTGTGAATTGCCCAATGCCAAATTTTTTGTGCTAGCAGGCTTAACTGCGTGGAGTGCGTCCCCCCCCTGCTTGTTTAGATAATACATTGTTGTCATGTTGTCTGTTTTGACGAGAATGTATTTGTGAACTATTATTGGTTGGAAAGCTTTTAGTGCTTGAAAAACTGCTAGAAGTTCTAGGTGATTGATATGCAGTTTTGTTTGATGTACGTTCCATTGTCCTTGTATGCTGTGTTGATCGAGGTGTGCTCCCCACCCTGTCATGGAAGCATCTGTTGTTATTACGTATTGTGGCACTGGGTCTTGGAAAGGCCGCCCCTTGTTTAAATTTATGTTGTTCCACCACAGAAGCGAGAGGTAAGTTTGGCGGTCTATTAACACCAGATCTAGAAGGTGACCCTGTGCTTGAGACCACTGTGATGCTAGGCATTGTTGTAAGGGCCTCATGTGCAGTCTTGCGTTTGGGACAATGGCTATGCATGATGACATCATGCCTAGGAGTTGTAATACCATCTTTGCCTGTATCTTTTGTGTTGGATACATGCGTTGTATGATGGTGTTGAAATTTTGAATTCTTTGTGGACTTGGAGTGGCTACTCCTTTTGATGTGTCTATTATGGCTCCCAGGTATTGTTGTACCTTGCGTGGCAGAATTTTGGATTTTGTGAAATTGACGGTGAACCCCAGTTTGAAGAGGGTTTGTATGATCTGATTTGTGTGATTTGAGCACTGTATGAACGAATGGGCCTTGATTAGCCAGTCGTCCAAATATGGGAACACATGTATTTGCTGCCTTCTTATGTGTGCAGCGACCACCGCTAGACATTTGGTAAAGACTCTTGGTGCGGTTGTTAATCCGAAAGGCAGTACCTTGAATTGGTAATGTATTCCTTTGAATACAAACCTTAGGTATTTCCTGTGCGATGGGTGTATTGGTATATGGAAATAAGCATCCTTGAGGTCTAAAGTTGCCATGTAGTCGTGTAGTTTTAGCAATGGCAATACTTCTTGTAGTGTGACCATGTGGAAGTGGTCTGATTTGATGAAAGTGTTCACTACTCTGAGGTCTAGGATTGGTCTCAGCGTTTTGTCCTTCTTTGGTATCAGAAAGTACAGTGAGTAAACTCCTGTGTTTAATTGTGTGTTTGGCACTAATTCGATTGCATTCTTTTGCAATAGTGCCTGCACTTCTATCTCCAGGAGATTGGAATGGTGTGTTGTTAAATTTTGTGCTTTTGGTGGTATGTTTGGAGGGAATTGTAGAAATTCTATGCAATAACCATGTTGGATAATTGCTAGAACCCAAGTGTCTGTAGTGATTTCCTCCCATGCTTTGTAATAATGACCTATTCTTCCCCCCACTGGTGTTGTGTGGAGGGGGTGAGTGACCTGTGAGTCATTGTTTAGCAGTAGGGGTTTTGGGGCTTTGAAATCTCCCTCTATTTCTAGGGAATTGGCCTCCTCTATATTGTCCCCGAAAACCTCCTCTATACTGTCCCTGGTAAGTGGACGGTGTTGCTTGTGAGGTGCTGGCTTGTGTGCTTTGACCCCGAAACCCCCCTCGAAAGGGCGTTTTACGGAATGTGCTGTAATTCCCTCTGCTCTGCGGGGAGTAGAGTGCGCCCATGGCTTTGGCAGTGTCCGTATCTTTTTTGAGTTTCTCAATCGCTGTGTCCACTTCTGGACCGAACAGTTCTTTTTCATTAAAAGGCATATTGAGAACTGCTTGTTGAATCTCTGGTTTAAATCCAGACGTTCGGAGCCATGCATGCCTTCTGATAGTTACAGATGTATTAATTGTCCGTGCAGCTGTATCTGCAGCGTCCATGGAGGAACGTATCTGGTTGTTGGAGATGGTCTGTCCCTCCTCAACCACTTGTTTTGCCCTATTTTGGAAGTCCTTGGGCAGATGTTCAATGAGATGTTGCATCTCGTCCCAGTGGGCTCTGTCATAGCGCGCAAGTAGTGCCTGGGAGTTCGCGATGCGCCACTGGTTTGCAGCTTGTGCTGCGACTCTTTTACCAGCTGCATCGAACTTGCGGCTTTCTTTATCTGGGGGTGGTGCATCTCCAGATGTGTGAGAGTTGGCCCTTTTCCTAGCTGCTCCTACAACAACAGAGTCTGGTGGCAGCTGTGTAGTGATGAAAACCGGGTCCGTAGGAGGCGGCTTATACTTTTTTTCCACCCTTGGTGTGATTGCCCTACTTTTGACCGGCTCCTTAAATGTCTTTTGCGTGCCGGAGCATACCAGGGAGCATAGGCAGGCTTTGGTATGAGCTGTGGGTGGAGGAGAGTGTGTTGAACAAGAAATCATCCTCGACCTGTTCTGAGTGGAGGCTTACGTTGTGATATTGTGCTGCTCTAGCCACCACCTGAGAGTACGCGGTGCTGTCTTCTGGTGGAGATGGCTTTGTAGGGTATGCCTCCGGGCTGTTATCTGACACTGGGGCGTCGTATAGGTCCCATGCGTCCTGATCTTGGTCACCCTGGCTCATGGTGGTGTGAGCTGGGGAGTGTGATGGAGTTTGTGCTGGTGAAACGTTAATCACGGGCGGAGGAGAGGGTGGTGGTGTAACTCTTTTCACCACTTTTGGTTGTGGTGCTTGTTCCGTCTGGAACTCCAACCTTCTCTTTCTCCTAATGGGGGGAAGGGTGCTTATTTTTCCTGTCCCCTGCTGAATGAAGATACGCTTTTGCGTATGGTCCACATCAGTTGCTTGTAGCTCTTCCTCAAACCTATGCTTTTGCATTTGGGAGGTTAGCGAGTGCTCTTCTGTATAAGAGCCTGAAGCTGGGTCGCTTGCAGTTTGTTTCGGCATCGAAACTTTGTCTGCGTGTTTTTTCGGCTCCGAGGTGACTTTTTTCCTTTTCGGGGCCGAAACCTCTCGGCGTCGATCTGTTTCGGTGCCGCTGTCTCGGCGTCGAGCCGTGTCCACACCGGCATCTCGGTGTCGAGGCTTGTCTCCAGCACTTTCTCGGTCCCGAGAAGGCTGCGTGCCGGTGTCTCGACCGGAGTCGGACGATCTCGGCACTGTTTGGGCCTTTTTCGGTGCCGACGGTCGGTCACCGAATTTATGGGTCGAGCCATGGCCTGGTGGCAGTGGCGTCCCCTGGGCCTTGTAAATGTTTCTTTGTGTGGTTTTCGACGTCTTACTCACGGTTTGTGTATCGTCGAATCCTTCGGAGTCTGAGTCTTGGATCGAGAAGGTACCTTCTTCTTCCTGTTCCTCGAACTCCCGTTGGGCTGTCGGTGCGGACGCCATTTGAAGTCTTCTGGCTCGACGGTCTCGGAGTGTTTTTCGGGACCGGAACGCACGACAGGCCATTGCAGGTGTCTTCGCTGTGCTCAGGTGACAGGCACAGGTTGCAGACCAAGTGTTGGTCTGTGTAGGGGTATTTATTGTGGCATTTGGGGCAGAAACGGAACGGGGTCCGTTCCATCGGCGTTCTTCAGCACGCGGTCGGGCCGACCAGGCCCCGACGGAGGATCGAAAAACTACCCCGAAGGGCACCGGAGCTCTTCGATCTTCGATGCGGTGTGTAATCTAAGTACGCCGATCCCGAACGCAACAATACCGACGAAAATCTTCCGAAATTAGCTAATTTTCCGTTCCGAAACTCGGAGCGACAGGAACACGTCCGAACCCGATGGCGGAAAAAAAACAATCGAAGATGGAGTCGACGCCCATGCGCAATGGAGACAAAAGGAGGAGTCACTCGGTCCCGTGACTCGAAAGACTTCTTCGAAGAAAAACAACTTGTAACACTCCGGCCCAACACCAGATGGCGAGCTATTGCAGAACATGCGTATCTACAGCGACAGATGCCATCGAACATGGAGTTTCAATATGGTATATTTCCACATTTATTTAACTGGTAAAGTTACACTCATGCTTTGATGCCTATCACATTTTAGCAAATTAGCAGCTACAATACAGAAAAACACTGCACTCACAGGTAAACATTAGCATTATATATAAATATATGTTAACGAATGCCTGTATTTAAGGATACCTCATCCTGTTTTCTTTTAATTTATGTTATCTAACTGCTCATCTGCTGGTCTGGAATTCATGAAGGACAGCATGGAGAGTCACTCACAAGAAGCACTATCTTTTATATTTTTCTACTTTGAAAAATAAATACTAACCGGAGACACATTGTTTTCAGTCGCTATTCTTTTGTAAAAATCAGTAAAAACAGAAACTGGGAGCCTTAAATGTTACTGATTGATAATGCAGACCTTTCCAATACATCTTTGCATATTTACGAACAACTGCCATAAAGTGAACAAAAGGCAAAATAAATCCAACTGCTGGGATGGGAATGTGCTCTGGCCCCTGCAGCCCCTGCCCTCAATGTACGGCTGCATGTGAAACTGGTATCTTGATCTTTATTTTGGCACAACCGTCAAACAAAGATAGTGCATGCACAGAGACCTAGGCTTGTCTATGGTAAGCTAGGTCCGGAAACTGGGCTGTGACCTGGAGAGGCGCAGAAACAGTGCATTTATGGTTGAGAATAGAATAGCACATAAAGCAGTGGTTACAGCAAAGAGTGTTTTGTTAATCTGTAGTGTGACCAAACTCTTTTTCTAGATCAGTGAGGGTGTGGTCTACTTACCTCTCTCATGTAAAGTTTTGTATTTTATTGAAAGCTAGAACTTTGCACAGTCATTTCAGGTGCACATTAAGTATGTGAATGGGCAGTGAATGGGACGTGCATGCACGAAAGTAGGAATCTATGTGCTGTATGAGTCTTAGTACTGGGGTCAGTGGGATCCATTTTGGATGTACCTCGTTTAGCATGGTATGAAATGAAGGATGAATCAGCTTCCTCAGACAGCGGAGGTGTACTACCTGCATTCCTGTGGCTGGGCGGTGGAGACCCAGACATTGAGGAGAAGCAGGAAGTAGACAGAGCTTCCCTCAGAAATTCAATGAGGGCCTTGTTAGCAAAGTGCTGCTGATTAGTTATTCCTGAGCACTGCTAGTTGATAAATGGTAAGGAGTGTGCCTGGCCCACAAGTAGGAGAGACAGTCCAAGAGGAGAATCCACAGAAAGGGGATTCCCAGCAGGAGGAGCACTCACAGAAAGTGGACTATCCCAGACAGCACTGGTAGGAGGAAATAGTGACACATAGGGATCCATCGGTCTCTCTTCACAGTTCCTGTATGAGGTGCATTAGGAATTTCAAAGCTCAAGTACCACTGTGTTACCTGGCAGTTCATCAAGGGTTCAAAAAGCAGGTGTTGCTGATGTCTGAGAGAGTGAAGCTGTATCACTGCCAAAGCAGGAAGCCTTGATTGACCAAGAGGCCACAACTACTGAAGACACACACCTCTGCGACTGCCTAGGCCTGAAAAAGCTGAACACCTGTCTGCAACTGGCCAGGAAAGCTGCACAGCTCAATATGAGTGTAGCACACAAACCTACAACTGAGATAAGGGTCCCAGCTACTAGTTTGGACTGATGAGGGGATGGAATAGATGTATTTGGACAGATGCTCCTTTTCACGAAGTAAGTACAGGGGCATTCAAATTACTTTGTAAAACTACCAGTCCTTTGATATGGGGCAGAGCTTAAACAAGGAAGGTTTTTCTTTCGATCTTGAAAAGCTATATTGTCTTTCCCTGAAAGTTTTTGATGTTAGCTATATCGTGAACGAAAGTGCGGTGTCTGGAATTCTTTGATTGCGACTCAGCTTGGGGATATGAGCCCCATTCATTGGCACCATTATGTATAGGCTCTTCATAATCTTTCTCTCACCTCTAATATTAATATGGTTCCTAATAGATAAGGGGTCTAACCTTTCAAATTAATTGAGGGTATCACCTATGGCAGGTGGCCTGCAACATGTAATACCTCCTCTCTAAGTAGTTCTGTCCCTCTTTTAGGGTGTGACTATAAAGGGCGTTGCCCATATCATGGACCAAGAAACAAGAGACTCTCAAATTTAGGGTAAGATTGGAAGGATGGACTCTAGATTAAAATAGTCCATCTCATATATTCCCTAATAGTGGATTATAGGCTTCCTAAATTAGAAGGGTCTAGTGTATGAATTGGGCCACTTTGTGTCACATTTTGTAGTGTGCATCCTCACGTGTGGACACTGGGCTTTTATGCAGGTTGTTTTTTATGAAACCAAGGACATGACAAATGTGAATTTCTGTGCTATATTCCTACAGGTGTCCTGTGAAGCATTAACCTTATGAAAGGTAGGACTTTATGCTGGTGAGTCCCTGCACAATGTCTTGTAGGGTGAACTAGAGATGTATAGTTAGGTGAATAGGAATCCTTGGCCCTGATGAATGCCCGAGACCCTCAGGGGCTTATAAAAATGGGCAGAAACATGTTGGCTTGAACAGGTGACACTAAACATTATTATTGTGGGTTAACCGTATGCTTTTAACAATACATATGTCCCCCACTAATAAAGGAAATACCCTGGGTAAAAACAAGGTATTTTTATGTGCCTGGATCCTGGTCTTTTTATCCAGAAAATATTTATCAAGAACTCTCCTCTGCTCAAAGGCGACAGACGGTTGAGTCCGCCCTGTGGCATTGATCCCACCAGGGTGGAGACTAGAAGCCAAGGATGAAGTATGACACTATTATGTGTATGAGGCTTCTACTTCCATAAATGGAAATGACCTTAGTGAGGACGCGTGAGTTTAGGAATTAACCTTAATAGGTGTTATGGTGTGACGGAACTCAGAAGGTGACTTCCCTATAGAAGCAGACTAATTTTTTGTAATATGTCTAGAACAGGGGTGCTGTGACTGCTCGTTTATGCTCCCATCCTCTCCAACTGTTGTGTTTGGAGAGCACACATACCTACTGCCACAATTTCATCCCACGAACATTGCCCCAAAGAGAGGCTGGCACTGCGCTCCCAAAGGTGAAGAGCTGCCACCATAAAGTCAGGAATAAGAACTATATACCGTTTTGACAGCTACAACTACAATGTTAACCAACAGGCAAACACAGGGTGTAGCCTGCACCTGAGACAAGAGACTAACATGCACAGAAAAGTATGCTGTGTACCGTTGACACTTTTATTGTTGGGGGAATTTTTTTTTTTAACTGGATTGGACTTTTGACCATTGAGAGTATTTTAGGTTATCTGCACATGATCATTGCTTTAGCCTTTAGTGTGTTGGGGACTGTAAACCCAGGGCTCCCAATCCTAGCAGTGAGAGAACACACCGGAAAAGGAGATTATAGTGCCTCCCTGCCTAAGGTGACTGAAATTACAATGATTTGTCGCATTCCCAGTGAATGTTGTATTATGGAGTTTTGCTATGAGATTGAATTACTTATTTTTCACATAAAAGAATAGCACTAGGCTGGACAATATGTTATAATGTCTGCTGGTTGACCGTTGAGGGCTAAGCTCTTCCCAGTATACTCCCTCTCTCAGAAGACTGTGGCTGCTGACCGTCCCTATCCTGACAGTCAAGTGCAGAATGGGTTGCACTTAACCCAGTTTGCAGTTCCTAAGTAGGAGGGACCCCAGGACACTAGTGGAAAACAACCTCAGCCACCACAGTTGGGACCCAGTAGCATCTGTCTGTCATGTGGCACCCCAAACGGAGTTGGACACTGACAAAATAGTCAGTAGTCTACAGAGTTACAGGAATATGCTGGGAAACGCTTAATTATTATTTTTACAGAAATGCTGGGGTGACCTGAACCTTCATCGAGAAAATCAGGGAATACAGTTCCAAGAACTGTCAAAGAGGCAAGAAGGTGGCTTCTCTTGGTTTAAGGGAGTTATGGAGATGGGATCCTCAACATCATTCTCCAACAACTTACGTGTGACAAGGTCAAAGCACTTCTTGTCCTCAGGGTGCGGACGCACCTGACAAGTGAGTAAGTTCAGCTTCACGGGGGGTCGGTTTATCTGTGGCAAAAGAGAAATGAACAGGTGGACCATTAATAGAGAAAGAGCCTTGGATTATTTTACTGCATGCATTTTAGTGGTGTGAGCAGAGTAAACAGAAGGTGAGAAGAAAGAGTTTTCTTAGGGTGTCTGAGCAGTGGCATATATTAAGAGGTATGTGAACAAGATTTGGACAAGTGAAAATTGTTGGGTGCATTATGATGATGGGAGCAAAAGCAGGAATCTGGGGAAAGGGTTCAAACAGGGGTAGCAAAGTAGACATCCATACATAGCTCAACAAAGCACCGTTTTGAGGTCAGGCCATTCAGGGCACTTATACACAGTAATCTACCTACTATTCCAGCCAAGGAGATGGATGCTAAACAAAAGCAGAAAAAAAATTAAACACTGGCGAAATTTTGAGGGAAATAAGAGGCCAGCCACTATGTGGCAGAATATTCACAGCAGAGACTTCATCATCAATTCAAAACAAGGAGGCAACTGTAGTTTTCTTTCAGTACTGGTACGAATGCTGGAGGAACAATGGCCACAGACAACATAAGCCCAGGTTCAGAGGGCTGCAGAGCCCCTGTGGTCAAACCAAGCTAAAAAAGATGCTGGGTTCTTTCTGTAAACTCAACAGATGTATTATATAAGCTAAGATTAAAGAACCCCTCCAGCCTCTCAGTTCCTTTGGACATACATGGGACACTCGCTAAAGCCCACCCAGTACTTGAAATTTTCTCAAGTGCAACCATACACAGAGGCCTGGGTATGAGCCACCAGAGCTGGGTGTGCCTAAACCAGGCACACATCTATCAGAGTTATCAATTTTAGGCTGAAAAAGATGACTAAGAATTGCAATGTCTTATCAGAATGTATTTGTGTACCTTCAGTGACATTGGTAGCAGCCAAAAGATGCAGGCTACAGAGGGATGCAAGCATTTGCGAGCAGGAAAAGAAAGCACTTCAGAAGGCCATACTGAAGCAAATGGGTGGATTCTGGCACTTTAAAACTGGTAGTTCTGTGGCAAATGGACTGCTGGTTATATATTTCTGGCGGCGGATCTGAATATCTGCCACCAGAAACCCTGTTTTCCCCAGTCTCGACGGGAACCATGGATCTGGCAGAAGGGGAATTTGCGAAATTCTGGTGGCTGCCCTACAGCCCCAGTTCCTAAATAAGACCCTTAAATAAGTTCCAACAGCCATCAGCACATATTAATGTTGATTCTCAATCAAAATGCTTTGCTTAGCAAGCATCAGCAATGATAACTGATAGTATTCAAAGCGGCTGTTCATCCTCGCAAAGATGGTGCAGACAATTCTGCCTCAGAACAGGAAATGCTCAGTGTTGAGATAGAGAAAGACCCCCTTCATGGCTCTGTACCGTGAGTGCCCCTACCTCGCTCCACCTTTGCAAGCACTGTGGACTTTCCACCCCTTCCTTGGCACACACGACAATCATGCATTTGTGCTAGGATACTTTTTGTGTCACAAAGAGCAACCTACAGTGGAGTTCTGTGGTCTAGAGGGGCACCATATGCACCCTCATTACCAAACGTGACTAAGGTCAGCATGCCAGGCTGTAGTGAGCTGACAGTGGTGGCACTGATAATGATGCTAGCAGCAAAGCAGGAGTTTTCACTTATTCCTGCCAGGAACAGCTGTGTACTGACCTTGCCTATCTATTCAATTTGGGCTGCCAATTCCTGTAACCAGTCCTTCATCAATCCATGTAGGACAAAGACGTCTCTTGTGTATCTCTTACGACTGCCTAGAATACGTATAATGAACATGTGTGATACATGCAGCCATAGCTCACAGAAATCAATTCAGTGTTTTCAACATCCAAATGGTACATGAGAGTGGGGGTTGGAGAGAGCCCAGACTGCAGAATCAGACTGTAGAGCTCTTCAAGGAACATTCCAGGAATCATCTGTACTGAATCACTGTTGAATGTGAAAGAGAAGAGTCAGAGGGCCACTTTGAAGGTTAGGGAATTCTCCATGCTCTTTCCTGGCCCATTATTCAAAGGAATGTTCTACCCCTTATTTCTGTACCCTTGTTTTTGGTCTCTTCTGTCAGAATCTTCCAGCTACGCCACACCCTCCTGCTAGCACCTTGCTGGAGTGTGGTTGTACCAGTCTGAGTGAAGTAAGCAAAAGGGTGAGAACTGGTCTCAAGACTGACAGTTGGAACACACAACTACTGTCTGCAACTCTGGTATAAAGATGTGGCAGCAACTTCCAGCCAGTGTGTCAAGATTTCTCTATGTGGGCTTTCCACAAGAGTGGTGACTGAGAAACTCTGTATGCTCGATGGTTGAGGTATTTACTGTCAACTTCTCTTGCGAGGTTCTAGACCAGTAATCTGGGAACCTCAACCAAGACTACCAGGAGTGGTGCCCGAGCCCTGCTCTGAGGAAGAGAGTGGACTGACTGCTAGGGAGGGGCATTAGAGGTTCTCGTTATTTAGAGATTAGCTGCTAAGGAAAGGGCCATGAAGGAACCCAACCAGGAAGGACCCACACTTCTGTGCATACTTTCTTTGAATGGTGGACTTTGTGAATGGGCCCAAGGAAGCACCAAAGCTTCAAGAATCACAAGGTGGGAGCAATGCAACTCCACAGCAGCTGCTTCAACTGGTGTCAGTGCTGCCTAAGTTTACTTCGATTCACCACTCTGGTGCTGCAGATGCCTTCTGCACAGACGTTGGGTGGACCACTGGGGAGTCACTGCCTTCTGTGGGCAGTTCCCTGCACACACAGGTAATAATGCCACCACACTGCCTAACAAAGAGTGCAACCATTGACTGTGATAAGGATGATCAAATGTGTAAGGAAATGCCTCCTTGGCATGGTTACCCCCTGACTTTTTGCCTTTGCTGATGCCAAGTTATGATTTGAAAGTGTGCTGAGGCCTGCTAACCAGGCCCCAGCACCAGTGTTCTTTCCCTAAACCTGTACCTTTGTCTCCAAAATTGGCACACCCTGGCATCCAGGTAAGTCCCTTGTAACTGGTACACCTGGTACCAAGGGCCCTGATGCCAGGAAAGGTCTCCAAGGGCTGCAGCATGTCTTATGCCACCCTGGGGACCTCTCACTCAGCACATGCACACTGCTTGCCAGCTTGTGTGTGCTGGTGGGGAGAAAATGACTAAGTCGACATGGCACTCCCCTCAGAGTGCCATGCCAACCTCACACTGCCTAGGGCATAGATATGTCACCCCTCTAGCAGGCCTTACAGCCCTAAGGCAGGGTGCACTATACCACAGGTGAGGGCATAGGTGCATGAGCACTATGCCTCTACAGTGGCTAAACAAAACCTTAGACATTGTAAGTGCAGGGTAGCCATAAGAGCATAATGGCTACACTGAAAACTGGGAAGTTTGGTATCAAACTTCTCAGCACAATAAATGCACACTGATGCCAGTGTACATTTTATTGTGAAATACACCCAGAGGGCATCTTAGAGATGCCCCCTGAAAACATACCCAACTTCCAGTGTGGGCTGACTAGTCTTGCCAGCCTGCCACACACCAGACATGTTGCTGGCCACATGGGGAGAGTGCCTTTGTCACTCTGTGGCTAGTAACAAAGCCTGTACTGGGTGGAGGTGCTTCTCACCTCCCCCTGCAGGAACTGTAACACCTGGCTGTGAGCCTCAAAGGCTCACCCCCTTTGTTACAGCGCCACGGGGCATCCCAGCTAGTGGAGATGCCCGCCCCCTCCGGCCACGGCCCCACTTTTGGCGGCAAGGCTGGAGGAGATAATGAGAAAAACAAGGAGGAGTCACTGGGCAGTCAGGACAACCCCTAAGGTGTCCTGAGCTGAGGTGACTCTGACTTTTAGAAGTCCTCCATCTTGTAGATGGAGGATTCCCCCAATAGGATTAGGGATGTGCCCCCCTCCCCTCAGGGAGGAGGCACAAAGAGGGTGTAGCCACCCTCAGGCCTAGTACCCATTAGCTACTAACCCCCCAGACCTAAACACACCCCTAAATTGAGTATTTAGGGGCCCCCAGAACCAAGCAAGATAGATTCCTGCAACCTGAAGACAAAGAAGGACTGCTGACCTGAAGCCCTGCAGAGAAGACGGAGACACCAACTGCTTTGGCCCCAGACCTACCGGCCTGTCTCCCCACTTCAAGAAAAACTGCAACAGCGACGCGTCCCTCAGGGTCCAGCGACCTCTGAAGCCTCAGAGGACTACCCTGCATCTAAAAGGACCAAGAACTCCCGGTGACAGCGGCCCTGTTCCACAAAGATTGAAACTTGCAACAAAGAAACAACTTTTAAAGGACTCCACGTTTCCCGCCGGAAGTGTGAGACTTTCCACTCTGTAACCGACGCCCCCGGCTCGACCTGCGGAGAAACAACACTACAGGGAGGACTCCCCGGCGACTGCGAGCCCGTGAGTAGCCAGAGTTGACCCCCCTGAACCCCCACAGCGACGCCTGCAGAGGGAATCCAGAGGCTCCCCCTGACCGCGACTGCCTGCTTCAAAGAACCTGACGCCTGGTAAAGACACTGCACCCGCAGCCCCCAGGACCTGAAGGATCCGACTTCCAGTGCAGAAGCGACCCCCAGGTGGCCCTCTCCCTTGCCCAGGTGGTGGCTACCCCGAGGAGCCCCCCCCTTGCCTGCATCGCTGAAGAGACCCCTTGGTCTCCCATTGAAACCTATTGAGAACCCAACGCGTGTTTGCACACTGCACCCGGCCGCCCCCGTGCTGCTGAGGGTGTACTTTCTGTGTGGACTTGTGTCCCCCCCGGTGCCCTACAAAACCCCCCTGGTCTGCCCTCCGAAGACGTGGGTACTTACCTGCTGGCAGACTGGAACCGGGGCACCCCCTTCTCCATTGAAGCCTATGCGTTTTGGGCACCACTTTGACCTCTGCACCTGACCGGCCCTGAGCTGCTGGTGTGGTAACTTTGGGGTTGCCCTGAACCCCCAACGGTGGGCTATCTTGGACCCAACTTTGAACCCTGTAAGTGCTTTACTTACCTGAAAAACTAACAAATACTTACCTCCCCCATGAACTGTTGAATTTTGCAGTGTCCAATTTTAAAATAGCTTATTGCCATTTTTGCCAAAACTGTACATGATATTGTGTTGATTCAAAGTTCCTAAGATACCTGAGTGAAGTACCTTTCATTTGAAGTATTACTTGTAAATCTTGAACCTGTGGTTCTTAAAATAAACTAAGAAAATATATTTTTCTATATAAAAACCTATTGGCCTGGAATTGTCTTTGAGTGTGTGTTCCTCATTTATTGCCTGTGTGTGTACAACAAATGCTTATCACTACCCTCTGATAAGCCTACTGCTCGACCACACTACCACAAAATAGAGCATTAGAATTATCTCTTTTTGCCACTATCTTACCTCTAAGGGGAACCCTTGGACTCTGTGCATGCTATTTCTTACTTTGAAATAGTACATACAGAGTCAACTTCCTACAAAATGGACATGGTACTGTACAGTATGAGAGAAAAGCAGGGGTGTGACCAAGCCCATATCTAAAAGGAGAGAGTAATCACAAGTCCTTTTCCAGACAGACCAGTCTTCCCACAGTTTGGCAGCGTTCTCAACCGCCCCACCCAAGAAGAATTATAACATCTATTTGGAGTTATTGCACATTAGGTATCTTAAAGAGGTCGTTCCACCACGAACGGCCTAAACAGTGTCACCAGTAAATGCTGAGCACTTCAAATAATTTTTTACTTTCTGACATAATATATACTGAATTACACTGTGTGTGATTCAGTAAAGTACTTCTTTTTCAAAGATTATGCGCTAGTGCAACACTGACTTAACTTGTGCTGGTCAGATTGTTGAGTTTGGAGTCTCTAACCCCACAACATCTCCCTGAGTAAGCTTTGAACTGCATAAATGTGCATCCATGAGGGTCACCTCCTGAAGGGGTGTACTCGGTACTAAACAGTAAGCTGAAGCCCCAGGACACCAGTGGCAAAAGGCTCAAATTGTCATAGTCCAAATCTAGTAATACCTGAACGTTTTGGAACTCCTGGAAAAGTTCTGAAATTCAGCTACGCTTACAGATTTGGCCCCTGAAAATATTTTCTACTTAAGTCCAAGAGACCTACTTTAGAAATATTGGTTAGAGAATGTGACGTTTTACAAACTGTGCTGTACTTATCTTAATATAAAGCAAAAGCAGCAATTAACTTTATCAAGGAGCCAACCCACACTAGGCAACAGGAGATGGATACAAACATTCACTGCTGTATTTCACATTTAACGGTAGTCAGAAAAAAGTTTTAGCAAGGAGATTTAAGAGTCGATGACGGCAGTGTAATTATACAACAACGTAGGATCAGATCTCAAATAACTAACGAGGAATGAGTAATAATTTAGGAAGAAGGAACGATTCAGGAAAATTAGTCAATAAAACGGCCCCCAGGAAAAACATCACAAGAAACATCAGCCAGGAAACCTCTTGGCAGTGGCAACTATATATCTGTTACTAAACTTCGAGTTGTTAATAATATTCTGAATATAACGACACACTAAAACTACTGAAAAGTTCACCGCAGGCAGCTATGAAACCTATGGTAACTGACTGCAGGAGATTTCTCATTACCGCAAACATCTTTAAATTCTTCTGGGGTCTTGGAAAGAATACTGATGCAGCACATCATGGTCCTCGACTCTAATGACTCTCAGTCCATCTGTAACCGCACATTTTTTATCTTGCCGATTACCTATATGGCCCTGAATTAACTTCTGTCTGTATCCAGCTCACTATTTATCTGGTCACTGACAGCTTGTTTACTCTGGCAACAATCGGCGAGCTTCTCTTGTTGACTTTGGCTGGTCTTCCTAGCCGACATACTTTTGGATTTGACTGTCAATAATCTCTAGATAACTATCTCTCAGGCCCAAGATTGGCTTCCCACTGGACCCTGCTGACTACTTTTCAACACCATGGGCTGACATTCTGCGGGTTATCTGTAGTGCATGTGGTTGAAAATTCAAGTGCTTGGGTTAGAGTTTGTCGGGGTGATGCAGGTGCATTTCAGAGTTCTCAGGGTCACACAGTCTAAACAGGATTCACAGCAACATCTGTTTAGTTTATTGTTATGGCAAATTAATTTCTTCTGGGGTTTTGTTGTTTATCTGTATGAAAGGTCTCAGTATGCCAGCTATTGTGCAGAATTTTCTGTATCAGCAAAAGCTCAATAGTTCTGCTGTTCCATAATGGGAATGCTGGAGGTGATGGTAATGGGAAGCAGAAAGCTAGTCTGTTAGGGTTTGGAGGTAGAGAGAGGAGGAGTGGAAAGCTGAAGAGAAAATAATGGAAGGCAAGCATACTCAGTCTTTATGCAGGCCACCGTGAGTTTACTGGGGCTACTCTCAATCTTATCCTGAGAGAGGCTCCAAGATCCTGAAGACCAGAAAGGGCGTCTCAGTTAACCAAACTCCCTTCCTTTCTTTCTTCCTAAGTGAGAATGTTGCTGGATGGATGTAAATATTGGCCAGATGAAGTGCTAGGAGTCTGCAGTTTAGCACCACTGAAGAAATGTGTTTCCCTGTTGCAATGATTGCAATTAACTGACACTGAGTTCCATACTAGTGATCTAGTCTTCGAGCTGTGAAATTCAAATGCCTCGAGTGGTAATAAACAAATCTATGTTTAACACCCAGTGAAGAAGTGAATATTACTCATTTCTTATTAACTGTGCACTGCTTACATAATTACTGTAAAGATGCGTGTACCCATCTTGCACAGTGACGTACCAGAAGAATGACTTTAGTTTACTCAAAATGGAAGTACAAAATATCCCACATGGCAATTACAGTAATGACAGACATACGTCTTTATTCTTGGAGTTTCAAAGAGGTCAGATAAAATGAAAGGCTGAGACCCTCCCCATCTTATTCTGAACGCATAGTGTCAGGTAGTTGAACAGGAAGTACTTTTCACATTTTACGTAGGCAGCAAGGCGGTAGCAGCAGTAGTTAAGGGCTAGAGGTTTAGGTGATATACCGCTATGTTCTAGCACATCTAGATTATATTCAACATGGCACCATTGCAGTCTAAAGGGGTTCAGTCCATATTAACAGCAAGATTCTTTTTAGAACAATTAGTGACTTCCTGGAGGATCTATATGTTGAATTTCTGTTTGTCCCTCTGGCTGGCTCCCGTAACAGTGAACACAGTATCTGTCACCTGCTGCTGGTCTCACTTACCGTGCTGTGGGAGATTGTGAGATATCCATACTTCACTCCACATTTTCTCTTCTGCCACACCTTTCGGATTCTGGTGTATGTACAAAGTAGAAAGGATCAGATGCAATAATTCATTGAGAAATAGGGTGAAGAAAAGGCAGAGATTGTTAGGGGAACATTGAATAAAGGAACAAGGAGTAGAAAGATTAAAAGGACCGGTGTGACAAACGGTACAGGGAGAATAGCAGTATGAGAGAAAGGCATGGTAGAGTGATAAGATGAAGGATTTTTTTTACAGGTTTAAAACAGCAAGTCTGGTTGAAGGGGGGAGAAAGGTAGGGAGATATTGATATCACGGTGAGGATTGAAAGTGGAAGAAAGTGTAAACCTAGGGTAGACAAGATAGTAGGCAAAGAGAGTGAAACAGGCAACAAGCAAAAACACAACACATGATATAGACAGGGATATGTAGCAAAACTATCCATAAATTGTCAAGAAGAGCAAAGGAGAAGATGGCCTGGGAGGGATCGACAGAGAGAGAAGGAGAGGAAGTCTGCTTGCAGGAAGAAAGCTCAGTATGGAGGGACTGGAAAAATGACAAGGCAGAGGAAAGAATGGGAAAGAGGGCATAAGAGGAAAAACGAAGAGCACGGGAGGTACATTAAGAGTAAAAATATAACAAAAAATATGGCACTGCTACATCATACATATTACAAGCTGATAAGAATTTTAATGATTTTCGTATTATTATTCATCAGAAATGCCCACGGTTTACTGCTCCTTAATCAAACTTACTGTGTAGAGCAAATTTAATACGCAAGGACATCCTGCGCAGATAATGAAACAATTAATCATCTGAAAATTAATCCAATACCAGAGCTTCCAATTTGCACAGAGCAAACTATATGAAGAACTGAACTCCCTTCAAGCCTTACAATTAGGAACACTGTGGACAAAACATTCTATTGTCAGACACATAACTAGAATATGGCTAGGAAAGAGCAATAACAGAAGCTACTGTGTTTGGATGCTGCTGCCATTGGGTATAAACTGTGCAACAACAGCCTACAGCTTCAAACAGCATGTGGTAGCAATATCCACTATCAAACTAACATTACCCATCAAAGTGAGACTTATCACAAGACTTCATACTATCTGTATGGAATTCAATAAGGGGCTCAAAGCTTTGTGCCCAAGGGCCTGATTTAGAGTTTGGCGGAGGGAGTTATTCCATCACAAACGTGACGGACATCCCCTCCACTGTATTACTATCCCATTTCAGCCTATTGAGATTGTAATAAGGCAAACGGTATATCTGTCACCTCTGTGACGAGTAACCCCTCCGCCAAACTCTAAATCAGGCCCCAAGACTATTGCAACCACACAATATTGGGGGTGCGTGGCTTGGCAAGTTGGCCGCCTGGTAGTTTTTTGCCAGAGCTCCTACCAGCACGACAATCATCTGGCAAAAATCCTTCCATTATCTGCCCCAAATTACAAGCATCTCGGCAGTGCGGCCGTTCCCCACTCACCGCCCTGTCAATACGAGAGTTCCCACCTGCTGCCGAGAATAGGGCTGTCTGAGGCCCACACACGTGGAGACTAAACTCAGAGGATGGGCCAACAAGGCCGGAACCAGACCCTGATATCGTAGATGGGCCTGAAGCCCGTGACTGAGGAGCCCCCGGGGCTTGCTGCCAGCATTATGGAGGGGTGGTCACATGCTAGCGGGACGCTGGGGCCCCGTGACGGGTTTGGAGGTGTGGCGCTGATTGGGGTGGACTGAGCAATGCCCGGGCCCGGCTATAGCTACGAGGATTTGCGACCGTGGATGATTCTGCAGACTGCGAAAGTTTGTGCTGCCCGAACTGTCCTTGCTGGTGGCGAGACAGACACGGAGCCCTGATCGGACCCCAGGACCTGGATTCCTCACCACCTAAATGGGGGGGCCTGAGGACCAGAAGGGCTGAGTAGGACCAGCGACACTGGAAGGTAGGATCTCAGACACTGGCCTCGGAGGAAAAGTGGAAATACTGCGCTACAGGCCTAGGACGGCGGGTCCCGACAATGAGGGATGCAATACATGACACTGCAACTATGAGCAGTGCTACCGGGGGCCAGTGTTGGAAACGTCACCTGGTGGACCCCCAGAACCCCTGAAGCCTGTTGGTGAGTTGTGACTCAGAACAGCAGCAAAGCAAGGGAGGCAATGGGCCAGTGAGCAGGCCCTGAGTGAAATATTTTGCCTTTAAGTAGTGGAGGGAGCCCGTTGTACCTGGCAGCCGGCAGTTTATCAATAAGCATTGGAGTGCACAGGTGGAGGAACTGAATTGGTCTCCAGGGCTCCGGGTGAAACTTGGTAGGAGTGTGCTGCAGTGCCTGGGGGGGTGAACGACACAGCGGACAACTAGCCGGTTCCACGGTTGGTAGAGCCCGGAGCCATGCCCAGAGGAACAGGCATACCTAGAACAGCCTCGACTACGGAGATCTGGAACCGGGGGTTAGTGCCCCAGGGGGTCCATGGTGAGTGCCCACTGAGAGATGCACAGGGGACAAGAACCCAGAGTACTCATTAGTGCCCTTACTCTCACTTTGAGGCCATAATGGGGAGAGATAAGCCTGCGAGAAATGTACAGACCAAAAAAATTGATAACTATGCACGCCCGTTGCCACGGGAGGGTGCAGTAGGAAAGCATACCAAACAAGCGCACCCAGAGGACTCAGGGTCCACTATGATGGCAGATGTAATGGCCGAAATAAAGGGGTTCCAGACAGCTCATTCTCATGAACATTGACATAGTGGGCATTTAGCTGGGCCTGCTAAGTGCAGACTTCAGAAAAATCTTGTGGAAAGTCCCTGAGGCAGAGAGGCACATTATAGAGCTCCAACAAGAAGTGGCAACCCTAAAGAAAACGGTGCCTATGCTCCAAAAGCTAAAGGCTCACCTGGATGATAGAATGTAGACATGGAAGGGCATTCCAGGAGGAACAATGTCCGATTTGTAGACTTTCCGAGAAGGCAGAGGGGCAGTGAGCAGAACTGTTTCTTGAAGACTGGATCATGACACCTCTGAACCCCAGATAGCTCTCTAATGTTTTCACCACCGAACGGGCCCACAGTGCACTGGCACCAGTGCCTAGACTGGGGGCACCACCCCGTGCCCGCCTGTTTCATTTTCAAGACAGGGACACAATACTGCAGGATGTGAGGTTTCATGGGGACCCCCAGTACAGAAACAGGAACATCATGATCTTCCCGGAATATACCCGATGGGTCCAGGACCTCCGTAGGGATTACATGATGACTAATAAACGCCTCTGGGACAAAGGCATCCGCTACAGCCTCATGTTTCACATACAATTTAGAGTACATTACGATGGTAGGGTGCTTTTCCTTCCTACCCGGAGGAAGCCAACGACTACTGGACACTCTGGGCAGTGTTCCACGCAAACAACTGTCCAACAACAGGGAGGGTGGGAGCACCAGCTGCCCGAGGAGTATGAGGTCTCATAGGCACTCGGCAGACTCAGGTCAACGTTCGGGCATCTGCCAAATGGGGAAAATCCTTGCGTGTCCAGACAGAACTCTGAAGGACTAGAACATTGTGCTGGACACTCTTTAAATCACCTCTCTTCCACCTTTCCTCTGCACTCCAGCTCTCCTTTCGACGTACACCTCCACTCTCTCTTTCTTTACATTTCTGTCTTCCAATCTCTAGCTCTATCTGGCTCTAAAACCTCACTTTACACTGTATCCCTCGATTTCTACCTATATCCTCATTTTTCAATCTCTCAGTATCTTTGTGTCTAGCTACTTCACCGTTCTCCCTTTAACTCATGTATTTTTCAACTTTACCTATCTCTATACCTGCAAGGGTGTAGCTTGGTTGTTGATATTGGGAGGGAGGGCATGAGCTTCAGAATTTCCAACAACCATGCTGGCATCTCATGCTGAAATATATTACAAGAGAAGCAGTGCAGAAGGGAAGTTTAAGGGGTGGTGGAAGAGGGCTTGAGTGCAGATTGTGAGGAGTACTTAAAACACAATATTTTGTTAACGAACCAATATACTTTACGAACTGTATAACAGAGATATGAGGAAGTGTGTGTGTGTGTGTGTGAGTGTAAGAGAGAGCGAGAGAGAAAGAGAGAGAGAGATCGACTGATCCCAGGTGAAATTGACTAACTCCTCACCATACCTGACAGAAAACACCTAACTATTTATTAAAGAATAGATTGTTTAGGGGGGTGTAGCTCCCCCCCCATGAAGCTTGAAGCTACACCCTCTAAACCCCTCTACACCCCTCTAAAACTCTACCTCCCTTCTCCCTCACCTTCACCTCTCTCACTATACCGTTCTCTGTATTGCTCTGTCCTTTTTCGAACCCCAGCCTTCCATGTTGCTCCTACTTATCAGTCAGAGGTGACCCTTTAGTAGGAGACGTCTACCCATAGAGGAAAGACAAGGTAAGGGAAGAGAATTAGGGGGCATTTATCAGATTGCATCTGATGGACAGGTGACAATCCTCAGAGCAGCAGTTTGCTTTACACTGTCGCAGTGAGACTGCCCTCAATGAGGGTTCATTTCTTTGTGATTATGGAGGGTCCCGCTGAGAGCAGACTCAGTCTATTCTCTCCGTGGGATCATCCGGAGCAGGGGAAGTGGCGCGGGGGGACAGTGATTGGCTGTGGGGTACGTGGGGGAGGGAGTAAGAGGAGATATAAGTAGGGGGTGGGAGTAAGGGGAGATATAAGTAGGGGGTGGGGAAAGGGGACCGGCTTCTTCCGCGCCAGCTCGCTCGTTGGGAGGTCCTCAGGGAGAGTAGGTAGAAGGCGCTTTATACTCAGTATGGCTCAAGGCCATGATGCAGCCGCTGTAAGTGCCGCACTTCGCCTTATAGGCGAAGCTGGCAGCGCGGATCTACTCAGGCCTGGCGTCCTACACCAGGCCTGGGTAGGAATGTCACGCCCTATGCGCGTGGCGTCTGGGGGCGTGGCGGCCGCAATCGCAGCCTGCACATCGCTCGAAAGGCCCAAAAAGCAGTGCTTTGTTGGGGGGAAAGGACGAGGCGCAACCCCCTCTTCTACTTCTGTTTTACAGGCATCAACGGCGGTTGGCACGTCACAAGGGACGGTGCGGAAAGAAGACCGAGGGCGACAAGTCCCGATGGCACCCCATAGGGCTTTGCCCAGAGTTCAGGGTAAACGAGAATGGTGGTCGGTATGGGGTAGTGGGCAGGCTATGACTGTGTCAAAGACGCACAAGTCCATTGGGGTAGGTGATCATTCCGTTCAAGAGACAGCGGTGTCAAGTGCGACACAAGTGGGCGAAGGTAAGACATGGGCATATCACAAGCGCCTGGTGTGGGGAAAAGTGCAAGCACAACGCCGGAAGAAAAAGACGGTGAGGATAAAGTGGAAGGGCATAAGAAAAGGCTTCCTTGTCTCGGATTGGCAATGCCGTTGGGTTTGCATGTGGCGGACAAGACGAAGGCTCGGATTTGGACACATGAGTATTATGATGTTTTTAAGCTCTTGCCCAGGGAAATTCAAGCAAAGGAAGGATCCAAGGAAGAGGAATGGGAGTTAGCTAGGTGACCCTGGGTGCCGGTTGCTATGGATAATTGGACTTCTGCCTTTTTGATATATGCTAGCATATATTGTGAGAAGTTTCCTGACATGGCCATAGCACTCTTAAAATATATGGACATTATTAGAAAGACCCAGATGCATTTTGGGGGTTTTGCCTGGCACAATTATGATGAGGAGTTTCGGGCGAGGGTTAGTGTCAATCCGGACAAAGCCTGGGGGGACGTGGACTCAGAGCTTTGGATGCAGTGGATGGCGTCTTCACAGTCAGCGGCCTCCACTCATACTGCGAGTGGGCTTCCGGTACTTTATAATCCCTTTCAGTCCCGTCCCACCTTGGCCGGGGATGGGACAGCGACCACAGAGACCTACCTCAGGGGCATGCTGGAATTTTAATAAAGGCTTTTGTTCCAGACACCCGTGCAAATTCAAGCACGAGTGCTCCAAATGCGGGGGGAAGCACCAGGTCACTCAATGTTTTTCCCTCAATAGCCCAGCGGAACAGTGGATGGCGACTAGGGAAAGAGGGACGCAAGGCGCTCCTGGGCCAAAGTGCGCCTACGCTAATTAAGCTAGAGGTATTGCGCCCATGGCTGCGCATGTACCCTGACAGGGACATAGTGAACAAGCTGGAATGGGGTTTTCTGGAGCGGTTTTGGATAGGTTATCAAGGTCCGAGACACAAGAGATGGGCAGACAATTTTAGGTCTGCCAAAGACATGTCTTTGGTGGTAGCACACGAATTGAGAAAAGAAGTTGCGGTAGGTAGGACTGCGGGCTCCTTTTTTGATTGGCCTATGGATGAGTTGATGATCTTCCCTCTGGGTGTGGTCCCCAAGAAAGTGGTGGGGAGTTTCATCTTATTCATCATCCGTCTTGGCCAGAGGGAGCGTCGGTGAATGATTTCATTGCTCCTGAAGATATGCAAGTGGTCTACGCGTCTGCTGACGAGGCAATTCGCCTAGTACGAGGCTGCTGGAAAGGGTCCCAGCTAGCAAAATGCGACATTAAGGTGGCTTTCAGGCTTTTGCCCATTCACCCGGAGGATTTCAGGCTGCTTGGCATGCAGTTGGATGGGGCGATTTACGTGGACAGAGTCCTCCCGATGGGATGTGCTATTTCTTGTGCACTTTTTGAGATGTTTAGCACTTTCTTACAGTGGGTTTTTGTTAAAGTGTGTGGACACCGGGACGTGACTCATTATCCGGATAATTTCTTGTTCGTTGGGAGATCGGATTCAGATGATTGTGGAAGGGATCTGGCATGTTTTGAGGGATTGGCTAGAGGGATGGGCGTTCCATTAGCCCCTGAGAAGACCGAAGGGCCAAGCTCTGTTTTGACGTTTTTGGGTATTGAACTGGATACGGTCAACCTGGTGGCTTGTTTATCACAGGAAAAGCTGGCGGAGATGTTGGAATTTTTGTGGCAAGTACAATCATTGTATAAGATTGAGCTACGTAGGACGCAGCAGTTGTTGGGCTACCTGAATTTTGCATGTAGGGTCGAGAAGTGGGGCAGGACTTTTTGCAGGTGTCTTGGCTTGGCCATGTCAGGTGCTTCCCTTCCTCATCACAAGATCCGAGTGTCAATGGGTCTCCGGGAGGATGTCAGGGTGTGGGAAACTTTTTTGACACAGTTCAACTGGGTCTCCATGATGTTTCAGGAGGAGGACACGGTCTGGCAGGTACAAATTTTCTCGGATGCTGCGGGAGCTACAGGTTTTGGTCCTTTTTGGGATGGACGTTGGTGTGCGGAACAGAGGCCAGCGCGCTGGTTGCAACAAGGCAGGAACATTTCTTTTTTGGAGTTTTTTCCCCTGTTAGTGGCCTTATCGGTGTGGGGGGGATGAACTGGTGAACAGGACAGTGGTGTTCCACGTGGACAACATGACAGTGGTGGATTTAGTGAACAGACAAAGGGCGAGGGATGTGACAGTGTTGCATCTCTTGAGATATTTCATGCTTAAATGTTTATCACTAAATGAAGTATTCAAGGCTGTGCACATTCCGAGAGTCAATAATGCTATTGCGGATTCCCTGTCTCGTTCACAGTGGCACCGTTTTTGGAGTTTGGCACCAGCAGCAGAACGACACAAAACAGCGGTCCTGGATGACATTTAGGAATGGGGGGCGTGAGAATCATAGAACTGGTAGAGATGTCACTAGCCGAATCCACACGGAAAAATTACCGGCTGGCGTGGGTAAAGTTTTAGAATTTTGAGAATGTTGAGAGGAATTTTTGGGAGCAAAATGAGGCAGTGCTGCAAGCTCGTACAATGCGTTTTGTCTTGTTTTTGATCAGTAAGGGTTTGTTCCCTGCAACAATTGGGGGCAGTTTTTACGGAAAGTTGTTTTTTGGATGGGACCCACCAAGGGACGACATCCTAGTAAAAACTGTTAAAAGGCTAGGGTAGGACTAGGGGGTGTGTAGGGAAGGAGGCGAGGGAACCAATCACGTTTGAGTTGTTTTGGGGATTGCTGCATGTTTTGCCAGTGTGTTGTTTCGATGCGCATGAGCTGGCGTTGTTTCGCCTGTGCATAGTGTGAATGTTTTTTGGGGCCTTCCCTGTCTCAGAGCTTTTGGGAGTGAGGAAGGCTGTAGGAGTGAAAGCGTCTGAGGTTTGTTTGAGCAGTGAGTGATGGGGAATATGGCTGCGTAAATCAAAGACGGGCCAAATGGGATGGGTAAGTGGGTTTGGCTGGAGATGGGGGGGAATGCAGTGGCCTGTCCGGTGAGGGAGTGGAGTGTCTTTCAAACACAGATGCATACAGTCATCGATGTAGTTTTGCACAGTGCTATGGGACTCATTCTTTCCGGATAGGCGCAGCTACGGCGGCTGCTCACTTGGGTTGGGACTAGGCTCAGATTAAGCAGATCAGCAGGTGGAGGTTTTGATGTTGTGAGCGATATGTGCGACCCTGAGTTGGGGAGGGGGACGAGGGGAACAGCAAATGGTTACTATTACAAGTGTTTTGTGGCAAGTCAAGTTGACATTTATTCTTTTTCAGGTTGCGTTGAGGGCCCCAAGAGTGGGAAAATGGTCACTTGGATGGTGGGCCACTCATTTGTGCATTAGGCAGCGAAGTATGCCAAACGGCAGATCTATGGACGATAATTGGGACTTCCGAGCTGCCGACATGAAATGGCATGGTGGGGAAAAAGCGGCATGCAGTGGGGTAACCTGCTTCCTTTTTTTAAACTCCATCACGCCAAGCTGGGGTTGTCCGGACTTGCTGATACTGCACCTGGGGGAAAATGATTTGGTAAAACTATCTGGGCTCACCTTACTGCAACATATGCAACGGGATCTGGAGCTGATTGGGCAGTGGATGCACTGTACGTGCATAGTCAGAACGGAGTTTGTACTCAGAAGGAAATGGTGAGGTGCAGTCAAGCATGGGGCTATTGACAGGGCCCAGAGGAAGCTCAATAGGGCAACAAGGGTTTTCTGCTGGCCACACGGTATTAAAGTACTGAGACATGAAGGTATTATTGAAGGGGAAGTGTCTTTTTCGGGCCGATGGTGTGCATCTTTCAGAGCTGGGTAATGCTTACTACCTGATGGAATTGCACCTGATTGTGGGGGATCTGTTGGGAGAAAGGATGTGGCTAAGAGAAGCAGTATGAGTTCTTACAATGTTGCAGGTGGTTCGCTGGTGGGGCACCACAACGCCTAATGGGTTGTGCTGGGTGGCAGTAGATGGGGAGGGTGGAGAGTCAGATGCGGGCCTGGCCACCCTTCCGGGAGGGGGAAGAAGCAGGTGATGGATGATATCTTGGGGGATGCCCGAAGCAAGTAGGGGATGAAAAGAAAAGGGGCAGGTGTAGGTGAATTGAAGTGGAAGATGAGTGAACAGAGGCATAGTGAAAGGATGAAGGGAAAAAAGAATGGAGAGAAGTTCAAAGGGTGGGTTTTTTTGTTGTTAAAATTATCAGTTTGAATCTCAGTATATATAAAGTTTATGTATGACATGCAATCCTGTCCTAATAAATGGCTTTTTGCACTAAGTACCAGTGATTATGTCCTGATGACTATTTGGCAAATAAAGCTACGATTTCAAGTCCTCTGTGCATACATCTCATTTTCATATTATACACTTATACACTAGTCAGCTAACATTCACCTCGTCCATGCCTTTCCTTCAATGGAGGAATAGGCTGGTTAAACACTGATTCCCAGAGAAAATATTTTTATTGCAATACCAAAATAACGCAGATCAAAACAGAAAAAGAAATGGCTTGCTCAGTGTTTGCTGAAGATTTCTTTTGGTACTATTTTGCTGCAAAATGTGGAGCAGCATGACCTTTTGGCTGTTTTTAGTTGCCCACGTATGAAAAAGTGTAACATATAATTCAATCTTGTTTGTCAACACAAAAGCTTGAATTAGTTAAAAATGGATAAATAATGTGAACAGGAGCACTTGCAATATGTCTTGCCTAAGACCCCAAATATTGTTAAAATGGTACTGTCAAAAAGGTCAATCTGTAAAACTAAAAGTATTTGTCTCCATGAATTCACAACTACATTTCCAAGAACGAGGCTGAAACAGCCATTTGCACGGTTTGCGACATCAACACAATACTGTGAGCATTCCTCACCCATCACTTTTCTTGCTTAGGAAGCCAGACTTCTCGGTGCCATGGCGCTTGTTCCCCTGGTGCTGGTGGATGCTGTAACCACTCCCCGAGTTTTTTCGGCTCAGACTCTCCTGTAAACGCAAGAAAATACATTCGGGGTCCATAAGAGTTTCTTTCCTAAAAGGCGTATGTGTTGATGAATAGGGTGTTCAGACATAAGTGAGATTGGCAGTGGAAGGGAGGGGATTTTAAAGGTTACCTCTTTGTTCTCCAGTTGCAGGACTCCCCTGAGAGACTCCCGAATCTGAGTTAGTTGCTTCACTTCCTCCTCCTGGGCCTGGTGTAGCTGTGAAAAGGTAAAGTTACTGCTTAAAACGCTGAAGAAACAGTTAAGAATGTTTGAAAATTCCAAGGTGCAGCCCGAGAACAAGCAACACATGGACATAGCTCCATGTGTAGTCCCACTAGCGTATTTTCTACTAAATAGTTGGGTGCATGTGCTTTCAGTAGGTTATGGTGAAGTGTCTTTCGGATTTCATCACAAATTTTTACATACGCACAGACAAAAACACACACTATCTCCCCCACCCTTAGTTTCAAAAACGTTTGTTATTTTACAAAATATTGAGTCTTCTGTCACTTTGTAGCCCTATTCTTCCGCACTCCACTTCCTTTCCACTGCCCTTTAAGCCCCTCTCATGCACCCTGCTTGTCGCATAAAGTATTTTAACAATATATACCAGCGCGATTGTTGAAAACTCTGAAGCTTCCCCCCACCCCTCCAGTCTTACTGACCCGGCTACGCTCCTGTGCATGGTGCTGTGGTTCTGAACTAGCATTACTGTGTTGAATTCAGGCTCTGAGCTAGTATGTGCGCTTAAGGATGTGCTCGGGGGAGCTTGTGTTCTACCAGTTAAGTATACTGTGATTTCCTAATCCACTCACTACCTGGCGCGTACCATATATTACTACCACAGATCGCTACTAAAGCAATTCTTTGCAGACCGATGTCCAGTTATAACAAGAGGGCGCAGGTAATTATAAATAACATTCTCCAGTCACTAGCATTCGACTGATTACAGTTAACAAAAATATCCACCGACACATGGCGTGAACTGACAATCACACCAACAGTTTCAGCGCCAGCAGTGACTCAGCACATGAAGATAGAGGGTTACCACCCGTCCGTAAATTTCACGGACTGTCCGTAATTTCGCCCTGCTGTCCATTGTCCGTGATGAAGCCTTTAACGGACGGCATTTGTCCGTAATTTCAGCCTTTCACCTAAAGGGCAACGGAGGCAGGGCGAAATTACGGGCAGATGAGTTTCCCCAGCAGGTTTCAAAGGCAGGGAGTCTCCAGTGCTCTGAGGGAGGGAGGGGCAGACAGATAAGAATCAGACCTTCTTGCCAGGGGGTCTCCTTCCCTAAACACATGCAAATGTACACAACTGGTAAATCTGCAAATACAAAAGGGCTTGAAAACCCGCATTGACATTACTAAAAGGAGTCACTTGAAGTTTTCTGATGGCAAAGACATTACTTTTAGAGAGGTGTTGTAATGGTGTTCCAAGGTGAGCTGTGGAGTGTGTGGTTTTAATGGAGTGTTATAATTTTTTTTAGCATTAGGTATAAACTGTATATTATTCAAATCTGTATTTCAGAAGCACTTTTTTTTTATTTAACCAAAATGTATTTGCGCATTTTGTAGCAGCCTTTGTTATGATGTAATTGTATTTTTCACAGTTCTTTCAGGTACTTCAGTACCTCATAGTACTAACAAACATTGGCAAAGCAATAGGTCTCATCTACAAAAGAGTTATTGGCTTTGTTAATGTGTTTTAGCCATTAGCCATGTTATACACCAGAGTAGCTGCTGTTCAGCATGGCTTAAAGCTAGTGGCATAGTGGTGTGGAGTGGAGTGGAGTAGAGTAGCATAGGAGCAGTGGCGTAAAGCCCAGTGGTGCAAAGTACAGTGCAGCGGGTTACAGTGCAGTTGTTTAGAGTGTGTTAGCGCAGAGTGCAGTGGTTTAGAGTGCAGTGGCGTGGGACAGAGTAGAATGGCATAGAGTGCAGTGGAGTAGAGTTGCATACATTAGAGTGGCAGAGAGAGCACTAGCGTAGAGTGGTGCAGTGGCATAGATTGCAGAGTAGACTCACGTTGCAGGGAGTGCAGTGGCGTAGTATAGAGTGGTGCAGAGTAGAGCAAAGTGCTGTAGAGTGGAGTGATGCAGAGTAGAGTGGCATAGAGTGCAGTGGCATAGAATGCAGTAGTACATAGTACATCGGTGTATAGTACAGTGGTGGAGAGTGCAACGCTGCAGAGTAGAGTGTCAGTGCAGTGATGTAGAGTGGAGTAGAGTGGCACGGAGAGCAGTGGCGTAGAGTACAGAGTAGAGGGCAGTGGTGTACAGTGCAATTGTTTAGAGTGCATTGGCACAGAGTGCAGTGGCATAGAGTGGCATGGGGTAGAGTTACATAGAGTGCAGTGGAGTAGAGTGGCATACAATAGAGTAGCAGAGTGCAGTAATGCAGAGTGGTGCAGTGTCATAGAGTGCAGAGTAGACTCGTGGCACAGAGTGCAGTGGTGTAGAGTGGTACGGAGTGGAGTATTGTAGAGTGGTGTAGAGTAGAGTATAGTGCCTAGAGTGCAGTGGCGTAGAGTGGTGTAGAGTGCAGAGTTGCAAAGTAGAGTGTCAGTGTAGTGGTGTAGAGTGGTACAGATAACAGTGGCATAGAGTACAGTGGTGCAGAGTAAAGGGCACAGTGCAGTTGTTTAGAGTGCACTGGTGTAGAGTGCAGTTGCATATAGTGGCATTGGGCAGAGTAGAGTGGCATAGAATGCAGTGGAATAGAGTATATTGGTGCAGAATGCAGTAGTACAGAGCAGAGTGGTGTAGAATATAGTGGCGGCCAGTGCAGTGTTGCAGAGTGTCAGCGAGCAGTGGTGTAGAGTGCATTGAACTAGAGTGCAGTGGTCAGAATGGTATAGAGTACAGTGGCGTAGAATAGATTGTTTCAGAGTAGAGTGCAGTTGCATAGAGGCGAGAGTGCAGTGGAATAGAATGCAGTGGCACAGAGTGCAGTGGCATAAAGTAGATTATTTCACAGTAGAGTGAGGTGGCTTAGATGGAGAGGTGCAGGTTATAGTGGAGTTGCATAAAGTGGCATAGAGTGTGATGGTGTAAAGTAGTGTAGAGTGCCGTGGCATAGAGTGCAGGGGTGCAGAGTAGATTAGAGTGATGTACAGTGTATTGATGTA
Organism: Pleurodeles waltl; assembly: GCF_031143425.1. Classification (NCBI taxonomy): domain Eukaryota; kingdom Metazoa; phylum Chordata; class Amphibia; order Caudata; family Salamandridae; genus Pleurodeles; species Pleurodeles waltl. The sequence continues at coordinate 990,186,610 of NC_090440.1, forward strand.
GAGTGCAGGGGCATAGAGTTGAGTGTTACAGATTAAACTGCATTAGCTTAGAGTGTATTAGCTTAGAGTGCAGTGGCGTACAGTGTAGTGTTGCAGAGTGGCAGAGAGTGGAGTTGTGCGGATTAGATTGGTGTTGCCTAGACTGGAGTGGTATGGCGTGCAGACGAGCAGAGCGCAGTGGTGTAGAGAGGCATAAAGTGCAGTGGCATAGAGTAGAGTAGTACAGAGTAGAGTAGAGAGGCATAGTGTGAGGTAGCATAGAGTGCAGTGGCAAATTGTGGAGTGGTTCCGAATGGAGAAGGGTGCAGTGGCATGGAGTGGAGTAGAGTGATACAGACTAGGGTGCAGTGGTGTGTAGTGGTGCAGAGCAGAGTGGAGTGCAGTATGGATGATATGCTAACACACCTCCATTACAGACAACACATTTTTGATTGAAATGACCATTACATTTGCACAGATATACAGTTTTTCAAATCAAACTATACTGTGCACAGATGATGATGTGTGGAAATTGCATCACCTAATGCAATGATTTGTTTTAATCATGTAAAGGTATTTGTTTCTTGCACAGTTCAGAATTAACAAAAATGTGCTTGATTTGTACTTCTAATTCTGATATATTCTGAAGTTTATTTAAATGTTGTCATGTGATAGAAAAAACTCTTTCCTAACCCCAGTATCCAGCAAGATTGTCGCATAAACCCTCTCACTTTGAAGTCAGAGAAAGGAAAGTAAACACTAAGTTCCCACCGAAGACAGAGCCTGACATTTGACTTTGTTCTTTGAATGCACAGCAAATATGATAAGATAAGAACAAGATTTACAGGCCTGTTTACAGAAAGGCACTCGACAGGATACTGTAAATAATGGTTTGGCAAGGGAAGGGCCGAATTCAAGCTGCATAGCCTAAAACAAATAAAGTCAGCAAATTGAAAGCAACAAATTGTGAGTTACAAACCGCAAGGTCAATGGCAAGCAACGGGCAGAATGCATTCACAAGGAAGCACTATGAATTTACTTAAAGTGACAGCTGTGGGGTACTTTGTGGGGAAAGTCCAGTATTTTAGTCCATATCTTGCAGAGGTTTGGCTACATCAATCACCCAGGTAGTATGGCGAGAAGACCTGGAGTGGTTTCCATGTTGCAGGATAGGTCTGTACACCCATTCTATCAGTTTGCCACCATTTCCTATGGTACAGAGCTTCTGGCACACCTCTTGTAGGGTTAGTGCTAGGTGGCAGACATGAAATAGGGCATTTAATGATTATTTAAGGTGGTTGTAAGTAAGGAGTTGACCGGCGTGAACATGGTAGTCTGCCACAAGGGTTTGGAAATTTAGTAGCTCACTGTTCAGAAACAAAGTCCCCAATTTTAAGACACTTGCAACAGGCCACTGATGGAGTTGCTCCGAGCACATCCATCCTGTGTAAGTGGGAAGGCTTAGCAAAGGTAGTGCAGGAGCATAGGGTTTCTTCGTGTCAGTTTACAGGTTCTGGCAAGCCAAGAGAAAGCTGTGCATGATAACCCCGGATGGTGATCCGTAGAATGGTTAGTAGGAAACAATGAGCAGTGCATTAAGCCTTCCCTAAAAGTCTTTACTGGTAAACCCCATCTCATGCAGGGAGGTGAGCAGAAAGCCAGTGAGCCACCCATTCGACCTGTGCAACTGAATAATAGCATCCTAAATCCAGAAGACCTAATCCACCCGCAGTTGGCTTTAGAGTGGAAAGAGCTCCTGATGGCGCCGCAGTGACCATATCAGACGTGTGGCCTATCTGAAGAAGGAATGAAGGACAAGCAGGGGAAGGTTTGCAAAATAATACTATCCTTGGGGTAGCACACCATCTTCACTAGTGCCACGTGGCCTTTACAGAAAGCAGAAGAGAAGACCAAAAAGCAAACTGGGCTTGGAGGGACCGTTTGCTCTGCAGAGATTTTCATCCTGGAAATCAGTGTAAGAATGGTAGATATTAATCACTAGGTATCAAAAGGTAACTGGTTTCCAGTTCAATCTGAGATCTAATTGTATATGAAGACAAAAACAGTGCCATATGTTAAAGAAACACTAATTACATTTTAAAATTTCTAAATTTTGTTTGTGCAATTTACATCCCAAATATTTTGAAGATTCTATGTGTACTTGACCCTTCGGGATAACCCAGATCTCTAGTTTGGCTTTTGCTCAATTTCAAAACCATATAAAGACATGGACAAAGCGGGCAATTGCCTTGCACAACCTTGCAAGGGGTCTGGCCCCTGCTCACCCTTCAAAAGCACTAACAGCGGACCATTGCACCAGAAGAGTTTGCCAAGGTTGATGGGTGTAGCTTGTTCAACCACTTGACAGTGCCCCTTCTGTTTCGCTCCTGTGTGCAGAGACAACTCCCCAGGTGGCCAATACCTTCAAATAGTCTTGGTGGACCCATCTTGTCTGATTGTAGGAATTGTCCCACCTTGTTCTTCTCTTCTTTATTTATCCAGTTCTTAGCAACAACCCTTTGAATTACTTGCCGTGGATCTCCCATTTGATCTCAGTTTCATCCTCCTCTTTGATTATCTTTGGTTGGTAGTCCGGGCTCCAATTTCTGAGATAAATGTAGAGTTCCATTTATACACTCTAGTGCAGTGAGACTACAGACAAGTTATAGGTACATCACATCCTGACATTAGGTGTGAGACTGTTGCCCACACCATCTGCCCTGCCTCTTTAAAAAAAAAAATAGGTTGAAAGTCCATGGGAGGTTGGGGTAAGCCAGATGTTTTTGTTCAATTTGTTTAAACTGGCATAAGGTTAATTACCTTAATGTGTCCCAAACTGTTTGCCAGGGGTTTTAAAATATTCAGAAACATAATCAAATTTTTGCTGTTACTTTCTCTTCAGGAAAGATCGGGTAGATTTGGGTAGGGGTGATGGCCTTGCCGCAGTACTGAAGGGCATTAATTTACTACTGAACAAGGACGTAATGTGACACCTGAATGTAGCATACTAGGAGGCAATCACAAAAGGTCCACAGTGAATAAATAGTGCTATGTTAAAAAAAGAGTAAATAAATGCACTGACAACATAGTGAGGCATGGCCTCTCTTGCGTGTGTCTGTAAAACTGACGTTTGTTCTTGAATTTTTGTCCTGAATTTTGACAGTTTGTCCTGAATTTTTGTCCTGAATTTTGACCCTTTGTCCTGAATTTTTAACAGTCCTGTCCAGAATTTGCCTCAATGCCAGGTGGTCACCCTACATGAAGACCGTCCCCGAGGCTCCACGGTGTTGCACATAGACACCTGCTCAGAGCCAGGGGCATTTTGAGGATTTTGGAGGCACTGGGCCAAAGGTATTCCGGGGCCCCTGTTCGGACCAGCTTTGAATTTATGATCCAGTTTCAGCTCTTTCATGCTGTGTAATCTTTCTGGCACCCTCCCGTTCCTCATCCGAGAGGTCCTGTGTTGATCTAAAAGGAACTATTTGTATGAATGTTGCAGGAACCAAAAACATTTCTCTGGAACATGCCTGTAATAGACTCTTACACAAACCCCCACATTAAAGCAATTTATAAATTACAGGTAACCGCTATTTAAAACAATATGTTAAAGAAATATTCAAGATCATCACAGCAACAATCTGCAGAACAGAGTTGGCTGTATCAGGGGGTCCCCATTGAAGGTTAGGCCCTGGGTCCACTTTTCCCATGATTTTAAATTTCTCTGCTCAGAACCTCAGCTCCCTAGGCACATGAACACAGCTCAGAGTTTCAGCGAGTCAGGACATGCATACATGCTCAGAGCCCTCACTAAACACAAAGACCACACCGTGGGGGTAGAGGCGGAGCAGTGTAGAATTCCTCCTGCTTCTTCCTTTCCTAGCCCATGGCCAGTGCCCCCTCCCTCTTCATCATTAGCCCCTCCTCTCTATCGCTATGTGACGGTTTCCTCACTTTCTTTCCAGCGCTCCTGTAGCGAGTAATTCTCCAACTGGGTCAGTGGCATCGGGGCCCAGGTCTCTGAGGGACGTTCTGCACCTAAGTTACATCTGGGTTTTTAAAGTACCAAACAGAAGGAAACCGTACCCCTGCTACGTCACTGCACCCCACGCGTGCGCGCGCGGTAGTGCAGCATATCTTACCGCCTGGAGCGACGAGGCGAGCTTCTCGATGAAGGGAAGCATGTTCTGAGCCGCTTTCCACCCATCCTGGAAGAAACTAAGTTACAAAACTATGTGAGATAAAGAGAACTTAAATACACGGAAAGAAAGCAGGAAGAAGGTGAGACTGAGAGGTTAAGAGATAAACGGATCGAGTGAAATACCAACGAAGTGAGCGAGGTAAGAAAAACATAAAGGAGAATAGACGAAGATGAGAAATAGGATACCAGATGCACAAAGATGGAATACGAATCGTAAGTAGCGGACAGAAAAGAGAAAGAGCCTCGAGAAAAGAGTATTGGAAAGGAGGGATAGAGAAAGAAGGATCGAAAGAAGAGTGGAAGGAGTGAAACGAGGGAAGGTTAGAGAAAAGAGGATGAGCTTGAGTGAAAAAAGTGGGCCAGGAAGGGTTAATAAAAAAGATAAAAAGTAGAAGTCTAGAGGGTGAGGGACAATGTGTGAGAGAGTTGAGAAGTATGAGAGGAAAAAATGTATGTAAAGTGCAAAGGATTGAAAAAGATGCCCGTCATGAGAAAATAAAACCGAGAAGGGAAAAACACAAGGATAGATAAAGAGCCTGAGGCAGAAGGTTTTCAACAGATAATGAACTGATCGATAGAGAAAGAGGGTGATGGCTGAAAGAGTCAAATGAGAAAGAAGCGACTTTACTGTAACTGGTATTGTGAAGCTTGGAGCTGTTCTAAGTTCACATAGGGGCCATGATCCACCATATAAAGGCTGGATTCGGAATAGAATCTTGCTTAATTATACAAATAGAATTGTTGGCGTCGAAGACAGGAGTGTTCAAAGATTATCCTTTGGGACAGAGACCTGGACCCGACAGTCCATGCAGTTGGCGCCTTGTGGAGATACGTTTTTCCTTTCATAGGAATTGGAGAAGTATAAGAAAGGCAAAGGGCTACAGCATAAGAGAGAATCGAGACTAGAACAGAACAAAAGACAGACTGAGAAAAACAGGGATAAATGGAAGTGGGCAAACAAGAGAGATAACAAAATACACAAATAGAGCAAAGGACAAACAAGCACACCAGGAGCAGGCCCTGACTGACGGCTCATTCAGTCTTTATGCACTTCCTGGTAGGCTACAGGGCTAAAGGCCAGGTGGATAATATCACAGCAGGACAGGCTGCCTTGGTCCCAGTCATGTCCCGAAGGTCACAGTAACGGCCTCCTGCACTGTGTAGCCGGTTTAAGCACATTTGGAAGGGTTGGTTTCGGTTTCCAGCCCAGCAGGATCGGAATGGGGCAGAAAACAACCTTGGGTACCAAAATAAAAGTGATCCCACTAGTGACTCAGATAGCTAAAAAAGTGGCCCATGTTTAGAAAATGGGGCAGTTTTGAACTTGTAATGGTACGTTTTTACAAGATATGCGAAACTATGGATATGTGCTTGCTGCAGACAATGTTTGCGTTAAGATCAGGGAAATCAGTAGAAACTGGACCAGCAGACCATAAACAGACCCATAGACTGACCCGTCAGACCAGCTTATCGGGCACTGCCTGACTGCCCTACAGACCAGCCCAACCATGTCGTAACAGGACAGTCCAGAAAGAAAAGAAAGAGAAAGTAATAGAGATACTGAAAAACAGAAACAAAGACTGAGAAACACAAAGAGAAGAGGATAGGGCAAAAAAATGTGAGACAAGAAGCAGTGGCAGAAACGTGCTGTTCATACTTGAGATTATCCACACAGCTGCATGCCCAGAAGCGGGCGCAACTTGTAAAATTGCTGTCAGACCTGTTTACAGAGTCACACATCAGCATTGCTAGGTACACCCAGGAGGTACCTTGCGGTGTGCAACCTCGGACTCTGCATCCAGCAGGGTCTGTTCATCAATGAAGAGAAGAGGTCTTCTCAGCAGCCAACTCGCCCTGGCAAAAAAGAGCAGCAGAGGCCCGACCCCATTGGGTACCCAACGAGACGGAAGCATCAATGACCAGAAAGAGATGGACCAACCTTTTAAACCGACTTGGAGAGGCATTATAAAAAGAAAAGGGCCCAACTTAAAACAGTATCCGAAGAGGACTGGCCGTACAAGTGGACAGTGGTTGAATCAGGCTGACCCACTGCCTTACGCTGTGGTGACTGGAAGCAAGATATGAATCATAAATGAAACATATATATCTCCCAGTGTCTGTCACCACTGGGTAGTTACTTAGGATCATATTTCCATACAAAATGCATTTTTTTGTTTTTCTATATTTTTGGTGCCATTTGACATATCTTCACAAAACTTTCCAAAATGAATTTTCCTCATTAATGTTTTTCCAGAGGAACTTTAGACACAGCTACAGCCCAAACAGCTAAACAGATTTACGCCAAATTTGGAAGAAAGCTAGATATTGGTTCAGAAAGAGTACTTTTTGTGATTTGGTGTTAACCCAATCAGAGTTTTGGAACAATTAAGGCTCAAAACATTTCTATATGTATCATATTTCAAGTGGTTTCTCTTTGAGTCACAGGATGCTGTGTGTGACTCCTCCCTTAGTCCACAATGCACATGGGCACCAACTCCACCTTATATTGCTTTTCACTCAGCAGGTAAAATGAGCGAGTGGCATGCAGAGTGGTTTTTACATTGCGGGAGGTGGTGTCTGCAGCACTGAGGGCACAGCAGATATTTTCGTTGGAGAGGATAGTCCCCTCGACAACCAGTTCCTTACACTTTTTTTTGTAGACATAAGAGAAGTCTCATATGAGTGCCTCCATCTCCTCCCAATTAAATCTTTCATTCCTCAAAGCAGACCCAGCAAATAGGCAATGTGTCACTGTGTGGTTGAGCCCACTGCTACACATTTGCCAGTGGCATCGAGGCATTTGCCTTTTTTATCTGGGGTGGGGTACCTCCTGTTGCCTGGGATGAGGCCCTCTATCTGGCAGTATGTATCAGAAAGGAATCTGGGGGAACCAGACCTCATAAAGAGAGAGGGTCATTAGGAGAAGCTTGGTACACCCCTGAGACCTAGAGAAATAAGAGACTATCCCTGCAGACCAGCCCTAGAACTAAATCCCTCCAGTCCTGCCCCCCTACACTGGGATTGGTATCACTGGATATTGAGACAATGGCAGGGGCAGGTGTACATGTGAGTTACAAGCAACACCTTTTAAGTTTGTGCAGTTGGTGACCACATCCCCTCAGGCCATCCTGACAGGAGGTCACACCTTCTCCCAGCCAAGGCCCTTTTGTTCCTCTTTCAATTCACATCTCCCAGCAGGCTGTCAAGTTACAGTTGGGAATTAACCTCAGAAAGGCCTACAAGAGACCTTAGGAAGGAAACTGCCATCTAAGTAAAAGTGCAATTTTCAAAATTGTAACTTAAATTTCAACTTTACCATCAGATTGGATTTAAAATTCCTATTAGAGTCCTTGAATCATGGATCTAGCCATTCCAAAAAACAAAGTTATACATTATAATGTGTTATAATGTAACAACGTTCTTTACTACAGGAGAACCAGCCTTGCCACAGGGAAAAACAACTTTGGAAATTTTACAGTGAAAGAATATGTAAAATGTAAGAACACATGTCCAACCTTTTCAAAACCATGCACCACACCCTATGGGCAGTTAAGGCCTACCTTAGGGGTGATTTATCAGTATTAAAAAGGAAGGGTACAGACTTGCAAAATATTTATTTTTCCAGCTTGAATTTTCAGTTTTAAAACTGCACACTCAGGCTGCAGGAGCAGGCCTGAAGACAGGCTTTGTTTGCACTATCACTTTAGTGGTGACACAAGAGGTGCTGCAGTCAAGTAGTGACATTTAACTTACAGGCTCTGGGTACCAAGAGAAGCATAAACTAAGGAGTTACAGGAAAGTTAAGTATACTAATCAGGGATCAGCCTGTCTTACATACTTTTAGGGGTCAGAGCACATACACTGGGTGATGGATGTCAGTCCCCAGTGTTGAGTCAGTAAACCAGCACTAAATCAGCAAAAGGCTGGGGCAAAAAGTCAGGGTGATCCTGCAAAAAGGAAATTTCCTCACAGCAAACAAGATAGGAATTTCAAGGGAAATGACAAAATCACACAAGAAGGACCCCGCAGATGGAAGTGACATCTGCTTCCACAGAGGGGATTACAGGGTAAAGGATATTAGCACACAACATCAGTCTCTGGAGGAACTGCAGGAGAATTAACAACAGCACACAAGAAAAAAAACATGCAGGGGTAAAGTTAAGTCAGAATAGAATGGTTATGCCAGGGAAAATAGCATAAGCAGAGAATACTGCAGAGAGTAAGTGACTGACACTTAGGGGAACTACAGGTCAGAAGTAGGACACTGCAGAGGGGACATCATATCAGCACTAAATGACATACAAGGGGTGTGCCATCAGTGCTTAGTGAGGTCAGTAATGAAGAATGACATGGAGGAGGGAACTACAAGCAGAAAATATATCATTAGCCACACAATCAGTGAAAAAGCCAATACTCCTTTACCTATTCGAGATCTATTGGTTTTGTTAATGTTATAAACACATGTTTTAAACGTGTCTTTGGTTACCAGTAGATTTAGCCGACATGCAAGTGGTTAAGGCGAAACCTAAAAAAAAAACACAGCTGGGATACAGATTTCAGCACTAAACAAACATTTGCAATGCAATAGGTCTTGCATTTGCGAGTGTTAGAGCTACTGGCACTGTAAATGCCTAACTGGACGTTTCTTGCCACCTAAATTGGTCAACCCTGCCTCATAAGTACAACCTATCCTGCCACATAATTCCAGTGGCCCTGCATATAACTAAAGCACTTCCATTTACCTTCTTCCTCTATCTGCAGCAAAAATTGAAAAATCTGCCATTTAGCATCCTAATTTAAATCTGCCATGCTAATTACAATAGAATATCTTTTTCACTACCCCCATCAGAGTTGGTGGCTGGCTAACACAATTTCCCACCAAAAAAAGACACTCTACAGCCACAGAGGAGTAACAAGAGAAATAAACTAGAAGGGTCACCCAAACACACCCAAGAGTGTTCAAAGAGTCATAGTGTAAAAAGGATGTTTACCTTGGCCTGACTCATGGTCATATTTCATCCTGAAAGGCACCCAGGCAGCCCAAATGCTATGTGTATTTATAAACAAAAAATGCTGTCACAAACTTAAAATGCCAACATCTGCAAAAAACATCTTAGCGCTGCTTTGTTTCAGTATTTGCGTCTGGCCAGAGTTGGAGTCCTCGGTGCTGACATGCGCAGCTCTGTGGGCTCCGACCCTCTGGAAAGGTATTTGGCTAGTCAAAGCACGCAGATGGTCCTCTCCCTCTCAGTAGAGGCTTTGTTTACACAGCCAGGAGCAAGGCTAGCACCTCCCACATCCTTGCTGATTGGTCGTTGCTGCTGCTGACATACCCGAGAAGGCAGCACTATGAGAATTTGCACCATACTATGTCATAGTAGTGCATTTCCCATCTGCAATTGTTTCTCAATATGATGTTTTTTCTTCAGAATTTCACTATGCACTGATTGACATGAGTTTGGTGTGACAAAGAGACGCACACTTGCGTATACAGTCCGTGCTCAGTTAGGCCTCTCCTCGTGTTCTCACTCAATCACACACTTGCGCACTTGGGGGTGGAGCTAGAAACTGGCTCTCCCACGTCACCTGACTAACCAAGGCCTACTGCCCAGCTTTTAACCACGCTGGGCATCCTGACAAAAGGGAAGTCCGTGCCTGTGACTGTGCAGAGGCCCGGGGCTTCCTTCCACGTCACTCCTGGTCCCTGCCCTGCCCATGCGCATGTAAAGCACATCTCCTGGGAGAAGGCTCTGAACGTGGGCTGTGTGGTGGTGTCCGAGGAAAGAAGGGAACCAAAAATATGACAAGGCCTAGCCCCTTAAAGCTGCAGAGCCCTGGAGCGGGGGGGGGGGGGGGAGAAGGAGGCAGGGGGGATCCTACATGTATTGTTATAGTGCTTTGTGGAACACCATGGCTGCTTGCTTCTCGGGGTTACGAAGAGCAAGGGAAGGGACCTGGGCAAAGGAAGTTACATGTCTGCATGTTGTATTCTAGGTATCACATTAATGTGGCAGCGCTGTGCCTGCCTCTAACTCCAAATGTGTTTTGATATTCTTATATGTGACGCATACCTAAATAATCAGAAAATTAATGGCTGCGATTCTTTGCGTGTTTGAAACCCATTTCGAGAGGTCACATGGACTTTGGAGACGTTTAGGACATAAGACGTATGAGCTGGGCATGGATGGCACCAAACGACTACAGTATGAGTGAACTCAGTCACATCTTTGCATCAATGTCCAAATGGGGGCAGACGGATTACGAATAGGGCACCCTCTTCCCCTTAACAACATTAATAAAATATGAATGCATAGTAGTGATTGTGTAATCTCTAGTGTCTTTACAATTGCCTGGTAGTATCGGACACCTTTAGTGATACCTGCATGCGCTTTCCGACTCTCTAAGGTGTTTTGACCCAACCTACATGCTGGGAAGAACGCTATAAAAGTTAATTTTTGTTGTGTCATTAATAGAAGTCCCAGAGGGCATTACCAATCGATAACTCCACAGTCACTTTAGTTTTGTGTACAGATCCATAGGCAATTGCACATAACGATGATGACAGGTGGTTGTCAAACAAATACTGCCCATTAGAAAGTTCGCTATTACAACATGTTCGGTAGGAGCATCATGGATTCGGAAACGTACTTATGTGTACCAGGTTTAAAAAAACGAATAAACTGTGAGTTGGTGTCAAATATACATTTTAAGTGATGCCTCAACACTATGGATTACCTTCAGATGACCTAAGCAGCAGCAACAAGTGGTATGGGATCACAGTGGTTGGGTGAGGGAGTAATGTTCCTTAATTCAGCATTGTACAAAGCGGGCCTGTCAGTTCTTTTATGTCCTTTTTTTCTAACAAACTGATTGTTCGGCACAGTCTGCACATTCCACTGCATTTTCTAAAGATAAATATCATCTCCTCTTCAGCAGTTATGCCATTATCACGTTCCCGCATGCCATTCAGCAAGCCCCCCGACCCCCTGGAATCCAAGTGAGTCCACAGCATGCCAGTGGCAGGCAGCCTGCCCCGCACCAATGAAGTCTAGCGCCTTATGAACTTTCTGCACAGCCCAAGGTGTCTTTATGATATGTCATTTGGGACTCACCAGCCGGTCTGCGCTTGAAAAGAGATGTAAAAAGGAAATGTGTGCAATTTTCAGTTTCCTGTAGGATAAGCAGTGTTTGCTACTGCCTACATCTGCAAAAAGCAGCAACACGACCCAGGGAGGAGCATGTGGCTTAATGGCCAGTGCTGCCAGCTGTCTGTCGGAGAAACAGGATTTCTGTATCAGCATCGACTAAACATCCCATTGTGGGCGAATCACTCCATTTATCACTACTTTCTGGTACCCAAGCTATAAACAACTGTAAAAAATAAAATGGAAAGCAACAACAAAGTGAAATAAAATGTTTATTGTTCCAATCTGGACGTACTTCGATAGCCACAAAGTCAGTGCGAAAGAAAGCTCCAACCACACCATGAGGAGAGAAGTAGTTTAAAAATAATGGCTATAACAACAACCCAATGCTATGATGGTAAAATAAAACAAGGAACGTGGCTTGAGGGGTGAGGGAAAGGACGGGAGTACCAGGCACAAGGGAAAGTGGGAGGGGCATGCAGAGACATGGGAGGAGGTGAGAGGAAGGAATGATATATTAAAATGCAAACAGCTAAGGGCACCTAAGCTGAACACAGACAAACAGTAAGAGGAGCAGGAAGAGAAGAAAAAAAATAGTCCACCAAAGAACAGATAACAAAGCTAAGCGCAATCATACAGTTCTTGGTCCCTGCTCCCTGAGTAAAAGAAGGGGGGACAAAGAGGAAGACTAGCCACTAGCAAGCAAGGATTTCTAGAAGACAGCGAAACAAAAAAATGAAATTAATGGCTTTAAGCCCACAGAAGAGAAGTATACTAAAAGCATACAAGAGGCCGTACGCTTATGCTCGACCTAAAAAGGGCAGTGCTATGAGATTAGGGCCTAACATCTCTGGACTGAGAGAAAGTGACATCTTGAGGAAGGCTGGTCTTCAGAAAAAGATGACTTCCAATAATGATATGGGAACTCACTGGCTGCAAGAAGGGACGTTCTGCTGATAAGTGACACTATCATTAGAAAATCATATTGTGTTTACCAAAAACTCACTTCGAGGCCACTGTGCTATGCCAAAAAGTGAGATCTCATGGTGAGACAAGACAGAAGCTGATGGCACCTACCTGTGCTGTGCCTGGAAGTACTTGATAAGACTCTCCAGGAATTCTGGTCCTTGCTTCATCTGACTCTCATTGGCCTTCAGCAGGTACTAGAGAAGGAGACACACAAGAGCTCAGGCTGCATCATGGGTGAGAGAGATACACAGAGGGAAAATAGGAGAGAGGGTGCTAGGCACAGTGGAGAAGAAACAAAATACAGGAGGAAAAGTGGAGCAAGCTGTGGTTGCACTGGGTAGAATATGAAATAAACATTATTGCCATAAAATGGCATGCCCATCACGCATACCTGGATTTCTAGCCTAAAAGATGTGCTCTACAACCAGCCACACCTCCGCATGACAGTTGCATTCCCAACCTGCCTAAATGAGCTAGTTGAAGCATCCACTGCCGCATTTATCAATGAAGGAGACACTTGCTCTCCATCACTATTGCCTTTGCATTCTCTTTATTCTCCTAAAGCAATTTTTCAAGGAACATCGCAATGTCACTCCATAATTAGCTGTCATATCGTGCTAATGATACAGATGAATTAGCAATCTTAATTGCATCAGCTGCCAACACATTCACTCTCTTCCCCATAGACTCATTTTCTGCCTTCCTTGTCTGTTGGAGCTGTACAAGAGGATGAGGGATTCCTTGATTTCCGTGGACTGCTTTTATTACGGAGTCAGTATGGACCTGGTTCAAATTACATCCTGGTCCATCATCTGTAACCTTGTATTTCTTTTCCTTTCTTGATAAATTTACTGATGCAGTTGCTGGATTTTGCATCATCGCTAAACCTTTGCCCCACAGATGTTCTAGGACAGAAACCAATTGAAGCTGCTGTGTGCTTTTTCCTTAAAATCAAACGGAAAACAATGTTTTTCTGAAACAGGGACAGGAAGACTAAAGCATTCTGAAGCTTTCTCTATCAGAGAATGAAGCCTTCCAATATATGGAGGCAAACTCTTACGTGTCGGTTCTTGACTATCATCCTTCTGCACTTTAAATTGATTCCATTCAGAATACTCTGTAAGAGAATCTTGCTGACTGTGTGCGCTATCATCATCCTTATTATCAACACTGTCACAAAATGGAGACCCTACTCCATCACCTCCATCATCAGAAGTCTCTTGCTCTGGATTCATATTCTCTGAGGTTTGCTTCCCCTGAATTTCCTGGGCTTGTGTTTGTACACGTTACAGAATTGGTATTTGCGGGGAAGTAATATTTCTAATTAGTCTACGCTCTTGTGATGCAGAGTGGTATCTGACAATGATGGGAAGTAGAGATCAAGGAAATAAAACAAAGGGCTTGTCTTTAACACGTCGACCTCGGGTAGGAGGGAACTGTCTCTATTGTCAGAAAGAAACCACAGAACTACATTCTGAAAGTCAAATAACAGCAAGGAAAAACTGGGTCAGAACCTTGATTTTCCTAAAGTCAAACCATGTAAGATAGCTAAAAGATGTCGATATACGTTTGATGCCAATCTATTTGTGGCTTCACAAAACAGCCAATCTGTTAGCTCCTGCAACTGTGAAAGAATAAATCATGGCTGTCCAAAGAAAGACAACCACAAACGATTAAAGGTTTAAGATGTCGATGTGAGACCAGTCACTGACTTAGCACCCACATGATCATGTCCCTGGAGGAGTGGGCTTCACTGGCTCACGGGTCAGACAGAGAAACATTTAGGAGTGAAAATTCCCAAGGTGTAGCAGGGGCAAGTCTTGCTCAAACATCCACAGTGATGTATGAATTTGCAAGACATGTCTACCAAAGATTTTGCGCTAGTTATTACAGTTGGAGATTACAGTATCTTAACATAATCAGCTCTAGAATCACCCCTTTACTTCCCTGAGTGCTGCATTTGAAATTAGCCCTCCTGAGGACCAATGCTAGAATACGTCGCCCACTCGCACTCTTGCTTCAAAGACCAGCTTTAGAAACCCCTCCCAACTCTGCAACATATAAAAATACTTGTGCTCATTCATGCTCCACAAACAACGTAATGGAGCCTTCCTGCATCTTACAGGTTCCAAGACAGCAATACTTATTTTTATCAATTCAACACCATTCCACAATGTTACCCTAGACTGGCACATGTAGTGCAGTTATAGGCACTGAAGCCTCTAGTTCATTTGAATAAATACCCAGCATACTTCGCCCTCTCACAGAAAGTACCAGGGAAGATCAGGCCAACACTGCATGCCGCTGGCCCTGTATTCACAAACTTCAAAAAGGAAGGCGGAAACACTCAGCTAACCAACAGAATTGATCCGGACAGAATGATTTCCCAAACAGAGCCTCTATTCACCCCTCTGACTCACACTCTGGCAGCCAGGACTAGCCGCGGGCATCCGAGGCACCGCAACAAGCAGAGGAGCTTGTTATTTATACCCGGCCTGGCGAGCCTGTATGCTCATCTTTAACAGCCGCTCCCAAATCCACCTTGTGCCACCCATCTGCTGCCCTCTCCCATAACTCAAGTTCCCTGTAATCTCTCGTTCTCATTGAATCTCTCCCTTTCCCTTGCTTCCAGTATATACCGAAATATAAATCACGTGTCTCTTTTTCACAACTCATTCCCTCACCACACTGCTAAGTGCTGCACGCCATAACATGATAACCGCACCGCAGTGTCACGACAGACGACATGGATACACTCCCCACATAGGCTCAATACTAAGACAACATTCTCGGAACCTCGAACCCTACACTGTGTGCCCTGCTGCCCTGCACTGTCTAGCATGGTGCCAGGGTGGGAAGCACTTCAGCAACCCACAGCTCACCTTCGAATAGTAAGTGCTATATTAATACAACAATACAAACCTCCCATGTACTGCTTCGCTACATGCCTCTCCTTGTTTTACTCCGCTCCTCTATTACAGCCTGCTACTGCTTCCATCTTACTTTCCCACTCTCTCCCTTCTGTCCCCCACCCTCCTTTGTCCCTTCGCTCTCATTTTCCTGGCCTTGTATTCTTCCTCCTTTGCACGGATTCTTTTTATTTCTTTCAATCATTGCCTCTCACGCACACATTGCCCCTTTACTCCTCTTCCTCGGTTTTTTCCCTTTCACCTCAAACATTTCTAAACCATTATTGACCTGCGACTACAGAAAACACTTAGAGATGAACATGAGAAGACTTGGGTTTTGTTGCTGTTTTACATCAAGGATGTGAATTAGGGCTAGGAGCGTTGCTCAGGTTGCCCTCTGGCATCGCGGGCAGAAGGAATGTATTAAAGAGGATTTTAAGAGCCCTGCTTATTTTTTGATGTATCCATCCCTTTCCCTCTCAACGAACAGGATGTTGATGAAGGCCAAAGGGCAGGACAAGGGACACTCCTTTGATGTCACATGTAGTAAGTGATGTGAGTTCCGCCACCCTTGGAATTTTGGAGAATCTATGTCTAATTAGGTTCCTTCTGTCACACACCCCAACACCTGTGGCTCACTATGCCCCAATCCTTGGCCCCTCTGTGCAAAACTATTCGCACCAAATAATCCCTCCCAATACAAATAATAAATCAAATGTGAATGCAATTGCCTGCCATCACAACATTCTCCCTTTCAAGAACTCGAGTGAAGAGAATCTTTCTGTTCTCGCAGTACCACCTCTTGGTGAGTACAATGTTAATTAATACACCCTCTGCCTAATGGACGGCAGAGAACGTAGTCTTTAGTTTACCCGCTCCTATGTGGTGGGTGGCTAAGCCATAATAACGCAGACTGACCTATGGGGCGATCAAAAGATACTGCCAGTGTTTCAGTAGGCTGACATGTATAAGGCAGAGTCAACCACCAATGCTGGTATGCCTGACAACATGGCTGCCCCTTCCTCAGCTTTACCCTGCCCAAGGGAATCATTTCCCAGGATTCTTTTGATGCAGTCTGTTTCCGAGCACTGCATAGGGTCGGCTCGCATGATTTAACCTACCAACATTACACAACAGACAAACAGTGCCTCGTGAGATGTTGAAATTGGTTTGGCGACATTAGACACATGACAGTACATGACAATTCTGGACGGGTCACTAGCATTATACACACTTCTGGCAAGATGGGAACGTATACGTGTCAGAGATAAAGTATAAGTAACTTATAAGTGTCAAAGAGGCAACAGACGAAGCATGTAGCACTTCCTTTGTATTAGAAAAAAATTCCCTTCTAACAACTTCAGTTCCAATATCTTTTTCCCACTATAGAACGTCTGGTGCAAGGCCGTGTCACTGCACTGAACTAAAAATATAGAAACATATTTATTGCTTCTAGCTCTGGAAATAGTCTACAAGCTCTCTTGCTTAATGGAGTATTCCCCAGTAACAATATCAGAGGATCAGATTATACCATTATTGCTTTGTTTGCAATAATATTCCCCTTCAAAGACCCCTTGTTGCTGTGACATACCAATCCAGGGAGCCCCTCTTACTTAATGCCCTCCTCTATGATGCCCTGTTCTAGCTCTCATCACCCATATGGTCTTGTGTCTTGCCTCTCATGCCCCTCACCTCACACATCTGCAGCTGAAAGACACGCCGCTCCTTCTCCAGGTCCTCCACAATTTCTGTAGGTGAAAAGTCAGCCCGTATCACTGTTGAGATCCTTGCTCGTTCCTTCTTTTCCTTTTCAATTTTATTTCTGCGGACACCAAACAAAGACAGCCATAAAATGAAAAGTAACTCCAGTTTCCCAATTTACAACTTCTTGTGCAGGCATAGGTGAGGATAGCACAATGTAATCTCATCTGATTAATGGTCTGAATAGCAGCGCTACTCTCAACTAGCAGACTGTTAGCTATAGAGACATAAACAGACATTCAGTCCTGATTTCTCGAGAAGAAAAAGGTGACCATTATTGGTGATATAAGCAGAAATCAAGGACTTTTAGGGATTCTTTGAGGTCTATAAAATGTGTTGATTACACCAGGACAGTCGACAAATATTCAACAAAAAAGTACCTTACATTAAAGAAGATAACTTCCCCCACCAACAGTTACCACTGTGGGGACAAATAAAATTCAAAGCCGCTGTTCTCAGTTGACCTGCCTAGAGACATAAGTCTGTACCAAACTATCACTTGAAAGAGGCATAAATGTCCACACAGTCTGACTTTCTTATGATAATGAAAGACAAGGAAAAGAGATGGAATCCATCCTTCTCAAAGCACAGACCAATATGTACTCCCCATCATAGTCTTTTTGCCCAGTAGGGTGCATGAAGTACAGGCAACACTAAATAAAAAGAATTTGCACAGTAAAGCTTCACGTTGATAAGCGATCTTATAACGTAATGCTGGGACAAAAGTATTGTATTTTCTGGGCCGGCGTGTCAGGTTTCCCTTCGTTAGCACAACAATTCTATGAAAGAATGGACATTTCCCCTCCAATATGCATTTCTGTCAACAATAAAGGTCTCACGTTGAAGCTCAATCAGCCTCATGATCGAGGGACAATATATGATTCACGTGGTTCATGTTTAAAATGCACAATGAGTGCACTGTCACAGTGAACCTTGGTTCTTGACCGAATAGGGTGCAGGTGGCAGTTGCAGGCCACATTCAGTTATTCGTCTTATGCCAGCTCCTAAGTTTTCCCTTTCATGGTTCTCGTGTGCTCACGTATGCAGCATCTGTGCTGAAGACTAAGGCACTCTGTCACCAATGTGCAACAGTTGGGCAGCTTACTGATGTCCTCCATAGTGCCACGTGGCAGAGTGAATTCTGGAGAGGAGGGCGGGGCTTGTAGCATCTCTGGCAGTACACAAGAGCACCAGGCATTACTTAGGATGGTGATCATTTGCTAGGTATTAGTCTTTGCCCCAGATGCGACTTCATGGACTTAATACTATTGAGGCACCGGGAAAATTTAGATGTGATGGATAATGACCCATCTGTTTAATTTCATTTTCCACTCCAGAAAAGGATTTACAGTATTTATTCCAGCGACACAGCATCAGTAGACCATCTGTCCAGAAAGCCAAAGCAAAAATGTGTTGCAGCACATTCTAAATTCTAAACAGTTACTAGACAACAGGTGCCAGGGTTTAAAAGAAAACAACATGTGAATGAACCATAAAGATACATTAACTAATGAAAATATATACATATATTTTACACATACCAAAATTAAAAATATAACACATCTTTCCCCTCAATAAAAAATGTAAATACTATGATGCAAAATCTTTATGTTTGTTAGGAGCCCGTCTCATTCTGGTCACGCTCTTAACTCTAGATGCAACAGATTCACATAGCATTGCTTCTTCTCTTGATACTGACACATCACCATCAACACCTTGATTACTTATAGTACTTTCTTCAAGCCAAATAGACTTGTCAATATTAGGCAAGAAATTCACTTCTTCTTTCATATCCAAATTACCAGTCAATTGCTCTTTACATATTGATACTCGTCGGAGGTTCCACACCTTACCATCCTGAGTAATCACACTATTAGTATTCACTTTCATTACTTTCAAAGTTTTGCTATACCTACACATACCTTTTGCCACATATCCCGGTAGCCTAATTCTCACACGATCGCCAACTTGGAAACTTGGTTTCTTGACCTTCCACTTAGTATCATATGATTCCATGATCTTACTTTGTTTATTTTCCACTTTCCTACCAACCAGGTCTACATCAGTTTTAACTCTTTTTTTTCCCATTTCTTCCTGAACCACCATGGATGCAAACGTGACACGATTTCTTCCTTTAAATAGTTTGAAAGGACTAACTTCAGTCACAGTATGAGGAGTCACTCTATACATCCACAACTTTTCTCTCACAATATTTTTCCACTCACATCCAAACGTATGCGCTTCAAACACCCAATCCTTTGGCACATGGTTAAATCTTTCAACTAGGCCATTGCCTTGGGGTTCATATAGTGCTGTGGTAATATGTTGAATACTGCTGTGTGGGAGAAAACCTTCCATCTCCTCAGACTTGAGTTGAACACCGTTATCAGTGATTAGGACTTCTGGGTATCCTTCCCTCGCAAACATTTCTTTGAGGAACTCAATCACTACCTTGTTAGAAGGTTTCAATATGGGTGCTTCCAATATGTTATTTTTGACTTGTTGAAATGCTTGTTGCTGTTTATCAGTCCAACAAAGCATCTTTTCCTGTCAATGCTGGTAAAGGTTCCATTTTTGTTGAGAAGTCCTTAATATATTTACTTTAATATTCACATATTTCTGCAAAAGATACTAACTTCTACTTTGTGTCTGGTGCTTTCAAAATAGCATCAACAAGAGATTTCTTTTGGTACCAACACCCGCTAGACAATGTATGTCCCAAATACTCCACAGATTTTCTTAACAGTTTACATTTGTTTTTTTCCAAGGTCAATCCATATTCTTCAAATTTTTTTCAACACTTCTATAAGATTAATTAAATGCTCCTGATGATTCTTGGAGTATATTAGAATGTAATTCTGTAAACATTTGACAAATGAATGAATGTCTTTGAATATGTGGTACATTGCTCTTTAAAAAACAGACACCGCTGAGGCAGACCAAAAGGCATCCTACTAGACTGGAACAGCCCCAGTGGTGTAGGAAAAGCAGTACAGTGCTTGGAGTCATCTGTTAAGTATATCTGATGATACCCAGATCTTAAATTTAATGTGGAAAAAACAGTAGCTCCCTCTAGCATACATACCACTTCATTTATGTTAGGGAGAGGATGGCAATCTACTATATTAGCTTTCACTGTCCTCAAATCAACACCCTGTCTCAATGTTTTGTCACTTTTACATGCCAAAACTATGGAAGGCACCCACTCTGACTCAATTTCTTGTATAATTCCATCTCTAAGCTTGTCAACCAACATTACTTTTATCTCTTGTCTCACATTTATTGGAGCATTTCATAATTTCTGTTTTACAGGACCAGCTTCTTTTTCATTCTAATTCTAAGTGAATAACCTTTCAATTGGCCTAGCTTATTAGTAAAAAATATAGGAAACTGGCTACATATGCTTTTCTTATCACATTTGTCTGCCACCAGCAAAACGGTCTCTTTGCTTGTAGGATTAAGAATTATACCCAACTTCCATTGGTCTCTCTAACTGAGTACATTCACACATCTTTCAGCTACATATAGTTTGACCTGAGCCATCCCCACTTACTCATATCCAACTATATCAATTGTAGATCCATCAAAACTTCCAGCAGTTATATCGGATGCCATTAACTTGTGTATGTTAAATACTCCAGAGAATCTTTAAAAAAATATTTCCTAGTGATGACTGTCCATGAAGAACCCGAGTCTGCCATAACTTCCACATCCAAAACTTTCACAATGCACTTAGGTGGACATTTCATCATCATTCATACTGAAATTCCCAATGGACAGTACTACTCCTTTACCGTACCCTTCCTCCAGCCACACTCACATTTGGTATCCTGCTCCCCACCATCTCCTACAGCAGAGACTTTTCCCCTATGAGCATTTGTATTCTTCTTTACATCCTTGCGTACACGGGCAAAATGCTCTACAAATCCACACTTTTTGCATTCTTTACCAATAGCAGTACACTGAGTTAAAGAAGCAATGTGGTTAGTACTACCACACCTATAACATACTATCACTTTCTCAGACTTTTTAAAGTTAGAACGTGCATTGCTCACACTGCATACATCAGTATTATTCACTGGGCACACATCATCATTAATAACCACATTTTGCCTACTGAAGACATCCACTTCTCTGATTGCTCCGAAGCTTTTGCAACTGCAATTATGTCATGTAATTTTGGATCGCCCATAACCGATAACTGTTCCTGTATTTTTTAGTTTTTTTACATGTATTATGATCTGAGCTCTGATCAATTCATCTGTCATAAGCCCAGAGTTACATGTCGTAGAAAGATCCCTCAAAACTGTAAGAATCTCATCAAAGGATTCATATTCTTCCCGTGATCTGGTGTAAAATGTAAACCTATTTAATGCAATATACTAGTAGTGGTTTGAATCCAAGTTCCATTCTTAAAAGAGCTTCCTTATATACATCAATGTCTTCTTCCTGTATCTGAGGTAAAGTTCTAAAATGACTTGACCCTCTGATCACAAGCAGGGTATTAAAAAATGTTTTTTTCCTCTCCGGACTCATACGCTGACCATCAATAACACTAATATAATTAACAAACTCCTCTTTTCATCTGAACCATGGCATTACTGGTTCCCCTTTGGTTGGTAATAATTTTACCGGAGGACCAAATTGCATGCTTGTAGCTTAATGTAGTATCCCTAGTGTCTGTTAACTCTATGGATATAAAATGTGTAATGCAAAAAAAATCAGCTACAAGAATAAAACCTGTATAAGAAAATTGCCCACTTCGTTTTAGTAGTGTAGAATCACAGCGAAGTGCAAATCAATTCCACAATGTCAACAATATTCACACTGAAAATGAAGCTCCGATGTGGTTGTTCATAAATTACCTCACCACAGAGCAGCGTTCACTTCCTGGTAAGTGGGCGATGGAAACACCCATTTTAACACCCAAAGAGAAATGAGAATTATGGCCAATAATGATACAGATAACATCATTGCTTCGAATATGCAAGTTCCTCTTGCTTACGAGCAGACCACAGTGATGAGAAACGGTTGCGCTGCTTGGCCCGGGCACAGGTCGCGCTCACATTAACGGTGACAAAACAGTGAGTAGTGTAGTGCGTGTGGCATTGGGGTGTGGACACAGAAATGTTTGAAAAATGCCACCGTAGGTATGATGAAGTGCTCTAATCTTCAGATTTACCAGCAAGATTATTTTGTAAATACAGCATGGCTGATAGCGCAAGACTGTAGTCTTGATACAGGAGGCAAATCAAAATACTCTAAATTCAAATTGTACCAAATAGTTCAAACCTGCTGAATGTCGAGCGTGCAGTTCATAAATGAAAGTCCAGAAATGATATCATTCCTGTGCTGCTACCACAATGACAGGTTCATTAATGGTCCAAGTCACCAATGTTGAATTTCGTTTTCCACTCCCTTAAAGGATTTATAGTATTTATTCTAGCAGCACAGCATCAGTGGAACAGTTGTCTAGAAAGGCAAAGTAAAAATGTGTTGCAACACATTCTAAATTTGAAACAGTTACTACACAACAGGTACCAGGGATTAAAAAGGAAAAAACACGTGAATGAACCATAAGGAAAATTTTACTTACCCAGTAGACATCTGTTTGTGGCATATAGTGGTGTAGAATCTCGTGCTTTGCATAAGTCTGCCATCTAGTGTTGGGCACAGAGTGTTACACGTTGTTTTTGTTTAAAGAATGTCTTTGCATCACAAGATCGAGTGACTCCTCCTCTTGGTGATACTGCGCATGGGCATCGAGTCCTTTGTTAGATTGTTTTCCCGCAGGTGCGTGAAGTAAAGTGTGTATATGTATATGTAGATAGATAGTAAGTAAAAGAGAGAGATGTCCATTCAATGTATGTATGTATGTGGAAAATGTCACTTACCTAGTGTACATCTGTTCGTGGCATGTTCCGCTACAGATTCACATGCTATCCATAGTCCTGCCATCTAGTGTTGGGCTCGGACTGTTACAATTAGTTTTTCTTCGAAGAAGTGTTTTCGAGTCACAGGATTGAGTGACTCCTCCTCTTCGGCTCCAGTGCGCATGGGCAACAACTCCATCTTAGATTGTTTAATCGCAGAGGGTAAGGTAGGAGTGATAGAGTATAAAGAAAAGAGATGTCCATGCAAATGGAATAGAGATATATATACATATGTACAAATTAATGTTTTAACTTAAACGGCTACAGGCTGCCGGGGAGGGCGCATGTGAATCTGCAGCAGAACATGCCACGAACAGATGTACATTGGGTAAGTGACATTTTACGTTCGATGGCATGTGTAGCTGCAGATACACATGCTATGCATAGACTAGAAAGCAGTTTTGCTTCCTATAAGCGGTGGTCAGCCTGTAGGAGTTGAAGTTGTTTGAAATAGTGTTCTTAGTACAGCCTGTCTTACTGTGGCTTGTTGTGTTGCTAACACAGCTACACAGTAATGCTTGGTAAATGTATGGGGTGTTGACCAAGTGGCTGCTTTACAGATTTCTGTCATTGGTATATTTCCTAAAAATGCCACTGTTGCTCCTTTTTCCTGGTGGAATGTGCTTTTGGTGCTACTAATAGCTGCCTTTTAGCTTTTAAGTAACATGTTTGGATGCATTTTACTATCCATCTAGCTAGTCCTTGTTTTGAGATAGGATTACCAGTATGCGGTTTTTGGAACGCCACAAATAACTGTTTGGTTTTCCTAAATGATTTAGTTCTATCAATGTAATACATTATAGCTCTTTTAATGTCCAACATATGCAGCGCTCTTTGTGCTACAGAGTCTGGCTCTGGGAAGAAGACTAGGAGTTCCACTGTTTGATTGATATGAAACAGTGATTTTACCTTTGGTAAAAAATCTCGGTTTGTTCGAATTACCACTTTATGTTTGTGTACTTGTATGAAGGGTTGTTCAATAGTGAAAGCTTGGCTTTCACTAACTCTCCTTAATGAAGTAATTGCAACTAGGAATGCAACTTTCCATGTTAGGTATTGGATCTGACATGAATGCATATGTTCAAATGGTGGACCCATGAGTCGTGTGAGTACAATATTCAGATTCCATGAAGGCACTGGGGATGTTCTTGGTGGTATGATGGGTTTTAGTCCTTCCATGAAAGCTTTGATAACAGGGACTCGAAACAGAGAGGTGTGTTGTATATTTTGCAAATACGCTGAAATAGCAGTGAGATGTATTTTGATGGAGGAAAAGGCTAAGTTTGCTTTTTGCAGATGAGGCAAGTAACCTACAGTGTCTTGTATTGATGCTGAAAGAGGGGCAATCTGTTTAGATTGACAGTAAAACACAAACCTTTTCCATTTGTTGGCATAACACTGCCTGGTAGTGGATTTTCTAGCTTGTTTAATTACTTCCATACATTCTGTTGGAAGATGTAGATATCCAAACTCTAAGACTTCAGGAGCCAAATCGCTAGATTGTGTATTGCTGGATCTGGATGCCTGATGAGTTGCCTGTTTTGTGTTAACAGATCTGGTCTGTTGGGGAGTTTGATGTGTGGTACTACTGACAGATCTAACAGTGCTGTGTACCATGGTTGACGAGCCCACGTTGGCGCTATAAGTATGGGTTTGACTTTGTTTTGATGCAGTTTGTTGACTAGAATTGGAATGAGCGGGAGAGGGGGAAAAGCTTACGCAATTATCCCTGACCAGTTGATCCATAGAGCATTGCCCTTGGATAGAGGGTGTGGGAACCTGGATGTGAAGTTTTGGCATTTCGCATTTTCGCTGGTGGCGAATAGGTCTATATCTGGTGTTCCCCAGTGATGAAAGTATGTCTGAAGCACTTGGGGATGAATTTCCCACTCGTGTGTTTGTTGATGATTTCAGCTGAGAACATCTGCTAATTGTGTATACCTGGAAAGTATTGTGCTCCTAGGTGAATGCTGTTGTGTATTGCCCAACACCACATCTTTTGTGCTAGAAGGGACAGTTGCAATGAGTGGGTCCCTCCTTGTTTGTTTAGGTAATACATTGTAGTCATGTTATCTGTTTTGATCAGAATGTGTTTGTGAATGAGAAGAGGTTGAAAGGCTTTGAGTGCTAGGAATACGGCTAGCAATTCTAGGTGATTTATGTGCAGTTGTTTGTGTTTGGTGTCCCATTGTCCTTGAATGTTGTGATTGTTGAGGTGTGCTCCCCATCCAATCATTGATGCATCTGTTGTAAGTGTGGTTTGAGGCACAGGGTCTTCAAATGGCCGCCCTTCGTTAAATTTATGGAATTCCACCACTGAAGTGATATGCATGTTTGGCGGTCTATCAACACTAGATCTTGAAGCTGACCATGTGCCTGTGACCATTGTTTTGCAAGGCACTGTTGTAAGGTCTGCATGTTTAATCTTGCATTTGGGACAATGGGGATGCATGATGCCATCATGCCCAACAGTTTCATGACAAATTTGACTGTGTACTGTTGGTTTGACTGAATTTGTGCCACTACATTGTGGAATGCTTGTACTCTTTGTGGACTTGGGCTTGCAAGTACTGGTTGCGTATTTAGTGTGGCTCCTAAATACTGTTGAATTTGCGCAGGTTGCAAGTGGGAGTTTTGGTAGTTTATAGAGAACCCCAGAGTGTGTAGGGTTTGTATTACATAATGTGTATGGTTTTGACACTGTGTATGACTGTTTTAGATTTTATTAGCCAATCGTTGAGATATGGAAAGACATGGATGTGTTGCCTTCTTAGGTAGGCTGCAACTACTGCAAGGCATTTTGTAAATACTCTGGGAGTTGTTATCCCGAAGGGTAACACTTTGAACTGGTAATGTTTTCCCTGTATTAAAACCTGAGATATTTTCTGTGCGCTGGATGGATGGGTATGTGAAAATACGCATCCTTGAGGTCTAATGTTGCCATGAAATCTTCTTGTTGTAGCAGTGGGACTACATCCTGTAGTGTTACCATGTGAAAGTGTTCTGATAGGATGTAAAGATTGAGAGTTCTGAGATCTAGTATTGGTCTCAAGCTTCCATCTTTTTTGGGAATAAAGCATAGGGAGTAAACCCCTATTCCGATCTGATGTTGTGGTACGAGCTCTATGGCTCGTTTGAGTAATAGTTATTGTACTTCTTTTTGCAACATGGAGATGTGGTGGGAGGAGAGCTTGTGTGGTTTTGGAGGTATATCTGGGGGAATTTGTGCTAATTCTATGCAGTAACAATTGCTGAAAATAGACAATCCCCAGTTGTCTGTTGTAATGGATAACCAATTATTGTGGAACATTTGCAGTCTTCCTCCCACAGGTGAAGTGTGATGAGGGAAGCTGTGAAGCAAGTCACTGTTTTGTCTTTGAGGCTTGTTGTGCTGGCTGATATTTTCCTCTACCTCTGGGGAATTGGCTTTTATAAGTTCCTCTAAACCCACCTCGTTGGTATTGAGGCTGGTAAGGTGATTTGGATTGTGAGGTGGATGCCTCAGATGTTTGTGCTCTAAAACCACCCCTGTATTGAGGTTTTCAAAATGAACCTCTGTATTGTGTAGTATACAGAGCACCCACGGCTTTAGCGGTATCTGAGTCTTTCTTCATTCTTTCAATGGCTGTATCAACTTAAGGGCCAAAAATCAGTTTCTCATTGAATGGCATATTAAGGACAGCCTGCTGGATTTCAGGCTTAAACCCTGAGGACTGAAGCCATGCGTGTCTCCGAATAGTAACAGCAGTTTTGATTGTCCTAGCTGCTGTGTCTGCTGAGTCTAGGGCTGACCTAATCTGGGTGTTAGTAATAGCCTGCCCTTTCTCGACTATTTGCTGTGCCCTCTTTTGTTGATCTTTAGGGAGATGCTGGATAATATCTTTCATCTCGCCCCAGTGGGCCCTATCATATCTAGCCAGTAGTGCTTAGGAGTTGGCTACTCTCCATTGATTGGCAGTTTGCGATGCTACTCTTTTGCCAGCAGCATCGAATTTCCTGCTGTCCTTGTCTGGTGGTGGTGCATCACCAGATGACTGGGAGTTGCCCCTTTTTTTCGCCGCACTCACAACTACAGAATCATGAGGCAGTTGTTGAGTAATGAATGCCAGGTCAGAGGGAGGTGGTTTATATTTTTTCTCCACTCTGGGAGTAATGATCCTGTCCTTGACTGGGCCTTGAAAAATTTGATGTGTGTGTTTTAACATGCCTGGCAGCATGGGAAGGGACTGGTAAGTAGTGTGAGTGGAGGATAATGTATTAAAGAGAAAATCATCCTCAAAAGGCTTGATGTGCATGGCGACATTGTGGTATGATGCCACCCTAGCCAGAACTTGAGTGTATCCAGTGCTATCTTCTGGTGGTGATGGTTTGGAAGGATAGCAGTCTGGGCTGTTATCGGAAATGGGATCTGGATCATAGAGATCCCATGGGTCGATATTGTGGTGTTGTGAATCTGTAGAGTGTACAGGAGACTGTGCAGGTGTAGGAGTAGTAGGTGGACTGACAATGAGGCGAGGAGAGTGAGGAGGAGACTGATGAGGTGAAAATTGTGGAGGTGGAGATTTTTACTTAGGCCTTGGCACTTTAGCTGGTGGCTGATCAGTGTCCAAATGTCCTTGAAAGGCTAGCTTACTTTTAGTCTTCAGAGGAGGTGCAGTTATAGTCTTTATGAATATGAATTCTGGCCTGCCTTTCATCAATGTCCTCCATTTGTGTGATTTCCTCCGAAAATCTATGGCTTTCTTTAAGTTGTTTCGAAAGTCCATGCTCCTCTGTGTAGATGGGTCTTTTCGGCTCCGAAACCGGTTTTCTTGGGATCGAAAGGTCGGGAGTTGATGTTGGCCTCGGCTCCGAAAGGGATTTTCAAGGCTTCGACTCGATGGTTCGGTGCTTGCCTGTTTCGGAGCCTGTGCTTCGGCTGGAGTCCGAAGGCTTCGGTGGCGTGACCTTTCTCGGTGCCAAAGTTGTTGCTTGGTCACCGGAGGTCTTTTTGCCAGTGGAGCCATGGCCTTCTGGCAGTGGCGTTCCCGAGGCCTTGTGTTTGGGCTTGGATTGGACAGGGGCAGGCGTACTCACTTGCTGTCCTGCCGTAACCGGTCTGTCCTCCTCAGACTCCTGCTTGGAATCGGACCCTCGGACGGAGACTGCGGTGTGCATAATCTCGTCTTCCTCCACGTTGAGACTTTCGGTGCTTCTCAACGGCATTTCCAACATTCGCGCTCTTCTGTCTCATAGTCTTCTTTGAGCGGAAGGATCTGCAGGCCTCACAAGTATCCTCTCGATGGTCTGGAGATAGACAAAGATTACAGATGAGATGTTGGTCTGTATTTGGGACCTTGGTGTGGCACCGAGGACAGAAGCAAAATGGGGTCCGGTCCATGAGGCTTCCACACGGTCGGTCCGACCAGGCCCTAGCTGGGCACGGGTGCCCCAAAGGACGAGTAAAGAAGGTGGATCCGCCGGTACCGAAGTGTCGATGAGAGATGATACGCGACTGAAACAATACCGACGAATTACAGAGTTTTTAGAACTTTTCCGACTTGAACTACCGGAGCGAAAAGAAACACGTCCAAACTCATTGGCGGAAAGAAAACAATCTAAGATGGAGTCGATGCCCATGCGCAATGGAGCCCAAGAGGAGGAGTCCCTCGATCCTGTGACTCAAAAACACTTCTTCGAAGAAAAACAATTTGTAACACTCCAAGCCCAACACTAGATGGCAGGACTATGCATAGCATGTGTATCTGCAGCTACACATGCCATCGAATATATATATATATATATATATATATATATATATATATATATATATATATATATTTACAATATACTGTACTACATCGACCAAAGGCTTCCAGAGATGACGCATTTGAATCTACAGTACTACATGCCACAAACAGATGTCTACTGGGTAAGTAACATTTTCCGTTTAATGGCATATATAGCTGTTTATATACATGTTTTGCATAGACTGTAAAGTAGTCCCCTCCCAAATAAGTGGTGGCTACCCTGTAGGAGTTGGAGTAGTTTGAAATAATGTCCTAAGTACTGCTTGTCCAACATTTGCTTGTTGGCAATCTAGGACATCTAAACAGTAACATTTAGTAAATGTGTGTGGTGTAGACCAGGAAGCAGCGTTACATATATATGCTATTGGTATATTCCCACAAAATGTCATTGAAGTTCTTTTTTTCCTAGTAGAATGTGCTTTAGGAGCTAATGGTAGCTGTCTTTTAGCTTTAAGGTAGCAAGTTTGAATACACTTCACTATCAATCTAGCTAACACATTCTTTGAAACAGGATTACCTTTTGTGAGGTTGTGAAAAAGCTACAAACAGTTGTTTTGATTTCCTAAAATCGTTTGCTCTGTCAATGTAATAATTGAGAGCTCTTTTAACATCAGGGGTAGGTAGAGCTCTTTCAGCGATTGAATCTGTTTGAGGATAGAAGACTGGTAGTTCCACTGATTGATTAATATGAAAAGGTGAAACTCCCTTAGGTATGAACTTTGGATTTGTTCCAAGAACTATTTTGTCTTTATGAATTTGGAACAAAGGTTCTTCTAGAGTGAACGCTTGAATTTTGCTAACTCTTAAAGAAGTTATGGCTACTAAAAAAAAGCAACCTTCCCTGAGAGAAACTGCAAAGTACAAGAATGCATGGGCTCAAATGGTGGACTCATAAGTCTTGTGAGTACAATATTAAGATTCCATACAGGAGCTGGAGGAACTCTAGGTGGAATGACTCTCTTAAGGCCCTCCATGAATGCTTTGATGACAGGAATTCTAAAAAAAAAGATGTGGTCTATTTTGAAGGTAAGCAGCTATGGTCGCTAAATGAAGCCTAATCGATAAATATGCTAGGTTTGGTTTTTGTAAGTGTAACAAATAGCATACAATGTCTTGCATTGAAGCCTTAAGCAGATCAATATTTTTGGGTTGAAAATAATATACAAAATGTTTCCATTTCGCAGCATAATATTATCTAGCTGTGGGTTTATGTGCTGTGTTTAGAATATCCATACATTCAGATGGAAGCTGTAAGCAGCCAAATTCTACGACCTCAGGAGCCATATCGCAAGATTTAGGGCCAGATGTAGGTACAAAGCAAATTGCGACTTGCAATTTGCGAGTCCAAGCGACTCGCAAATTGCAACTCGCAATTTGCCATGCAGAAAGGTGTCTCAGACACCTTCTGCGACTCGCAATGGGGTCGCAAAGACCCACCTCATTAATATTAATGAGGTGGGTCGCAGTTTGCGACCCCATTGCGAGTCTGGGCACTCACGGGGATGGTGGCCTGCTGGAGACAGCAGACCACCATGTCCGTGACTGCTTTTTAATAAAGCAGTTTTTTTTTTCCATCTGCAGCCCGTTTTCCTTAAAGGAAAACGAGCTGCACTTGGTAAAAAAAAAAAAAACTTTTGTTTCGGATTTTTTCAGAGCAGGCAGTGGTCCATAGGACCACTGCCTGCTCTGAAAAAATATTTTTGTGTACATTCACAAAGGGGAAGGGGTCCCATGGGAACCCCTTCCCGTTTGCGAATGAGTTACCATCCACTTCAAGTGGATGGTAACTGCGAGTTCATTTGCGACCGCTTTCGCGGTCGCAAATCAACTTGCATCGCGTTGCGAGTCGCAAATAGGAAGGGAACACCTTAATTTCCGACTCGCAAAATGCATTTCTGCATCGTGTAGAGGATTTTGCACCTCCCAAACGGCGTTTTTCGCCATTTGCGAGGCGCAAAACCCTTGCTACATCTGGCCCTTAGTGTTTTGGGATTTGGATGTCTAATTTGAATCAACAGTTCTGGTCTGTTTGGGAGCTTGCGATGTGGTACTACAGACATATCCAATAGAGTTGTATACTAATGTTGATGTGCCCATGTGAGGGCTTTGCGACTCATAGTGAGTGAAGTTGTTTCAGTTTGCGTATCATAAATGGAATGAGTGGGAGAGGTGGAAAAGCGTAAGCAAATATCCCTGACCAATTCATCCATAGAGCATTGCCCTTGGACTGAGGGTGTGGGTATCTGGAGGTGAAGCTTTGGCATTTTGAGTTTTCCTGTTTGGCGAAGAGATCTATCTCTGGTGTTCCCCATAGTTGAAAGTATTTTTGAATTACTTGTGGGTGAATTTCCCAGTTGTGGACTTGTTGCTGCGTCCTGCTTAACAGATTCGCTAATAGGTAGTCCATTCCTGGGAAATACTCTGCCAGTAGTTGAATTTGATTGTGAATTGTCCATTTCAAAATTGTCTAAGTTAGAAGGGACAATTGAGATGAGTGTGTCCCCCCTTTTTTGAAGATGATACTTTGTTTTCATATTGTCTGTACTTATTAATACTACCTCGTCTGAGATTTGTGTCAGAAATGCTTTGAGTGTTAGGAAGACTGCTAGTAATTTCAACTAATTTATATGATAAGTCTGTTGGATGGAATCCCATTTCCCTCGTATGGTGAAGTTGTGATGTGATTCATCTGTTTCTAAGAGTGGTCTGAGGCACAGGGTTCTGAAAGGGCTGCCATTTTGAGAGGTTGGTGTGATTCCACCATTGCAAAGAGCGGTGAGTCTGGCACTCCAACAACACTAGATCCTGAAGTCGACCCTGTGACTGAGACCACTGATGGGAAAGACACTGCTGCAGTGGCCGCATGTGAAGTCTTGCATGGGGAACTATGGCTATACAGGAAGCCATCATTCCTAATAGTTTCATCACTAACTTCACTGTAGATGTGTGACTGTGCTGTAGTGGAGAGATGAGATTTGAAATGCATGAATCCTTATTGGGTTTGGATATGCTAATGCTGACTGAGTGTTCAGAATTGCTCCCAGATACGGCTTTATTTGTGATGGCTGCAGGTGTCATTTGAGGTAGTTGATTGTGAATCCCAAACTGTGTAGAAGATCAACAGTGTACTGAGTGTGTTGCTGACAAGTGTGAATTGTATTGGCTTTTATTAGCCAGTCGTCTAGATATGGGAACACATGACTGTGTTGTCTTCTTAGGAATGCTGCAACTAATGCTAAACATTTGGTGAACACCCTTGGTACTGTTGTTACACCGAATGGAAGAACCTTGAATTGGTAGTGCTTTCCTGCAATGACAAATCTTAGGTATTTGCAATGTGCTGGATGTAGGGGAATGTGGAAATAGGCATCCTTGAGGTCTAATGCGGTCATGTAATCTCTTTGCTATAATAGTGGAATAACATCTTGCAGAGTGACCATATGAAAGTGTTCTGAAAGAATGTATAAGTTGGGAGGCCTGAGATCTAAAATTGGTCTTAATGAGCCGTCTTTCTTTGTATAAGGAAGTATAGTGAATATACTCCTGATCCTTGTTGGGATATAGATTCTGGTTCTATGCCCCCTTTGAGCAGGAGGGACTGTACCTCTTCTTTCAGTAGAGTGAGATGGTCTTGAGAGAGTTTGTGTGAATGAGGGGGAATGTTTGGCGGAGTGGAAATGAGTTCCAGACAATAGCCATGTTGGATAATTGACAGAACTCACTGGTCTTTAGTGATGTTGTGCCATTGTGGATAAAAGGTTACCAGTCATCCTCCCACAGGAGATATGTGCACTGTGGGGAAGTTCGGGAAGTCACTGCTTGGTTGAGGTAGAGGAACATCTGGAAGCGGATGCTTTCGCTCTTCCTCAATTATTGGATCCTTTATACGAACCTTCTAAACGATCCTCTTGTATAAAAATGTGAAGTCTGTTTTTGTTGTGAGGTTGTTGTCTCTGTAGCTGATGGTTTGAAGCCACCTCTAACTTGTGGCCTACGAAAATTGCCTCTAGTGGGTGTGGTGTGTAGTGCACACATAGCCTTAGCTGTCTCTGATTCTTTTTTGAGTTTCTCTATTGTTGTGTCCACCTCTGGTCCAAGTAGATGCTCCTTAACAAAGGCCATATTTAAGACCATTTGCTGTATTTCAGGATTAAAACCTAAACATCTTAGCCAAGCATGCCTTCTAATTACCACACTGGTGTTAATCCCTCTTGCTGCTGTATCAGCTGCGTTTGTAGCACATCTAATAGCGTTATTAGATTTAGATTGCCGTTCTGTGACTATTTGTTGCCCCCGTTTTTTTGATGTTCCGTTTGAAGATACTGTAAAAGTTCTTCCATCTCGTCCCAGTGGACCCTATCATATTGTGCAGAGAGTGCTTGTGAATTTGCTATCGTCCAGTGATTTGCAGCCTAGGAAGCTACCCTCTTACCTGCTGCATCTAACTTTTTGCTTTCCTTGTCTGGAGGAGGAGCATCTCCTGTAGACTGAATACTGTCCCTTTCCTCGCTGCACTAACCGCTATGGAATCAGGTGGTAACTGGGTCCTAGTAAAAACTGGGTCCGAAGTTGAAGGTTTATACATCTTATCCACCCTAGGTGTGATTATTCTGGCCTTGACTGGTTCTTTAAAAATGTCAGACAAATGTCTGAGCATGCCTGGAAGCATCAGAAGGCACTGGTATTCTTTATGTGTAGCTGTTAATGTATTAAATAGAAAATCCTCCTCAATGGGATCAGTGTGTAGCTGAACATTATGGTGGGCAGCTGCCCTAGCTATAACCTGGGTATAGGCAGTGGTATCTTCTGATGGAGATAGTCTGGCAGGATATACATCTGGATTGTTAGAAAGAATGGGATCAGGGTCATATAGGTCACATGGATCTGTATCCTGCTGGATGTCACCAAGATCATCTCTGTGAGGTGATGTTGAGGATGTCGTTAGTGAAAACTGTATGTCTTATGTGGGTTACGGTGGTGGTGGTGGAGTGGAAGGAAGGAGAGGAGAATATGGTGGTGAAGGCTGCTGTTGCTGTTTAGCCTTTTCTCTCTCCTTCTCTGATGAGAACAACCGCCCTCCTCCGCTGGAAAAACATCACCGACAATGAGACCCACAACATCATGGCAACCATCCACTCGGGAGCACCTATCAACCCCTGCCCTCACCACATCTTCAACAAAGTCAGCTTCATCATCGCACCCAATCTCCGGCATACCATGAACCACTCCTTTGAAACTGCCACCTTCCCTGAGGGGTGGAAACATGCTGAGATCAACCCTCCACTGAAGAAACCCACCGCCGACCCAACAGACCTCAAGAACTACCGGCTCATCTCCCTGCTCCCCTTTCCAGCCAAAGTCATAGAGAAGGCAGTCAACAAACAACTTAACACCTTCCTGGAAGCCAACAACATCCTGGATTCCTCTCAGTCAGGATTCAGAAGGACCGCCCTCCTCGCCACCACAGATGACATCCGCGCTCTCCTCGACTGAGGTGAGACCGTCGCCCTCATCCTCCTGGACCTCTCTGTCGCCTTCGACACAGTCTCACACGACACGCTATGCACCGACTCCATGACGCCGGCATCCGAGATTCAGGACTGCAATGGCTCTCCTCGTTCCTCACTGGCAGAATACAGAAGGTCCGAATCCCCCCCTTTCTCTCGGAAGCCACCAAGATCAGCTGCAGCATCCCCCAAGGATCCTCGCTGAGTCCCACCCTCTTTAACCTCTACATAACCCCACTGGCCGCCATAGTCAGAAGCCACGCACTCAAAATCATCTCCTACGCCGACGACACCCAACTGATAGTCTCCCTCACCAACAACCCGACTACCGCCAAGAACAATATCCTCGAAGGAACGAAAGCAGTCGCCAACTGGATGAAAGACAGTTGCCCCAAACTGAACTCGGACAAAAAAGAAGTCCTCATCCTCGGTTCCACACCCTCCTCCTGGAATGATTCCTGGTGGCCCATCACCCTCGGAAACGCCCCCCACCGACCACACCCGCAACCTCGGCGTCATCTTAGACTCATCACTCTCAATGGACTGACAGGTGAGCGCCGTCTCATCGAGTTGCTTCAGCACCTTGCGCATCCTTAGAAAAATCTACAAGTGGATCCCTACCGAAGCCAGAAGGACAGTCACCCAGGCCCTCGTCAGCAGCTGCCTCAACTATGGCAATGCAAACTACACCGGAACCACTGCCAAGACCCGGAAAAGACTACAACGCCTCCGCCCGGCTCATCAAGAACGCCCCATGACACAGCCACACCTCTGCCCTTCCGAGAGACCTACACTGGCTGCCTATCGACAAGAGAATCACCTTCAAGCTCCTGACCCATGCCTACAAGGCCCTACAAGACGCCGGACCAGCCTACCTCAACCACAGACTCTCCTTCTACACCCCGCCAGACAACTCTGCACCAGGCCCTCACCAACGTCCCCCACATCTGAAAAACCACAGCCAGAGGAAGATCCTTCTCCCGCATCGCTGCCAAGACCTGGAACACCCTCCCCATTCACCTCAAGCAATCCCCCACCCTGTCACAGTTCAGGAAGGACCTTAAGACCTGGCTCTTCAACTGATCCTCAGCACCCTCCTGCCGAGCTTTATAAATCCCTGATTGATTGATGAGACTTTCTCTGGTGGAGGCCCAGCATCTAAAGTCTCTTGAAAAGTCAATTTTCTTTTAACAGTTACAGGAGGAGAAGCAATTATCCTTCCTGTGTCCTTCTGAATATGAAATGTGTGCTGTTTCCCATCCATAACCTCTAAAATAAGTTTTATATTTGATGATTCCTCTGTAGCTGTAGTATGTTTGCTACTGATGATTTTCGGTTCCGAAGACGTCGACACCGAGTGTTTGATTCAAGCCAAAAGTGTCAGCTCCGAAAGTGGTATTGGTTTTCTTGGCTCCGAGGTTCAAATTTTAGTCTCAATACCAAAACAGTTGCAACAGTTTGTTTAGTTGGTGCTGAATGCACTTTGGTCTTAGATGTGCTTGGTGCTAAACCAAAAGGTTGGTCATTCGGATTTATTGTTTAGCTCTGACCATGGCCCGAAGGCAGTAGAGGACCGAAGACCAGTGCAGGAGTCTTTTTGACTGTCTTTGGGTGTTGTGACTTGGCAGGTATACTCACGTACTGCACTGGAGGTATGGACTGGCTGTTGACGTTGGAATCTTGATCGGAGTCCACATTTCTGATGGATAAAGCTGTGTGCTGCCCCACTTCTTCCCGCGCGTGCTCCTCTCTGAAAATATCGAGTGTGTCTTCTGTGGATTTGGATGCCGTCTCTAACCGACGTGCTCTTCTGTCCTGGAGAAACTTCTTGGATTGAAACGATCTATAGTCGTTGCAGATTTTTTCTCGATGGTCGGGAGCTAAGCACAGATTCCACGCCAAATGCAGGTCATTGTATGGGAATTAGGCGTGACACCGAGGACAGAATTGACGGAGTTCGCTCCATCAGCCTGACACTGAAGTAGGCCAGAAAAGAGCGCCCCCGCCCCTCTCCTCCCGTAAGAGCGTGAAATCGACCCCAGGGATCTAAATCAGATTGAATATAAAGAAAAAACGTGTGCTCCACATGAGCAATAGGAAACACATCCAAACCCAACGGCGGAAAGAAAATAACCTAACAAAGGACTCGATGCCCATGCGCAGTATCACCGAGAGGAGGAGTCACTCGATCTTGTAACTCGAAAACATTCTTCGAAGAAAAACAACTTGTAACACTTCGAGCCCAACATTAGATGGCGGACTTATGCAAAGCATGTGTATCTACAGCTACACATGCCATCAAACAGATAAATTAACTCATGAAAATATATACAGATATAATACACCGGCTGAAATTGAAAATATAACACCATCCCTCATGGCAGCTTCAAAGCCTTTCCTATCATGGCAAGTGTGTCCTGCTTTGTGGCTGTGTAACCAGTTTTGGAGCTGGGGTTCCTCGGGCTTGCTCTTCGAAGCAGTCCTGGGGCCTCCTCGTGGTATAAGATTGATTACTCAAGTGTATGTTTCTACATGTCAACAGACCAAGCTTCAAACATACTACTGCAGTCCAGAAGGGAACTTGAAGACCAAGCACTTATCCCATGGATGCACTCTAGACTCACAAGCCTGAAAAGAATCTGTCATTCTAGGTTAGTACTTAGATGCTATAAGATCAAGTTTATGCAGCTAGTTTCCTCATAAAGTATGAGAACATTTTATATACATTTGTTTGCTAGAGAAGTTTCACCTACGTGGAGTTACACAGAACCGTGAGTGTAAGCGAATTAATATCATTTTAACAACTACTGTGGCCGTAGCATAGGGCATTTTTGTTTTTTATTCTACACTGATTGTTTTTTTAAATCAGATCTTGATTTTTTGCTAACATTGTTTAGTGAGTTTTCCCATCTTAGTCATATACTCTGCCATCAAAGTCTGTGGCCATTGAGTTTAATAGTTTTTCTTAAAGAGCAGCCTCCTAAAATCAACTTCTCTGACTTATATTCATTGGTTATTTCACAAGGCTACCTAAATGCCACAAGCACACACTTGCATTTTCTTTCTTTCATTCACAATCGTTTACCTCCTGCACTGATAATCTCCTTTCTTCTGATCTTTCTTAAAATCTCTTCTTTCCTATATGCTCTCTTTCTTCTGAGCTTTCTGCAAATCTCTTCTCCCCGTACGCTCTCGTGTTTAATTGATTTTCTCCTGAATTCACACACATTTTCTCCTCACATTCACTTACTCTTTTCTCCTGTACCTTAAAATCACTCTCTTGCCTTGAAACTCACATTCACTCTCAAGCTTCCCTTACACTTTGCTTCTACTCATTCTGTCACTCTTACTTGCTCCTCAGGCTACTGCATCAAATTCCTTTCTCACAGCTAATACCCAACCTATACATCCTCAGCATATATGCTGTCTCACACTTTCTCCTACGCTCACTTTTCTGATTATGCAGCAACTTAGTCTTCAAGCACTTATCTCATACCCTTCCTTTACTCTCACTTTTCCATCGCCCTTAGACTATCTTCCTCTCCTTTTCTCTATCTTCTTTACACTCAACAATTCCTCGTTTATTTCCTTGTGCTCTCAATCTTACTCCTTTGCATTGTCCTTCTTCAGCCTGGCAGACACTATCTCTTCATGCAACCTCTCTGTTTCCCCTTTACTCCCAAAGAACATTCCCTACTGCAACTACACTTTTGTCTATGGCTTCCAGTCACGTTTTTCCACTCCCCACTCTTCTCTGTTTTTGTACCTAAACTCATTCTGTCCTCCTGCAACAACTATCACCAAACCCATCACACTCACATTTCCTCCTTCTGCACTCTTTTTTTCTAAGCACACACTCCCAGACTCTTCCTGCTACACTGAAACTCCAATTCTTCCTTTTGCTGACTTTCTCGCAGTCAGCATCTCCTTTCTAAGACAGCCAATGGTGACAGCGGTGTAAGTAGGCAGCAGCCTCCATGGATATGTTTTGGCGACTTTTTAAAAGAAATTAAGCACTGGTTCAATCAGTGCAATTTACTAACAACAAAGTTCGGAGAAATTCAATGTGATCTGCATATATAGTGTGGACTCTGAATAGGGAAGTTAATAGGAAACAGCTGCACAACTGGCTTCTTATTGTATTGCCTAAAAAAAAATACAAAGAGGACTGTCTCTTGTAGCATACCGTTGTTCTGTTGTCGGGCACCAGGATAACTGCAAAAGAGGTGGTAAGGCTACCATAATGTTGCCCGATTAGGTTAGTTTGTTTGTGGCTCTATTTCAAGGCATGCATTTGCTTTCGAAGACTTTAGTTGCTTCAAAGATGCCTTTATTCACCGTTGACTGCATTGCATTCTGGACCGTTTTATTGTAATTATGGAATACAGACCAAAGGGCCCATATGGAACCATGATGGTTAGGCCACTGGTTGTGCATCAATGCATGGGTTGGAAAAAGAGGCCAGAGAGGTGTCATTGGGTGTCCCTGGACGCTACTGATAGCAATTTGAACAAATAGTGGGTAGTAGGTGGGGGACGTGTGTGTGAGAGTGCATGTGAATGCAAGTGTGCTTCAACCTCTCTTGCACTCTCTCTTTCCACAGTGTGGGCAAGGGGTAACTGAGCTATTATTGGTGGTGAGGTAGAGTACAGTTTGGCCATAGGTTGCCATTAAGCGCATGTGTGGAAACACATTATTGATAAGTGGCAGGTGTTTTTTAGTGCATGAGTTAGATTCAGGAAAGGAGGCCCATGGGACTGTGTTAATGTGTGTAGAAGCAAAGTTTTGGCAACTGATGGATGCATCAACGAGTGTGTGAGATTCGTGATTTAGATGTAGGTTAAGGCTGCCTGTGGGCTTATGTAAAGGAGCACGATATCAACCATTGGTGGTTGTGCCACTGAGCATGTGGCACTGCACAGTGCATACTAAAGTAACAAACCCCTTTGATATGCAAAGGAGCCCTGTGCTAAGGCTTCCTCAAACTGAATATAAATTAGAAGTGGAAAGTGGTAAATTCTGCTGGGTAAATTACTGCCTAGGGTTTTTGGAAATTACTGAAGAGTTTTGTGACCAAACAGAGGAATGATATTGATAGCAAAGTCAGGGAAAGCAGAGATGAAATGCAATATCCTTTTAATGTATCAAAGATGGTGTTGTAATCCTTATGATAAATAGCCACATCATCTTCCCCAGCGGATGAAAGAGTTCTGGTTGTCGATGTGTATAGCCTGTACAAAAAAAAACAGACACTACAATATGCAGCTAGTAATTTGTCACAAGCATATTTTGTGCATTTGGACGCAAGTTATTGGCTTTCAGAATGTGTGGTAGCATGAAAACAAACGTCCATTATCATTTTAGTGAAC
This sequence comes from Pleurodeles waltl, assembly GCF_031143425.1. NCBI lineage: Eukaryota > Metazoa > Chordata > Amphibia > Caudata > Salamandridae > Pleurodeles > Pleurodeles waltl. The sequence continues at coordinate 990,226,169 of NC_090440.1, forward strand.
TTCAGCATGAAATAAATTCCTATAATGGTACAGTTAATTTATCAGCTGCTGGGTGAATTTTCATGGACAGGAAAATAAAGGGATCTGAAAATGTAGTAATTTACTAATTGTTTAGGTGGCAGTTACAATTCACGTTCTCAGCTGGCTCCGCCAATAAGTACTCTGATGTCACAGCTCAACTGTCATAAATTATAATTGTAGTGAGGCTTATTTATTTGGACAGGTGAGTACTGATGTGACAATCAGTCTGTAATAGGTTCATTATTTCAGTGTAATTCAGATGTAATCTCATAACCATGTGTCTCGACCAGTTTCTTTTTCAACAGTTGTTGGAAATTTGTCCTTTCAGCAGAGCCACCCCAATTTTTTTGCCTTTTTGCTGAACCCTATTTTTGCTGGCTATGAAACTCTGTGCGCCTTACTCCTGGCTAACCAGTTGTAAAGTGATTCTGGCCCTCCTTTTAACATAGTAAAATTGGTATACTCATGATTGGCACATTAAATTTACTCATACGTCCCTAGTATATGGTTCCATACAATTGGTACAGGCCCTGTAAATTATATGCGACCAGTGGGCTGTAGCAATATTTGCTCCACCCACTGCAGTAGCACCGTAAATCCTGTCTCCAGGTCTACCATTGTAATCTGACTGCAGTTTTAAACTGCAAATACGATCTATCAAAAAAGCCCCTTTAACAGCCATTGGACTTCATTTTAAGCATTTATAAGTCACCCTAAGTAAGCCATATTGCTTATGAGGCAGGTCACATGGTAATGTCCTTACAGTGACTAGCACTTCAAAGCTATTTTCACTGTACTAAGGCTGGCTGATCTACAAGAAACACTGAGATGAAATACAATGGGATGCAAAATTTAAAATACCAATACTGTATTACAGGAATGGACTAGCTAGAAAAATAATTAAACTACTTTTAATAATTATTAAAAATCCAATTCAATGGTGAAGTCAGATTTTTTTCTAAATATTACGGAAAAGTAAGTTTTAGAAAGTTACCTTTCCCCTGCCTGAAGTTGCTACAGGGTAATGTACATGTTTGCTCTCCCACTTCACCTTAACCGTTTTTAACATTTCAACAGGTGTGAATGGGTGTGAAGTGCCTTCCAGGAGCAAATAATATGCTGACCTGAATGGGCAGAGATGACCCATCTGAACATGATGAATTATGCAGAGTGGGGCTGTGAGGATCCTTTTCCCAATCAAAGTGTCAAATCCTGCAAGACAGGTCCGCAGGTTTTTTTTCATATGACACTGCGGCACACATCAAAGAGGTCTCCCCTGTCAGAGGCAAATGTTAGCTGACACTTGGGCAGGGCCATTCTTTTGCTCATCAGCCAGACAGGCCCCAATTACAGTGGGCCTCTTTTTGACATTAAAGTGTCAAAGTCGGTTTGTCAGGTTTGCTGGGTTACATTTAAAATTTGGTGTGCTCTTCAAAGAAGGACAGGAAGGCAATTTCTGTGCATCCACTGTCTTTGCTGGAAACTCAGTTTAGCCCTACTAGAATTCTGTCTCTAAATTGTTGTGCGTGCTGCCTCAAGCTGGTATTTAGTGCCAGATGTGAGTGGACACTAGTATTACCATAGTACACTCACAACACATACACCCAGCCTTCAGAGCCCAAGATTACTGTGGCGGAAGACTTTGGGAATCTTAAAAATGCAGGGCTGCCAGGCATAAATGTAGCGTCTCCAGGCATCGACCTCAGAACACTCCTGGACCTATGGAAGAACAGAGGAGAGCTGGACCTGCTGTTTTTGACCTGAGACGACCCCTGAAGGCTAGACCTGCTCTCCCTCTTGTACCCAAGACAGAGAAGTGGACTCCAACCGTCATAAGGCTGACCACCTCTTAAAGCTGCAAGGACACAACAAGCTACAAGATATCTTTTTCTGCAACTGCCCAGCTGACTAGTGGCAACTGGAACCTGCTGTCTGGCCTCTGTCTGACACCCTGTGAGTCTCTAAGTGCCTTCCCTGAGGTCCTGGGGAACTTTGGAAGTGTATTTCTGTGATAGATTGTGACTTAAAGGACTAACGTCAGAGGGTAAAATCTTTGACAAGAGGGAGCCTCATTATTTTATCTGACCTGCACTTCAGCACGGTCAGCATCAAACTGTGCCTAGAGCTGTTCTATCAAGACCTTTGACTGTCATTGGCGCTTTGTGTTTCTTGGCGCTATTTCTACTTAAAAAAATGTTTTAATAATATCTCTAGTTCCCTTACTGGATTTTTGTTGTGTTGGTGTCATTTTGCTTTTTACATTTTTCTCTGTTTTTCTAATTCGTTTTGGGATTTTTATTGTTTTGCACTTCGATGGTATTACTGCTTTTTGTACTGCATAAACGATTGCTTCCAAATTAACTCTGTCTGCTCTGTGCCATAGCCACCAGGGGCATGGGATAAGGTTAATTTAGTGACCTTAAGGGTTCACCCTGACAAGGACTGTGACTATTACTTCAGGTGGGTACTTACTCCGCTCTCAACTAGTAACCCAATTTCTTACAATGGCACTGAGCAGCGAGTGTGGCATTGTGGTATTTCCCTATCTAAATTTTGAGGTGTGCATCGTTAAATGTAAGAGGACACAGAGTAAGAAAGTGTATGCCCCACACTGAGGACTAGGACAGTCCTCAAAATGATCATGAAATCTAAAACACACAGCATTTCGCTATTTTACTGTGTTTTTTTTTTTTATGTGTCAACACATACATATTTGCTTATGTCCCCTGAACAACGCCACAGTATTCAAGTAGGGTGTTGTTAGACTACTAGATGCACACTTCATTAGAGGCAGCTGCAATGGTTTAACATTGGTGTGTGTGTTTTCATGTGTTTTGTAGTATGTATATTTGTGTGTTTTAGTGTGAGAGCTTTTGGTTTTAAGTGGGTGTCAGTTTGTTTTAATGTGGGTGCTGAAGTCTGGTTGTGAGAGGGTATAAGAACTGTCATCCTCCAGTCAGTCAACAGCAGTGGAGCACTTGGAGATAACCTGAAGAAGGCTGAGCAGAATGGCAGAGTCAGCCTTGAGGGGCATCCAATGCCTTTCCTTGAACCAGATACAGGGAGTGCAGAATTATTAGGCAAATGAGTATTTTGACCACATCATCCTCTTTATGCATGTTGTCTTACTCCAAGCTGTATAGGCTCGAAAGCCTACTACCAATTAAGCATATTAGGTGATGTGCATCTCTGTAATGAGAAGGGGTGTGGTCTAATGACATCAACACCCTATATCAGGTGTGCATAATTATTAGGCAACTTCCTTTCCTTTGGCAAAATGGGTCAAAAGAAGGACTTGACAGGCTCAGAAAAGTCAAAAATAGTGAGATATCTTGCAGAGGGATGCAGCACTCTTAAAATTGCAAAGCTTCTGAAGCGTGATCATCGAACAATCAAGCGTTTCATTCAAAATAGTCAACAGGGTCGCAAGAAGCGTGTGGAAAAACCAAGGCGCAAAATAACTGCCCATGAACTGAGAAAAGTCAAGCGTGCAGCTGCCACGATGCCACTTGCCACCAGTTTGGCCATATTTCAGAGCTGCAACATCACTGGAGTGCCCAAAAGCACAAGGTGTGCAATACTCAGAGACATGGCCAAGGTAAGACAGGCTGAAAGACGACCACCACTGAACAAGACACACAAGCTGAAACGTCAAGACTGGGCCAAGAAATATCTCAAGACTGATTTTTCTAAGGTTTTATGGACTGATGAAATGAGAGTGAGTCTTGATGGGCCAGATGGATGGGCCCGTGGCTGGATTGGTAAAGGGCAGAGAGCTCCAGTCCGACTCAGACGCCAGCAAGGTGGAGGTGGAGTACTGGTTTGGGCTGGTATCATCAAAGATGAGCTTGTGGGGCCTTTTCGGGTTGAGGATGGAGTCAAGCTCAACTCCCAGTCCTACTGCCAGTTCCTGGAAGACACCTTCTTCAAGCAGTGGTACAGGAAGAAGTCTGCATCCTTCAAGAAAAACATGATTTTCATGCAGGACAATGCTCCATCACACGCGTCCAAGTACTCCACAGCGTGGTTGGCAAGAAAGGGTATAAAAGAAGGAAATCTAATGACATGGCCTCCTTGTTCACCTGATCTGAACCCCATTGAGAACCTGTGGCCCATCATCAAATGTGAGATTTACAAGGAGGGAAAACAGTACACCTCTCTGAACAGTGTCTGGGAGGCTGTGGTTGCTGCTGCACGCAATGTTGATGGTGAACAGATCAAAACACTGACAGAATCCATGGATGGCAGGCTTTTGAGTGTCCTTGCAAAGAAAGGTGGCTATATTGGTCACTGATTTGTTTTTGTTTTGTTTTTGAATGTCAGAAATGTATATTTGTGAATGTTGAGATGTTATATTGGTTTCACTGGTAATAATAAATAATTGAAATGGGTATATATTTTTTTTTGTTAAGTTGCCTAATAATTATGCACAGTAATAGTCACCTGCACACACAGATATCCCCCTAACATAGCTAAAACTAAAAACAAACTAAAAACTACTTCCAAAAATATTCAGCTTTGATATTAATGAGTTTTTTGGGTTCATTGAGAACATGGTTGTTGTTCAATAATAAAATTAATCCTCAAAAATACAACTTGCCTAATAATTCTGCACTCCCTGTATATCTTGATCCGACAAAGAAGTGAGGTCTGTTGAAACGTGTTGGCTGCCTGCTCCTCGTACACTATGGCTGCTTTTCACATGTAGGCGCTATAGTGGCCCGCCTGTGTACCCAGTGGAAACACCATTTGGTTTAAGTGAATGTTGGGCAGTGTGAATAGTGCATGTCACCGTCACCACATCAACAAACTACACAGGTAGTCGATTTGAACATGAACACACGATTCTTTTATATATATATAAAAAAAGAATTTGTGATATCTTAGTGTTCAATACAATAATGATAAAGTATGATACAATTAAACATCAAAGTATGAAAACCTGGAAATTTGAAAGCAGCTTTTATCATTTCAGATATTCGCAATTTAGTTGCAGCGAGCCAAAGTAAAGGTTGTAGGAAGACGGGGAAATTATTAACGAAAAACATGAGAGTTTATAGAAAAAGACAAGAGCCCAAGTCAGTCAGATCTCGAGAAGTAGCCCCCACTGATTCACCTGCCTAATACTGCTCTTCATCCTAAGTGTTTTTGAAACGTATTTCTATACCACCCGACCCCCCATTTAGCGTTTGGCAGAGCTGGGCCGCGATTGCCCAGAAGTAGGGGAACAGCAGTGTGCCCGACGGAGCATAGGTTGTCTCTGCTGTAGGGACCCTTGGTCGGTGGTCCATCGCCCATATAGCTACTGGCAGCAATGTGTTGGAAGTCTTACCCTATTTTGGACAGCACCCCTAACTGCATATTCCTGCCTGCATCCTCCATGTTACGCTGGAAAGTCAGAAATATCCCCAACAGACTATTAAAAAACCCTGCATGTCACGGAAATGTGCTTTTTTTCTTTTAAAAAACACACCCCTGCTTTTTGGATACTTTCTGAAAAGAAAATTTACGAACATGCCGCCATGAGTTGGCACCTTGTCCGGAATTGAAATTCTGCGGAAAGAGTTACTGATTAAAAAAAAAAATGGTGAGTGTGTTTTCATTGATAATTCCACGTCAAAGCAGGAACTTTCAGTTAGGGGTGCGGTCTTCTGCGGGGCAGGAAGAGAGGCCTCCTCCACAGTGGTTTGGCCGGTCGCACCCAGAGTGCAAAGGATTTGTAAATTGAAATAATCAAACTGTCACAAAATATCCATGCTGTGCTGACAGTTACTCAGTCTTGCTGAAATACATGCATCAGTTAAAGAGTCTAAACTGCATTTTTGGGCAGTGGACGACGTTAGGGAATGATTCTTCCAAACCATATTTGTTAGACATGGCCAGCTGAAACAGTGGAAAAAAAGAAAAACAGAATAGAGAAAAGGACGGAGAAAAAAAGAAAGAGAAGGACAAAAAGGAAAACTCACACTTTTGTTTCGTACTCTTTCCACGCTTTCTCGACCTGTTTCCTGCAATCCTGAGGGAAAGAATGACGAAGTAAAACTTCCAGAAAACAAACATTATTCAAGGTTAAGCCACAAAATATATCTAGACAAGTGCAAACCGAAGTAGGACTGCAGCAAAGCTGGTTCTGGCAAAATGTCATGCTGAAAGCAATCATAGTGTGTAAAGAATAAGTTGGTCGTACATTGGCACTGAGCGGCGTGACATCAGTGCCAAGTGGTAGACAGTTTGTAGAACACTGCAGAAGTCCTTCAGTCACTGAGGCCATATTATATGAAAAGACCCACAGGAGCAGTGGGCATGTGTGCCTGCTGCTGTCGTCCACGGGCATTATGGTATTACAGAAGGGGTGTCAGATGCTTTCGTGGCCCCACCAGTAATCACACTAGAGCCGGATAGGTGCCAGCGTAGTCAGAAGGTGGCATTTGCTCATTTGCACAGGGCTGCAACCCCATGTAACAAGGAATCCCTTTTTCTATTGCATCCGCATCATATTACAAACATGGATGCAATAACACAGCAGCAGTCAGTAGGGCCAATGATTTTGCACCACTCAGCTGGTGGCAGACACTCTGTGCACCCCGAGGATGCTCCTTGGCAGGGGGTTTCAATGACCACCTAGACATGCCCCTGAATGTAGGCACAATCTCGTACTGCATCAGTCTGGGGGATCCCTGCCAGCTCTTCAATCTGACACCATTCTGCCTTCAGTGAAAGATGGGGCCAAAGTTTCACACAGGTCCGCCTTCAGTGAAAAACTGAGACATAGTTTCAAGCCCTGACTCTTTCAGTGATGTGCTATTTTCAGTGAAATAAGGAGCAATGGCCTGACTTGCAACAGGCATATTGAGTTAAGGGTGTGCCGTTGCACAAAATGAGACAATGTGCCGGATGCCCAATTTAGGCCTTGGTGTCAGAGTTATTTAGTAAGAGGTGGCGGAGGTTGTATTGTGGAACTACGCATGCGGCAACCACGCATGCCTGAACAAAGCGGTCGGAATAACAACTGTGTTGTTTCCACGCATGCCTTTACAACGATTTTTCGTTGTAAAGGCGTGTGTGGAAACAGCATGCGTGGTTGTCGCATGTCACCCCTACCCCAATACCCCCCACACACTGAACCCTAAAACCGACCCCATCCCCAAAAATAAAACAACCCAACCTCTAAAAACATAATTACCCCGACCTCCCCACCCCTAAAAACAGAAGTACCCCGACCCCCCCACCTTTAAAAACTACCCCGATAACGCCCATCCACCCTAAGCCCTAAAACTGACCCCCCACACTCCCAAAATAAAACTACCCAACCCCTGAAAACAAAGTTACTCTGACCCCCCACTCCTAAAAACCCGACTCCCCCGCCTGCCCTCAATACAAAATTACCCTGACCCCCACACCTAATAACCCACCGCCCCCACCCGCTTTAAATACAAAATTACCCCAACCCCCCACCCTCACCCCTAAAAACCCGACCCCCCACCTGCCCTAAATAAAAAATTACTCAGACCCCCCATAAAAACCACCCACACAACCCACCCTAAAAAAATAATCACCCCAACCCCCCAAATACAAAATTACCCTGACCCCGCCTCTAAAAACCCGGCCCCCACCCACCATAAATACAAAATTACTCCGACCCTAAAAACCTGACCCCAACACCCCCTAAATACAAAATAACCCCGACCCCCCACCCCGCCCCTAAAAAAAAAAAATAACCCTGGCCCCCCATCCCACCCTAAAAACTATAGTACCGACCCTCCCACCCTGCCCCTTAAAAAAATAATAATAACCTAACCACCCTAACCCCTTCACCCCCGCCCTCACCCCTAAAAACTACCCTCAAACTTGCCCCAGCCCCGCTTACCTGACCACATCCTCTTCCAATGGATCTTCCTTCCACGCTTGTGCGTTGTTCAGCACATGCGTGGTTAAGGCAGAGAAAAAGGCCTGCGTTGTTCAGGCAAGCATCGTTCTGTTAGCATCAACAACGCAGGCGTGGTTCTGGACGTGTTGTTCCAGATCTTTCACGGTAGGGGAAGCTAAACTTCTAAGGTTCTACAGAGATCATCCTAAAACGTCTCTGTACAACTGGAGAAACTGGAGGAAATCAGCAGTATGTGTGATTGTAATATTTACTAGCATTAGCAGAGCTGGGAAGGGTCGCAGGATTGGGAGCTGAAGCTGTCGGGTCTTTTTGCATTTTAAATTAACAGAATAGTGCTCATGTCCGCTAATGTAAAAGGCAAAAAAAAAAACAATGAACCAGCCATGGTTCATTCTCCTCTTTTCTGCTTTGGCAAGGATACTGCACAAGACACAAACTCAAGGACAGTGGCCAGCATTCAAGGGGCACTGAGGAAATGTATGTTTGCACGAATATAGAACAGGCATTGGCCATGTCAATAGGTCCAGCTTGTAAATGAAAGTTCCTCTTCATCACTGATGAGTTTAGGCATTCAATATGTCAAACACATGTGCTCTGTCACTCATCCTTGCACTCATGCATCCACTGATACACCCACTGATCCATTCTTGCATTCACCCATCTGTCAAGCCATGAAACTTGCATTAATGCAAATACAATACTCCTGATATCTTGCAGAAGCAGATTCACTTCAAACTCTCTCGTCTCGTCTCGTCAAAGGCCTATATGGGATGCTTGGCATCCTTTCCACCCTCTATCTCATCGTGCTGAAGTAAAATATTACCAACTGAACTACCTCCCGTATTCCCTCAGTAGCAAATAGAAGGCTTCAGAAGGGATGTAAGAGGGGCAATAAATGGACGTTCCCACTACTTGATCCAACCTTAACTACCCAAATGCCCCCCATTTGTTCCTGAGGGGATGTGGGAAGAAGCAGGCATGAGAACTTAGAAAGTGAGCTTGGCTCTTACAGAGCACTTTTAACTTTCCTTCCCCTGGTTCTGCCATCATAATCTCCAAACTAAGGGGTCCAAATGGCAGGGGTAAGCCAGGGGTAGTAGCTCCTACACCTTGTGACCCCTCTAACTGACGTCCATGATCTTAGTAATGCCTCCATGAATAACATTCGGACCACTTAGTGAAAATATGATGGAGACTTAGTTAGGATACATTGTCTAGGTTGTAGATTTTTGAAAGGCCATATATCATGGGTGCAGATACAGAATGTCTATTAACCATCCTTCATACCTGCCAAGGTTGACTGGGACCTAAAAATAGTCCTGGAAATAGCTAATCCCAAGACCACATTACAACATTCAATCACAGAAAATGACGGCCTAGCATAGAAGGAGGTGAGTGGAGGCTCTCCTTACCTCCTAAAAATGGATATAAAGTCAAAGGTTTTGAAAGCTATTCTGAAAAGAAACTCAAATACTCCGTCCATTAAGGCTTCGAAACAGTACCCAGGAGCATTATTTCTCAGCCGCAGAAAATCAGATATGCGAAAATCGGTGTCGTTCTCTCCTAACCACGTAGCTATGATTGTGTGTTGTTTATCGCAAGGGATTTTAGTTTACCACTCCATTCACATTTCCCTGGGAATGCATGGAAGTGCAAACCCATATTTGCAGAGTGCATACTTGAGCATGTACACTACATACACATTGCATGTATCTGCAAATAAGACCTACAACAAACAACTCAAATGTTTCTTAGACTCCTTCTGCTGCTACTTGGGACCACGCTGCTCCAGATCAACTGGTATAGTAAGCCACAGATATACCATCAGCCCACTAGACTTAACTAGTTGCACAGCATATTTTAGTTGAAATGCCATTACCTATTGCACATTCCACATCCAGGAACGCTCCGTCCTTTGACAACATTTTCCACCGGGGCACTCCACGTCATGTTCCGCATCCTCACTGTTCTACCTAGCAACTACATCCCAACTACCTACTCTTACCATACCTACATCGCACATCCAACCATAGCCTCCTTTGTTAGTCGAACCTGACTCCACATTTCTTGCCCTCCGTCCACCCCCATCCTCTCCTGCCTCTAATTCAGTTAGAACGTTTTGCCTTACTCCACCCAACATATCTTTCCTGTGTACCCGTAACACGTTACTAAGCCACAATGTCTGATATAACCTACATTCACCAGCACACTGAATTGTCTTTCACTGTATTTATGTTCCTTATGAGTTATATTTTTCTGTCTCCCACAAGAAACCTAAAAAATCTCATTTGACCGACTTTACACTCATGCTGCTTGCTATTCTAGGAGATGAAGGTCTGTAGCAAATATGTTTGCTCTCTCCCATCCAGCCCCACCCCCTTCTACTTACCCGATCCTATTTTAATACCTTTCTTGTACATTTCCCAAGTCAAACCTCTTCACTATCCAACTATCACCCACCAACACTAACACCTCCTTACTCATTTGTGTTTCCTTTCCCATGAAACCGCTCTTGTACCCGACCCTTAAAAACCCAAATACCCTTTCCACTGCTGCCTAACTCACCCCAACCCAACCATGTCAAATTACTGCTCAACTTCTTTCAACAACAATACCGCCCTATTACTATTCTGCCCTCAAAGCCTCTTTGGTGACTTGGAAGAGGCCAGAAACAGATTAGGTTGATCTCAAGGAAACTGACAGGGACGACCACTAAATGAACATCCAGAACAGCCAGCCTAATGGCTAACGCAGTACTTAGACTGTGTAACATTCTCTGCTACAACATGCTACCTACAGTATCCTCTCTTTCAAACAATACGTTAATTTTATCCCATCATCCATACCATCTAGACTAGAGCAACCATGGGCTCCCTTCCTGCTGCAGAGCGACACTGATACAAGGGACCTTCATGGGGAATTGGTTGCCTGAGGTTAATCACGTAAGGGATTGATGTTCTGCACACTGAAGCTTCTGCATCCTTACTGTCAGCTGCCATCTGGGGTTGCTAAGGCCCCCACCTGGGGTGCAGCTTGAGGCTGCGTGTCTAGCCCTGCCTCTCTGCAGACAGTCGGTGCATGGACCTGATGGACTAGCGTGGCGACGGTTGGCGCTACAGTGCCCACTTATCTGGTGGGAGGATAAGGAGGATCTGGGATACGGACTTGAAGATGTGCGTAGTAGCGCTTTAGACCCTGCTTGACAGACGCCCATTTCAGGATTGCGTATAAACATTAAAAAATCTGATATTCCCGCTGGGCAGGCTGGCGGCACAGGACCCCACTGCACTGTGGGATTTCCAATTGAATTGGGAAACTAACCATTTCCGATATTAGGGAGTAACTACACGGTACAGAAGAGGAACCAATACCATATCGATCCTATAATAGAGGTGCTGTCCAAGTCAGTTCAATTTTGGAATACCCTCTCTCTGCCTCTTATGGGGCATGTAACAGTGGCGAAGATGGTATTCTTGCCACACTACCGATACACTCTAAGGCACTCTTTAGACACTATCAAAGACAGTCTTTAAGTGTCTACACTCCTTATTAACAATGCTTGGTGTGGGTGGGAGGTCGAAGCAGAGTCACGCGAGACCCTTCACTTACCTTTGGAGGATTGGGGACTAGCACTGCCCAATATGGAATTTTACTATTTTGCATCCCAGTTGCAACATGCAGCACACTGGCTGTCCGATGGAGACAACTGGGAAAAGGATTTTCTCATGGACGATTCTCTGGAGGGGAAGACACCGCAGCTGCTCCATGTGGGTGGGAGGGGTGACTCCAAAGTGTCATATCTAATTAAACACACAGCATCACTTTGGGAGCGAGCAGTGAATGTAGTGCTGAGACATGCCCCCTTCGCGGGAGAATTTATTTTCTGGGACCTCCCTGTGTTTTGCCTGTTGATCTCTGAGATTGTCGCCAGTGCCTGAAGAGGTGGAGGGTGTCTGACATTGAGTGATCTTTACCCCAATGAGATGTTCATTACATTTGAAGCGGCACAAGAAACATTTGGTGTGGGTTGGGGCCAATTCCTATTGTGTGCAAGTATCGTTAACATAGTGTGTGATGTCTGGCTCACGTACCAGGAAGTCCCAGACTCCTTTGCACTGTTTAGAACAATACTGGAATTTGGTAGAGGTAGACACTTAGTTTCCCATTTATATAGCGCTATGATTGCAGATAAACCTAGGGTCACATTTCCGGCAAGGATGGCATGGGAAGAAGAACTGGGTACACCACTAGAAGACATCCAATGGAAAGGGATTTGTGCTTTAGTCAAGCAGGGGACGTGTAATGCATGGTCCAAACTAATACATTTAAATTACATACACTGCACGTATATCACCTCGGTGTTACTACATAGAATAGACCCCACCAAACAGACAGATATCACTGATGTCAGGGCAGACACAACCTTTCTTCACTTTGCCTGGTACTGTCCCCCTTTGCATTCCTATTGGGACCTCGTAGTTCGGAGACTGGAGTGTACTGAGGTGGTGGCAGTAGTCCTGAAACCAGCTACATGTCTCTTAGGGGCTGTCAGGAAACAAAAGGGTAGGAAAATGGAGATGTATGCATCTGGCCCTGCTGATAGTGAAACGGCGAGTTACCATTTCTTTTATGAGCCTGTGGGGGCCCAGGGAACAGGGATGGATCAAAGATGTGAAGGAATGGGTGTGGTAGAAGAAATGTGGCTCCATCAGTGTAGGAGGGATGAACATACTGAGGACTTGCAAACAAGGAGGGGGACTTTCACAAGGCTCGAGGAGGTCGAAGTGCCCTTTATAGACGACAAACAGGAGACTGACGATTAGCCTAATACAGTTAGCCACGGGGAGTGGTGTGCATTTTGGGGAGAAGGATTACCAGACGATTATTCCTGCTGTAATATTCTGTAAACATTGGTCCCTTTGTACAGAATTACTGCTGTTGTATGACATGAGAAGATGGTTCATTTGTTTGCAGATGTTAATGGTACAGTGTTAATAATGTACTGAATGTTTAATAAAATAAATTCTAAAAAAACAAAAAACAACATCAAACGAGGTGAAAAACATTTGAGTGATCATAGACCCCAACCTCTCATGCAAAACCCAAGTTAACAAAGTGACAAGACATTTTTTTAAAGATGAGAACACTACAACAAGTTGTACCATGATGCAAACCTATAGCACAGGGCGGAGCATCAATAAAGTTTGTAAGCTCACACTTGGACTATTTGCATGGCCTTTAAATTGATCAACCCAAAAATCTAATACACAAACTTTAACAGATCAAGAACACTAAGGTCAGAGAACACCTACATTCTGAGTTGACAGGACTACATCATCCCTGTCAACAAAGCCCTAAACTGGATAGCAATAGCAAAAATAATCTCTTACTCTGATGCCTACTGAGCGATCTTTAGGACTGGACCTCAAACAGTACAGTCAAAGGAGAAACCGCAGATTTAATACAGCTCAACTCCTAATCATTCCCTTGTTTAAAAAAAGAATAAATAATATCCTTATCTGGAACAAGCTACTGAAAAGAATAAAAGGTTACAAGCAACTATCAATAATTCAGAAAAGGAAAAAAGACCTGGCTGTTCCCAAAGCCATCATTCAAAAACTTGAAGATTACTGGAAATAGTGGTTGGTACATGCTAAGAGCTAATCTATCGATCACACTGTTTTCCCTTACTGCCTCATAGGTGTGACACTACTACATGTTGCTGTCTCAAGTCTGAAGCACATACCGGGTCTCAAATGTAACAGCAAGAATACACCACACTTGATCAACTCCTCAACCAACACCTTCTCTGAACCCCAGACAACAAACAGAGTAGTTACTTAGTCAACGTACAATAACGCACTTTGGGCCACAGTCAAGGGGAAGGAAAGTGATATCTAAATGGTCCAAAACAATAGGTAAGTAATACACGATTAAGTTGTGACTGCTCCCAGGCTTCCTTCTGGAAAATATTTTGTAAATTAGGGGTTGTGTTGTCACCCTGTTAACTTAGTGTAGTTTGCATCCTGATACAACTTTGAGTGCTGTCCAACTGAGCATCCGCCTGAAACCCTCCTACAAGTGAATATGCAAGAACCTATGCCCCTAAGGGTTTTCAGACACAGGTAAAAGTAAGAAACGTGTGTGATCTATGTTATTTATTGTCTCTGTCTTGTGGTATGTACATGAGCCTCGCTTCAAATTTCAATCATGTTTTGTTCTTCACTCAACCCTTGATTACTTTCTGTCGAATTGCACTATTTGCCCTGGTGCAGACTGAACCTTAATCACACTTTTAGCTCAGAGTTGTAAACAAAGAACAGTAGAGAAAATACTGTGCTACTGCAAGGGCCAAATTCCTGGGAACAAATCTTGTTTATTAAACATATACACCATGTATCTGTGATTATAAAGGTTTTGAGTGTGTTACAAGATAACATGTGCAGATCTGAGGCTCTTCCTTATTTCAAACCCAAATGTTCCATCCTCCTTTCTAGGAGGAGGCGGCTGATTCCATGAGTCTTTATTCCCCATTCAGGCATTTATGCATTATTTTTAAAATTTAAACCTGATACGCAGGTGAATCGTAGAACTTTATGTCAAATATTTCCAATCATAAAAAAGAATCTGTTGTTAGGGAGTGCGGTGGGTTCATAGGTACTGGGGTGCTGGACATGGTTTACAGATGCAGAGTGTTGGCAGTGCCCTGTGGGTCACAGTAACCGCGGGTGGCGATCACATCAGCAGACAACATACAAGGATTATGGCACAAGGTGGACAGGGGGTAGACTGCACTCTGCATACCCGTGTCCCGGCAGTGGTGCAGTGGGTGTGCTTTAAAGGGACAGAGTGGCGGCAGGGCTGCACTGGTGACAAAAGCAATTTATGATTTCTGAATCAACAGACAATACTCAAGTACCAAGGACTGAGAGATAGAGAGCATGGTAAATAGAAGAGGTCTATGCACTCACCTGCCGGCTATCTTTCACATCACCTTTCAGGAGGTTATCCAGAGGGAAGGAGATGATGTTGTTCAGATTCTGTACCTAGAGAACAGCAAGACACACTCCTGTCATGCCATGAGAAAGGCAGAACAAACAGGGAGACAAATGTTGAAGGTGACATCAAGGGCAAGGAAAGAATGACCGAGAGAGAGAGAAACTGAATGAAACTGGAAAAAGGGATCTAGAAAGGGTGTAAGTAGTTGACAGTTCACAAAAGACGCTGGAGGTGATAAAAGAGTGAGAACCTCAGGGAGACAACAGAGCTAGAGACCACCATTAAAAGTGAGTGAGGGCAGGCAACAAGAAGGCAAACCTCGAACAGTGTGTGAGGAAAACAATAGAGACTGCATATAAGCACAAACCCCTCCCAGATATCGAGAATATTGAGCTCCAAAAAAATAAGAGTTCACCAACATTTTATAGAAACCCTATAACGATCACTGATGTATTGGTCAATACACCACCCACACACCAGCAACATATTGCTAAATATAACAAACCAAGATGTGTATGATGAAAACCAAAGCAAAATGTGAGGAAATACAATTATGTAGAAATTAATATAATGAACAAAGAATGCTGGAAATGCTTTTTAAACGCACAATCATGAATAAAACATTATAACGAGTATAAGGTTGAGCTAAATCCATAAATATTAACAAATGGCGTTGGGGGAAAAATACTGCAAACACTCCCCTTTTACCAGACAACTAACAAAAACATTAGTCCACGTAGAAGATAATGCAGCATTTTCTTTAAACAAAACAACTTAAAATATTAACACCAAACAATAAAAATATGATGCAATAAAAAATGAGAAAACACCTAATCAGAGCACCAGGCAAGAGGCCTGTTAAATATTACAGTCTCTGATTTCTCATCATCGGTGAAAAACACAGTAGGTGGGTCGTAGCCATGTTTCTGTACTTGCCCTTGAACTGACTCTTACCACTTTCCCTGCTTCACAAGTGAGGAGTGTTGCTTCCTTGTAATGAGTGCTCACTGAGCTGTGCTCGTCATTGTTCTAACTGTGGTTCAACTATGAATCCTAAACCACTTCCAATAAATGACTAAAATATAGGGGGAGCGAGGCTATCAGACCAGTACCTTGTCAATGACATTTGGATAAACAAAATAGATTTTGTATCTATGAAACTGGGTTGTTAGTTGAGGGGGGTGCGAGCCCCACAAGTCACTATATAAACTTTTGCTTAGCACCCTAGCACCTTGGCACAAAGCATTGAAGCTTAACTTAGAAGCAATGTGCAATGCATAAGCAGTACTCAAACAGTGATAAAGTGAAAATACAACACAAGAAAAAAATCAAAATTATAACTATAGAGTTAATTTTAATAAAATGACACCAAAACAATAAATATTTAATTAGTAGAACCGAAGGTATCAAGTTTTTTGTTTTCTAGTGAAAACAGCAACAAAACCACAAAGATCCAATTGTGTTTATCTGGTCGTGCTGGACCAGGTCTAAGTCACAACTTCAGGCCACCTCCGATGTAGCACAGGTCGACCATTGGGATCAGGTTTGGACTGGTGTAGAGTTGTAACTTTTCTGAGTCCAAGTCCACACAGGAGCTGCAGTCAAGCTTCTCATTGGCAATCAACATGAGGAGACCATTGTTGGCACATACATCAGGTTGAGCTTTGTTGGCAATCACTGTTTGGCATGAAGAACCAGTTGTCAGTGAAACTTCACACTGGCGGAACACATTGGTTGTTGCTGTGGGCACTGGTCCTTGGAGTAGGTCACTGCTGGAGATTTGGGTCAGCGGGTATCATGGCTTGTTGGCGGCAATGTAAGGAGTCCATTCGTGGTCGCAAAGAGCCTGAAAACCTTTTGATGTTAACCTGGAGCAGTGGACTGATAGTTGTGTTGCAGGAGTAGTACTGTCTGATGCCAGCCAAGGGTCCAGGATTTAGAGGGTCACCTTCTGGGGATCAAGACTCACTCGAGAAGAGGCCAGCAGTAGGACTCAGGCTTGTCCATTTGGTGCTAGTCATCTGGGCAGTGGCAGTAGAGGCCCCTGGAAGCTTGCTGTATCCCTGTCGCTCAAACAGTCTTTAAAAACACTCATGGAGTCAAAAGGTAAGTTAAGATAGCCAAACTATATGACTTTAGGAGATAGATCACTAAATTGCAGATAGGGATTAAAAATATCACCGTTTTCCAAACTCTGAGCTGGAGATATATATCTATATATATTTATTATACACACACATACATATACCATGTTGGTGCAACTAAGAATAATGCCATGGATGCTTGCTGCATCTTTCCTACCACTGAAGGAATCGGTGGGACAGGCAGAAAAGCCAGTGCAAATAGCCCTGATCAGTTCATCCACAGTGTATGGTGTAAGGTGTAGACACCTGGACAGAAAGCAATGGCATTGTTTATTTGGGACTGTAGCAAATTGATAGCTGTGTGGTGTGCTCCATCGTTGGAAGTACAAGTTGAAATTCTTGAGACTGAGGACTCACTTGCATGGACATCTTGACTGTGTCTTTTGAGCAGGTCATACAATTATTGTCTGTTCCTGGAAGGAGTTCTGCCAGGAGGTGAATGTGGCATTAGAGAGCCTACTGGCCATCTTTTATGTAACCCGAGGAGTATGTCTCTCCTTTTCTTAACACAGGACAGGGTTGTCATGTTTTCTGTGCTTATCAATACATTTTAACCTAGCAATTGCATCTGAAATTATTTTAGTTCTAGGAACAAAGCCTTCACTTACAATTCATGGATGTGAAGTTGTTGTTCTACATTGCTCCACTTTCCCTTCACCGTGAAATGGGACATGTGCTTCCCAGCCCTGAAGAGAGACATCCACAAGTAGCATCTTACCCAGCCTGGCTTTAAACTCTCTTTCAACTCTCTCATTGAGATGAGGAAACCAACTCTGTCTCGGAGAGTTTATTTTGTGGCAACCATTCCACAATGTCATTCATGGGCCACTTTAATTATCGGTTGAGAATAACAATTCTCCAAGCCCTCAGGATAATGCCTTCTTGAGTCACTGGCAGTTTATCTTTCACATTTTTAAACTTCTGATATGCACTGTCACTGGCAAGAGGTCAAGTGTGCTGGTTCCAAGACTGATATGTAATAATGTTTTTCAGTTGTGACATGCCCCTATCTTGACTCGTGGCAGTGACACTTTGCTCCAACGAAATGGCGGCTGGTGTGTTTGATTTCTCAAATAAATTTATGTAGGCTTTGGTCATTTTGGAAGGGGTACCAAGACACTGTTTAAACACTCTGGAGAAGTAGTCTGCAGGATTTTGCTCTTTCCCTGGACACTGCACAAGTGTATAGTTGTATTCTTGTAATCACAGACCCCAATGTTCAATGAGAGGAGGCATCTTGGCCTTTGAATTGCCAATGATGGCCAATAATGCTTGATGATCTGTCACAAGAATATAAGGCGTTCTGCATTAGAACATGTGGAAATGTTCACAAGCCCACACCACTGCTAAACTTTCCTTCACAGGTTGTGAATAAGCACATTCAGTTTGGGAAAAAGTTTTGCTTGCATATACCGCACTATCCGCCACCTACCAAACTCATACCGCCACATGACCGCCACATGACCGCCAGTGCGGCCAGAACACCGCTGGCCCTATTTTGAGTCTCCCGCTGGGCCTGTTTCCGCCCACCAGCTCAGTGGAACACAGGGCCTTAACATAGATGCCAGCTCATAATCGAGCTGGCAGCAATGTGGCGGTGCGGAGGGTGTAGCAGCAATAGTGGAAAGCGCAACAAGGCTGTCAACGGAGGCCCCTGCACTGCCTATGGCAAGTCCATGGGCAGTGCAGTGGCCCCCAGAGGGCTTTCGATGCCCCCATTGCACCAGCCTTTCCATGTCGATCCAACCACCATGAAAAAGTTGGCGGTTTGGGGAGTTGTAATCCCCAGGGCAGCACTGCATGCAGCACCACCCTTGCGGATTACAACCGCCAGGCTGTCGACTGGTGGCAACCTGGCGGTGTTGGCAGTCAGACAGTGGCGGTCGTAATGTGGTGGTCGGTCCGACACGACCGCGGCAGTCCGACGCCACCGCGAGTCTGGCGGTCTTAAGACCGCCAGACTCGTAATGAGGGCCTATGTTTTAAAGCATTTGGCTGTCCGCTGTGCTGTGCAAGGATTGCCTTAACCCGACTAGGCTAGTGTCAACAAAAAATTCTATATGAAGCTTTGGATTAAAATAGACCATTTCAGTAGCATTCTTGATAGCCTGACTGCTTCTCTTCAAGCTTTCTTAAGACCAATGAAATTAAACATTCTTTCCATCAAGTCACTCAATGGAGAACTCATGGTGACAAAGTCTTGTATGTATCTGGAACAGTAACTGTCCATGCCATGGAATGAGCTTAACATGGTAACAGCTAGTGGGGGACTAGTTGACAACTCTTGCATTTTAGCTGCATCAGGTGTGATACCCTCATCAGAAAAGATATGGCCAAAGAACTTTAGCTTTGCCTTATGGAATTCACATTTCTCAGCACTCAAAGTTAAACCTGCCAATGGCACAAAGAAACTTGAGGGGGCCCCCCTGCACAGTACATGGAGCCCTCCCCACTCCCCACCAAACTCACGAAGGAGCACCCTGGCCAGGGTACTTTGCTGTGGGAGCCCCCTGGAGCTCTGGCCCCCTCCTCCACCACCACCCCCAAAACCTCCAGGGCTGTGGGGGCCTTTGTTACACCAATGAAATTTGCATCAACAAACAAACAACATGCTTGCTTGAGAGCTTTATCATGCTCCTTCTGTGCAGATCCGAAAACTAATATGT
This sequence comes from Pleurodeles waltl, assembly GCF_031143425.1. NCBI lineage: Eukaryota > Metazoa > Chordata > Amphibia > Caudata > Salamandridae > Pleurodeles > Pleurodeles waltl. The sequence continues at coordinate 990,245,887 of NC_090440.1, forward strand.
CATCACTATAGTTAAAAACATTCATGGCAGGCTGTATGATACATTGAATGACATTTTGAAAAAGCTCTGCAGCTGATGACACATTGAAACTTAGTATTTTATATTGAAATAGACCAATATGTGTAGAAAAGATTGTAATGTACCTGTAATTATCTTTGGGTTCCAACTGATGATATCCTTTATTTAAATCAAAGAGAGGGATGACCTTTGCACCACTGAATTCTGTTAGCATGTCAGCAATGTGCAGACCTGGGTGTTTTTCTTGTTCGATTGTCTTGTTTGCTTGATGCATATCCACACAGATGTGTACAGCTCCTTCACTGTCTTTTTTGGGTACTACTACTATGGGAGGAACCCATGGCACTAGGCCAGTAGAACACTCAATGATATCATGTTTAAGTGATGATTCAAGTTCCTTTTCCACAGCTCCTTGTAAATGAAATGCTGAAGCTGAGTAAACAGGCACTTGACATCGTACCTTGAAACACATTAAGGAGCGCTTTTCACTTTTGTCTTCTTGTGTTTCATCGTTGCTATGAAGGAACCTTGACTTTTCAATGGCGCCAATGCAGCTCATGTATATACTTTAGTTTTCAATGGCAACAGTTGTGGCAATGGAGACAGTGTATTATATTTCTCCTCAGGCATGATGTTTATCAACGCAGCACTGTCGATAATGAAAGGTATTGAACAACAGATTACTTTCAGTATAATCTTTGGACAATGTTTGAATGACGTTGGTGCTTTTTCATGTCAGCTTTTTTTTTTTTTTAACACTTTTATTCACTTGCCGCCAGTTCAACATGCACGCATTTTTCTGAGGTAAACATTGACACTGCACAACTATCTTTTTCACTTTCACTTGATATTGATACTGAAGAACGTTATGACAATGATTTGGATGACGATCGACTTAGTTTGGTGTCAATTTGTCTCAACTGGTGTTGTCAATTGTCCTTGTGGAAGCGTGTCAAACATCGCTTCTGGAACCTTCTGGCGGCCATTTTGTCTTCTTGCCATGACATACTTACTTTTTCCTTTGCCTAGCAGACCATTTCAAAATGGTTCTCCTTCTCACAGCCTTTGTATATCTGCCCAAAGAAATGGCATTTACCTTTGTGTGGAAATGAAAATCCAGACCTGAAATACAACTTCTTTTTCCATGGACACATCACTTTGTGTCCTTCAGTCTTGGGCTTCTGTTTACTTTTCATATTCATGACTGACTCACTTTGGCACCTCTGGCCTCCATGTCAGCAGCTTATCAATTTTCACATGCTTTGGCAGCCATGAGAACTTGCTCCAAACTAAGGGCCCGATGTATCAAAGGGTTTTACCCATTCTGTGTCAATGGGAAAATGCTTTGGTACATATGGCCTTTAAGAGTTTCTCTCAGCATTTGTAGTCTGAATGGATCTGACAGCATCCGTCAAGAACTCTGAGATGTATTGCTGCCTCATCATTAATTTCACTGAATTTACACAGTTTGATGAGTGTATCCAGTCTCTCAAAAAATGTGTGCATGGTTTCACCAACTCTCTATTGTTCCTGACTGAAAATTTAATTTTCATAATCTACATCTGGCATTGGATTAAACTTGAAATTCAAGGCATCTTTAATTTGACTGTATGTAACTCCGTCAGCTTGCTTCATTTTCTGTATGACATCTCCTACACCCTTACCAGCAAGATTTTTAAGGCATTTGATACTCTTCTTGTTATCTGTTTCTTCTAGTGCATCAATGAAATCATCAAATGTCTCTACCCTAGCAGTCCATCTATTGCCAATATTCTGCCTTTTGGTGGTATCAAATGGTGGTGGTGGTTTCAGGAAGGTGGTGGCATTACAACTGTTTACAGGATTGGCTGAGACTGAGAATGGAGTTCTCTTTGATACTGTCTGCTGTTCACTAGGACCCGCTTCCTTAGTGCCATCTCTAAGGCCCTGTAATATGCTGGCCTCTGGGTCATCTTGCACAGTCTGTGGAACTCTAACCTCTTTCTTGGTCTCCATTGGAAAAATAGCCTTTCACTATTCCGATCATTGCTCTCAGCCTTTCAGTCTTCAAAGACCTGTGGAGCTGCTCTGAGCCACAATCAGAAGCTTTGGTGACATGCCACTTCAGGTGTGGACGCCTCCAAAGCACAACCCTGGGCACTTCTCCTTGGGCCACTTCACCCAGTGTTGTGGTATGGTGACTCTCTTTAATCAGTTCTCGTAAGCAGATGACACTTTCTTTTATCTGAATTGCTTTGTTTTCAAGTGTCTTTTTGTGCTTTTTGACACTTGGGTGATCTCTGCCTTGCAGAGATTCTGATCACAACATTATCTTGCAATTTGCTGTCATTATTCACTGCACTTTCAAAACCTTGTTGTATCTGCCTTAAGCATTAACGCTCCATGTGATGTATAGCTTAATGTTACATAGTAGCGTGGTACCTCTCTTTACAGTCTTGCCAGCAGGTTCTTTGCCAGCGATGTGTAGACTTCTCAGTGAAGCTTTCATTATCTTCAAGTGCTTCACACCAGCTAAAGTTGAGCTTTGACTCCACATACGCCAAACATCAATTCCACACTTCAATGGAGGCACACGTGACATGCATGTGCAGTTTGTTTGCCCCACAGCAAACTCTCTGGAAAAGCACTATCGATCTTGAGGTTACTTATCCACTATCTCATCACCAGTTTTAGTATCTTCCCCAGCCTGGGTACCCGCCAATGACTACACCACACATGGAGCTTGGCATTACACGTCTTTATTCATCTTCGTATAATCACAACTCAACACTCTAAACCTGCATTCACTTCACCATGCTCTAACACTTATATTACAGTTCTACGGAGTCCATCAGGAGCCAAAAGGTTCCGTCATTAATGAGTCACATGACATTACAACAACTAAGTGCTATTTCTGGCTGGGGATCTGCAAAGTGCCACTCTATTGTGAGATTCTGTATGTTTCACCACAGCAGTTTTTACTTGATTTGAGGCAGCAACAACACTAGATCCCCTTTACCCATTTGCAGAAACCTTTGCCCACTGAGATGCCAAGCACCTCTTCAATGGAAGCATCTGCAGACCTACTTTGGGAACTAACTCTATGCACAGTGCCATCATGACTACTAACTTAATCATGATTCTCACTGTGATGAGTAGGTTTTAATCTATCTCTGAAATGCCTGTGCCTTCCCCATAGTTGGAAAGGCCTGAGCCAGTGGAGTTTCTAGTGCTGCTCCTGGATAATTCTAAGTCTGCAATTGTTGCAGATGTGATAGTGAAGTCCTACTTGTGAGGCAAGGTTACTGTTCTTTGTGCATGTGACAGGCATTGCAGAACTGTCTTCCTTTTCACCAGCCAATAGTATAGTTAGGTTAAATATGAACTCCTTGGCAGCAGAGGTGAGTCACTATCATGATAAGGCATTTGGCAAACATTCATGGTGCTGATTATATGCCAAAACCTGTGAATTGATAATGTGTTGCTGCTACCATAAATCAAAGGTAAATCTGATAACTTGGAAGCAAGTGTTTTTGAGGTTAAATGATGCTATGAAGTCACCTTTTTGTATAAACGGGGTCACTTCCTGCAACATTGTTATCCTGAAATGAAAATGAATGATGTGTAGGCAGGGGAATAACAGACCCCACCCCATAGTGCAGGAGGCCCCCACCTTCAACTAAGGGAGGCCCCCTCCGCTTGTCAGCTTGAGCGTATGGTTATTGCAAGGGGCCCCCTCATCACCCAATGGCATTTTTATGTATGAACATTTTTAGTATGTCTCATGCCCACTATTGCCAGTTCTGGAACACAGCCATAAACCGGCTTTGAGAAAGACGTCTGGCCATTGTGAAGGCAAACAGACTATGGTCTGAACACAGCATTGAAAACAATCCTTCAGCAGAGTTGAAAAAGTGGTGTCCCAAAGGTGCCGAGGGCCATAAGCAACCAAGGAAAATAGGTCCTCAATTCGGTGGTTGCATAGGAAAACAATAGCCATAAATGGAATGCAGTGGACTCCTCACACTCCTGAACTTCAGTGATACTGTACCTGCCGCACTAATGATCGGTGGCGACTGCTGCAAGGAAGGGCTAGTGGGGCAGTGCGCAAAGCGAGGGGGGGAGCAATAAATATATCTTATTTTAAATAACACTTACCTACCACCTCACCTCTGCCGCCTCTGTACTTCTGTAATTGCCTTGCTCCTCTGCCCACCCAATCCAGATGCTTCTCTCATGCTGTTTTACAGTATTTGTTTTCCCCTTTGAACGCCGTACTAGGGTCGCAACAACAACAGGGAATCTGTTTCCAGGGTGCACCTCCCTCCTTATCCGCCCCCCTCAGTGGTTGTTCCTACAAATTGTGAAAGCACCTTTGCTACCAAGGTAGAAAGGTAAAGAGCGGTGATTCAAGACTGTTAGGCATGAGGTCTCCAGTTGGCAGTCAGTTTGCACTCTGTCCAAGCAGGGACACTCACTCTAGTCAGGGTAAGGGAGATACACAGCTCAGATAACCCCTGCTCACCCTCTAGGTAGCTTGGCACAAGCAGTCAGGCTTATCTCAGAGGCAATGTGTAAAGTATTTGTACAATCACAAACAGTAACACAGTGAAAACACTATAAAAGGACTCAACATCAGTTTAGACAATAGCCAATATTTATCTAAATCAAACAGGACCAAAACGACAAAAATCCAACGTACACAAGCAAAGTTATGAATTTCCAAAGATTAAGAATATAGCACTTACAAACACGAATGCTTCTTTTTTTTAGTTATTGCGGCATTGTGACAGAGTAATTCCCAACAATCCGATGCCAATGGCGCTGGTCACAGAGTCACACGGACCTCCAGGTACAATACCTTTGGTAACCCAGAAACAAGCTGGTGCACTGAGTCGGGGAGGAGAAGTGTCACTGGATCCGGTGCGGCGTTGGTTCCTTACTGCGGAGCAGGCGAGGTGATGCAGCGTCAGTGCTCAGCATCGATCCATGATGATCCGGCGGGGTTGATGAATCTGACGGGGTCGTGGCCATGGTACTGGCCTGCTAGTGCCACAGCAGAGTCAGGTGTCACGAACATCGGTGACACAGCACTTCGGGACTCACGAGTCACAGAACTTCAGTGAGTCTGCAGCGGGACTGCGGTGTCAGTCGGGTCGTCGCACTCCAGCGGGGACCACGGCTTCGGGTTGCACGCATCGGCACGGACTCATGCAGCGCCACTGGTTCTGGAGTCGTCTGGAGTCAGTGTGCCTGGATCTTCTTGTTTTCTCACCAGCACTCACTTCCAAGAACCAGAAACTGGATTGGCACCACTTGGCAAGTCAGGGTCATCAGCAGCAGTGCCCAGGTGCTGCTAGGTGAAGTCTTTGATGTCCCTGAGACTTCTTAACAGGAGGCAAGCTCAGTCCAAGCCCTTGGAGAAACTTCACAAGCAGGATTTCAGAAAGCAAACTCGAGTCCTTTACCTCTAAAGGCATAAGTAGCAGCAGCAGGCCAGCACAGCAAAGCAACAGGCAGAGTGGCAGGTCCTCCTCGAGCATCAAGCTCTTCTCCTTGGCTGAGGTTCTTCTTGATCCAGAAGTAATCTGAAAATCTGGGGTTTTGGTCCACTACTTATACCCAGTTCCACCTTTGAAGTAGACAAACTTCAAAGGAAAGTCTCTGTTGTTAAACAGATCCTGCCATGCCCAGGCCTAGCCCCAGACACACACCAGGCGATTTGAGACTGCATTGTGTGAGGACAGGCACAGCTCTTTCAGGTGTCCCTGTCTAGAGGGAATTCACAACAGCCCAACTGTCAGTCTGACCCAGACGTAGAATACCCAAGCAGGTAGAGGCACAGAATGTTTAAGCAAGAAAATGGCCACTTTGTATAAGTGGCATTTTCAAACAGACAATCTAAAAACCAACTCTACCAAAAGATGTATTTTTAAATTGTGAGTTCAGAGACCCCAAACTCTGTTTCTCTATTTGCTTCCAAGGGGAAACCGCACTTAAAAGGTATTTAAAGGCAGTCCCCGTGTTAACCTATGAGAGAGATAGGCCTTGCAATACTGAAAAACGAATTTGGCAGTATATCACTATCAGGACATGTAAAACACATCAGTACATGTCCTACCTTTTAAATACATTGCACCCTGCCCATGGGGCTACCTAGGGCCTACCTTAGGGGTGACTTACATGTAGTAAAAGGGAAGGTTTGGTCCAGTCGAATTGGCAGTTTAAAACTGCACATACAGACACTGCAGTGGCAGGTCTGAAACATGTTTACAGGGCCACTCGTGGGTAGCACAATCAGTGCTGTAGGCCCACTAGTAGCATTTGATTTACAGGCCCTTGGCACCGCGACTTACTAGTAAATCAAATATGCCAATCATGCATAACCAATCACTAATACTATTTAGACAGACAGCACTTACACTTTAGCACTGGTTAGCAGTAGTAAAGTGCCCAGAGTATCAAAACCAGCCAAAATGAATTACAGCCCAGGGTCCAAAAACGGGAGGTCAGAAACAAAAAGTATAGGGAAACCATGCCAAGAGCTCCCAAGTCTAACAAAGACACCACAAGTAACTCAAAGCAGAAGCACGTAACTGATGGGAAAGTTACTGGTGCAATAAAAAAAACTGTATCTGAGTCTTGCGCCCCAGCTGTAGCCAGAGGTCACTCTGTGACACAAGAACATGGCTAACAGACTGGCCAGCGCCTGTATGTACTCTGCTGCTCCATACATTTTCAGTGACACCTAATAGGGTGCCCTTACTTTGTTTTGTAGACGGTGTGGGGGGAGCACTCAATTGGTTGAAATAGAACAGCTGACCCTCTGACCGCCATTTTAAGGCCCAAAAAGTTGTTGATTTTTTTAAAATGAGTCTATAGACGTACTTTCTGTGTCGACCCTGGAGTATTAACATATAGGTAGTTTTCATTCAGATTCAGGATGCACTGCTGGATGGCACAGTGTCTGCTTACAAATAATTTTACCTACCTCCACTGAAACAACCATTGGCAAAGCCAATAGCTTTCGCCTATGTGGGAGCTATTGGCTTTATCAATGTCTGTCAGCCATGTTATACTGCAAAGTGGAGTGGAGAAAAGTGGAGTGGCATGGAAAAAAGTGGTATAGAGTGGCGTAGAGTGGAGTAGTGTAGGGTAGAGTGACATGGAGTAGAGTGGTGTGGAGTTCAATGGAGAGGCATGGAGTGGTGTAGACGGACTTGAAGTGGAGTAAAGTGCAGTGGCATGGAGTGGGGTAGAGAGAGGGAGTGGACTGGAGTAGGGCAGGCAGGAGTAGAGTGAACTATAGAAGAGTAGAGCAGAGTGGTGTAGAGTGGAGTAAAGTGGCACAGAGTGTCTTGGAGTGGTGTAGAGCGACAGAGTAGAATGGCATAGTGTGGAGTGGGGTAGAGTCAAACTGTGTGACGTGGCATAGAGAGGAGACAGTAAATAGAGTGGCATGCAGGTGAGTGGAGTGCCATATAGTGGAATGGAGTGGCATATAGTGGAGTGGAGGGAGTAGCTTAGAGTGCAGTGGCATAGAGTGATGCAGAGCAGAGTGCAGTGGCACAGAGTAGAATGGCACAGAGTACAGTGGTGCAGAGGAGAATGCAGTGGCATAGAGTAAAAGGGGCGTGGGTGCAGTGGTGCAAACTACACTGGCTTAGAGTAGAGTGGCACAGAGTACAGTGGTGCAGAGCAGAGTGCAGTGGGCATAGAGTGTATTTGTGTAGAGTGTAGTGTCGTACAGTGGTGCAAAGTAGAGTCTCAGAGTGCAGGGACGTGACATAGAGAACACGGGCAAAGAGTAGTGGTGCAGAGTGGCGTAGAGTGGAGTGGCATAGAGTGGTTCAGAAAGGAGTGCAGTGGTGTAGAGTGGAGTCAAGCAGGGTGGCATAGAGTGCAGTGGCACGGCATAGAGAGCAGTAGTGTAGAGTGGAGTGGTGCAGAGTGGTATAGAGTGCAGTGGTGTAGAGTGGAGGGGCATAAAGTGGTATAAAGAGGGGTCTAGTGGCATAGTGTGGAGTGGTACTGAGTGCAGTGGCATAGGCTGCAGTGCCATATAGAAGAGTGGTGTAGAGTAGAGTGGCATAGATTGGAGAGTACAGAGTAGAGTGCAGTGGCGTAGAGTGGAATGGATTGGAGTGGAGTGGTGTGGCATAGACTGAAGTGGTATGAAGTGCAGAGAAGAGTGGAGTGGTGTAGAGAGGAGTGGCATGGAGCGCAGTGGTGCTTAGTACAGTAGAGTAGCATAGAGTAGAGTTGTGTATGCAGTGATGCAAAGTAGAGTGGCGTACAGAACAGTGGCATACAGTGCAGTGGTGCAGAGAAGAGTAGAGTGGCACAGAGTACAGTACTGTATAGTGCAGTGGCACAGAGTGGAGTGGTATGGAGTGGTGCAGGGTAGAATAGAGTGGTTTAGAGTGCAGAAGTGTAGAGTACAGTGGTGTTGAGTGCAGCGTCATAGAGTAGAGTGGTGCAGCGAAGGGAGGAATGGCTAAGTGTGCAGTGATGTGGCACAGAGTGTTGTGGTGTAGGGTGGAGAGTCGTATAGTGGTGGGGAGAGGAGTGCAGTGGAGTGGTCCAGTGTAGCATAGAGTGCAGGGGCCTAGAGTACAATAGTGCAGAGTAGAGTGGCGTAGAGTGCAGTGGTGCAGAGTAGAATGCAATGGCAGAGTGCAGTAGGGTGGTGTGGAGTGGAGTGGCATAGCGAAGAGTGGCACATTCTGCAGTGGTGCACAGTACAGTAGAATAGTGTAGAGTGGAGTGGCATAAAATGCAGTAAAGCAAAGTAAAGTGGTGTTCAGTGGTGTACAGTGCAATGGTACAGAAGAGCAAAGTGGTGTAGAGTGGAGTGGCATAGAGTGGTGCAGGGTAGAATAGAGTGCAGTGGCGTGGAGTACACTGGTGCAGAGTAGAGTGGTGTTGAGTGCAGTATCCTAGAGTAGAGTTTTGCAGAGTCGAGTCGCGTAGACCGTTCCCACTCAAGAAAGCTTGTGCAGAAACGGCAGCCCCTCGCAACACATATGGGCCTGAATGGATCCGGTAGGCCACCCCCACCCACCAGCGCAGTACAGGAAGAAAACTACACATTATGTTATAAACGAAAAATCATACAAACTATAAAAGTAATTTAAGGTTATTGCTCCAGGCCACGAGTGCCGCTGTGCTTGCAGGTGTGAAACTCACACCCACTGCTTGATGCTCGGGTCGCCCATGAAAGAGCCTGTGTGGAATCTCTACTTCGCGGCCCTCCTGTCACTCCTCTGCCCCTGGGCCAATGAGAGGACACGACGGCCTGGCGCACGTACTTCGCCTCAAATTCTGTCTGGGACAGGCCAGTGCTTGCCCTGCTGCCTCACAGATGTATCCCAAGGTGGCTCTGCGGTTGCATTTCAAAGGGGCCGCAGGGTTGAAGCAAAGTTCCTCAGGACGTCGTCCAGGTTGGACACAATTTTTAAAAAAAAACTTAAAGAAATACCGGTGGCGCGCCGCAGGCAGCCGGAGTGCCATGGACTCTTGCACGCAAGGAAAAATGCCCACCTCTAGCCTTAATTTAGTACCAAAGGGCAGCCATAAGTGCCAGAAATGGGCCCAGAAGTTCCCCTCACACTTCCACTACCCCTGTGCCACCGCTGCACTATTTATAGCAACGCCCCTGAAGAATACATCACTCTGGGTCCTTATTATTGGAGGTGAGAAGAACTGCGGGAGTCCCTTCTGGAGTCTCACCTAATCCATTAGTACCGCAGAGGTTCTTTTTAAGGGGACAAAGTAAACAGTAATAACACACGGCCCTGGTTACGAAGTTAAGGGATGATCCGATACCCGGGTAAACAGATGTCTGTGTGAAAATAGGAATTCTGAGTAATTTATTAAATAAACCAATCATCACCAACTTAAAAGTTTCGACAGGTCAAACCTGTAAAAATGCACTATGGAAAGGGGTGGTAACTTCCAAAAGACGTGGAGGTCCATGCAGATCTTAAAAGGGTAGTGCAATTGTTCAAAGAATAACAAAGTTTTATGTTTAAGTGCAATTTATCTGTGCTTGTCGTTATACAACGCACATCTATGACAGGGCTCAATGTGCAGAAATCTGCGTACTGCTTTGGCCACCGGATCCAATGTCACTGTTGCTCACCAAGTTTTCGTCTTTCTGAGGATGGCAACATAAGTATTTGGTTGGATAACGATAACACATATTTAAACATATTTACCTTTTATAAATGGGGAGAATCCAGAACATTAAGTGCCGCTTCCTCCCACTTCTTTCTGATATTTATTCAATTTCTTCCCTTCCTCTTGCTTCTCTGCGACTCTCCCTTCTCCTCTAGTGCTCTCTCCATGTCCCATATTTCCGAGTGTTTCACTCATTCACTGCTGGGACGGAAAATCCTCTTCACGGTAATGTACGTGTACCCCTGCCCTCGGTGTCCAACTGTACTGATGTTCTGGATTCTAAATGCTGATTTTTTTGTTGATCTTGGCAAACAAGGATCATGGCACAGGCCTGCCTCACGGATTGCAGTCTTTTTGGACCAAAGTGCTACCCTCATAGTAGCAGAGGGCAGCTACCTTTGCCAGGAGATAACCAGCACAAACGCTGTGGTGGCAGCATACCATGCAGTGATCAGGACTGAACAGGTCCTTTCTAACCTGTGTCACTGGAGTGAGGCCCACAGGTTCACTCCATTTTTAAAGTTCCGCTGCTATGTGCTTGCGTCTGCATCTGCACTGGGTGCATATGTGCCCGGGAATAGTGCCCTACAGGGATAAAGAAGTACCGAGTAGTGTATGCACGGCGTCTGTATGTGCTGGAGGAGAATGTGCCCATGAGTGGTACAGTACCTGAAAGATGCAGTGTTGTGCAGTGCTTGCAGAATAAGTGCATGAGCTGGGTATATGTGTACCTGCCATGGGCGACTCCTCCGCTAAGGCGGAGGAACATCGCCCCACTAGTTTTCCCAAAAAGAAAAAAAGAAAATGATAATAATGTACATTAGCTTATCATTATATTTTTTCCTGTAGGGCGGGGCTGGGCTGGAGGGAGGGGGCCCAAGGAGGGCTATGTGCACACACAGTGCGTATGTCTTTTTTGCCGGTCGTGTTCGGCTGGCCAAACAGACATGCGCACTTTCAATGCTCTCTACATGATTGTATAACACAGCCGGGTAGAGAACATGCCCAAGCTCCCATTCCTAGTCTCAGCAGCGAAGCAAGCCGCTCAGACTAGTAAGCCTGTGCAGCAGGGAAGAGGACAGAGGGTAGACAAACACGTCTCCCCTCGAAGGCAAGTGTTTTTTTTTTTTTTTTTTTTTTTTTTTTAGGGCCAGCACTTATTTTTCTGTATCAGGCAATTACTGCGAACAAAACACACATATGGGAAAGATGGAGCAAAGAAATACAGAAAAGCGTCACAAATGGAGAAAGCAGAAAACTGCAAGAGTGAGCTGAAGGGACAGGGAGTGCCTGTAAACAAATTAAAGAGGCCCGAAATGGCTTTAGGATTACGCTGCCTCAGTATTCTGTGCTAGCACACTTAAATGCAGCAGTTACATGTTTCAGGAGAGCTTTGGGCACGGACTTGTTTTATTTGCAAATTAACCACTGGGGGCTTATCACCCAAAACTGTATCCAGGCGCTGTAGCAGGTGTATACTTGTGAGAGTCATGCAGGGGTTAGATGATGAGCCAGGTCTTCAGCCTCTTGCTGAATTTAAGAAGCAAGAAGGTATCCCTAATGTGTAGAGGGAAGTCGTTCCATGTCTTGGGTGTGATGTAGAAGACTAGGCCTCTCACTCTGCTTTTTTGGATGCAGGGGTGTGTAAAAGAAAGTGTGAGAATGTGCTCAGGTGTTTGGTGGGTTTGTGGAAGTGAAGGTGGCTGAGGAGATAAGCTGGACCGAAGTTGTTCAGTGTCCTGTATGCATGCGTGAGGAGTTTGAATTGGCAGCGTTTGTATATTAGCGTTCATTTGAGTTCTCTGGGGGGGGTGGAGTGATGTGGGTGAGCCGTGGGAAGCCTAGGATGAGTCTTCCTGGGGCATTCGATGGAGGAGGTGACTGGAGATTCCAGTGTAGGCTGTGTTGCCCTAGTCTATTCTGCTTGTGACAAGGGCTTGAGTGACAATACGTCTGGGTCCTGATGGTGGTAGTGCACGAGTGTGGCCTTGTAGGTAGCTCTGGTGTCAGCTTCATGGCTAGATCTACATTTCATTTCCAGCTGCCTGCAGTATCTTTTGGAGTTCTGAAGTTCATCAGTCTACCAGGTGGCACCTATGTTGGTTCTGCACTATTTATGGATTTTGATGGGTGCAAGTCTGATGCACAGTTCGTGGTCGACTAGTTGAGTTGGTTATATCCTTGACTAGGTTGTCAGTGGTGTTGGGTGAGCCTGTATCCAGAGTGCTGCGCCAGTCAGCTTCTATTAATCTGTTACAGTTTCAACTAGGCAGATTGATGCTGGTGGGTGCTTTGGCTAGCAGGGTGGAGATTTTGAAGTGGACGATGAAATGGTTGGCCCAGGCGAGTGGCGAGGCAGACATGTATTTAATGTGCAGTGTGTGCCAGATGACTGCATGTGCTGCGTGTATGTGTCCCCGTGTGTGCTACAGTACATAAAGGATACAGTGCTGGGAAATGCGTGCATGTTAAATTCATAGGCTGGATGTCTCTGTCTTCAGGTGGTACAGTACATGAAGGATTTAGTACTATGCAGTGTGTGTATGCTGTATGCATTCACTGGGTATATGTGTGTTTGTGGATGGTACAATACTTTAATGGCCCTGAATTTCATTTTCAGAGACCCAGGCCTGCATGGTGAAGTATGAAGTGGAGGTGGAGAGCTCACCCCAGACAGATTTGTGTATTGCTACATTCCTGTAAGTAGGGTAGGAAACAGACTGGGGAGGAAAAGACCACGCCTCCACTGTACACCTCAAAGGGTGCTCTTTGATTTAGTGATACATCACAAGGAAGGGACCTGGGCACATTTCAGGAAGGAGATGAGGCTGATGAGAGAATCATAAAGCGTAGGCCTGGAAGACCTTTTGAAGCACATGGCACTATGGCTGACATCTAGGTATGAACTCTAGTCACTCCTATAGCCTGAGTTGTGGGACTACAAGCTGCTGTGGCAGACTGCTTTTTAAGAGGAAGAGACAGCAATGGACTAGTTACTTCAAAGAAGCAGAACGCCAACATAAAACTTCAAAGACTCAGACTCTAAATCACATTTGGTGTCTGGAAATGAACTATAGGAAGAAGAGTTTGAGACCCCCCCAAATTGTGTTCTGCTAGACAGGCTGAGTGAGGATGGGAAGCTCCTCAAGACTTCTATCTGTGACCAGGCTGTTAGCCAAGGTCTACTTGACTTCCTGCGAGGTGAGGGGACATCACCCAGGAAAGCCAAGACCACCTGCCCTGGAGCACAAGCATCTGTCTGCTTGCCAAACCACGGTGCTCTGTGAGGAAGCAGAGAGCATTGTGGGAGCAAGATCTAGTGGGGGCCCCCGTCTAGTTGACTCTTGGTGCGAGGCATGCGGAAACGGCTACTGTACTAATCAGGTCATTTCCAGTGTGCAAGACTGGGCCAGGGACCCCCGTTTGCTACAAGAAGGCCACCATGAAAATAGAAGTGGAAAAGACTGTTGAGCAGTAAGGGCTGAAATTGTAAATGTTGCTGTGACCTCGTCTGCTAGAAAGGGCCACCATGGAAAAGATAGGGGTTGAAGCCTTGTACAGTAACGCTGTGGCGACCACGTATGCCAGGAGGGGCCACCATAGTAAAGAATACCTTGAGATAAGGGCTGAAACCTTGAGGGGTTGCTAAAAATACCTACAGTGTGTTAATTGGGTTAGAGCCCATAGACTGCGAGCAGTGATGAATCATAGCTCACAGAGAGCAACGAGGACTACAACGGATCTGATCTCATTAAGCAAGGGAGAACACCATGAATGTCTGAATCACTCCCCTAGCCCCTACCATCGGGAGCGCGGAGACACTTACCCTGAAGGGTGAGAGTGTCGGAAACTTTGGATTGCTGGCAGAGTGCGAGGGAGAGAGAGCTTCTGCTGCCAAGTGTACCCACAGACTTGTGCGCACTCGACTAACCTGATGGGGACCTGAGCCACTGCACGTGCCCACAAATGGGGCACACTTCAGAATGCTGCATGCTTCACTCCTGCCGGAGCGGATAAGACTTGCTTCAGGCCTATCGGCCCCAGGGGAACATGTTGCTGAGAACGCTACAGTGCTAAGACACTTTTGACTTCAATTAAGATTCAGAGTGGACTCTTGAGATGCGAACTGCTAGTAGAGCATTCTCTGATGGTGCAAACAATTAATGGGGAATAACCACTATAGCCAATGCGAGGAGGGACAGAGAATTGCCATTTAAACACTAAAGCCATGACCTCAATGGAAATTGTGTTATTGTTTGGTTTTTTCATTGTGTGGTTAGTGGTAGAAATGAAATCCTTCTTTTTATTTATTTTTTATTTTTTATAAAAGTGAGTATTTTGACTGGACATTAATTTAGTGCTGCTGCTGCTTGCTTGTTGAGTTGTGAGCCTGTGTTTACTAATCTGCAGTCACTGCTGCCCCCCAAGAAAGCCTTCGACTTGGACCACATTTACCACTGAGATTCAAGTGCAAAAGGGGAACTTCGTCCAGTTGCTCAGAATCCATGGCAAGCAGGACCACGAGTCATCAGGAGTAAAAGGTCACAACCCCCAGGGTCAGGCCCATTAGCCACTGCATGCTCCATGACCCTCTGAAAGAGGGTGACACCCACCCTCCAGTTTTTTGTAAAGGACAGTTCAAGGAAATATTATCAATAAAGGGTTGAAGGCTGTGTATAATCCCAAAGAGAATTCTCAATAAATTCTTGGCACCAGGCCGCAGAGTGATGCCAACACAATCCATATTGTTGTTCACCTTTTTAGGTTTGATGTATATGACACCTGCACAATTCACAGAGAGCATATGTATTTTTAATATTTACTCTAAGAGGCGTTGGATCAGCCTCCTTCAGACACTTGCTTGTTCTGCTGTTGAATCTTCAGCCACTAATTTAAAACCTTGTCAATCACATCTTGAACCACTCCACTATAGTATCTTGATGTCTCCAGCTTTGCATTGGTTGTTAAGGTGTGTTCCTCCACCTCCATTCAAATGCACAAGAAATAATTCTTGTCTGCAAGTGGTTGGGGAGCACTGGTGGAGCAAGAGGCAACTAAAGGATATGGAAACTGGATGCTACGCCCTCAAAATAGTTACTTTACTTTCTGCAGCATCCATTTTTAATTGTCAGAGCTTGCTTCCTTTTGCTGGCACTCCACGTGGTGACTGATTAAAAATATGACAGTCATCCTGGAAATGAATTCTACTATTATTTTACAGTTCCAACCTGGCTGTCATGTTTATAAGCTATTGACAAGCAGCACAGCAGCACTGGGGAGCGAACGTTTACAAACGCATCTGAAAAATGGATGCTATAAATAAAAGCAATACTTTGGTAAAATTATATATTTATTTACTTCCAGGGGTTTTCAATCAGCCCTCTTCATCCACTGGTCTGTTGTTGTGCCATTCACATTTTCTTCTGCCCAGTAGAGCATACAACATAGAACAAAAGGGTCAGCCCACATCAGCCACTGGCTAACTTCAATTTGACTGTATTCTGCTCTTTCACAAAGAGCACATCCACACAAATAGTATTCCCTTCTGTTCCAAGTACCACTATGGCAACATGTGCTTTTTAAGAACAAAAACAAAGTTTGCCTTTAGCACTTTCTTATAATGGGAACGGGTTGTACCTCCCCAACAACAACTCTGTACAAAACACCATGACAAACAAAATTAGGCGTTAATGCAACCAAAAGACTGGCAGCTAACACCAGATCAGTGATTAGACAGTGTTTGTTTCATCCATTTTCAAGTGTTTTTGTTAGTACTTCCTCCCAAATGCTAATTCCATTGGCATACTACGCCTACTCCCCAGTACTCAAGACTTTATTGGCAGAGCCAATAGTACACTATACAAATGTGAAACCTATTAGCTGTTTTAAAGAATTAGGATCTTATGGATGCCATCACTTTAATGAATGTCTCTCCCACAGAGCAAGAAAGGGCCTCAAAGGATGCCCAGGCTGGGATTTGTCTGCATTAAATTTTGCGCTTTCAGAAATTCCTACCGATTGTATGCATTTTGCACCCTATTGAACAAAGTTCTATAGGTCTCGTGCTGTTCCCCTAAAGCTATCACATATATGCCACTGTTAAAAATTGCTCGCTTCAAATATGATTTAGAAAAAAAAAATCTGCCATGTTTACCTAGTTAATTTGAGCTGTCTATATCCCCAACAATAAGTAAACACCTGTGACAAGTGGTCCTGGACTGTTCTGTTCATCCTGAGGGCGGCGGCTCCAATAATTAATAAACAAAAAGCTCCTGCATGCTTGGCTTGTTGTGCTATGCCATTCACACCCAGGCATCCAAGCTAAGCATCGCCTCAGTGCCTTTATCTGAAAACATCCTGTGGTCTTAAGGCAATCATACTTGCCATCCTGGACTCTATAGCCAAACACAACTGAAGTTATGCATGGTGCCAGTCACTGCATGTTCCTCGGTCACATCTTAAGGTGTGCTGGCAGACTTAACAAGGGCGTGGTGGACCAAGTGCAGACCTTTAGCACACACAGTGCCAGTATCGCTCTGCCTGACTAGGCCGAGTCACTGCATTATCCTCTGTTCGTCCCTGCCTACATACTAGCTCCCACATCTGCCTACAGACCTGATCCAGAAGGGAGATTCGTTAAAAAAAAAAAAAAATACGTTCAAGCCATAAATGCATGTATTTAACGGACTCCTGCCTAAAACTTCTGCTGATTCAATGTATGTCAATGGAAAAATACATTCACCCAATTGTTTTTTCAAAATCTCCCACTTTCTAGTTTTAAAATGTTGGCTTGCTGTCACCAGTGCGAAAAGCACTCCAGTGTCCCCCTTCCCAGCCTCTCCCATTATAGCTGATGCAACCTTCCACCCAGCGTGTACTTGCAGCTAAGAAAGAAACAAGATGTAGGACCTATGTGCACAGCTCACATAAGTGAGTCAAGTGTGGGGTCTCCACCCCAGTGAAAGTCCACCCCAGTGAAAGTGAAAGTGATTTTCACCCCAGTGAAAATCTGGGATCTGCGTACTAGATGGGATGAAGATTCTTGAGACTGGGTTTAAGTTTACCAGAAGATTTAACGAATGGTGTGCCACTGTTTAGGTCTTGCCTCTCAGCAGTGCAATCTGGATGTAAAAGACCTCCTGCAGCCTTACAGTGGGCGTACAGCCTGCCCACTGCTTACCGTAGGTTGCCTTTATTGCCGGTCTCATTTGTTTGCTTCTTACTCAATAGCTTTCTTCCTCATTTTGTGTGTGTCCTTCCCCAGGAGCAGATCCTCTTCACAATCTTTTTGACTGGTTGACTTGTATACAGTGCATGTGTTTTCTAGCGCGCTCTCTTGGGTGCTGCTTTCCCTCCTAAAGTACCCCCTCCTCCTTTGCTGGGTTGTTCTCCACCCCTCCCAGCTTAGCTGTTTAAGTACAGCAACAGATATATGTTTTACTAAGGCATGGCTGAAAAGCGGACATTATGGATTGTTTTGTTCTACTGTATTCCTTCATATGACACAAAAGCACACGATTTGGCACACAAAGGGTCTTATGATGTTATGATGTTGGATGCTGCACTCAGATGGAATTATGGCAAGTGTACTTAGCATGACACTTCTCTAGGAGGCACATAAACCTACTCCCTGGGCTACTGGAGAGAACCAAACAGTTGAATCATGTGGAAACTAAGTAGGCCTAAGCAAGCAATTCCTTTTATATTCTGGCAATTCCTTATGTTTTTCTAAATTCTGTACAGTGTGTCCTGGTTGAAAGTATTAAAGCACACATTTGCAATGCAGTGGGTCTTGCATTCACTTGAGTTAGAACTACTGGCACAGTAAATTCATAAATGTACTTTTCTTGCCACATAAATTGGTCAAACCTGCCTCATAAGTTGGTCTTTTCCTGCCACATAATTCCAGTGGTCCTGCATATAAATAAAGCACTTCCATTTACCTTCTTCCTCTGTGTTGCCATTTAGCATCCTAATTTAAATCTGCCATGCTAATTTCAATAGAATACCACTTTCGTCACCCCACCATCAGAGTTGCTGGCTGGCTACCACAATTCCCAAAAGAAGACAGACACAGAGGAGTAACAAGAGAAATAAGCTAGATGGGTCACCCAAACATATCAAGCATTCATAGTGTAATAAGGATGTTAAGTTGGCCTGAATCATGGTCATAACTGCAATAAGGAAAGATTAATACAACATATACAATTATCATATAAACACAATAAAAACCTTTATCAGAAATAAATGTTTGGCATTAGACTGTAATGCTCAGAAGAGCCCCTAGAGGACACCAGAATGAAAATCGCATTTGTAAGAAACATGGTCATGTTACCATATAGTTAGCCCCTAGAGGGCATAACAACATGAAAAGAAAATGGCTGAGAGTATTGCACTGTAACCATATGTTTAGCTCCTAAAGAACGTAGTGCATTACACATTTTCAGGGCTAGCAGGCCTACTGCAATGATAACAAACAAGGCCCTTAAGACACAAACTACTCTCAGCTGTAAAACAAAGGTTCTAGCCATTAAAGATGTTTAAAAAAAACACTCAGTGGAGGGATGGGTTATTATTTTAGGGTCTCCACTAGGCTAGATTAGGGACCCACAAACATGTTTGTATAAGCATGCCCTGCAAAGCATTATGGGACGACCAAGTGCAGCAAATATTGCAGTATGTTGACTGTAATGCACAGAATAGCCACTAGAGGACACCACATTAAAAATAATATGTGTAAGAAACATAGCCATGTAACTATCTAATTAGCCCCAGAGGGCATAACCACATGTGACTAGAATGGCACAAAGCAATGTATTACAACCATATATTTAACCCCTAGAGAGAGTAGTGCCTTACACATTTTCAAGCCTAGAAGGCCTTTTGCAATACTAAGGCCCTTAGAACACAAACTGCTCCAAGTTGTAAAACAAAAGTTCCAGCCATAAGAGAGCCTAAAAAGGGACTGATTGGTGGGAGAGGATATTATTTTGGGGTCCCCACTAACCTAGTTAGAGACCCAGGGATGACAAACAGAAAGAGTGTGACATGCTGAACGTTTTGATGGTGGCACCATTGTCGAAGGACCACCACAAGCTGTGTTACGGGCAAAAATATTTTGAAAAAGAATGCCTGCAAAGCATCATCGGGCGACTTTTCCTGAGTGCAGTGAATACTGTATTATCAGCTCTCCCACTGTGCCAGGAGAACCGCTTTGTGGATTTCTGTTTTTTTTTAGTAAAGCATTTATCAATTATAAGTGTTTTTTGGGAAAGCTATGGTGCGTGAAGGGGATAGCCCAAAGAAATGACTCTGATTAGTAACAGTGTGAATATTTTGACCAGCGCTCCCAGACAGCCAATGGAGTCTGGAGGACCATGGCTGCCATGGAGGACTAAGGGAAGAGACAAAAGGAAAAAAATAGTTCACTCACGCTTAAGTACATAAGCAATCAGGCAATTATTCATGTAACAGGGTCCGTCTGCAAGGCGGTAACAAAACCACCCCTCCAAAGGCAGGACAAATGTAAAGTAATTACCAATTACATCAAGGGATTTTTGAAAGGCAAGCCCACAAACAAGCAAAAGTGATGGGAGTGAGGAAGGGTGGTTAAAAGCCCACAATACTTACAGCAGGCCAAAGCGCTTGCACACTCGACCTAAAAATAAACCATTCCTTTTGCAAAGATTTAAAAAACTGAAATTCAATTAACATTTTTGTAATACCATACAGTATGTTTGATTTTCATCCGGTATTTTGTTTATTTCTTTTAATTTGTTTAACCAATACAATATTCACAGACAGGCACTGGCAAAGCCAACAACTCAGTACTCAAATAATAATGGCGAGACGACTGGATTTGATTGCTCACTCTAGACATGTTACTGCTTGGGCAAGCTCAGGATCTTCGGATTACTTTTTGAACAGCTTTTTGTTCCAAAATAGTAAATGAAACTGATTATATAAATTACATATTTCTAAGAAATTGAAAATAAATGTGGTCTTAGAGTTACAAAGGCACATTAATGTTATTTAGGGTTGGGGTCTCCTTAACCGAAACCACTGTCACACATCTATATTAGCATGGTACAGATTAACTGGAGGTTCGTTGTATTGAGTCCAACTTAATTCACTTACAAAACGCAGCCAGTGTTAAAGCTCTTAATGGCCGCAAGTGCTGGCTTGTGTCGACCCTGATGTTAGACCGAGTCCACACGCATTACTGCTGTTACAAACCCTATAATTAAGCTGCAATATACTATTGCTGAAATATGTTGCTGTGGAATGTGATGATGTTTTTAATCATTTAATTTTAATACCATTAACCTAACAGCCATAATTGTGGCAACCAACTTTTAAGCAAGGACTCTATTTTAAGATTGAAATACCAGCTGATGCCCTTACTTTGCATTAGAGCTTGTTACTTATTATTCCTTTAGTTAATTTGTTTTAATGCCCTGTGTGAAAAGCAGATGAAAACTAGCATCAGTGTCAGAATAAATGATAGTGTGCGCAGCTGTGGAGGAACTGTAAGGAAACCTTTTTCGTCTTAGTCTCGCCACTAAAATGCAACTCAAGATGTGCCATTTCAAGGCTCCCAATTCAGTAACTATAGGTGAAAATGAGAATAATATACAAAGTTATTGGTCAGCCGTACTCAGCATAGCTCTTTATTAGTTCCACTGTCATTCTGAAGCATGTAACTATTTGAATTTGGTACACTTCAGGACTAAAAGCAGTAAAAACCACAGCACTGGGTTTAGAGCACATCTCCAAGGTATGTAACCTTTACTTCGCGGTTTTTAGTCTACTCTGCATAGCCATCACTTCTCAGGGGCTTGTTTAAGGTGAAGGGGTGGGCAAAGGTAAAGGGGGTAAGGGTGATTTTAGGATTAAGGGGTAGGCAGAGGTAAAGGTGTAAAAGTTATTTTAGGGTTTAGAGGTCAGTAGAGGTAAAGAGGCATAAGGGTGATTTTGTGGTTAAGGGGTGGACAGAGGAAAAGGGATTAAGTGTTATTTCAGGGTTTAGGGGTGGGTAAGGGTAAAGGAAGAGATGGATCATTTTAGAGTTAAAGGGGTAGAGATAACGGGGTTAAGGGTGATTTTAGGGTTAAGGAGTGAGTAACAGTGAAGGTAAAGGATGGTAAGGGTGATGTTAGGGTTAAAGGATGGGTAGAATTAAAGAAGGGTAGAAGTGACTTTAGCGTTTAGAGGTGGGTAGAGGTAAAACAAGCATTTGCAATGCAACGGGTCTCGCGTCTGCTCATGTGGGAGCTGATAGCGTTGTAAACTCCTAACCCGACTTTTCACCTATCGGGCAAAAGTGCATTTATATACTTAACCCGAAAAAGTGCAATTAACTAGGTAAAGCGCTCGACTTCTGCCAAGTGAGATTGCGCTCGTAAATTAGAGAAAAAGAAGTCCACGAGCCCGATGGAAAACAGCGAGCCTCGCATGTTTTCTGTACTTGGTCGCTGCGCTTGAGGAGGGCTAGCCACCAGAAAAGGCATGACATATGCGTGCTTTCGACTAATGAAAGCAAGCAGATTTTAATAGGCAAGCCCACTAACCAATGAAACACACTGACGTGACGTTGACAGGGCTCCGAGCCCTTTTCTGAATACTAAAGAGTCTCGCTGCGATACGCATGCGCGAGCGCATGCAACGCAGGCTCGACCCTAAAAAAGGATACAGGTGATGTAAAAGTTAAGGTGGGTAGAGGTGCAGGGAGAGCTTTACACTATTTGAATTGTCTCAAGGTTGTAAAAGAACACCCAATGTGTGTTAATTTTCTCCAATGATATTTACAGAAAGTAGCAGAGTCAACCCAGTATATACTATTACCAGTAGCTGTGTACAAATGTGCCCAGTCCACTAAGTATACAGAAATGCACCCACTTCACATGCGTGTGCATAGAAGCCCTTACCCATCCACGCTGAAATAGCCAGTTTATTTTTTGATTTATGCGTTTTTTAGCAGAGCCCAATCGGTGTCGGACATAGTCACTGATATCAAACTCACAGCCCAGTGGCTTCATCTCACCTGCAAACCATCCCCAGGACCGTAGAAGATCCTGTGTATATTAAGCCGTTGAATAACCTTGCACCAAGGCAGTCACTCTGCCGTCACAGAGAATGGCCCTGATACAGCACCAGAAACATTATTCTGAGGCCGAACTAAATGCAAACTGTGTGCTATATATGCGGCAATAAGATGCATGGCCACCTGTAGCGCAGGTGGCGCCTGGTGCGATAATCTTTTTTGACGCCCTCCACCCACACACCCCCCTATGACCTCCTCCTTGGATTCCCTCACTACCAGTGGGCACAAGTGCCTCTCATCTCTCCAAAGTCCCATTCTCACATATATTTAATTTGTTTTAAAACCCTTGCAAAGGCTGTCTTTACTAATCCACTCAGTTATCCATGTAAACTACAGATCTGTTCTTTGCAGCAGGAAAATTAACCTTATGTGCTACTTTATGGCTAGTCAACACTGCCACTAGACAAAACTACTATCTCTATAGCAGGGACATTATTCACAAGAGTTATCTTGACATTTTTATTGGTGCTTGAAAGTCGGGTGCACAAGGAACGCAGGTGCTTTTCTGACTGCTAAACACAGTCCCACTCCTGAGGACAGTGCACCCACCCCCAGGTCAGCGTCCAGTGGGGCCGCACCAGTGGCACTGCCCTAAAGCCGGCTCTGATAAGATGTGGAGGAGTGTGGGTGCCAACGTTAGGCAAATATTTCCCCCCAAAAATGATCTCAAGTATGCTCACTTTTTTTTGTTTAGTCTCTATTTGTGAATCGCCAAATGCTTTTTTTTCCAGAATTAATTGATATTTTAACTGCACTGATTCCTTTCAATAAATCATTTTGTCAAAAGCCGAGCTGTGCTTCTTTTTTCAGGAATTATTTCTTTGTTTTGTTTCTGGCAACTTGGTTTCCACCATAAACTGATTTTTCAATGATTGAGCAATTTGTGAACCAATTTGTTAATTTTTGTACGGAGGCCTTATTACAAGAATTTTCAAATGTCGCACTTCGGAGGAGAAACTGAGGAGCAGGAATAGGAAGTCCGTCGTTGCAAAACTTTGGCGGGGCCTAGGTTGGTTTTACCCGGTGCGCACGGCACGGTCGGGCGCATCTGCCTGCGTGCCTACCAGCAGTAAGCAGTGGTGAGGTGGCGTGCACTGACAGGCCGCCACAGAACCGCATTTTGCTACGGCGTCTAAGCATCACCGTCCCCGTGGCCACCCAAGTCGCCGCTTGCACGCCAGCGCATTTCAACACGTTCGTGTCTCCTGCCGCACACCTGCCCTGCTCCTCTGTTCGTGTCTCCTGCACACCTGCATACCATCCAGAAACAAACCAACACTGGCAAAACCAGTAGGTCTCGCCTGCAAGAGAAGTATTGGCGTTGTCAATGCTGTTTTAGCCGTGTGCAGCCATGTGGTAAAACAGCGCGGCCTCTGTGCAGCATGGCTGAAAAAAAAAACACGCTAACACCGCCAGCGCTGGCTGCGTCATAGACTTTTTTTTTTTTAATAGGGGAGGGGACATGGGGGAAACACGAATACAGGAGGGTGAGGGTAAAAAAAAATTATGATGCGGCCAGTAGCAAGAGCACATAGCCTGGGCAATGGGTCAGCCCACAACATCCACTGGCTGCCTTGCACTGAGGGAAGTCATTTTACCTGACCACAAGTGCACAGCAGCCGGAGATGAGAACACTTCAGCGCCAGGGCTGGTGCGCCACGGATACTTGGCCACTCATGTATTTTTATATTCTTTTAACATTTACGATGTTTTCCCACATTGCATGTTTGTAAACATACATTATTGCATAGTTGCCAAGGCCAGACCTATTGTATTTGCCAGCGTTTGTTTCCTTAGTCAGTAGGAACTTCGATTGCAGTGTTGTTGTTTTTCATGATTTGAAAAGGAGTGCTGCTCTGTACATTTTTCCAGCCCTGCTCATTTCCTCCAGTAAACTCAGCACTCTGCAGGATCATATGAGGTGCTCTACATTGTAGCACTGCCATTTGTCAACAATTAGGTTCAGAAGGGACCCTAAGCCTCAATGAGGGAGGATATTTCACTCGTATCCCCTGCAGTGAAGTGGCAGGTGTGGAAAGTAGCTTGGAAGTCGTTCAGTCCCACAGGCCTTTTCACCAGTACTACTGAAGAGGGGCTGCCTACAGGCTCACTCAGTGAAGGTCTTCCGTAGCTGGTTTCCTGGACTATCCCCATGCACGGGTAGGGTATGGGTCTAGGGGGTGGCTTGACTGCATTTCATCCGTGCACCTTCGTGCTGTGTTGCTTTCTACCACCCAGCAGTTGAGACGACTGATTAGTCAGCCAGGAGCCAATAAATGGCCAGTTCTTCACTGGTTCCAACTTCCCTTGACTGACTTAATGCATAAGGAACCCTAGAAAACCAAGCACAGAGCAATAACAAGAGAATGCTGGAATTTTTCAACAAAATGAAACTTTAGAGGCCCAGTTTTGGAGTGTGTGTTCGAGCCAGTGGCCTGTATATCGCATGGAACTAGAGATGGCCAATCACACTATTGCCAAGGGCGAACCCTTGCTGGTGGGTGCCTTCAAGCATTACACATGTTTACAATCTGAGGCACAGCTCATTAATGTGATTTGCCTAGACTCACACAAAGTGTTACCGCCAGGATTTGAAAACAGATCCACAATGTAGCCACTAGATGACATCTGCTTCGCACCGCCTTCATGCAGTGTAACAGTATGACCCCTTGTCACCCAAAGCACCATTCGCTGGTTCCTTCTTCCAGCCACTGCTATCCATAAATGTACCTCAATAGGCTGAACAGAGGCCAGGGTGGTAGCTATCATTGGTGCAGCAGGTGCCGTGGCACTGGGGCCTTGAGCCCTGAGGGGACCAATGATCCCTGATAACTGCTGTATTCAACTGCCCCACACGCAAAGGGCCCATCTTTCTTGCTTGCATCAGGGACCATGGAATCCTGGCTATGCTACTGAGGTGAATAAGGAATACAGTTACTAGAATGCACCTGGGAATTTTAAAAGAACAGGACTGAAATATGCTGTCCATAACGTCAAGTCACATGGCAACAGGTCCGTCGCTACAAATAAAACCACAAGATGATGCAACCACCCCTACATGGAAAGTAAGCTCCGCCAATCAAAACTCCAGAATCTGGACATCCCCTGCAGCGCCAAGTAAAGGACTCACGGGAAGGGGTGCCACTTGCGACATATTTTACAAACGTGGCCGGTACTTTTATTTCAAGGTCAGTGAAATATTTGGAACAACTGTGGAAGCTAGTTACGATAGTAAACACAAGAAGATGGCAATTCAAAAACATTTGAAGGGTTACTAAACTAAGTTAAAGCAAACAATCAGATTTTTAGAGTTGAAGTGTAATGCAGAACATTTTACACAAAATATTATTCAAATACAAGCGCCTGGCACTTCCATAACCTTGAAAGATTAACACATGAGTGGTAATTTGCTCTAAGATAGTTAGTAAAATTACTTATGCGTCAAACACTAGTTTCAGGGTTTCCAGTATAGTCGAAGTAGGCCTGAATAGATATTTCCCAAGAAGCGCATTCACAGTGATGGCAGGCACGGTTCTAATGAAAAGCAACTTTTGCTTAGAAAGCGACTGGTTTAGCCCAAGACTTATAAATATGAGGAGATAGTGCATAGAAACACAGGTTTTAAATGGTGGAATATTCACCTTCTTATCGTCTGGCTCAGTCTCCTCGGCTATCATCCCCTCTGTGGTCCTCAGTGCAGCACCCTCCCTTCACCATCACCACCTCGTCGCTCTGTCCTTCACTGGCAGTGTCTTGAGCGGGATGAAGATGTAGGGAGCTCTAGGACTACTGACCTAACAATCGCAACTTAGCAACGTTTATAAGAGGCGTGGCCTGTGTAACTAAGGGCGAGAGGTAGAACATTTGCACCACACGCTGTGCTTGTTAAATGTCTAAACATAACTTTCTGATGCTGAGGCAGAAGTTGTCTTTCAGGATTTTACTTTCAAGATTGTTCATTCTAGATACATAGTTTGTTGAATATAAAAAAGCTAGACATGGCATCTTAAAGTGCTCTGAGAATCAGTCAGTGTACCAGCCTCGATGTGATTCAAATGTATGCTCTCTTAAAATAACTAAAGCATGTGAACACTTCAACTTCCTGCCAGGCCCTTCAAGGACTGGCTACTACCTAAGATAACTCAGTGAGCTGAGCACCGACGTAGAGTAAATGCGTCACAGGCTTCAATGCCACCAGAGCAGGCCTCGCTCACCGTCTTCCCTTTCGAAGGTCCAGAAAAGGAGTTCCTTTGAGTTGAGTCACAAGACCTATTCAACAACAATGTCATTTATATCATTTGTTGTTACATTTTCTTTTTGTTCACCCCGGTATGTAGCAGGTCACTGGGCAGAGGTTGTATGGTCCTTTTAACAGCACTTTGAGGACAGAGCTTCAAGATAACATGAATATGTGCCAACAAGCAACGGATGTTTCCCGGTCAGTTCACGGACACGTGCTTAATTTCTGCCGGTGGCTGGAGGTGATGGGCACCGGCACTCTGTGTGTGTGTGTGTATGGGAGGGGGGGTGGGGGTGTTGAGCTGCATCTATTTTTCTTCATCAGACTTAGACAAAAACAGGGAAAGGCAGAAACGGGAGAAAGAAGGAGGGGAATGAAAGAAAAACAGTGACGAATTCAAAAAGTAGGGATGAAACAGAATTTACTAGCAAGATAAATAGACAGGGTCGGTTGGGTGATTGAAAAACGAGGTATAAGGTGGAATCAAGACTATACAAGACTTGGTATGCCACGAGACTGAAATCCGGCAGCGGCTTCTGAGAAAGTCTTTAAACCCCTGCACGTTCTTTTTAAATTTAATATTAGTATTTTTCTTTTTTTAACAAGATGTATTAGTTGAATTTAACAACTCAAGCACTTCAACTCCCATACAATCAGTTATTGGTACCCTATTGCCCCTCGCTAACCCTCCTGTCACCGACCCAGACCCACACGCCCTGAATGAAGAAGCAGGCGACCCAGGGCTACCCAGAAAGAACCCATAATATTTAGGACAAAAGCCCCCAGCAAACTTAGGGATCCCATTCCTGTTAGGGCACTGGCCGGGTGAGGGAATAAGAAGGTGAGACCAGTCACACTGTGTGCACGAGAGGGGGCACTGGCTGTGAGTAGTAGTAAGAAAGTGAGGCTGGTTGCACTGTGCACGAGAGGGTGCACTGGCTGTGAGCAGTAGTAAGAAAGTGAGGCTGGTTGCACTGTGCACGAGAGGGGGCACTGGCTGTGACTGGTAGTCATGGCGCAAGGCTGGTTGCACTTTGTGCATGAGAGGGGGCACTGGCTGTGAGCGGTAGTAAGACCACAAGGCTGGTTGCACTGAGTGCACGATAGGGGGCACTGGCTGTGAGTAGTAGCAAGAAAGTGAGGCTGGTTCACTGTCTGCATGAGAGGGGGGCCTGGCTGTGAGTGATAGTAAAACTGCAAGGCTGGTTGCAATGAGTGCACGAGAGGGGGCACTGGCTGTGTGTGCTAGTAAGACCGCAACGCTGGTTGCACTGTGTGCACGAGATGGGGCACTGGCTGTGAGTAGTAGTAAGACCGCAAGGCTGGTTACACTGAGTGAATGAGAGGGGGCACTGGCTGTGAGTAGAAGTAAGACCGCAAGACTGGTTGCATTGTGTGCACAAGAGGGGGCACTGGCTGTGAGTGGTTGTCGGAGCGCAAGGCTGGTTGCACTGTGTGCATGAGAGGGGACACTGGCTGTGAGTAGTAGTAAGATAGTGAGGCTGGTTGCACTGTGTGCATGAGAGGGGGCACTGGCTGTGAGTAGTAGTAAGATAGTGAGGCTGCTTACACTGTGTGCATGAGGGGGGCACTGGCTGTGAGTAGTAGTAAGAAAGTGAGGCTGGTTGCACTGTGTGCATGAGAGGGGGCACTGGCTGTGTGTAGTAGTAAGACCACAAGACTGGTTGCAATGTGTGCACGAGAGGGGGCACTGGCTGTGAGTAGTAGTAAGATAGTGAGGCTGCTTACACTGTGTGCATGAGGGGGGCACTGGCTGTGAGTAGTAGTAAGAAAGTGAGGCTGGTTGCAATGTGTGCATTAAAGGGGGTACTGGCTGAGTAGTAGTAAGAAAGTGAGGCTGGTTGCACTGTCTGCATGTGAGGGGGCACTGGCTGTGTGTGGTAGTAAGACCGCAACGCTGGTTGCACTGTGTGTATGAGAGGGGCACTGGCTGAGTGGTGGTAAGACCTCAATGCTGGTTGCACTTTGTGCACGGGAGGGGGCACTGGCTGTGAGTGGTAGTCAGAGCTCAAGGCTGGCTGCACTGTCTGCATGAGAGGGGGCACTGGCTGTGAGTGGTAGTACGACTGCAAGGCTGGTTGCACTGTGTGCATGAGAGGGGGCACTGGCTGGGAGTGGTTGTCGGAGCGCCAGGCTGGTTGCACTGTGTGCATGAGAGGGAGCACTCACTGAGTAGTAGCAAGAAAGTGAGACTGGTTGCACTGTGTGCATGAGAGGGGGCACTGGCTGTGAGTGGTAGTACGACTGCAAGGCTGGTTGCACTGTGTGCATGAGAGGGGGCACTGCCTGTGAGTAGTAGTGAGAAATTGAGGCTGGTTGCACTGTGTGCATGAGAGGGGGCACTGGCTGTGAGTGGTAATAAGAAAGTGAGGCTTATTGCAATGTGGGCATGAGAGGGGGCACTGGCTGTGAGTGGTAGTAAGACTGCAAGGCTGGTTGCACGGTGAGTAGTTGTAAGAACGTGAGGCTGGTTGCACTGTGTGCATGAAAGGGGGTACTGGCTGTGAGTAGTAGTAAGAAAGTGAGGCTGGTTGCACTGTGTGCATGTGAGGGGGCACTGGCTGTGAGTGGTGGTAAGACCTCAATGCTGGTTGCACTTTGTGCATGAGAGGGTGCACTGGCTGAGCAGTAGTACGAAAGTGAGTCTGGTTGCACTTTGTGCACGAGAGGGGGCACTGGCTGTGACTGGTAGTCATGGTGAAAGGCTGGTTGCACTGTGTGCATGAGAGGGGGCACTGGCTGTGAATAGTAGTAAGAAAGTGAGGCTGGTTGCACTGTATGCATGAGAGGGGACACTGACTGAGTAGTAGTAAGAAAGTGAGGCTGGTTGCAATGTGTGCACGAGAGGGGGCATTGCTGTGAGTGGTAGTAAGACTGCAAGGCTAATGCACTGTGTGCATGAGAGGGGGCACTGGCTGTGAGTGGTAGTAAGACCGCAAAGCTGGTTGCCCTGTGTGCATGAGAGGGGGCACTGGCTGTGAGTAGTAGTAAGAACATGAGGCTGCTTGCACCGTGTGCATGAGAGGGGGCACTGGCTGTGAGTTAATATTCACACTGCATGAAGCATCCTACTGTTTGAGTAAGACGAGGGTTCTTGTCTTCGAAGGCCTTAATTAAGAGTGAAGACTATAAAATATTTGATTGGGCTTTATCCCAAAGGAAGGGCAGGGCTGGCTTGAAAAGCTTTTGCTTTAGAGCAAGGACCATGAACTGCACCGAGGTGTCGACATCACCACCGCGAGGACTCCAGAGTGAGATCCGCTTCCTGGTGGCCCACACTTGCTCAAGGAGCCGCAGCAGGCACTACTTCCGGGTAGTGTCTGCCTGCCCTGCTGACGGGTCCCTGACAGCCAGTGCCACGTCAATCTCAAGCCCGCCCTTGCATCCCTGGGCCTGTCAACCTCCTGCTTTGGAAAGAACAGCAGACATGAGCATCAAATGCTGGACCAAAGTCAGCTGCAGTTAGAACAAACAGACCACCCTGGCAGAGAAACCCAGCTACCTTCCGAGCCCGCTGCCAGGTACCTGGGAAGCAGTGTACAAACATGCAGAATGGCTGAGTATCAAGCTGGCTGCTGCATCCAAGGCCTGTGTTATTGCGCCCGCAGGTTTGGAGGCGTAAGACATAGGCTAAGACATGCTTCTCGCATCCCTGTGAGAGGAGGAACCGGCTCAGTGACTTGAAAGCTTCAGACTGTGATCTGAAGGTCACCGGTTCGAATACCTTTACGGCTGACTCAAGGATCCTTCCATATTGAGTAAAATGTATTTATAGTGATTAGAAAGGGCAGAAGTGGGGAAAGAAGCTCTGTATAAAACAAGTTACAGTATTGGACAAGAAACCATGACGGCACTGTACTAGCCCACCTGAGTCACTCACTGCTACAGGTAACTTTCAGAAGCAAGTGTAGAACCTCAATGGTTCGGTGGATGAGGTCCCACTGCCCACGAACTATACTGTTCAAAGAAAGCCTACTTTAAGCGTGACTTCCTATTTTACTGCTCAAGCTTAACGTTGAAGGACAACCAAGCCTTCCAATAATCACCCTCTCCGCCTAGTTTCAGTGTAGGTTAGGTCAAGTGATTAAAGCTGTCCTTATGTCCAGGAATATATCTCAATTCGACATTAATACTTTATTCAGTGCACAGAGTACCAGACGCACGCTATTTCTGGAAGTACCGTGGCCTTGCATATCCAACCACTACAGGCAACCGAAAGTTGGGCCAGGAGGGAGTTCAGGTTCTGACATTTTAAGGATTTTAAAGTCCAGCGTACATGGTGGGAACAGGTGAAAAGCGGTAGCCAATCAGAGATTTTTATTCATCATCATCATTAAATCTTAACAAGCGTAAGTTACTGAAGAAGCAATAAGCTGACAAACAGAAAGCCCCTTCCTCCTCTGACATTTGAAATTCTATACAAATAAGGCTATGTAACACATATATTATCAAACCACAACGCATCTGTGCACTCTTGACACCTAAAAGTTGTACATTTCTATTTACAAGGATTTAGAGAATGGCCCATTTGCTTGCCGGGCTCTACTCTACCTCTCACCTTTTAATACCTTCTCTGTGTAACAATCCCTGGCCTTCTGGAAACTCCTGGTGTTACTTATGGACCTACTTGGAAAGTCTTTTCCCATGAACCTTTGTTCCAAAGCCACATCTCCCCTGGAAAATGCTCTTAACTTTTATATGCATTTTTATAATGCATTGACACCCCCTCCCCAGTGGCTGGGAGCTCCTTGTCCTAAGGAGAAGTCACATCAGCTGGACCCAAAACCATGCGGGTATAACAAGAGGGGCGAGAAAGACCCTTTTGTGGGGGAGCGGGGGTGGGGAGGGAATGAGCACTGCTCAGCAGACTCCCCCTCAGCCCAAGGCCTTAGCATCTCTGGAGGTTAACAGCCAACGTCAGACCTTGGGTAGCCCCTCAGTACATCCAGAAATGGACCACGTCTTTTTCTGATATTTCACTGAGGTTGCAAGCCATCTAACCAAGACTAGAGACCCCTGATTGAATGCTCCTAATTCTAGGTGAGGTTCTCCTCGGCCGCCAGGCATTAGAGCTCCTTAGCCCAGCGCCCCGCCCCCTCCAGCGGCGGATGACTACGTACCAGATTTTTGAAGAGCGCCGTCACCTCCCGGGTGAAGACAGCCAGGTTCAGGAAGCCAGTGGAGAGCTCGGGGTGGTTCTGCGTCGAATGGTTATTACCCAGGCTCTCTAGCGCGTCCACAAACTGTTCCTCGTTCTCAACGTGAGCTGCGGAGAGAAGGACAGAGGTCTGAGGACTGGAGAGAAAGGGGGTATCCAGAGTGGAACCCGGAGCAGGCAATGAGAGGGCAAGGCGCGCAATCATTACAGAAAGACAGTCAAACCGAGGAGGCAAGAATGAGAGAGCGCAAGCCTAGAAGTCATAAAATAAAGACAGTTAAACTGAGGAGTCAATAATGAGAGAGAGCGCAAACCCAGAAGTCATTAAAGAAAGACAGTCAAACTGAGGATGCAACAGCGAGAGAAAAGGACAGTGCCTGTGGGGCATTCTTTGTAGGTTGGGCAGAACTGTGCCATATAGTCAATCAATCAATCAAAGATATTTGTAAGGCGGGTGCTGCTACATCCAATGTATCCCAAGGCTCAAAGCTAAGAAGCCCGATATCAGATGGTAGCTACCTTGAGAGTTAATCTGAGTCGAACAAAAAAATCTAAGTCTCTTTTAAAGACGGATGGAGACTGACTGCGGAGACTGAGCTGCAGAGCATTCCATAGGTTGGGGTAGTACCGTAAAGGAGCTGCCTCCGTGTCGAGCTTGAGAGAATTGTGCATTAATGTATAGAGCAAAGAGGGGACATATACGACACTAGTAGAAAATAAAGCAGAGACAGGACACTAAGAACATCAATGCCAAGGAAAGTATAGGGCAGTAATGGCAGATAGGGGCACATAGAGCAATACTGTTAAAGGAAAAAGAAGGAGACAGAAAACAAACGGCACAATTATGTCAAACAAAGCAGAAAGGAGGACACAAAGGACATTAATGGAAGAGATTGGTTGCAGAGGAAGGTTGGGAGGAATGTCCTTGGTATGAGATGGTACATCTGTGCTGTGCTGCAGATATGCTTTTCTCAACTAGCCTATCTTTCCTCTGGTGGACTTGACACGGATGCAAGCCCACTGGAGGCGTTTCATGTCATTATTGTCAATATCACAAGGGTGCTCTGATGTCAAGGGGACACCTAGAGTGACTACCACCCATTTGACCGGGATATGCAGTGGCTGATGGTGATAGCAGTACCATTTCAGCCAAGGGGCACAATACTTTCTTTGCTGCCCTTGTAGGGAGCCTGTCATCTGTCCCAAAGGTTTGTCCCATCCCCTTAACTGTGGTCCCTTGCTTTAATGGTGTCTCATTATACTTGAAAGATGCATGCATGCGTTAATGGAATATGTGGGTCATGGGAGGACCTATGAATGCCAGGGGTCTCTTTGGGCACAAGCTGTACTAAATGGTGGCCATCTCTTTTCCAATCTTTCATCCACCGCTGACATACCAACCTGCATGTATCGATATTCCTGTCTCACTCCAATAAACCAGTTTGGGCTGGATTATTCCCATTGGAGCAGGGTCAATGCTGATTTGCATATGGCTGGGTCCAAATTGAGGTGGGATGGTGTGCAAAATAACGACATGGGATGCCTCCCGAGTGATTACCAGTGACTGAGATTAATTCAAGCACTTCGTCCATCACATTTTCGTATATTTAAGTGAAATACCCTAAGGAAAATAAGGGACCTTATCCAAGTGTCTACAGAAATGCACCACCTGATGATGTAAAGGGTGGAGTGAGGGTCCTGTTGTAACTGCCCATAGAAAAATACTGCCGGACGTTGCACTAGGTGCAGGGAGGAACATACTGCAACTGCTCATTGAAAGAGACTCTTTGATGTAGGGGCAGAAAAAAAAAAAAAAAAAAAAACAGCGCCAACTCCCAGTCACTCGACAATACAACTTTAAGAGTGACCAAGCCAAAAATAGACACTATTAAGTAACATTTTATTCCAAAGACGGGCACAGTGAAATGCAGCACTGGAAGGCTTTCCAGTGAAAAGTGGTCAGGCAGAATACTGGAAGAGTTCATGGAAAAAAACTGAATTTCATCCAAACAGCTGGAAAATGTTCTACACAACATTACTAGCCGGGGCTGCATAAGGAAGAAGCTTGCCACGGGGCCACCCCAAGGAGGAGTGAAGACCCCAACATCACTGGAGCAGGGGGTGGTGAATTTGGATGGGAGACTGAAGCTTGAAGAGTGCTTTTCTAACCGGACTGCCACATGACAGATGCACAACACAACCGTATCACTTGAACACTGATGCGTTTGCACAAAAAGACTGCACCATAAAACGACTCCTGCGTAAAAATACCACTGCATAAAAGACACGCAGGGCACACAAACTGATAAGATGCATATTCGCATGATGCCTGAAAACAAATTCTATTCTATTCTCCTTCAGTTTAACGTGTCATACGAAATACAGCTTCGTCCATTGATGGGAAGTTGTCCTTGCATGATCCGTTATTTTTGCTTCGCAAATTTAATTTCATTTAGACGAAAGACATGCTCAGTAGGTCCATAACTAATGTAAAAATTGAGAGGAGAACAAAAATGGAACATATTTCTATGGAGCACATTCTGTTTCCAGGGTGGTCTCAGCGCTATCAGGTACAGTAACTCTATGGTCTGATTTTGAAAGTTCGACTTGGATTTGTTTTTTGAGTTTTAACATCAATATTGTATTTGTGGATCTGCTGTTGAATGTGATGTGTGTTTTCGTACATGATCGTTCGGTGGGCTACAACGTTGAATGGGTGTGGCCAGGTATCTGGCGAAAGTGGGCTGGGTTACTTGGCTTGTCCAGTTTTCAGCATGACAGGTGAGTTAGCAGTGGTGCTCGGGAGCCATCATATTGATTTACTAGACGAACTGGGCTGACATGGGAGGGTGTTAATAGCTATGTTGAACATCTTCAGTTGTTGGCTGGTGTGAAACGTGTTGGGTAGGACCTTTTCTGCTATGAGCATGATGATCCCCAACTATATGGCCACACCTCTGCTGGGTGTATGTAAGCTGTTCTTTCTAATGTGCTGTAAATTGTTTTCAGTGTGGTTTGTTTCTTGGCGGAAAGTTTTGAAGTGAGCAATTTAATGCACAACAATGACGCCCAATATACTAAGCTCAGGTTGTAAACAAGTCCATGTTTTCTGCACAATGACCTTGGCATCACTTTGTGATGTGAGTGAGGTACTAAAAAGTCGCATCAGAAAATGTACATTTGCAGAAGTTCTAAAACATACGAGGCAAGAAGCATTTTGCAACTCTTTCTAATGCCTGCAACTGCTATCTGAAAGAGAGAGACTACCAGGTCATACCTGCCTATATATAGTTTAAAATATTTTAATATTTAGTTTATAGGAGATATTTTCATTGAACAAAGTTTTTTTCTGATTAACATAAGAACTTTCTCATCAGTCTTTACACATCTGTACATAAAAAACATGAAGTAGAAACAATCTTCAGCAAGTTTTCCAGTATTGCATTAAAAATGTCAGCTCTTAATTCTGGTCCTACAAATATTCCTATACAATTCTTAAAACACTTTCTGGTGTAATTGGTGTTATTGTAATCAAACGCTACTCACTTAGCGAATTTTTAAAATGAGATTTGCGCCACCAACGTTAGTGTCCATGCAGACCGTACACATTTGCCAAGTGAATAGCATTGATTCTGCTAGGGATATCCAGGAGAGCTGCTGATGATTCATTCAATACCCTACAATAACAGTGGAAAACAATTCCTGCAACCTGTGACTGGCCCTGTCATGTATGCACATTTCTGCTTCATATAAGATCTATGGTTACAATCTCAACTGCTTACCTCCTGATGAGCACCCAGAAAACAATTTGAGGTGTAAAAGCCACTGGTGTAAGGACCATCAGACCACATAAGTATTTGTCTATTCTAGACTTGCTGGATACAATTAACAGGCTTTGTACTAACACCATTGTTGGGCTCATGTCGATCTTTTGCTTGCTTTGTTTTTGTAGTTACACATGTTTTGTGTACCTCACTTGTACTGTGTGAGCACTGAGCACTTCTCTGGATTCTTTTTTTTTTATTATAAAAAATACTAAGATTCAACTAAAAGCAAACTTTCTCATTTATACATAACTGTTTCTTTGCAGCATCTTTCTGAGTAACAGGACAATAAATGTTACTCTTGCATATGTAACATGATGTGCTAATAAACCGTGTAACGTGTAGAAAAACACCATACTGAGCTACTCTGGCTTACATACATTGATTGCGTTGTGTGCCTGTTGGGTTACAGGCTAGCCCCGTCCGCTGATAATGTGACCTGTGACATACAGGTTTCACACACGTCAGGAGCAAGCATGCAACAACTCGCTGTGTTACTTTACAAGACAGACAGTAAGTAGTTCTACTGTTGTGAAGACTACTGTGCATTTATACTGCAGTATTCTAACCGTGGTTACACTGGAGGTGACACGCGTGCCTGGTAGTGAACGGTCCATCTGTTTGTGGTATCGAAAGATAAACTGTGTACACATGTTCTTGTGTGCTGCTTACTGCGATCAGGAAACAGTCTTTGCTTTCTGTTAAGACAGCTGCACAGTAAGGACAACACCTGCAGGCTTGAGGAAATGCTCACTGAATGTTTGCTGTAAGCACTGGCACTAGGCCGCATGCTTGAGAGGGGCTCACAGAAACGAGTGTTATTTACAGTCCATCGTGTGCTACGCCATGGGCAAGGTATTTGCTTTAATATTCCTAAATTTTGCACAATTTATCTTTTATTCTTTACGGAATGGCTAAAACAACGGAACACATTAGTCAGAATGAGAACAGACTAACGTCAATTTTCCCGCAGTAAAAGTTACCTGTCACTAGGCTGAACATGCCACATTTTGTATATCTGTGTAAGCAACGGTATACTTTTAGGTTTTTATGGTGCGTTCAAAGATGAATCAGCAATTAAGCAACTCTGAGGTTCAGTGGGCTAATGCGCCTGTTGCCTGCCAGTCACATATTCAAATTTTGGTGGATAAACCCAGTATTTGTATACCGAGTTTGATAAAATCAGTATAACAAGGGGGTTAACAGTACAATCTATTATTAGCACCAGAAGACATTTCATTAAGTGGCCTCCATTAAACAATTGGTCCATATTGTTAAAATGTCTTATTCATGATATATTTTCAGCTGTCTGCCTTGGAGCCCGGTGTAGATATTCTCAATTTAAATTCTACATTTTGCACCAGAAAGAGCATCATTCGATCAGTTTGTATTTATTTTAGTGGTAGCATCTTTTTGAGCATGGACAACGGTCCTTTTTCAAACTGAACATACTGTCTAGGGAGTCTGTGTTGTTTGTGTACACCTTTCATAATTGTTTAGTAGAATGGAGATGTTAGCAGCAGAAGCGAACAGCCTCAAACACCAATCGTATCCAAGTGCCCTGCCAACTGGTGATTTTTAAGCATAGCTCTCTGTGTGGTCTATCGTCACGGCTAGTAGAACTATGCAATTGTGTGGCCATGCCATTTTTTTGCATAAAAATTGATTTTCCGCTTAATTGATCATCTGCTGCATAATCTGCAGTACGCATATTTAAACAAAAATAAATGTTTCTTGCTAAAATGGTTAAAAAGTTACTAAAACTGCAGCAACACATGTTGCGGTGCAGTGGAAGGCCAATGGCAAAGGTTGACTGGTCACCTTTTTAGGTTGAGCGCACAAGTGCTCTGACGTGTTGTAATCTATCTGTGGACTTTTAACCACACCCACCGCATGCCCATCACTATCACTCGTTCATGGGCTTGCCTGTCAAAAATCCTTTATCATTGGTAAATGCTTAACGTTTGTCCCTCCTTGAGGCAGTTTTGTTACCACCTTGGCCATCAACCCTGTTACATGGTTGACTGCACGTTTGCCAATACGCTTGACTGTGAGAGAACTTCTTTTCCTTTTGTGTCTCTCCTTCGCGCTCATGGCGCCAATGGCGATTTGAATCGGCTTGCTTATGTCAACTGTTTTACTTTTTAAGTCCAGTTAGGAATTTATAACACTTATAGCTCTAACTCGAGCAAACGCAAGACCCATTGCATTGCAAGTGCTTGTTGTTGCTTATTGCTATATTTGTGTGCCAAACTGGAACTAATGAGGTGCGACCTATGCACAGGCAGGTTTCCAAAGTATATAAATGGGGGATGTAGGAAAGTACCATCTTGCCTGGCATGTTACCCCCATATTTCACTGTATATATGTTGTTTTAGTCTGTGTGTCACTGGGACCCTGCCAGGCAGGGCCCCAGTGCTCATAAGTGTGCCTTGTATGTGTTCCCTGTGTGATGACTAACTGTCTCACTGAGGCTCTGCTAACCAGAACCTCAGTGGTTATGCTCTCTCTGCTTTCCGAATTGTCACTAACAGGCTAGTGACCAATTTCACCAATTCACATTGGCATACTGGAACACCCTTATAATTCCCTAGTATATGGTACTGAGGTACCCAGGGTATTGGGGTTCCAGGAGATCCCTATGGGCTGCAGCATTTCTTTTGCCACCCATAGGGAGATCTGACAATTCTTACACAGGCCTGCCAGTGCAGCCTGAGTGAAATAACGTCCACGTTATTTCACAGCCATTTATCACTGCACTTAAGTAACTTATAAGTCACCTATATGTCTAACCTTCAACTGGTGAAGGTTGGGTGCAAAGTTACTTAGTGTGAGGGCACCCTGGCACTAGCCAAAGTGCCCCCACATCGTTCAGGGCAAATTTCCCGGACTTTGTGAGTGCGGGGACACCATTACACGCGTGCACTGTACATAGGTCTCTACCTATGTACAGCGTCACAATGGTAACTCCGAACATGGCCATGTAATATGTCTAGGATCATGGAATTGTCACCCCAGTGCCATTCTGGCA
Organism: Pleurodeles waltl; assembly: GCF_031143425.1. Taxonomy (NCBI): domain Eukaryota; kingdom Metazoa; phylum Chordata; class Amphibia; order Caudata; family Salamandridae; genus Pleurodeles; species Pleurodeles waltl. The sequence goes on from NC_090440.1 coordinate 990,284,443, forward strand.
TTGGGGGGACAATTCCATGATCCCCCGGGTCTCTAGCACAGAACCCGGGTACTGCCAAACTGCCTTTCCCGGGGTTTCACTGCAGCTGCTGCTGCTGCCGCCAACCCCTCAGACAGGTTTCTGCCCTCCTGGGGTCCAGCCAGGCCTGGCCCAGGAAGGCAGAACAAAGTACTCACTCAGAGAAAGGGTGTTACACCCTCTCCCTTTGGAAATAGGTGTCAGGGCTGGGGAGGAGCAGCCTCCCCCAGCCTCTGGAAATGCTTTGATGGGCACAGATGGTGCCCATCTCTGCATAAGCCAGTCTACACCGGTTCAGGGATCCCCCAGCCCTGCTCTGGCGTGAAACTGGACAAAGGAAAGGGGAGTGACCACTCCCCTGACCTGCACCTCCCAGGGGAGGTGCCCAGAGCTCCTCCAGCGTGCCCCAGACCTCTGCCATCTTGGATTCAGAGGTGTGCTGGCACACTGGACTGCTCTCAGTGGCCAGGGCCAGCAGGTGACGTCAGAGACTCCTTCTGATAGGCTCTTACCTTTCTTACTAGCCTATCCTCCTTCCTAGGTAGCCAAACCTCCTTTTCTGGCTATTTAGGGTCTCTGCTTTGGGGAATTCTTCAGATACCGAATGCAAGAGCTCACCAGAGTTCCTCTGCATCTCCCTCTTCACCTTCTGCCAAAGGATCGACCGCTGACTGCTCTGGATGCCTGCAAAACCGCAACAAAGTAGCAAAGACGACTACTGCAAACTTGTATCGCTTCATCCTGCCAGCTTTCTCACCTGTTTCCTGGTGGTGCATGATCTGGGGGTAGCCTGCCTCCTTCTTGCACCAGGAGCTCTGAAGAAATCGTCCGTGGGTCGACGGAATCTTCCCCCTGCAACCGCAGGCAACAAAAGACTGCATCACTGGTCCTCTGGATCCCCTCTCAGCATGACGAGAGTGGTCCCTGGGACTCAGCAACTCTGTCCAAGTGACTCCCACAGTCCAGTGACTCTTCAGTCCAAGTTTGGTGGAGGTAAGTCCTTGCCTCCCCACGCTAGACTGCATTGCTGGGTACAGCGTGATTTGCAGCTGCCCCGGCTCCTGTGCACTCTTCCAGGATTTCCTTCTTGCACAGCCAAGCCTAGGTCCCCGACACTCTAACCTGCAGTGCACAACCTTCTGAGTTGTCTTCCGGCGTCGTGGGACTCCCTTTTCTGACTTCGGGTGGACTCCGGTTCACTCCTCTTCTAAGTGCCTGTTCCAGTACTTCTGCGGGTGCTGCCTGCTTCTGTGAGGGCTTCCTGACTTGCTGGGCGCCCCCTCTGTCTCCTCATCCAAGTGGCGACATCCTGGTCCCTCCTTGGCCACAGCAGCATCCAAAAACCCTAACTGCGACCCTTGCAGCTAGCAAGGCTTGTTTGCGGTCTTTCTGCGTGGGAACACCTCTGCAAGCTTCTTCACGACGTGGGACATCCATCCTCCAAAGGGGAAGTTCCTAGTCTTCTTCGTTCTTGCAGAACACCAAGCTTCTTCCACCTGGTGGCAGCTTCTTTGCATCCTCAGCTGGCATTTCCTGGGCATCTGCCCACTCTCGACACTGTCGCGACTCTTGGACTTGGTCCCCTTGTCTTACAGGTACTCAGGTCCGGAAATCCATTGTTGTTGCATTGCTGGTGTTGGTCTTCCTTGCAGAATCCCCCTATCACGACTTCTGTGCTCTCTGGGGGTTGTAGTTGCACTTTACACCTACCTTACAGGGTCTTGGGGTGGGCTATTTTTCTAACCCTCACTGTTTTCTTACAGTCCCAGCGACCCTCTACGAGCTCACATAGGTTTGGGGTCCATTCGTGGTTCGCATTCCACTTTTGGAGTATATGGTTTGTGCTGCCCCTATACCTATGTGCTCCTATTGCAATCTACTGTAACTTTACATTGCTTGCATTACTTCCTTTTGCTATTACTGCATATTTTTGGTATTGTGTACATAACTTATCCTCATACTGAGGGTACTCACTGAGATACTTTTGGCATATTGTCATAAAAATAAAGTACCTTTATTTTTAGTATATCTGTGTATTGTGTTTTCTTATGATATTGTGCATATGACACCAGTGGTATAGTAGGAGCTCTACGTGTCTCCGAGTTCAGCCTAAGCTGCTCTGCTATAGCTACCTTCTATCAGCCTAAGCTGCTAGAAACACCTCTTCTACACTAATAAGGGATTACTGGACCTGGTACAGAGTGTAAGTACCCCTTGGTACCCACTACAAGCCAGGCCAGCCTCCTACAGGGGACGCTAGTGAGCCCACGGCAAGATGGCCACACTCTAGTGTAGCTCTGTTGGCTGGGATTCCCAATCCGCCAATTATCCTGCAATCTCAGCGTGCATTCGCCCTTACAACTGACAACACGTTGTGTAAGGGACTCATGCAGACACGCTCACCTTTAAATCATGATGAACAGAGGTGAAGAGCCCCATATATACCATACCCAAGTAGAAACTCCATAACAAGGACCAAGATGGCGGCTGCATGACCCGTGGTGGCTGGCATCTGCGCTCCCACTAAGATCCTGCCTGGTGTGTTGCCGGAGACAAGATGTGTGGCAGGTATCGGATATCTTTGACAATGGCGCCACGCAGTACTGCCTCAGAGTGAAGGTGAGCACTGCAGCGGGCTCTGCATTTGCTGAGAGTAGCCCTGCCTGATCAGCCCAGCGGGAGGCGAGTCTGTGATAGCCCTTCAGCGCCGGCCGCTGCTGAAGGACTGCGAGCCCTGCCACACAGGTATGAAGGGGCGCGCATGGGCCCCTGGAAGACCGGAGGTGTGAGACCACTGAGCAGCGCTTTTGGAAGAGTGCAGTCTGGGCAGCGGTGTACACGGATGTGAGCGCCTATGGCCTGCGGGGAATGTTGAGACATGTGGCTATGCTGCGCTGAAATGGAGGTGGTGGATGGGTGCAACACTGGGCCTCTCACCGAACCTGCTGAGTTCCGTATAACTCCATACGCATGGCCCACATTGTCTAATCCTCACAAGTAGGGGCTTGAAGTACCCCCCTGTCAAAAAGGCAATACGGACCGCTTTATAGTGCTGTGTACTAAACTGCTTGTGTAGCTGCTAACAGGGGCAGCTGTGCTGAGAATTGCCTGATGAGATAGAATTGGCTGTTGAGGGGCCAACTGACAACTGAGGGAGGTCTGAGGGGCTGCCAGCTCCTGGGATTTGCAACTCTCGTGGCCTGTCGGGATCCTGCACCTGGGGAGCTCCTGGGAGGCACACCCGAGAGCGGTATCTCACATGGGCAGCCAAAATTATAAAAACTGGACCCCCCAAGCTACTGTGTCGAGGAACCGGGAGTGGAGGTCGCACCTGCAGAGCACCCCCGAAGGTACTTGGAGCACAGACCAATGGCTACTCGCCCATTACTATAGTCCGTTTCCTTTGCTGTAGCACCACTGAGCTAGGACCCCAGTCTAGCACTTCTTCTGCTGTGGCCTGCGCTCTGACATCAGGATGGGGATAGCTGAAAAGCACCAACCTCTTCTCACCTTTGAGACCTGGAGTCTCACTAAATTTCAGCCTGAACCCCACTCTGATCCTGAGCGAGATCCCACGCCCTAGGGAGCAACTGCACTCAAAACTACACTGTTGGCCATGCAATAAAGTTTGCAATTTATTGATGGAAAAAAACTGATACTCTCAATGTCCACATGGACCACATGACAGCTGGGATAAACAGGGCACATGCATAACGGAAGCGGAGCAACGCATTTCAACAGCAGAAGATGATCTGCAGGCAGTCTCCTCGAGATGCTTAAACATGGAAAAAGACCTAGCAGTGATCCAGGCCAAGAACGAAGATCTGAAAGCACAGTCACGCAGGAACAACCTGAGGATTACAGGTGTGCTAGAATCCACTAACACTGGCAAAATGAAACACTATGTGGAGGCTATGCTTGGCGACGTTTTTGGTGCAGAAAATTTGTCGGCCATACTGGTAATGGAGCGGGAGCACAGGTCATTGGTGGCTCAGCCCCCTCCCGGGGCGCCACTGCATCCCGTTACAGCCAGACTCTCAATTATTGTGCCCAAAACACAGTCCTCTGCCTTGCATGTGAGAAAAAGACTAAACAATACCAAGGCAATGATACAACATTTTTCCCTGACTTTACGGCAGCATCCACTAGGCACCAGTCATATGGGAGTTTAACCCGTATGCACGTTACTCTGGACTAAGTATCAACTGGTCAAAATATACAGTTTTTCTCTTAACTCCAATCACACTACCTTACCAGCTGGACATCCCCCTAAAATGGAGCACTGATCCTGTTAAATACCTGGGGATATGGATTCACAGAGATCCAGAATTATTGATCCGAAGTAACTACGGCACAGCGATCTCAAAGAGTGAGGAGCAAGTCACTAGATGGGCCGCTTACCCTGTCGCTGGCTGACAAAGGGGCACTAATGATAATACTACCCAAGTTTCTATATCTCTTCACCAATATCCCCAAACACACCGAAGCAATGCCTTTTTAATACCCTTAAATCGCACTTGATAACTTTTGCCTGGGAAGGCAAGCAACCCAGAATTAGTTGGGACATGCTTACACTGCCCTGTGATCAGGGTGGATTCAAAGTTCCGGATCTCTACTTATACCATGTGCTCAGGTTCATTTTTGCTCACTATTAGTTCCACCCCCACCAAGTGCATCCCACATTTAGAAATAGAAAGCAATGACACTTATCCCATCCTGTTCACTACAATCGTGCCCCATAGAAGGCTGGAGAGCCCGCGTGCAGAGATTAATACTATCAACTGCACCACAAGGGCCTGGAGAGCCCTGGGTACCAGGGCTGAAGGGCTCCCTCTTTATGCCCCAGCGCTCCCATTACGATATCATCCCATTCTTTCAATCACTCATGAAACAGTGGCCCTTGCAATACTGAAGGCACACGAGTTGAACACAATGGGAAAATTCTATTCTAGGGAGACATTTCTCGATATGGAGAACTTACTGCAGACACAGGGATGGACCCCACTCCTACCCTTCACCTACCACAGGTTGCGGACGCCATAAGGGCCTTATACCCCCCATTACTTGCTGAGCCCCCAATTGTTGGTGCACTCCAGACACTGATCACTAGCACCACGTGACAAACTGGTCACAATCCTATACAGCACCTCCCACAGGGATAGACAGGTTGCAGTACACAAAGCTATAGAGCAGTCAATGCAGTCCTGGATACACCTCTGAGCCCAGATGAATAGTATTTCTGTTGAGCACTAACAGGCATGCTCGCTTCAAATTGTAATTTAAGAATTGTTCATTTTATATTCCTGCAGCCAGTTCTTAATTTGTGCTTGTTTTCGGCGCAGAGCACCGGACCCATTTGTGAGGGCCGGCGCTTATTCTTCTGCCTCAAGCATTTGCTGCGAGCAAAAGAGCACATGGGAAAGACAGAGGAAGGAAAAAACGAAAAAGCGTCACAAAGGGAGAAAGTAGAAAGCTACTAGAGTGATCTGAAGCGGCAGGGAGTGGCTTTACATGGATTGAAGAGGCCCGAGATGGCTTCAGGATTGGAGCCGCCTCAGTATTCCGTGTTCACACATTTAATTACAGCAGCCGCATGTTTAAGAGGAGGGCTTTGGGCACCGGCACCTTTTTATTTACAAATTAAGCACTGCTGGAGATGTATTTCTGTTTAATCCCATGCTATTGGCATTTCTCCTCTGGCGTGCTTGCACTGTAATTCCCCTCAAAATTACACGGAATCATGACACAAATTATCTCATACATGCGTGGTATTCAAAACACAATGGGCCTCATTACAACCCTGGCGGTCAAAGACCGCCAGGGTTGTTTTGGCGATTGTACCGCCAACAGGCTGGCGGTACAATCTGCCGTATTATGACCGCGGCGGTAGCGCTGCCCAGGGGATTATGACTCCCCTTCCCGCCAGCCTGTACATGGCGGTAGACACCACCATGGAAAGGCTGGAGGGTAGGGGAGTCGCAGGGCCCCCAGGCACAGCCCCACCCTACTTTTCACTGTCTGCACAGCAGACAGTGAAAAGAGCGATGGGTGCAGCTGCAACCGTCGCTCGGCCGCAACACCGCCGGCTCCAATGTTACGGCCGACATCCCCGCTGGGCCAGCGGGCCCAGCAGGGATGTTGTAATGCGGCTGGCGGGATTGCGGCCGCTCAAGGTTGTAATGAGGGCCCATGTTTTCACTGCAGGAGTTTTTTTTATGTTTTAGTCAGAACTACTGGCTTTCCCAATTCTTGTTCTGTGTGCTTTATTTTTTCTCCATTTTCTTCCCACTCCCTGCAGAGGATACTTATGCCAGCTATAGGTTTTTTAGGATTACCATGTTTTACTAGGAATTATTCCGTCACTTTAAGATGCTGCAAAATCAAAAATACACAATGTAAAGAATATGATTATTCATCAAATCAGTGAAAATCCATTCCTGTGAATGTCACTCATTTACCTGTTTAGCTAACCTAGCCGCTGTTTTGAGAAAGCTTCTGTACATCAACGTCCGAAGGTTTTTTATTTCATTTTCATTGATCTTTTTATCCGAGCTGGTCACACAGTGCTCAGCTAGGCCTATAAAGAGATCGGCATTAGACATATTTTTTTATTTCATGTCCAGTTATTTGCGATATCCTTTCTGAGAGTCTTTCCAAAACGCCGCATGTCTCCAGTACATTAGCACTTGTGAATAACCTTTCACCACATAGTGACATGTTCAACATGCATTCGAGTGCAATAACGTATGTTATTGGCCTTTTCTAGAGGTCTAATGCAGGTGCTGGAAATGTGTTTTGCCGAGGTAGCCTACCAGCCACCTCTAGCTGAACCTTAAGAACAGAAGATAATATCGTACTTCAATTGCAGTCACTTAAGTGCTCTGTAACTCGGGTCTCCAGTCCCCCAAACACTTGGAAAGACCAGTAAATCCCTGACCAGGCTAAGGAGCCTCACTGCAATGCCCCATGAAGGTCAAATAAATTGTTAAACTGTGGTGATTACGTCAAAAACATTAGAATTTTTTTTAAAAAAGTTTGAAAAATAAGTAATCTCGCAGTACATAATACTTTAATCGAAAAATACATATGAGAAAAGCTTGCTATTTGAGTAAAAGTGTGAACTATGGTATTAAATTCCCATCTCGTTAAGCTTACTTCCAATTTGCCCAGATAATCTTTTCCGTTCTGAAGTAAAGGGGTAATGGGCATTTGCCTCGACATGTCACAATCTGTTTCTTGTTAACTCCTCATTTGCCATTGAAGCTTAAAGGCATCAGAAAATCAATGGAACTATAGCCACTGCTTCTTGAAAGATACCATTCTTCTTTCTGGCACAATGCACTGTCCCTCCGAGGCAACCTAAGCTTTCCTTCATATACACTACTTCTGCCCCTAAGACGACTTCTGGAGCCTGGTTAGTATGAGGCCCACTACAGCTAATTTCTTACTCTAACCCCACTCACAGCCAGTTTGGCTGCCAATGCAAGAGCGAGCAAGGAGATGTCCACTCACAATAACCCTGGTCAAAGTACAGGTTAGGTTGCAACTGGGAGGTGTAGTCTAATCTTACTTGGTTGAACACTGTCTACTAAAAATCTTAGTTAAATACTGTCTACTAAACTTTTTTAAACCAAAGTACATATTGATGTTTTTTCACAAGAAGTGAAATTTTTCACAAAAAGGTAATATGAAAAGATGTAATACAATTTTGTATGTTATATATTGTAAAGTTACTTCTGCCAAAATAAGTTACTTCAGTTTTAATCCTGCTTTAGCCCCTCAGTCCTTCTTACCGGATTTAACTAGTCTGCGCAATGATTTCCAAATGTAAGTGGGCGAGAACAGTTAGACTGCTCAGGAAGCCTTTGCCTTCTGTGGCCCTAGGGCCACGTTCACAGTTATAACTGTAGGCATCACCTACAATGCACTACAGAGAATTTGTAAATATAGTGAACACCAAAGAAAACTGTTTTAAAAAACTGGCCAGTTAGCATGTTTACATGGTTTGCTTTGCCTAGAAAACTCGTGTTACTTTTAGAGAATGTGCTGAGCACACAAGATGCACAGTCATCCAATTTCGACCAGGAATATTTCAAGAGGATTTATAATTTTTGTTTCAATTGCAAGAGCATTTTGGTTTATATGCTGGGGAATCATTAATCGTTGCAAAGCAGCACATGGCTCACATTTGCAAACACGTTTCTTAACGTGAAGTGGTTGTAGTTTCCCGTCTTGGTTTCTGAATGTGTATATGGTTAGATTACATTGAGGTGCAGGTGCAGTGAACATTTTCTATCCAAATGAGGAAATGGTTTAGAAGGTGGTGTAGGATCAGGAATTACAAACTATACTGTTTGCAGAGGGTGAAAAAGGGACACAAGACTGCGAGAAAAAAAAGTGAGGACATTTTTGTGAAAATGAGGTAAGCACATAACCAAGGATCACACATTTTTTCCCTCGGTTTGTGGAATGGGTAATTGTTTTTAGGTTTTGTTGTCATTTACGTAATACACGAACAATGAACAGTTTAGGGTTTTGGGAAGGCTTCCCATAATGAAAGGCTTCAGCTTGAGATGAGAGAAAAACGATGGAACAATCTCACAATAGAAACAAGAATTGGCAATGCAACAGGTTCCGCCTTTGGTACCTTTGCCAATATTTACATATCTAACCAGCAGAAGCAAAAAGTACTGCGTTTTGCCGGTGCTTTTTTAATGGCAGCCCAAATAAATAAAAAAGGTGAGATGATATGGCCACTGTTTGTGGTTACATCATTCTGTGGATGCTAAATGTATCATCTACCTTACGCATGCCTACAGAATTACATCGATGCCATTTTCTTTTAGGTTTTATTGACCAGTCTAGAGTGGTAGATGCTACCTAAATCGGTCAATAAAAAAAAAGAAATTGTAAGTGCATAAAAATACTTTTGTGGAGGCACAGGGGACTGAGGAGAAAGGCAACATGGAGGGTGGAGCGGGAGGGTGGCAGAAGCAACACAGAGGGTGTATGTGGGATGAGTAACACAGAAGTAGGCAGGCAAAAGCAACAGAGGGCACAGGGGAGGGGAAAAACAAAGGGCACAAGTGGGCGAAAAAGCAAACGGGCGGGAGAGTAACAGGCAGCTGGCGGGGAAAAGCACATGAGAGAAACACAGATCACGATGAAAGGGGGAGTGCAGTACAGGAGGAAGACAGCTAGGAAACACATGCACACTAATGGAGTGTTTCAACAAAAATAAACTGTCACTGGTAAGGTAAGATCTGTAATGGCATGGTATGGCATGCTATGCTATGGCCTGTCATCCTTTAGTATGGTTTGATATGGAATGGTCAGTCATTGTATAGTATGGTGTGACCTGTCGCTGTGTAGTATGATATGCCCAGTCATGTATAGTATGGTATGGCCTGTTACTGTATAGTATAGTATGGTATAATCCGGTATGGTCTATCAATGTATAGTATGGTTTGTCATTGTACACTATGGTATGGTTCATCATTGTATAGTATGGTATGGTATGGTATAATATGGCCAGTCACTGTATAATATGTTATGGTAAGACCGGCCATTGTATGATATGGTACGATATGGTATGGCCTGTCACTGTATAGTATGGTATGGCCTGTGATTGTATAGGATGGTATGGTCTATCATTGCATAGTATGGTGTGGTATAACCTGTCATTATATGCTATAGTATGTTATGGTGCGGTGAGGCCAGTGGAATGATATGGTAGGGCCTGTCATTGTATATTATGGTATGTTGTGGCTTGTCATCATATAGGGGGTCATTCTGACCCTGGCGGCCGGTGACCGCCAGGGTCACCGACCACGGGAGCACCGCCAACAGGCTGGCGGTGCTCCCGAGGGCATTCTGACCGCGGCGGTTCAGCCGCAGTCAGAAAGGGTAAACCGGCGGTCTCCCGCCGGTTTACCGCTGCCCCATTGAATCCTCCATGGCGACGGAGCGCGCTCCGCCGCCATGGGGATTCAGACACCCCCTACCGCCATCCTGTTCATGGCGGGAAACCCGCCATGAACAGGATGGCGGTAGGGGGTGCCGCGGGGCCCCCGTAAGAGGGCCCCTGCAGTGCCCATGCCAATGGCATGGGCACTGCAGGGGCCCACGTAAGAGGGCCCCGCAAAGTATTTCAGTGTCTGCTTTGCAGACACTGAAATACGCGACGGGTGCAACTGCACTCGTCGCACCCCTGCAACTACGCCGGCTCAATTCTGAGCCGGCGTCCTCGTTGCAGGGGCATTTCTGCTGGGCCGGTGGGCGCTCTTTCGGAGAGCGCCCGCCGGCCCAGCGGAAATGTTTAAATGGCCGCCGCGGTCTTTTGACCGCGGTGCGGTCATTTCACGGCGGTACCTTGGCGGACGGCCTCCGCCAAGGTTAAAATCACCCCCATAGTGTGCTATAGACTGTCACTGTATGGTATGGGGTGAACTGGCCTGTCATTGTATAGTATGGTAAAATCTGTCATTATGAAGTATGACATGGCAAGGCATGGCATAATATGACTGGTTATTGTATAGGATGGTATGGTCTGTCATTGTACAGTGCGGTATGGTATGGTTCGTCATTGTGCAGTATGATATGGTTGTCACTGTATGTTATGGTATAGCCTTTCATTCTAAAGGATAGTATAGTATTGTATGGCACGACATTGGATTTTATGGCATGGCATGGCATGGGATGTCATTGCATTGTATGGTATGCTATGGTATGGCAAGGCATGGCCTGCCATTTTAGAGTATCATTGTATGGCATGATATTGCCTGCCATTGCATAGTCTGTATGGTTTGGCCTGGCATTGTATAATAAGGTATGGAATGACCTGACATTTGTAGTATGGTATGGTATGGCATATCATTATATAGGGTAGTATAATATGGTATTTTGCGGTAAAGTGTTGTATGCCATTGTATAGTGTGGCCTGCTATTGTACTGTATAGTATTGTCTGTCAGTGTATAATATAGTTTGGTACTGCCTGTCGTAGTTTAGTTTGGTATAGAATGGTATGGACCATCATTGTACAGTATGGTACTCTCTATTGTCGTCTGTCATGTAGTATGGAATGGCATGGCCTGTCACTGTATGGTAAACTGTGGTATGTCCTATTCTTGTATAGTATCGTAAAAGCTGTGTTAACTTTATATTTCCAAATTGAATTTATGGCCCTTTGACCCGAAAGGGGGGTGGAGTTCAAGAGGCACCAATGTTAAGCCAGAGGAAAATGACGCCTGTGCCCTTTTACTATGTATCCCGTAGGCATTGTTTAATGCTTAATTCTCCATGTTACGCATACTATTCAGTGCTTAATTTGTGCATGTTGATTCCGGTGCTGAGCACCGGCACTTATTTGTGAGGGCCGGGGCTTATTCTTATGCCTCAAGCATTTGCTGCGAGCAGAAGACACATATGTGAAAGACAGAAGAAGAAAAAAACTAAAAAGAGTCATGAAGGGAGAAAGTAGAAAGTTGCAGGATGAGATAAATGGATTGAAGAGGCCCGAGATGGTTTCAGGATTAAGCTGCCTCAGTATTCAGTGCTGGCAGATTTAATTACAGCAGCCTCGAGTTTAAGAGAAGGGCTTTGAGCACCGGCACCTCTTAATTTACAAATTAAGCACTGATACTATTAGATTAAAAACAAACAAACGTTTTCGATATTTTAAATTCACATAAAAGCGGCCGCTCTTTTGAGTTACAAATCCGAATGGATGGCTAAATCCACGTGTAGAAGAAGAGCTGCCTGCATTCTATGTATGCAAGATCTGTGGTGGTAGGTTCCCTCTTCAGGCGGAATTTAGCTGCGCTGCTCTCTGCCTCCACCTCCCCGCTTCCTACTACACGCTCATTCACTGCCTTTAAGCACAAGTAAATAGTTCTCACCTGATTCTTAGAGGCGAAGAGGCGGCGAAGGGATCATGTGAACCCAGCCCTGGACGATGAAACGCAGTATATGCCTTAAGGGTTCGATCAGAAAAATGCCACACACACCTAGAGCCAAGAAGCAGTGGACGCTTTCACGGATTTTTTTTCTTTCCATCAGCAGAAGCCTCTCTGACACACATAAAGCAGGATATTGACAGGATCTGGTTGACATAATGAATCAAACTAATTTAGATACATGGCGTGCCATCTCATCCTTCTATGCTAAATAAAGGCCCTTGTGCATTGGGTGTGTGTAAGGCGTGAGTCTTGCACGCCCAGTAAAGAGACATTCCATTGAGCTGGCTAAGCTGTGAAAATAGAGGAGTTTCTGAAGGACATGACATTATAGTCAGGGCAGCCTACTCTGGAACTGGGCAGCCAGGTTGGAGTCTCAGCCTCGGCTCACTATCTTGTGATCCTGGGCACATCACTTATTCTCCCTGTGCGGTGCGCATAGGAATCATGACATTGCCTTTGGACAGTTTCCACCGTATATAAAAAACAGAAGCACACAAGTGAGCGCAATACAGAAGCGGGTCAGGCACTCAAAGTAAGGGCTGGACAGTAACATGACGGATGGAGAGCGCATAGAAGCACACTGTGCGAGACAGAGAAATGATTGGGGTATGTAGGAAGTTGGCTCTGTATGCACTATTTCAAAGTAAGGAATAGTATGCACAGAGTCCAAGGGTTCCCCTTAGGGGTAAGATAGTGGCAAAAAGAGATAATACTAATGCTCTATTTTGTGGTAGTGTGGTCGAGCAGTAGGCTAATCAAAGGAGTAGTGTTAAGCATTTGTTGTACATACACACAGGCAATAAATGAGGAACACACACTCAGAGACAAATCCAGCCAATAGGTTTTGTTATAGAAAAATAGCTTTTCTTAGTTTATTTTAAAAACCACAGGTTCAAATTCTACATGTAATATCTCATTTGAAAGGTATTGCAGGTAAGTACTTTAGGAACTTTGAATAATTACAGTAGCATATATACTTTTCATGTAAAACACAAATAGCTGTTTTAAAAGTGGACACAGTGCAATTTTCACAGTTCCTGGGGGGTAAGGTATTGTTAGTTTTAGCAGGTAAGTAAATTACCTACAGGGTTCAGTTTTGGGTCCAAGGTAGCCCACCGTTGGGGGTTCAGAGCAACCCCAAAGTCACCACACCAGCAGTTCAGGGCCGGTCAGGTGCAGAGGTGAAAGAGGTGCCCAAAACACATAGGCTTCAAAGGAGAGAAGGGGGTGCCCCGGTTCCAGTCTGCCAGCAGGTAAGTACCCGCGTCTTCGGAGGGCAGACCAGGGGGGTTTTGTAGGGCACCGGGGGGGACACAAGTCCACACAGAAAGTACACCCTCAGCAGCGCGGGTGCGGCCGGGTGCAGTGTGTAAACTGGCGTTGGGTTTCTAATGGGAGTCAATGGGAGACCAAGGGGTCTCTTCAGCGGTGCAGGCAGGCAAGGGGGGGGGGCTCCTCGGGGTAGCCACCACCTGGGCAAGGGAGAGGGCCTCCTGGGGGTCACTCCTGCACAGAAGTTCCGTTCCTTCAGGTGCTGGGGGCTGGGGGCTGCGGGTGCAGGGTCTTTTCCAGCCGTCGGGACTTTAGGTTCAGGCAGTCGCGGTCAGGGGGAGCCTCGGGATTCCCTCTGCAGGCGTCGCTGTGGGGGCTCAGGGGGGACAACTTTGGTTACTCACGGTCTCGGAGTCGCCGGAGGGTCCTCCCTGAGGTGTTGGTTCTCCACCAGTCGAGTCGGGGTCGCCGGGTGCAGTGTTGCAAGTCTCACGCTTCTTGCGGGGATTTGCAGGGGTCTTTAAATCTGCTCCTCTGTAACAAAGTTGCAGTTCTTTTGGAGCAGTGCCGCTGTCCTCGGGAGTTTCTTGTCTTTCTTGAAGCAGGGCAGTCCTCTGAGGTTTCAGAGGTCGCTGGTCCTTAGGAAAGCGTCGCTGGAGCAGGTTTCTTTGGAAGGCAGGAGACAGGCCGGTAAGTCTGGGGCCAAAGCAGTTGGTGTCTTCTTTTCTTCCTCTGCAGGGGTCTTTCAGCTCAGCAGTCCTCTTCTTCTTGTAAGTTGCAGGAATCTAAATTCTTAGGTTCAGGGAAGCCCTTAAATACTAAATTTAAGGGCGTGTTTAGGTCTGGGGGGTTAGTAGCCAATGGCTACTAGCCCTGAGGGTGGGTACAGCCTCTTTGTGCCTCCTCCCAAGGGGAGGGGGTCACATCCCTAATCCTATTGGGGAATCCTCCATCTGCAAGATGGAGGATTTCTAAAAGTTAGAGTCACTTCAGCTCAGGACACCTTAGGGGCTGTCCTGACTGGCCAGTGACTCCTCCTTGTTATTCTCATTATTTCCCCCGGCCTTGCCGCCAAAAGTGGGGCCGTGGCCGGAGGGGGCGGGCAACTCCACTAGCTGGAGTGCCCTGTGGTGCTGGAACAAAGGGGGTGAGCCTTTGAGGCTCACCGCCAGGTGTTACAGCTCCTGCCTGGGGGAGGTGTTAGCATCTCCACCCAGTGCAGGCTTTGTTACTGGCCTCAGAGTGACAAAGGCACTCTCCCCATGGGGCCAGCAACATGTCTCGGTTGTGGCAGGCTGCTGGAACCAGTCAGCCTACACAGATAGTCGGTTAAGGTTTCAGGGGGCACCTCTAAGGTGCCCTCTGGGGTGTATTTTACAATAAAATGTACACTGGCATCAGTGTGCATTTATTGTGCTGAGAAGTTTGATACCAAACTTCCCAGTTTTCAGTGTAGCCATTATGGTGCTGTGGAGTTCGTGTAAAACAGACTCCCAGACCATATACTCTTATGGCTACCCTGCACTTACAATGTCTAAGGTATTGCTTAGACACTGTAGGGGCACAGTGCTCATGCACTGGTGCCCTCACCTATGGTATAGTGCACCCTGCCTTAGGGCTGTAAGGCCTGCTAGAGGGGTGACTTATCTATACCTGCATAGGCAGTGAGAGGCTGGCATGGCACCCTGAGGGGAGTGCCATGTCGACTTACTCGTTTTGTTCTCACCAGCACACACAAGCTGGCAAGCAGTGTGTCTGTGCTGAGTGAGGGGTCTCCAGGGTGGCATAAGACATGCTGCAGCCCTTAGAGACCTTCCTTGGCATCAGTGCCCTTGGTACCAGGGGTACCATTTACAAGGGACTTATCTGGATGCCAGGGTGTGCCAATTGTGGATACAAAAGTACAGGTTAGGGAAAGAACACTGGTGCTGGGGCCTGGTTAGCAGGCCTCAGCACACTTTCAATTCAAAACATAGCATCAGCAAAGGCAAAATGTCAGGGGGTAACCATGCCAAGGAGGCATTTCCTTACAGGGTAGAAAAGCATTAAAAGGAGCCAGAGCTGGATAAAACATGCACTCTCGTGGAGTGCTTCAAGAAAAGGTAACAAGCGACGGGACAGGAAGGATGACTGCAACAAGCTACCGAGCAGAAGGGTGGAAAAAAAAACAACTACCTCAATATGAGCGCAACCAACAGAAGGGTATCTACAAAGAAAAAAATTGTTACCTGGGCCATACTCCATCGAAGGCAAGAAGGCATATGAACAGAAAGGGAAACCGGATGTAACGAGAAACAAGCAATTGCAATGCAACAGGTCTCGCATTTGCTAGAGTTAGAGCTATTGGCTTTGCAAATTCAAAACTGGACTTTTCCTGCCACATAGATTGGTCAACCCTGACTCATACTTTGGTCTTTTCCTGCCACATAATTCCAGTGACCCTGCATATAACTAGATCACTTCCATTTACCTTCTTCCTCTATATGTGGCAAAAAATGAAAATGTTGCCATTTAGCTTTCCTAATTTAAATCTGCCATGCTAATTCCAATAGAACACCCCATCATCAGAGTTGCTGGCTGACTAATACAATTCCCCCCCCCAAAAAAAGGCACAAAACACCCACTGAGGAGTAACAAGAGAAATAAACTAAAAGGGTCGCCCAAACATATTAACCGGTTCTGTGCCTCGTCCAAGGTTACAGTTCCCCTGTGCCTTGGACGAGATCATCTCGTCCTAGGCAAAGGGGAACTTGGGGGCGCGCTAGCGCGCCCCCCCGTGCAACCCCCTCCCCCCCCAGGCGGGGATGGAAGGGGAAGACCTTCCCCTTCCACCCCCGCCCCCCCCCACGGCAATCCGATGACGTCAGCGCGCGCACAGCGCGCTGACGTCATCTAGTGTTGCCGGCGCGCTGGAAGCCATTTGCTTCCAGCGCGTCTTCGGAGTAGGACCTCTAAGGTGAGTCCTCTCCGTTTTTGGGGGGCGGGGGGGTTGAGAAAACAGACACGGTGGGAAAGGAAAGGGTTTTTCCTTTCCCCCTGTGTCTGTTTTCTCAAGATTCCTGCTCCACGATCGCGGGCAGGGCCCGCGATCGTGGAGCAGGAATCTCCACTAGCCACCAGGGATTTTCTTTTTGGCTAAATTTGGGGGCGACCCCTTGGGGAGCTTTTTTTTTTTCTGTTTCGGCCCCCCCCCCCCCCCCCGATGGCAGACCAGCCATTTTTTGGACGATCTGGTCCGGGGGGGGGGGTGGAAGCACACTAGGTGCCAGGGATTGTGTTTGGTGTGTGTTTGGGGGCACCCCTTGGGCAACGGTCGCCCCCCTAAGGTGGGGAAAATTTGTATTGCCCATCTCTGCCCGTAATTTTGTAGGGCCATCTGCCCCCAAGGAGGGCAGAGACCACCAATACGGCAGGGATTTTTTTGTTTTGTGTTGTGCTGGGGGTGCCCCCTTTGGGAAGGGTCGCCCCCTGAAAGGGGGCACAGAGGTGTTGCCCATTTCTGCCCCCCTTGGGGTCAGATTGGCCAATTTTTTTACGCCCATCTACCCCCGAGGGGGGCAGGATCCACTTAGGTACCAGGGACAACTTCTACGTTCTTGGTGGTGGGGTGTTTGTCAACTGGCAAAGTATTTGTATTTGTGATTATAACAATGTATTTCTTCTTTTTCTTCTAGTTCAACGCTTTTGCTTCCTTTGCTGTGGATCTTTGCGGTTTTGGCAGTAGTTGTCCTGTGGTTTGCATAGTTGCATGTTTTAGGTAAGTGAACGCAATTTACTCCAAAGGAGTATTGTTGACATGTTTGTAGGTGGTGTACTAAATGCAGTATTGTGTGTTTGACATTGTCCTTAGATTTGAGCACAGTGGTGTTTGTGTTGTCATATGTCTAAATTGCTTTTTTCTTTTTAGTGGGATATCATTGGTGATTGCTGTCTGTGCAGAGTAGTTGCTTGGTGAGTAGCTATTTCAGGCAACTGTGTGGTATAGTTTTTTGTAGTACATAACTCTTTGTGATAAAGCTACACTTTGTTTATTACTTATTTTAGTGCTAGTTGTTGTTGGCAATCCATTTGTTGTTAGGATCATGGCTAGCCGCAAAGTGACCGCTCAGCAGGTTGTTCGCATGCTCTTTGAGTCGTCTTCAGACCATGATTACGACACTGACTCTGCATCTGAGGCAGAGGAGGAAGCAGGAGATTCTGGAAGTGAGTTTTCTGTCCGAGAGTATTCTTCTGATGAGGAAGCTACTCTCAGTGCAGATGAAGGGCCTGTGTTAGAGGAGGACATTGATGTGCCAAGAGTGCAGCAGCCTGGGGCTGCAGGGTTTCCCATTGGAAGACCTGACACCTGGATTGCCCCAAACATGGAGCAGCCACAGTTACCTGCATTTACTGGTCTCCCAGGGTGTAGAGTTAATACGGAAAACTTTCTGCCTGTCCATTTCTTTCACTTGTTTATGGACGATGTATTTTTGGAAGAGATTGTGGAGCAGACAAATGTGTATGCAGAGCAATATTTGCGGGACAACGCTGCCAGACTTAAGCCTCAGTCTAGAGCTACTCATTGGGTTCCCACATATCTGGAAGAGATGAAAAGGTTTTTAGGTTTGTCTTTTTTGATGGGGTTGATCAGGAAGCCGTCACTGGCTTCTTATTGGTCTACTAGTCCCTTGATGGCAACTGCTATATTTCCTGCAACTATGACACGTAATCGGTATTTGCTTCTTCTTCTAGACAATGCTTTAGCCTTGCCACGAGATCACCCTGATTGTGACCGCCTTTTTAAGATTAGGCCTGTCCTTGATCATTTTGTGGATCGGTTTTCAGAGGTCTATGTCCCAGGCAAAGAGATAAGTGTGGACGAGTCTTTGGTCCTTTTCAAGGGGCGTTTAGTTTTTAAGCAGTACATTCCTAGTAAGAGGGCACGGTATGGGATTAAATTGTATCTGCTGTCAGAAAGCAGTACAGGATATGTGTATAATTTCCAGGTCTACACTGGTAGGGATTCCAGTATTGACCCTCCTGGTTGTCCGGCCACTTTTGGAGTTAGCGAAAAAATTGTGTGGGAACTTGCTAGACGGCTGTTTAACAAAGGTCACCATTTGTACGTAGATAATTTCTACACTGGAGTGCAGTTGTTCAAGGAGTTGTTTAGGGTGGACACTGTTGCTTGTGGCACAATCCGTTCCCACCGGAAAGGCTATCCAAGGGAGCTTGTCTGTAAAAAACTTGAGAGGGGACAGTGCAGTGCCTTGCGGAATAATGAGCTGCTAGCTCTGAAATTTTCCAGACAGGAGGGATGTGTACATGCTATCGACCATCCATGATGAGAGTACTTCCCCTGTGGCTGTTTGGGGTCAGGTTGCGGAAGTGCGCAAACCTGCGTGCATTTTGGACTACAATAGGCACATGGGTGGTGTTGATAGAGTAGATCAGAGGTTAGAACCTTACACTGCTCTTCGTAAGTCATATGTGTGGTATAAAAAGTTGGCCCTACATTTATTTCATTTGGCAACTTTTAATGCCTTTATTGTATACAAGGATTGTTCACCCGAGTCAAGGATGACATTTGTTAAATTTCAGGAGTCGGTGATAGAAAGCCTTATTGTGGTGGAACCGGCAAGAGTTCCTAGAGTAGAAGTGGTGGAGGATGTGGCTAGATTGAAAGATCGGCACTTTCCAGATCACATTCCTCCCACTCCCAAAAAAGACATGCCCACAAAGAAATGTAGAGTATGTGCCCGGAGATCAATCCGGAGGGAGAGCCGGATGTACTGCCCCGAATGCCCTTCAAAGCCTGGGCTGTGTGTGCCCAGCTGTTTTAGAAGTTACCACACAAGGAAAAACTTTTGGGAAATACCGTCAGCGTAAGCTGTCTGTTTTATATTTTCATATGTTTCACGGTTGGCATCTGTTGTGTATTTAGTTAGAGCTTTTGTGTTTGTAGTTTTGTGCTTATTTTATAATTAGTAGTTTCTTTGTTGTTTATAAATTAAAAAAAGTGATTGCGTTGTCCGTGGGGTGGCGCTTGGCTGGCGGTGTGCGTGGGGTGGCGCTTGGCTGGCGGTGTGCGTGGGGTGGCGCTTGGCTGGCGGTGTGTGTGGGGTGGCGCTTGGCTGGCGGTGTGCGTGGGGTGGTGCTTGGCTGGCTGTGCCAGCCAAACGGCAGTCCACACTCCCATCAGCTGGTGTGATTCTTGTATCAGGCATGTGGGCGTATGTAAGTGATGGGCCCTTGAGTGGCGCAGTCTGTCGATGTGAGTGTTGTAATGTGCTGGGCCCGTGGCTGGCGGTGTGAATGGTCTTGTGCGTGTCATGTATGAAAGGTGTGTGAATGGACTGTAAAGCGGTTGGTGCCTTGTCGCGGCTTTACAGCTCACGAGCTGTGAGTCATTGGTTCACTTTTTTGCCTTTCACTTATTAGCAGTGCATTTCATTTTTGTGAAATCTCTTGTTAATAAAATTTGATCCCCTGAACCATCACTCACCCTCATGCCAAATCCAACCAGTATGTGTTGTAAAAAATGACAAAACCTGCTCCGCTGTAATCAGGCGTCGCAGCACACCTGTGACACGCTAGGTGCCTCGGGTGGGACCCTGATGATGAAGCATGCCACCAACTTGGTTGGTGGGTGAGGGGTCTTCTTCACATAACCTAAGTGTGTTTCTTTTCACAATTTTAGTGTTTGGCACATCACGGATGTATGTGCACACATCAAAGTGATATATATTCCAAAAATACCTGTGTTTGGGGGGGAGGGCACACCTATGTTTTTGGTCCTGGGTGCGGCCTTCATGTAGGGAAACCTACAAAACCCAGAAACTTTTTAAAACTAGGCACCCCAAGGAGTCCAGGGAGGTGTGGCTTGCGTGGCTCCCCTAACATTTTCTTACCCAGACTCCTCTGTAAACCTCAAAATTTGCATAAAAAAAAAGCATATTTTCCTGATTTTTCTTAGTAGGATCACCGCTCCAGCACAAAATTCCTACTCACCCAGTTTTCCCCTCAGTCTCCCAAGTAAAATGACACCTCACTTATGTGGGTCCCCAAAGCAGAGTCCGTCTCAAGATGTATAAAAGAATATGCCCTTATAAACTTGCTGTGCTATCCCTTCTATCCCTTCAGGTTTTGGGCCTTATTCTGTTGCAGGCACCTGGCCCACCCACACAAGTGAGGTATCTTTTTTATCGGGAGACTTGGGGGAACGCTGGGTGGAAAGAAATTTGTGGCTCCTCTCAGATTCCAGAACTTTCTCCCACAGAAATGTGAGGAACATGAGTTTTTTTAGCCACATTTTAAAGGTTTGCAAAGGATTCTGGGTAACAGAACCTGGTCCGAGCCCCGCAAGTCACCCCATCTTGGATTCCCCTAGGTCTCTAGTTTTCAGAAATGCACACGTTTGGTAGGTTTCCCTAGGTGCCGGCTGAGCTACAGGCCAAAATCCACAGGTAGGCAATGTTTTCTTCCAAAATTTTGGATGTGTCCACGTTGCGCTTTGGGGTGTTTCCTGTCGCGGGCGCTAGGCCTACCCACGCAAGTGAGGTATCATTTTTATCGGGAGACTTGGGGGAACGCTGGGTGGAAGGAAATGTGTGGCTCCTCTCAGATTCCAGAACTTTCTGCCACAGAAATGTGAGGAACATGTGTTTTTTTAGCCAAAGTTTGAGGTTTGCAAAGGATTCTGGGTAACAGAACCTGGTCCGAGCCCCGCAAGTCACCCCATCTTGGATTCCCCTAGGTCTCTAGTTCTCAGAAATGCACAGGTTTGGTAGGTTTCCCTAGGTGCCGGCTGAGCTAGAGGCCAAAATCTACAGGTAGGCACTTCGCAAAAAACACCTCTGTTTTCTTCCAAAATTTTGGATGTGTCCACGTTGCGCTTTAGGGTGTTTCCTGTCGCGGGCGCTAGGCCTACCCACGCAAGTGAGGTATCATTTTTATCAGGAGACTTGGGGGAACGCTGGGTGGAAGGAAATTTGTGGCTCCTCTCAGATTCCAGAACTTTCTGCCACAGAAATGTGAGGAACATGTGTTTTTTTAGCAAAAATTTTGAGGTTTGCAAAGGATTCTGGGTAACAGAACCTGGTCCGAGCCCCGCAAGTCACCCCATCTTGGATTCCCCTAGGTCTCTAGTTTTCAGAAATGCACAGGTTTGGTAGGTTTCCTTAGGTGCCGGCTGAGCTAGAGGCCAAAATCTACAGGTAGGCACTTCGCAAAAAACACCTCTGTTTTCTTCCAAAATTTTGGATGTGTCCACGTTGCGCTTTGGGGTGTTTCCTGTCGCGGGCGCTAGGCCCACCCACGCAAGTGAGGTATCATTTTTATCGGGAGACTTGGGGGAACGCTGGGTGGAAGGAAATTTGTGGCTCCTCTCAGATTCCAGAACTTTCTGCCACAGAAATGTGAGGAACATGTGTTTTTTTAGCCAAATTTTGAGGTTTGCAAAGGATTCTGGGTAACAGAACCTGGTCCGAGCCCCGCAAGTCACCCCATCTTGGATTCCCCTAGGTCTCTAGTTTTCAGAAATGCACAGGTTTGGTAGGTTTCCCTACGTGCCGGCTGAGCTAGAGGCCAAAATCTACAGGTAGGCACTTCGCAAAAAACACCTCTGTTTTCTTCCAAAATTTTGGATGTGTCCACGTTGCGCTTTGGGGTGTTTCCTGTCGCGGGCGCTAGGCCTACCCACGCAAGTGAGGTATCATTTTTATCGGGAGACTTGGGGGAACGCTGGGTGGAAGGAAATTTGTGGCTCCTCTCAGATTCCAGAACTTTCTGCCACAGAAATGTGAGGAACATGTGTTTTTTTAGCCAAAGTTTGAGGTTTGCAAAGGATTCTGGGTAACAGAACCTGGTCCGAGCCCCGCAAGTCACCCCATCTTGGATTCCCCTAGGTCTCTAGTTTTCAGAAATGCACAGGTTTGGTAGGTTTCCCTAGGTGCCGGCTGAGCTAGAGGCCAAAATCTACAGGTAGGCACTTCGCAAAAAACACCTCTGTTTTCTTCCAAAATTTTGGATGTGTCCACGTTGCGCTTTAGGGTGTTTCCTGTCGCGGGCGCTAGGCCTACCCACGCAAGTGAGGTATCATTTTTATCAGGAGACTTGGGGGAACGCTGGGTGGAAGGAAATTTGTGGCTCCTCTCAGATTCCAGAACTTTCTGCCACAGAAATGTGAGGAACATGTGTTTTTTTAGCCAAATTTTGAGGTTTGCAAAGGATTCTGGGTAACAGAACCTGGTCCGAGCCCCGCAAGTCACCCCATCTTGGATTCCCCTAGGTCTCTAGTTTTCAGAAATGCACAGGTTTGGTAGGTTTCCCTAGGTGCCGGCTGAGCTAGAGGCCAAAATCTACAGGTAGGCACTTCGCAAAAAACACCTCTGTTTTCTTCCAAAATTTTGGATGTGTCCACGTTGCGCTTTGGGGTGTTTCCTGTCGCGGGCGCTAGGCCCACCCACGCAAGTGAGATCATTTTTATCGGGAGACTTGGGGGAACGCTGGGTGGAAGGAAATTTGTGGCTCCTCTCAGATTCCAGAACTTTCTGCCACAGAAATGTGAGGAACATGTGTTTTTTTAGCCAAATTTTGAGGTTTGCAAAGGATTCTGGGTAACAGAACCTGGTCCGAGCCCCGCAAGTCACCCCATCTTGGATTCCCCTAGGTCTCTAGTTTTCAGAAATGCACAGGTTTGGTAGGTTTCCCTAGGTGCCGGCTGAGCTAGAGGCCAAAATCTACAGGTAGGCACTTCGCAAAAAACACCTCTGTTTTCTTCCAAAATTTTGGATGTGTCCACGTTGCGCTTTAGGGTGTTTCCTGTCGCGGGCGCTAGGCCTACCCACGCAAGTGAGGTATCATTTTTATCAGGAGACTTGGGGGAACGCTGGGTGGAAGGAAATTTGTGGCTCCTCTCAGATTCCAGAACTTTCTGCCACAGAAATGTGAGGAACATGTGTTTTTTTAGCCAAATTTTGAGGTTTGCAAAGGATTCTGGGTAACAGAACCTGGTCCGAGCCCCGCAAGTCACCCCATCTTGGATTCCCCTAGGTCTCTAGTTTTCAGAAATGCACAGGTTTGGTAGGTTTCCCTAGGTGCCGGCCGAGCTAGAGGCCAAAATCTACAGGTAGGCACTTCGCAAAAAACCCCTCTGTTTTCTTCCAAAATTTTGGATGTGTCCACGTTGCGCTTTGGGGTGTTTCCTGTCGCGGGCGCTAGGCCCACCCACGCAAGTGAGGTATCATTTTTATCGGGAGACTTGGGGGAACGCTGGGTGGAAGGAAATTTGTGGCTCCTCTCAGATTCCAGAACTTTCTGCCACAGAAATGTGAGGAACATGTGTTTTTTTAGCCAAATTTTGAGGTTTGCAAAGGATTCTGGGTAACAGAACCTGGTCCGAGCCCCGCAAGTCACCCCATCTTGGATTCCCCTAGGTCTCTAGTTTTCAGAAATGCACAGGTTTGGTAGGTTTCCCTAGGTGCCGGCTGAGCTAGAGGCCAAAATCTATAGGTAGGCACTTCGCAAAAAACACCTCTGTTTTCTTCCAAAATTTTGGATGTGTCCACGTTGCGCTTTGGGGTGTTTCCTGTCGCGGGCGCTAGGCCTACCCACGCAAGTGAGGTATCATTTTTATCGGGAGACTTGGGGGAACGCTGGGTGGAAGGAAATTTGTGGCTCCTCTCAGATTCCAGAACTTTCTGCCACAGAAATGTGAGGAACATGTGTTTTTTTAGCCAAATTTTGAGGTTTGCAAAGGATTCTGGGTAACAGAACCTGGTCCGAGCCCCGCAAGTCACCCCATCTTGGATTCCCCTAGGTCTCTAGTTTTCAGAAATGCACAGGTTTGGTAGGTTTCCCTACGTGCCGGCTGAGCTAGAGGCCAAAATCTACAGGTAGGCACTTCGCAAAAAACACCTCTGTTTTCTTCCAAAATTTTGGATGTGTCCACGTTGCGCTTTGGGGTGTTTCCTGTCGCGGGCGCTACGCCTAACCACGCAAGTGAGGTATCATTTTTATCGGGAGACTGGGGGGAACGCTGGGTGGAAGGAAATTTCTGGCTCCTCTCAGATGCCAGAACTTTCTGCCACAGAAATGTGAGGAACATGTGTTTTTTTAGCCAAATTTTGAGGTTTGCAAAGGATTCTGGGTAACAGAACCTGGTCCGAGCCACGCAGGTCACCCCTCCTTGGATTCCCCTAGGTCTCTAGTTTTCAGAAATGCACAGGTTTGGTAGGTTTCCCTAGGTGCCGGCTGAGCTAGAGGCCAAAATCTACAGGTAGGCACTTCGCAAAAAACACCTCTGTTTTCTTCCAAAATTTTGGATGTGTCCACGTTGCGCTTTGGGGTGTTTCCTGTCGCGGGCGCTAGGCCTAACCACGCAAGTGAGGTATCATTTTTATCGGGAGACTTGGGGGAACGCTGGGTGGAAGGAAATTTGTGGCTCCTCTCAGATGCCAGAACTTTCTGCCACAGAAATGTGAGGAACATGTGTTTTTTTAGCCAAATTTTGAGGTTTGCAAAGGATTCTGGGTAACAGAACCTGGTCCGAGCCCCGCAAGTCACCCCTCCTTGGATTCCCCTAGGTCTCTAGTTTTCAGAAATGCACAGGTTTGGTAGGTTTCCCTAGGTGCCGGCTGAGCTAGAGGCCAAAATCTACAGGTAGGCACTTCGCAAAAAACACCTCTGTTTTCTTCCAAAATTTTTGATGTGTCCACGTTGCGCTTTGGGGTGTTTCCTGTCGCGGGCGCTAGGCCTACCCACGCAAGTGAGGTATCATTTTTATCGGGAGACTTGGGGGAACGCTGGGTGGAAGGAAATTTGTGGCTCCTCTCAGATTCCAGAACTTTCTGCCACAGAAATGTGAGGAACATGTGTTTTTTTAGCCAAATTTTGAGGTTTGCAAAGGATTCTGGGTAACAGAACCTGGTCCGAGCCCCGCAAGTCACCCCATCTTGGATTCCCCTAGGTCTCTAGTTTTCAGAAATGCACAGGTTTGGTAGGTTTCCCTAGGTGCCGGCTGAGCTAGAGGCCAAAATCTACAGGTAGGCACTTCGCAAAAAACACCTCTGTTTTCTTTCAAAAAAATGGGATGTGTCCACGTTGCGTTTTGGGGCGTTTCCTGTCGCGGGCGCTAGGCCTACCCACACAAGTGAGGTATCATTTTTATCGGGAGACTTGGGGGAACATAGATTAGCAAAACAAGTGCTATTGCCCCTTGTCTTTCTCTACATTTCTTCCTTCCAAATATAGGAGAGTGTGTAAAAAAGACATATATTTGAGAAATTCCCTATAATTCACATGCTAGTATGGTCACCCCGGAATTCAGAGATGTGCAAATAACCACTGCTGCTCAGCACCTTATCTTGTGCCCTTTTTGGAAATGCAAAGGTTTTCTTGATAGCAATTTTTTACTCTTTATATTTCAGCAAATGAATTGCTGTATACCCGGTATAGAATGAAAACGCACTGCAGGGTGCAGCTCATTTATTGGCTCTGGGTTCCTCGGGTTCTTTATGAACCTACAAGCCCTATATATCCCCGCAACCAGAGGAGTCCAGCAGACGTAACGGTATATTGCTTTCCATAATCTGACATTGCAGGGAAAATTTACAGAGTAAAACGTAGAGAAAAATTGATGGTTTTTTCACCTCAATTTCAATATTTTCCTTTTTCAGCTGTTATTTTCTGTAGGAAACCCTTGTAGGATCTACACAAATGCCCCCTTGCTGAATTCAGAATTTTGTCTACTTTTCAGAAATGGTTAGGTTTCTGGGATCCAGCATTGGTTTCATGCCCATTCCTGTCACTGACTGGAAGAAGGCTGAAAGCACAAAAAATTGCAAAAATGGGGTATGCCCCAGTAAAATGCCAAAATGGTGTTGAAAAATTGGGTTTTCTGATTCAAGTCTGCCTGTTCCTGAAAGCTAGGAAGCTGCCGAGTTTAGCACTGCAAACCCTTTGTTGATGCCATTTTCAGGGGGAAATCCACAAGCCTTCTTCTGCAGCCACTTTTTCCAATTTTTTTGAAAAAAACAAAATTTTCACTGTATTTTGGCCAGTTTCTTGGCCTCCTTCAAGGGAACCCACAAAGTCTGGGTACCTCTAGAATCCCTAGGATGTTGGAAAAAAAGGACGCAAATTTGGCTTGGTTAGCTTATGTGGACAAAAAGTTATGAGGGCCTAAGCGCGAACTGCCCCAAATAGGCAAAAAAAGGCCTGGCACAGGAGGGGGAAAAAGCCTGGCAGCGAATGGGTTAAGAGTGTTCAAACAGGCAGTGTAATAAGGATGCTAAGTTGGCCTGAATCATGATCATAACTCAAATAAGGAGAAATTAATTCAAAACAGATACAATTATCATATAAACCCGATAAAACCCTTTTTCAGAAATAAACTTTTGGCACTAGACTAATTGCAAATTAAGCACAGTGAGCTAAAGGAGTTAAAAGTAGTTTTACATATATTAAAAATGCCTGAGATGGCTTTAGAATAATGGTGCCGTAGTATTCACATTGAAATGCAACAGCTGCATGTTGGAAAGAAAAGCTTCAGGCACCTGCATGTGATTATTTACAAATAATGCTCCGGGTAGCTAAAAGGGTTAAAAGTGGCTGTACACATATAAAAAAAAAATGCCTGAGATGGCTTTAGAATAATGGTGCCTTAGTATTCACATTGAACTGCAGAGGGTAGAGGTATGGAGCGCACAGAGGGAGTACACATATGCCAACGGGCAGGATGCACATAAAACTGGTGGTCAAGATCGTGCTGAAGACGGGGCAGTTATATGTGAAGGTAGCACACGGCAGGTGGGGCATGCTTACGGCACACAATGGTGGAAATGGATGGGCACTGGGAACCAGCAGAAGACAGTTGAGAAGGCTGCAAGAGACAACGTGCAAAGGGGGTGCACCAACATGCTTAAAACTGCAGGTATACAAGGGAAAAGGGGCAGAATGCAGAAGTTACTGTGGCTCAGAATCTTGCACTAGATAGAAGCATGCATAAAGCAGCTGGGTAGGAAAATGGCCATTTGTCACAATGCAGATGGATAAGGCACCCAAGAATCGGGCTCAGGGTGGGCTCTAAGCCCCTTTTAAGATTTTTTATTTTTTTTATTTTAAGAGATTTTGCAAGAACTGTGCAGGCAAAACCTAAAAATGTGCTACTTCACAGCAATGAAACTGATGCACGAAATGCATAGGGCTGATCAACGGCGGCCAAAGCAAATTAAATCCATATAAAATTATATCTTGAGTATAGGTATTCACAAATGGAAGCACTATTGTGAAACATACTGGACAAGTAAACCAGGTCCTCAGCAAGTGTAAATAAAGTATCAAGGTGCTACTTTTACAATCTCTTGCCAAATAGCCATGTAGCAATTACCACTTTTTCAAAAGAGTGAAAGCTTACAGAAAGAGATGTAACAACCTCAAAACAGAAACACAGCACTGCAGGACCCAATACCACAGTGTCTGCAGCGCTCTAGAACAGCAGCACATCAGCACAAATTTGGTAGTCAGGAGACCACCGCGTTCCTAGTGAAAAGATGAGGTTATATCTCAGGGTGGGGTTGTCCCAGGATTAACCCTCTTATTTTATACCTCCTGGTTGGTGGACTTTACGGCACACAGGAAGCAGAGAAAGAGCAGGCAGGCAATCACTGCAGGTTCCTTCTTTGCCGTGTTTGAGTGTGAGCTGTCCAGGGTCTGGCTCTCTAGTGAGTCTGTGGGTTTTGTCCTCTCTAGCAATGACTGCAAGACAGGGCGAGCACAGCACAGAGGCTCAATGCTGCAAGAAGGGAGGTGAAACTGGGAGAGGCCAGCAGGAATGTGGCTGGCCACGTCGCACGTAGGGCGACAATAAAGGGGACAGCTTCTTAGCGTCGCTCCCCTGTTAGAGGAAAAATTGGCCAGGGGGGCCTCCGTACTAGGGAGGGTGGTCCACCCCCGGTTTATGGCCCCAAAAGGTGCGAGGAGGGAGGAGTGAGGCCAGGAGGTCCATTTAAGGGGTGACCTCCCAGGGCTGGGCCTCTTTTGGCGAAAGGCGAGCAACCTCCCACCCACCCCTACGACAGGGCAAACAAGCTCATGCATTCAGAGATGAAGAGGTGATTACATATGTGAAAGAGGTGTTTACAACATGAATTTCTCAACAGGAACATCAAGAAACGTCGCAAAGCGGAGTTACAGGGCGATCCTAAAGCTATAAATGATTAAAAGGCCTCCAGATGGTGATTCCTGGAGCAAAAAGCTATTCCTCAGGCTACTTGGAGCCTTTTACGGCGGGGCCTGGGATGATGTGACGGCGCTCCTTAATCCCGCAAGGGACAGTTGGAATCCTGAGCAACTGTGGAGACTGGCCTGGGTCTCGCTCTGACTTGTCAGGAGCATGACAAATTGATAAAGTGGTAAACCACAATAAAGGAACGAGCTGTAAGATGCTAAGCGTGCTGGTGCAGAGAACACCAGATGGAACAGCTCTAGCTTTCTCAGGATGGGTGTCGGCCAATGTTTAAGAAACTCATCGCTGACACCGGGATCGCCCGTAAGCTAACCCAACCTGTGTAAATAATAAACTTGCGACATATTATACCCACAAAATGTTGTCCTAGCATTTATTATGTTGCATGCATGATATTGTGATAAATGCCAATTGCACACCCACTAAGGGACTAGGGGTAGCAGCGCTATGTGAAATTCGAGCAGGGAGAGCGTCTGGCGTGGAGGGAGCAGGGGAGCAAGAAAGAGCTCTCGATCACAAATTGACAGACCAGCCCGTTCAGCAGCATGTAAGCCCCATCTCCCATAAAAAGCACAGCTAACGCAACAAAACACAATAATACAAAAATTGTAGTGCTCGCAAAAAGTGCGTCAAATATTGCAGATATTCACCTGGCCTGCTCTCCCCTCAACCTTGAGCAGAGACGGAAGGGAGGAAGTGTGGAAACAGAACGCAGCAATGCAAGGAAAAGCAATAACTGGTTAGGGGGAGATCGGTGGATGGGCAAGCAATGGGGACAGCGAGGAGGTGGCGGAAACTGCAAGAAGGAACGAATGTACATGATGTCGGAGCAGCGTGTAGAGACAGCCTGCAAATAAGATGCTCTCTGATGGAGTGCTGCAGTTTGACATTTTTAAAAACAGTATCTCTGCAGGCACATGAAAAAAATGAAAAGTAAAACAGTTTCACATAAGCGAGCCGACGGCCGCATGAGCATTAGCTTGGAGGAGACGCACAAAGGGAAAAAGAAGCTCGCTCACAGTCAAAGTTACCAGCAGAAGTGCAGTTAGCCATGTAACAGGGGCAATGCCCAAGGCGGTAACCAAACTGTCCCAAGGAGGGACAAACGTAAAGCATTTACCAATGATAAAAAAGGATTTTTGAAGGGCAAGCCCACGAATGGTGAACTGATGGGTGTGAGGTGGGCGTGGTTAAAAGCCCAAATAGATAACTACACGTCGGGAAAACCAGTGCTTGCGCGCTGCTACACTCGACCTAAAAAGGAAATGAGACTGACAAATGAAGCCATCCAATGACAATAGGCAAGTTAAAAGTGCCTTTTTTTTTTTTTTTTTTTTAAAGAAGCAACAGATTATCTTAATTGACCGTGCAAGTGCTGTCTCAGGTGAGACCTCAAAAGTAATGCTGGGAAAGGCAGCACTGGAAGGACATGGTAATGAGTTCACGCTCCAGTATAGGGACAAATACAAGAAGAGGGAGGAAGTCTCACAAAAGCCAATGAATAAGAAGCAAGCAAACGAGTGACAAGAAAGCTAACAAAATGTAAGCAAAGGGCGGGCTCTAAAGCCCACTGTAAGCTAACAATATGTCTTGCAAGAGACAGCACATGCACTGCCTAGTAGATGAGAGCTAAAAAAGTAGTACCCTAAAAGTAAGCATTGTAAGAATACAAGTCAGCCAGTCTAGAAGATGGTAAAGAAGCTATGCTCCAGGGGAGGAACAAACACAAGACAGACAAGGAAAGCCATTAAATAAAAAGTAAATGAGTGACAATAAAGCCAACCGATGGTAAGCAATGGGGGGGCTCTATTCTCAATTAAGTTTTTGGAAAGCCCACAAAAGGTATTTGGAACCAAACAGTTTGAGCTGTCTTTTAGGCTAAACATAAAAATGGTTTCAGGTAGACAGAAATTAGGACCCATCCAATATGGAGCTTTTGGTCATTTCTTCACTCTTTTATGTTCATGAACAAACATTGTTATCCACAGTTTCTATATGGTGTAACACACATGGATTTGGCCATATTTTAACCATGCATTTGACCAGGCACATCCAGGAGATAGACAGAATTGCTCCAGCTGACCATGTGCATTGCTCTGAAACTACTGCAACACACAACTACCGCCAGTGAAAACGTGGAAGGGTACCCAAGGCATAGGCCCTAAGCGAGTATATGTTGACAACATGTACGGTGGGGTGGCTCACACCCTATGATGGTCATTGGGAGTGGGGTGTACTTGGGGAACTGAGTGTCAGAAAAATGGTGGTCAAGATGCATGCAGTCATTACTGGAGTCAAACACTCATACACTCCTGACCCCTTAGTTCTTTGAACTGCAGCAGATGAAGCCTGGGTTGAGGAATTAATTTGAAGGGGCACCACAACAAACACTCTTTGGACATGTTTAACTTTCCACTCATATCCCTGCCCATCTTTTTTCTGTTTTCTCATCTACTGTCTAGTGTTGTTTTTCAGGTGGCTAGATATTCTGGTCATCTTAAGCCTTCTCCTATTCATTCTGTACGCCTTCTGTCCTTGACACTCTAAGCCTGAATACAACTTTGGCGGAGGGGGTTAATCCGTCCCAAATGCGACAGATATCCCGGCCACCGTATTACGAGTTCCATAGGATATAATGGACTCTTAATACGGTGGGCGAGATATCCATCACATTTGGGACGGATCAAGCCCCTCCGCCAAAGTTGTAATCAGGCCCTCTGTGCCTTGTTTTCCTTCACTTTTCCATTTTTTCTCCCCTTTCCACTCAGCCTCCCCAACCCATCGTTGCAGAAGACCACAGTGAGCGGGAGCTAACTGGAATAGATTTCCACTAGTTTTATTGCCCCGATATTTCACTTAATGACAGTTCCAAATAGTTTTCTTGTGAAATGTACGCAGGTCTGTTTTCATTGTACTTTTGGCCTTTGTAGGCAGTAATATGTTCCAACTAATCCCTGCCTCTCGAAATCCGTCTATCCCAACTGCCCATCAAGCCAGTCATAGTTTCAGTACTTTATCAATCACATTTCAACCTCTGCTTCAGACTCCATTCCTACTGCTATTTGGAGTCTCTATCCTGTCCCCGCTATATTTTCCACACTACTTCCAATCAGCTCCAGGATAGTGCTACATAAAAAAAAAACATTTTTTGAAGCAGGAAATGTATCATACAACAGGTAAGTTGTATGGTAAGAGAATTCATACAGTACAAGACTCCAGAGAGGAAAGAGAACGATTCTGACAAGTCATCAAGCAACTGTCATTCTAAAGGCTTAACCCAGAAGCCTCACAGAGAATTACAACTGATGCATGTGCAGTACAGTGTGATAAATCAAAAGTAAAAATGTGTGTGTGTAAATATATAGATATAAAATAAATAACCATAAATAACACCTTCACAGTCAGCTGTATTTCAATGTCATCACGATTTGACAGAAGAGGATTACAGACTGCAAAGTAGGCTTCTATATGGCCTTGTTGTTGGGACAAAGAAGCGCCCAAACAGCAAAACATTTTTGCCTTGGGCACCAAACATCCAAGACTAGAGCTGACGTAACTTTCCTCTTCCCATCAATTCCACATTCCCACCCTACCCTCCCCATCGCTCTCTTCTGTGCTTCCACCCTGCTGGCATCTCCCCTTCTGACTGCGTACAGATATCCTCCTCGATGCTCTCCACCGCTCCCCCTTTTTACCCTCCATTTTGCCTTCTCTAGACTCTACCCTCCCTTACTCTACCACTTTCACCGTCTTTGGTCATATTATGTTCCTTTCTCGTGCCCCGAACCTCGCTGCCCTCCTAGATGAAGGTTCTGTCCCCTCTCACCTTCACCTTGGTGGTACCTTTCTTCCTATCCTCCTCTCTCCCTGTTACTCCTCAGTCTCTCCGCCCTATTTCCCCTCTACTAGTCTCTGTCCTGTTATCTCTCCGTGCCTCCCCACCCACGCCATTTCAGGGCACCTTCTCTCAGGACTTACCCAGTCCAGAGGCGTGTCCAGCCTTCACGCACTTCTTGATCCGGCTCAGCACGGTTTGGTCGCTCTCCAGACTCTGCAAGAGAAGTAAAGGGCGGGTGAGTGTCCGAGAAACACTTGGCAGCGCCGGCGCGCGGCCTCTGAAGCGGCGCCAGCCGCAGCGGCTCTCCCTGGGCCATTCATGCACTCGGGCCTCGGCCGTGCCAGCGCGAGGGCTGCAGAGCGGCCGGGACCCGGGCCAGGCTCCGGCGCACCGCTAGGAGCACGTGCAAGGCGAGGGCTCAGGTAGGGCCCAAGCACCGGAAGTCACATCTACATTATGACATCACACCAGGACTTTCAAGGCCTTTTACGGTGGGAGGGAGACGGCTGCAACCTGAAATTTCATAACAATGTGTACACGTATAAGGAAAACAACTATTGTGAGCCACCGGCGCATTTTTTTTTCTGAAGCTACCGGGGCGGTTAAAAACTCACAAACTTTTAACAAGCATTGGCAAAGACAATAGGTTTCCCCTATGCGAGAACTGTCGTCTTGCTCAATTTCTTTTAGTCATGTTGCACTG
This sequence comes from Pleurodeles waltl, assembly GCF_031143425.1. NCBI lineage: Eukaryota > Metazoa > Chordata > Amphibia > Caudata > Salamandridae > Pleurodeles > Pleurodeles waltl. Next base: position 990,317,458 of record NC_090440.1, read on the forward strand.
CAGCGCAGCCGCAGTGTAACATGGCAGAAAGTAAACAAAATAAAAGAGCTATGACGCGGTCACCAATGGCCGCATAACTGCTTTTTGTGTTTCAACTTTCAAGTTGTACAGCAGCTGTGCAACACGGCTAAAAAAAAATATAACCATGAGCGGGTGAGAGGGAAAAGAAGGATGTAAGGTACGGCCAGAGACGCCGACTTCAGAACAGGGGAACCAAGTTCAAATATCGTTGCCTCAACATCATGTGATTTTAGCAAGACCACTGAATCTCTCCTACCAAAAAGAAAAGAAAAGTGTGAACCTGTGTAATGTAACTGGTGCTTCTCAGGGCCTTAAGTGGGCCGGGTACTGCTAGTGTGCATGGGTAGGTCTAAAAGGCAGCTGCTGAGACGGTCCCCATAGGGCTTTCAAATTCTGCCCACACACTGGGGGAAAAAAATCTTAAATCTGCTGCAGTACCACCCTTCACTGCCTTTGATATAACTTTAGAGAGACTCGTTATAGTACTTTCACAGTCTCATAATTTCAGAACCAAAGCATTTTCAATATTATATGTAACAGAGCCATTATTGCTTATTTATTTCATGCAACTAACAACCATTGACGAAGCCAATAGTTCTGGCTTGTTGTAGGTGTAATGTTGCTTGTTGTATTATATATTTGGATGCAGTGACAGAAAGAAGCCACAAAATACCAGTCAGGGGCACAATATGCACAGATTTTTAGCTTATGAGTTTTTAAGCCACTCCCTTAATTGCATTGGCTACGATTCTTTGAGAGCCCTCAGTTTTTTCATACCACTTAAAGCCCTGGTGCTTCTGTAGAGGTTCCAAATACTTTCAGGTCAGGTTGAGATTGCTCTGTTTAAAAATGCACAAAAAAAAAAAAATTGTAACTCAATTGTAGCAGGAGCTGCGGAAGGACTGTTAAGGTTTAATCAATCTGTTCTTTGTCCATGATCCACATAAAGACAAGAAAGTGACTCAGGAAGTGACGCCTCTCACGTGCTGCCGAATTACAAGACAGCAAAGAAGAGTGATAACGAGGCCAACAAATGGTAGAAATGGCTGGGCTTAAAGCTCCTTTTCACAGTTCAGATCATCTCCAAGCGTCAGAACAGCATGTTCCCTAGAGGCAAGACCTAACAATTCAATCCTCTATTAACACAAAAATACATGTATTTATTTCATGAGTCTCGTAACAAACATGAAGTGCGTAGTATGCAGAAAATAAACACATTTCCCCATTAACAATCCTCTAGAAGTGCACACCGCATATATTACCACGATCGCTCCTTTAGGTATGAACTGAAGCACTGCTTTAAATGAAACTACAGAAGTGCAGGTACTTACTCTTTAGAGTACCTATATGCTCATGAGAAGTACCTGCCCTCTCCCATTACATGTATTGCATCAGTGCTGAGAAGTGCAGGTACTCTTCCTTTCAAATTTAAGAAGTGCAGGTACTTAGTACAGGACAGTATCTTCCCATTAAAAGCTCTGAACGTAAGACCTTATTCGTCTCATTGATGGTCCCCTTAGCTTATCCCTCCCCCCAGAGATGCCTTGATGTAGTACTGCAGATTCTTGTGTTTTTAACTTTATGACACCTTGTAAACTATGTCTGAAAGTAGCTGAGATGTCAACTAATCCTCTTCTATTTTTGTAAACATGTCCTAGAGCCTTCATATGGTGACTATTAATGCCCAGATTTCTGCAAAGCATACTAGTCTCCCCCTGGTTTAGGTCCACCCTATATAAAGATCCCATACACCTGGGACTTGTACAATACATTATATAGAGGGAAACATACTTAGAGCAATGCAGCATGTACTGGCAAACACTACTGGATATGACGACCGGATTTTGAAAAGCAAAAACATGGACACTCTACAAACACAGAAGAAAGACTACAATTTTACATCAACTTAGGGTATTGGACGACTTAGTTGACAGTGCTCCGAAAGACAGAAAATAGACACCAAGTCAATTTGGAACAACTTTTACACACAGTATAAACTCTGGTAATGTAACTCTTTTCTGATAAATATTGCTAAGTAATTCTACACTGGAACACATGAAAAACAGCCTCCTTTTGTGCCAAAGTGACTGAAATTCGCCAGGACAGATGGTGCAAAAATGAATTTGTCTAAGCAAAACCCGAGAGACATGCCTACTGTATAGCTGAACAATACCAGTGGTCAAAGTGAGCAGGATCAGAGGGCTATGACGTGCCCCTACTTTTATGATTTATGAAACACTGTTCCCTTACTTTATGTAAAAAGACAACTGTCTTGGGATGGTCAATTACCCCACTTTAAATGCATCAGCTGAAGTGTCATTCAGTGAGTCTACTCTGAGGGGAAACCAAAGCCGGACAGACAGTAAACAAGCCTTCCTGCCAGGGTGCCTGCTTTCATAATAAAATGCAAAGGTGATCTCTGAGTTAATCTGCAAATGTAAAGGATGCTTTAGAACCTTACTGGCTTTAATTGACCTAATCAATTTGAAGCTTTGTTATGACAATGATTTATTCTTTTTGAGTGGTACTGCAATGTGTTAACAACTGGGTTGTGGAGTGCATGCTTTTAATTGTAAATGTATTTATATCGTGCTTACTATACCAGGAGGTGTTGAAGGGACAGTATTGTAAAAAAAATTGCACTAAGTACACTCTGGGTGTTATCAAAATCTATATTTTTGGAAGAACCATTTTAGCTTAAATATTTTTCATATTTGGTGGCAGTCTATCTTATACTGTGTGCAATGCAAGTTTGAAATAATGAATTACATATTCACAGTGCTTTCTGTCACAGGATGTGACCGTGTAGTACTAAAAATACACAAGTCACTTTTCTTCACTGCACCAACCAAGACTTAATCCTGTGGTTCTCTGGTTACACACAGACCTCTGCAGTGCATTAACTAATAGAGTTTTCATAATGTACTCTAGTGCATATCCCAATCAGTAACAATGTTTCTAAATTTACTTTTCATTTAAGGCGCATGTTATTCTATATCTAGCTAACTGATGGTGAAAGTCCAAAAAAACTACGGATTGTTTTTTTTTAGTCACACCTTTGACCCCACCCCCCCATGTTCTCCGACTCCGCTCCCACTGCATTCCGCATCACAGTTCCCATTCTTTTTCTAATGGACTTCGACCACTGAACAATACATCATATCCTGGCATCACACAGGTAAAGTTCTGCCAAATGTGAGTACCACAGGTTTCAATGCTGCAGATCACGTGGAGGAAACCTTAAACTTGCGAAACAAGTCGTGATATCCAGAAACCACAGACAAAATCTCAAACCTAGAGACTGGCCGCAGGCCGGTGAACAAAAACCACATGAGGTCAGACAGGGCTATGCATCAGAGAGGCGTGGGTGAAGTAAATACAATTAAGTGTTTTCCTGCACTGTCCTGCACACAGACGTTGGGAATACTCCTTCCCGCATCCTCCGGACGTAAAACATTGCCTCATACTCAGGGCACTTCTAAAATGCACTTAGTGCTCACCGTCCATGGGCAGCTAGAGGTTAAACGTTTTCACTCCACATGTTTACACGGATTGTAGTTCCACTGAAAGGTATACGTTATAAATCAGACATACACTACAATTTGTGTTAACAAGATGTGTTTACACGCTATTATCTACGTAGCAAGAAAGGTCACAACTCATATCTATAGACCAGGGGTCTGGGAAGTCGCTACTGCTTTCTAATATAACCTCTGCAACGTTCTATGGAAGAAGCTGCCACTTCGTGAGGTTTTTGTGCTTTTTCTGCTCGAAAAGCGTGACTCTTGTATCAACTAACTTCACAAAAAGTAGACTCGAAGAGAAAAAAATCTGCCAACACTTGCCTTTGTGCACAGAAAAATCACGCCAAAGGTAAATTTGCAGAGAAAGGATTTGCATACATTTCCATTGTGGCTCGGTGTGATTAGCTTAAAAATGATGACGCAATGGGATGAAAATGATCTTGTACTTTAGTTAACATGAACTCACCGCGCGCACATTAATGGAAACTCGCAAGTAACAAAGCTGGCAGCTCTGCAATGGTAGACAGCTTTAACAACAAAAAATACCTGTGCACACCCTATTGCACGCTTTGCAACTGGAGTCCAACTATTACAGCTCTGTGGGTTATGCAAGTAGCTGAAGGATACCTGACGTTGTCACCACCACCACCGAGGATATAAGTGCAGTGCACTGCATTAGAAGACAGCATTTCAGTGGGGTATACAGCTGCAGAGCGGGCTGACACATCGGTGTGCGCATGTCACTAAAGAGCACACATGTAATATAACCACCCATTAACCATGCAGGGCTGGCCGCCATTGTAATCCCGGGGCCACGTCAGACTCGGTGTGTTTGTTTTGGCAATGCTTGGCCGCCTGCACATGCCTGCGAGGTACCTGGCGTTGTTCTGCAGTGAGTCACTGCCTCTACCTCCTCGGAGGGGGAGCCCCCTGTCTCGCATCTCTGGAGCAGTGCTCGACTCCCTCGGTGGGGGTGGAGGAGGGCTGTGTGTGGGGGCGCTGCACAGGGAGCTTAAGGTTTACTATCAGGATCATAAATTACTATTAAACCGGACACCTTAAACTGTGATGCGACTCCTGCATTTTCAGGCCTCAAACTCGCAGTTTGAGAGGTTGGCATCCGCTCAAGGGGCGCGCCCTCACAGGTGCAGGGCAGCGAACATTACGCGCGACTAGAGGCGGGCGAGCCCACAAATAAACAGGGAGAGCCGAGCCAAGGCCGAGCTCTGATAATAGTTGGAATGTAAATCACACAACAAACATCACGTAAAATATGTAAAGTATCGTCAAAATTCAGAAAAGTGTACCCCTTTAACAAGCGGAAGAAAGTGTTCACCTCCGCACATCAGATTATTAAAAGTGCTAATGTTCTAACCTGATTTTGAAAACACCCCTGCTCCCCGGCCCCGGAGACAATGTTATTACTGGATTAAGAGGCACATCGGTTATCTGTGTACCTTGTACTTGCGCTAGATTCGTTTTACAGATGTAGCAACATTATATAGTCCATGAAGACACAAGAGGTTTTTGTACATCGAGAGTCGCAAATCCTGAATACAAGTATTAAAAGGACAGTCATGCGTTAACTGTTAATTAAGATAGAAGAGGCTCGGTGATGTAAACTACACGCCTCGGATCACACACTTTGGGCAATCAGGGAAGCTAGGATTGCGCCTACGTTTTCTAACTTTCACATTTTACAATTCAGTCACTTCGAGGGTAACTCTCGCTTGTTTAACATCAAAGCTGTATGCTTTAATTTAAGGCGCACGAGAAAAGTGCGTGTGGAAGGCAGAAGTCTCAGGAAAGCTGGGCTCGTTTTGGGCTAGAGAATCCAAAATGACCTCAAGCTGAGCTAGGTGTCTGACTTAAGCTTTCAGATGTTTGGCCATCTCTGATCATGTCACGCGTGCGCTACAAAAATGAATACACAGCATTCATCCCTTGAACGTAGAGCGGAGAGACCCACTCTGTCTGCGTGGGGGCTTTTGGTACATTACTCGTCCAGACGAGGTTCGTACTCTCCCACAGGACACAGGAGTGGCAGCTCCATACCCCGAATTCGACAAGTGTGCCCTCGAACGGTCATTGCTAGGAAGAAGGCAGCCTAAACTGGAAGGAGTTGGTGCCAGAACCTCTTTTGTCCTCGGGCTCCAAAGCATGAGAGAGACAGCTCCAGCTCCATGTCGAGCACGATGGAGCCAATCAATGGGAAGCTTGCTGCGTCTGATTTGATTGGCTCCTCCTTACAGCACGGGTATCCTTGGTAACGCTGAGGCGGTAACACATTTGCCTCTGGTATCCAAGCCCAGTTGGCCACGATGTGAAATGAGAGACGTCTCAGGATTCCAGGAGACTCAACTCAACAAAACCTCTGAAAAGTGATCTGATGTGACTTCAAAGACACTACTCACCCCACACCCCGTTCTAAATAAAGTACACTTGACTGATGTGTTTATATGCCCTTAGGCAGTAGATAGGGATTTGTCTCTACCAGTCTTTTGCATACACTGGTACCATTTATCAAAACTCTTACTTTTCTTATGTTAACACCCACACACATTACCTCAGCACCATGTATACATTACAACATTTCTAGCCAAAATGTTGCTGTTCTAAGCAAAAGTCCAAGTGCATCACTTATTGAAGCGTGAGGGACCCTCATTTGTGCAAATTGATTTTTTTGGCGCCTAATACCAGGATCGAACTGGGACAAAAAGTAGGTTCGGCCACCAAAATAAAAGTGCCCCCCATTAGTGATCCAGTTAGCTAAAAAGGTGCCCCACATTTGCAAATTAGGTCAGTTTTGAACTTGTAAATACATGCTGTATGGGTATTTTGCAAAGCACTGGAGACTGCATGCATTTGTGTTTTCTGCAGTTCTGCAGGCAATGCTTGCGGCCATAAAACAAGTCCACCAACAGCCAAAAACTGGCCCAGACACTGACCTGTCAGACCAGCTGTTCGGGCGCGGCTTGATTGACTTATAGGCCAGTTCGACCCTGTCTAATACTGAATTATCTTGAAGTTTGTAAAGAGGTTAGGTGTGGTGGTACATAAACATGATATATTTCAGATAGTGAATTCCTCTCCTTCACCTACCTAGACACTTGGCCTGTCACTGATCTTGAAATATGCACATCTGCATAAACCACTGTCTACATTCGTAGTGTGCATTTATGGAACACTCTTTCATTAAGGAATACATTAATTTAGACCAGAACAATATGAACCTTTTTTTAAATATGTTTTATTTTTTTGACACTACATATTTTTTATTGCCATTTCACAAGTATATATATATATATATTTGCAACAAAACTGGATTAATAAAAGATCACTTTTAAAGTTTTACAGATACATGTAGCGCTTCAACAGCACAGCATCTTCCTTTTATTGCACACAGGTGGGATTTACAGTAGTGATTATTTTGTGGCTCTTGGCTACATGACCAACCTCTTGATTGGTCGGTTGATCAAAACTATAAATGAGACTGAAATTTATCCCAAATCCTCTTCTTCTTTTCTGGAATCCTCTAATTTCAACTCCATCTTTTCCCCTTGCTCAGAACCAATGAAGCTCAATCCCTTATACTATTACACAGGAACTCTCCATCTTGCTTCCATTACGTGTTTCATGACCATCAGCCCCAACTAGACCAACATGCAAACATGTCTGTTGATTTGTAGAGCTCCTAGTTTCTACAGGAGCACCATTTGAATCCCAGCTGCCTTTTTTTATCAATCCATATATGAAAGCTAACATTCGGCTTCTGGCTTAAACCTCTGAACAAAGGAGCAACCACAAGTCAGATTTTGAAACTCACTAGCCTCCAGCCCACATCTTAAGCAGTTAGGTGTCTGAGCTCACTGTCTTGCAACCAGTTCACTTCAGATTGAGTGGACTATGTGTGGCGTATTTAACCAGAACTTGTCAGAATCTAGCACAGGCTGCTTCTTCTTTTATACACAAATCTCCTCACCACTCTCCTTCCTCTAGACCACAGAAGTCCAAGGTAGGTAGGTTCAGGTGAGCACGATCCATGCCAGAAGCCCAGCGCAATTAGATATACAAAAAGTGATGGTAGGAATGCTTGAATGAATCGAAGCCAATGGTAATTACTTGGGGCTGCATCCAAGTCCACCCATCCCAGTTTTGCACATCATGCTACCTCAGATTGGACCCAGCCATATGTAAATCAGTCTTGACCCTGCTCCCATTAGAACAGTCTATCCCAAAGTGCCAGGCCTGGTCCTCCCTGAACCGGAACACAAGCAACTCAGGATCGGTTCCACCATAGTTAGGGCTCATCAGCCAGGTATAACTTGGTTCCAGAGGCACAGTGTGCTTGTGACTCACATCTGGGCATACCCCTCCCACTTAGGGTGTCACAGTGAAGCTTAAAAAAAATGTGATGGGTGGAATGATTCAATGAATCTGAGCCACTGGCAACTACTCTAGGCCGCATCTCAGTCCATAGTTATTTTAAACACCATGCTACCTTAGATTGGACTAGCCATAGGCAAATCAGTCTTGTCCCTGATCCAAAGGGAATAGTCCAGCCCTTACTACCCAGCCAGGCCCTCCCTGAACCGGAACACAAGCAACCCAGGACAGGTTCCACCCTTGCACATCAGCGGAGTCTGGGTTGCTTGTGTTCCATTTATGAGAGAACCTGGCCTGGCAGTTCAAGTTGGACTGCTTGCCCTCTCCAAGTGTCCTTCGAGTAACTTGCCCCTCACACCCTCCTCCTGTGGTCCATGTTGGCCTAGGCCCCACCCGCCATAACAGAAAAAAGCACTATGAAATAGCAGGCATTAACTATGTCATAGTGCGGACAAATCCAATTGGTATTGCTTACACAAAATATTGACTTTGTCTATGTTTTTAGGAATGTTGTACAGCAGCATGGCTACAAAAAAGAGCACTGTGAAGCAGTCACTTCCAGAGCTGTCCATGTCATAGCTTTTTTAAACTTTTAATTTTTCAGCCACACCAATGTACAACATGGCAAAAAAAGTGATTAAGTGAAATCCCTAGTGTCTAGTGGGGTTTCCTGGCCCTGGATCGCAGCACAGCTGTGATCCAGGACCAGGAAACCATTTCCGGAAGGCCTTGTTTAAAAGGGGAGAATCTCCCCTTTTAAATGAGGCCTTCCTGAACGGTGGGGAGGCCCATTCGGGCCCGTTTTCCGCACCGGAGTAGAAAGTGGTCTTACCTACTGCTTCCTGCTCTGATGGGGAAAACAAAGTGTGAAGTCAGAGCGCCTCATGGCACGCTGATGTCACAAAGGGGTGGGGGGAGACACAGAAGCTCGTGACCCACACCAGGGAGGGTGTGTGGGCATAAGCCAGTGGCCGGCGCCCGCACTTATGAGGTTAATGTTTTAGTCTGGACTCAAAATGCCAGCCAGACCTATTAGCTTTGCCAAAGCTGATGTTCGTCTGTTAACCTTTAGATAGCCTGATCATCCTTACACGGTGCTCTTGGGTTTAGCTACTCAGTACCTTGCCCAGAGGAGAGTTACTTTTCAGTATGCATGTAACAAGCACCTGACATAACACAGAAACCATGGCATTTGATGCAGCCAATACTTAGTGTTGAGGATCTAGTGCATCAAGAGCCATCTTGCACACAGTATTCACACATACAGATATTAGATAACCCATGATTTGTGTTAAAAGGATAACTTGTTTTTTGTATCATGCTACACTGCTCTTCTGCCATTCTAAGCACTGGAGATAGCTGTTGTTAGTATTACACGTTCTAAATAGTATCCCATCCATGTTTCTTAGAATGAGGGAAGGTTTGAGCCTCCCTTGCTGGCACTTAAAATCATGACCAGTCAGTCACTGCTTACAGTCAGTACGCACCACGTAACGAACGAGAACCAGTGACGTTATGGTAATCAAATATATATTTGTGCTCTATGTGTTGAAGCTAAGTGTACAAGTTACTTACCGTCGGTAACAAAATATCTGGTAGAGACATATTCTAGTTGCAGATTCCTTACCTTAGAATTTCCCCCAGACGTCAGACTGGATCTGGAGATTTTTCTTTGAGCAATACCCTTGCGCGTCGGTAGGCTCCGCAGGCGTCATAGGCGTAGTGCCCCCTGACAAAGGGTCCAGGACCCTACCCCGCCTTGTTTTTTGGAGTACCACATGGCGGTAGTGTTGTCCATGTACACCTGCACCACTTTCCCTTTGCGAGAGGGAAGGAATGGTTTCAACGTAAGGTAAGGAATCTGCAACTAGAAGTCTCTATCAGATATTTACTTTTACTGGAGTTAGTAAGATGTAAGGTCCCATCTCAGGTACGGGGAGGGCACGTGTAATGGACCTGTAAGTTAGATGTGTAATCTTGGAGAGATGGTGAACCTCAACAGAAGACAGGACACACTTCATCAACAATGCATGGAATGGTGGATGCTGAAGCATGGTGGCAGGTCCTGGGTCATTTGAGGCTTCTCTGGGAAGCTCTTATAAGGTGGGTTTTCATGGTCCAGTACAGGTGTCTGTGTGACTGTGGGGGAAGTCTCTTTTACTGATGAAGATATCTCTCTTTTCCGTAGCAGTTGTAGCAGGAACTATGTTAAGTTCGCTGTGGTTTCTGTGTGCAGCATGGTTTGCAGTCTGTTATCCTAGAGATATGAGGTATTACCATTTGCACGAGCCATTTCCATGTGAATATTATGAGTTGATCTGGAAGTGGCTGATGGAAAGCTTGTTTTGAAGGAGTTGGTTAAAGTTACATTGTGACTTCAAGTCCTCAATAGTCATCAGACATTCATGAGCTGGACCATAATCAGAGTTATGGATCATCAGAATATTGATGTGGTTGTGATACTATGTTTGCTACTAGTTCTTCCATGTTGAAGTCGAGGAGCACAATGTCATCCATGAGACAGTAGAATTACTATCCTCCATTTTGAAGAGTGGAGCATGATTCTGCAACATTAACATCAGTGGAATGCTTGGCCAACAAAACACATGCAGGGGTCTGTGACGCTGATGAGGATAGTCTAGGTCAAGAAGGGACTTTGGCTTTTGTACTATCCATTGTGTGTAGCGTGTCATCACTGATCTATATGGAGGTAGGCCTTGCTGCCGCTGTCTGTTGTATGTAGCTGGTCATAAATGACTTGTAGGGTGCTGGCATTTGCTGCTCTCCATTGTATGTAATTTATCATCTGTGACCCGTAGAAAGGTATATGTTGATCTCATAACTGTTATTTATCTTACAACGTGATTAGATTGGGTTAGGACTACTAACTTGTCCATGGCAAAGTAGTGTGGACTGTTGAAAAAATATGCATCCCTTTCTTTGAAGAATTTATGTGATGGTGGTGGTCAGCGTGCTGTGAGAATGCCATTCCAGATGAATGGCACAGCACCAGAGAAGCACTGAGTATTTTTTTTATTTTTTAATGAACCTTTTATTGTTATCTGAATTTAGGTCTAGTCCTGGAATATTTTGCTTTCACTACTAAGTGTATTAGAAAATGATCATGCATGACTTTTGTATGCGATGGGTGTAGTTCTTGGAATCCTTCTATCCCACAGAAGCCAGTTTAGTGATTCTTGTTCGTGTTGGACATTAGTTTCAGGGGCTATGCCTTTGTGGGCTGGAAGCCATATTTTGGGAGGCCTGCGAGTAGTGCTGCTCTGTAGTGCAGTCTAGATAGAAGTAAGGATTGGACCGTTGTCTGAAGGTCTCAAGTAGAAACCAGACATTTGAAGTTGGCTACCAACAATCTGGCAAGAATGATAGGTCTTGGAGCAACTCTTCGAGTTGGCCTAACTTCTACTGGTGCCTTCGCTCACATACACACCCCTCACCCACACTGGTCTGTTTCTCGGAGGTGTCTGGCGCGTCTGCTCTTGGCTGAACTGTAAGTGGAGCTCCTGCACTGTTTGCAGAGCTCTTTACATTTCACAGCACCCGAGTAGTCAACTCTTTATTTTTTATCTTTGTATTTTGGAACTTGTAGTCCTGATATTAAAATGAAATTTAAAGGACGATAAATCACGAAAGCAAACCCAAATCTGGACTGATTAAGCTACTCGTGTATGGGACCTGGAAATTTGAGAGTTCTTATGCACTATACAGCAACACTGCTCAGACGACAACACAACAATCCTATCGCTGCTATCTCTGAATGTTACACGTTCAAATAACATATAGTAAGGCCACATCATATTTCAAGAAGCTACACACTCCACTCAGTCAAAAATATATGCTGCACGTGCTAAATAATTCAGCAAAAACTGTTTACTCTCTATTGCACTAAAAACGGGAGTTGTTACTCAGGAAATGTCTTCCATTTACACGAATTTCTTCAAAGACGAAACAATTGTAAGCAGTTGGGGGTTGAAGCAGGGCTCATTGGTGGTCCTAGACTAGAACAGGTCAGTCTTGGTCAGTTGTAAATGGGAAGCCTGGTTTAAGACAACCAGCCCTTCTTGTGCAAGATATTGAACCAGCTAAGCCACCCCTTGCAAGCAAGGCCAGCAACATGAATAACTTTGTATTTTACATTTGAAATTCTACAATTCATATTTAAAATTAAAGTCACTCTGACTTCTGGACTTGGTGCGTGTTTTGCAAATTATTTTTCTGTTTGTTTCATCCTAGGAGGGGGTGCCACAGGAACGTGTAAGCAAACTACTGTGATGGGGGTGTGAACCCCCTTTGCCTCCCAATAGCTCCACCACTGCTGCAGGTGCCTACATTACACATTGCCTCGAAACCCAGCTCTCTTGGTCTTGTCACTTAATTACATACTTGAATATGTCGCTGCTGAAGGACTGACTCCTGCCAGACTAGGTCAAGCACTCTCCTTAAAACTCATCACAATGCTGCACATGTCGGGTGACCAGATGGCTCTATGCCATGCTGGCGGCTCTATGTCATGGGGACACCACGTTTCCAATCCTGGACTATGCTTTTACATGTCTTTGTTATTAGATGAGCCAGTCGGATTGACGCAATTAAAATAAATCAAGACCACACTTCCTACTTTTGTAGTGGCCAAGCCTCGATCGCTCCATTCCTCCCTCCCATTGTACCCCTACCTCCGGAGGGATTTAAATCCCAAAGAGACTAGCGTGCGGCATGCCCCCCCCAACCCCCCCCCACCACCTTCTTCCCCAACGTACCCCGCCCCCTGGACACGCACAGTGGCCGTCGGTGGAACGCTCCACTATGTCCTGCCATTAGGTCACCATTTGCACATACTCACGACATCACTCAGCATCAGCACTGAAGAAGCATTGCACATCAAAAGCTACCTCCATAAATGTACGTGCACGTGCCCCAGACAATAATACAAGCACACAACTCTTACATAAATTGCTCTGCTGTCATAGCAGATATTCTGTGCACACCCGTCCTAAAAAGCACCCGATTCCGGCCACATGACTCTGGAGCCGAGTGGGAACATTTCTCCCACAGGACGGTTGTGCAAAGAATATCTGCTATGACAGCAGAGCAATTTATGCAAGATCTATGTGTCTGTATGTGGGCCTTGGGCACGTGTAGTTAGTACTCGGAAAACTGCCCGAAGTAATCGGAAAAAGCACCCTGGGTGGCCCACAGAGCACAGAAGCCACACCGGGCATTGGTGCCATATTCAAATATAAAATATGTAACGACGTTCCAAGTATGTGCTTTTAATGTATTTGCGTACGTAATATGAGTGAATGCACGAGGCTTTGTGCAGAAGGGGCGTGTGACGTATGAAGGAGTTGTTACTTTTTCTTATTTGACGGTCCAGACGTATGAAGTCTCTTTCATCTTCCGCTCCCTTGCTGGGCTGCTCTGTTCATACACTGAGAACCCAGGGTCCGCACGCCAGTCTCATCACACACTGACATCGGTTTACAAAGACAAGGGTGCACCATCTGTATGGCACACATTGCCCATGAGCATCTCCTGGGTGTCGCGGAAGATTCCGGATTTCCAGGCAGACCGGTTTCGAAGTCTTGAAGTTTCAGGTGTTCACGTCCATCCCTTTCACTTTTTCAGTCCAATCAGCAAACTTCCGAGAGCAGAAATATAGTACTTTTACAAAGTGCTTAATTTGTAAATAAAAACGTGCTGGTGCCTAAAGCTCCCCTCTGAAACACGCGGCTGCTGCAATTAAATGTGCGAGCACGGAATACTGAGGCAGCCTAGTCCTAAAACTATTCAGTTTACAGCCACTCCCTGCCCCTTCAGCTCACTCTTGTAGCTTTCTGCTTTCTCCCTTTGTGAGGCTTTTCCCTCTTTTTCTTCTTCCTTTTTTCCTGTATGTGTATTTTGCTCACTGTAAATGCCTGATGGAGAAAAATAAGTACCAGCACCTAAAAATAAGTGCCGGTGCCCCCAACCGGCAACCACCTGCTCAAATTAAGAACTGATTCTAGAGTGGTTTTCGACTCCTACACCAGCAATGAGGTCTCTCTAAAGCAGGGGTCTTCAAACTGGGGGTAGGGCCCCCCCAGCCTCAGGTGATACCAGGAGTGGCATCAGGCTCTGGCCAAAAGAAAGATCTGCTTTGTTTAAAGCAGAAACCTGTTTATTGCATTTGTAAAAAGGTAACAGAGCTTAACTGCAATGTTTAAATAAGTCCAGACTTATTTAAACATTGCCAACTTAATAGAATAGTTTTGAAAAATTCTGAAGCGGGCAGATTTATTTTTTCCCACTGGGTTGGGCGCAGCATTAGCAAGTTTGAAAACCACTGCTCTAGAGGCTGCGAATCAAACAGAATTGAATGTAAAATGCTGTATGCCGTCTAGAAGTGCTTACATGGCATCACTTTCCAAACTGCTTATGCCGCACCTGATGACCAGACACCGGTGACACAGCTGAACCCTGATATAACAGACACTGTCTGGGAGTGGGTCCTGTGTCAGTGAAGGCAAGAATAAACACCATCTCCTGCTTGTATGTTTGTCAGGTTCCTTACCAAGGAAGCAGTGTGGTTAAAGGCGTAGGCAACCTTTGTTCAGCTGAGTTCGCCCTGCAGGATTACGTGAAAAAACACCTTGAGGGAGGTTCTGCTTGCTGTTTTCAAGAGCTGGAAAAAAGTCAGTGATTTGGTATGGGTCGCAATGAAAGCAATGAACTAGTTATGGATTTCTCAAGCAGTCCTTAGGAGAACTCAGAATGTGGCCCAGGAGTCCTTACAGATGTAGAATGGGTGGATGAGTTCCATGCCTTCCCTATTTTTGAAGAGGATATTCTAATCACCTATGAGAGTTACATAAATAAACAAAGGCAAAGCCAATAGATCTTGCATACACAAGATTAAGTCCCTCTGAAGACATTAAAAAATAAATATATATATATATATATATATATATATATATATATATATATATAATGTAATTTTTTTGTTTTGTAAATTAAATTGACAGGGAATCACCCGTGGGCAGGTCTTACCCCCTGTGAGGGGAATTTGTTTCACCCAGGGAAACCATACAGCTATTAAAAAAAATAAAATATATATATAGAGAGAGAGAGAGAGAGAGAGAGAGAGAGAGAGAGAGAGGGGGGAGAGAGGGATCACTTTTGTCAATGCGTGTTTAGTTTCCCTGGGGGCTGCGATCGGCCACCAGGAAAATCACACCCACATATAAGAGTGATCTCTTTTAATATATATATATACTTCAACTGACGTCTTTCAACTGTAGCTTTTAGGTAGCGATACATAAGTCAAGTAACTCTTGTGATTACTTTCCTGGTACAAAAGGATCTGACTTTTGTCTAGTGGCAGATTTGATGCCCTAAAGTAGCGCAGAAGGTTTTATGCCTACTGCAAAGAACAAATCTGTATTTAATGTAAATAGCTGAGTGGATTAGTAAAGCCAGCCATTACCTGCGCTATAATACAAATGAAATGTATGAGGCTAAGGAGAGGTGAAGGGTACTTTTGCAAGGTGGTAGTGAGGGAATCCGAGGAGGAGGTCATGAGAGTGGGAGCACCAATAATGATTGTTGGACTGGGCGTCAGAGGCGCTAAAGACTGATGATTAGTATGTGACAAGGTGAAGTAATAGTGTGTCTTTTTTGTTTTTTGGAGTGTCTTGAGAGAACGTGTTGATTGCGGGAAGAAACAAAGGTAAGGTGACTGACCTTTACTGTTGCACGCATCACACACACACACACCCACCAGCAATTTTGTGACTGTCTACGTAGGCTAGTGTTTTAGAGCGAGAGTCTAGTCAGTGGCAGAGATGGCGTCTCGTTGGATGACTGCTGCTCAAGCCCTAACTCGGGTGATAGAGGACAACTCTGAAGTAAGATCAGAGACTGAGGCAGCAGATACTGAGACAGCATCTGAGGGATAGGGCAATGGTGCAGACTCTGGGAGTGATTTTTACGACAACTCCTCTTCTAGTAATTCTGAGGGAGGTGATGAGGACAGTCCTGCTGTCCCTTCGCAGGCACAGTCTGTGCAGCGGGACAATAGCGGGTTAGACCAACCCAGAGAGCAGGTACACGTGGCAGCAAGAACAGAGAAAGTGCTCTCTTGGGAGCTCCCCAATTTAGTTCAGCCCCAAATTTAACTGCCCAAATCGTATTGTGGAGACATCAAAATTATCTATCACAAAATAACCTGGTTTTGAAAGGCAGGCACCTGCGTTTTTGGTCCTGGGCTCGGCAGCCATACAGGGAAACCTACCAAACCCAGACATTTATGGAAACTAGACACCAGGGGGAGCCCACTGAGGTGTGACTTGTGTGGATTCCCAAAAGTTTTCTTACCCAGAATACCCTGCAAAGGTGAAATGTTGAATAAAAACTCTATTTTTTCATGCATTTCTGTCACACAAACTACAGGAATATGGTGGGATCCACAAAATTCCTACCACCCAGTGTTTCCCCACCTGTTCTGATAAAAATGCTACCCCACTTGAGTGCCTGTACCTAGTGCCTGCGTCAGAAATGGATCACCCCAGGGTCAACAGTTGCCCTCATGCAAGGACTAACATTGACCGTGGTGCGATCCCTTCCTGACACAGGCACTAGGCCTACCCACACAAGTGAGGTACCATTTTTATCGGGAGACTTGGGGGAATGCAGGGTGGAAGGAAATTTGTGGCTCCTCTCAGATTCCAGAACTTTCTATCACCGAAATGTGAGGAAAAAGTGTTTTTTGTACCAAATTTTGAGGTTTGTAAAGGATTCTGGGTAACAGAACCTGGTGAGAGCACCACAAGTTACCCCATCCTGGATTCCCATAGGTGTCTAGTTTGAAAAATTGCACATGTTTGGTAGGGTTCTCTAGGTGCCAGCTGAGCTAGAGGCCAAAATCCACAGATTTCAATGTAAAAATGTGAGGTGCCATGTCGCGTTTCCTGTCACGAGCACTAGGCCTACCCACACAAGTTAGGTACCATTTTTATTGCGAGACTTGGGAGAACACAGAATAGAAGAACAAGGATCATTGCCCCTTGTCTTTCTCTGCATTTTATCCTTCCAAATGTAAGGTAGTGTGTAAAAAAGAAGTCTATTTCAGAAATGCCCTGTAATTCACATGCTAGTATGGGGACACCGGAATTCAGATGTGCAAATAACCTTTGCTTCTCAACACCTTATCTTGTGCCCACTTTGGAAATACAAAAGTTTCCTTGATACCTATTTTTCACTCTTTGTATTTCACCAAATGAATTGCTGTATACCCTATATACAATGAAAACCCATTGCAAGGAGCATCTCATTTATGAGCTCTGGGTACCTAGAGTTTTTGATGACCCTGCAAGCTCTATATATCCCCGCAACCAGAGGAGTCCAGCAGATGTAAATATATATTGCTTTCAGTAATCTGCCATAGCTGGAAAACGTTATAGAAGAAAATGTGGACAGAAATGGCTCTTTTTTACCTCAATTTCAATATTGTTTTTTTTTATTTTAGCTGTTACTTTCTGTAGGAAAACCTTGACGGATCTACACAAATGACCCCTTGCTGAATTCCGAATTTTGTGTACTTTTTAGAAATGTTTAGTTGTCCAGGATCCAGCATTGGTTTCACACCCATTTCTGGCACTAACTGAAAGGAGGCTAAAAGCACAACAAATAGTAAAAGTGGGGTATGTCCCAGTAAAATGCCAAAATTCTGTTGAAAAATGTGGTTTTCTGAGTCAAGTCTGGCTGTTCCTGAAAGCTGGGAAGATGGTGATTTTAGCACCACAAACCCTTTGTTGATGCTACTTTCGGGGGAAAACACTTGCTTTCTTCTGCAGCCCTTTTTTTTTAACCATTTTCCTGAAAAAAACGAAATTGTAGCTGTATTTTGGCTAATTTCTTGGTTTCCACCACGGTAACCCACAAACTCTGGGTACCTTTGGAATCCCTACGATGTTGGGAAAAAGGACACAAATTTGGCATGGATAGCTTACGTGGACAAAAAGTTATGAAGACCTAAGCGTGAACTAACCCAAATAGCCAAAAAGGACTCAGCAGGGGGGGGGGGGGTGCAGGGCAGCTAAGGGGTTAAAGAAAAGTCTGCTCTGAAAAGAAAAAAAATGATTGCCTTCTTTACACAATAGATCTATCAGATAAAGAATATGAAGTGTAATGATTCAGTGCACATCAGTCTGTCTTGCAGCACAACACGAGCCCATTATAGGAGGTGGAATGATACACCAAAACAGTCAATAGGACAAGGTAAAAGTAGTACACCTCATGGTGCAAGCCAAATGGATTTATATTTTAAATACTTGGGCCCAGATTTACTATCGTTTTGGGCCATGGTTGTGCCATTTTATGGCGCAGCGAAGATGTAAAACGCTGGTTGAGATTTACAAAGCCACGCAAGAGCAGATGTGCATCACCTTGCAAGGTTTCTTAAAAAAAGAAAAAAAAGTAGTGTATAGCCTTGTGCTGTGTTGCGTTACACCGTGTCAGGTAAATGTTACATTGGTGGCCACATGGGCATTCCCATACACCCACTCATGTATTTAGATGCAAACTTAGATTTACTAAAGGCAGTAAATATGGGTTTGCACCAAACAGTGTGCCTACCCAAAAGAGGCATAACAAGGAGAAAAGCCTTAATGTGTCCTCATTCGTACCACACATAGAAAGGGAATATGCCTTTAAGGATATTTTTTTGTGCAGGAAGGTAGGACTTCCTGCACCAAAAAAAATCCCTACCCATAATGCAAGCACCCTTGTGTCATGGTGCGGCGGTGCCTGCATTGGTGCTTAGCAGCCACAAGTGCCCCAGTGCTAGCAGAGAGCAGCACTGCTACATATGTTTGTAAATCTGGCACAGTTCAGTTCTCTCTCCTTCACGCCATGCAGCACCTTGCCTTGCCTTGCATGAAATGTTAGTAAATCCAGGCCCAGGTAGCAATAGAACAAGCTGTACTCTCAAGCCAGACCTACCGACGAGGGGAGCAGTGTAAGGATAACTTGGAATATATAAGGCGACACAATAAGCTGTGGCATGCAACATTTGTACTGAATAAAAAAAGGATAGCCAGTTGTCTACAGTTCTCAACGGTAAGGATGAGAAAGATTTTCAAAGCCCAGGCAAAATTACATTTTGGCATTGGCGTTTAGGAGCGCATAGTAACAAACCCTTTTGGAGGGAGATTGGTTGCTATATTGCGCCCTCTTGTGGCATCGCCAAAAGGAATCCACCCACAGTGGCCTTAATGTTACAACCAGCCCACCGCAGGAGACCCGAGTGACTGTGGTTACCTTTCATCCTTTACTTTCCTTGCACCTCCAACCGCACCCCCCCCCCCCCAACCCAGCTCTGTCTTCCCCCAAGCCTAGCCTCCACCGCAAGGATTTGGGGAAACCACTAATGTTGTATGAGGTCATTATATACCCATGCAATAAGTGCACATGGCTGCAGCCACACAAAATCCGCTTCCAGGTAGGCCACAGAGGGGATGCTTAAGAACCATGGCCATAGTTGTTACACATATTGGTGGTCATTCCGACCTAGGTGGGCGGCGGTTGCCGCCCGCCCGTCGGAATCCGCCTGAATACCGCCCGCGGTCAATTGACCGCGAGGGGTATTCTGACATTCCCGCTGGGCCGGCGGGCGATCTGATTCAGATCGCCCGCCGGCCCAGCGGGAAAGCGCCTTCCACAAGGAAGCCGGCTCGGAATCGAGCCGGCGGAGTGGAAGGCGTGCGACGGGTGCAGCAGCACCCGTCGCGCTTTTCAGTGTCTGCATCGCAGACACTGAAAAGCCTAGTTGGGCCCTGTTAGGGGGCCCCTGCCGTGCCCATGCCATGGGCATGGGCACGGCAGGGGCCCCCAGGGGCCCCGCGACCCCCCCTACCGCCATCCTGTTCATGGCGGCTTTCCCGCCATGAACAGGATGGCGGTAGGGGGGGTCAGAATCCCCTCGGCGGCGCAGCGAGCTGCGCCGCCTTGGAGGATTCTAAGGGTCAGGGGAAAACCGGCGGGAGACCGCCGGTTTTCCCGTTCTGACCGCGGCCAAAGCGCCGCGGTCAGAATGACCAAGGGAGCACCGCCGGCCTGTCGGCGGTGCTCCCGCCCCCGTTGGCCCTGGCGGTAGGGAACCGCCAGGGTCAGAATGAGGGCCATTGTCTCTGCCTATCCAAAATCGTTAGGATAGGTGATAATAACTTGTTATATAGTGATTTCACCGAAGTCCCTAAACAAACATCTTTTTAGTATATCATCCAGTCGAAAGTTGTGCTTTCTGAAGGAAGAATCGTCACTGCCAGGATATGCAACTCACAAGCAAATTCCAAAGAGATCTAAGCATCATGCGCTCAAGTCACAGCAGTACCTCACCAGCAACGTTCATGTTATGTCACTTAAGTACAACTACATTCCCTTCCAGTTTACAACTCTTATAAACTTCCAAAAGACGATGAATAACTTACGACAGGTCGTCTACCGCTGAACTGCACAACACACACCCAAGAGAATGCAATCACAAGTCATCTGATCAGAAGACTCTATCTAGTCAAGCTGAAAGGATCATGAGCATAAAAACAGTAACTACTATTGGTGCCTAGAGAATACTGGGCAACCCCCCGAAGCACATGTAATGTGCATTTAAGTATGAAATGGATATACTCCAGTGAAATACATAGCATACATGGTTAATCTATGCAAGCATAAAAATACTAAGTCTTGCTTAAAGAAAGCAAAAGTATAAAATACAATTTATACCCAAGAATGGATGCCAACAACGCCGCTTGATAAGCCTATACGGGTAAGAATTGTATCCACTACTGTTAGGGCGGCAGCACTTGTCTAAACTTCCTTCAACACCAACAGCACCTTCTGCATTAGTTCTGGACCATTTCAAGCAGTCACCATATCCAACATGATGTGTAACGTCATCACAGGGCTAAGAAAATAGGTATTTATGGCAAGGTCTAACACACTGATACTCAAAGTGCGGCCCTCCTGACCTTTACATGCGGCCCCTGGTCAGTAGCAGCAATGTGCAGCTATTTACCCAACTCAGCACTAGCATACAAAGATGTTACACAAACAGGCAATCATTTATTTAAAGAATAACGAAATAAAAGAAAGGAAAACCTTCATTTTAAAGACACCTTGCAGCAAAAATCACTTAAAAATTCAAAACGGGTCCTTTTATTTACAAGCAGAACCGTTTCACCTTAGTACATCAGATTATATAAGTGCATTCAGAAGTATTTCTTTTTTAAAGTGATAGTTTCAAAAACGGATTTAGGAGCATTCACCCCCACAATAAGACCAGTGAACTAAGACGCAAGCCAGTTGTTACGTGCACTCTTTGGGTGGCCTGGGCTCTTATTATACATGAACACCATTATAGTTTATTAAACCAAAGACAGGACGTTTTGTATGGTCCACATCCTGAAGTCGTGTATTTTAAGGCCCTCTTATATGTGAAAATGAAGAAAAAGGAGGGCTATAGAAATAAAACAATTGACTAAAATCACACAATTTGGTTAAGTGGGGAAGCTGGGATTAATCCTAGATTTTCTTGTTACACATTGTGCAGTTCAGCCTCTAAATGTTTATGCTTTACTTCCCCTACACCCTCCCTACCGACAACCCACCTCTTCCTCCCACGCGGCCCCCAAAGCCCCTCACTGCTGGCGTTAATGCGGCCCTCGCTCACATCGTAGACCAAAGATTTTGGCACCTTTGAAAATGTTTGTGAGTACCCATGGTCTAACACCTTAGGTCAGTTCACATAAACTGCACCAACGTTGGGCAGATCTGTACTTAGTACCAGGCGACTCTGCACGGGTGTTAAACTGACTTTTAAAGCTGTAATTTCCCAGCAACTGCAGAAAAAGTGGCCTGTCCCTAGTTTTTGAATTGATAAGTTGCATACACTATGGAAGCTTTAAATTTTGATCGGACATTAGGGTGACCAATGGGAACAGTTTTTCATGTTAGCTGGTACGGAATGCTACAAAACCCGTATCACTCAGTGACGTCCCACCCGATGTGCAAAAAGGCCAAACAAATGTACTTGTGCTCGCTGACACTATTCCCAGGGTAGCCCGTTTGTTTACGTCAAGGTCAGTTTAAATTGAACATTTTGTAACAGGCTGCATCGTTCTTTGAAATATAAGTATTTTCAGTTTATACAAATTATTAGTCCACAGTAACGTTCAGAGAACTGAGCACGAACTCGAGGTACCAGCTCCCATTATCTGAAACACGACCAAATGGCATGCATTTGTATCTGAAAATGTTGCCAGTCCAAGTTGTTTCTCTAGTCTGAACACTTACAGCGACTGGACACCGAAATGCTAGCCCAACCTTAACAAAAACACAAATAAATGTTGCTGGACAATGATCATCAAATGTAGGACTGGCTCTGTGTGTGATTGGCTCAAAGACCTGTGCCTCAGTGCCTCCTGATGTCCCTACTGCAACGTGTGACAGTTCATTCCGCACTTCAAATGTTTCCAGATGCTTCCAAATCCCCCTACCTCGCTCCCCAATGAGTCAGACGTATCCCGGAACACAGTACGGGCGCTGCCCGATTGCTGCCCTTTTGTGATGGCTGCCAAGTTTCAAGTTTTCCCATCTACCGTCAACCGAGAGGTTGTTTTTTTTTTGTTTTTTTAACTCATTCCATGATTATTTTCACTTTAACCCAGGTAAACTGTAAAATATATGCAGAATATATTGTGCAGGGTGTACCTTTAGTAAATAAAGCTTTGCTATGCACGATGGAATCGCGAAGGAAAATGAATTTTCTGTTGAGTATATTTGTAGTCTATTTTAAATGCATTTAATAGTTCCTTATACATCTGGTGAGGCACTGAAGCACCTAAGCAGGCAAGTAGCACGCTACTAGACTGTGTGTGGGGGGGGGGGGGGTTGAGGGCATGCTCGGTTGGAAAAGGGTTCAATTGCAGGGTGCCCAATGTGGAAAGCGTTTTATTGTGGTACATACGAGTGTGCTTTTTTGCCCCTGGGCCTGGGTGCATACTAGCAGGAAAAACTAGCAACATACATTAAAGTCTTGTGTCGAAATGAGCAGATCGGCATAGAGTTCACCCAGGAGCAACAGAGGGGTAGCACGCAGCTTGTACAGCCTTCAGACACACTACATACAGGCAGGGCCGGACTGGGAACCCAAAGTAGCCCTGGTGCATAGCAAGCAACTGCAGCGAGGGAGCTGGCCTTACAGTGCACCGGGATACCTATTAAAACCCATAGACATTGTTAAGGAGAATACAAAAAGTAAGATGTCGAGCTTGAAACATGAATTTAAATAGAACATAGGTGCACACATTCACTGTTAAGCACAGTAAAGAAGCCGAAAACATAATGAAACACCATTTAATAGGGTGTTAATAATGAAAGACCATTAATTAGGATGTTAGCATCCTCTACCTCAATAAACAGTAGGTTTTAGAGCTGGTGTCAATAGATTTGGGAAACCCCCAATCACCTCCTCCTCTACGGACTCCCTCAATGTCGCACGCCAACACTGTCCCTCATCTCATTTCATTTGTTTTACAGTGCTTGTCACACCAGTGTAGAGTGTCAGGGCATTTACATCACACACACACAGACAATGAATCATGTGTAAATCAGTGTTTAGAAAATGTCACATAAAACAACGTGACTAAAAGATATAGGATTCAAACGTCATCCATACCGGTCGGAATTGTTTTTAAGTATGATTGGTCTGGAGAAGCACAAACTCAGGATTCAAAACATAACACTGGTTAGAGTTGGCTTCTTTACTAATTAATAATAATTTATTTCTACCCAGGCAAACACTTTTTAGCAAAATTAGGATAATAAATGACTAAGAAATAGCATAACTTTTTAAGTTGTGTCATGCAGTTTTCATGCAGCTCTTTGATGGCAGTTCATAGCTCACTGTACTCTATTATGATTGTAACTTATGAACTGGAAGTAACAAAAATATCTGTATGACAAAAGCATTAACCCACCGAGCCATCCACATAAAATACTGTTCTGTGATCTGCATGGCACACGTTCTTTGCAGCAGGCATAATACTTCTTTGCACTACTTTAGATGAGTCAAAACTGCAACTACACAAAACTCTGATCCCTCTCCAGCAAGATTAGTCACCAGAGTTACCTTGACATTTTTAGTGTTTGGCTGAAAACAGCTGGATATAAAAGGAAATTGGTGTTATATATGTTTATCTTTTTACTTTCAAAAGGGCACACTCGAGGTCATGAGTGAAATGCTTGTGAAAAGGAAGTGAGTGGTTTTCATTGTCTGCTGATTTTATTACTAGCGACCTTTATTGCTTTAGTGCAGCAAAACTGTCTCCCAGTAAAAAAACAAAAAAAAAACTGCCCTCAGCCCCGTTAGTCTCCTTGGGAAACACCTGATGCTGCAAGTCCAGCCTTACATTCAGGGCCACTGGAATTATGTGATTCTGGGGTCATGGCATTTTCCGCATGATTATATATTAGCCACCCAAACCATCACCTGTCGCGGAATTTGCAGATTTTATTAAATGAAATTTGTTTCTAGTTAAAACAGATCCAAAGTTACTAAATAAGCTGGGACATGTATTGCCTCATTACACAGCATTATTTGCCTGTGCTTGCCACATAATTCAGCCAAACATGCCGCATAATATGGTCCTCCCCTGTCGCATAATTCAAATGGCCCTAACTGTATACAGCTAACCATTGTATATGGACTTCAAAGTCCAAATAGTAGCTACAAGTGTGCCTTATTTGATTTATTTTTTTACTTTTTTTGCAGTGTTAAATAAGGGCGTGTGAGGCACAGTTTGCAAAAGTCATAATTTTCACAGGCAAGTGGCAAACGAATAAAACTCTGGAACTTTCACAAAAATGCAAAACTTTCGGAAGAACGCTCCTAAATAAAGATTGCTTTTTGAATGAATCTAATGCCTGCTTATAAAAATGGTAACTGCATATTGCTCTAAAAGTTCACAGGTCTTTAACCAATTTTTTTGGGCTAAAGCAATTTCTTTACAGATTTGGAATCTGGGTATCTTCAGCACAGCTTACCTCTGATGTGAAAGGAGAAATGGGGTTGAAAATGTATGCAATATTCTATTACGTTCAATGTGTTGCTATTGTTGTGTTTTGCGCTTAATGTATTGTTATTGTTGTGTGTTAAGGTCTACTGGTCTGTCAACGCTGTCGCAGATATGATGTATTTGGAATTCTATTGGAATTTTCTTCAACTTTCATTATGTACCTTTTGTCAGTTGGAAACTGACTGATGACCTGTACACAAAGGTGAGTCTTTGCTCCTTTACTTGAATAAAATAATACACCTTACCACCGCTCTTAGGAGCATCTCTACATACGAATTTTGCCAAAGATCCTTAGAAACCTGTTCAACCACACATGCAGATTTCAAGAAAAGAGGCTCTCATCCATGCTTTTGTTGCAAAAAAGACATTGTGGTACAGCTTCACTTTAAGAGAGCTTCTACTACTTCGAAGGGCAGAAGAAAGACGTCCATGTTTGGCGCTGCGCACGAAAGACCCAAATTTCCACCCTTTCAGTTTCTGTGTACCGGTGCAGTCACGACCTTTCCTGTGTTTCAGGTTTGCCACTGGGCGTTCCACGAACTGCAGAGCAAGACCAATTTCCTGCTGAAAGCAGACCAACGCATAGCTTCTGCAATGGCAAAACAGAGCAGCAGCAGCCTTCAGAACCAGGCCAATTAGCAAAAAAGGGTTGCGCAAAGTGATGCATCGAATCACGCATCGTGCAGTGGTCATTGTTCGTTCTGCTTTGGCTACCTACAAAGTAACAGTGTGATGTGAATCTGTTTTGTATCTTGCAAGTGCGAACATATTAAGATACAATTCAATGATTCAATAACAAAAAACACTGGAGGATATATTCTATTTAAATGCTTATACAAAAGTATGAGCAATTGAAGACAGTATTTTAAGAATTAAGCCTTGTTTTTAGGCCACAGCCTACCAGACAGCAGACCTGTCTGGTTTGCTAAAGACACCTTGGGGACATTCAGAAACCTGCCCAAGGAATGCATTTTGCCTGTGGCTTTCCATTGGCTTTGTGGTTTGTAACTCACATTTTCTTGCTTTCCATTTGCTGGCCTTGTTTTAGGCAGTCCAGCTTAATTTGGTACCTTTCCTTGGCCAAACCTTATTTACAGTATCCTTCTGAGTGCTCCCTTTCTGTAAATACCCCTGTAAATCTCACTCTTGACACATTTGCTGTGCATTTAAAGTCCGAGGTCAAATGTCAGGTGATGTCTTCTAATAGGAGACCGCTTGTTTACTGTTATTTCTCTGACTTCGATATGAGAAGATTTATGTGACAATCTTGCTGGTTATTGGGGGTAGCAAATAGGTTTTTTTCTATCACACAGCATTTAAATGAACTGTGCAAGTATTTCAGATTATATCCGAATTGGGAACACAAATAAAGCAAATGTTTTGATACTTCTGAAGTGTGTTGGAAACAAATTGTTTAATACGATCAAAACAAATCATAACACTAAGAGATGCAATGTCCACACATTTTCATCTGTACACTGTACAGTTTCATTAGTAAAACTGCATGCCTGTCAAATGTAATGGTCATTTCAATTAAAAATGTATTGTCTGTCATAGCAGTGTGCTACCACACCATGAAAACACCATTCCACGCCATACCACTCTACTCTGCACCACTCCACACCACTGCACTCTACTCTGTGCCACTCCACACCACTGCACTCTGCACCACTCCACTCTACGCCTCTCTACTCTACCCTGTACTACTCTACTCTATGCCAATACACTCTTAGACCCTCTACACCACTACACTCTTGTCCACTGCACTCTACACCAGTCTAGGCCACACCAATCTACTCTGTTCAACTCCACTCTACGTCACTGTACACTATCCACTCTACAACACTTCTCTCTGTGCCACTGCACTATGCCAATATACTGTTCGCCAATGCACTTTACTCTGTAACACTCAACTCCATGCCCCTGCACTCTACCCAGTCCACCGTATGCCACTTTAATCTACTGTGCACTACTGCACTCTATGCCACTGTACTCTACACCACTTTACTCTACGCCATTACACTCTATGCCACTCTACTCTGAAACAATCTACTCTACACCAGTGCATTCTACTCCACTTTGCGCCACTCCACTCTATGTCACTCTAATTGTAACTACTACACTATATGCCACTACACACTACCAACTTACACTCTATGCCACTGCACTCTATGCCACTGCTCTCTACACTACTCTACACCACTGCACTCTGACACTACTCTGCAAAACTTGCCTCTCCACCACTGAACTGTACGCAACTCTAACCTGCACTACTCCACTCTATGCTACTCCACTCTATACCATTGCACTCTATGCTACTGCATTCTATGGCACTATACTCTACTCTGAACCATTCTATGCTACTCTACTCTGCACCACTCTATGACACTGACTCTATTCCACTGAACTAGGCACTGTCCGCCACTGCACTGTATGCCACTTGGCTCTGCGCCACTGCCCTCTGTATTACTCAACGCTATGGCACTCCACTTTTCAGAACTCCCCTCTACTCTATGCCACTACAGTATATGCCACTCTGCGCGACTCCACACTATGGCCAGATGTACTAAAGGATTTTACCCATTCTGTGTCTATGGGAAAAAGCTTTCGTACATATGGCCCTATGTTACTCCAGTACAGGACACACTCCACTCTGACACTCCACGCCACTCTCCACTATGCTACTAACTTTTAGCCATGTTAACAGCACCCATGCTGGTGTATAACATGGCTAAAACACATTGGCACAGCCAATAGCTCTTGCATAGGTGAGACCTATTGGCTTTGCTAATGCTTGGTATTGAAGTGCACCTTGTTTTTTTGTATGTTTATCATGGCGATTACCTCACCAACACCAATATATGTTTACAAGTTTTCAAAATACTTTGTTACGAGCCTTGTGTATGAAATTTTATAAGAAAAATCCACTCTTTGGTGCTTTGCACACCTTCTTAATTAGTGCATATCACAGTGAACTTCATAACTATTACCTTTTGAAGAGACGTTTCCTTTTCGTTGATGTGTACATTAAACAGAATGATACACGTCATTATTGGACTTCCACAGTGATTTGCACACTTTTGTTCCAGCAATTTACTTGTTTGGTTTTGAATAATAACTAGGTGTATGCTCATGGTTATTATAAAAAGATTAATTTTAAAAAATAATTTTTAAAATCGCAAATAGGAAACCCCTATTTGCGATTTCCTATTTTGCTACTGGGTAGAAATCTCAGTTTGCGATTCCACAGAGCCCTTTTGTACATTTGGAAAGGGTGTTTGCATTTCTAAACATGATGAAATTGCAGTTTGGCCCTTTAAGAAATGTAAATCCCTTTGTACATATGGGCCTTAGAGTGGCAGCTAAAGTCTTTCTCAAAAGAAGTTGATGAACTTTACGTGGAAGTTGTTCTTCTGGTTAGATTGGACAAATTAGTTCCTCCTAGCCTCCAAATTATATTGATGGCAAAAGCACATAAGGGTCATTTGGGTTCTCGTTTACCAAATGCAGGCTACATTGCTGTGCATCATTTTGGTGGCCACATATGGATAAACATATTCACAATTTAGAGAAGGGCTGTATTATTTGTGCCAATAGTGATAAAGCTTTAAAAATTGCCACTCCTCCTTTGCAACCCATTGAGCTGCCTC
This sequence comes from Pleurodeles waltl, assembly GCF_031143425.1. Taxonomy (NCBI): domain Eukaryota; kingdom Metazoa; phylum Chordata; class Amphibia; order Caudata; family Salamandridae; genus Pleurodeles; species Pleurodeles waltl. The sequence goes on from NC_090440.1 coordinate 990,346,165, forward strand.
AAGGTCCATGGAGTAAAATTAGTATTGCTCGCAAGGGACCTTACATCTCTTAACCACATCATTCCAGATACATTTGTTCATGGTTGAGTATTATTCTAAATGGCCAGAATTAAAGCTTATTGGAGACCCTAATGGTTATACGGTCTGAGTTTATAAAGGTTTTCCTCAAAGAAGGGTTTCCTTAGTTTGTTGTTTCAGATAACAGTATCCAGTTTATATGCAGTGAAAATGGAAGAGTTTTTGAAAAACAGCAATGTAATTCATATAGACAGTTTGTTATTTCATCTCCAAACCAATGGTCTACCGAAAGGATGAACAAGGTGGTTGGTAACTGTATTTGTAGGGCTGTGAAGAACAAGTGTGAAGGCCATAAAACCCCTGCCATATTCTACAACCAAATTAGCTCCTTTTGAGCTATTGAGAGGAAGGGTGTTGGATACTGACACAAGTAGGGAGTAATGTTTATCTGGATTCCAATGATTCTTTCGTCAGAAGTAAAGTCAATGTTGCTCAAACTAACCTGTAGCAAACGTATGGTGAACAAAAGAAGTTAAGGTTTTTCTTAAGGGAGGTCATTTTGTCAGCATCAAGAAACTTCCTGGACAGGGTAAGAAACCTGAATGCTAATTTTCCAGTTCCTTGTGTGTTGATAAGATCTGTGACAATGCTGTTAGTGTGAGAGGTGGTTGTTGGTGGAATGTTTCCAAAGTGCTGAAGTTTGACTGTAGTGGAATGTGTATTTCACAAAGACATGGTAATACGTTAGTTAGAAAAATCTGCTTCCAGTTATCACACCAGGAATATGTTGTGTACTAATTCATTTGATTCTTATTCACATTTTGGAGATGTGAATCTGAATAGTTGTTTTGCAGGAGTTCATGTAATTGAACTGTACCCATTAGGTATAGAGTAAGTGTTCTGTACTTTGGAGAACTATTTTTGTTTAACTTAGATCAGTCTCTTAGAGATTCTCCGTTTTTGTTTTTTTATTAAAGAGGGTAAAATATGTAGTATTCAATTACTTTCAATGTATTATTGTTGTGTTTTGAGCTCTGCTGGTATGCCACTGCTGCGGTAGCTGTGATATATTTAGAATTCTTTTTGGAATGTGCTTCACCTTTCATTCTGTACCTTTTGTCAGTTGGAAACTGTCTCTCGCCTTGTAAAAGGAAATTGAGTTATTAGTTGAGGGCAGTAGGTGCCCACCTCAAGTAATAACCACAATCTCTGGCAGGCTGAATGCTGTAAGTCACTAAATTAACCTGAGCTCACCCTCTAGCATCTATGGCACAGAGCAGCCAAGTTTAACTTTGAGGCAATGCCTAAAGTATGTATGCACTACTAAAACAGCTGAAATGCAAAACAACACAGTTCCCAAAATGATTTAGAATAAGAGAGTAAAACGTGATAAACAAATTGATACCGAAATGAAAAAAAATCAAATAAGGCAAACCAGAGATATGAATTTTTAAATTTTAAGTAGAAAGAGTGCTAAGCAGAACAAAGTTCCAATAATAGTCAGTGGTTGTGGTAGAAGAGGACCTATGGGCAAATTTGATGCGGACTGTGATTGAGCGGGAGTCAGATACACCAACTAGTTTCTTCCTGGTCAAAGACTTTACTTTCCGACTTTATTCCTTTAGGTCCCAATTCACCCCAGGATTACACATCTTAAAGCATCGCAGGGAAGGCACTCAGAAACTCACAGGGTGGGAGGGAGAAGCCAACTGTAGAGCTAATCCAGTCCTCTTCCAGTAGCCTGCTGCTGGAAACAGACTCTTGTAGCTTGTTGTGTCCAAGTAGCTTTAATAGAAGGCCAGCCTAGGACCCTTGGAGACCACTTATTTGTCCTGGGTACAACAGGGAAAGCAGGTCTAGTCTTCAAGGCTCTTCTTATGTCTCAGACAGCAGATTCAGTTTTCTTCTTATCAGGTACAGGAGTGTTCAGAAATGGGTTCCTAGAGATGTCAAATTTATGCCTGGAGCCAAAAGCTCTAGGAAACCCACTAAGCACTGATTATTGCTAAATGTTAAACCACAAGGCAAGCGGTCACAAGCGCAGTAACTTTGCAGGTGCTAGGGCCATAATTTGGATGGTGCAGCAGGTGTAGTGGCCAAGGGGCCAAAAGCTCCAGGAAACCCACCGAGCACCGATTATTGCTACATGTTGCCACTGAACAAGCAGTTATAAGCACAGTTACCTTGCAGTCACTAGGGCCATGATTTGGATGGTGCAAGAGGTGCAGAGACAAAAAGCTCTAGGAAACCCACTGAGCACATATTATAGCTATATGTTAGGACTAAACAAGCAGTCACAAGCATAGTTACCTTGCAGGTAGAGGGGAAGATATGAATGGTGCAGCAGATGCTGTGGCACGGGGGCCAGAAGCTCTAGAAAACCCATTGAACAACAATTATTGCTATATGTTCCACTAAACAAGCAGTCAAAGGCACAGTTACCTTGCAGGCACTACGGGCCACAATTTGAATGGTGCAGCATGTGCAGTGGCACAGGGACCAAAAGCACCAAGAGACCCACTGAACACTGATTATTGCTATATGTTACCACTAAACAAGCAGACACAAGTGCTGTTACCTTGCAGGCACTAGGGGGCCATGATATATGTTACCACTAAACAAGCAATCACCAGAAAACCAGCTGGACACTGATTATTGCTATATTTTACTACTAAACAAGCAGTCAGGAGTGCCTGATTCTTTTGCAACCATTGCAACCAAAGTAAAACATAGCCTAAAGTAATACTGTAATAATAAAAGCTGTAACCTATTGAACTTTTCTGTCTACTTACAACTTATGTTACATTCAGTGCATTCATATGGCACATTTTCACAGTTTTTGTATGGTCCTAAATTGCTTCTGAATCTGTAACGCCTAGGTAGGGCATTCTCCATTCTATAACATTAGCACTTCAGCCATTGTAAACACTATATAAATACTTATGACTAACCATATGACATTCCATACCAAGAATTTGAAAAGCCAATAGTTCTCACCTATGCGAGAGCTACTGGCTTTGTCAATTTTTTTAGCCATATTATAGAGTACTGTTAGCTTCATTGCAGCATAAATGAATATTTAAAAATGTGGTATAACGTGGACAATGCTGGCTGTGTATACACCATACTATTAAATGACAAGCCATGCCATACAATCACAGGCTATAACATACTATACAATGGCAGACCATACATATATATATATATATATATATATATATATATACACACACACACACACACACACACATATTATATATATATATATATATATATATATATATATATATATATATACACACACACACACACACAAAAACACATCTATATAAAATGACAGGCCATAAAATAGGATGGCTGGCCATATCATACACACCATACTATAAAATGGCAAGCCACATGGTACCATAATATATGACAGACCACACTATACTATACCATGAAAGAACATACCAAAATGTACAATGGCAGGCCATGCCATACTGTACATAGCATACCATACCACCATACTATGTAATAAAATGCCATGCCATTCCATACCATAACAGACCATACAAGACCATACCATTTCATAATATACAATGATAGACCATACCATATTCATACCAAACTATTAAAAAAAACAAGCATTTGCAATGCAACGGGTCTCGCATTACGTCGAGTTAGCGCTATTAGCAATGTAAACTCTTAACAGGGATTTTCTTGCCACATTAAATGAAGAAACAGCGCGATCGTGCTGCAAAATAAAGAGAAAAAAAAAGTAGTCCAGAAACCATACGGAAAACATGGAGCCTCATATGTTTCCAGTAGTTTACCTGTGCTCTCAAGGAGGGCTAAACACCAGGAAAGGCATAACATATGTAAACTTCGTACTTGTATAGCTCACTACTCACCCGTTAGGGTCTCAAGGCACTGTACGCGTACCGCTGTGGAACCCCTCCTGGCTTTTCCCTGTGAGGTGCCAACTCCTGGGCAACCTCCAAGGTGAAGCCAGGCATCCCAGTGCTGTTGGGGCCGTTGTGGAGATTAAGCAAGCTATTACCCAGAGTTACAGAGTGGGACCCATGAATTAGATTAGGCACCGATGTGAGAATTATCAGGTCAGAGGAAATTGAGCCCAAGACCCACCGAGGAGGGAATTGAACCCTGGTCCCGGGCCAGATTTCTGCATCAGGGTCTGCCGCTCTAACCATTGAGCCACACTTCTCCACCTGAAAACAAGCAGTTTTTAAAAGGCAATCCCACGAACCAATGAAAGTGACTGACGTAACATGGGCGTACTTAAAATCCCCCTAAAGAGAGATTAGAAGAGGAACGGATCGATACCATCCAATTACAGCCCATACCATACAATACAATGAAAGGCATATCCTACAATACCATGCCACAGAATGGCATGCCATACCATAAAATGATAGGCCCTATCATAACATACTGTACCATATTATACAATGATAGGCCATAGCATACAGTAAAAGGCCATGCCCTACCATACTATTCTCTAGGAGGCCAAACCATACTATACAATGACAGGCCATACCCAGGGCCACTGGGATTAAGTGATGGTAATGTTGCAGTGTTTTTCACATAATTGTAGATTTGCCGTATTTGCCACATAACTCATCATCTGCTGCATAATCTGCAGATTTAAAAAGAAATTGTTTCTAGCGCAATCAGTTCAAAAGGTACTAAAAACGCAGCGGCACATGTTTTCATGCAGTTGAAAGCCCATTGGAAAGGTTTACTATTCACCTTTCTGTTGCTTATTGCTATGTTTGTGTGTTAAACTGGTACTAATGAGGTGCAACCAATGCTAAGGCACAGTTAAATGAGTAAGCATAACAAAATAATGATGTACTACTATAACAACATTTGCAGCATTATGCTGCATAATTTGTCTTTTCTTGCCACATAATGTAGTCAAAACTCCCACTTAATTTGACCCTCCCCTGGTGCATAATTCCAGTGGCCCTCGCCATCCCATACCACACCATTCTATTCAGTGACAAGCCATACCATACCATGCTACATAATGGCAAGCCATACCCTAACATATTATACAATGACAGGCCACACCAGATTATACCATAAAATCAGGGGCATAGGTTCCACTGGGGCAGCAGGTGCAGTGCAAAGGGCCCAGAGGCTTGAGGGTCCCACTGAACTCTGATTATTGCTATAATTTGAACAGAAGTAACACAAAACATAATGTCAAGCCTTACCATACTATACAATTACAAGTCACACTCTATTATACTGTATGTAACAGGCCACACTATACTTTAATATACAAAATGATCATACATATATATCACCGACTGGGGGTCTCCAGTAGGTAGTTATAGTTAGGACCTAGTTTCCATAGGAAAAGCATTTTTTGTTTTGCCAATAACTTTGCTGTGGCTTGAGAATCGTCATGAAATTTTCAAAACACGACAGTCAGTTCAGATGCTGTTTTAAAAGTTTCTGTCAAGCGGAGGGCAAGAAAAAGGGGAGTTCCAAAACGCATTTTTCCATGCATTTTCCTATAGGGATTTTGAACACGACTACAGCCCGAACCACTAGACAGAATTACACCAAATTTGGCAGAAAGCTAGCACTTTGTCCAGAAAGCGTGCTTTTTGTGATTTGGTGTAAATCTGTTCAGTAGTTTTAGAGATATTCAAGGACAACCAAATATAGATATCTAGGGACACGGACGATCCGCTGTTCTTCCACGGGATTCGCAAATTCTCATGCCAAAGACACGCCCTGATTGGCTGGTCGCAAGCTGAGAGAAAAGTTGCTGCTGCCATTTTGTTTATCGGCTTGGTGCAGTGGGAGAAAAATAACAGTGAACGGTGAGATAAGGGGTCAGATTAGAGGTATCCTGACACTCGTAAGACAGATGAAAGGGTCCCTGAAGGATCCACCATGGGCAAAAAAAATTCCAACTTTTTATTTGCCCGATTCGCTGATCTGCCGTGGGGCTCAACGTGACACCCTCAGGCAAATCCACAATGGAACTGTGGATCTACAGCCCGATGGAAAAAAAAAATTACACACGCCCAACCAACCCTGAGTGGGGCTGGCAGGACATGGAGGGTTCGGCGCAGGGCCTTGCCAAGCCCCATCTTTGTTAATAAAACCATAGAAATTAAAGTTTAAAGGGATGTTATAGTTAGAAATTAGCATTTAAAAAAACTTAGAAATTTACTGAAAAAACAAAATTTACTGGGACGTTATAGTTGAGTTCTGAATTCACTCTCACAAAACCATAGAAATTCAGCTGATATACTTAGAGGTATGTCAGGTAACTAGAACTTGTGCGCCCTAAGGTAATTCTAGATAGTAAGGTGGTGGGTTACGTCAATATCAAAGTTATAGTTGGGATTAGACAGAGGTTATGATTAGAGTCAAGTTAAGAGATAGGGCAAGATTTGGGCAATAGCTAAGGTCAGAGAAAGGTTAAATACAAATCAAGAATGGATCCATGTTAGGGACAAGATCAGGTTCAGGGTTAGGGTGAAGGTGTAGTTAACATCAGACTAAAAGTAACAAGGTGTTAGATTTCTTTTGGGATAAAAGTTAGGGTAAAGGATGGGGCTAAGGTTTAAGGTATTTTAATAAAACATTGTTGTCACATTTAAAAAGTCATAATATGGCATAAGAAGGAGGAGGAACACTCATTAAAAATAAAAACCCATCTTCAATGAAGAATGTCAACCAAATAGCTTTCAATAAAATAGACATTTTAATGCAGAGCAGGGCAACATCTGACTATATCAACGAAATGATTTCAGTGATATAAATTTTATTCGAAACGTACTTAGTTGGAATATAATGCATCTTTTTTCTGGCGGTTCTGAACAGAGGGCATAACCTCCTCCGTTATTTTGCTTATGCGACTACCATGAAGGTCGATATTGTAGTGAAATTAACCTCATCAGCTTCAGCAACACTATCAACTATTGAATGCAATTTTCAAGACGGCCGAATTTTGGACTTTCAAAGTAATTCACTGTAGCTAATGTTTAAGCCTGTCTGCTCACCTCACACCAACACCGCTCCAAATCTCTCCAATAAGCTTATACTCATTCTGCAGCGAGAGTTGATTAGTAAAATTTTACAAGTGAAAAAAATTATAATATTAATCACTGTGTTGACATTTTTAAGCTGCTGTTAGCTAACCAGAACACATTCTTAGATGCTTTCTGGTACCTGGACCAGAGAGTCAACCCTCTCATCATCACCCCACTCTTTGATCTGCTCTAGAATCTAGATCACTGGGTAAAACAAATTGTTGCCTAAAGGGACCTTCACAAGGAGTTCAGCACCATTTGAGCAATGTTCAACAATGACTGAGTTCCCGGCAATAGCCACAAAATATTTCACCAGTTTATGAGCAATTAGGTCATCCCTAACTTTTTGGGATATATATTTACATTTTCTGAACCTTGTGATTGCATAGATCCACAGCTTTACCACTCTGGACAAAACTGGTAAGATAAGGGGTGGTCCATAATGTCAAACAACGCACGGAGGTGAAGGTGAACAAAAAAGATCAACCTTTGCTCAGAATCCTCAAAGACTCGTCCCACATATCACTTTGTGTTCATGGAGTCCCATCATTGGGATAGGACACAGTAGGAGATGGATGGCCTCCATAAATGTCTAAAATTAACTCATCACAGGTTTCTCTACTTATTTCAAGATAACTGGCAGATTAATTAAAAACCGACTGATGGATCAAGGTAAACCTTAAATAAACGAGTTACTGTCCCCTCGTTAGCATCACTTCTACCATACTGATGGGTAGGCTGAAAGGCATAGGAAATCATACCAAGGCAGGAGAATGTTCAGAAAAGGGGGTACCAAGACGTTCGAAGCAATTGATGCACCAGCATTTACACAGTGGTTGCAGCTAGCGCAGTGTGATGCCCAATGCTCCTCGAAGGTACTCGTTCTAACAGGGCCACATCCAGAAGGAGCATATGCTGCTCTGCAATGGGTAGAACATGCAGAGAGAACAGGCATCACCTACAGTGCAGACCTGTTCATCTACTGCCCGATACACAAGATCAAGGCTAAGGCTGAAATGCGTTGTTCTGGGAAGAAGCATTGGTGAATAAAAGTTTTTTTGGACCTCCATTTGGTGTCCGGGAACTTTCTGCATGTAACAGGAGGATTGGTGGCATATATATATATATATATATATATATATATATATATATATTAAAAAAATTCTAAACAACTAATAAACCATAAAAAAAAGAAAAACTTAACTTAAAATTAGTTGTTCCGACAATCGTTATTCAGGCAAAATCGTTGTTTAGACAGTAGTTGTTCAGTACTTTGTTGTAGAGACTTTTTAGTTGTTTAGCAGTAGTGGTTTAGGCAAGTAGTGGTTTAGTCCTCGTTGTTCAGGATGTTTCCCGATGTTGAGAGCATTAAAAACAGGTTCCAAACCTTGAAAGGCTAGGCACTTAAACGAGATGCCAAGCACAAGCACTAAAGCATGGCAACTGGTGGTAGTTTTCAATCTCAGCTCTAACGCAAGCACTGGGAAGAAAAAATTATGAGAATCCTTAATATGTCTGGGGTGAAAGACATGACAGAAGGGCTCGAAGGCATTGGGATCCAAGGTAAAAGACATGAGAGTTGTAACGGAAGCACATGTGGATGTGAAAATTATTACTTGGCTGAGAATCATCATAATCACTGTGAAGACAGACTGATGAAATGTATTACACATATTCACAATTACCCATGTAGGTGCTGCCATATGTCCAAACAACTCTCTACTGGTACTGCTGATGTGTATTGAGCCCTGGACTACAAAATGTATAACACATTATAATCTTGATGATGAAAGGTTGATTTGTCTGCCCAGTACGATTGAGGGTGATCTGTCACCATAGTATGACTAATGTTTCTTCTCTGCAGGATTATTGCACTGTGTTTATGTGAGTCAACCAAGTGTACATCAGTGCACTCAATTGACCCTACCATGTCAAGAAACCCTACTGTAGCACAGATGTTTTCTTCGCTGGCATTAGCTGTGTGGGTGTTCAAGGGGAACTCTAGAAGCTGCCCACTTAAATGTGACTGAGAAATGCCATGGATCAATTCTACTGTGCACTATGTAATGCCTGATGCAAACATGTCTAGAGTTGTTAGCATTTTTAGGAAGTGGGGATACCAGTAGATCCATATGTTGGACTCCAGGGTATCCATAATGCTAAAATATGTTTTGAATGGTGCCCGTTTTGAGTCTGCATACCCTCTAGATCTAAGCCTGACTCATGTTTATAGGTTCTAGGATTTCTCTGTCAATACTTGCTCTAATCCTGTGCTGCTGCGCCATTTGAGGTCACTGATTGGTGTATATTGGCTTTTCCATAGATGAGCAGTCATTATACTTGAGCTCATCGCTTTTCATCTGGTTTTTAATCATACCAGTGGATACCAGAATAAAGGTGAAGTACTGCTACTCCACTAGGAATTTTTGAGCATCTGGATCCTGTTACTGTCCAGTGAACTTTATAAATGAACTCCTTCTGTTAGGTCTGAACCAGATAGTCAAGTCTGCCCTTGTGACATTGTTCTACAAGGGGTGGTCTGAGATGAAGCATGACACTACAAAGCGTGGGAGACCACCCCTTCAGTAAAGGAAACTTTCCTTTGTCTTTCTCATGCCTAGAGGGATTTTTTTTTAAATAAAAAAATTAAAATCAAGGCGTTCCCCCCCAACAGGGGTGTCCTTGAAGGAAGCCTATCTTCAACCTTTGGACAGTACGAGCTCTGGCCCTCATTTGTGGTGACTCGAATCGAGAAACTTTATTGAGCTGATCTTTCTAGTTCTTCCCTTCCCCTCTCCACACCTTTTTGTGTATATATATTAATCCCTGGGAAGACATGTGATGAGGGGTACCTCTCAACTCTCCTTTTGTGTAAGGTAACTGATTGGGAGCCTGGTTTAGATCCTCCTGCTGCACAGTCTATTGTTGTGGATCATGGATCTGGCATAGCATGATATAGTGACCTAGCAGTGGTGCATCCATGGTGGTGTACTGCGAATTGAAGTGAGTGAGCTGCTGCAATCTACCAATGAGAGCCATAACTGTCTGTGGTTATTTATGTAGATCTGTCCCTATGCTCGGTGTGTAGGTGATATTATTTTCTCACATTCAATTCTGCATGTACTGTGCTTATTTGCTCATCACCCACTGCAGCTCTGTTCTCTACAGTCTGACAAACTGCAGCTGGGATTCCCCCACACTTACTCCTGTAGTTTGTCCCCCAAACTTACCTCCCACACCTCTGCCCTTAAACACAAGACTTGCAGCTCTCTCGCCTACATTGACTTACTGCAACTCTGCCTCCCCCCAAAATTCACCTCCTGCAGCTTTACCCCACTCACCCCTTGCAGCTCTCTTGTCGAGCCGTAGCACTGCGCCCCGCGAAACACACACATGATGAACAAACATCTTGCAGTCTGTTCCCATTGCATGTACTACCTGACCCTTCTCAGAACATACTTCAGTTCTGTCGCAAACTCACCAGCTGCAGGAGGTGAGTCCCTCATGCTCATCTTCTGGCATTACTCAGACCCCTGCAACCACACTGCGCTTCACAATTCAGCCCAGGGGCGTAACACGTGCCCCTGCATCCCCTGCGGTGCTGGGGAGGCCTTTTAGCCCAAGACCAATGAATATCTATGAGATACGAGAGACTAAGGGGCTACTCTTCACATTCTGCAAGGGAGCCCCTTGCGAGTCTCGCAGGGGCTCCTCAATACCATGAAGGGGGAGGGGCATTATTTAGCATGACTCAACTGTTTTTTGCAAAAGGAGTCCCACATAAAACTGCAACCCCTACCCTTCCCCCGAATTCTGCCCAAGACCACACCTAGCAATGCAACTTGCCCCGGAAGCCACGTATGCTAGTCCTGTACTTTCCTTTTATAATCAGGGCTTGCATTTGTGCTGGCCCTGATGATTGAATTGAGGTGGGCCAAGATATCAATTTACAAAAATCCATAGGTTTGTTAGACGAAAATCCACACCTGGTATATGTGGTCTGTGATGACACGGGGCAAACGTTAGCCCCACCCGGTGTTTTAAATGGGCAAGTACTGTCCGGTACTGAATACCTGCACTTCTTTCATTTGAAAGGGAGAGTGAGAGTACCTGCACTTCTCAGCACTGATGCAAAACATTTAATGGGTAGAGTACCTACACTTCTCTGGAGCAAACAGGTACTCTAAACAGTGAGTACCAGCATCTCTATATTTCCATTTAAAGCATTGGCACCACACCACCTGTCTCCACACATCTCCCCCCTTATTCCCATCTCAGCCCCAAAGCCCCTCACTGCAGCCCTTGCCCCAGACACCGCCCTAGCCGATATCCAGAGCCCTCCCCGCTCCCTTTACACCTGACCCCCAGACTCACCTCCTCCAGGTCAGCCACAGCCCCCCGGCACTTGTGCATACTGGGGGCGAAGGTAGCAGTGGGGGCTGGGCTCTGGATGTCCTCTGACGTCACTGCCAGGAACTCGGAGACACTGATCTGCTCGGGCATGGTGCCTGGTGGAGGGTTCCGACCTCAAGCCTGAGAGGGAGCGATGCAAACCCACACACCTGTGACTTGTGCCACAGGGTCTGGGGGTCACGTGTCTGCCATCCCCGACGCGCGGCACATGTGATGGACAGATCAATACGCAGCACTGGACGATAAATATCCCCTTCCTAGGATGTTTATTGGAGTCTCAGGCTGTTGGGGGTAAAATCACAAGTCTTAGGGAGTGTTTTCACGCCAGCTCCTCTCTGTGGCTCAGCCAGTCGTTGGCCCTGACGCAGGTCTCCGTTTAGATGTTTACATGCTCAGGTGACAGACTTCCACAGACCGCCTGTTATCGCACAGATCTCCCCGCATTCCCAGGGCGCAGGTCACCTCTGGCTCGGGTTCCCAGCAGCTGTTTGAAGATCTCGGCGCCGCTGTCCTGTGCTCACCTCTTGGGTCACCGGGGGTTTTCCCACACTCCAACCTTTCTCATTCCAAAGTCCATTCTGAAGTTTCGCAAGTTACTTTGAAACATTCCAATATTCCACCTTCCTCCCTCTCGTGGTCTGTCTTGTGCGATTTCCAGTTATGAGTGTTGGATTTATCAGTTCCAGGAAATTTCCAACTTGATGAACGTTCTCTGATTCCAGTCAGCCTTGCAGCTATCGAAACTTCCCAAGTTTCTGCCGTGTCCGACACTCGCGGAGACAAAGGGGCTTTCTAGCCCGAGCGAAAAGTTGCAGACTCCTTTGTGCACAGCTTCCTCCCCCTTACAGGTTGCAGCCTCCCTTGTACTCTCCAAGTGGCAGGTTCAAGACCCCTTTGGGGTCTCCCAGTTGCATACACCAAGCTCCTTTGTTGTATACCAGATGCAACCTCCTGTCTCCTTTTCACTCTCTAGGTTGCAGGTTCTAAAGCTGTGTTCTGCACTTCCAGCGGCTGGTTCTAGACTCCTCTGAACTCGCGCCGTGTCAGGTTCCAAATTCTAAGTTCTTTTGTACCTCCTAAGGTTCCAGACAGGTTTGGGCTCACCTATATATGCCTTGGTACTCTCAGCTGCGGGTTCCAGTTCCCGAAGCCCTTGTGCACCCCTGTTGCCGCCTTTGTACCTTCCCAGAGGCAGGTTCCAGCCTCCGCTGTGCACTCCAGGCTGCCCTCCCCTCTCCTGTCGGCATCACGTGGCAAGAGGGGCGGGTGCAACAGAGTCCTCTGTCCCCACGTCTGCCGCCCTCCCTCCTCTCTACCCGCCGCCGTCCTGGCCCGTGCCTGCTCCGCCCCTTGCCTGCACAGGCTCCTCGCATGCCTGCTACTCCTCGTCTCCACAGCCTCTCGAGACTCCAGCCCGCCTTACCGACACCCCTCTCCCCCCACCATTAGCCCACACCCCAGCCTCGGGGTCTGCTCTTCGTTCAGTTAAGTTCGCTGCACTAAGCAATGTTATGCCTGTTTTCACAAGTGCATGGCAGCACCTCCTTGTGAAGCCCTGGGAAAGGCAGCCCATTGTTGGGTGATGTACAAAGCCCCGCAAATACTAGTTCTGGGGCCCCTTTTTCGATCCACGTGCCCTTCCACAATATAGTGTCTTTTGAGGGCTAACAGTAATAGACTTTCCTAACCTTTCTGCCTTCTGGGACTTCGCAGTCTTGTTTAGCCTTTATAACCCGCAGGACTACAAGTCCCAGAATTCAAAGAAAAGCACTCTGAATTCTATGGCCTACGTTTGCATAGAATTGGGGAACATGATAGCTTTGCAGTGTCAGGCAGGCACAGCCTCATTCCCACTCGCGCACACACACGGTCAGAATCTTCCCTCGTCAACCATTACCATCTCAAACTCCCAGTCACTTTCCCCAGGTCCTCCTTCAAACCCCTTGCCCCCACCACACACACCACCAAGGAGTGGCTTTGTTTATTTAGATAATCATTTGAACTCTTACAAACCCTAAACTCCTTCCAAGCTGGATCCAGGGCGCTGTGCAGAAGAAAGGTGTTACAACGCCATACAGAGCCAATCAACATATTTTAAACATTATTTTACAATATAGTATGTGCCAAGTGGTATAGAGGAGAAACTAAAAAGGGCATCAATATGTATATAAGGATGTACTGGGAGAGCTTGATTTGCACGAAAATAGAAACACGTTTGACAGCTCTCAGCAGGAGTGCTCATATAGCAGGCACCAGGCAGCACGAAACTGATTGCTCGATAGGAACTAATCAGTGAGCAATATAATCAGCATAGTACTCAGTTTTACATATGAAGCTGTAGTGGGCAGGCACACAAAGAGTGGGCAGTAGGAGTTCGTAACAGTGGCAGAATATCACGGTTCTCACACCACCAGGCCCCTCGCAGACTGCTCTTCCTCCATGCCCTTTCACAGACCCTCCAGGCCCAACATAGGCTTCCCCTCCTCCCCTCAGACTTTCTGCCTGTCGAGTCTAGCAATTTTCTTTTGTCTGAGGACAACAATGGCGCCGACACACCCTGCCCAGGCGTCATCTCCCGACGGGGAGAGAGACAGATGAACGTGCCCTTGGGTGCTGCACATCCCAGGGAGCTGAAACGAAAGAAATCAAGAGGGAAGCTTGACAGTATACTTGAAGGCCTTCTACCTGGAGCACGGGCGAAAGAAGTAAACAGTGCCGGTCGCAAGGACATGAAGCGCCCCGAGGCAGAGGAGAGCAAACAATGGAAAGTAACTGATGGACAGGGCTGAACCGGAAACCAAAATCAGCCCTGGAAAAGCAAATTAAACCATCCCACAAAGCAGAGCAGTGCACTGCACTAACACATATAGGCTCTCATTACAACATTGGTGGTAACTACCGCCACGGCAACGGCCGCCAACATACCGCCGCCGTGGCTACCAGCCGTCTACGCGTATCATGACCGCCGACGGTATACCGCCAGAATGCTGGCGGAACACTGTCGACGGTCATGGCGGCAGACGGCGCTGCTGACTGCAGCACCGCCACTCCAGTAAAACACCGCCAACTGTATCATGACCAATGATACGGCCTGGCGGTGTTTTGCAGGCGGACGCAGCTGCTGACAGCAGCGCAGCGGACCGTCTCCAGCCGGAGGACCTCCTGCAAGCAGGTAAGTCGGGTTCTCTGACAGGAGAGTGGGGTGTGGGGTGTTGTGTGTATGTGGGGGTGTGTGTGTATGTTTTGGAATGCGTGCATGTGGGTGTGAGTCGTGTTGAATGCATGCATGAATGAGTGATTGTGAGTGTTGTGTGTTGTAAATGCATGTGTGTGACAGAGTATGTTGGTGTGTGTTGCGGTGTGTGGGTATGTATGTGTGCATTCATGGGAGGTGGTGGGTATGCATGTGTGTAATGGGTGTGGGTGTGTATATGTGTGGGGGGCAGGAGAGGGAGGGTGGGGAGAACTCTGGGGAGGGGGACGGGGCAGGGGAGAACCCTAGCAGTGCCAGGGAAGGTACTCCCTGGCACTGATAGTGCCTACTGCCATGGTTTTCGTGGCAGTAAGTTTGGCATGAAAACCATGGCGGTAGGCCAGGTCGTAATCCCGAGGGTGGGAATGTGTAACCGAAGTCTCCAGCCCTGCGGCCGTTACCACCATGGCGGTCAGTCTGTTAAAGTGGCGGTCTTTGATGGCAGTTACCGCCAGGGACAAAATCCCATTTTTTTTTACCGCCGGCCTGTTGGCGGTATTAACACCGCTTTAACACCGACCGCCAGGGTTGTAATGAAGGCCATAGTGTGAGTGAGCGCCATTTGAGCAAGACGCATACTGAGCGCAAAGTAAAAACTGGGCGCCAAGATCATGTGTATCCTGTTTTACGCTTTGCTAAAGTTGGAACAAGGCCCAAAGACTGTACAAAAGCGCAGAAGAAACACTCACGATGCAACAGTAGTGTGTGCGGGGATGTACATTGCTGCAAGCAAAGGCAAGCTGCACGGCTCTCCAGTCCACATACAAAAGTCCTGATTCTAAACGAAGGCTACAAAGCACATATCACAAGAATGTTAACTAGTCTCTTGTGCATGCCAAGTATCAGATATATGTAACCATGAAACGATTGTGCTGCGCCCCTCTGTGGTTGGCACACCATGGACTTCAAGCGGTGCACAGGCACAACTCCCACATATAGGAAGGACAGTTCTGCTAGAGCTGTGCCACCCTGCCTTTGTGCAACATTTTTATGCCTTGTACTCTTTTCTCACCCAGTCGACGATCTGTGACCCCACTGGAAGTGCAAGAGGATTTTGATGATGTTCACCGATGCCCCCAAAGAAGTGTATTCCCACTTTTAGTCTGGACTCGTGACTACTGTTCCCCGTTATCAGACCAGGAAGAGGTTGTATAGTTGCTGGCAGGAGATTCAAGTCAGAGACACTGGATTGTTTCATACTAACTTCGTAGGAGCCGTATCTACATGTCTGATCTGAGTGGGACTCAGGTTTTCCCCCTTTATTCAATGATTAGTGTAGCATCATCTTTGCTGTAATCATAACCATTGTTTCTGGAACAATTTGAACATGTCTTCTGACATTTCTAATCCAAAGATGGTATGATTGCTAGGCGCGGTTGGATCCCAATCCCATCAGCTAAGCGGGTGTGTCATCCTCAGTTCCTTTAGAGCTACTGCCATCCGGAATTCCTCACCGCAACCTCATCGTTTCCAACTATAGTCCCTTAAAGTTTTGGTACTCCCAGAGATGTACTTTGGATGTTAGCCCAGCTTCAGCAAAAGTTGCCTCTGTACTTTGAACTCTGCCTCAGACAAGTTTAGATCTTAGCTACTCCGCCTCTTAACTGCGTCCTGTGTGAGGACCATAACTAGAATGTCCCTCGTAGCCTTTTAAGTTGGATATCAAGAGTTTGTGAACTGACCCATCCCTGATGACAAGGTTCTAGTGGTAATTAAACAAGTAATAAGCATAAATACTGTGTTCATAGTGCTAACCCAACTTATCGTGGAATGCACTCATGTTGCCTTGAGAAATACGTTTTTTTCAATAACTTTTATTTGCAAAAGAAGGTCACCTCAATGAGTGCCTTTTTCTGCACACTTTGGCTAATTTATGTTACATCTTTTTCTAAAGATCTGTTTCTAACAGATGTTTCTCTGGAGACCTTATATCAATCATGTTGTTAGGTCTAGCTTGACAGAACAGCTATCTGGCAGGACATTGGTTCTAGTCACTGTTCTAAAAATGTATGGGCAGTGGCTTTAGAGAACTAAACCTCTATCGCCTTATGATATGGAGCATTTGTGGATTGTGCCATCCTGTGTGACCAGCGTAAAAGTGAGACTGCAGAGCTGCGATGCCAGCTTGCATGAGCAGCCTGCTGCTCAAGTGCGACTGCCCACACCAGGTGCAGACAGAGCCGCTTTACTGCCAGTAGACAGGTCAGTCACCCTTAAGGAAGACCTCCTACAGCCCAGGTGAAGGGTGCACTGTGCAATGAGTGAGGACATATATGCATGAGCATATATGACCCCGTTATAGCATTTAAAATGCAATGCTGCCACGAGTAACTGTCAGGCCAAAGGATAACATGGATTGTCATCTGGGCAGTTCCCAGATGTCCAGCTCCGTGATGGCTCAGCCA
The DNA here is from genome assembly GCF_031143425.1 of Pleurodeles waltl. NCBI lineage: Eukaryota > Metazoa > Chordata > Amphibia > Caudata > Salamandridae > Pleurodeles > Pleurodeles waltl. Next base: position 990,363,315 of record NC_090440.1, read on the forward strand.
ATTCCCCCCATGTTTGGTATCAAATACCTTGCTTTTTAACCCTGAGCACGATGCCCATGTTCAGGATTATCTAGCATGTGCCTTGGTGGCACCCTTAGAGGGTGCCCACCAAGTTATCAAGCTCTCTGCTGTTCTGGCGGGCTCTCAAGAGTCTCTGTCACCACAGACAAGAGTCTACCCTCCTGCTGGTTGTGATAGCACTTCCACAGGAAGGAGACAAAGGGCCTGGACAGGAGGAGGTCACACCTCCTCCTTCCTAGGCTGGCTAGTGTGAAAAGGTAATCAAGGAGGTGAGTCTCAAAGGCTTCCCCTGCTAAAGATATGTAATTACTTGTCCCCCAGTGGAGGACAAAGCCCTTACTGCCCTGTCCAGCCCAACCGGCGGGAAAATTAGCTATGCAGGAGGCGTACACCCTCAAAAGGATAGCCACACCTTTAGGTTGGCCTATGAGGTCTGTACAGCCAAGGAATGGTTCTGCCATCTTGGCAACCATTAGGAGTTGTGGGTTCTGGGTAGAAAGTGATATCATCCCACAGGAAGTTGTCATTGCAGGGACGGACTAGCTGTGGGGACCAGTAGCCCATTTCCCACTGTACTCCACACCCTTGGCGCCCCCTAAACTAGGATTTAAGGGGCTCCAATGACACCAGACCCTCAGTTCTCACTTGCAAAGAAGAAGAGGCACAAAGAAGACATCATCACCAACAACAGGACCTGGACTCCTGCCACAGCGCAAAGAGAGGACACAGAATTGACCTAAGGAGACTACCACTGGAACTGAGTGACCGACGTGTGCCTGTGATGAAAGCTCATTGATCTGAGCAAGAGGGACCCCAGTGGACACCGAGAAGCCAAGAAAGACTCCCCTGACTGGTGGTACCAGTCCCCTGCAAACAACAGGAAGAAATGGCATGCAGAAGTTGAAGAAGTGTGACCCGACAGGCTCCATGTGAGTGAGCCTTAATAAACTCTATGTCCAGCATCCAAAGAGTGGGAGAGAGGTGAATTAAGCCTCTACTCCCCGCCGGATGACCTCCAGCTGTCGAAGTGCTAGAAGACCACCTTTGCAGCTAGCAAGGCTTGTCTGTCACCAACCCAGAAACCAATAGCCACTCGGACATCACCAACTCCAGAGCAGACCTCCAGCATGGAGACTGATGTTGATAATGACCTCTCTCCTGTGGTTGTGCATCCTGACAAGAGTGGCATCAAGAGGAGCAGCAAAGCGTCTTTGGAGCAACCAGCTCCAGTGATTGACAGCTAGAAGCCACCTCTGCACCCGAGCAACCGGACATGGTGGCGAAGTTTCAAATGTTGATTCTTGACCCCCCAAAGACCTCTACATCCAAAGGGTAGAGCAATCGTCCACCCCCAAGTAACCATTTGCCAAGTGGTGCAAACATGCCAACAGTCGCAGACCCGTCAGCACCAAGGACAGCCAAAGCACCTCTGCACCTGGACTCCCTGGGCAAGGTAATAAGAAACTGACTGTTGACTCTTGGTCTAGGGCCCTGCAGAACCTTAAGTTCAGGTGGGCTCCCCGGAAGTCACCCTGCAAGTGCCCGATTGCACACATTGATTTTCTCAATTGACTTCAATGGGAGCCATTTAAACATTGAAAATACCCTATTTTCCAAAGCTTCTAAAATTCATTCATGTGTAACTTAAAAAGTTGATTTTGGTGTCTAACTTTAAATAAAAATAAGCTTTGTTTTATAAATTGGATTTGGATTTATTTAGAGTCATTTAATTTACTTATCGTCCATGTTGTATTGTGAAATGCCTTACACATGTTCCTCTAAGTAGCCTAACTGATCTTTGCCACACTAACAGGACTGAGCTAAGGTTTACTAGTGTGAGCCCGAGGTCCACCACTGGGTAATGTGCTAGTGTTACATGGTAAGACTCCCCAGTCATACCACATAATAACACCTTGCTACAATAAGCAAATGCTTTCCTGAAGTATGATCTAAAAACAAAGAATGTAAATGCTTGTGGAAGGAAACTTCCACTTCGGCTTTGGTTGAGTCTGAGAGAGTGTTCATTGCTCATATAAGTTTGTCACTGAGCAAAGCAATAAGGCCTCCCTGACAACTGGTAACAAGACAAGCTCCTCAAGGCAAGGTAGGCAGCATATTTATACTCTGTCACAGAAGTTCCAATATCAATCAAGTTACTAAATTCTCGCTAAGAATACAGGGAGGTGCACGCATGAGCTCATAGGAGACAGCATGGACGACCTTTGAGCACCGTTTCAGCTGAGCAAGCTGAATTTTGAAAATCTCACACCAGGTCCAGGGTACTTCATGTCTCACCTCAGAAACAACATATCTGGTAGACATGAGCTAAAAACTTGCTATTTATTGGTAACTGTTTGAAATGGGGTCTCTAGTTGGGAGTGGTTTGCACCCTGTCCAAGTAGGGACCCTTACTTTAGTCAGCGTAAGTGAGTCACATAGCTAAGATAACCCATGCTCACCCACTTGGTTGCTTGGCACGAGCAACTTGAATTATCTCAGAGGTAATGTATAAAGTATTTGTACTCACACACAGTAACACAGTGAAAACACCACAAAGGTACTCCAGACAGGTTTAGAAAAATAGCCAATGTTTACCGGAGCAAAACAAGCCAGAGCGGCACAATTCCAATTCTCAAAAACAAAGATACACATTTTAAAAGATTAAATGCAGTATAGTGCCTAGAAACACAATAGCTCCAACTGGAGCTAGCACGACATCTTGACAGAGTCGTCTCCAACAGCCCAACGCCACTTGCATGGGAGTGCAGGCCAGCCACTGAGTTTGATGAACCCCGGTTACATTGGAAAACAATGAGGAAACAAAGACATTGCAAGGAGTCGAGGCGGTGAGGTGCCAGTTCTTTACTGCTAGATAAGGTGAGGTGTGGGTTCCTTACGGTTGCAGGGGAGGTGATGCAGCATTGGCGGTAAGGCATCCGTTTCTTACGGCAAGGCACGGCCGATGGAACAAGCAGGTCAAGACATGAGGCGTCGACTTCATGGTGTCATGATCGCACCACGGGGCCACAGGTGCTTCGCAGTTGGAGTTGGGTGCCATGTATGTTGGTGACACGGCACTCTGGTCTCACTCTGTGGTAGGACTTTAGAGACACTGCAGCGGCATCAGGCCTGCAGCGGAGGTCGCAGTTGTTGCACTCAGCGAGGAATACGGCTCCAGTGCAGGCAGCGGTGCAGAGTCAGAGAGTGGACCCGTCCTGAAGTCGTTCTGGATGTTGATGCAATCGTTTCTTCCTTGTTACACTAGAACTCAGTCCCAAGGGCCCAGGAACTGGATTTGGCACCACTTGGCAAGTCAGAACTCTCAGCAACAGAGCCCAGGCATTGGAAGATTAAGTCTTTGATGTCCTTGAGACTTCTTAACAGGAGGAAAGCTCAATTTAAGACCTTGGAGAACCTTTGGACGCAGGATGTAGAAAGCCAAGTCCAGTCCTTTCACTCCCAGGACAGACGTAGCAAGCAGTATGCCAGCACAACAAAGCAACAGGCAGAACAGCAGTCCTCCTACAGCATCTAGCTCTTCTTCCTGACAGAATTTCCTCAATCCAGAAGGACTCTAACTATGTGGTGTCAGAAGTTCAGTATTTATACCCATTTCTGTCTTTGAAGTAGGCAAACTTCAAAGAGAAGTATTTGTAGTGAACAAGACCCTGCCTTCCCTGCCCTGGCCCCAGACACACTCCAGTGGGTTGGAGACTGCTTTGTGTAAGGACAAGCACAGCCCTATTCAGGTGCAAGTGTCAGCTTATCACACCAATCTAGCTCAGGAACACCCATTAGCCTTGTGATGGGCCATCAGGATATGCAGGACAGACCTCAGCTCCCTTTATGTGACTGTCAAGAGTGAATGCACAAGCAGCCGAACTGTCACCCTGACCCAGGCATGTATTCCAGAGACAGGCAGAGACACAGAATGGTTAAGCATGAAAGTGCCCAATTTCTAAAAGTGCCATTTTCAAACTCACAGTTCAAAAACCAACTTCACCAAAAGATGTAGATATAAATTGTAAGTTCGGAGATCCGTTCAGAGATCCCAAACTTCATATCTCTATCTGGTCCCAATGAAAAAATACACTTAAAAGATATTTAAAGGCAATCCCTATGTTACCCTATGGGAGAGATAGGCCTTGCAATAGTGAAAATTTAAGTTAGCAAAATTTCACTATCAGGACCTGTAAAACACACTAGTACATGTCCTACTATCTTTTAAATACACTGCACCCTGCCCATGGGGCTGCCTGGGGGCCTACCTTATGGGTGACTTACAGCTAATAAAAGGGAAGGTTTGGTCCTGGCAAGTGAGTGCACTTGCCAGGTCGACATAGCAGTTAAAAACTGCACACACAGGCACTGCAGCCACATGCCTGAGACATGTTTACAGTGCCACTCATATGGATGGCACAATCAGTGCTCCAGGCCCACTAGTAGCACTTGATTTATAGGCCCAGGGCACACACTATACTAGGGACTTACTAGTAAATCAAACATACCAATCATGGATAAACCAGTCACCAATACAATTTAGACAGGGAGCACTTGCACTTTAGCACTGGTCAGCAGTAGTAAAGTGCCCACAGACCTAAAGCTAGAAAAAATGAGATTCAGCACAGGATCAAACACAGGAGGTCAGAAGCAAAAAGACAGGGAAAACCATTCCAAGAGCTGACAGGTCTAGCAGTAACTATAGTACAGCATCTTACAGACTAGTTCGATCACTTTCATTTGCTCTGTATTTTGTGTCAAGTTATCTTTAAAGAAAACATGTGGTGGAAAAAAGCAATAGCAGAAACACATTTTAAAATCTTAAAAAATAGCACCTGACAAATATTAATCAGCATTTACATGCTTTCCTTATGTACTGGGTCATTGCTTTACTTAGGCTCCCACTTTAGCCCTACGTTTGGATCAGCCTGTTTCTTTTCATTGTGAACACTCCCCTTACAATGACTGTACTTGCCATTGTGGTGGTTTTTCTATGTTGCAAGCTGCATGCCCCATTCTAGTTCATCTTTAATGCTGCTTGTTCACTGTGCCTCTGTAGACCTGCTATGAAGCTTGTTGTATCTGCCATTGTGGTCCTTCATCATTGTCACACTTTGGATATACTGCTCTGGGTCTTCTTCTATATCACTGGCTGTGGGTACCATCATGGCCCTTCTTAAAAATGGAACTTAAAGTGGAACATTTAATTCAATCTTTCTTATTTAGTAAATATGTTTGAATTTATAACAATTACTTTGCAGAGCCATTGCAAACGATTTCAGCTGCTCATTTTTGATCTTAGAACACCTGGAAGGAGCCCGTGGTTCTGCAGGCTTATGCTGCTTGCTCTCAGGAAAGCTAGTGATAGCGCGTGGTGATCCAGGCATGGGCCTAGTTTGTGGCACTGCACGCTTATCCTGTTCACTGTTGCAACAACTAGTACCATCCTTGGTGCTACAGGCTTGTGCTGTTCACTCTTCTGACAGCAAGAAACAGTTTGTGGTTCTCAGGTTTGTGCTCTTCATTCCCAGGACACCTAACAACATATGGTACAGTATTCTTGTGCTGTGCACTACTCCAACACCTTGTAACTTCCTGTGGCAGTGCCGGCTTGTGCTGATCACTCTGTTAGGTCTGGCTTGACAGTACAGTTGTCAAGAAACTGTAGAAACCAGAAAACCAGAAAGTCTGTCACTGCTCTTCTAACAAATATACATACATGTGTAGAAATCTGTCACCTCTTACTATTAGCTGTTTTGGTGCATTATTCCACCTCCTTGCAAAGTCCTTCCTTGCTATGTATGATAAGCTTTGTTTCCATCGTGTGGCAGAGACTGGTTGTGAACACAGAGCCTTCTTGCAAAGAAGGCTTTACTTACTAAAAGCAACACTTTCTGCGTTACAAGCACACACTTACTAGAAGTATGATCTAAAATCGAGTACTGTTTGAGAAACAATGATTCAACTTCAAAGTGATAAAAACTGCCCATATATTTTATATATTTAAAATTGTGATAGTTAAGACTTGTACTGGTCGCTGTTGGGGCACCTAGTAATAACCTTTGATACTGAATTCTTGTAATACTGACTCTTGTGGAACATAGCATTGGCAAAGTCAATAGATATGGCTTTAATGTGCTAAAACATGCAAATAGGATTTATGTATTGCCCATAATGTGTTGAAAGCCCATGTACATATTCTTTAAATCAGTTGGCAAAAATTATTTTAAACATCTGATAAAAATGTATATGGCCAAAATATAGCTAACTCTGTCCTATGGGATAGAATACACTCCTCATAAATATTTTCCCTTAGTACAGAAACTGTAGTGAATAATGCTTTGCCCATTCTTAAATTTCGCATCTAACGCATTTGTTCAAGCATTCTGGTTAGAACTTAGGATCCTGAGTACCTATGTCCTGTTGTGTGCTGCTATAGCTCAGTGGGGTTCAATATTTTGCATTCTAAAGCAGGTTCCCTAAGATGTATTTTAAAGGATACATTGTCTAGGGATATTAACAACTCAAGTGCTTTTAAACATAACTTGATTGACACACTAGCCACTTTGGAAACTCCACTTGATTATTGAAAACTTGGAAATATAGCCACTTGAAGCTTGTGTTTAAAAATACTAATTCCCACTACTAGTTCCAAATTGGACAAATTATATTGCACCAATTAAAAAAATTGTTGCACTATTCTAACTGTGGCCATATTGGACAAGATGCAACCATATTTATTGATGGCCTCTGAACGTCGTATTAAAACATGTTTTTATTGATAGCAGATAGTTTACTGATTATGGCAGTAGTAGGAGTTTGGAGCGGCATCCCTAATGATCAGTGTGTCTGTCTACTTTGTGATAATGGAATCAAGGATTCAAATTACATTCTTTATATATATGCACTTATCTTGGACAGTATCTCACAAACTATTTAGATATTTGCTTATGGCATTGTAATGTGTCAGAAGACAGTGATATCCTATCTTTGATTTTCTGTCCTGCAAAGTAAACATTATGTTACTGTATATTTAGACATTCTAAGTTGGGATTCTATTGCACAGTTGTACTTTACCATATTTACACAATAACGTTTTTTAATGTGTGTTATTTTTATATGTTGTTGTCTCCAGAAGGGGATTGAATCAATAAAGTTAACTTGACGTATTTATGGGGACTAATTCAGAGTCCTAGGACACTCAGGTGTTATAAAGTTCAGACTGTAACAATCACATCCTTTTACCACAGATTTCATGGAGCATAACCTTAATATTGAGCTAAAAATGAGTACTTAGTACACCCCTTTAGCACTGTGAAGTTGAGTAGTCCAATGCTTACTCTGGGAAGCAATCTGGGTATAGAGCCTCAGAACTCAGCAGGCTATCCAATGGTAACTAATAAATGCATGTCCAGCCAGTGCTTTGGCTTGGAAAACAGAAAGTACTTTACCATTCACACTGAACACAATGCTGTACAAAAACAACACAGGGCACTTAGATCAATAAACTATATTCAGGTAATACTTCACTGGATTATGGGAAACAGTGTGTGCTGTTCCATTGGAATAAATATCAGTGTTCATTCAGTGTGAAATACGCTTTTTTGCCCTCTTGAGGGTTGTGATGAGTAACGTACACAGGGAGACTGAATTGACCTTTGTCGATGATTCCAATTGCTTACTCCCTCAGTTACTGGGTTACACTTGGGTGGTACTTTCCCCCCTTTGCACGGTACCTTCTACCCATTCCATTGTAAGTGTTTGGGGTTCAATAAGGGCAGCACCACTCTAGATGACACCCTGCCTACCGAGAGTGGATCCTGTTGTCTCTCTCCAGCTTAGCCGACTATTTTGCCTTCTACTACCAGTGAACTTGCATACACCTAACCAGGTGGGCATTATCTGTGACTGTACTGGGTGCAGGAAGGCTGTGCCTGGGTTGCGCTGCTTGCACCCCGGGGAATCTTATTTCCAGTGATCCTTCTTGGCACCAATCAGGATCCCACCACCCAAAGAAACTAGGAACTCACACCAGGACGCAGCGGTAAGTGCACAGCATTGGTCGAGGTCCCCCTCAACAGTGAAGGATGTCTTCTTCCTCAGCATAGCAACTCTTCCAGTATCCTGATTCCTAAATGGAGACTGCAGGATGAGGTTAGAGTAGAGTTCTTTAGTGCCCTGGTGCAGCTAGGTGCTTTGTTGCTTGGTCGTCTCACATGATTGAGTTCCAAGGGGCCTACAGGTACTGAGGCTTTAGTTCATCCTGAAGGGGTACCTCACTGCTTCCAAGCCTCACCTTGTTCTACCATGTATCTCAGAGGATGACTGTAGGTTGCTCCAACTTGAGTCCTCCGCGGTCTCTCTTCATCTTCTGTGTGCAAGGGCACCTCCAATGCCTGTCCTGAGCATTTGGTCAGCTCCCCCTTCAAGGAAGACTGAAGGCAGACTCTCCTTGCAAGTTTGCATAACTCCCCAAGTTTCTGGTCTGAACCTTGTTGGTTACCACTCATGTGGGACCCTGAATTCTGTTACATATATCTGGCTGGAAATTTCTGCCCCTTATTCATACTAAAGTTGCAGACACATTTTGTGTACCACAACTGTCAGCCCTGAGACTACTTAAGAACAGTGCTATTTGCTTATTCCTCTATGACTGTTCCAGCCACAGGTTTCAGCAGGATGGTGGGGTGGAGTCGAGAGTCTCCTGCCAGGGTAAATCCATCAAACTAGGACACAAAGGAAGGAGAGGCTTGCACATTTAACTGCCTGTTAACCCATGTGGCATCAGCACTCCTCCGGTAAGCAATGGGGCAGGGGATTTCCGTAATCTTCAATGAGAACCTCTGTCTAATCTACTTCACAACCCTAAATCTCACATACTACAAGTGCTGTCCCGAGGGAGCTCTGCAATTCACATTGATGCTAACTGGATTCAGGAAAACAAAATGGACTGCTGTGTGGTCACAGTCACATGTTACATGTGTGATCCACAAACACCAGCTACGTACAGACATAAAACATAAATACACATCACCCATGTTCAACATGGAGGTAGCAAAGGTATTGGTTGTAGGCGCTGGCAGACCAATTTAAAAATGTCGGAGAGGCCAGTAGGAGACTAGCCTGGGATAAGACAGGTAAAAAGGTCTATCCGAAAACCACAACCATATTGATGCCACCGAAGTCTGTCCTCTGCAGCCTGTTGAGCTGAAAGTAGTCACACCTAGTAAGAAGGGTGTATGTTGTATGCCCCTCAGACCACGGAGCCCTGTTCTGGGCAGGATGAACCGGCCTTTTATTCCTTGGGTGTTTCTCTGGTGAGTGGAAGCCAGTGGAGGCTGGTTTTGAAAGCCCAGGCCACAGCTGGTGCGTCTTTCACTTGCCCAAGCTCCTCATTAATAAATGGAGAAGGCATAGGGTGTTTGAAGAGAAATTGAAGAGAGGGATGGAGAGGGAGGGAGAGATCAGAGAGGGAGAGAAGCGAGAGAAGGAAAGAAAAAATGGATGGATGGAAAGAGAGAGACATCACAAGGAGAAGAAGGCTGCGAGGCCCACTTGAGCATTCCTGTCAGGGCTGATTTTAGTTTCCCATTCCGGCCCTTGGTCTGGGTTGCAATCCATGTTACCAATAAGGGATTCCACACACATGCATGATTGTCATGTGTGCTGAGGTGAGAGTCAAAAATCTACAGAGACTGTTTTGATGAACTTGAGACAGGGGTACAGGATCTCTCTCCCAAGCTACCCAGGGCGCCTCTTCCATTTCAAAAGCATATGTGAATGCATGTATTTTCATGAGCTTTACATTAAAGCTAGTGCTTTTTGCTTTGAAAATTATTGTTATGATCCGGTGAGGCTCAGCGTATATATGAACATCAATGACTTGAGATTGTCTTTGAAATTAGATAAATGGTTGATTATTTTCTTTGAGCTATGACTAACACATTGATTGCCTACTATACGCTATTGGAAGGCCAAGGAATGCAACTCATCTTCAACCTCAGGAGTAAGACGATCAGCAGCGAGCTTACTGCTATCTTCAAAGCATCCATCACCACGGCCACCATCCCCAAAGAATGGAAACATGCAGAAGTCAACCCCCTCTCAAGAAACCATCTGCTGACCACAAAAACCTCAAGAACTACCGCTCCAGCTCTCTGCTCCCCTTTCCCGCCAAAGTCCTTGAGAAGGTCATCAACCACCAAATACCAGAACACCTGAAGAACAACAATCTTCTCGATATTTCCCAATCCAGATTCCACACCAACCACAGCACCGAAAAACCCCTGATTACAGCCACAGACGACATTAGATTCCTCCTTGACCAAGGAAATGATCCTCCTTGACCTCTCAGTTGCATTTGACACAGTATTACACCACACCCTGATCAAAAGTCTCCACAACATTGGAGTCCAAGCAGGCGCCCTCAAGTGGATCGCCTCCCTCCTCACCAGAAGAACCCAGAGAAGTTGCCTTTCTCCCTTTGCTTCAAAACCCAGGAACAGGACTCCCTTGGCCAAAGTCATCAGATTGAAATGACTGAACATCATATCCTACACCGCCTACACCTAGCTCATCCTCTCACCATCAAAAGATCTCTCCGCCATCCTGAACCACTTCCACAGGTGCATGGCAAGCATCGCCGACTGGATGAGAGGTGTCTACAACTCAACACAGACAAGACAGAAGTGCTGATCTTTAGGAACAACACCTCCCCATGGAATGATGCCTGGTAGCTCCCTGAACGAGGACCCTCACCCATTCTGACCGACCACGCCCACAACCCTGGCATCATCCTGGACAGCAAGTTCTCCATGAAAAGAAAGATCAACACAGTCTCATCTGCCTGCTTCCTCACCATACACATGTTTCAAAAGGTTTTCAAGTTGCCCCACATCGACACCAGACGTACCTTCACACAAGCCTTGGACACAATCCGACTGGACTACAGCAATGCACTATATGTAGAAATCACCTTGCTGCTCCTCAAGAGACTGCAAACAATACAGAACCCAGCAGCCAGACTCATACTTGACCTGCCTATACAGACCCACATTATCCTGCACCTCAAGAAGCTCCACTGGATCCCTATTCTGGAGAGTTGCCAGCTAAAAATGGTGATCTATGCCTGCAAAGCACTCTACAATCATGGACCAGCGTACATCAACCACTGACTGAACTTTTACCTTTCCTCCAGACACCTGCCCTCTGCCTCCCTCTGCCCACACCTATACCCTTTGCATCCGCCTCAGCAATAGAGGAGGATGCTTTTTTTTCCTATCATGCTGCAAAGTCCTGGAATGATCTCCTACTTCCCCTACGGACCTCATCATCTCTGCTGGAATTCAGAAAAGGACTCAAGACCCGGCTGTTCACCTGAGCCCCCTACACCGGTACTCTCAGTGCATGGATACACTCACAGGTGATTAGCTGCGCTATACAAATCCTGATTGATTGATTGATTGAACTTGCTTTGATGCTTTGATACCCACCAACCGCATACTTCAAAAGATAAACTACTGTTTAGACAGTTTTACTGTTTGAGGAGAAACTGCAAATTAGACAATTACTATTTCCTTGGTACTATTATACTTTTAGCCAAACTTTGTGACAAAGGATATCCACACAATTTATAGAAGGAATCTAAGAAAGGGACTTGGTTCTCCACTCATGAAAGCCTTCCAACTGCCCCACAAATGTACTAAATAAACTTGTATATATCAGAACCTTCCATAAATCAAGCAATTTGCTTAAAAATTATTCTACAAAAGTGGAATCTGCTTAATGCCAACAACATGCAATTTGACAAACCATTATTCCCATTCCAAAGAGCAAAAAAAAAAAAAAACAACAACAATTGACTGGATCCATGCATACTGCAAACCCACAACTGCCTCTCACAAGCATGAGGATTGCAAGCTATTGCTATGCATTTTAAATGCTAAAAGTGTGCAGCCTGCCTAAACAGAATTAATACCAAAATCTTTGAATATAAAAGTTTCAAATGGCAGTTAAAAGACCATGCAAAATGTGAATGCCTCTCTGAGTCACTGTATAAAATATCAGTTGCGGCTCACTGGGGGATTACATGGAGGTGGGCAGCGTACGCAGGGGGGGATATCAATAATAAAAATAAAATAAAAAATTACCTGTGCACTGCGCTGCCCATCCTCTGTCTCCTCAGCAGGCAGGCACAGGCTCCCAGCCTGCCCTGTGGCCAATCCTGACACTGCTCAGAGCAGCGTTAGGACTGGCTGGGAGTGCCCAGCCAGGACGCTCCCAAACAGACTGGAAGCCTGTGCCTGCTCTCTCCAGCCCGGCAACACAGTGCCGGGCTGGAGAGAGCACAGTGCACATGGGTGTTTGGGCCAAACACACATGCGCACTAAGGGGAGTGCTGTGTGCACTCCCCTCAGTGCTCGTCATCCCACATGGCCCGTCCCTTTCACAACAAAAGGATAATAAACAGTAAAAGGTTTGCAGCTACTGCTGCTGGCGGGGGGCAACGCTCCTCCACCACAGCGGAGGAGCCGCTGCTGTAAAATATATATGTGATTTTCGATATATAAGGAAAAAGACACACAAGATTAGACAATGTAGCACTCATCACATATTAATGCTTTCTGAAGTCCAGAATGAAAGCACCTCTTGTGGTACATTTTGTGAAAGATAAAGTCAAGCCGGAACAAATGCAATGCCCTGTTCTTGAGGGGATAGTGATGAAAAAACATAGTGGCAACTCAGAGTTTTCAGTGAGGTACAAAGAAAATTAGTCGATGTATTGATTAGATACAGCTTGTGAAGGAATTAATGAATAAATAGACTGCTTCCCAAGTGTTACAGAAAAAAACTTTGACTACGGTACTACCAGAGTACTAAATCATGTTTGTTCCTTGACAATTCAGGGTTTTTGGCCATTTTGGACGTCTCATTACTTCCCATAGGGTGATCCTCTAGTGCTCCCAAATGATCATAACTCTGTGGGATCTATTTATATTCCAAGTCAAAATGAGAAAATGCATTCTGTTGAATTTCTATTGAACTTCTCATTTGGGGTATTTAACTATGAAATAATTTCTGTTTTTCTCTTATGTAATAAGAGGCAGCAAGGTGTCAATTTCTGCATGCATGAGTTAAAACAGAGTTGGTGAGATATCAAATAACATTTAGTTTCGTTCATACACCAAACTGAATGCATTGCTTCGTGATTTTATAGACGAACAATTGTTTTGGCCCATTTCTAATTCTTAGTAATTCATTAATTTTTCATCTGATTAGATTTCTACAGCATTTTTTCACCCTGAGTTCTTGCTTGAGTATACCATTTGCTTTGACTTTTCTAAACAAGTAAAATCATTAATTAATATTGTGTTTCTGATCATAGTGAGAAATTCTTGTTTTAGAAACTTTAACTAAAAGTTTGACTCTTCACCTGATGATATACAGATGTGAGGATTCCTCCTATTTCCTTATCTGTGCCTATAATTCACATTTTCATTTCCTTAAGCCATCTGTTAGTCTTTACATGGAGTTTCAAAATGATTTCATCTCCTTTGAGAGACCCATCAGATGCTTATCGTAGCGGCTCTTATCCAAAGGCAAACTTAAGCAAAATGTCATCCTTCATTTTTCTGTAGACTTTACTGACTTGTGTGTCCTCTCTGCCACTCATAGTCACTAGGATTCCACTACTGCTGTCCTTTTGTAACTACAACACTGATTGGATTTTCTTGAATGAACAAGTAGCACAGTTATTCTTCTTTATAAATGACACGTTTTTGTTTTGAAACTGAAAATATACTCACTTATCTGTTTCACACCATCTGTATGTCTTTTTGTTCAATTGAGTCTTAAAGTAGTTTTTTTATTTACGTCTATTTTTGTGATTGACACATTTTGCAACATTCTGTGCTAGTTTCAACGGATGGGTATTTTTTCTGTTTTATCACCCCAAGGCATGGGCCCCTGATAATTATTAAATACTTTGGATTGAGTGATCTATACAGAAATATTTTAAAGCATAAGCAAAGAGGGCTCTGACCAAAGCCAGCCTTTCAAAGGGCCCTCCTAATAGTCTTTCAAACTGTCTGTCTGAACCATCTGTTTTCTGCTGACAGCCCTGCCCTGAAAACCTGGAATGCTTCTCGTAGATTGCTGCTTTAAATACACATTCTTTTCATTTATTGCTTAATAAGTGGAGACTGGGTGAGTTGGGAGTCTGTTACTGAGGTTTTGCAGAGAATTGTTGCACATATTCATTTTGGCCCAACAGATTTTCCATACAAAGGTTGGTTTAGAGCCAAGCAGCATCGCACCCTTGAGTAATGGGAGGGGGCTACAGAGACACTTTCTGAAGGTACTTGTTATTTTCCCATATCAGTACTTAAAGGATAGTCTTGCTGTCAAATGTATCTCTGTCACTTGAGGAACATTGTGACAGATGCAATTCCTGTCAGATTGGGTAACCAAAGTACTGATTTCTGTTCCTGTTAGATTTGGTAACCTATGTACTGATTTCTGTTCCTGTCAGATTTGGTAACCAAAGTACTGATTTCTGTTCCTGTCAGATTGGGTAACCAAAGTACTGATTTCTGTTCCTGTTAGATTTGGTAACCAAAGTACTGATTTTTGTTCCAGATCACTGATATCCGTAAGGGCGGTTCTTCGGTTTTAACTTTGAAACTGTAACCTGCAAGACAACTGTACCCCTTGGTATCATTTTGCTGTGCGACGTTTGCATCTGTAAGACTGCGTGGCGTGATGTAGCTCTTTCAGAGACCTTAGCTGGAAAGGTTTATGTAACCTGGGGGATTGGTTTGATGCCTGAAGTATAAGTCTGGAAAAAAATCTTTCTTTTTTGTTAGACCTCTCTACCTAAGATCTGAGTAGCCAGAGGGATAATTTTGTTTTGAAGATGCTTCAGCATGTATGATCGACGTAACCTTAGAGCAGTCTGCTGTTAGAGATCTGAGTGTGTAAGAACTATGTAATGTGAAGAATGTCGACGCTGTCAGATATCTAAGCTTGAAAGATAGTTGCAGCCCAAGAGGTAGAATTGCTGCGGGAGCAGGTTTGCTGTCTGGGGCCAGGTACGGCCCCACAAAATATGTATGGCACCTGTCCCACAAAATTCTTAAACTGTCCTTATATGGACACCGTATATAAGACGAGTAATTAACCTATTTATCCTGTGACTGCTCAAACTGTACTTTAGCTTGACACTAATGTTTATATCTGGTTGTTCATTGAAATCTGGCTATCATTTACTAACATTGGCCCTGAAGATGCTCTACCACATTATTTCAATTAACTGGAATAGACTTGTCAAAATTTTGATTGGTTATTTTAACATGCACAGTCTTTATTTCAGAACTTTTTAAAATACCACCTTGATGATGTACATTTGAAAAGCCACCCATTTTTCGAGAATGTCACACACCAGGATAATGTAGGTTGCTCTATACTATTTAACTGCTACGACAGAATTGCAATTAGTTACAAACTCATTTTGGACAGTACAGTCCAACCAAGCCATACAGCCTAAAAAGACCGACTAATGAACGTAGAGAGTCTACAGTCATTCTTTATTGCGACTGACTCTTTCAAGTCATTATTTATTTTTGATTAAAAAAAAAGAATAGTCAACCTCAAGGGTCCTTTGTTTTATGGCTGAGAAACTACGGCTGAGGACAAGCGCATCACAGTCAATTATATGAATTGTGTAATTTACTGACTGGCTTAAGTAAACATAGCCTGAGGTAAAACTGAAAGCTCACTGAACCCTCCTGCTTAGAATAATATTGGCCGTAGGGTCCCATGTTATTTGTTACCCAGCAAACATTATAGTTGTGTTTGCCAATTTATATCAGCCAAAGGCCTTCTGATTCTTGGACTGAAGTTTTTTTTAACCAACTCTGATTTCAGGCAGTAAAAGAAATATTGCCAAAATGATAATGAGCTTTATTGATACAAATATATGTTATGCAGTGACTGCATTAAACACCTTTTACTTTCTTCTGGAGTTAGTCTTGCCTACTTCTTGCTCCTGTTTTTCACAAGTATGCAAAGGGAGCAACTTCATTTTCCAGCAGCCCTGCAGTAGTGCAGGGGGACCAGTGGGTAAAACCAGGGTCCCCTGTGCACTAACCACTGAATGTCCCACTTGCAAGTGTAAATATCTGACACAAGGGCTTAGTAATGTCCTGCTCTATAGGCAGGGCCACGGTAGGTATGCAATTGTATGGTGATTTACGCATAAATATATATTTGCCTTAATTTGCCACATAGTACATCTTCTACCACCATCACCTGCAGATTTTAACAAAAAAATGGTTTCTAGCTCAAACGGTTCAAATGTTACTAAAAATGCGATGACACGTCATCCTCCACAGTGGAAGGTCCTTTGCAAAAGCTTGACTGGTCACCTTTCTGTTGCTTATTGCTATATTTGTGTGTTAAACTGGTACTAATGAGGTGCAGCCAATACCCAGAGCGTGTTACAAAGTTTAAAAATGACAAAATTATAAAGTACAAATATTACAAAAGGTTGCCACATTCTGTTGCATAATGTGACTTTTCTTGCCACATAATTTACTCAACCTTGCCACATAATTTGGCCATCTCCTGTTGCCTACTAACTCCAGTGACCCCGTCTATTGGACACTCATTCTTTGTGAGACCTTTAGAGCATTCCCTAACCATCCGAGTATAACACCATATGTAGACCAACCGTTTCTAGCAGCATCCAGTGACCCTACATGAATGGTCATTATTAACAAGAGATATCTAGGGATTAAATTGATACATCACCCTTTATCTGGTATTGAGTGCAGATTACAGAAACATGCACAGATTTTCCAACATTCCACTGTTGAAACATTTATTGTATTTTCTCAAACACTGGCAATTCCTAATCGATTGCTATGTCGTGTGCAATAATTCCTTTTGCATTTCTGATGTCGATACAAATATTTCTTTCTTTACAAGATATTCTGTTGCAAAGAGGGTGTTGTGTCTGTAGCCAACACGTTACACTTTTCCTTGAGTCTTCTGTCTTGTGCTGAAGGATTCAGAGGAGATTATGCAGTCTAGCTGGATACTGAACACTGACCTTGACTGGACTGACATGGTTCTTACATGGACAGACTGTAACACAAACGTTTAACTGTAAAGAACAGTCCGAAGTGGATGCTGTTAATTATGTATGCAGTGTGCAGTTTCTAAAGAACACATGGAGATCAAAAGGAGGAGGAGGAGGACAAGATGGGAGGAAACGAGAGGGAATAGAAAGTAGAGCATGAGCTGCTGAAAGACGAAAAGGGCAAATAGAGGGGGGGAGGGTGACGCAAAGGGGAGGAAATAAGAGAGTAAGAAGGGAAAAGAGTATAAGGCCAAAACCAGGGAAAGAGCAGAGGGTAGGGAAAGGAGCGACAGAGAGGAAAAAGAGGAACACTGACTGGATGGGGGCAAAAGGAGAGGGAATGGATGAACAGTGAAAACAAGGAGAAAAGGAGTGCGAAGTGATTAGTGAAGGACTGATGGAAGAGGAGGGCGGTAAGAGGACTAAACGGAGCAAAAGCAGAGGCTCACTGGGAAGAAAAGGAAAAGAGGATCCGAAGGGAAGAAATGAATGGAAGGAGGGAAGGGGGAGAAGAAGGGAAAACGAGTACATTGAGGAAAAGGAGGGAGAAGAGAGGAAAAAAGGGGACCAGGAGGCGCATAGTGAAAAGGGGGAGAGATGAGGTGAGTGCAGAAAGCAGAAGGACTGAAAGCAGGGAAAGGAGGGAGAAGAGCATCAGGGAGAACAGAACAAGGGAGGAGAATGAGGTGAAGGTATGAGAGGAGATGAAGAAATGAAATAGGCTTTGGGGAGCAGGTGGAAGAAGGGCTGGGAAAAGAATGATAGGGCAACGCCCCAGGGGAGCAGAAAAAAGGCAGAGAAACGGGGAATGATTTTAATAACTTTTTTGCTAAGTACTTGCTACCAAGGTATTCATGGCATTGTGAAATCACCTTTTTGTTAATTTTTGGCAGGTCAAACCTAAAAGTGGAACAGTGTATGGTGTTTTCCATAACATGCAGATTTTAGTGCGGTAAATCAGTACTTTAAATGGTAAAATAAGTGTAGGTACTCATCAAATTGGGCCAGGTGTGTGGCTTGTGGGCGGGGCTAGGGGTGAGACTGAAGGGGGTCATGACACAAAGAAAATTTTGCCATCTGTCAGGTATTCCTTTTTGCACTTGCTTTTCCCTTGTTAATAGTCTGAGATTTGCTACACGTGCAGATTCTCTCTGAACAGGTGGCACAACACATAAACAGCCAAGTTGCTGCAAAAAGCTACTGAAATATGTATGCAGTGAGATGCATTTAATGTGATCTTGACCTATGCCTTGTGGTCTTTGGCCAGAAATGTGTGGACTTGGCTCAACACTGTCATTTTAAGACATCCCTGTCTAGGCTTGAGCCATGGCTGCGACTTTGGCCAGCATTGAGGTATACTGTACCACTAATATACTATCTTGTGCCAGTGATGTAGGGTATTGGTTCAGTCCTCTCTGATCTTGACTCAGCCATTTCAGATCTTTGCTTGGTGCTTTGTTCCACCCAGAAGACAGAGTATACAAAAAGATCAGAGTGAGCTCACAAAGAGCGACACATAATTTCTAATGGCATGCATGCAAAAACTTGTGAAATTGGCAAGGGAACGTTTAGCTTCAAATAATATTTTGATTCTCTCACACTTTTTCGTTCATTCTCATGAAACCGAAATGGAAAATACAATTATTGAAATGTATGTTTCCAAAACTAATAACACAATATGTAAGTATGATATGGTAAAGTATTCCCAATATGTTGGCATGTATATAATGGGTGTGTAATACAAGGGGGTCATCATCCTTCCACCTATCTTTACTGCCATGGAAGGAAATTGAGGGGGGGCTCTGGCACAGCAACCTCAATATGCATACTTACACATTACTGCTTTCCCAATTTTTTCTTTTTTACCAGGTAAAAGTAATTAGTATCTGTGCAGTCCTGGGCACAGCCCCCGCTCCCCTTTCAGCACCATATTTTTCCAATAATCCTAATTTTAAGGCATCACCCTCATTTTCTGTAATGCGCAATGGGCACTCATGCAGTCTCTTGCATTGATATGGATGGGCCACATGAGACCATGGTAATGGGTCCTCAATACAAATTTGATTGGTTAAAATTGTGTACATTGGCCATAACTGCATGTGATGTTAGGCCTAGATAGTGTTGTCAGCAGCATAAAGTGATCTCAGCTCTGTAGGATAATGGGCATTGGTAGGATAGCATGTTAATTTGTTCCATTGCTGTAAACGAGGCACTCATATTAGGTCTTTGCCGCGTGATACTAGGTCCACATTGTGTGATACTGCCACATTGCTGAATGATGTTTGCCTACCACTGTGTCTTAAGATGGACTAGGCCAGGAGTGTATACTGAGACAAGCTCTCCTAATGCACCAACATTTTTTACATTTATTAAATTAGTTAAAAGTGCGTCTCTAGTTCTCTTCTGTGGTTGAGATTTTGAGAGCACCCAGTAGTGGTGGACCAAAATCCCTCAGAGACCCAGACTGGATGTAGCTGCGCATGGTGAATAAGGTGTGAAAGGGTACATTTCTTGACAAGGTGACACTTCTACCTTAACATATGCTGATAAAGAGTGATGTGAAGACCTGCTAGGAAGATGCCCTAAAGCAGAAGGGAAGAAGCCTCAGCCATGAATGCAGCCATATCAGCAATAAGCATTTTCAACACTATCCGGTGCCAGTGTGCCTTTGGAAACTATTGAAAGAGACTGTGGAATAGCAGCATTAATAATGACTACATCAGTTGCAGTACTTACCATAACATGTGTGGAATGTGCTAAAATAAAAACAGGTTGACCTGTTACAAAAAAAGTGAAGGCCATTTTGTTTGTTGAGTTTGCTGGTTTTGTGATAGGTGCGGCTTCTTAATGCCAAACTGCTACTATTTATTTCCATTGGGCACAATGACCATTTATTCTCATGTCCGCACTCACACAGAGACACAAGCAAACTAACACAGAAAGTAATTCACAGATGTTTTAAAAAATACCTCCTGAGAGTGTTCAGGTTCTCTCCCTTACTCTTCCGAAAACACAGCACCTCCTCAGAGGTAGTAAGTGCTATATGTATATAAATACAAACACAATCCCAAGCACTCACTCACACGAGCCTACAGACACTTATCCAAAGTCTACCTGAGGAATAAAGACATTTTAACTCTTATTTCTAACCCACTGGTTTTCTTGATTCCCCTCTCAACGAGCTGCCTGGATTCCAGTGTGTGCACAAATGTATACAATAATGTCCATGTGATTGACTGTGCAGGGCCTAAATGGTCCCTGGTATATTAAAGACAGCATGTGGTTACATTCTCAACACTCCAACATCCCTGATAATGATGCAAATGAGCTGCTGTTGAATGGTTCCACAGGGGGTTAGCACATGGCTGGAGAGGTGCTTTGGCTGTCAGAGTGTCGAATAGACAGGGTCCACTCTGACAGCCTTATGCTCAGCTGCACTAGCAGCAATGAGACTACCTTTCATGAGTACCGGCACTCTCCTTGACAGTGGAGAAGTGCTGGTACTAAAAAATAAGAGGAAGAAATGGTAGGTGAGGGGAGGGAGAACGCTTACGTGTGGAGGATCGGAAGGGGCAGACTTGCCTAAAGGAATTTCGGTGCTCTGGTCATCGTTAGTTTATACTTTTATATATATGTGTGTTTAACATTATGTTGCTCAGGATAATTTGAATGTGACGTTACATTTGTGTTTATTTTATTTTATGGAGCTGCGACCTCACGGGTTACGTCAGACAGGTTCTGGAACTCCAGTCGCGTAGGTCTGAGTTGGACCGTTGTTCCAGGAGCCGTTCACCTCTGCTGAGGTCGTGGGTCCTCATTGGTTTCCAGAATTAAACCTCAACAATATATTTACATCTTGCTTGGTGTTTCTGACATTTTATTGTTCTATTGCTCGTTACAAGGATTTCCTGCATACTACAATTTGGTACCAGGAGTGGGGTAACGTTTCTGTCGCTGCGTTTTAAGGAAAGGGCCCACCGACAGCATTTGCTTCCTTGTTGTCATTGCAGTTTTTTTTGCCGATCGCAGTCAGGATACTGTTTATCGGCGTATTTGTGAGTTTGCGTCTTCGGTCCTCAAGGCGACTTCTTCGTTTGCCTGCAGGCATCACATGATGCTCGTGTCATTTCCAGGCCTGCAATTTGACACGACGTGCACGTTCCTTCTAGTGTCTTGCCTGTAAACTTCCAAGGTGGCATTTTCGGCAGCCATATTAAGTTGTCTCTTTGGATTTATTTTCCTGCAAAATATATATATATATATATATATATATATATATATATATATATATATATATACTGATGCAATTTGAAGCCATGTTGGATTGTGTTTTTTTTTTTATTTGTGTCTCCTGACTATAGGAAGGAAGGAAGAATTTTGGTTAAGGAAGTAAGAAAATTGGTTAAGGACCTGCCTCATCAGTCTTCAGTTTGTTCAATATTTTAAGTTTCAGCTGTCATGGTGGCCAATCAAGGGATCATTTAACCTCCACCATTTTTGCAAAACCTGGGAAGCATGATATTAAATGGTCGGAGTGGCTACGCATTTTTGAAAATTATCTTACAGCTATCGATGCCAATGGTTATTCTCCTAACAGGAAGTTGGCTTTACTGTTTGATCACCTTGGGATTGCCGGTCAACTTGTTTTTGACAACTTATCTGTGATCTCTTCGCCTGAAGGTGGAGATGCATCGTGGGACAGTTACGCAGAAGGAAAAGAAAAAATGAAGAAACAATAGTCTGATGACTTTAATGTGTTATTAGAACGATTTAATTTTGCCATGTGTAAGCAAGTGGGTGATGAAACAGTTGAAGAGTATATAGCCAATTTGCGGGTTCTAGCTTCCCACTGCAAATTTGGTAGTAATGTTGATATTTATATATGTGATCAATTTGTTTTCTATTGTTCCCACAAGAAAATTCAGGAGAGGCTGTTAGCTTGTCTCAATCCCACACTGGAAGTTATTGATATAGCGAAAGGAGAACGAAAATCAATAACTACCTTTAGGGTTTTAGCTAACCAAAATGCTTCTCTAAAGAGTGTAAACAAAGGGGACATAGTCTGCACAGTCAGTAATAAACAGTGAAAACAAAGTAAAGCAAGTCATGGACAAGAAGGAAATCATGCTATGGTTTGTTTCTGTTGTGGGTCTAAGTATCATCTCGGTAATGATTCCTCTTGTCCTGCGATAGGCAAAAGGTGCAATCATTGTCGTAAAGTTGGCCATTTTCAAAGTGTGTGTTTGCTGCAGGCAAGTAACAAGGGTGGTTATAACAAAGTGAGAATTAGCAATGTGGATGTGAACGAAGAGATTACACAGTGTTTGAATGAGCTTTCAAATGTTTTATTGACAGTAGATATTCCTGATGAATGTTGCGGTAAACCTGAGAAGGTTATTAGAGGTGTGATATGTGAGGTGCTCATTGATAACAAAACCATTTCTGTTTTAGCCGATTCAGGGGCTCCCATCACCATTTTAGCTGATCATATGTTCTTTAAATTGTGGATAGACACTATTACTTTACAATCTCCTGACATCAAGTCTAAGGTGTTTAGGGACAATGACATTGATTTGTTGGGTTACTTCTGGTCCAGTTTTCATTGCTTCAGCAGATCCATATCTATCAAGGTATATGTTGCTATTAAAGGTAGGGACATTATAGGGAGGAAAGATTTGGCTTGCCTTGGTATTATTTTGCGCCCTGGTGTTTGATATTCCCATAACTTTAGGAGATTTACCTGATTTGGGTTTGAATGATCATGTTTCTAATGTGTCTATGTCTAAAGACATTACCGATCGCATGGTCGGTTTATTCCCTGAAGTCTTTAAAGATCAAGTGGGTACTGTATGTGGCTTTGAGCATCACATTAAACTAAAGAAAAATGTGATTCCTGTTGTGCACATGGTCAGACCAGTACCATTAAGTGTTAGACCAGATTTTAAAGATTTGCTACATAAATTACAATTTAAAAGTGTCAGGAATAAGGCCAGGCGCTGTCCAGGTCTCGCCCGAAATTCCGCTGCGCAACTCTGCGGCACTTTATGTGCACCATTGGTCATCCCCACTTGTTCCAAGAATGGCCATCTGCGTCGTCTGCCCTGTGGTAAAGCTGACGTAGCTGCAGGTTCTGGGCATTGGTGGATAAGATGCACTATCAGTGCTATCCCATGAAGGGACTACATTTACCATGTTTTTAGAGGCAGCGGCCATCTTGGGGTGTGGCAGGCCTATAAAGCCCATCCACACCCAAGCACGTTGCTCACTATTTTGAAGACTTCGATGCAGCCAGACCTCGTGGAGGTTTCTCTGGAAAAGTCCAGAGTTTCTGAATGGCAGAGTATCGTCTAACCAAAGTCCATGGTGCATCCAAAAACCAGTAGGTTGTACTCGTAGCGGTAAGGCCTTGCTGAATCCAAGTTTGGGGGAAGTTATTTCTTCCAAGAGGAAACGCGCTTTGTGCACATGTAATTCACGGTGTTTCTGTTCACAGATGTAAAGCGCTCTTTTGGCTCAGTGATTCAAAGCATTTCAGTTCACAGAGATAACACGCTTTGTGCACATGTAATTCATGGTGTTTCCGTTCACAGATGTAAAGCGCTCTTTTGGCTCAGTGATTCAAAGCGTTTCAGTTCATAGAGATAAGGCGCTTTGTGTACATGTAATTCATGGTGTTTCCGTTCACAGATGTAAAGCGCTCTTTTGGCTCAATGATTCGAAGTATTTCAGTTCATAGAAATAACGTGCTTTGTGCACATATAATTCATGATGTTTCCGTTCACAGATGTAAAGCGCTCTTTTGGCTCAGTAATTCCAAGCGCTTCAGTTCTTAGATGTAAAGTGCTCTGGGCATGATAATTCAGGCGTTTCAGCTCCCAGATATAAAGCGCTTCAATTCACAGAAGGAAAAGGTTCTTGGCACAATGATCTAAGTGATTTAGACAACTTGAGTAAAAGCGCTTCTTGGTGTTGTTAAGTAAGGCGCTTTAGGTTTTAATGAGTAAAACCTTTTTTACATTTATTACTATGAATGTGAAAGTATTTTGGAGATGAACCAATCAAAGTTTTCATTATTCTTTGATATTTTCTAAGTCATGATCCAAGGTTTATGTTGTGAATACATAAATGTTACAGGATTGATATTCTGTGTAAAATCATAATTCAACGTTCTTGCCAGCTCTTGAATCTGAGGTTGTGTTTTTACAAGGGGCTTCGCCCGCATTTCAGAAGAGGTCTCCACTTGATATCTCAGAGACACATTTAGTCAAGAGTCTATAAATGATTTACATTTTCTATGAATGCGTAAATCCCTATTGTTCTAACCTTTCCTTTTCAGATCTCTCTTCCTGCTGTTTCCTTCCCTAATTACCTTTCCCCTGACTGTCTTCACCATAACTCTGCTATAATAGCTTTCTGAGTTGGTGACGCTGGGAGGTGGGCCTTTGTTCAGCAACGTGTAGATCCAGAGGAAAGGACCCCGTGACAAAATGTACAATTGACCCAACTAATTCGTCAAAATGGGTTTCTCCCATTGTGATTACTAAGAACATAGTGGTCGATTGTCATCCCCTTCCACATATTCATGAAATTATTTCTAATATTGGGTGTTCAAAGTTTTTTTCAACCAATGATCTTCATTCCGCTTATCACCAGATTGCATTGAGTGAAGGTTCTCAGGACTTAACCACATTTGTAACTCCCTTTGGAGCATACACATTTTTACGTTTGCCATTCGGCAAGTGTTTTCCAAAAACTAATGGATGAATTATTTTGCAATTTACCACAAGTACAAGCTTTCCAAGATTACATATTAATTTTCACAGAAACCCAGGAAGAGCGCTTAAGAATTTTAGACAAGGTTTTGAATATTTTAAAAAACAAAGGTCTGACAATTAAACCGGGTAAATGTACAATGATGGTTACCGATGTTGAATATTTGGGCCACAATATTTCCGATGATTTAAATTGCTTAGAGGAAGAGATAATAAACAAAACTTGCACCTATTTGGTTGGGTGGACTGTTAGGTGGAAAACCTGGTTCAACTGGTGATAATGATGACTTTTACTTGAGAAAAAGAGTTGGTAGCAAACAGATAAAACAGAAAAATGACTATGATTGTAGGAGAAATAGCAAATGTGTTGAATTATGTATGAAAGATTGGGTTTTGATTAAAAAAACATTTAGAGTATGTAAAGGGGAATCTAGGTATTCATTACCCGTAAAAATTGTTAGGACCACAAAAGCTGTGTTGTTAGAAGGGAAAGGATAGTGGAATAAGAATAGTGCCATTCTTATTTCTGATGGACAAGCACAAGCTTTCAAGAAAATATATCAACGCAGAGAGATTAAAAGTTCCATGTTATCTATTGAGTTGGTAAATTCGTTTTTTGAAAATGCTGCACATGACATTGTTTCTGCCAATTACATATATGGAAATTCTGGGGATTCAAGGAATATTACAGAGCTTACAGGTAAAGATTTGAGAGGCACTCATACGTCTGTTAATGGCAAGACTTGTGATGTAACCCCTGATGCTGTCAGCAGTACTGGCGGACTTGTATCTCAGCATAATGCTGTGAGCGATGTGGATTACAGTTCCAGTGAGGCCAGATTGGAACCGGTGTCTACACGCAGTTCCAGAATTAGCAAGCTACCTTCAAGATTTCGTAATTATATACTTGTTTGTATTATGGTTAGTTTGTACTTTTATATATATTTGTGTTTAGCATTTTGTTGCTCAGGATAATTTCAATGTGACATTACGTTTGTGTTTATTTTACTTTATGGAGCTGGGACCTCGCGGGTTACGTCGGACGGGTTCCAGAACTCCGGTTGTGTAGGTCTGAATTGGACCGTTGTTCCAGGAGCCGTTCGCCGCTGCTGAGGTTGTGGGTCTTCGGTGGTTTCCAGAATTAAACCTTAGCAATATATTTACATCTTGCTTGGTGGTTCTGACATTTTATTATTCTACTGCTCGTGGCGAGGATTTCCTGCTTACTACAAGGGAGGACAGACTTGATGAGAGTGTGGCAGAAGTGCTGGGTTGTTGAGCATGAGGAGAGAAAATGTTTGAAGGGAAGATGAATATATAATAAGGTTTCAAGACATGAAAGAAGTAACTGTAGGGATCTGAAAGTGATGAGGAAGAAAGAGGGGAGGGGAGGGATGAATTTTTGTTACTGAAAAATGCTGGCTGTACATCAAGGATTAGCATTGCACATCACACCAAGATAGAACAATGGAGCAACATTGGCATGCGGCTAGAGAGTAGGTGGGGCTGGTGTAACTGCCTACAGTGGGATGACTGATCAATTAATTACATGTCCGAAAAGCTATTGTTCTCATTACGAGGGTGGCGGTCCAAGGACCACCACACTTGCAGTCACAGTTGGACCACCACACTCCAGATGGTCCAAGCACCACATTACAACACTGGCAGGTGGACCCGCTAGGTGACCCCCATCACCACCAGGTACATCATTCCCGACGAGCTGATGGCGGTCTCAGTTGTACTCAGCCATGACAGAGCCGCCTGGCTGATTGCAACTCAGCTTTCCGCCAGGCGTTCTGTGATGGTCACCCCGCCACGGAAACACTGGTGAGAAGATGGTGCCGGGGCCCCCCGGCCCAGCACCTTCGGAATGCCCACCCTCTGCTTTGTAAACAGTGCGCATTCCCATGGTGCTGGTGTGCTACGGTATTGGCCTCGGCTCCCTTAAGGGAGCTGAGACAAATATCGTAGCACTGTTCCCTCTGGTCAGCCCAGCGGGAATGAACAATACAATCTTCCCGCCGGTCAGCCCGGCGTGAACATTGTAGTACGCTTGGGGAAGACATCACCAGTATGACGGTGGCGTCCCCCCAGCGGGTTTGGTGGTCAGCTCGCCCAACCCCCCAAACTTGTAATGTGGCCCATTGTCTCTTTGAGGACTAATGGGAGCCCTAGGGGGAGCCCTAGGGGGACTTTCCAAAGGATTCTACTTTCCCGCACACATTTTCCACAATATTGTGTTTACTGGAATGTTTGAAAATGATTTATGACGGATGTGTGGCAATGTGTTTTTGTTATGGTGATGTCTTCATTTCTTGATTTTATATTGTTTATAGAAGTGTATTTCTTTTCACTGATAATCTTTGTGTGACACAGTTGTGATGTTGCTTCCAGAGATGCCACGAACAATGTGTTTTCTGACCTTTAGTGCAGTGACTGAAGGCAAAGCGATGGAGTGTGACGTAAAATACACACTAGAAAACAACTGAGGTTTAATGCTTTAATTACATTTGGGCTTGCTGGCCAAAGTAGGATCTGCTGTCAGTCATAAGAAGGGTAGGGACTCTCCCAAAGGGTGTGCCTAAAACCCTCAACAGTGGCACTATAGGGAATTCAAGTTTATGTTATATTAACTTCAGGAGGCTAGAGTTGTTTGTAACTACCAATCCGCTTGCCATGGCGCCTTTCACCCTCTTTATCTTGTAACACCATCTATCAATCAACAATAAACAATCAAATAGCCCTATCTAAAAAGAGAGGACTCTAGTCTGGGATGGAACCCTCGCCACCTGAGCAACAAGGAACAAACCTCTATTTTCAGTGTAATGCTGTGTCAGTGGCAGAATGTGAGCTTCATACGGTGACCACCTCACTCCACAACATCATAGACACTGTTTCCAGTCCTGGCTTTCATGTGAAAGCCCAGGGCATTCTGTGTGTTGAAGTCTTGGTGTGCTTCCATTGAGATAAATTGACTAACACAGCTGATAGTTATGATTCGAAAGATAAAATCCCAGGTCTGGAGTGTTGTCCCTGATGATGTGGAGCGAGGTAGTCACCTTAGCAACCTATAGG